>NC_141873.1:251353542-252603542 GCF_056163025.1 Triticum urartu
CCCAAGGGAAAGAAAAGGCTAGGTGGCGAATGGTAAAACCAAGGTTGGGCATTGTTGGAAAAGCTTTAATCAAGGCGAACTATCAAGGGGTTCCCATTATAACCCAACCGCGTAAGGAACGCAAAATCCGGGAACATAACACCGATATGACGGAAACTAGGGCGGCAAGAGTGGAACAAGACACTAGGCGAGAGGCCGAGCCTTCCACCCTTTACCAAGTGTATAGATGCATTAAGATAACATAGCAATATAATGATATCCCAACAAGTAAATAAATGTTCCAACAAGGAACGGCCTCCAAGCTTCACCTGCAACTAGCAACGCTATAAGAGGGGCTGAGCAAAGCGGTAACATAGCCAATCAACGGTTTGCTAGGACAATGGTGGGTTAGAGGTTTGACATGGCAATTTGGGAGGCTTGCAAGCAAGTGGTAGGCATCGTAGCATTGGCATAGCAAAAGAGCGAGCAAACTAGCATAGCAAAGATAGTAGTGATTTCGAGGGTATGATCATCTTGCCTGCACAGTTGTCAGAGTTGACTGGATCCTCGAAAGAAAACTCAACGGGCTCCTCGTTAGCGAACTCGTCTCCCGGCTCTACCCACACAAGACAAACAAGCAACAAGGATACAATCAACCACGTGCAAACTCAAACAACGCAATGCAAAGACGGTATGCTATGCGGGATGCGATGCGGGATGCGAAATGCAAGGTATGACAGTAAATGCATGAACCTGGCCTCAACTTGGAAAACCAAGTGTGCCACTGGAAAGATGAGACAAAATCGCTTGAAAACGATATAAAGAACGCCGGAGTCGGAGTTACGGTTTGGAAATGGCAAGCGATTCAAAAATGACACCAGTCTGCGATTTACAGCAAGTAGCCATCTAAATGCAACGAGATGAACATGCTACAGCACCCAAACATGACAACAAAATACATGGCAGGGATGCATTCATGATGCTTCACAAAAGTCTAGCACTGAGCTACGGCCAATTCATCCATTAACAGGTTCAAACAAGCATGGCAAAAATGCATATGGAAAACAGATCTCAGACTTAGTGAAATTAACACTTGTCTGGAATTTCAGATCAGGTAGCCCTCTTCGGAGCAACAAAACTACATGCTACAGGATCTGAACATGGCAAAGTAAAGCATGGCATGGAGCTACTCAAAGATCTTAACAAAAGTCCCTTAGTGACCTTGAGCCATAAGGGATCAGAAAATACAATTGCAAGCATGAGAACATAGCAAAAACATAATCAGATCACAGACTTAGTGAAAACTGACACATGCTGAAATATAACTCAAGTAGGCATGTTTACGAGCTCGATGCACTCACTACGGTGCAAGTCATGGCAAGACAAGCATACACCCATCAAGAAGGCACAAAATTCAAGTTAGACATGGCAAGAACAATAACATAGCATGCACGGATCAACTACAACATCATCGGCAAAATTGCAAACAAGTTGACAATCTGCCCAGATTCACAAAGTAGTAAAAGTAGAGCTCGATTGACTCAAGCTAGGGTGCTCCATAATTGCAAACAAAGACATGGATCGATAGAGCACTACAATATTAACAAAACATCCTTACTGATCATCCTCAAAGAAGGCACGGATCACTAGGAAACAACATGAACATATGGCATCATGAGCTAAACAGATCAAGGACTTGGTGGAATTGCTAAGTCCCTGAAAACAGAATTAGCAAGTGCACCACTTTGCAAGCTTGCACAAGTCACCACACACATCACAAAAATACATGGGTTGCACCTCTGGAAAGATGACAAAACCCTTAACAAAACACATGTAGAGCATCAGGGCATATCATGCACACATTAATCATGGCAAAAATGATAAAAAACTAAATGGAGTAGCAGATCTGACAATTATCTCAAGTAGCCCTCTTCTAATAGCATTTCGGGCATCAAGATGAAATCAAATGAAAATGATGCAATGGAATGAAATGATGTACTCTCTGAGATGAACATTTTGATATGCTATATGCATGAATCAGAGCTACGTATGCAAAGTTACGGGGCTATGAACATGAAAACTTGGACTGAGATTTCGGGACTTAGACAAAAAAATCAACCTCTAGGGTTTACTGTTCATCGGATCTAGATCTGCACGCAAAACGAGGTTAGATGGAGCTCTCGCCGGAGTAGGGAGCTGCGGTGGCCGGAGGAAGGAGGAGGCCGGTCGGGCTTGGGCGTGGAGGAGGCGGCGGGCGGGCGGAGAGGGCCGGCGACGAGGGGAGCTCGCCGTGGTGTGGCGGCGCAGCCGCGGTGTCGGTGCGGCGTCGGGCGGCGAGCAAGGTGGCGGCGGGCGGCTGGAGAAGGGCGCGGGCGGTGCGAGGCGCGGAGCGGCGGCCGGGCATGGGGAAGACGAGGCGGGCGGCGGCGCGGCGCTCTGGCCCGAGCGGTCGGCGGGGAGGGCCGGCCTCGGGCCCTCGCGGGCCGGCGCGGGAGGCGGGGAAGTGGGCGCGGGCGCGACAGGTGGCGGCGGTTGATTGGCGGCGGCGATGTGTCCTCTAGGAGGCGGACATGTCCGGCGGCGGCGTGAGCAGGTTTTAGGGTTACGGGGGAGACGGAGATCCGAATTTCGGGGGGGGGGGGGGGTTTATATAGGCATAGAGGGAGCTAGGAGAGTCCAAATGAGGTGCGGTTTTCGGCCACGCGATCGTGATCAAACGCTCTAGATGATGGAGCAGAGTTAGGTGGGTTTTGGGCCAAATTGGAGGGGTGTTGGGATGCAACACACATGAGGCCTTTTCGGTCCCTCGGTTAACCGTTGGAGTATCAAACGAAGTCCAAATGGTACGAAACTTGACAGGCAGTCTACCGGTAGTAAACCAAGGCCGCTTGGCAAGTCTCGGTCCAATCCGGAAATGTTTAATCCCCACACACGAAAGAAATCTAGAAATGACCACCGGAGGAGAACGGAGCGCCGGAATGCAAAACGGACAACGGAGAAAATGCTCGGATGCATGAGACAAACACATATGCAAATGCAATGCACATGATGACATGATATGCGATGCATGACAATGATAACAACACACGGAGAAAAAGACCCGAACTCGAGAAAATTAATTAACTTAACGCCGGAAACGGCAAGAGTTGGAGTACAAATTAGGAAAGTTACATCCGGGGTGTTACAATGTAAAAGAACAGATACCCCGCTTTAGCTGAGGTTCCGGTTTATTATATTTAATCATAATATATACATTGTCGTAATATGTACATAAGTATAGCCAATGGCTCAGGTATAGTAAGGCCGAAGATGAGCTATATTCCACGGCCTGTTAGTCTCCTCCTCTGATGTACGTGAGTCCTTATGCTCTCGAATATCGATCAGATAGTACGACCCATTGTGCAGATTCTTGCTGACCACGAACGGCCCCTCCCAAGGTGGGGATAGCTTATGCATATCAGTCTGATCTTGGATGAGCCGAAGCACCAAATCTCCTTCCTAAAAGGTTCTGGTTTTGACCCGGAGACCGTGATAACGACGAAGATCCTGCTGGTAAATCGTCGATCGGGCGGCTGCGATGTCACGCTCTTCATCCAACCGGTCCAAAGCATCTTGCCGTGCTGTCTCGTTGTCCGCTTCAATATAAGCCGTGACACGAGGTGAATCATGACGGATATCACTGGGGAGAACCGCCTCCGCTCCATAAACCATGAAGAACGGTGTGTATCCTGTTGATCTGTTGGGTGTTGTATTGATGCTCCATAAAACAGATGGTAATTCTTCTACCCAACAACCCGGCGTTCTCTGCAAAGGAACCATGAGCCGGGGCTTGATGCCTCTCAAGATCTCTTGATTAGCTCTTTCTGCTTGACCATTAGACTGTGGATGTGCCACTGATGAAACGTCGAGCCGGATGTGCTCCCGTTCACAGAACTCCTTCATAGCACCTTTGGACAAATTGGTACCATTATCTGTGATAATACTATGCGGAAAGCCAAACCGGAAAATCACCTTTTTGATAAACTGAACCACCGTGGCCGCATCACACTTGCTAACAAGTTCTGCCTCCACCCACTTTGTAAACTTGTCAACCGCCACCAGGAGGTGGGTCTTCTTATCTTTGGACCTTTTGAAAGGCCCAACCATATCCAGCCCCCAAGTCGCAAACGGCCAAGTAATTGGAATCATTCTCAATTCTTGAGCCGGTACATGAGCACGCCTTGAAAACCTTTGGCAACCATCACATCGTCTGACCAGATCCTCCGCATCAGCATGAGCAGTTAACCAATAAAAACCATGGCGAAATGCTTTAGCCACCAGAGACTTTGAACCGGCGTGGTGACCACAATCTCCTTCGTGGATCTCACGCAAAATTTCACGGCCTTCTTCAGGAGACACGCAGTGTTGAAAAGCTCCTGATATACTGCAATGATGCAACTCGCCGTTGATGATAGCCATGGACTTGGATCGCCGGATTATCTGTCGGGCTAGAATCTCATCCTCTAGCAACTCACCCCGGTTCTTGTACGCCAGGTAAGGAAGCGTCCAATCTGGAATAACATGAAGAGCCGCCACCAATTGAGCCTCTGGATCAGGAATAGCCAAATCCTCTTCACCAGGGATCTTGACCGACGGGTTGTGCAGCACATCCAGAAAAACATTGGGTGGGACCAGTTTGCGCTGAGAGCCCAGCCGGCTTAAAGCGTCTGCCACTTCATTTTTCCGCCGGTCCACGTGGTCCACCTGATAGCCCTTGAAATAACCTGCGACAGTATCCTCCTCACGACGATATGCTGTCATGAGTGGGTCCTTGGAGTCCCAAGTGCCAGACACTTGCTGAGCCATAAGGTCCGAGTCACCGAAGCACTTAACTCGACTTAGATTCATCTCCTTAGCCATCTGGAGACCATGGAGCAAGGCATCATACTTAGCTGCATTGTTAGTACAAGGGAACATTAAACGGAGAACATAACAAAACTTATCACCTCGTGGGGAAGTTAATATGACTCCAGCCCCCGAGCCTTCCAACTGCCTGGATCCGTCAAAATGGATGGTCCAATACGTATGATCTGGCTTTTCTTCAGGTGCTTGCATTTCCGTCCAATCATTGATGAAATCAACAAGTGCTTGAGACTTAACCGCTGTCCGAGGCACATACTTCAAACCGTACGGCCCCAGCTCTATGGCCCACTTTGCAATCCGGCCAGTTGCTTCCCGGTTCTGGATGATATCTCCCAAAGGAGCAGAACTGACCACCGTAATTGAGTGCTCTTGGAAATATTGTTTAAGCTTCCGGCTTGCCATAAAAACTCCATACACCAGCTTCTGCCAATGCAGATACGTTTGCTTGGACTCAATGAGCACCTCGCTGATATAATAGACCGGACGTTGAACCGGATGCTCCATACCTGCCTCCTTTCGCTCCACCACAATAGATACGCTGACCGCCCGAACATTAGCAGCAACATATAGCAGTAACGGCTCCTTGTCAATGGGAGCGGGGAGCACAGGCGGATTGGCCAATTGCCGCTTTAAGTCCTCAAATGCTTCATCAGCAGCAGAACTCCAGACAAACCGATCCGTATTTTTCAACATCTGATACAAAGGGATTGCCTTCTCACCCAGGCGACTGATAAACCGGCTTAGCGCAGCAATCCGGCCTGCCAGGCGTTGAACATCGTTGATACACTTCGGTTTAGCCAGGGAGGTGATAGCCATGATCTTCTCCGAATTAGCCTCAATTCCCCTGTTGGACACTAGAAAACCCAATAGCTTGCCCGCCGGTACACCAAAGACACACTTGTCCGGATTAAGCATCACCTTGTATGTTCTCAGGTTATCAAAGGTTTCCTTCAAATCATCAATCAGAGTCTCCTTCTCCCTGGATTTAACCACGATATCATCCACGTAAGCATGTACATTACGGCCAATCTGCTTGTGAAGACAATTTTGTACACACCGTTGGTAAGTTGCCTGGGCACTCTTGAGCCCGAAGGGCATAGACACATAGCAGAAGGCTCCAAAGGGAGTTATAAATGCTGTCTTCTCCTGGTCCTTAACTGCCATTTTGATCTGATGATAGCCAGAATACGCATCCAAAAAACTTAAACGCTCACAACCCGCCGTAGCATCAATAATTTGATCAATACGGGGGAGGGCAAAAGGATCTGCTGGACAAGCTTTATTAAGATCTGTGTAATCCACAAACATGCGCCAGGTGCCGTTTTTCTTGAGGACCAGCACCGGATTGGCAAGCCACTCAGGGTGAAAAACTTCAACAATAAAGCCAGCTGCTAAGAGCCTGGCTACCTCTTCTCCAATCGCCTTGCGTCTTTCTTCGTTAAACCAGCGGAGGAACTATTTCACCGGTTTATATTTAGGATCCACATTAAGTGTGTGCTTAGCGAGTTGCCTCGGTACACCTGGCATGTCGGAGGGCTTCCATGCAAAAATGTCCCGATTCTCACGGATGAACTCGATGAGCGCGCTTTCCTATTTTGGATCCAAGTTGGCACTGATGCTGAACTGCTTGGACGAATCGCCAGGTACGAAGTCAACAAGCTTAGTTTCTGCTGCCGATTTGAACTTCAGGGCCGGATCATGCTCCGTAGTTGGCTTCTTCAACGGAGTCATGTCCGCCGGATCAACATTGTCTTTATAGTACTTCAACTCCTCGGTGGCACAAGCCGACTCTGCATAAGCCGCATCTCCTTCCTCGCATTCCAAAGCGATTTTGCGGCTTCCGTGAACCGTTATTGTCCCCTTGTGACCCGGCATCTTGAGCTGCAAATACACATAACAGGGCCGAGCCATAAACTTGGCGTATGCCGGTCGCCCGAACAGGGCATGATATGGACTTTGGATTTTCACCACTTCAAACGTCAATGTCTCCGACCTGGAATCATGATCATCCCCAAAGGCCACTTCTAGAGCTATCTTACCAACGGGATATGCTGATCTGCCAGGCACTACACCGTGGAATACTGTATTAGACGGTTTGAGATTCTTATCTGTTAGTCCCATACGACGGAAGGTCTCATAGTACAGGATGTTAATGCTGCTCCCTCCATCCATGAGCACCTTGGTGAACTTATAACCTCCCACCTGAGGCGCCACCACCAGAGCCATCTGACCCGGATTATCGACCTGGGGTGGGTGATCCTCTCTGCTCCATATGATTGGCTATTCAGACCAACATAGATAACGGGGTATGGCCGGTTCAACAGAGTTGACTGCCCGCCTCTGAACCTTCCGGTCTCGCTTGTCCAAGCTAGTGGTGAAGACATGGTACTGCCCACTACTCAACTGCTTTGGGTTGCTCTGGTAACCTGACTGTTGCTGCTGTTGGTTGTAACCACCCTAGTTGTTCTGACTATTTGGACCATTATGTCCGCCCGAATTGCCATTAAATACTGAACCGGAACTTCCTCCATCGTAACCCGGCCCGGATCCTGAGCCACCGCCAGATTCGTGATCACACCGGAAATTATTAGAATTCTTGAACTCCTGCATAATAAAGCAATCCTTCCAAAGGTGGTTTGCTGGCGCCTCCTTCGTCCCATGTCTTGGACAGGGCTGGCTTAGCAGATAGTTTAGGCGGTTTGGGTTAGGGTTGGGTGCTCCATTATGATTTTTCGGCCTACCCTTGCGTCGCTGGCCATTGTCCTGTGCGTTGGTATTAGCCACAAAGTCCATGTTACCATCCGCTTTACGCTTGCCTCCTCCGCCATTGCCTACCCAGTGATGCTGCTGACCTTTGGAGCTGCTGTTCTTCTTCCCTTTCCCTATCTTGTCATCATCAGATTCGGGATCCTTGCTACTATCAGAATCAGCATATTTCACCAAAGCGGCCATGAGGGTCCCCATGTCGGTGCAATGACGCTTCATCCGTCCCAATTTCAACTTCAGGGGCCCAAACCGGCAGTTGCCTTCCAGGGTTAATACTGCGGTGTCAGCGTTGATGCGGTCTGAGGAGTGCAACACTTGTGAAACCCGGCGCACCCAATGAGTCGTTGATTCTCCTTCCTCCTGGACGCATGCAGCTAAGTCCACTATCGACATAGGCTGTTTATAGGTATCCTTGAAATTGCTGATAAACCGGGCTCATAATTGGGCCCATGAACTGATAGAATTAGCTGGCAAGCTTTTTAATCAAGTACGGGTCGTTCCTTCAAGCATCATGGTGAAGTATTTCGCACACGCCGTGTCATCCACATCAAGCATCTCCATGGCCATCTCATAGCTCTCCACCCATGTCTCTGGAGGTTGATCCGCCGTGTAATTTGGTACCTTGCGCGGGCCTTTGAAATCCTTGGGCAGGCGCACGTTGCATAAAGCGGGGATAAGACAAGGCACCCCCAAAGAACTAGAAGTAACACCAGGTTCGATCGAGATGGTTGGACGAACCGGCGTGAGCTGCCAAGCCTGATGCTGTGCAGCTAACTCGGCCTCCCTGCGCGCTCGGGCCCGGTTCACCACTTCCTGAGCGTCATCAGCACCACCCGTCGGGTTGTTGCCACGGGGTGCTCCACGTCGTTCATTACTCGACACTGCTGGTTCATCCATATGTCTGCTATAGCTCCGGCTTGGACGGGGGGTCGAGTGGATCCGGTCGCGGCTGTACGAGTACGCTTCCTGTTGGGCCAAAGCTGTCCTCAGAAGTTCCTTGACCCGTCGCGTCTCTAATGCCTGCGGCGAGTCACCTTCAATTGGAATGGCCTCCAGCTGTGCAGCAGCGGCAACAAGATTGTCCATTGGGTTAGAGTAGTGACCCAGAGGTGTTAAACCATCCTAAGGTATAACGGTGTTTTGACGAGGCGGGTCCATCTAACGAGGCTGAACCGGTGCACCGGTCCCAGGGGCTTCTGCCCGGTTCCCCTCCAGTGGATTGCCGGCTCTTGGTCCTGGAGTGTTGAAAAGGTCTCTGGCCTCGAAAACCGGAGGTAAGCGGGATCGGTGCTTCCTCCTCATGACTTCATGCGACGCGCTCTGGTCCAACATAAGCCTATAGGCCTATGTGTCTAAAGCGGCCCGCTCTACGGCCATCCTGGTGTCCTCAGCCACCAGATCCGCCTTGGCCTGGGTGGTCTATTCCTTTACCTTTGCAATCTCCGTGTTGTGAACGTCCTGATCTGGCAGATTAAGTTCCGCCATAAGCACAGCCAACGCATCAAATAGTTCTGATAGAACCTGAGCCGGCGGGCGCACAGGGCCTCCTGCCCCGGTAGCCGTCGCCGCTGCTGAACCGGAGATCGTTGTCGCAGCTGTCGAAGAATGAAGCGCTGCTTGTGTTCCGGCCATGAATATTCCAACCCGGTTGGGCAGATCAGAGGGGTCCGGAATACTATCGCCATCGGAACAACTCCCAATCTAGCCATCTTGTAGCTGATAAAGAGATTCGGTTTCTCCGGTCGAAGATTCGTCACCGGAACAAACGACAGTCGCCCCGCGAAATTCCGATCCGTCCTCATAACTTCCTCCATGGATGACTCCCACGAAGGCACGCTTCATGGCCGGTTTAACCCGGGCGGATTGCGCACGCTGAGCCGTCTCAACGAGGTCGGTGCAGATGTCCAGCTCAGGGCCCGGTTCACCGATCTTGCCAAAGAAAACGTGAATGCTACCAAAGGGGACCCGGTACCCGTACTCAATTGAGCCGGCCTCGGGGCCCCAACCTATGTCGTTGATGTAGAGCTTGCTGCGACGACTCTTAGTCATCCAGCCTACAGCGTAGCCCTCGAGTCCTTCAAAGCGGCCCTCCAAGAACCGGAAACCATCGTGCGATATCCCCACAGTGGGCGCCAACTGTCGTGGTTTTGTCATGGCAACTGTCGTGGTTTTGTCACGGCAGATGTCCTAGAGAAAGGACTTAGTCGTGGAGCCATCGCGACGGGTTAGCTTGAAGGGGTTAAAGCGGACACAAGGACGCAAGAGAGTTTATACTAGTTCGGTCCCTTCAATGAAGGTAAAAGCCTACGTCTAGTTGTGATGGAATTGATGGGGTTTCGATGACTAGGGAGCAAACAAGCTTCGCCTATGTCTCGAGTTGTTGTCCGTTGTCCTTGAACCGCCGCCGGGTCGTCCCCTTATATACACGGGTGACTCTCGTCGGCTTACGGAGTCCCAATACCGGCTCATAGATGTGTCCGGTTTGGTCTCTTCTTATTCCTAACTTATAATACAGGTTAACTACTAACGCCGGTTTACGGCTGCAGGCCTTGAGCCGACCATGGGCCTTGAGCCCTCCTCTGTCTTCTTGGGCTTTAACTTAATTAACTACTGACGAAGTTAACCCGGCCCGGATAGGCCGGTTTACGCCCAGTAGTAATATCCCCAACAATCACCTTCTTCAGATCTATCATGCTGGCGCACATTTGGTTCTCCTGGCGGCGAATGTGCTGGTTTAACTCCTGGATAAAGGTTGCAATGGATTTGTCCCTCCTGGTGCTGATCATATCCCATTGCTCATCTCGGCGCCCACATATCTAGTAGATGGTGTCCTTAAGATCCTTGTGATAAACTTCGCCGATGCGTCCCATGACGATGTGAGCTGCCATGTTCTTTCCTAGACTCCAGGTTGGTGCATCAAAGGAAAACTCTATGGGCTCAGTAACTGGCGTGAATGTCCTACCTGGAACATGAACTCGAATCATCCAACGCTCCTCTTCTGGTAAAGTGGCAGTGTAGGTCCCGGTGAAGCTTGGTATTCCGATGTTCAAGTACCTAGTGACTTCCTTCAAGTGTTGTCCAAAAGGGGTGTCTTCATCCGGTTGAGCAAACTTGTTCCTTGGGTTCACCATCTATAGAGTGGAAAATGGAGAGGAGTTAGAAATGAGTAGAGAAGAGTGACCTATGGCTTATCTTAGTGGTCGTGTCCTACAATCAGCGTGTGCTCTGATACCATCTTGTAGCGATCTGACCTCAGACGGTCAAATCTCTGTGCATAAGTGTCATCCCTAGATCGGTAATGCTGACACACACGGTACTTGAAGGATTTATAACAGAGTGCAATCCCACACTTAATACATCGAATGTCTCAAAAGAGAACTTATTACAATAACATGGCTTAAGGCCATCTAAATAAGATAATTGTGGAAGTGTCGACGGTAAATGAGTCCATCAACTCCAACGGCATAGCTGAGTGCACGACAACGACCTAGCGCACCTTACTCTTTGTCTAAAAATCTGCAACATAATATGTTGTAGCCTGAAACGTGTCAGCACATGGAATATGCTGGCAAAATAACATTGTAGAGCAATGAACAAGATAAAGGCTAACACTACATGCATATATGGCTGGTGGAGGCTCTATGGTTATTATGTTTTTGGGAAAAGCTAATTTTTCCCTGCAACAAAGGAGTATATTTTACTTAACTATCAAGTTGGTTGATAAACATTGGGACGGTTCCTCCAACTCAATCCCAATTAAAAGTAATTAACAGCCCAACAAAATTTATTAAGAGTGATGAGATCAAATCAATAATTCAGGTACCAGATACTCAAGATGTCCATAACCGGGGACACGGCTAATCAAGATTAGTTTGTACACTCTGCAGAGGTTTGCACACTTTTACCCACAAGACTCGATCTCCTCTGTTGTATTTCTCGCACTGCATGATGTTTGAGAAATGGATGACCGAGACACTGTCTTTCCGAAGAGGTCCCCTTAACCGATAGATAGGCCGGTACACCTACAATCCCCTACATCTGCTAGCCCATCATGGAAAGGTTTCCCACAACTTACTTAACTATGCCAGAGCCCATAATGGCTTGTGGCCGCACACAGAAGTTTCTAGCATGAATAATCTTATGATCCCTTTGATCCTGGGTGGTGAACCATAGGATGATCACACAGGTACTCCGAGATATCCTAGGACAACGCTGGATTGCTCTAGGTGCCCAGACAACCACTTGGTGCTCCAGGGTGCCTCTACCAATCCACCTAGATGTGTATTTAAGTAGCCACCTTAAGTTAACCATTAATTAACAACTCTCACATCTGTCATGGATACACTCAACCAATCCACGTCTACGAGCATAGCATAGCAATATAAGCATAACATAGAAGTAACTCCCAGGGTTTTGATATAAAGGGAAATAGGTTCTACCACATCAACTACTTCCCAAAACCCACATGTTAAATCAGCTCCTACTCATGCAATGTTTGATGATTGGACTAATGCATAAAAACTGGGTATAAAAGGATATGATCAATGTGTTACTTGCCTTGCTAATGATCTACAAACCCTAGAGACTCGTAGTAGCATGCTTCGCACTCCGGAAATTTTATCGCAAACAAATAATAGCATACACAAGCAATCAAGCATAGACGCAAGGGTAAAACTCAAATAAGAAAAGATCCCAACTGAAAGTTCAACTGAAGAGCTTCGATTTGCAAAAAGAATCAATCAAATCGAAGCTACGAAACTCGAACTACGATCAAAAGAAGTTTGAATTCAAATCTGCTTGAAACCAAATTTTAAATTGTCAAAATCATGTTCAAGTTGGTTAACTAGAAATAGGGGTTCGAGACAGAGATTTTGGCGTTGGTTTCACTGGATTTGGACGAGCGGTTAAAAAGTTGCGAGGGTTTGAAGATCAGGGGCTAATCTGCGATAAAATAATCGTGGATAGGTCCCTGGTGAGAAAAACAGAAAAAGAAAAATCTATCGGACGAACGTCCGCTAACAGAGACAGACGAAGGTAATCATTCGTTATAAGAACTAAACGAGCAAACATTTGTAGAATAGATCTGAACCGAAGAAAAACCGAGAAAACTGATCTAAAAAAACCTAATTAGATCTAGGGTTTACCGAAATAAACTGAAGAAAACCGGACAAAAACCGGTCGGCGGCGGCGGCGGATCCTAACGGCGATAGCAGCGGGCGGCAGCGGCATCGGCGCGGGCTTCGGGCGACGGCGGCGGCGCGCAGCGCGAGCAGCATCGGCGTCGGCAGGCGGCGGCAGCTAGCGCTGGCGGCGGCTGCGGGCTTGCGGCGGCGGGGCGAAGTAGGGAGGCGAGGGGGCTCCGGCGGCGGCTTATAAAGGGGGCGGGGCGGCGGCTTGCTTGGGGAGGGGGCCGGCCCAGGGAGGAGTCCGGCTCGGACTCCCCTCGGCGTACGTGCGCGGCACGGCGGCGGGAAAGGCGGCGGCGCGCGGGAGTGGGCCGGCTGGGCTTTGGCGAGTCGGTCCGGGAATTTTTTTTAAAAATAAATTCCGCCGAATAAAAATCCTAATAAAATATTAAAAATTCTAAAAATGCCAAAAACAATTTTCACCGTCTAAATAAAATATTTAGAACAAAGTGAACATTTTTCTGGCCTAAGAATGCAATTTTGAAAAATGAATATTTTTTTCTAATTCAAATAAAACCTCGAATAAAATCCAAATAAAATATGTATTTCATTTTAAAAAATTTCCTCCAGTATTTCTCTCTTTTTGAAGAAGTCATATTTTCTTCTCCCTTTTTATTTTGATAATTGAAATATTCGGAGAGAAAAATATTAAAACCAAAATGATCCTCTTTTCAAATTTGAGAAAAAAATTCAAATATGAAAATCATGAAATCCCATACTCTCTCTGTGGGTCCTTGAGTTGCTTAAGATTTCTAGGATCAAAGCCAAAATGCAAATAAAATATAATATGCATATGATGACCTATGTATATCATCCAAATTGAAAATTTGGGATGTTACACAAGACATCCTCATGGAGATGAACTAGTTACCATATGTATCGTCCTTTGTTGACCTTGGATCGTGTATCTCTTTGTGTTTCGAGGATCTAGCACATGTGTGATCGTTTCTTGTTGATTTGAGTGTTTCCTCTTGTTTTCCCTCGTGATTTCCCTTGTGTTTCCCCTCGTGTTCTTCGTGTTCTTCGCGGGATCCCCTCCATTTCATGAAAGATCGGGCCCTAGGGTTCTACCCTACATCATCTTAGTATCATGAGCCACGTTGATCATGAATTTGGAGCCCCTGCCCCCACTTTCTAGCCTTGTTTTGCTTGATTTCGTCCTAAATTCGAAAATCCCCACCAAAAATAGCCCCAATTTTTTTGCGATTTGTTGGTTTGGATGATATTTTGTTGATTTTGATCCATGGATTCGTTGTGTTTCAAGTGGATCTAGCCTTCCCCATCTTTTCCCCCATTTCCATCCACGAAATCTTCTCAATTTTGCCTCGAAAAATCGTGTCTCTCCGCCCCCGTTCTCAGATCTGGAATTTAGGGTTTGTCCTGGAAGAAATTCCATGACCCCCGGAACTTTCGTCCCTGGAACTTACGTCCTAGCCCCGGAACTTTCGGGCTAAACAGAAAGTTTAACCCAAAAACCCCCAGACTCCCTGCACTTTTTCCGCAACCCCCGGAACTTCCATCCACTCCCCCGGAACTTCCGGCCTAACCCGAAACTTTACACAGAAATTTCAGCATCAACCTTCTTCACCGTTTTCATCATAAGTTTTCGTTCCGAACTCCGATTTGAGTGTTCTTTGGCTTGTTTTGAAGCTATCGACGTGCCCAAGGTCCTCACCTTGGTTTCACCACCATTTGACTCCATCAAATATTTGGAACTTTGGCATCTTTGCCAAAGGCTTCCACCATATCATCCGCATAATCACCACCGACTTCCGCAACCTAACCCATTTTGTTCCCCTTAGTATTTGAGGTTGTTTGAGTTGTGACTCTAGTCTCCTAAGGTGTTTCGGCTAGTTAGGTATGGTTTCTTATTCATCAACTACCACCATAACTTCCGCATAGGCTTGACCACCATACACTTCCGCCACCTCAACTTAACCCAATTTTGTTTGTGTTGTGAGTTGTGTCTCCTAAGGTGTTTCGGCTACTTAGGCACCGTGCTTTCAACTCCGACACCTTGTATAGCCCATCATATCCTTCCACCACCATAACCCATTTTGACCGGGTTTCCACCAATACTTCCGCAACCACCACCGCATTCCCGCTACCATCATTTGACATTTGACATTTGAGATTTTGAGTTCGCGGTTTTTCCTCCTAAGGTGTTTCGGCTAATTAGGAACAGTTCGACGTTGAGAACACCGCCACTCATCATCGCCACGAGTTCGTCATCGACATTAACAACTTCACCATTGTGACACCCCCAACCGTAAGCAAGGATGGTAACCTCGACGACATCATTGTACATTCTCCCTTGGCATTACATTGTTAAACCCTAGCCCATTTTGTGTCACTTGCCTATCGAGATTAGGCATTTGAGTATTGCCGGCAACGTTACTTGTGCACATTAGTGATCATTGATCCGTACTTCCATTGCATACATACCATATGACATTGGTATCATCTTGGTATCATATCATCTCGTGTGACACAAGTTTGTTCCTGCATATACACAATTGCTATCTTGGTTTGTGCATTTCGCATATTGGCCATACAAAAAAAGAGAGAAATAAGCTTTTAAGCAAAAGAGAAAGAGAGCAAAGAAGCTTGTAAGCAAGTGCCATAGCATCGACACATTACATATCATACTACCATATTGATCATCTTGGATCATTGTGTGCGAAACATAGGGAACCATACATACATAGCATACTTGGGATATGAAGTTCATACATTTTGCATATTATAGGTTGTGCACAAGTGTCGTATCCGCCTACTGAGCAATTGTGCTAGCGTCTCTCTTGAGTTGTGCAACACGAGCGTTTTCCATGGATTCCACATTTTGTGCTCATTCCTTGGTTGCATGGCCCCATTTATCTATCCGTGTGTGTGTTTCCGTGTGCCACATGTTGCTATTGGTCTACTTGTTTCACTTGCGAATTTGTGAATCTATTTCAACATTATTGACTCTTGCTAACATTTTGCATCAAATTTTTGTGCCACTATCCTCACCGAGCTACACCATAAGCCTTACTTGTGTAGGTGTGATAAATTGACGAGATCGGTACCAATTGTGCTATTTCCTTGTTACATTATTGAGTGATCATTGATCCATTTCAACATCGGCCAAGGTACATTTGGTATAGTTTTCTCCTTTCTTCCACTCATATTTGCTCGAGTCTTGTGATGGATAGGCAAGGCATTTCATCTCCGGTCTTCGACAACAATGACGGTGCGAACAACTACATCACCAAATCGTCAATCTTTGATCTACAACGACAAATCCAAGGCGCACAATCAAGATTGCGAGAGCGCATTGATAACCTCGTCATTGACATACGACACTCCGAGCTGCGCACAAGAGACTACTTCGACAACAAGCTTTCCACACAAAAGGAGAAGGATGCAAGGATGGAGGAGATTCGGGCCTTGGTCAAGTCTACTTCCCCTTCGTCATCTTCAAGGCGATGGCGAGCAAGTCGATCATCTTTGGAGCGCCCACACGATGCAAGCGGAATTCATCCATGTCCACATCTGAAGGAAATATGCCCTAGAGACAATAATAAAGTTATTATTTATTTCCTTATATCATGATAAAAGGTTTATTATTCATGCTATAATTGTATTAACCGGAAACATAATACATGTGTGAATACATAGACAAACAAAGTGTCACTAGTATGCCTCTACTTGACTAGCTCGTTAATCAAAGATGGTTATGCTTCCTAACCATGAACAATGAGTTGTTATTTGATTAACGAGGTCACATCATTAGTTGAATGATCTGATTGACATGACCCATTCCATTAGCTTAGCACCCGATCGTTTAGTATGTTGCTATTGCTTTCTTCATGACTTATACATGTTCCTATAACTATGAGATTATGCAACTCCCGTTTGCCGGAGGAACACTTTGGGTGCTACCAAACGTCACAACGTAACTGGGTGATTATAAAGGAGCATTACAGGTGTCTCCAAAGGTAGATGTTGGGTTGGCGTATTTCGAGATTAGGATTTGTCACTCCGATTGTCGGAGAGGTATCTCTGGGCCCTCTCGGTAATACACATCACATAAGCCTTGCAAACATTGCAACTAATGAGTTAGTTGCGAGATGATGTTTTACAAAACGAGTAAAGAGACTTGCCGGTAACGAGATTGAACTAGGTATTGGATACTGACGATCGAATCTCGGGCAAGTAACATACCGATGACAAAGGGAACAACGTATGTTGTTATGCGGTCTGACCAATAAAGATCTTCGTAGAATATGTAGGAGCCAATATGGGCATCCAGGTCCCGCTATTGGTTATTGACCGGAGACGTGTCTCGGTCATGTCTACATTGTTCTCGAACCCGTAGGGTCCGCACGCTTAAGGTTACGATGACAGTTATATTATGAGTTTATGCATTTTAGGAAAGAGGGGAGTCCTACTCCTACTAGGAGGAGGACTCCTCCTCCTTGGCGCGCCCAAGGGCCGGCCGGCCTCCTCCCTTGCTCCTTTATATACAGGGGCAGGGGGCACCTCTAGACACACAAGTTGATCCTCGTGATCGTTTTCTTAGCCGTGTGCGGTGCCCCCCTCCACTATATTCCTCGATAATATTGTAGCGGTCCTTAGGCGAAGCCCTGCGACGGTAGAACATCAAAGATCGTCACCACGCCGTCTTGCTGACGGAACTCTTCCCCGGCACTTTGCTGGATCGGAGTCCGGGGATCGTCATCGAGCTGAACGTGTGCTAAAACTCGGAGGTGCCGTAGTTTCGGTGCTTGATCGGTCGGGCCGTGAAGACGTACGACTACATCATCCGCGTTGTCATAACGCTTCCGATGTCGGTCTACGAGGGTATGTAGACAACACTCTCCCCTCTCGTTGCTATGCATCACCATGATCTTGCGTGTGCGTAGGAAAATTTTGAAATTACTACGTTCCCCAACAACATCTACATGGCGACCATCATCACATTCGTGATCCACAAGTCACCTCCAAGCATCATGTGCACAACAACGACGAACGACATCTACTATGAGCTCAAGTACGACAATGACACCATCATCATGAAGATGCTTGAC
The DNA here is from genome assembly GCF_056163025.1 of Triticum urartu. NCBI lineage: Eukaryota > Viridiplantae > Streptophyta > Magnoliopsida > Poales > Poaceae > Triticum > Triticum urartu. The sequence continues at coordinate 251,371,448 of NC_141873.1, forward strand.
ACGCGCAAACCTACAAGTCCCAACAAGCTCTACATCAAGCTACGACCAAACTTCATGAGCACAAGAGAAGACCATGAGACAAGCACCACCAAGAGGACGCTACGGCTACTACCACCACCACTTAGGCATCTTCGCCAAGTGCTATCAAGGCATCTTCACCTTTGGACGTTGGCATCTTCGCCTACTTCCCATGAGTTGGCATCTTCGCCAAGTGCTATCAAGGCATCTTCACCTTTGGACGTTGGCATCTTCGCCTACTTCCCAGCGAAGGTTAAAACAGCACCAACTTGACAAACTATCATTGTGGTTTTTGATGCGTAAGTAAAATTGGTTCTTGCTTAAGCCCGTAGCAGCCACGTAAAACTTGCAACAACAAAGTAGAGGACGTCTAACTTGTTTTTGCAGGGCATGTTGTGATGTGATATGGTCAAGACATGATGCTAAATGTTATTGTATGAGATGATCATGTTTTGTAACCAAGTTATCGGCAACTGGCAGGAGCCATATGGTTGTCGCTTTATTATATGCAATGCAATCGCCCTGTAATGCTTTACTTTATCACTAAGCGGTAGCGATAGTCGTAGAAGCATAAGATTGGCGAGACGACAACGATGCTACGATGGAGATCAAGGTGTCGAGCCGGTGACAATGGTGATCATGACGGTGCTTCGAAGATGGAGATCGCAAGCACAAGATAATGATGGCCATATCATATCACTTATATTGATTGCATGTGATGTTTATCTTTTATGCATCTTATCTTGCTTTGATTGACGATAGCATTTTAAGATGATCTCTCGCTAATTATCAAGAAGTGTTCTCCCTGAGTATGCACCATTGCGAAAGTTCTTCGTGCTGAGACACCACGTGATGATCGGGTGTGATAGGCTCTACGTTCAAATACAACGGGTGCAAAACAGTTGCACACGCGGAATACTCAGGTTATACTTGACGAGCCAAGCATATACAGATATGGCCTCGGAACACGGAGACTGAAAGGTCGAGCGTGAATCATATAGTAGATATGATCAACATAGTGATGTTCACCAATGAAGCTACTCCATCTCACGTGATGATCGGACATGGCTTAGTTGATTTGGATCACGTGATCACTTAGAGGATTAGAGGGATTTCTATCTAAGTGGGAGTTCTTTAGTAATATGATTAATTGAACTTAAATTTATCATGAACTTAGTACCTGATAGTATCTTGCTTGTTTATGTTTAATTGTAGATAGATGGCCCGTGCTGTTGTTCCGTTGAATTTTAATGCGTTCCTTGAGAAAGCAAAGTTGAAAGATGATGGTAGCAATTACACGGACTAGGTCCGTAACTTGAGGATTATCCTCATTGCTGCATAGAAGAATTATGTCCTGGAAGCACCGCTGGGTGCCAGGCCTGCTGCTGGAGCAACACCAGATGTTATGAACGTCTGGCAGAGCAAAGCTGATGACTACTCGATAGTTCAGTGTGCCATGCTTTACGGCTTAGAATCGGGACTTCAACGACATTTTGAACATCATGGAGCATATGAGATGTTCCAGGAGTTGAAGTTAATATTTCAAGCAAATGCCCGGATTGAGAGATATGAAGTCTCCAATAAGTTCTATAGCTGCAAGATGGAGGAGAACAGTTCTGTCAGTGAGCATATACTCAAAATGTCTGGGTATAATAATCACTTGATTCAATTGGGAGTTAATCTTCCAGATGATTGCGTCATTGACAGAATTCTCCAATCACTTCCACCTAGCTACAAGAGCTTCGTGATGAACTATAATATGCAAGGGATGAATAAGACAATCCCCGAGCTCTTCGCAATGCTGAAAGCTGCGGAGGTAGAAATCAAGAAGGAGCATCAAGTGTTGATGGTCAACAAGACCACTAGTTTCAAGAAAAAGGGCAAAGGGAAGAAGAAGGGGAACTTCAAAAAGAACAGCAAGCAAGTTGCTGCTCAGGAGAAGAAACCCAAATCTGGACCTAAGCTTGAAACTGAGTGCTTCTACTGCAAGCAGACTGGTCACTGGAAGCGGAACTGCCCCAACTATTTGGCGGATAAGAAGGATGGCAAGGTGAACAAAGGTATATATGATATACATGTTATTGATGTGTACCTTACTAATGCTCGCAGTAGCACCTGGGTATTTGATACTGGTTCTGTTGCTAATATTTGCAACTCGAAACAGGGACTATGGATTAAGCGAAGATTGGCTAAGGACGAGGTGACAATGCGCGTGGGAAATGGTTCCAAAGTCGATGTGATCGCGGTCGGCACGCTACCTCTACATCTACCTTCGGGATTAGTATTAGACCTAAATAATTGTTATTTGGTGCCAGCGTTGAGCATGAACATTATATCTGGATCTTGTTTGATGCGAGACGGTTATTCATTTAAATCAGAGAATAATGGTTGTTCTATTTATATGAGTAATATCTTCTATGGTCATGCACCCTTGAAGCGTGGTCTATTCTTAATCTTGATAGTAGTGACACACATATTCATAATGTTGAAGCCAAAAGATGCAGAGTTGATAATGATAGTGCAACTTATTTGTGGCACTGCCGTTTAGGTCATATCGGTGTAAAGCGCATGAAGAAACTCCATACTGATGGACTTTTGGAACCACTTGATTATGAATCACTTGGTACTTGCGAACCGTGCCTTATGGGCAAGATGACCAAAACACCGTTCTCTGGAACTATGGAGAGAGCAACAGATTTGTTGGAAATCATGCATACAGATGTATGTGGTTCGATGAATGTTGAGGCTCGTGGCGGATATCGTTATTTTCTCACCTTCACAGATGACTTAAGCAGATATGGGTATATCTACTTAATGAAACATAAGTCTGAAACATTTGAAAAGTTCAAAGAATTTCAGAGTGAAGTTGAAAATCATCGTAACAAGAAAATAAAATTCCTACGATCTGATCGTGGAGGAGAATATTTGAGTTACGAGTTTGGTGTACATTTGAAACAATGCGGAATAGTTTCGCAACTCACGCCACCCGGAACACCACAACGTAATGGTGTGTCCGAACGTCGTAATTGTACTTTACTAGATATGGTGCGATATATGATGTCTCTTACTGATTTGCCGCTATTATTTTGGGGTTATGCTTTAGAGACGGCCGCATTCACGTTAAATAGGGCACCATCAAAATCCGTTGAGACGACGCCTTATGAACTGTGGTTTGGCAAGAAACCAAAGTTGTCGTTTCTGAAAGTTTGGGGCTGCGATGCTTATGTGAAAAAGCTTCAACCTGATAAGCTCGAACACAAATCGGAGAAATGTGTCTTCATAGGATATCCAAAGGAAACTATTGGATACACCTTCTATCACAGATCCGAAGGCAAGACTTTTGTTGCTAAATTCGGAAACTTTCTAGAGAAGGAGTTTCTCTCGAAAGAAGTGAGTGGGAGGAAAGTAGAACTTGATGAGGTAACTGTACCTGCTCCCTTATTGGAAAGTAGTACATCACAGAAACCGGTTTCTGTGACACCTACACCAATTAGTGAGGAAGCTAATGATGATGATCATGAAACTTCAGAACAAGATACTACTGAACCTCGTAGATCAACCAGAGTAAGATCCGCACCAGAGTGGTACGGTAATCCTGTTTTGGAAGTCATGCTACTAGATCATGATGAACCTATGAACTATGGAGAAGCGATGGTGAGCCCAGATTCCGCAAAATGGCTTGAAGCCATGAAATCTGAGATGGGATCCATGTATGAGAACAAAGTGTGGACTTTGGTTGACTTGCCCAAAGATCGGCAAGCAATTGAGAATAAATGGATCTTCAAGAAGAAGACTGACGCTAACGGTAATGTTACTGTCTACAAAGTTCGACTTGTCGCAAAAGGTTTTCGACAAGTTCAAGGGATTGACTACGATGAGACCTTCTCACCCGTAGCGATGCTTAAGTCTGTCCGAATCATGTTAGCAATTGACGCATTTTATGATTATGAAATTTGGCAGATGGATGTCAAAACTACATTCCTGAATGGATTTCTAGAAGAAGAGTTGTATATGATGCAGCTAGAAGGTTTTGTCGATCCAAAGGGAGCTAACAAAGTGTGCAAGCTCCAGTGATCCATTTATGGAGTGGTGCAAGCCTCTCGGAGTTGGAATAAATGCTTTGATAATGTGATCAAAGCATTTGGTTTTGTACAGACTTTTGGAGAAGCCTGAATTTACAAGAAAGTGAGTGGGAGCTCTATAGCATTTCTGATATTATATGTAGATGACATATTACTAATCGGAAATGATATAGAATTTCTGGATAGCATAAAGGGATACTTGAATAAGAGTTTTTCAATGAAAGACCTCGGTGAAACTGCTTACATATTGGGCATTAAGATCTATAGAGATAGATCAAGACGCTTAATTGGACTTTCACAAAGCACATACCTTGACAAAGTTTTGAAGAAGTTCAAAATGGATCAAGCAAACAAAGGATTCTTGCCTGTGTTACAAGGTGTGAAATTGAGTAAGACTCAATGCCCGACCACTGCAGAAGATAGAGAGAAAATGAGAGATGTTCCCTATGCTTCAGCCATAGGCTCTATCATGTATGCAATGCTGTGTACCAGACCTGATGTATGTCTTGCTATAAGTCTAGCAGGAAGGTACCAAAGTAATCCAGGAGAGGATCACTGGACAGCATTCAAGAACATCCTGAAATACCTGAAAAGGACTAAGGATATGTTTCTCATATATGGAGGTGACAAAGAGCTCATCGTAAATGGTTACGTTGATGCAAGCTTTGACACTGATCCGGACGATTCTAAATCGCAAACCGGATACGTGTTTACATTAAACGGTGGAGCTGTCAGTTGGTGCAGTTCTAAACAAAGCGTTGTGGCGGGATCTACATGTGAAGCGGAGTACATAGCTGCTTCGGAAGCAGCAAACGAAGGAGTCTGAATGAAGGAGTTCATATCCGATCTAGGTGTCATACCTAGTGCATCGGGTCCAATGAAAATCTTTTGTGACAATACTGGTGCAATTGCCTTGGCAAAGGAATCCAGATTTCACAAGAGAACCAAGCACATCAAGAGACGCTTCAATTCCATCCGGGATCTAGTCCAGGTGGGAGACATAGAGATTTGCAAGATACATACGGATCTGAATGTAGGAGACCCGTTGACTAAGCCTCTTCCACGAGCAAAACATGATCGGCACCAAAGCTCCATGGGTGTTAGAATGATTACTGTGTAATCTAGATTATTGACTCTAGTGCAAGTGGGAGACTGAAGGAAATATGCCCTAGAGGCAATAATAAAGTTATTATTTATTTCCTTATATCATGATAAAAGTTTATTATTCATGCTAGAATTGTATTATCCGGAAACATAATACTTGTGTGAATACATAGACAAACTAAACGTCACTAGTGTGCCTCAACTTGACTAGCTCGTTAATCGAAGATGGTTATGTTTCCTAACCATAGACATGTGTTGTCATTTGATTAACGGGATCACATCATTAGGAGAATGATGTGATTGACATGACCCATTCCATTAGCTTAGCACCCGATCGTTTAGTGTGTTGCTATTGCTTTCTTCATGACTTATACATGTTCCTATGACTATGAGATTATGCAACTCCCGTTTGCCAGAGGAACACTTTGTGTGCTACCAAACGTCACAACATAACTGGGTGATTATAAAGGAGCTCTACAGGTGTCTCCAAAGGTACATGTTGGGTTGGCGTATTTTGAGATTAGGATTTGTCACTGCGATTGTCGGAGAGGTATCTCTGGGCCCTCTCGGTAATGCACATCACATAAGGCTTGCAAGCATTGCAACTAATGAGTTAGTTGCGAGATGATGTATTACGAAACGAGTAAAGAGACTAGCCGGTAACGAGATTGAACTAGGTATTGAGATACCGACGATCGAATCTCGAGCAAGTAACATACCGATGACAAAGGGAACAAAGTATGTTGTTATGCGGTCTGACCGATAAAGATCTTCGTAGAATATGTGGGAGCCAATATGTAACGCCCTCAATGCGGCTATATCTTCCACGTGTCGAAGCACGACTTAGAGGCATAACCGCATTGCAAGCAATGTCGCAAGTGAGGTAATCTTCACACAACCCATGTAATACATAAGGGAAAGAGATACATAGTTGGCTTACAATCGCCACTTCACACAAATACATGAATAAAGCATTACATCATCCAAATACAATCAGGGCCCGACTACGGAGCCAAAATAAAAGAAGACCACCCCAAATGCTACATAGATCCCCGATCGACCCCAACTGGGCTCCACTACTGATCAACTAGAACGAAACAACACAAAGGACAAGATCTTCATCGAGCTCCTCCTTGAGCTTGGTTGCGTCATCTGCATGGTTCAATGGCACCTGCAAGCTGGTTTTGGAAGTATCTGTGAGTCACGGGGACTCAGCAATCTCACACCCTCGCGATCAAGACTATTTAAGCTTATGGGTAAGGTAAAAGGTATGAGGTGGAGCTGCAACAAGCGACTAGCATATATGGTGGCTAACATACGCAAATGAGAGCGTGAAGAGAAGGCAAAGCACGATCGAGAAACTATGATCAAGAAGTGATCCTAGAACAACCTACGTCAAGCATAACTCCAACAACCGTGTTCACTTCCCGGACTCCACCGGAAAGAGACCATCACGGTTACACACGCGGTTGATGTATTTTAATTAAGGTCAACTTCAGGTTTTCTACAACCGGACATTAACAAATTCCCATCTGCCCATAACCGCGGGCACGGCTTTCGAAAGTTCAAATCCCTGCAGGGGAGTCCCAACTTAGCCCATGACAAGCTCTCACGGTCAATGAAGGAATAGACCTCCTCCCGAGACATTCCGATCAGACTCGGTATCCCAGTTCTATAAGACACTTCGACAAGTTAAAACAAATCCAGCAACACCGCTCGAATGTGCCGACAAATCCCGATAGGAGCTGCACAAATCTCGTTCTCAGGGCACACTCAGATTGTCTAAACTTCCGGTAGGCCAGCCCAGAGTTGCCCCTGGTGGCCACCGGCGGCTGACAGGTTGGACCAACACTCAGAGGAGCACTGGCCCGGGGGTTTAAATAAAGATGACCCTTGAGTCCGCGGAACCCAAGGGAAAAAGAGGCTAGGTGGCGAATGGTAAAACCAAAGTTGGGCATTGCTAGAAGAGTTTTATTCAAGGCGAACTATCAAGGGGTTCCCATTACTACCCAACCGCGTAAGGAACGCAAAATCCGGGAACATTACACCGATATGACGGAAACTAAGGCGGCAAGAGTGGAACAAAACACCAGGCATAAGGCCAAGCCTTCCACCCTTTACCAAGTATATAGATGCATTAATTAAATAATATATATCGTGATATCCCAACAAGTAACCATGTTCCAACAAGGAACAACATCTCCATGTTCCAACAAGGAACGAACTTCAATCTTCACTTGCAACTAACAACGCTATAAGAGGGGCTGAGCAAAGCGGTAACATAGCCAAACAATGGTTTGCTAGGACAAGGTGGGTTAGAGGCTTGGTTCAACAATATGGGAGGCATGATAAGCAAGTGGTAGGTATCGTAACATAGGCATAGCAAAAGAGCGAGCAACTAGCAAGCAAAGATAGAAGTGATTTTGAGGGTATGGTCATCTTTCCTGAAATCCCGCAAGGAAGAAGAACGAGTCCATGAAGAAGACAAACGGACGTAGTCGAACGGATCCTCACAAACACGACGTTATCGGAACCAACCCGAAGAAGCAATCACCGGAAAGAAGCACACAACATAGTAAACAACCATCACTTGAACATGGCATGATGCACAATCAAGTATGATGCATGTCCGGTATAATGAACCATGGCATGGCAAAGTGCACAAACAACACTACAAATTAAGTGGAGCTCAATATGCAACGGAGTGGCATATTGAAGGAAAACACCACATGACTTATTTAGTTCTCTCTCGTTATGTACCCAACAATATTAAATGTTGTTAAACATGGCAAGAGGGTGAAGCAAAGAAAACTACCTATATAGGCAAGTTTAAACGAGGCCGGAAACAACGAACAACAATTCCGGTAAATCCCCATATGCATATATTAGGTTTGGTCCTGTTCTTCCCTAAACCATATTTTAGAGTTGTTAAACATGCAAGATGATGCCACCATGTTAAACTAGGCAAAATTCTACCCCATTTACATATAAAGTTTATTAGATTTGGAGCTACGATTAATTAGTTATGAATTAAATCATTTTAGCAAGTTATTTAAGCAAATTTAAACAAACAACATATTAAACATTTTAAACATGGATGAAAAAGACATATTATGAAACTATATGAAATTCTAAGCATTTTACATACCATTTTAATCCGAAGCACGGTTCAAGAGTTATTAATGCATGAACATGGAGGGGTAATCTGTAAATATGCAGTTCTCTAGATAATAGGAAAAATCGTCCTGGCAGGAAAAAAACAACACGGGCCGAATCTGGCAGGGCCAATAGTGCACAGGAGAGGATCTGTTGGGGCTGCTCACCCATGGGCTTGGCCCGTTCTGTGGTGCGGTTTGGTTCTAGCAGCGGCTGGGCTAGGCCTTGCTCACGCGGCCCACGACGGCGCTGGAGGTGGGCCTTGCTGCCGATACGCTGGAGGCGCGGTCAACGCTCGGGGCGAACGCTCGTTCGTCCCTAACGAGAGGAAGCAGGCGGCAGCGGGACTCACGGCATCGGCGGACCTCAGGGAAGAAGATGGCGGCGGCTGGGTTCATGGCCGGCGGAGAACGACGTGGAGGAGGCGTCGGGGATGGACAGCTCCGGCCAGAGATAAGACCATGACGGGGCGACCTGGGATGAGGTAGAGGAGCAGTCGCATGGGTCGAGCGAAGGAGGCGCCGTGGTGACGAGCGGCGTTGGGACGATGCAAAACGGGCACGGGAAAACGGACGGATCCGGCGTGTGGAGGACCAGATCCAGGCTCCACGGGTAACTTTGAACATCGGCGTAGGCAGAACCACGCGGCGGCGAGCTCCTGTCCATGGAAATAGAAGAGAGAGAGGATTGAGAGAAAGAAACCAGAGGAAGGAGAAGAAGGGAGAGAGGGGCGCGAGGGATGAGGTCGGCCTGGATCAGTGGCGGCTCACGGGGAGGTCATGTTGGCGCTGCTGCTCTTCGCCGGCGGGGACTGCTGGCTCGATCTGCTCGGGGATCGAAGCAGGAGGAGCGGAATTGGTCAGACACAGAAACAGAGGAGGTGGGTGGCGATGGATCTGGGTGATGGGATGGAGTGTAGTGGTGGCGGCTGCGGAGGATCCCTAGGAAATAGGTTAGGTCCAAAATAGACTAGGGGTAGACTATATATACGGGAAAAGAGGGAAGTTGGATCATTCGATTAGAATTGGACGGTTGAGAATCTATAGGTTAGAAAGTCCAAACAAGGAAACGGTGATGTTTTGTAGATGTTTGGGGATGATTCGGACCCAACGGTGACGATTGCTCGGGTCGGGTCCGGGACAATTTCGGACACGCGCGAGGGGTTGATGCACTGTGCAAAGAGGGGTTAGGTGAACGAGGTCAAGTGTGTGGTTGGACTGAGAAGAGAGAGGAGGAAAGCAACCCGGCAACAGTTTCCGGAGATCGAAAACGTTCGACGTTAGACCGGCTATACTGCCGCTATAGTTAAACGGTTGGGCTATCAAACGAACTCCGAATGCGATGAAACTTGACAGGTGGTCTATCTACACTATAATAGGACCACACTTCAACTCTCATCCCATTCCGAGAACATTTTCCGGCCACTTATAAAATAATATTTCGGACATGCCACGGGCGCGTGCAAGTGTGTTTGGGCTCAGAACGGATAACGGACGGAACTGAGAGAACCCGGGCGAATGCAAGTTTCGAAAACGTGATGATGCAATGCGGATGATGACATAATGAAATGCAACACGCAAGCAAAAGACATGGCAACAGCAGTGAATAACTCGAAGACACCTGGCACATCGGTCTCGGGGCGTTACAACACTCCACCACTACGAGAGTATCTCGTCCCGAGATCTAGAATGGCACCGGAGGGAAAACGGAAGAGATAAAGAAGAGGTAAAACTAAGTTGCTCCTTTGACAAATGAGTGAAACCAAAAAACCTTGAAAAGGTTATGCCATTTTGAGAAAAGAATACAACGGAGCTGAACGAAGTTGAAAACACTCCGGTAGAAAAGAGGAACAAGGAAGAGCAACTTCGGGCAGCACTCTGATTGAAAAGAAAAAGGAGTTGAATAAGAACTTGGTAAGATGAGAAGATACTTGATGAAATCACAACATACTGCCTCCGGAACTATTGAATGAATGGAACAAGGGGCAAGAAAGATCTCAGACATCACTCTGGTTGAAAAGAGATGCAAGGCTTGATAAGGCGAAAAGAGCTTGAGCAGAGGACACAACGCTCCGGTTAAATGGATAGGCATGAAAAGAACATGATCTTTGACAAAATGAGATGATGGGTTGAAAATAGCAACATGACAATGCCTCCGGAACAAAAGAATAGAAGATAGATAATTTAAATAGGAGAATGGAGAAGAAAATGCCAACTTCTGCCACAAAAGAGCTTGAAAAGGCATCTTTAGGAGAAGGGTCGAACGGAGTTATTGGAAACCCAACAACGAAAAGAATAAGCTAGATATGGTCTTATGGAATACATCTCAAATTATGAGGTGACATTCTGCCACTACTGGAAACGATAGATTGGATTGATATGAACAAGAAGATGAGAAACTTATTTCACCGGGAGGATAAATGAAGAAATTGGGTCATTTATAAGCACCATAAATAGCAACAATCCTTAGGGAAGGCTTTAGGTGAAATATGACCCAAGATAACTCCAATGACGAGATTGATGGATTTAAAATATCTCATTCTTGATAACATGTGAATCATGAAACATGAACTCAAATTATCAAGAATGACATAATACCACCTTTGATGATACGGAAGAAAGAATTGCACTCCGGATAGCAAGATGAAGAAAACTTGAGCTCCTCTGAAAAAGGATCTTGATGAACGCTTCGAGAAGGAATTAAATCATTGGTGAGCCGTCATGTAGACCTCCATGAAGAACTTCGGTAATAAAAGGATGATAAAAATGGAAAGAGAAGTTGAAAACACAAGCGAAGCCTTGCGATGATTTAGATGAATATCCATGGTGATATAATTGAAATAACTTGGAGCTCCAGAAAAGAAAGATGAACAAAAGAAATCAAGAATTTTGATGAACCTCCAGAATAAGGAATTAAATCTCTTGGATGAAACAAGAATAAGAATTACATTATGCTTATCCTTCACCAATTTAAATTGATGACAATCAACAGATTTGGCATATTACTTATTCTCGTAGAAAAGATTAAAAGAGATATAACATAGACTTGAGAATGTCTTCAACGAACCGCCGGTAGGATTGTAACATCGAATAAATTGATATGATAAACGAAGGAAGAGGAACTCTTGAATGAACCACTGTAAGAATTGAAAATGAACGAAGTAAAGATAAAGAAACACCGGGTAAATTAGCAAATGAACGAAGATGCTTGCTAGGATTTAGATACATGAGAGCGAAGAGATCATGAATTGATTAGAGAATATTTGAATGATGCACCGGTGCGATTTGGAGAACGAGAGCTGAAAGCTGAGAAATGAATAATATTTGAAAAGATGGCCTTCGGGGAAAAAATGGAAACAACTCATGAAATGCTCCGGATGGGTGAAAAGAATTCTTACAAACGAATAAAATTATGAGAGGATGGGCTCAAACTAGAATCACGAATCTCTGAGAGGACAGATAAGATGTGGAGGTAAAACTCTTCTTCAGTCTTCAAAATCTGAAAATAACGATGAGAAACACCACCAATTGTTGAGACATTCCGGAATAAAGAAGAATAGAAAAGTTGAACCAACGATGTAAAGAATTTGAAAGATCTTGGAGAAATACATATGACTGATGATGAATCATTCTTACGTCAAACTTGGAAATGAATTTGAGAATAGCTCCGGAAAAAATAAGAAGAGTCAGGTAAGATCCTGGGAAAAGACCTGTGGGTTAGGGCCCACTCAAAAGAAAACACCATTGAACGATTTACAAGAGAGAAAGCACCGGTTGAATTAAATGGCTTGAATAAGATAGCATTCCCGAAAGATCTTGAAAGAATGAGAATAAACTCCTACATCTTCTGAGGTATCTTCAGCACTCCGGAACAATAGAATAGCGAGCGGTGAAAGATTATGAGGTGCACCAGCATGAGAAGGTATTTGAAACGATAAAAAGGATATGATCAACACCAAAGCTTGATTTGAATCCACCGGAGAAGAAAACGAGTGAAGAGTGACGAACTTGAAGCTTCGTTAGTATCTTCTTGAGAATCACCGGGTAAGAACATGAAGGAAAAGAATAGAGAGACTTCACATGAATAAAAGGATACTTGATTCAGAAATCTGAATCCTTGAAGAAAAAGGGTGGGAGGGCGGGAAAAACAAAGACAACTTGGGGACGGATGAAACAGACAACGTTGGGAAAAACCGAGAGGTGATCTTGCGATGCTAAAATGATCGGATCCACTTAAAGAGAAGCACACCGGTTGGAAAGGATTAACATGACAATCTCAGTTATCATGAAGGATTAGTATTCACATAGAAATATCAGAACACCATTTAGGAAAGGTATGGAATCCACATTTGACTTCGAAGCAACTCGAATACCACAACTCAAAACAAAAACAAAGGATTGGCTTGCAGAATAAGCCGGAACAAACATATGATAGAGATTTCGTCCGAAGTTTTCGTGGTGGGGCCTACACGGGCTCGATCGTACAGCACCATCATGTACAAGGCAGTGCACATGACATACGAAGCATCCCCGAGTCGGCATAGCCAAGGACTCTTTAAGACGCAACGAGACCACTGTAAAACCAACTGTGGATAGGCGGACCACTAGACGTCGAACCCCAATTTCATATCATACATTTGTTGGAAAGAAATACTAGGAGCTACTTGAATTCCCACCTATGAAACTCCCGAACCTTTCCGGTTATGCAATCAGGTGTTGGGGATACAGGGGAAGCATAATATCTCACCCAAACTAGCAAATCCTACATCCAGCTGTATCCATCCTTCAACACATAACCAAGAAACCTTCGGAAATTATCTACCTCAACCTTCAAAAAGCATCCGTTATACGAGTTACGGCAATACTCCCGAACTCCCGCCTCGGTACTGGGTGGCGTCGAGGTTATCTCACCAATGAACTGCACAAAAGAGATTTTCGATGTCGGCGTACTAAACTCAGGTATTCCAGAACTGCAACGATAAAATTGTGACGACAACACCTCGGAGCTCAACTCCCTGGGACACTGCCACAACCCCTAAATGACAGGAGGCACCAAGAACAATGTTCTCGTCACAAATCGATCGGAACGATTCCAAGATACCCGCGTGATCCTAAAAAAATTTAGTGAAATTTGAGAAGAGAAGAGTCAAAACTCTACGTGAGGATGCCTTACCAGAGCGATGAAGGGACTGGGGAGTAAAAAGAATTCCTAAACTCTCCGATATATAATTCCTAAAAGACTCAAAACATTTTTCTAGACTCAACAACGGCAGCTAATTCAATCAAGCAGTGGGGGCTCCTAAGGTCGGGGAAGGCTCTGATTACCAACTTGTAACGCCCTCGATGTGGCTATATCTCCCATGTGTCGAAGCACGACTTAGAGGCATAACCGCATTGAAAGCAATGTCGCAAGTGAGGTAATCTTCACACAGCCCATGTAATACATAAGGGGAAGAGATACATAGTTGGCTTACAATCGCCACTTCACACAAATACATGAATAAAGCATTACATCATCCAAATACAATCAGGGCCCGACTACGGAGCCAAAATAAAAGAAGACCACCCCAAATGCTACATAGATCCCCGATCGACCCCAACTGGGCTCCACTACTGATCAACTAGAACGAAACAACACAAAGGACAAGATCTTCATCGAGCTCCTCCTTGAGCTTGGTTGCGTCATCTGCACGGTTCAACGGCACCTGCAAGCTGGTTTTGGAAGTATCTGTGAGTCACGGGGACTCAGCAATCTCACACCCTCGCGATCAAGACTATTTAAGCTTATGGGTAAGGTAAAAGGTATGAGGTGGAGCTGCAACAAGCGACTAGCATATATGGTGGCTAACATACGCAAATGAGAGCGAGAAGAGAAGGCAAAGCACGATCGAGAAACTATGATCAAGAAGTGATCCTAGAACAACCTACGTCAAGCATAACTCCAACAACCGTGTTCACTTCCCGGACTCCACCGGAAAGAGACCATGACGGTTACACACGCGGTTGATGTATTTTAATTAAGGTCAACTTCAGGTTTTCTACAACCGGACATTAACAAATTCTCATCTGCCCATAACCGCGGGCACGGCTTTCGAAAGTTCAAATCCCTGCAGGGGAGTCCCAACTTAGCCCATGACAAGCTCTCACGGTCAACGAAGGAATAGAACTCCTCCTGAGACATTCCGATCAGACTCGGTATCCCGGTTCTACAAGACACTTCGACAAGTTAAAACAAATCCAGCAACACCGCTCGAATGTGCCGACAAATCCCGATAGGAGCTGCACATATCTCGTTCTCAGGGCACACTCAGATTGTCTAAACTTTCGGTAGGCCAGCCCAGAGTTGCCCCTGGTGGCCACCGGCGGCTGACGGGTTGGACCAACACTCAGAAGAGCACTGGCCCGGGGGTTTAAATAAAGATGACCCTTGAGTCCGCGGAACCCAAGCGAAAAAGAGGCTAGGTGGAGAATGGTAAAACCAAAGTTGGGCATTGCTGGAAGAGTTTTATTCAAGGCGAACTGTCAAGGGGTTCCCATTACTACCCAACCGCGTAAGGAATGCAAAATCCGGGAACATAACACCGATATGACGGAAACTAGGGCGGCAAGAGTGGAACAAAACACCAGGCATAAGGCCGAGCCTTCCACCCTTTACCAAGTATATAGATGCATTAATTAAATAAGATATATCGTGATATCCCAACAAGTAACCATGTTCCAACAAGGAACAACATCTCCATGTTCCAACAAGGAACGAACTTCAATCTTCACTTGCAACTAACAACGCTATAAGAGGGGCTGAGCAAAGCGGTAACATAGCCAAACAATGGTTTGCTAGGACAAGGCGGGTTAGAGGCTTGGTTCAACAATATGGGAGGCATGATAAGCAAGTGGTAGGTATCGCAACATAGGCATAACAAAAGAGCGAGCAACTAGCAAGCAAAGATAGAAGTGATTTCGAGGGTATGGTCATCTTGCCTGAAATCCCGCAAGGAAGAAGAACAAGTCCATGAAGAAGACAAACGGACGTAGTCGAACGGATCCTCACAAACACGACGTTATCGGAACCAACCCGAAGAAGCAATCACTGGAAAGAAGCACACAACATAGTAAACAACCATCACTTGAACATGGCATGATGCACAATCAAGTATGATGCATGTCCGGTATAATGAAGCATGGCATGGAAAAGTGCACAAACAACACTACAAATTAAGTGGAGCTCAATATGCAACGGAGTGGCATATTGAAGGAAAACACCACATGACTTATTTAGTTCTCTCTCGTTATGTACCCAACAATATTAAATGTTGTTAAACATGGCAAGAGGGTGAAGCAAAGAAAACTACCTATCTAGGCAAGTTTAAACGAGGCCGGAAACAACGAACAACAATTCCGGTAAATCCCCATATGCATATATTAGGTTTGGTCCTGTTCTGCCCTAAACCATATTTTAGAGTTGTTAAACATGCAAGATGATGCCACCATGTTAAACTAGGCAAAATTCTACCCCATTTACATATAAAGTTTATTAGATTTGGAGCTACGATTAATTAGTTATGAATTAAATCATTTTAGCAAGTTATTTAAGAAAATTTAAACAAACAACATATTAAACATTTTAAACATGGATGAAAAAGACATATTATGAAACTATATGAAATTCTAAGCATTTTACATATTTAAACCATTTTAATCCGAAGCACGGTTCAAGAGTTATTAATGCATGAACATGGAGGGGTAATCTGTAAATATGCAGTTCTCTAGATAATAGGAAAAATCGTCCTGGCAGGAAAAAAACAACACGGGCCGAATCTGGCAGGGCCAATAGTGCACAGGAGAGGATCTGTTGGGGCTGCTCACCCATGGGCTTGGCCCGTTCTGTGGTGCGGTTTGGTTCTAGCAGCGGCTGGGCTAGGCCTTGCTCACGCGGCCCACGACGGTGCTGGAGGTGGGCCTTGCTGCCGATACGCTCGAGGCGCGGCCAATGCTCGGGGCGAACGCTCGTTCGTCCCTGACGAGAGGAAGCAGGCGGCAGCGGGACTCACGGCATCGGCGGACCTCAGGGAAGAAGATGGCGGCGGCTGGGTTCATGGCCGGCGGAGAACGACATGGAGGAGGTGTCGGGGATGGACAGCTCCGGCCGGAGACAAGACCATGACGGGGCGACCTGGGATGAGGTAGAGGAGCGGTCGCATGGGTCGAGCGAAGGAGGCGCCGTGGTGACGAGCGGCGCTGGGACGATGCAAAACGGGCACGGGAAAACGGACGGATCCAGCGTGTGGAGGACCAGATCCAGGCTCCACGGGTAACTTTGAACATCGGCGTAGGCAGAACCACGCGGCGGCGAGCTCCTGACCATGGAAATAGAAGAGAGAGAGAGAGGATTGAGAGAAAGAAGCCAGAGGAAGGAGAAGAAGGGAGAGAGGGGCGCGAGGGATGAGGTCGGCCTGGATCAGTGGCGGCTCACGGGGAGGTCATGTTGGCGCTGCTACTCTTCGCCGACGGGGACTGCTGGCTCGATCTGCTTGGGGATCGAAGCAGGAGGAGCGGGATTGGTCAGACACAGAAACAGAGGAGGTGGGTGGCGATGGATCTGGGTGATGGGATGGAGTGTAGTGGTGGCGGCTAGGGAGGATCCCTAGGAAATAGGGTTAGGTCCAAAATAGACTAGGGGTAGACTATATATACGGGAAAAGAGGGAAGTTGGATCATTCGATTAGAATCGGATGGTTGAGAATCTATAGGTTAGAAAGTCCAAACAAGGAAACGGTGATGTTTTGTAGATGTTTGGGGATGATCCGGACCCAACGGTGACGATTGCTCGGGTCGGGTCCGGGACAATTTCGGACACGCGCGAGGGGTTGATGCACTGTGCAAAGAGGGGTTAGGTGAACGAGGTCAAGTGTGTGGTTGGACTGAGAAGAGAGAGGAGGAAAGCAACCCGGCAACAGTTTCCGGAGATCGAAAACGTCCGACGTTAGACCGGCTATACTGCCGCTATAGTTAAACGGTTGGGCTATCAAACGAACTCCGAATGCGATGAAACTTGACAGGCGGTCTATCTACACTATAATAGGACCACACTTCAACTCTCATCCCATTCCGAGAACATTTTCCGGCCACTTATAAAATAATATTTCGGACATGCCGCGGGCGCGTGCAAGTGTGTCTGGGCTCAGAACGGATAACGGACGGAACTGGGGGAACCCGGGAGAATGCAAGTTTCGAAAACATGATGATGCAATGCGGATGATGACATAATGAAATGCAACACGCAAGCAAAAGACATGGCAACAGCAGCGAATAACTCGAAGACACCTGGCACATCGGTCTCGGGGCGTTACACAATATGAGCATCCAGGTTCCGCTATTGGTTATTGACCGGAGACATGCCTCGATCATGTCTACATTGTTCTCGAACCCGTAGGGTCCGCACGCTTAACGTTACGATGACAGTTTCATTATGAGTTTATATATTTTGATGTACCGAAGTTTGTTCGGAGTCCGGGATGTGATCACGGACATGACGAGGAATCTCGAAATGGTCGAGACATAAAGATTCATATATTGGACGGCTATATTCGGACACCGGAAGTGTTCCGGGCGATTTCAGAGAAAACCGGAGTGCCGGAGGGTTACCGGAACCCCCCCAGGAGAAGTAATGGGCCTTATGGGCCCTAATGGAGTGAGAGAGGGGCGGCCAGGGTGGGCCGCGCGCCCCCTCCCCCTCTGGTCCGAATTGGACTAGGAGAGGGGGGGCGGCGCCCCCCTTTCCTTCTCCTTCTCCCCCTTCCTTTCCCCCTCCTAGTAGGAGTAGGAAAGAGGGGAGTCCTACTCCTACTAGGAGGAGGACTCCTCCTTGGCGCGCCTAAGGGCCGGCCGGCCTCCTCCCTTGCTCCTTTATATACAGGGGCAGGGGGCACCTCTAGACACACAAGTTGATCCTCGTGATCGTTTTCTTAGCCGTGTGCGGTGCCCCCCTCCACTATACTCCTCGATAATATTGTAGCGGTCCTTAGGCGAAGCCCTGCGAAGGTAGAACATCAAAGATCGTCACCACGCCGTCGTGCTGACGGAACTCTTCCCTGGCACTTTGCTGGATCGGAGTCCGGGGATCGTCATCGAGCTAAACGTGTGCTAAAACTCGGAGGTGCCGTAGTTTCGGTGCTTGATCGGTCGGGCCGTGAAGACGTACGACTACATCATCCGCGTTGTCATAACGCTTCCAATGTCGGTCTACGAGGGTATGTAGACAACACTCTCCCCTCTCGTTGCTATGCATCACCATGATCTTGCGTGTGCGTAGGAAAATTTTGAAATTACTACGTTCCCCAACAACATCTACATGGCGACCATCATCACATTCGTGATCCACAAGTCACCTCCAAGCATCATGTGCACAACGACGATGAACGACATCTACTATGAGCTCAAGTACGACAATGACACCATCATCATGAAGATGCTTGACACGCGCAAACCTACAAGTCCCAACAAGCTCTACATCAAGCTACGACCAAACTTCATGAGCACAAGAGAAGACCATGAGACAAGCACCACCAAGAGGACGCTACGGCTACTACCACCACCACTTAGGCATCTTCGCCAAGTGCTATCAAGGCATCTTCACCTTTGGACGTTGGCATCTTCGCCTACTTCCCATGAGTTCGCCTACATCGACATCATCAAGTACAAGGCGACCAACTACGAGCAAGGGCGACACTTCCATCTTCAGAAGATCCTTAAGGAAGATGGCCGAGCATGGGAAATTCCGTTCATTCATGGAGATGAGCTACGAGGTGCCACATCATATGGGCCTCATACAATAAGATGACAAGAAGATCGAGCTAGGGCCATCCCCTTCGACCACGGCGACGAGCACGAACCTCTTCAACAACATGAAGACGACGCCCATATTGGACTCATACTCCGAGTCAAGCTATGCGAGCACACATGAGACTTTATCTTTGGTCTCGAAGGAGAGTGATGATTTGCCACTTCCTACGGCATTCATCTATGGAGGCGTTATGGATGAGGGGGTTGAGCATGGGACTATCCCTTCAACCAAGGTGGTGATAGGAGTTGAGCATGGAGACATGTGCACCTACATCTCTCCGACACCCACATATGACGAGATGCCCCAATTTCCATGTGAGGAGAGCCACCCCACCATGAGTGATACGAGTGACTCCACCATATGTGACATTGAGTGCATTTCCTATGAGAGGATGAGCGTGACCACCAGTGGCCCCACAATTGAGAGCATGCCACACATCCTATGTGAGGTTGAGAGCCATTTGAGACTCCACCAACCATACGAGTGAGGGCATCCAAGAGGGAGTGAGTGAGCCACAACACATAGTGAGTGAGTAGTTGACACGGCAATGTGAGACCACTATGATTTCTAACGACTTACCCTCTACTCTGAGTGTGTTTTCCCTTTTGGTGCTAGGTCTCCTACATGAGAACATGCCTATCCTAGACGAGTCCATACCTCCAATGGAGACAAAGATGGCCATGGTGGACGATGATGCACCCCCCACATGGTTCCATCAAGATGAAGACGACCACGACTTGGTCTTCGACACCTCACCTACAACACATGAGCGATGCTCCAAAGGTAACATAGGTGATGGTGCTTCTCTTGTCCCACTAGTGGACTATCTTACACATGATTTCTTGCATGATGTTGATACACCCATGCTTCATGCTAGTGTGAATTCCTCATGTCATGACTTACCCATTTATGATGAATATGATGATGAGCATGTTGATTTGCCTAGTTGTGATGCTATGCTCCATAGGATATCATGTGAAAATTCTATTGGTCACATCATGTTCGACAACCCTTTAAACTTGTCATATGCTATGAGTGAGATCTCCCATATTGCATCATTTCAATCTCAACATAGTAACTATGAATGCACTACAAAAAAATGCACTTTCATGATGATACGTGTTTGTCACAGTAGGTCACCTTTTCTATCATGTATGTACATCCATGACGATTTTATGACAGAATCAAGATAGTCATACCTGTGCTGTCGTACAAGTGTTCCATGACAATACCAAAATTATCATCACGGAAATGTTCACTTCCATGACGATAAATGGCGCGTCATGGAAGTGCTTTCGTCAAGGGTAACTGAAAGGATCGATATAGTTGACTACAGGGGGGATAAATAGGCAACTAATAATTTTTAGCTTTTTATTTAACAATTTAAACTTTGCATCAAAGTAGGTTGTCTAGATATGCAACGAGGTGAGCAACCTATATGATGCAACAACAACTAGCACACAAGCAAGCAAGAGATGCAACACAAAGTAAGCTTGCACAAGTAAAGGTACGAGATAGCCAAGAGTGGAGCTGGTGGAGGCGAGGATGTGTTACCGAAGTTCCTTCCCTTTGAGAGGAAGTACGTCTCCGTTGGAGCGGTGTGGAGGCACAATGCTCCCCAAGAAGCCACTAGGGCCACCGTATTCTCCTCACGCCCTCACACAATGCAAGATGTCGTGATTTCACTATTGGTGCCCTTGGAGGCAGCGACCGGACCTTTGCAAACAAGGTTGGGCAATCTCCACGACTTAGGCCCTGTTCGGCTTACCTTCGCTCCACAGCTCCACTCATGGAGCGGGTGGAGTCACGTTGAAAAAATGCAGAGCGGCTGTTTCGTGGCTCCACAGCTGCTGCTATTTCGGGGATATGGTGGGATTCCGAACAGGGCTTTAGTTGGAGGCTTCCAACAACACCACGAAGCTTCACCACAATGGAATATGGCTCTGCGGTGACCTCAACCATCTAGGGTGCTCAAACACCCAAGAGTGACAAGATCCGCAAGGGATTAGTGGGAGGAATCAAATTTCTCTTGGTGGAAGTGTAGATCGGAGCCTTCTGAACCAAACCCTAGAAAATCAATAAGTTTGATTGGCTAGGGAGAGAGATCGGGCAAAAATGGAGCTTGGAGCAACAATGGAGCTTAGAAATGGAAGAGGTCATCAACTCGGAGAAGAAGACTCCCCTTTTATAGTGATAGGACAAATCCAACTGTTATCCACTAGCTCAGTCTGCGACTTGCGGTACTACCGCACCAGACATGCGGTACTACTGCAAGGGCCTCCTGTACTACCGCGGGGCACCGCGGTACTACCGTATGCGCAGCAGGGGCTAGACCAGCCCTGATGCGTTGAAGCAAAGAGCGGTAGAACCGCCGGAGCGGTACTACCGCTCCCCCTTGCGGTACTACTGCAAGGCAGGTTTTGTCTAGGTTGGGAACACACAAACATATAAAAATACATCCATGGCTACTTCCCCTGAGTTTCGATCTATGCAAAATCCGACACGGTACTACGCAAGCCTGGAGCGGTACTACTGCGTGGGGCGCAGATGTAAAAAGTACATCCGCCCCTACATCCACTCATGCTGTTGTGCCCGGCCTAAGGCCACGGTACTATCGCGCTTGTGAAGCGGTACTACCACAAGGGCCTGCGGTACTACCACCTCCCTGGCCGGTACTACCGCAAGGGCATGCGATACTACCGCTCCCGTGAGCAGTACTACCGCATGCCCCAGCACAACAACACTAGGAGTCCTTCATTTTGCAGAGACACAGAAAACGGAGGATGCTCCAAAGAGCCAAAGGAAAGGTGGTGCAAAAGCAACAGACGTGTACGTGATGATTCCACCCAAACCTTTCCAAAGCGGACCCACTCATAATAGTACGTCTTTCCTACGACTCAAATGAAGGAAATATGCCCTAGAGGCAATAATAAAGTTATTATTTATTTCCTTATAATCATGATAAAAGGTTTATTATTCATGCTATAATTGTATTAACCGGAAACATAATACATGTGTGAATACATAGACAAACAAAGTGTCACTAGTATGCCTCTACTTGACTAGCTCGTTAATCAAAGATGGTTATGTTTCCTAACCATGAACAATGAGTTGTTATTTGATTAACGGGATCACATCATTAAGAGAATGATCTGATTGACATGACCCATTCCATTAGCTTAGCACCCGATCATTTAGTATGTTGCTATTGCTTTCTTCATGACTTATACATGTTCCTGTAACTATGAGATTATGCAACTCCCGTTTACCGGAGGAACACTTTGGGTACTACCAAATGTCACAACGTAACTGGGTGATTATAAAGGAGTACTACAGGTGTCTCCAAAGGTACATGTTGGGTTGGCGTATTTCGAGATTAGGTTTTGTCACTCCGATTGTCGGAGAGGTATCTCTGGGCCCTCTCGGTAATGCACATCACATAAGCCTTGCAAGCATTGCAACTAATGAGTTAGTTGCGAGATGATGTATTACGGAACGAGTAAAGAGACTTGCCGGCAACGAGATTGAACTAGGTATGGGATACCGACGATCGAATCTCGGGCAAGTAACATACCGATGACAAAGGGAACAACGTATGTTGTTATGCGGTCTGACCGATAAAGATCTTCGTAGAATATGTAGGAGCCAATATGGGCATCCAGGTCCCGCTATTGGTTATTGACCGGAGACATGTCTCGGTCATGTCTACATTGTTCTCGAACCCGTAGGGCCCGCACGCTTAAGGTTACGATGACAGTTATATTATGAGTTTATGCATTTTGATGTACCGAAGGTTGTTCGGAGTCCCGGATGTGATCACGGACATGACAAGGAGTCTTGAAATGTTCGAGACGTAAAGATTGATATATTGGAAGCCTATGTTTGGATATCGGAAGTGTTTCGGGTGAAATCAGGATTTTACCGGAGTACCGGGAAGGTTACCGGAACCCCCCGGGAGCTAAATGGGCCATGATGGGCCTTGGTGGAAAAGAGAAGAGGCAGCCCTACATGGGCTGCACGCCTCCCCCTTCCCCTAGTCCTATTAGGACTAGGAGAGGTGGCCGGCCCCCTCTCTCTCTTTTCCCCCTCCGCGAATCCTATTCCAACTAGGATTGGGGGGGAATCCTACTCCCAGAGGGAGTAGGACTCTCCTGGCGTGCCACACCTTGGCCGGCCAGCCTCCCCCCCTCTAGTCCTTTATATACTGAGGTAGAGGCACCCTAGAACACACAAGTTGATCCACGTGATCTATTCCTTAGCCGTGTGCGGTGCCCCCTGCCACCATAGTCCTCGATAATACTGTAGCGGAGTTTAGGCGAAGCCCTGCTGCTGTAGTGCATCAAGATCGTCACCACGCCGTCGTGCTGACGGAACTCTTCCCCGACACTTTGCTGGACCGAAGTCCGGGGATCGTCATCGAGCTGAACGTGTGCTCGAACTCGGAGGTGCCGTAGTTTCGGTGCTTGATCGGTTGGATCGTGAAGACGTATGACTACTTCCTCTACGTCGTGTCAACGCTTCCGCAGTCGGTCTGCGTGGGTACGTAGACTACAGTCTCCCCTCTCGTTGCTATGCATCACATGATCTTCCGTGTGCGTAGGAAATTTTTTGAAATTACTATGAAATCCAACAGTGGCATCCGAGCCTAGGTTATTTATGTTGATGTTATATGCACGAGTAGAACACAAATGAGTTGTGGGCGATATAAGTCATACTGCCTACCAGCATGTCATACTTTGGTTCGGCGACATTGTTGGACGAGACGACCCGAACCAACATTACGCGTACGCTTACGCGAGACCGGTTCCCCCGACGTGCTTTGCACATAGGTGGCTTGCGGGCGACTATCTCTCCAACTTTAGTTGAACCAAGTGTGGCTATGCCCGGTCCTTGTGAAGGTTAAAACGGAGTCTATTTGACAAACTATCGTTGTGGTTTCGATGCGTAGGTGAGATTTGTTCTTGCTTAAACCCGTAGCAGCCACGTAAAACTTGCAACAACAAAGTAGAGGACGTCTAACTTGTTTTTGCAGGGCATGTTGTGATGTGATATGGTCAAGGCATGATGCTGAATTTTATTGTATGAGATGATCATGTTTTGTAACCGAGTTATCAGCAACTGGCAGGAGCCATATGGTTGTCGCTTTATTGTATGCAATGCAATCGCGATGTAATGCTTTACTTTATTACTAAACGGTAGTGATAGTCGTGGAAGCATAACATTGACGAGACGACAACGATGCTACGATGGAGATCAAGGTGTCGCGCCGGTGACGATGGTGATCATAACGGTGCTTCGGAGATGGAGATCACAAGCACAAGATGATGGTGGCCATATCATATCACTTATATTGATTGCATGAGATGTTTATCCTTTTATGCATCTTATCTTGCTTTGATTGACGGTAGCATTATAAGATGATCTCTCACTAAATTATCAAGAAGTGTTCTCCCTGAGTATGCACCGTTGCCAAACTTCATCGTGCCCAGACACCACGTGATTATCGGGTGTGATAAGCTCTACATCCATCTACAACGGGTGCAAGCCAGTTTTGCACACGCAGAATACTCAGGTTAAACTTGACGAGCCTAGCATATGCAGATATGGCCTCGGAACACGGAGACCGAAAGGTCGAGCATGAATCATATAGTAGATATGATCAACATAACGATGTTCACCATTGAAAACTACTCCATCTCACGTGATGATCGGTTATGGTTTAGTTGATTTGGATCACGTAATCACTTAGAAGATTAGAGGGATGTCTATCTAAGTGGGAGTTCTTAAGTAATTTGATTAATTGAACTTAAACTTATCATGAACTTAGTACCTGATAGTATCTTGCTTGTTTATGTTGATTGTAGATAGATGGCTCGTGTTGTTGTTCCGTTGAATTTTAATGCGTTCCTTGAGAAAGCAAAGTTGCAAGATGATGGTAGCAATTATACGGACTGGGTCCGTAACTTGAGGATTATCCTCACTGCTGCTCAGAAGAATTACGTCCTGGAAGCACCGCTGGGTGCCAGGCCTGCTGCTGGAGCAACACCAGATGTTATGAACGTCTGGCAGAGCAAAGCTGATGACTACTCGATAGTTCAGTGTGCCATGCTTTACGGCTTAGAATCGGGACTTCAATGACGTTTTGAACATCATGGAGCATATGAGATGTTCCAGGAGTTGAAGTTAATATTTCAAGCAAATGCCCGGATTGAGAGATATGAAGTCTCCAATAAGTTCTATAGCTGCAAGATGGAGGAGAACAGTTCTGTCAGTGAGCATATACTCAAAATGTCTGGGTATAATAATCACTTGATTCAATTGGGAGTTAATCTTCCGAATGATTGCGTCATTGACAGAATTCTCCAATCACTGCCACCAAGCTACAAGAGCTTCGTGATGAACTATAATATGCAAGGGATGAACAAGACTATTCCCGAGCTCTTCGCAATGCTGAAAGCTGCGGAGGTAGAAATCAAGAAGGAGCATCAAGTGTTGATGGTTAACAAGACCACTAGTTTCAAGAAAAAGGGCAAAGGGAAGAAGAAGAAGGGGAACTTCAAGAAGAACAGCAAGCAAGTTGCTGCTCAGGAGAAGAAACCCAAGTATGGACCTAAGCCTGAAACTGAGTGCTTCTACTGCAAGCAGACTGGTCACTGGAAGCGGAACTGCCCCAAGTATTTGGCGGATAAGAAGGATGGCAAGGTGAACAAAGGTATATGTGATATACATGTTATTGATGTGTACCTTACTAGAGCTCGCAGTAGCACCTGGGTATTTGATACTGGTTCTGTTGCTAATATTTGCAACTCGAAACAGGGACTATGGAATAAGCGGGCACTGGCAAAGGACGAGGTGACGATGCGCGTGGGAAACGGTTCCAAAGTCGATGTGATCGCGGTCGGCACGCTACCTCTACATCTACCTTCGGGATTAATATTAGACCTAAATAATTGTTATTTGGTGCCAGCGTTGAGCATGAACATTATATCTGGATCTTGTTTGATGCGAGACGGTTATTCATTTAAATCAGAGAATAATGGTTGTTCTATTTATATGAGTAATATATTTTATGGTCATGCACCTTTGTAGAGTGGTCTATTTTTGATGAATCTCGATAGTAGTGATACACATATTCATAATGTTGAAGCCAAAAGATGCAGAGTTGATAATGAAAGTGCAACTTATTTGTGGCACTGCCGTTTAGGTCATATCGGTGTGAAGCGCATGAAGAAACTCCAAACTGATGGACTTTTGGAACCACTTGATTATGAATCACTTGGTACTTGCGAACCGTACCTCATGGGCAAGATGACTAAAACACCGTTCTCCGGTACTATGGAGAGAGCAACAGATTTGTTGGAAATCATACATACCGATGTATGTGGTCCGATGAATATTGAGGCTCGTGGCGGTTATCGTTATTTTCTCACCTTCACAGATGACTTAAGCAGATATGGGTATATCTACTTAATGAAACATAAGTCTGAAACATTTGAAAAGTTCAAAGAATTTCAGAGTGAAGTTGAAAATCATCGTAACAAGAAAATAAAGTTTCTACGATCTGATCGTGGAGGAGAATATTTGAGTTACGAGTTTGGTGTACATTTGAAAAATTGTGGAATAGTTTCGCAACTCACGCCACCCGGAACACCACAGCGTAATGGTGTGTCCGAATGTCATAATCGTACTTTACTAGATATGGTGCGATCTATGATGTCTCTTACTGATTTACCGCTATCGTTTTGGGGTTATGCTTTAGAGACGGCCGCATTCACGTTAAATAGGGCACCATCAAAATCCGTTGAGACGACGCCTTATGAACTGTGGTTTGGCAAGAAACCAAAGTTGTCGTTTCTGAAAGTTTGGGGCTGCGATGCTTATGTGAAAAAGCTTCAACCTGATAAGCTCGAACCCAAATCGGAGAAATGTGTCTTCATAGGATATCCAAAGGAAACTATTGGATACACCTTCTATCACAGATCCGAAGGCAAGACTTTTGTTGCTAAATTCGGAAACTTTCTAGAGAAGGAGTTTTTCTCGAAAGAAGTGAGTGGGAGGAAAGTAGAACTTGACGAGGTAACTGTACTTGCTCCCTTATTGGAAAGTAGTACATCACAGAAAACTGTTTCAGTGACACCTACACCAGTTAGTGAGGAAGCTAATGATAATGATCATGAAACTTCAGATCAAGATACTACAGAACCTCGTAGATCAACCAGAGTGAGATCCGCACCAGAGTGGTACGGTAATCCTATTCTGGAAGTCATGCTACTAGATCATGATGAACCTACGAACTATGAAGAAGCGATGGTGAGCCCAGATTCCGCAAAGTGGCTTGAAGCCATGAAATCTAAGATGGGATCCATGTATGAGAACAAAGTATGGACTTTGGTTGACTTGCCCGATGATCGGCAAGCAATTGAGAATAAATGGATCTTCAAGAAGAAGACTGACGCTGATGGTAATGTTACTGTCTACAAAGCTCGACTTGTCGCGAAAGGTTTTCGGCAAGTTCAAGGGATTGACTACAATGAGACCTTCTCACCCGTAGCGATGCTTAAGTCCGTCCGAATCATGTTAGCAATTGCCGCATTTTATGATTATGAAATTTGGCAAATGGATGTAAAAACTGCATTCCTGAATGGATTTCTGGAAGAAGAGTTGTATATGATGCAACCGGAAGGTTTTGTCGATCCAAAGGGAGCTAACAAAGTGTGCAAGCTCCAGCGATCCATTTATGGACTGGTGCAAGCCTCTCGGAGTTGGAATAAACGCTTTGATAGTGTGATCAAAGCATTTGGTTTTATACAGACTTTCGGAGAAGCCTGTATTTACAAGAAAGTGAGTGGGAGCTCTGTAGCATTTCTGATATTATATGTGGATGACATATTACTAATTGGAAATGATATAGAATTTCTGGATAGCATAAAGGGATACTTGAATAAGAGTTTTTCAATGAAAGACCTCGGTGAAGCTGCTTACATATTAGGCATAAAGATCTATAGAGATAGATCAAGATGCTTAATTGGACTTTCACAAAGCACATACCTTGACAAGATTTTGAAGAAGTTCAAAATGGATCAAGCAAAGAAAGGATTCTTGCCTGTGTTACAAGGTGTGAAGTTGAGTAAGACTCAATGCCCGACCACTGCAGAAGATAGAGAGAATATGAAAGATGTTCCCTATGCATCAGCAATAGGATCTATCATGTATGCAATGCTGTGTACCAGACCTGATGTGTGCCTTGCTATAAGTCTAGCAGGGAGGTACCAAAGTAATCCAGGAGTGGATCACTGGACAGCGGTCAAGAACATCCTGAAATACCTGAAAAGGACTAAGGATATGTTTCTCATATATGGAGGTGACAAAGAGCTCACCGTAAAAGGTTACGTTGATGCGAGCTTTGACACTGATCCGGACGATTCTAAATCGCAAACCGGATACGTGTTTACATTAAACGGTGGAGATGTCAGTTGGTGCAATTCTAAACAAAGCGTCGTAGCAGGATCTACATGTGAAGCGGAGTACACGGCTGCTTCAGAAGCAGCGAACGAAGGAGTCTGGATGAAGGAGTTCATATCCGATCTAGGTGTCATACCTAGTGCATCGGGTCCAATGAAAATCTTTTGTGACAATACTGGTGCAATTTCCTTGGCAAAGGAATCCAGATTTCACAAGAGAACCAAGCACATCAAGAGACGCTTCAATTCCATCCGGGATCTAGTCCAGGTGGGAGACATAGAGATTTGCAAGATACATACGGATCTGAATGTTGCAGACCCATTGACTAAGCCTCTACCACGAGCAAAATATGATCAGCACCAAGGCTCCATGGGTGTTAGAATCATTACGGTGTAATCTAGATTATTGACTCTAGTGCAAGTGGGAGACTGAAGGAAATATGCCCTAGAGGCAATAATAAAGTTATTATTTATTTCCTTATAATCATGATAAAAGGTTTATTATTCATGCTAGAATTGTATTAACCGGAAACATAATACATGTGTGAATACATAGACAAACAAAGTGTCACTAGTATGCCTCTACTTGACTAGCTCGTTAATCAAAGATGGTTATGTTTCCTAACCATGAACAATGAGTTGTTATTTGATTAACGGGATCACATCATTAAGAGAATGATCTGATTGACATGACCCATTCCATTAGCTTAGCACCCGATCGTTTAGTATGTTGCTATTGCTTTCTTCATGACTTATACATGTTCCTGTAACTATGAGATTATGCAACTCCCGTTTATCGGAGGAACACTTTGGGTACTACCAAACGTCACAACGTAACTGGGTGATTATAAAGGAGTACTACAGGTGTCTCCAAAGGTACATGTTGGGTTGGCGTATTTAGAGATTAGGTTTTGTCACTCCGATTGTCGGAGAGGTATCTCTGGGCCCTCTCGGTAATGCACATCACATAAGCCTTGCAAGCATTGCAACTAATGAGTTAGTTGCGAGATGATGTATTACGGAACGAGTAAAGAGACTTGCCGTCAACGAGATTGAACTAGGTATGGGATACCGACAATCGAATCTCGGGCAAGTAACATACCGATGACAAAGGGAACAACGTATGTTGTTATGCGGTCTGACCGATAAAGATCTTCGTAGAATATGTAGGAGCCAATATGGGCATCCAGGTCCCGCTATTGGTTATTGACCAGAGACATGTCTCGGTCATGTCTACATTGTTCTCGAACCCGTAGGGTCCGCACGCTTAAGGTTACGATGACAGTTATATCATGATTTTATGCATTTTGATGTACCGAAGGTTGTTCGGAGTTACGGATGTGATCACGGACATGACGAGGAGTCTCGAAATGGTCGAGACGTACAGATTGATATATTGGAAGCCTATGTTTGGATATCGGAAGTGTTCCGGGTGAAATCGGGATTTTACCGGAGTACCGGGAAGGTTACCGGAACCCCCCGGGAGCTAAATGGGCCATGATGGGCCTTGGTGGAAAAGAGAAGAGGCAGCCCTACATGGGCTGCGTGCCTCGCCCTTCCCCTCGTCCTATTAGGACTAGGAGAGGTGGCCGGCCCCCTCTCTCTCTTTTCCCCCTCCGCGAATCCTATTCCAACTAGGATTGGGGGGGGGGGGGGAATCCTACTCCCAGAGGGAGTAGGACTCTCCTGGCGCGCCACACCTTGGCCGGCCAGCCTCCCCCCTCTAGTCCTTTATATACTGAGACAGAGGCACCCTAGAACACACAAGTTGATCCACATGATCTATTCCTTAGCCGTGTGCGGTGCCCCCTGCCACCATAGTCCTCGATAATACTGTAGCGGAGTTTAGGCGAAGCCCTGCTGCTGTAGTGCATCAAGATCGTCACCACGCCGTCGTGCTGACGGAACTCTTCCCCGACACTTTGCTGGATCGGAGTCCGGGGATCGTCATCGAGCTGAACGTGTGCTCGAACTCGGAGGTGACGTAGTTTCGGTGCTTGATCGGTTGGATCGTGAAGACGTACGACTACTTCCTCTACGTCGTGTCAACGCTTCCGCAGTCGGTCTACGTGGGTACGTAGACTACACTCTCCCCTCTCGTTGCTATGCATCACATGATCTTGCGTGTGCGTAGGAATTTTTTTGAAATTACTACGAAACCCAACATCAAATCCACCGAAAAGAAACATAGGGAAAACTCCATCTTCACTAGACTCCGAGGGGCAACGAATCGTCTTGTGCCTAAGCATGAGATATCTGAAATGCTCAATACACACGATTAGTCTGCAAATGCATTGTCATCAATCACCAAAACCACTTAGGGATAAATACGCCCTTACAGTCTCCCCCTTTTTTGGTGGATTGATGACAATACGGGATTTGCACATAGGGAAATAAAATGAAACATAGGCAAATCCAACATCTATAAAATATCGACAGGCTCCCCTAGATGTGTGCTCTCTAGAGAAGTCCTTTGGACTGCACGGCACACATACTAGGATCAACACTCCCCCTATATTTTATAGACTAGGCATATCTTGAAACAAATAACTAACACTAAGCATGGGGGCAAGATAATAAATATGAGCATAAAGTAATGATAGCACAAAACAAACTAAGCTAACAATCTACTAAGCAAACTAGATAACATGATAAGACAATAAGATATGCTGAGGACATATGTCTTACACCATATGATAGTCTCCTGGATCCAGACGAAACCAAACACAAATCAACAAGCAAAAGCAAACGAGGTTCAACAGGACGAAAGCAAAGAGCAAGACACAACGACACAAAACTCACAAATCCTACACTCTCTCCCCCTTTGGCATCGAGATACCAAAAAGGCAGAGATGACACCTACGACACAGGTGGTAGCTCAAGCTGAAGCGATCACTCGTCACGCTCCTCGTCGGTCTTGGCAGGGGGGATGGTCTCCTCCTTAGATTCAGTCCATTGGTAGCCCTGCTTCGTCATCCATTCAGCCTCTGGGGTGATGTGCTTCTCGGACTGACTTGATACCTGCTCGCCGAATGTCCTCAAGATCCTCTTGTCGCGCCGGCGACTCTCCTTCTAAGCAACATGAGACCGATACTGGCCCTTGGTCTGCATGCAGAACAGAGCCTTCATCTTGTTCTTCAGCCTCTTAGGCCAAGAGGGCTCAGAAGATGAAGGCGAGTATCCATTAGAGCTGTCCTCATCTGCTGCCTCCTCCTCAATCTCATCCTCATCCACGTACATCTTAGCAGCCTCTGCCTCAGCACGGGTAGTGCTGTTAGCCCACTTGTTCTTGATACGCAGCTTGATAGGCTCGTGGAGGGTCCAGTTTGGAGCAGAGAAGTCTTCCTCCGGAAACATCTTGTCCCAAGTCTTCGAGATCAGAAGGTGCATATGGACCATAGATGGGAACTTTGCGATTGTAGACCGCAAACCTAAGCTCATTCCACGTGATATGAGATATGTCCAGAGACTGGGTGGCATGACGACGCGCCTCCTCACACAGAAGCAACATATCCATGAGATAAGCATGCACCTTATCTTTGTCACTGATGCATGGAAAGAGAGTGTTGCGGAAGATTCGATGCATGACATCTAGGAAGGGGTTGAGCACCCAAGTCTGAGTGCCATTGGGAAGCTTCTTCTCCACAAGAAACGGCAGAAGCTTGTCCTTGTTGGCGGACTCGGCATTGCCGTGAGGGCGGGCGCCAACGGGCACATCGGGCCCATCATCACAGACCTGCAGGAGCGTCATGAATTCCTTCCAAGTAGCAGACAGCTTCTTCCCATTGGTCATCCAAGTCATAGTCCGCTCTCCATCCGTGTGAAAGTGGACGGAGGCAAAGAACTGCGCCACTAGCTCCGGGTCAAAGTCCATATGGAACGTGATGAAGTCTTCAATGCTAAACTGCTCCACCAAGTCTAGTGCCTCAGGAAAGTAGTTCCGGTCCTTCCTCAGATGATTCATATCAATCCACTGCATTGGAACATATAGGTTGTGCTTGGACTTGATCACATAAATGTATACGAGATTCTGCTGCATGGTCCAGAACAACTCACCCCCTCTGACATTCTCATGAGGATTCACATAGGGATTGATCCTCCTTCGAATGATGAACTCTGATTGAGGCAGCTCATCCATGCCCTGAACTGTCTCCTTGTACCTGTTGGCAGTCTTGTTGACATTGCATTGTGGGGCATTGGAGCCCTCCGGAGCTTCTTGATTGCAAATACGCTTAGAGCTTGTGTCGCGGCTTGGGTTCGAGCGACAACCATTGGAACCGGAGCCACCACCTATGGCACACAACACAAGAACACACAAGAGAAACGAGAAGGATCAATGCAAAGACCACAGCAAAAACACATGAAACACGTAGAAATAAGATTGGGTAGTTGCCACAAGGAAGGTTCGAAGTCAACGGTAGTACCGCACCTCTAAGCGGAACTAAAATTTACTGCTGCTCGAGCCGCGGTAGTACCGTGCCGAGATGGCACGGTAATGTTGCGCCTAGAGCGGAAGTAAAATTACTTCCGCGCCGCTCACGTAGTACCGCTCCAGAGGAGCGGTAGTACCGTACGATGCGGAAGCGGCCTGAGCAGTAGTACCGTACAGGAGGTGCGGTAGTACCACTCGGGGTCAGATCCGAGATGAACAGATCTAGGAACATCCGCAATAGTGGAGCGGTACTATGGTTGATCAAATATACCGAGTGCCAACATACCAAATAGCATTTCTATTGTACTACAACTCTCCTACATCCTACTCTTGCAAAGATTTGGCCTAAAATCTCAAGAACAACATGCATCTCCCCAAAACCTAGAGGCAAAACAATGAAGCAAAGAGAGAGAGATTTGGGGAGAAACCTTGTTCAATGGCAAGAGGACGGGGCGGGGATCGATACCACCAGTCGGAATGCGAGGAGAGCGGCCGGAGATGGAGATCCGGCGAGGTCCTTGATACGTCTCCGTTGTATCTATAATTTTTGATTGTTCCATGCCAATATTATACAACTTTCATATACTTTTGGCAACTTTTTATACTATTTTTGGGGACTAACATATTGATCCAGTGCCCAGCGTCAGTTCCTGTTTGTTGCATGTTTTTTGTTTCGCAGAAAATCCATATCAAACGGAGTCCAAACGGGATAAAAACCGACGGAGATTTTTTTGGAATATATGTGATTTTTGGGAAGAAGAATCAACCCACGACGATGCCCGAGGGGGCCACTAGGGAGGGGGGCGCAACCCAGGGGGGTGGGCGCGCCCCTGACCCTCGTGGCCACCCCGTAAGCCGGTTGGTGCCCTTCTTTCGCCGCAAGAAATCCAATATCCGGATACCGTGTTAAAATTTCATCCCAATCAGAGTTATGGACCTCTGGAAATATAAGAAACGGTGAAAGGCCAAGATCTAAAACACAGAAACAAAGAGAGACAGAGAGACTGATCCAATCTCGAAGGGGCTCTCGCCCCTCCCATGCCATGGAAGCCAAGGACCAGAGGGGAAACCCTTCTCCCATCTAGGGAGAAGCTCAAGGAAGAAGAAGAAGAAGGGGGGCCCTCTCCCCCTCTCTCCCGGTGGCGCCGGAATGCCGTCGGGGCCATCATCACCACCGCAATCTACACCAACACCTCCGTCATCTTCACCAACATCTTCATCACCTTCCCCCATCTATCTACAACGGTCCACCCTCCCGCAACCCCCTGTACCCTCTACTTGAACATGGTGCTTTATACTTCATATTATTATCCAATGATGTGTTGCCATCCTATGATGTCTGAATAGATTTTCGTTGTCCTATTGGTAATTGGTGAATTGCTATGATTGGTTTAATTTGCTTGTGGTTATGTTGCTGTCCTTTGGTGCCCATCATATGAGCGCGCGTGGATCACACCATAGGGTTAGTTGTATGTTGATAGGACTATGTATTGGAGGGAAAGAGTGACAGAAGCGTCAACCTAGCATAGAAATTGATGCATACGGGATTGAAGGGGGACCAATATATCTTAATGCTATGGTTGGGTTTTACCTTAATGAACGTTAGTAGCTGCGGATGCTTGCTAATAGTTCCAATCATAAGTGCATAGAATTCCAAGTCAGGGATGACATGCTAGCAGTGGCCTCTCCCACATAAAACTTGCTATCGGTCTAGTAATGTAGTCAATTGCTTAGGGACAATTTCGCAACTCCTACCACCACTTTTCCACACTCGCTATACTAACTTTATTGCTTCTTTACCTAAAACAGCCCCTAGTTTTTATTTACGTGCTCTTTATATTCTTGCAAACCTATCCCGTTACACCTACAAAGTACTTCTAGTTTTATACTTGTTCTAGGTAAAGCGAACGTTAAGCGTGCGTAGAGTTGTATCAGTGGTCGATAGAACTTGAGGGAATATTTGTTCTACCTTTAGCTCCTCGTTGGGTTCGAGACTCTTACTTATTGAAAGAGGCTACAATTGATCCCCTATACTTGTGGGTTATCAAGACCTTTTTCTGGCGCCGTTGCCGAGGAGTTATAGCGTGGGGTGAATATTCTCGTGTGTGCTTGTTTGCTTTATCACTAAGTAGTTTTTATTTTGTCCTCTTGTTTTCTACCTTTAGTTATGGGTAGGAAACGCAAAATACCAAAAAAATTAGTGGTACTTACTGAACTAATGGTTGAAGAAACTCTCAAAATCTATCACACTCCGGAAGCTTTTTACTTGGATCATCTTTGATCCCTATGTGCTCGTGCTGAAACCCCAACTAGCTTAGTTGAGGGCAAATCTTTAGATGAGCATGCTTGTTATATGTGACACCGCTTATCTCAAAAAGGGAAACTTTTACTGGATCAAATTTATCATTTGCAATGTTATGCTTGGAATTTATGTGAAATATATGATTTTACTTGTTGTTCTGAAGACCCTAAGAAATACCTTCCCTACCAATGTGAGTTTAGTGATAATGGAATCGTATCTTCATATGCTAAGTGTGTTTGTAATTAGTATGATGTTCAACAAATTGAAGAATTTTTTGCTTTTAAGACTGCTTATGAAATTTCTTATTTGATTGAAAAGTATGATGCTACTCTTTACAAATCTGAAATTTTTGCCATACTTAAATATTGTTATGATAATTAAGCTTCTAATGCCAATGTTAAACCATATATTGAGGACTCCTGCGCTGTCTTTTTGAGTCAATTGGTTGCACATGATAATTTTGATAGATATAATATGCATGTGCTTGCTGCTCCTACTTGCAATTATTATGAGAGAGGAACTACATCTCCGCATCTCCATGTTTCCAATAAGATAAAATTGCAAGAAACTGTTTATATTATGCATTGGCCTTTACTAGGTGTGCATGAATTGTTTTTTTATGACATGCCGATGCATAGGAAGAGAGTTAGACTTCGTTGTTGCATGATTTATGTTACTTTGTGCTCATAATTAATTCGCAAATCATTGTTAATTAAAATTGGCTTTGATATACCTCAGAATCCGGGTGGATCCATTACTTAAGCACTATATGCCTAGCTTAATGGCTTTAAAGAAAGCGCTGCCAGGGAGACAACCCGGAAGTTTTAGAGAGTGATTTATTTCTATCTTGTGCTTTTATAAAGTTTAAAAACAAGAATAATGAGCTAATATATGCCTTTAGGATGTTTACATTGCTTGTTGGTTTTGTGAGGTGCAAGACAGAAACTTTGGTTGTAGTGCGTGATTTTAATTTTTTTACTGGAACGTCAAACGGTTCCAAAACTTTTTGCACTGTCTTTCTATACAAATTTTTTATTTTTCCTAATTCTTTTAGAATTTTTGGAGTACCAGAGGTATGGTGAATGTTCAGATTACTATAGACTGTCCTGTTTAAGACAGATTCTGTTTTTGATGCATAGTTTGCTTGTTTTGATGAAACCATTGATTTCTACCAATGGACTAAGCCATGGAAAAGTTATATTACAGTAGCTACAATGCAAAAACAAAATATGAATTGGTTTGCAACAATACTTAGAGTAGTGATTTGCTTTATTATACTAACAGATCTTACCGAGCTTTCTGTTGAGTTTTGTGTGGATGAAGTGTTCGAAGATCGAGAAGGTCTCGATGTGAGGAGAAGGAGAGGCAGGAGCTCAAGCTTGGGGATGCCTAAGGCAACCCAAGTAAATATTCAAGGAGACTCAAGCATCTAAGCTTTAGGATGCCCCGGAAGGCATCCTATCTTTCTTCAACAAGTATCGATATGTTTTTAAATTCGTTTCGTTCATATGATATGTGCAAATCTTGGAACGTCTTTTGCATTTAGTTTTCGCTTTTCTTTGATGTACCATGCTGGTATGAGATAATCCATGGTTGATTTATAGAACTAGTGGACCCGTTGCGCCAAATGACGCAGAGGCACCCTAAATCCATGTGCGCGATGAAAATATTAGCCATGGTTTAATCCCCTTTAATATGGAATATGGTGGATTGTTGTCTACACCGAGATGTATACACACATTTTAATTTAATAGCACAAAACGCTTGCTACCATGTTCGTAGAGACTCATTCGAAATCAAGTTCACATTGAAAACACTTGCATTTTTTTTGTGACTGTTTGAGCAAAAAATACATAGGCTTTTGTTTAAAAATATATGTACCTTTAAAATCATGAGCGCTTTCAAAATATTTTCATTAGTTAGGAGCTTTAGGTCTCAGCAAAGACATGATTGGAGCTTTAGCCCTTTTGTATAAATATAATGAAGGAGCATCAAACATTGCATAGCAGTTGAACGTCTATGACATTTTTTTATAACGATCAAACATGCTTAAAACATCATTTCTATTGAATCCACATAACAAGTATTTATGGCAAGGGGCACCATCACATAGATTAAAGAAAAACGATGGATTAATTAATAGTTCAACACTAAAGCATCGACCACTTGCATGGTGGTAGGAGCAAGTGGCAATGTGCCAAGTCTCTAAGTTGCGGTACATATTCTAAATCCTTGCGGTGCTCCATGGTTAGCAATGCATCGTCATATGGACATCTTCGCTACAACCGATGCATGCACCTCAAACAACATGCCGGTGTTTTTACCTGATAAAATAGATAGTGTTACTAATTTATTTGCTAGGTGCAAATTGTATGAGCGACTTGTATGAAATAAATGCAATGTTTCATTAAGATCTCTACCCAACTATTTTTACCAAAAGAACCAAAAAAATGTTGTTTTCCCCTGTAATACCTGAACTTGTTACAATATAAACAAAATTAACCCTGTCGTAGAATAAAAGCATTATGACCTACTAAACCCAACCTGATAAAATGATCCATTTCAATACAGAACATTTGATGTGTCGTTAATTGCCAGTTGTTAAAAGAAAATCTGTAATAGAATCATGGTGCAAACATAGCTTGTATTGCCGTTTACAGAACGAAGGAAGCTCAAACAATATTTTAACATTAAATTATCTTCCATCCTAATGATAGCCTCATACAGTGCCACATCTCTAACCTTCAGCCTTTTTAAAAAAACCATACAAATATGTTAGATGGATGCAAATGCTTCTATTCTCCTTATTAATTCGTTGCAATGTAAAAGATATACATGCAATTCCAGCTAGAAATATACTAACAAATTGCCATAGAAATCATTATGGGAAATTAAGAACAGGTTCCACCTTTTTGTTGGCAGAAAATAAAGAAAGAAAGAACACACCAGAATTTTAAAAGGAGTAGCAGAGAGGTGGAGGACCATAATCCTTCTTCGGGCAGAGACAACAGCGAACAGCTGGGCGTCGGAGGGCTTGGCACCTGCTGAGGAACGTGTGACATTATTGGATTAACCTCTTGGTTGATGAGCATGCATGAAGAACATCAAATACAAAAAGTGATATAAGATATTAATAAATTTTAGGTTCATTTATGTTATTTGAAGCCAAAATGTCCTAGCCAAAGAGAGTTGTACCAGCAGAAAAAACATTCCAGGTTTTTTTTTTTTGAAGCCACAAGAACAAACAAACGGCAAACACACTACTGCTATTCATAGTCAGTATTGCTACAACAGAATGTACAGAAAAGGCAATCTACTCTTAAGGCTTGACACACAAAAAACTTGGAATAGTGACTATGAACAATCTGTTGTAGCAATCTACTCTGAAGCACAGAAAAGGCAATTTACTCTTGACACACAAAATTTAAATAGTTATTTTGGCATTGTATTCTTCATAGTATGCTTAGTTTATGCAAGAAAATGATCGTACTTCAGTTATACATTACACAAAGGTAGATCCAGAAGAATACTTGGCTGACCACATAAGAGTATAATTAAGTAGCAGCAGCATATACCATAACAGCTTTAATAACAGGATTGGTACCTAATCACATTATAGCCAACGACAGCTATCCGGCGGCATCAATAACCTGATTAGTACCTAAGAACAACAGAAATTTCTTTTACTAAGAGTCCATGCAGAGTATGACATCTAAACCTTCTAACATAAACATAATTACAAAAACCTTATAGAAATAAGGAATTGAACAACAAGAGAACAAATAAAAGGAGGCACGCACAGTAATGCAAACCATGCCAATTGTCAACCTAGTTTTTAAATCTCACAGAACATCAACTCAATTGTAGACTAAAAGATGGTTGCCATGCTAACATTATCTCTCTCTCATTCCTTGCTCGTTTAAAAGATTGCACAATCAACTACTTATTTCATACACCAGAATAAACTTCACATCACATGCATCTATTCTATTGGAAGAAGGATATAGTAGGGGCCTCCCCTGCTGTTATATGGAGCAAATTCTAATGGAAGATGACAAAACTGTTAAGAACTAAAACAAAGAAAAGTTTCGCTGAAGCATTTGTAGAATGGTGATACAGAATAATAGGAGTACGGCTAGGAATGGATATTAACATAAGCTCTATGATAATAGAGTCGGAAATTTAGGTCCAAATAAAGAAATAAGCCTTGTCACCTGATGCTTGCTCCACTATACCACCTCTTCTGGCTTAGTGGGGAAGGCGGGAAACTGAGAGGCATGGCTGAGTCCTAAAGTATCCTAACCTTTCAAAGACGTAGTAATAGAATACCCAAAATGTTCATTAGAAACCTCATAGCTGAGCCACAATTCACATATACATAGTTTAGCATGCGACCTAAAGTATCATAGTTAAGCCACAATTCGCAGAAATTTGAAGTCCAAAAACAGAAGAAATAAAATGTTGTAAGATTAATATCCACAGATACATAGTTGAGCTGCAACCTAAAGTATCCTTACCTGTCAGAGCTATGCGAATAGAATATTCAAAACCTTCATTAAACATATCATCATATTGGCCAGCCACGGCAACAGTGTACGATCATCAAAATATGTAGGTGCAGAGTGCAGACCTATTCATAGGTTAGCTGAAGCGGTATGAAAAATTCAAACATTAGCTGTTACGCTTACGATATTATTCATCGGCAAAGCAGTATGGGCTACCATCAGCGCGACATTACAGGGTGGCGTCTTCGGCCTCTGTGGTCACAAATTTTCTAAAAAGCAAGATGGATGAATAGCTACCTCATATATCAAGGTCCACTTCTTCCATTATGTACTCATATATCAAGGTCTAGAGTATATCTATCCAGGTCATGACAAATTTTGTAATTCACTCTTTTTTAAATGAACAGAGAAAATCTGCAGTGACCAAGATGTCCACTTCTTCCATTACGTACTCATATATCAAGGTCTAGAGTATATCTACCCAGGTCATGACAGATTCAAACTGAAAGCAAAGTAGATTTAGGACAGAGCTATATCGTGACCAAACATGTAAATAAGAGAATTCTGCAGTGCAAGAGTACTTTTAGGACCGGGTTACATTATGACCAAATTAGCTCATGAACTTATAATCGAAAAGGACATGTGTAGGGAAAAATACTGCCCAAACAAAGTACAGAGAAAAGGAACGCCCAAATAAATATGTTAACGAAGGCAAAGGAAGAAGACCACGTCATATTTGAATGAATATATATATAATCTATTGCAGACCTTGCCTAGTAGAAACACAGTGACAAGCAAGCACAAGATGCATCAGCTTACGTATTTTAAACCACTGCCATTGACATACACGACTGATTACCTTACAAAGGCATATAAGGGTGTGTTTGGTTGCGGAACGAAGTGGAATGGAATGTCATGGTTCCATTCCACTAGAATGGGTCGGTTCCGTCTCTGTGTTTGCTTGAGCACAGTAGATGGAATGGAATGGTTACATTTCGGTGTTTGGTTGGAGAGATTGAATCGAATGAATTTGATTCCACTCACAATAATTTATAACTCCACTCGCAAGTATAAATAGTTTTGAACGACATTTTAATTTCACAATGATTTATCACTGAAATATATAACCTGATATTTGATTGTTTATATATAAAAATGGTAGTCAAAGCAACTTTTCAGAAAATAAATAACAAATGTTCATGAAGCACAAAATCTAGATCACAAAGTATTAATGACAACAAAAATTATTACTACCAGTCTCAACACAGAGCACACAAAGCTAGCACTAATCAAGTTGAGTACTACTGATTTTTGGACGGAGAATGCCAAGCTAGAAAGAGTCAATCGAAGGAGCTTGCTCTTGCCGTCGCTGATGCTTCTCTTGCTGCTACCGCCCAGGTGTCTGGATGCCACCGGCCGGCTAGCTGCCGGGAAGGAAACGGGCCGAGCCGACCGCTGCTTATCTGCTCTACTTCCCAACAAATCGGCTGCATCTGACCTGCCATCGTTGCTGCCTACTGGGTGAGAGGAACGGGAGGAGGGAGCAATCAGCTGCTGCTTGACGAGAGAAAGACGGGGGAGGAGCCGTCGTTCCAGAGGGCGAGCCGAGGGAGAGGCCGGATCGAGAGGGAGCCGCCCCGTCCTTTCCTAGATCCTTGGTCGAGGGGCAGGAGACGCGGCGAAGCTGCATCTCCGGCGAGGGGAAGGAGACGCCGACAAGGCTGCATATCCAACCGCGGCGAGGGGGTGCCGTAGAGGAGGGGGAGGTGTATGGCCGCCGCCATGCCCATCGAGGGAGAGGGAGCGGGGCGCCGCGCGGGACGCCTTCCTCGTTGGTGAGTGGGGGACGACGCGAGAGAGACGCGTTCCGCGTGGTCCGGCCAATTTGGAGGAACCACCCGGTTCGGCATATAGAGGGAATATTCCTCTCCAGGGAATCAGTGCGTTCCGTTCCCTTTTTCAACTAAACACAGGAATCGCTCCCAGGTGCAGGTCCGACCGTTACATTCCACTTCATTCCCTGTACCAAACACACCCTAACCTGACATATAGGCATGGACACTGATACTATGAATTTTTTATGCCCCGTGCGGAACTGTCATGCCCCTAGTCTTGCTCATGTTAAGCACAACAGCAGCAAAGCGGACAAAATGTAGCCAACAGCAGCAAAGCAGACAAAACTGTAGCCACTCAACACTTGGAAAACAGAAAACAGTGAACATACGCAAACAAATCAAACTGACGCAAATGACCAGTCTGCAGTCAGCTGCTCAAATATGCTCTCCGCCACTAAGGGGAAATATGAGATATACTTTTCTTAACATGAAACATTAAGTTGTAGATGTAGATAAAAGATTTAGTCTGCTTGCACATCATTTCTTCAAGCATCACATACTCTCAATTAACCAACAACAATCATGAAGCACATACCTGCCCATGTCGTAGGCCAGTGCCTCCAGTTCTTGATGGATTCCTTCAACAGCACAATGTCTTACTTCTGTAGCAAAGCAAAATTCAGCAGCAAAGGTAAGAGTGGATAGCAGAAGAAACACTTTCAACCAATTCAAGAGAAACAGAGAATATGTATAGGAACTTCCCACTGAAGTAACAACGCAATGGCATTTCATATTTTACCATTGTCGAGGATGTCTTATAACCGGGATTCTGAGCCTGATCGGGTCTTCCCGCTAGAAGGAATATCCTTCGTTGACCGTGAGAGCTTGTGATGGGCTAAGTTGGGACACCCCTGCAGGGTTTTGAACTTTCGAAAGCCGTGCCCGCGGTTATGGGCAGATGGGAATTTGTTAATGTCCGGTTGTAGAAAACCTGAAGTTGATCTTAATTAAAATACATCAACCGCGTGTGTAACCGTGATGGTCTCTTCTCGGCGGAGTTCGTGAAGTGAACACGGTGTTGGAGTAATGCTTGACGTAGGTTGTTCTAGGATCACTTCTTGATCATTAGTTGTTCGACCGTGCTTTTGCCTTCTCTTCTCGCTCTCTTTTGCGAATATGTTTAGCCACCATATATGCTAGTCGCTTGCTGCAGCTCCACCTCATACCTTTTACCCTTCCTATAAGCTTAAATAGTCTTGATCGCGAGGGTGTGAGATTGCTGAGTCCTCGTGACTCACAGATACTTCCAAAACCAGTTTGCAGGTGTCGATGTTACCGAGCAGGTGACGCAACCAAGCTCAAGGAGGAGCTCGAGGAAGATCTTGTCCTTTGTGTTGTTTCGTTCTAGTTGATCAGTAGTGGAGCCCAGTCGGGACGACCGGGGATCTGTGTAGCATTTGGGGTAGTCTTCTTTTATTTTGGTTCCGTAGTCGGACCTTGATTGTATTTGGATGTTGTAATGCTTTATTCATGTATAGTGTGAAGTGGCGATTGTAAGCCAACTATGTATCTCTTTCCCTTATGTATTACATGGGTTGTGTGAAGATTACCTCACTTGCGACATTGCTTTCAATGCGGTTATGCCTCTAATTCGTGCTTCGACACGTGGGAGATATAGCCGCATCGAGGGCGTTACAGCTATATATATCCATGGGTCAAATTTTGGAAAACTTTCCGAACCTCCTCGACCCGCGCTTAGCCCGCTTTGCCTCCTGGGTCTCCGGAATGTCCTCCTCGTCGCCAGCCGCCTCCTGCCGCTGGTCTCCGCCGCCGTCAACGGGAATCATCCCCACCGTTGCCACCGTAGCGGGTTCATCGCCGAACTAGGGTATGAACTCGAACACTGTGCTATCCTTATCTGATTCCTAGCACATTGTGTTCGCCATGTATCTTGCCACAATTGAGATCATTCTATCCATCGAAAACACTCCGTAGTTTAGTTGTGAATTGAGAATTTAGGGTTAGGTTTCCGCCGAAACCATCTCGGACCCACCGAGTTGTGGAACTCGGTACCACCGATTCGGCCCAGGCAATTGCACATGTGATTCTCGGTCTGATTGAGAATTGCAAATCGGTGTGACCGAGTTCAGGACTTTGTGAAATCCTAGCAGTCTTGGTGCCACCGAACTGTGACTTGGTCTGACCGAGTTCACTAGTTTAGGTTCCAACAGCTGCTTCGGTATCACCGAGTTTACAAATCGATTGATCCAAAATGCTTTCTGTGGAAAACTAAAACTAAGTTTTTGACTCATTCTTTTGCAAAAAACCTCTGCATTTTGTGATGCTCGTCCACTCTACCTCATCTATAATCTATTCACAGGGTCAGCTATCAGAGATTGCAATATGTCTGATCAAAGTGACAGCCAGAACAAGTCAGAGGAGCAGGTTCACTTGAGTGAGGGCACTAGTCCCTCTAGCAGCTCAGATGATGGAAGCAGGAGCACCCCAAGCAACTTACCCAAAGCTGCCACCAGGGCCAGAAAGAAGAAAACGTCTGAATCTGAGGATGAAGACTATGTGGCAGTTGAGGATGAAGCCACTTCCAAGAAGAAAGTGGTTAAGAAGGAATATAGCACTGCTGCTGCCACTAAGCCCGGTATGAAAACCAAAGTGTCTGCAAAGAGAATTCCCATGTCTAAAGCCAGAGCCTCTACTCAAGTACCTTTGGAATCTGAACCCAAAGAAGCTGCTGCAGAAGGGAAGAAGAGGAAAGAGAGGGTCAAGAAGACCACTGCTAGAGTGCTTGGGAGATCCTCAATCATGAGAGATTCTGAAGAGGAAGAGGAAGAAGATGTTGCACCAGCACCCAAAGCTCAGAAGCTTATGGGTGATGCCATCAGGGCAGGGGCTGTTCCATCTAAGCCTAAGACTGCTCCTAAGGCTGCTGCTCCAGCTCCAAAGCCAAAACCAAAGAGGAGCACCAGGAACATCCCTGCTGAGGAGAAGAACAAGGCCCCAGTGCCTGAAACTGAAATGGAAGAAGAAGAAGAAGATGATGAGTCACATGTTTTGAGGAAGTTAAAGCCAAAAATTCCAGATCATAATGATGCTCATCCTGTAGCAGAAAACATGAAGATAAGGAAGGACTCAGGTCTAAGGCTATGGAGAGAGTCAGATCCATATGCCACCAGGAGAAGGACTGCTATGGAGTACAGGTTCCATACAAAGGAACAACAGGACTTCTATGAGACCATCCTGCTTGAC
Organism: Triticum urartu; assembly: GCF_056163025.1. Taxonomy (NCBI): domain Eukaryota; kingdom Viridiplantae; phylum Streptophyta; class Magnoliopsida; order Poales; family Poaceae; genus Triticum; species Triticum urartu. The sequence goes on from NC_141873.1 coordinate 251,416,446, forward strand.
AAGAAACCAATAGTGTGTGACATGAGATGGGTCAACTGGGACTACATTAAGGAGAATGATGAACATTATCCAGGTTTGTATGACAGTTTCAAGGCTTGTGGAGTTGATGAGTTTGTGGCTCAGAAGCTTAAAAAATGGAATGATGAGCTTATCATGCAGTTCTACTCCACAGCTCACTTCTACCCAGATGCAAGGGTTGTCTGGATGTCTGAAGGCACTAGGTACCAGTCCACGGTTGCTGAATGGGCGAAATTGATCAATGCTCCAGAAGAGAGTGAAGATGACTTGGATGTCTATGCCAAGAAGAAGAAGGATCACAACTCCATGGCACACATGTACAAGGAGATCCCAGATGCCGCTCTTGAGACACATAAGTTTGGATCTGTACATTACCTTCTGTCAGGATTGCCAACTATCAACTGGATCCTCAGGCACACTCTCTTGCCAAAGTCAGGTAATCACAAGATGATCAGAGGCCATGCAATTAACTTGCTTCACATCTTTGATGTCCCACAAAAGTTCAAGGTCATGAGTCTTATAGTTGAAACTATCAAGAGGACAACTGCTGACTAGAAGAGGAGTTGTGGGTATGCCCCACAGATTCAGGAGCTGATTAACTCCAAGATGGGCACTGGCACATATCTGCTGGACAAGGAGCACCTGCCCATCTACCCAGAATTTGAGGACAACACTGTAGTGATGGATGAAAATGAACCATCTTCTGTGCACGCACAAGCCAAGAAGGAGAAGGCAAAGGCTGAAAAGGCTGCAAGGATGCCAACTACTGAATAAGCATCTCAGTATCTTCTGAAGAGCAAGCAAGATCAGCTTGGCTACTTGATTTCCTCCACTCTGAGGATTGAGAAGGGACTGGTCACCCTGACTCAAAACTATGAGAGCCTGGAAAGGATCGTGGAGCAGAAGTTCTATGACTTGGATGTGAAGGTAACTGAGATCCAGTCTGTTGTGGAGCAACTTCAGGATGATATGCAGGAGAGGAAGGGCAACACAACCACTGATGCATTTGCCAGAGTGCCTAGAGCTCAGAGGTCAGCTGCAGTGCCTGTTCCAGACACCAGAGCCACTTCATCTGCACCAGCTACAGCTTCAGTGCCACCAGCTCCAGCACCTACTCCATCAGCTCCATCCACATCGACTGAAGCCTTCGTTCTTGGAGTTATCCGGACACCACCACCTGAAGACCAAGCCCGAGAGACGATTTAGTGCTATGCATTTTCTAGGAACTTTTTAGTAACTTGTTGCCAAAGGGGGAGAAAAATGTATAGATCATAGGCTTTGAGAGAGAGTGTTGCTTTTTATTCTCTCTTGCTTTGGTGGTTGAACTTTATTTGCTTTGCTTGTTTGAGATACTTTCTATCTGTTTGATACTTGGATGATCATGTGTGTTTGATCATATGCTACCTTAATGCTTGTTGGATGACATTATCCTTTTATCCCTATATGATCATTCACTTTGCTTGGTGATGAGTGCATGTATTTAATTATTATCGGTGTTCCTCTTCATCTGCCGCTGCACCTCCCTCTCCTCTTTCCTCTCCTTTTCTCCCTCATCTCCTTCCTTCTCTCTTTCCCCCATCTTCTCTCTACCCTGCAGGGAGAGGCTCATGGCACTGGACCGAATCGAGCGCCCCAGCCGTCGCCCTTTGCCTGCAGGTCGCCGCCGCGCCCTCACGCCTCGGATCTGGCGGGATCCCCTGCTCCTCCACCTCCAGCGGGAAGACCCTGGCGGCGGGCGCGGCTTTGTTGCGTGCTCCCCATCGGCTTCCTGCCCAAAGGCTCGCCACGGGGGTCCACTAGCTCGCGGTGGTGGCGGCCCCTGACCTCTTGTGCGGTGGCTTCCTCCCGGTGGCATGGTCGTCGGACAGAGAGGAGCGAGGTGGAATGGCTGTGATGGCTGACGAGGAAGGACGGAGGAGGAGGAGAGAGTGCGGCGCCGCGGGGCTTGGGGAGGCTAGGGTTTGTGCTGTGGGAATTGGGGACCTACGCGACTTGAGACGAGACACGGTGCGGCACGCGTGGAGCTGACTGGCAAATCCCTTTAGCACACGAGCGCGGCTGACCCAGCCAATACAAGGGCGAGACGAACCCACCCATCATTGAGCAGAAAAAACAACTGCAGGGTGAAAACAAGATTTACCAGGAGGTGAAGATCTGACGGCCCAGGCTCAAAACGAGGACGATCTGATGGTCACAAAGGCAGCAAATTGAGGGATCACCGTGGAGCCAAGTTGGCTAGCAACCTTATAGGTTAGAATAGGTTAGAATGCTCATTGCACTTCACTTATACTTTTCGAGTATGGCTTTATAGAATGCTTCATGTGCTTTACTTATATCATTTGAAGTTTGTATTGCCTGTTTCTCTTCACATAGAAAACCGCCATTTGTAGAATGCCCTTTTGCTTCACTTATATTTGTTAGAGCGTGGACATATCATTTGTAGAAAGAATTAAACTCTCTTGCTTCACTTATATCTATTTAGAGAGATGACATGAATTGGTCATTCACATGTTTAGTCATAAAATCCTACATAAAACTTATAGATCACTGAATATGATATGTTTAATTCCTTGCAATAGTTTTGCGATATAAATATGGTGATATTAGAGTCATGCTAGTGGGTAGTTGTGGATTGTAGAAATACTTGTCTTGAAGTTTGTGATTCTCGTAGCATGCACGTATGGTGAACCGTTATGTAACGAAGTTGGAGCATGAGGTATTTATTAATTGTCTTCCTTACGAGTGGCGGCCGGGGACGAGCGATGGTATTTTCCTACCAATCTACCCCCTAGGAGCATGCACGTAGTACTTTGTTTCGATGACTAATAGTTTTTTGCAATAAGTATGTGAGTTCTATATGACTAATCTTGAGTCCATGGATTATACGCACTCTCAACCTTCCATCATTGCTAGCCTCTTCGGTACCGTGCATTGCCCTTTCTCACCTTGAGAGTCAGTGCAAACTTCGTCGGCGCATCCAAACCCTGTGATATGATACGCTCTATCACACATAAGCCACCTTATATCTTCCTCATAACAGCCACCATACCTACCTATCATGGCATTTCCATAGCCATTCCGAGATATATTGCCATGCAACTTCCATCATCTTCATATACATGACTTGAGCATCATTGTCATATTGCTTTGCATGATCGTAAGACAGCTAGCATGATGTTTTCATGGCTTGTCCATTTTTTGATGTCATTGCTACGCTAGATCATTGCACATCCCGGTACACCGCCAGAGGCATTCATATAGAGTCATTTTGTTCTAGTATCGAGTTATAATATTGAGTTGTAAGTAAATAAAAGTGTGATGATCATCATTATTAGAACATTGTCCCATGTGAGGTTATCAAAATAAAAGTGGCCAAAGAAGCCCCCCCAAAAAAAGAGAGGCCAAAGAAGCCTACAAAGAAACAAAAAAAAACAAAAAAAAATGAGAGAAAAAGAGAGAAGGGGCAATGCTACTATCCTTTTACCACACTTGTGCTTCAGAGTAGCACCATGTTCTTCATATAGAGTCCCTTGAGTTATCACTTTCATATACTAGTGGGAATTTTCATTATAAAACTTGGCTTGTATATTCCGATGATGGGCGTCCTCAAATGGCCGAGGTCTTCATGAGCAAGCAAGTTGGATGCACACCCACTTAGTTTCCAGTTTGAGCTTTCATACACTTATAGCTCTTAGTGCATCCGTTGCATGGCAATCCCTACTCCTCGCATTGACATCAATTGATGGGCATCTCCATAGCCCGTTGATTAGCCGCGTCGATGTGAGACTTTCTCTCTTTTTTTCTCCACACAACCTCCATCATCATATTCTATTCCACCTATAGTGCTATGTCCATGGCTCGCGCTCATATATTGCGTGAAGGTTGAAGAAGTTTGAAAATACTAAAGTATGAAACAATTGCTTGGCTTGTCATCGGGGTTGTGCATGATGGGAGCATTTTTTGTGACGAAGATGAAGCATAGCCAAACTATATGATTTTGTAGGGATGAGCTTTCTTTGGCTATGTTATTTTGAGAAGACATAATTGCTTGGTTGGTATGCTTGAAGTATTATTGTCTTAATGTCAAATGATAGACTATTGCTTTGAATCACTCATGTCTTAATATTCATGCCATGATTAGATTACATGATCAAGATTGTGGTAGGTAGCATTCCACATCAAATATTATCTTTTTTATCATTTACCAACTTGAGGACGAGCAGGAATTAAGCTTGGAGATGCTGATACGTCTCTGTCGTATCTATAATTTTTGATTGTTCCGTGACAATATTATACAACTTTCATATACTTTTGGCAACTTTTTATACTATTTTTGGGGACTAACATATTGATCCAGTGCCCAGCGCCAGTTCCTGTTTGTTGCATGTTTTTTGTTTCGCAGAAAATCCATATCAAATGGAGTCCAAACGGGATAAAAACCGACGGAGATTTTTTTGGAATATATGCGATTTTTGGGAAGAAGAATCAACCTGAGGTGATGCCCGAGGGGGGCACGAGGCAGGGGGTGGGTGCGCCCCTGAACCTCGTGGCCACCTTGTAAGGCGGTTGGTGCCCTTCTGGATACAAATCGTCTTAAAATTTCAGCCCAATTGGAGTTACGGATCTCCGGGAATATAAGAAATGGTGAAAGGCCAGAATCTGAAACGCAGAAACAGAGAGAGACAGAGAGACACATCCAATCTCGGAGGGGCTCTCGCCCCTCCCATGCCATGGAAGCCAAGGACCAGAGGGGAAACCTTTCTTCCATCTAGGGAGAAGCTCAAGGAAGAAGAAGAAGAAGAAGAAAAAGAAGGGGGGCCCTCTCCCCCTCTCTTCCGGTGGCGCCGGAACGCCGCCGGGGCCATCATCACCACTGCAATCTACACCAACACCTCCGTCATCTTCACCAACATCTTCATCACCTTCCCCCATCTATCTACAGCGGTCCACTCTCCCGCAACCCGTTGTACCATCTACTTGAACATGGTGCTTCATGCTTCATATTATTATCCAATGATGTGTTGCCATCCTATGATGTCTGAATAGATTTTCGTTGTCCTATTGGTAATTGGTGAATTGCTATGATTGGTTTAATTTGCTTGTCGTTATTTTGCTGTCCTTTGGTGCCCATCATATGAGTGCGCGCGTGGATCACACCATAGGGTTAGTTGTATGTTGATAGGACTATGTATTGGAGGGCAAGAGTGACAGAAGCTTCAACCTAGCATAGAAATTGATGCATACGGGATTGATGGGGGACCAATATATCTTAATGCTATGGTTGGGTTTTACCTTAATGAACGTTAGTAGCTGCGGATGCTTGCTAATAGTTCACATCATAAGTGCATGGAATTCCAAGTCAGGGATGACATGCTAGCAGTGCCCTCTCCCACATAAAACTTGCTATCGGTTTAGTAAAGTAGTCAATTGCTTAGGGACAATTTCGCAACTCCTACCACCACTTTTCCACACTCGCTATACTAACTTTATTGCTTCTTTACCTAAAACAGCCCCTAGTTTTTATTTACGTGCTCTTTATATTCTTGCAAACCTATCCTGTTACACCTACAAAGTACTTCTAGTTTTATACTTGTTCTAGGTAAAGCGAACGTTAAGCGTGCGTAGAGTTGTATCGGTGGTCGATAGAACTTGAGGGAATATTTGCTCTACCTTTAGCTCCTCGTTGGGTTTGACACTCTTACTTATCGAAAGAGGCTACAATTGATCCCCTCTACTTGTGGGTTATCAAGACCTTTTTCTGGCGCCGTTGCCGGGGTGTTATAGCATGGGGTGAATATTCTCGTGTGTGCTTGTTTGCTTTATCACTACATAGTTTTTATTTTGTGCTCTTGTTTTCTACCTTTAGTTAGGGTAGGAAACGCAAAATACCAAAAAAATTAGTGGTACCTACTGAACCAATGGTTGAAGAACCACTCAAAATCTATCACACTCCTGAAGCTTTTTACTTGGATCATCTTCGATCCCTATGTGCTCGTGTTGAAACCCCAACTAGCTTAGTTGAGGGCAAATCTTTAGATGAGCATGCTTGTTATGTGCGACACCGCTTATCTCAAAAAGGGAAACTTTTACCGGATCAAATTCATCGTTTGCAATGCTATGCTTGGAATTTATGTGAAATATATGGTTTTGCTTGTTGTTTTGAAGACCCTAAGAAACACCTTCCCTGCCAATGTGAGTTTAGTGATAATGGAATCGTATCTTCATATGCTAAGGGTGTTTATAATTACTATGATGTTCAACAAATTGAAGAATTTGTTGCTTTTAAGGGTGCTTATGAAATTGCTTCTTTGATTGAAAAATATGATGCTACTCTTTACAAATCTGAAAATTTTGCCATACTTAAATATTGTTATGATAATTAAGCTTCTAATGCCTATGTTAAACCATATATTGAGGACTCCTCCGCTGTCTTTTTGAGTCAATTGGTATGGCACCACGAAGAATTATCCTTGGGCCCATGACCAAAACTCGTCTTTGAAGCACAAGTACCATCAACAATGGCTAATGTGAAAGAGTTGATCAATTTATGCATAATGGGGGGAGGGAGAGTTCATTGAGAGAACAACACTCCCCCTATGTCCATGCCTACAACTAAACAAGATATCAAGATGAGTATGGTGTGGTGTGCAAGGGTTCAAGCCACATTGCTCGAATCAATGATATTTAGCTCATGCCTTAACTCGCGAAATCTTGCTTCATCTAAGGGCTTTGTGAAGATATCCGCAAGGTTATCATGAGTGTTGACATAGTTGAGCTCGATCTCCCCTCGCCTAATATGATCCCAGATGAAGTGATACCGAATCTCAATATGCTTCGTCTTGAAGTGTTGCACCGGGTTGAGAGAAATCTTGATGGCACTTTCATTGTCACACCAAAGAGGCACTTTGTCACACATGACACCGTAATCCTTTAAAGTTTTCCTCATCCATAGAAGTTGTGCGCAACAACTACCGGCGACCACATACTCCGCTTCGGTGGACGAGAGAGACACACAACTTTGCTTCTTAGAAGACCAACTCACCAAAGAGCAACCAAGGAATTGGCACCCTCCGGAAGTTGACTTCTTATCCACTTTGTCTCCCGCCCAATCAGAGTCCGAGTAGCCTACAAGGTTGAAGTTTACTCCTCTTGGGTACCATAAGCCAAAGTTTGGGGTATGATCCAAATAATGAAAGATTCGCTTGACTGCCACAAAGTGGCTTTCCTTAGGTGCGGCTTGAAACCGTGCACAAATTCCCACACTCAACATGATATCCGGTCTAGATGCGCAAAGGTAAAGCAAAGAGCCAATCATGGAGTGGTATACCTTTTGATCCACCGCTTTACCATTGGGATCTATGTCAAGTTGGCATTTGTGAAAGTGCAACCATCCCTAGGTGTTTTTGGTAATTCTAACAACATATAGCTCATTGAGCTAATGCTATTCCAAGATTAATATTTCAGGAAAAGCTCAATGAATGGCATGGCATGCATGAGGAAAAGTGGCCCCTCAAAATACTAAGGACAAAAAGATTGGCTCAAGCTCAAAGCTCAAGACTCTACATTTTATATTTTAGTGATCCAAGATCACATTGAATCTATAGGAAAAGCCAATACTATCAAGGAGGGATGAGGTGTTGCTTGATGAGGTTCTTGCTTCATAGTGCTTAGTGATATGCTCCAAAACCCTCAACTACCTTCCCACATCCACATATGACCTAAACCAAAAGTCAAACTCGGCCCCACCGATTCTTTCTATCCGGCGCCACCGAGTTCAGATGTCATAGCCACTGCCACAAACCCTAGGCAAATCGGTCTCACCGATAGGGATCTCGGTCACACCGAGATGGGGTTGTAATCTCTTTGTTTCCCTTCATAATGTTTCGGTCCTACCGAGATGAGCGATCGGTCCCACCGAGATTGCAATGTAAACTCTCTGTTTCCCTTTTGTAACATTTCGGTCCCACCAAAATGAGCAATCGGTCCCACTGAGTTTACCTGACCAACTCTCTGGTTAGCTTATTACCAAAATCGGTCCCACCGAGTTTGTGTAATCGGTCACATCGAGATTACGTTATGCCCTAACCCTAACCATATCGGTCCTACCGAGTTGCATCTCAGTCCCACCGAAAATCCTAACGGTCACTAGGTTTGCTAAATCGGTCCGACCGAGTTTCTCAATTCGGTCTCACCGAGATTGGTAAATTGTGTGTAACGGTTAGTTTTTGTGTGGAGGCTATATATACCCCTCTACCCACTCTTCATTCGTGGAGAGAGCCATCAAAACATACCTACACTTCCAATACACATTTTCTGAGAGAGAACCACCTACTCATGTGTTGAGGCCAAGATATTCCATTCCCACCATATGAATCTTGATCTCTAGCCTTCCCCAAGTTGCTTTCCACTCAAATCTTCTTTCCACCAAATCCATATCCTGTGATAGAGATGAGTGTTGGGGAGACTATCATTTGAAGCACAAGAGCAAGGAGTTCATCATCAACACACCATTTGTTACTTCTTGGAGAGTGGTGTCTCCTAGATTGGTTAGGTGTCACTTGGGAGCCTCCGACAAAGATTGTGGAGTTGAACCAAGGAGTTTGTAAGGGCAAGGAGATCGCCTACTTCGTGAAGATCTACCACTAGTGAGGCAAGTCCTTCGTGGGCGATGGCCATGATGGGATAGACAAGGTTGCTTCTTCGTGGACCCTTTGTGGGTGGAGCCCTCCGTGGACTCGTGCAACCGTTACCCTCCGTGGGTTGAAGTCTCCATCAATGTGGATGTACGATAGCACCACCTATCGGAACCACGACAAAACATCCGTGTCTCCAATTGCGTTTGAATTCTCCAAACCCTTCCCTTTACATTCTTGCAAGTTGCATGCTTTACTTTCCGCTGCTCATAGACTCTTTGCATGCTTGCTTGAATTGTGTTAAGATTGCTTGACTTGTGCTAAGATAGCTAAAATCTGCCAAAGACTAAAATTGGGAAAAGGATAGATTTTTAATTGGTCAAGTAGTCTAATGACCCCCCTCTAGACATACTTTCGATTGTACAATTTGACGGGCATTGGAGTGGAAGCCGGCTTGACATCACTTAGCTTGAATCTCTTGAGCATGTCTTGAGTGTATTTGGCTTGGTTGATGAAGGTTCCTTCTCTTCTTTGCTTGATTTCGAACTCGAGAAAGAACTTCAACTCTCTCATCATGGACATCTTGAACTTTGAGGTCATGAGAGCGGCAAACTCCTCATTGAAAGCTTTGTTACGGGAACTAAAGATAATATCATCAACATATAGTTGGCATACAAACAACTCCCCTTTGACCTTCTTGGTAAAAATATTGGGGTTGATTTTCCCAATTTCAAACCCACGATCTTGCAAAAACTCAGTAAGGTGCTCATACCATGCATGTGGGGCTTGTTTAAGGCCTTAGAGTGCCTTATCGAGTTGGTACACATGATCGGGGAAATAGGGATCCTCGAACCAGAGGGGTTATTTGACATACACCAACTCATTAATAGGACCATTAAGAAAATCACTCTTCACATCCATTTGTTGCAACTTAAAGTTATGATGAGAAGCATAAGCAATCAACAAACAATGGATTCAAGGCGAGCAACGGGAGCAAAGGTTTCACCGTAGTCGATACCCTCGACTTGGGAGTAGCCTTGTGCTACCAACCGAGCCTTGTTGTGAACGATAATCCCATGAGCATCTTGCTTGTTCTTGAATATCCACTTGGTTCCAATGACATTATGATTCCCCATTGGCCTTAGCACCAATCTCCACACCTTGTTGTGCTCGAAGTTGTTGAGTTCTTCATGCATGGCATTAAGTCAATCCGGATCCTCGAGCGCCTCATAGACCTTTTGGGGTTCAACACAAGAAACAAACGCGTGATGTTCACAATAGTTTCCCAATTGTCTATGAGTGCTTACCCCCTTTCTTATGCTTCCAAGCACATTTATCATGAGATGACCCTTGGTAGTGAGCTTGGAAGCAATCTTGGCAGCACGACGCTCCAATTCCTCCTCAGAAGTGAGTTGAGGAGCGGTAACTTGATCATCTTGAGCGTCATCTCGAGCTTGTTCTTGATCGTGAGCTTGCTCTTGATCCTGAACTCGCTCGGAAGAGAGAACTTGACCTTGGGCATCACTTGGTGGTTCAACACCATCTTTAGGTTGATCTTGCCCTTGATCTTGTTCATTTGGTTGAGGGCCTTCACTTTGTTCTTCGGAAGCGTGTGGGTTTTGCGTTGGTGATGGTTCCACTTGAGTGGAACATTGTCCTTCTCCTTCGGCCACAAGGGGTTCCTCAATGGGTAGGATAAAACCAACACCCATTCTTCTTATGGCTTGGGGAGGAATTTGATCACCTACATCACAAGTACCACTTTGCTCCATGGGAGCCGTTATTCTCATCAAACTCCATGTTACACGTCTCCTCAATAAGTCCTGTTGATTTATTGAGGATACGGTAAGCATGAGAGTTTGTAGCATAACCAACAAATATGCCCTCATAAGCTCTAGCCTCAAATTTAGACAAACGAACACCTTTCTTGAGAATGAAACACTTACACCTGAATACCCGAAAGTACTTGAGGTTGGGCTTGTTACCGTGAGTATCTCATATGGAGTTTTGTTCAAGACTTTGTGGAGATAGAGCCGATTGGATGCATGACATGCGGTGTTGATGGCTTCGGCCCAAAAGTTGTATGGAGACTTGAACTCCGCCATCATGGTCCTTGCCGCGTCCATCAACGTCCGGTTCTTCCTCTCCGCTACACCATTTTGTTGAGGGTTGTAAGGTGCGGAATATTGATGCTTGATCCCCTCATCACCAAGAAACTCATCCAAGGTGTAGTTCTTGAACTCGGTGCCCTTGTCACTTCTTATCGTCAAGATCTTTGCATTGTGTTGGCGTTGAGCTTCATTTGCAAAGTCAATGACGGTTTGTTGGGTCTCACTCTTCCTCTTGAAGAAGTATACCCAAGTGTATATTGAATAATCATCCACAATCACCAAGCAATACTTTCTACCCCCAAGACTATCAAAGGATGGAGGCCCAAAGATACGCAGGTGAAGGAGCTCCAAAGGCCTGTTCGAGTAAATGATAGTCGTGGGAGGGTGAGCCTTCTCATATAGCTTTCCTTCGATGCAAGCACTACAAGCACGATCTTTGGCAAAACTAACATTTGTTAGTCCACAGACATGGCCCCCCTCGAGAAGACTTTGCAAAGATCTCATATTGACATGGGCTAAGCAGTGATGCCAAAGCCATCCCACATCAACTTTAGTCATTAGGCATGTCGCGGTCTCAGTGGGTCGCTCTAAAAAGTTAATCACATAGAGACCGTTCTTGACATGCCCAACAAAGGCTACTTTGAGAGTCTTGCTCCACAAGAGGGCCACGGTATCAATATCAAAGAAAGTGGCAAAGCCCATGAGTGCAAGTTGACGAATGGAAAGTAAATTGTATGCAAGGGACTCAACAAGCACGACTTTCTCGATCGTGAGATCATGAGAAATGACAACCTTGCCATGCCCCAATACCTTAGAAGATGAAGCATCACCCCACTCGACATTGGTGGGCATAGATGGAATCTTGTGCACGTCCACCCCAAGTCCTTGCTTCTGGTCATATGATTAGTGGCTCCACTATCAAGCAACCATGATCCCCCACTGGAAGCAAACACCTACAAGAGATCAATGCCTGGTTTTAGGTACCCATTTTGTAATGGGTCCTTTGATATTAGTAACAAGGGTATTAGGTACCCAAATAGACCATTCAATGTACTCATAAGGAGAACCAACAAATTTAGCATAAACATGCCCATCACTAGCACGACACAACGCATAAGAAGGGTTAAAGTTGTCGACTTTGTTGGAAGGAGTGGAATTGCCCTTCTTGACATCACCACCCTTCACATTGTTCTTCTTCTCCTTGGAAGCACAATCTCCCTCCTTCACAAAAGTTTGCTTGAGAGGAGGAGGTCGTTTGGCCTTGTCATTCTTCTTGTTGTTCTAGGACTTGGGTGCGAACCCAATTCCCTCCTTGGCCACAACTTCCTTTTGATTGCTCAAAAGGTCATTGAGATTCTTCTCACCTTGTATGCAAGACACAAGGCCTTTCTCAAGTTGCTCCTTTAACTTTGCATTCTCCTCCACAAGACGCACATGCTCACAACAAGGGTTAGTAGCATTTGCATTATCAATTAAGACCATATGAGGAAAAGTGGCTTTTTCCTTAGTTAGCTTCACTTGGAGTTGATCATGAGACTCTTTGAGGCTAGCATGAGCACCCTTAAAGTCCTTGTGAGCCTTGTCGAGTATATCAAACTCCTCCTTGAGTATAGCAAGATCAACCCCAAGTTTGGCCTTCTCAGAATTTTGCACACGAGATACAACAAGAGCATGATCAAGATCTTTCTTTAATTTAGCATGGTCATCGTTGTGTGACTTCTCAAGAGCCAAACGATGACCGCACTCTTCCTCAAGCGCATTAGAGAGATCCGATATCTCATCGGCGTAATCACGACTATGCCCCTCCATCATAGAGATGGTTTCTTCGTGAGCCTCGATCATGTCATTGGCTTCACCAAGTTGTTCCAAGAGAGCAACAAAGTTCTTCTTGGATTTACCCTTGACCTTGCTCATAAAAGACTCAAATTCATTTTCCTCCTCATTAGACCCCTCACTTTCATCAATGCAATCCGTCAAAGAAGGATTAGTAATGATGGTAGTTTTAACGTTGGGGGTTACCTTATTGGTGGCTTTAGGCATGAGGCACTTGGCGGTGATGTTCTCATTGGGTGAGTCGAAGAGGGACATCCGTGGAGTCGTCGCAATGGCAACGGAGGCCATAGCAACCGTCTCACTTTCATCATCATCATCATCATCATCATCATCATCCTCATTGTACTCTTCTTGTGCCACCAACCCATTGGGAGGAGTCTTCTTGGTGAAGTTGCTCTTATTGGGGAAGCACTTGGCCTTGTATTTTCGGATGAGCTTGCCACCATTGTCTTCCCTCTTCTCATATAGGCACTCCTCAACAAACTGGCTCAAATTGCCACAATTATAGCACGTCCTCACACGTTGCTTGCCCTTCTTGCCACTTGAGTTGTTATTGTTGAAGTTGGGCCTTGTGTTCTTCTTGCTCCAAAATTGCCTTGAAGCGAGAGCCATGTGCTCATGATAAGAATATTTTGTATCTTCGGGGTTGCTCTCCTCTTCTTCCTCTTCATCCTCTTCTTCCACACTAGCCTTGGCCTTCAAGGCAAGGTTGGGCTTCTTTGCTCTTTGTGAACGCAACACCGCATTGTCGCCGGTCTTGTCCAAGATACTCATTGCCACAAACTCATCCAACACTTCACTTGAGGACAAGGTGTGGAAGTCCGGCCTTTGACGGATGACGGAGGACATGGCCTTATGGTAAGGCATCATGGCTTTGAGAAACTTGCGCTTGATCCAATTGTCATTTGTATCCTTGATCCCATGATCTCGGAGTGATACCACGAGAGTGGTTAATATCCGGTAAAGCTCACGAGGTTCTTCACCTTCATTCATAGAAAATTCATTGGCATCATATTGCACCACTTCATAGTTGGAGCGTTGAATGCTTGCGCTTCCCTTGTAAAGGGAAACAACATGGTGCCATGCTTCCCTTGCCATGGTGAAAGGTTGGAGATACACAATATCTTCGGATGGAATTGCATCTTGGATGATGAAGAGAGCATTCTCGTTGAATTGATGATCCGTGGCTTATCAAGGGGTGAAGTTGCTTGGGTCATGTGAGGGAGTCCTGGATTAGGGGGTCCTCGGGCGTCTGGGCTATGCGACATGGGCCGGACTAATGGGCCACGAAGATACAAGATAGAAGACTTTTCCCCGTGTCCGGATGGGACTCTCCTTTGCGTGGATGGCAAGCTTGGCGTTCAGATATGAAGATTCCTTTCTATGTAAACCGACTCTGTACAACCCTAGCCCCCTCCGGTGTCTATATAAACCGGAGGGTTTAGTCCGTAGGGGCAATCATAATCATACAGGCTAGACATCTAGGATTTAGCTATTACGATCTCGTGGTAGATCAACTCTTGTAACCCCTATACTCATCAAAGTCAATCAAGCAGGACGTAGGGTTTTACCTCCATCAAGAGGGCCCGAACCTGGGTAAACATCGTGTCCCCTACCTCCTGTTACCTTCGATCCTTAGACGCATAGTTTGGGACCCCCTACCCGAGATCTGCCGGTTTTGACACCGACATTGGTGCTTTCATTGAGAGTTCCACTGTGTCGTCGCTAGAAGGCTCGATGGCTCTATCGATCATCTACAACAATACCACCGTGAAGGAGACTTTTCTCCTCGGCCAAGTTTTTGTATTCAGCGGCTTCACACTGCGCGCAAACTCGATTGGCCACTTGGAGCAGATCGACAGCTATGCCCCCGGTCATCAGATCAGTTTTGGAAATATGAATTATGTCGCCAATATCCGAGGACACTTTATCTTCCAAGGGTTCGCGGCCCCAACAGCCGCTCCGGCCTTAGATCCGAAGCACATAACCAGGTCCGAGGACGAGAGTTTAGAGCCCGCCGGACTCTCTACAGCTATAGAGCTTGTCACCGGAAGGCCCGGAGTTACGCCAGGCTCCCTCTATCATCATGAAGCCGAAATCTCCTCCGGACACTAGCTCCAAACCCTCAAAGTCCGCGGTACAAGAGCTCGGCTAGGGAACTTCCGTCCCGCCCAACTCCACGGACTCTCGCTTCCCCGTCCAAACCTCACTCTTAAATGAGGCTTTGGACTTAATGTGATCCCTCGCCATCATAGAGGAATCGCTTCCGAATTACACCCAACCCGGACTAGGGGCTGAAAGCAGGGAAATTTGCTTCCCACCCACCATCCACTTCATAGCCACTATCGAAGATTTAACCGACATGCTCGATTACGCCTCTGAAGACATCGACGGTACTGACGACGATGCTGGAGATGAGCAAGGCCAGAACCTGCCGTTCACCGGACGCTGGACGGCCACTTCCACAAGACGTGTATATGGTGGACACACCCGAAGATAATGGCGATGATGGCAAGGAGAATCCGGTTGAGGACAAGCCTGCTGAAGCACCTCCAAAACATCGACGCCAGTGGTGCCGCTCAAAATCGTGTCGCCGCTCAAAATCGCGTCGCCAAAAAGATAGTAATACCGGCACCGAAGAGAACAACACCCCGGAGAATGCCGAAGACCCTGAAGCCCCCGTAGAGCCAACATCCGAACAGGATGATTGGGAGGATGGGCAAGTAAACCCCGACGATCCTGTCGGGAACGAGGACTCGGAGGATAGTAATTACCTACCGATCTCCGAAGAGGATGTGAGCCTCGGTGATGAAGACTTCATCGTGCCAGAGGAACCCCTCGAACAAGAGCGCTTTAAGCGCCGACTAATCGCCACTGCGAGAAGCCTGAAAAAGAAGCAGCAGCAGCTTCAAGCTGACCAAGATCTACTCATCGACAGATGGACTAATGTCCTGGCCGAAGAATACGGCCTCAAATGCCCAACAAAGAGTTACCCGAAGTGTAAGCTGCTACCCCAATTTGACAATGAAGCGCAGGAGCCCATACCACCTGCACGTAACACGGCTGACGGACCTGACCGGCCACCACGCGGCCGGGACAGAATGGCAACTCAAGCCGAACACCAGCCCGCACCACCTCGCCATAGAGGCAGAGAGACAGCGGCCGCAGGATACACTTACGACCTACGACAAGACCTGGATAGTAGAGCCAGTCAGACCATATCAATCTACGGATCAAGGGGGCGCGCCCTAGTGAGAGAGGACGACCATCAGGCCTGGCGTGACAAGAACAACCTCACCCGGGCCAAAAACCGCAGTCGAACTTCATCCGAACTGTGTCGAGACGTCGCCCGATACAGAGGCGCCGCACACCCCCTATGCTTCACCGATGAGGTAATGGAGCACCAATTCTCAGAAGGGTTCAAACCCATGAACATAAAATTATAAGATGGCACAACAGATCCCGCAGTATGGATTGAAGATTTTCTTCTCCACATTCACATGGCTCATGGTGATGATCTACATGCCATCAAATACCTCCCCCTAAAACTTAAGGGACTAGCTCGACACTGGTTAAACAGCCTCCCAGAAAACTCTATTGGAAGCTGGGAAGACCTGGAGGAAACCTTTAGAGACAACTTCCAAGGCACTTATATCCGGCCTCTGGATGCTGATGACCTCAGTCACATAGTCCAGCAACCCGGAGAGTCCGCTAGAAAATTCTAGACCAGGTTCCTAATTAAAAAGAACCAAATTGTCGAATGTTCGAATGCAGAAGCCTTAGCGACCTTTAAACATAGCATCCGCGACGAATGGCTCGCCCGACACCTCGGCCAAGAGAAGCCAAAGTCCATGGAAGCCCTTACAACACTCATGACCCACTTTTGCATGGATGAAGATAGCTGGCTAGCCCGTAGCAGCAACAGTACCAGCGACCCTGGCACTTCCGAAGCCAGAAACGGCAACGGCAGACCCTGAAGCAACAAAAACAAGCGTCGAAGCAACAATGACAATACCGAAGACACAACGGTCAACGCCGGATTCAGCGGCTCCAAATCCGGTCAACAAAAGAAGACATTTAAGAGAAACAAAGACGGTTCATCCAGCTTGGACTGAATACTCGATCGACCTTGCCAGATTCATGGCACCCCCGACAAGCCTGCCAACCATACCAATAGAAGTTGTTGGGTCTTTAAACATGCCAGTAAGTTAAACACCGAACATAAGGGGAAAGGGTCACCCAGCGAGGACGGCGATGAAGAACCTCGCCCGCCGAACACAGGGGGACAGAAGAAATTCCCCCCCGAGGTCAAAGCAGTAAACATGATATACGTTACTCACATCCCCAAGAGGGAGTGAAGCGCGCATTAAGGGACGTCTATGTGATAGAGCCAGTCGCTCCAAAGTTCAACCCATGGTCTGCATGTCCGATCACTTTCGATCGCAGAGACCACCCGACCAGTATCCATCATGGAGGTTCGACCGTATTGGTCCTCGACCCAATCATCGACGGATTCCACCTCACGAGAGTACTCATGGATGGCGGCAGCAACTTAACCTGCTCTATCAGGATACGGCCCGCAAAATGGGTATTGACTCGTCAAGAATCAAACCCACCAAAATTACCTTTAAAGGAGTCATACTTGGTGTATAGGCCCGTTGCACGGGCTCAATCACATTGGAAGTCGTCTTCGGCTCGCCGGACAACTTCCGTAGCAAAGACTTGATCTTCGACATCGTCCCTTTCGGCAGTGGCTATCATGCACTACTCAGACGAACCGCGTTCGCTCGCTTCAATGCGGTCCCACACTACGCCTATCTAAAACTTAAGATGCCCGGACCCCGCGGTGTCATAATAGTCAATGGAAAAACGGAGCGCTCCCTTCATACTGAGGAGCACACCGCGGCCCTTGCAGCGGAAGTCCAGTATGGCCTTATCAAGCCAAATACTGCATCGGCATTCAAGCCCCCGGATACTGTTAAACGCGCCCAGACCACCCTACAGAGCGACGATCAAGACTATCAGAAGCTCGATTAGCAGTTCGGCCTCCGTCTCAGCACCAACCACATCGCGGCATATGTACCACGCGTACATAACTACGCGCTGAAGATACCATGGGCAAAGACGGAGGCATATTAAAAATAAAATCCACAATACGGCTCAACCCTTTGTGGACCCCCCATATCATTTCTCTTTTCCTTATTCTCTCTTTTTCAGGTTCCTTAAACCCACATCAACTTTTGATGGTACCAAGGGCACCGTTTCCAGTACCTTTATGAGAAACCGATCGTTGATCCTCTTGAAGGATCACATGCCAGGGAGCAACGCTGCGCAGACGTGCGATGGAGTATCTAAAGGATCTTTAAAGATCGCCTATTCATTTTTAGGACCCGTATACAGCTTTCCCTGGTATTCGGCATGTAAAATATCTTGGATGCTTGTCACATCATTTGTAAAAATATGTTTTGACGTATCAATCAGACTATAATGGAAATAGTCCTTTGCCCAATGTACTCAGTACCGGCTTATTCCCTAATATGCATTCCTTCCTTTTTTTCTCTCGTCTGATTGCCATGTACACCTTGGTACGACCTAAATGCCAGGGGCTCCATTCGGCCATGTACATGTCTTAAAAATAAATTAAGCCCGAAATACTTTTACAGTGCAAATTCGGCATCACGAATTTAGCATTATATGCATCGGCTCTGAATCATGTCTTTGGTCAATAGTTGGGTTGCCCGGCTCCTGTGGTTACTGCCTTACATTCTGCTTTTTCGGCTAAGGCAGTAAAGGTAGAACTACTACGATTGTGTTTCTGGCTCATCCGGATAAACACCTCAGTAGAGAAAGCCGAAAACCGACTGTCATGATGCAGCGAGAGCTGGTCAGCTATTCGGCGACTAACTACAAATCTCTTGCAATTTTTGCCGCATTATGCGAAGGACCGGTCTATTCCCGGTCAGGCGTCTACAACACCAAAGTTCGGATAATCGAGCAACACCAGGGGCTGCACCTATAAACCTCATTATCAAACTCCTATGGCTAAGTGGGAGCGATAAAGCCACATAGTCTAATTGCCTGGTTCACCGCACTAACACCTCCTTCAAGGACCACGCGGGTTGGGTCAAGTGTGTCTAGGTGCCATTCTGAACACCCCCGTACTACCTACGTGGGGACTGAAGCCGATGACTGGCCAACTCTCAGATACCATAAACGGCCGCACAGGAGGAAATATTTTTAAGTAAAACAAGCAACATATCATACATAAGCCTTGCTTCATAATACTGGATTGGACAACATAGATACATTCATTCAAAAATGATGTCCTTCGAACATTACCCCTCTACAATGCGAGGTCCTTCCAGGACATCATCAAAATACCGCTCTGGCGTGCGATGCACTTTGCCGGCGGGCGGTCCCTTGGTTGCGAGCTTGACGACGTCCATCTTCGCCCACTGCACTTTGACACGGGTGAAGGCCATCCACGCACCTTCGATACAGACCGACCGCTTCATGGCATCAAGCCGGGGTAGGTACTGACCAGTCGATTCATGAGCCTGAAGTAGCTACTAGGTATGGGTTCGGCAGGCCACAGACGGATTATAAAATCCCTCATGGCTAATCTGGCCACCCTATGCAGTTCGGTCAACTGCTTCAGCTGATCACTGAGGGGCACAGGATGCTCAGGCACAAGGTACTGCGACCATAACAACTTTTTCGTCGAGCTCCCCTCTTCGGCTCGGAAGAACTCTGTGGCATCGGCAACACTCCGGGGCAGGTCCGCAAACGCTCCTGGAGAACTTCAAATCTGGGCCAGTAAGATATATTCCCTTTTCACAAATTTGCTTTGCATGTTAAAGGCCTTACCCGCCACAATCTGCTTCGCCTCCTGGATCTCCCAGCAGACGTTTTGGGCTTCGGCCCGGGCCTCCTGTGCACTTTGGAGGGCCTTTGCAAGTTCGGATTTTTGATCTACAATATTGTGCGCTAAGGACTCACATTTGCTTATAGCATCCTAGAGCTCTTGCTGGACTTCCTCCACCCTTGACTCGTGTTTTAGGCGGGCGACTCGTTCCTCCTCCGCATCTTTCTTGGCCTCGGCCAGCGCACTCTTGAGGGTCTCGACCTCAGATGCTTCAGCTATGAGCAAAGTTATCACACTCACTCAGATGACAAATTACTGATGATAATATTTCAGACTCATTATCGGTATCACATACCTTGCTTTTCCTCTAACTTTCACCTCAGCTCAGACGCTTCGGCGGCATGGAAAGCGGACGCCTACATTGCAGCCTGTTTGATTCAAATAGATATGTATGTTAATTTCCTATATGAGTTATTAGATCCTCTGTTCGGCCTTTCTTTGCGAACACCGAACAGAGTCTCAGGGGCTACTATCTATACACAGTCATTCTTCTTATATAGCTAAAAGGCATCATATTACATACCTCAAAGCTTCTCAGAGGGCTAGTGTAGGCCTCATTCAATCCACTCTTAGCGGACCAAACCTTTTCAACCACTGCACCCATAAGGGTACGATGTTCTTCAATGATGGAGGCGCTCTGAAGTGCTTCCATCAGAGTGTCCGGTGCCTCCGGATTGACAGAGGTCGCCGGAGGAGTCGACACACCCCCCTCTTTCGAAGGAGGCTGCTTGCCTGATTCCGGAGCTATAGTTGCCTCCGGAATGATATTTAGTTGGGGGCCGAATTGGGCATGGCCCTCGTTGCCAGTCGCCATGGGGGTTTGCTCCCCCATGTTTACGGCTGCAGAGGTATTGCCCACTGACGCCAACTTGACGGCTTCCCGCACCTCTCCGTGTCCTAGAGAGGCCCTTCGGGACAACACTTCGGTGTTATCTGTAGCAGTGGGTGGAGAGGCCGGGGGAGGTGACTCGCTCGCCATCATGTTAGAACCCAGCGAATTCCCAGAGGACGATGATTGCCGGGGGAGATCGCGGGCCAGACTGCAATACATGATTCTGTGCGTTAGAATCACAAGGCATAAAGCCGGATACACACATTATCCTTAAGAACTTATGAAACAGCCGAAGGCTTCGGCCTGGGGTTTCATTCAAGGACGGCTTCGACTTCCGATTCCGAATCATCTGAAAGGGAGAGTTTCCCCTTCTTGGACGCTTCCACCTCTAGATCTACGGAAACTCTTTCTTCTTTCCCCCTTGGGGGGAGAATTGTGCTCCTCCTCTTCCTCCTCGTCTTCATCATGGGAGGAGTGAGCTTTGATGTCTTCGGATGATATGTCCGAAGCACCTTTTTGGCGAAGGCCACTCTGGACCTCCTTGCCCTTCTTATTGGCCTTCTTTTCCGGTGCCAGTTACGGTGCCGGAACCAACATCTTCGTCAAAAGAGGAATAGCTGGGTCTTCGGGCAGGGGAGCTAGACACTTGATCCGCTCTGCCTTCTTCATCCAGCCCTAGGAGACAAGGGGAGGGGTTTGAACTTACTCCTTGGATCTACGAATCAAGGATATGATTAGAAATCCGAAAAACTTACTGGAGTGGCTGGGTGAGCGCAGTCATGGCCGAGGTCTTCGGTCATTGGCGGCCGCGACTTTCGGGCCTTGAACAACAGTTTCCATATATATATATATATATTCGTGCTTCGTGCCGAGGAACCGCTGCAAGGTCCAAGGACTTGCCGGATCGAACTCCCACATATGGGAAGTCTGGCGTTGGCAGGGGAGAATTCGGCAAAATAGCATCACCTGGATCATGCTGGTGAGGCTGGTGTTCTTGTCCACCATGCTCTTGACGCGCTTTTGCAGCGTCATCACCTCGTCGGGTGATGCCCAATCTAGGCCCTTCTTGAGCCATGATGCGAGTCGCATTGTCGGACCAGTTTTGAACTCAGGAGTGGCGGCCCATGAGGCGTCACGGGGTTCCGTGATGAAGAACCACTCCTTCTGCCATCCCTTCACGGTCTCCACGAAGGTACCTTTGGGCCAAGTGACGTTGGGGATCTTGCTCACCATGGCGCCGCCGCACTCCACGTGTTGACCATCCATCACTTTTGGCTTCACATTGAAGACCTTGAGCCATAGGCCAAAGTGAGGAGGAGTGCGGAGGAATGCCTCACACACGACGATGAATGCCGAAATGTTGAGAAAAGAATTAGGGGCTAGATCGTGGAAATCTAGCCCATAGTAAAACATAAGGCCCCGGACGAAAGGATGGAGGGGAAACCCTAATCCGCGAAGGAAATGAGGAATAAATACTACTCTCTCATGGGGCTCCAGAGTAGGGACGATCTGCTTCTTTGCCGGAAGCTGGTGGGCGATTTCCTTGGCTAAATACCCCGCTCCCCGAAGCTCCTTGATGTTCTCCTCCGTCACGGAGGAGGCCATCCACTTGCCCTGCGTTCCAGATCCGGACATGGCTAGAGTTTTTTCTGGGGACGGAAGGGATCGAAGCTTGGGCACTGGAGCTCGAGGGCGGATGGGCTGAGGAAGAAGAAGGCGTGGGGTAAAAAGGTGGATCCTTGTCTCCTTATAAAGGCAGTGAATATCAAGCGCCCCCATGAGCCTTAAAACTCGCCTACTCCCCAGGAGTCGTGCGAGTGGCACGGTTGGATTACCCAAATCCGTATTGATGAGAATCCCGCAATAAGGGGACACGATCTCTGCTTTGACAAGACGTGTCAATAAATACCGCGTCTCGAAATTACTGATGATAATATTTCTGACTCATTATCGGTATCACATACCTTGCTTTTCCTCTAACTTTCACCTCAGCTCAGACGCTTCGGCGGCATGGAAAGCGGACGCCTGCATTGCAGCCTGTTTGATTCAAATAGATATGTATGTTAATTTCCTGTATGAGTTATTAGATCCTCTGTTCGGCCTTTCTTTGCGAACACCGAACAGAGTCTCAGGGGCTACTATCTATACACAGTCATTCTTCTTATATAGCTAAAAGGCATCATATTACATACCTCAAAGCTTCTCAGAGGGCTAGTGTAGGCCTCATTCAATCCACTCTTAGCGGACCAAACCTTTTCAACCACTGCACCCATAAGGGTACGATGTTCTTCAATGATGGAGGCGCTCTGAAGTGCTTCCATCAGAGTGTCCGGTGCCTCCGGATTGACAGAGGTCGCCGGAGGAGTCGACACACCCCCCTCTTTCGAAGGAGGCTGCTTGCCTGATTCCGGAGCTATAGTTGCCTCCGGAATGATATTTAGTTGGGGGCCGAATTGGGCATGGCCCTCGTTGCCAGTCGCCATGGGGGTTTGCTCCCCCATGTTTACGGCTGCAGAGGTATTGCCCACTGACGCCAACTTGACGGCTTCCCGCACCTCTCCGTGTCCTAGAGAGGCCCTTCGGGACAACACTTCGGTGTTATCTGTAGCAGTGGGTGGAGAGGCCAGGGGAGGTGACTCGCTCGCCATCATGTTAGAACCCAGCGAATTCCCAGAGGACGATGATTGCCGGGGGAGATCGCGGGCCAGACTGCAATACATGATTCTGTGCGTTAGAATCACAAGGCATAAAGCCGGATACACACATTATCCTTAAGAACTTATGAAACAGCCGAAGGCTTCGGCCTGGGGTTTCATTCAAGGACGGCTTCGACTTCCGATTCCGAATCATCTGAAAGGGAGAGTTTCCCCTTCTTGGACGCTTCCACCTCTAGATCTACGGAAACTCTTTCTTCTTTCCCCCTTGGGGGGAGAATTGTGCTCCTCCTCTTCCTCCTCGTCTTCATCATGGGAGGAGTGAGCTTTGATGTCTTCGGATGATATGTCCGAAGCACCTTTTTGGCGAAGGCCACTCTGGACCTCCTTGCCCTTCTTATTGGCCTTCTTTTCCGGTGCCAGTTACGGTGCCGGAACCAACATCTTCGTCAAAAGAGGAATAGCTGGGTCTTCGGGCAGGGGAGCTAGACACTTGATCCGCTCTGCCTTCTTCATCCAGCCCTAGGAGACAAGGGGAGGGGTTTGAACTTACTCCTTGGATCTACGAATCAAGGATATGATTAGAAATCCGAAAAACTTACTGGAGTGGCTGGGTGAGCGCAGTCATGGCCGAGGTCTTCGGTCATTGGCGGCCGCGACTTTCGGGCCTTGAACAACAGTTTCCATATATATATATATATATTCGTGCTTCGTGCAGAGGAACCGCTGCAAGGTCCAAGGACTTGCCGGATCGAACTCCCACATATGGGAAGTCTGGCGTTGGCAGGGGAGAATTCGGCGAAATAGCATCACCTGGATCATGCTGGTGAGGCTGGTGTTCTTGTCCACCATGCTCTTGACGCGCTTTTGCAGCGTCATCACCTCGTCGGGTGATGCCCAATCTAGGCCCTTCTTGAGCCATGATGCGAGTCGCATTGTCGGACCAGTTTTGAACTCAGGAGTGGCGGCCCATGAGGCGTCACGGGGTTCCGTGATGAAGAACCACTCCTTCTGCCATCCCTTCACGGTCTCCACGAAGGTACCTTTGGGCCAAGTGACGTTGGGGAGCTTGCTCACCATGGCGCCGCCGCACTCCACGTGTTGACCATCCATCACTTTTGGCTTCACATTGAAGACCTTGAGCCATAGGCCAAAGTGAGGAGGAGTGCGGAGGAATGCCTCACACACGACGATGAATGCCGAAATGTTGAGAAAAGAATTAGGGGATAGATCGTGGAAATCTAGCCCATAGTAAAACATAAGGCCCCGGACGAAAGGATGGAGGGGAAACCCTAATCCGCGAAGGAAATGAGGAATAAATACTACTCTCTCATGGGGCTCCAGAGTAGGGACGATCTGCTTCTTTGCCGGAAGCTGGTGGGCGATTTCCTTGGCTAAATACCCCGCTCCCCGAAGCTCCTTGATGTTCTCCTCCGTCACGGAGGAGGCCATCCACTTGCCCTGCGTTCCAGATCCGGACATGGCTAGAGTTTTTTCTGGGGACGGAAGGGATCGAAGCTTGGGCACTGGAGCTCGAGGGCGGATGGGCTGAGGAAGAAGAAGGCATGGGGTAAAAAGGTGGATCCTTGTCTCCTTATAAAGGCAGTGAATATCAAGCGCCCCCCATGAGCCTTAAAACTCGCCTACTCCCCAGGAGTCGTGCGAGTGGCACGGTTGGATTACCCAAATCCGTATTGATGAGAATCCCGCAATAAGGGGACACGATCTCTGCTTTGACAAGACGTGTCAATAAATACCGCGTCTCAAAACGCGAAACGGAAGGCTGGAAAACGGTTGGAAATAATAATAAGGCCGGAACGCAATACCTCGCCGAAAAAGTTGTCAGAAGACATAACCTATTTTTGTTTAAAGTGTTTTGTCCTCATGGCTTAGGGTGTAACTATTGTACAGATCCGGATATAGTTTTTATGATCAACTACTTTGGAGTATTCGGAGGAGGAACCCGCCTTGCAATGCCGAAAACAATCTGCACGCCGGACACATCGTCATTGAAGCCTGGTTCAAGGGATACTGAGGGAGTCCTGTATTAGGGGGTCCTCGGGCGTCCGGGCTATGCGACATGGGCTGGACTAATGGGCCGCGAAGATACAAGATAGAAGACTTTCCCCCGTGTCCCTGATGGGACTCTCCTTTGCGTGGATGGCATGCTTGGCGTTCAGATATGAAGATTCCTTTCTTTGTAAACCGACTATGTACAACCCTAGCCCCCTCCGGTGTCTATATAAAACAGAGGGTTTAGTCCGCAGGGGCAATCATAATCATACATGCTAGACATCTAGGGTTTAGCTATTATGATCTCGTGGTAGATCAACTCTTGTAACCCCTATACTCATCAAAGTCAATCAAGCAAGACATAGGGTTTTACCTCCATCAAGAGGGCCCGAACCTGGGTAAACATCATGTCCCCTTCCTCCTGTTACCTTTGATCCTTAGACGCATAGTTCGGGACCCCCTACCCAAGATATGCTGGTTTTGACACCGACATCATGCGGATAGAAACCTGGCTCAATGATTCTCCATAGATTAGTATTAACATGATTTAAATGACGTCTAAAGCGATAGAACCAAGAGTCAAAATCCTCATTTTTCACAATCTTAGGGGGAGAACCGGCATGATTCAAATGAGTGGAGGGAACCGGTCCTCCGTAAGTAAGTGGAGGTTCAACATGGGCATAGATGGCATTTCCACTTCTACCACTAGATGTAGGAACTTTGTCACTCATAGCTTCCCCCTTGTCGGAGTTAGCATCCGTCACCTTGTTATTGGGGTCAACCACTTCCAATGGTGCGGTGGATAATTTAAGACCATCAAGAAAGTTCTTAAGCATGCCTTTGACCTCGGATGTCATGGAGGTTTTCAATGTGTCCAAAGCCACATTGAACTCCTCACATGAGACCGAGGTTCCCCCATCGGCCGTAGATGAGGACGGAATCACGCCGGGGTGCTCCTCCTCACCGTCTATGGTGTCAACCATACTCTTCGGACGGCAAAGTCCTTAATAAAGAGACGAGGCTCTGATACCAATTGAAAGGATCGATATAGTTGACTAGAGGGGGGAGGTGAATAGGCAACTAACAATTTTTAGCTTTTCTTTAACAATTTAAACTTTGCATCAAAGTAGGTTGTCTAGATATGCAACTAGGTGAGCAACCTATATGATGCAATAACAACAAACACACAAGCAAGCAAGAGATGCAACACAAAGTAAGCTTGCACAAGTAAAGGTACGAGATAACCAAGAGTGGACCCGATGGAGACGAGGATGTGTTACCGAAGTTCCTTCCCTTTGAGAGGAAGCACATCTCCGTTGGAGCGGTGTGGAGGCACAATGCTCCCCATGAAGCCACTAGGGCTACCGTATCCTCCTCACGCCCTCACACAATGCAAGATGCCGTGATTCCACTATTGGTGCCCTTGGAGGCGGTGACCGGACCTTTACAAACAAGGTTGGGGCAATCTCCACAACTTAATTGGAGGCTCCCAACGACACCACGAAGCTTCACCACAATGGAATATGGCTCCACGGTGACCTCAACCATCTAGGTTGTTCAAACACCCAAGAGTAACAAGATCCGCAAGGGATTAGTGGGAGGAATCAAATTTCTCTTGATGGAAGTGTAGATCGGAGCCTTCTGAACCAACCCCTAGAAAATCAACAAGTTTGATTGGCTAGGGAGAGAGATCGGGCGAAAATGGAGCTTGGAGCAACAATGGAGCTTAGAAATGGAAGAGGTCGTCAACTCGGAGAAGAAGACTCCCCTTTTTATAGTGATAGGATAAATCCAACCGTTATCCACTAACTCAGTCCGCGACTTGTGGTACTACCGCAATAGACATGCGGTACTACCGCAAGGTCATGCGGTACTACCGCAGGGCATCGCGGTACTACCATATGCACGACAGGGGCTAGAGCAGCCCTGATGCGTTGAAGCAAAGAGCGGTAGAACCGCCGGAGCGGTACTACCGCTCCCCCTTGTGGTACTACCGCAAGGCAGGGTTTGTCTAGGTTGGGAAGGCACGGACATATAAAAATACATCTGTGGCCACTTCCGCTGAGTTTCGATCCGTGCAAAAATCTGACACGGTACTACCACAAGCCGGGAGCGGTAGTACCGCTTGGGGCGCAGATGTAAAAAAGTACATCCGCCCCTACTTCCGCTCGTGCTGCTGTGCCCAGCCTGAGGCCACGGTACTACCGCGCCCGTGAAGCGGTACTACCGCATGGGCCTGTAGTACTACCGCGTCCCTGGCCGGTACTACCACAAGGGCCTGCGGTACTACCGCTCTCGTGAGCAGTACTACCGCATGCCCCAGCACAACAACACTAGTAGTCCTTCATTTTGCAGAGACACGGAAAAATGGAGGATGCTCCAAAGAGCCAAAGGAAAGGTGGTGCAAAAGGAATAGACGTGTACGTGATGATTCCACCCAAACCTTTCTGAAGCGGACCCCCTCTTAATAGTACGGCTTTCCTACGACTCAAATCCACCGAAAATAAACGTTGGGAAAACTCCATCTTCACTAGACTCCGAGGGGCAATGAATCGCCTTGTGCCTAAGCTTGAGATATCTGAAATGCTCAATGCACACGATTAACCCGCAAATGCATTGTAATTAATCACCAAAACCACTTAGGGATAAATATGCCCTTACAGTAACCGACACATGGCATTCACAGTAACGGGTCATCGTGAAGCTATCGTGTCTGGTTTTGGATCCAATAACCCATTAACAGCCTGGACCAATGGGGATTTTCCACGTGTAAAATTCTCATTGGACAGAGCAAACACGTGCCAGCTCGTCATTGGGTCGGATAGGCGCCTATGATATGTCAACATGTGCGACGGCCCACCACTGGCCCATTTAGCTTACAAAGGCCGGCCCATGAAAAGCCTGTTAACGGTCTGTTCGCAAATAGCCCATTCTACGGCCCCGTAACTCACGGCCCGTTAGGGCTTTCCCGAAATCGGCCTAATAACGTCATCTGGGTCGTCGAATATAACACCAGCCCGTTTCACTTTTGGCCCATGATGTCTTTCGGCCCATATGAGGCCTTTCGTATCTTTAGGCCCTTTAGTGGCCCACGGTGACTCTAGCCCATAATGAATAGTAAATTTCTTTGTACCCATTAACGGCCCATGATTCCCATGGGCCGTTTCCATCTCGTGTTAGCTTTCGGCCTACTGACGACCCATACGTTCTTGGGCTCCTTTCCGGCCCTCGATTACTTCCGGCCCGTTACTGGCCTGTTCCCCTAATGGGCCAAATTCGTCCCATGGCAAGAATCGGCCCGTTTGTGGCCTGTTAACCCGTTGCGTCATTTCCAGCCCGTCCTATATTCTGGCCCATTAACGACCCTTTATGCCTATGACAGAATTAAGCCTTTGCTGTCCTCCGGCCTGTTAACAGCCCATTACCATGCTGGGCTGATACCAATTACGCCCGTTTACGACCTATGTGGACCCATTTATCCGACGGCCTGAGGCCCACCGATTCTATGTCCTGTTGGAGGCCCATTTATCCGACAGCCCGTAGGAGGCCGATGGATCCTACGTCCTGTAGCAGGGTCAAGGTTACCACGGTCCGTATATGGCCCATGGTTGTTGCGGCCACTAGCAAACTGGGGAAAAAGAAGACTACGAAATAAATAAGCCCGAAACTAACACCAGGTTATTAAGGCGATTGCACAGATTACATCCACTGGGCATCAAAGTTCGCCACCAGTGCAAATATAGGGAACACCCTACACTATACAAAAATGGCTTGATGTTTTCTTCAGCCGATGGCTGCACGTTAAGAACAAATTTTGTATCACAACAAAACAAATTACAACCATAAAACAAAAGGAAGGTTGGCATAAAAGTTAACAGTCCGGCAGATAAATGCACCACCAGAAGTTCAGAAGCTCAGTTCATTTGATCTGACTGTTATGTTTCGTGTTGTATTGTCTGATGGAGCACCTTAATCTTCGCCTTCATTTCTCCTAGGCTCCTGAACAACATTGCAAATGTCTGATAGTTTGGTTTCAAAACCATGCATATCTTGACGACATCAAACAATGCCATCCTTATTTCACAAAGGGTCTCTGTTAGGGAATGGACTTGTGTCTGGAGCGTAGATATAACATTGTTTTGAGCTTGCATATCTTGATTATGAGGCAGTTTGGATGAGATTGCCTTAACAACCAACCCAGTATTACGCAGGAACGTGCTTTTGGTACTGTTAGTGGACAGGTACTGACCCACTACAGCAAGAGGTGACATTGCGGTTATAGTTGCCTCGTCACCTTCAGAAGGTGGCGGTTCCACCATTTTCCATAGCTTGCTGAAAAGTTGAGTTTTTACATTAGTAGTACCAGAATAGAAGATATTAAGGAGGCAGCAAAACCAAACAAAATAGCTTTGGTCTATATACATAACTTATTCTGGTGAACCCATCACTACTACAGGGTGCTGCTAACACGACACTACAATCAGAGACCCTTCAAGAAACTATGTGCGATGCCATAATCGCAAACGGTGCTGTATGAAAACCGTCAGAAATGTATAAAACGTTTACGATGATGGATGTATCAAACACGGTTCAGGTTTTAGTTGCGTGTGCGATGAAGGGCATATGGTTCAGTTCAATTAACTGTTTGCGATGAGGAGGAACAAAAGAAACGGGCAGCCAGATGAAGGCGTGTGAGATACACAGCATACGGTTCACTCGGATGAACTGTTTGTGATTAGACAACACAAAAGAAACGGGCAACCAAATGAAGGTGTGTGCGATATACATCATACGGTTCACTCGGATGAACTTTTTGTGATTAGGCAACACAAAAGAAACGGTCAGCCAGATCAAGGTGTGTGGGATATACGGCATGCGGTTCACTCGGATGAACTGTTTGCGTTGACACAAGCGTACAGAAACGGTTCAACTTAACAAGACGTGTGTGTTGTGCGATGGGATTGCATGCGGTTCACTCAGCCCTTGTCGTCGGTGTGTGACCTCTGTGGCAACCGTTCACTCTCCAAGTGCCTCTTCATGTACCGTGGCAATCGTCCACCGACTCTTCGCCTTTCCCTCTCGATTTGGAACCCCTGTTGCACGCTAGCTCTTCCTCCCTCCTCCATTTTCCTTCAACCTTCCTTCTGCCATTGTTTGATCGTCTTCTCCATGGAGGGAACAAGCCGGAAACGACTCCGTTATTCTTGCCCCAATCTGAATGATGACGCGGTGGAGGAACTCATTGATTGGTGCGACGTCATCACCTCGGCTAGCATGACAGGTTCGTTCAAGACCATTCTCGACTCAACTAATAACATCATTACAAGGAACCAAAGGGTCCAGGAGCTGTTTGATCTCCCCTATCTTGTTCGCCGTGACCCTGCTGACTGGCACGGGGACGACGGAAGCCTCGCCTTGTGCAAGTTGATGCCGCTTGATAATGATACATGTGATGTTAAGATGCCATAGCTTGAGGGCAAGGCTTGGGCACGCGCAAATGAAGATTGGGTTGTTTATATTGGGTACAACTACGAGTGGGAGCTTGTGAATGTGTACACTCGTCATCGGGTTCCACTTCCAAAAATCTCAGACTGCCCAGAGTTTGAGCACACAGATGGTCTACGTGAGTTCAAATATGATCATGGTAACTGTCGTCTACGAAAGATAGCAATTTGTCGAGTTCCCAACCGCTCTTGGGATTACACGAACTATGAAGTCGTTGCTATCTTCGACATGCTTGTTGCCTTCCTTACTTCCACGCCTCGATGGATATTGCTCAAAAATCAGTTTCTATACACGGATGAGTACTGTGATGCAAGTCAATATGAGGGTCTTATGTTTGCTGCCACCACTTGTGGCACTGTTTTTGCATGGAATCATCATGCTTTCGGTACGTTTGTCTTCCACCGTAATTATAATTGTTTCATCCACATGCATGCAGGTTAGCTAGTTTCCCTTTACTAATTAATTAACCCTCTTGTGTTTCCAAGGTCCTGTGAACATTCCACCACCTATACTTGAAAATTTTATTCACGAGCATGAGGACGAGAAGGACCCATATACTCAGTGGCGCCTGGCAACTTATTCCGATGGATCACCTCTTCTTGACTGTATATGGGGCACTGCTGATGTTACTAAGGAAGCAGGTGTTGTCTCGTATGGCCGCACTCTCCGGACCTATTCCAACATCCATTGCAGGGTATTCGGGATGGATACTAGTGTACTAGCGCCAACACCTTCTCCCTGGTTCAGTATTGAAAGTCTTGGAGGAAACTCGCTCTTCCTTGGACAAAACTATCCAATGATGGTGGAAGGCGATCTAGCTGCTGTTGACACAACGTTACTACCATTTATGAGAAGCAACTATATCTATACCTTGGACATTACTATGCTTCCCTACTATCCCAATGTGGGTATTGAAATAGGCCGCTTCAGCCTGGATGATCAGTCCTGCGTTGGTCTTGAGATTGACAATAGCTGGCCCTTCCCAGAGAATCACTTCTGGTTCAAAGCAAGCATTTCCAACGCCGACGAGTGGTTGAGCTGAAGTTCATTTCATTGCTTTGTTATTTCTTGTGTGAGAAAAAATTTACTAGAATGTTTTGTTGGAAATGATCTGTAATCCAACATGTATCCTCGTTGTCGTTGTGGGTTGATGACTTGTTGTATGTAATCAATGGTACATTTGCATATGCGTCCATGAACTCACACTTGCTAGTGGTGTCCATATGAATAGTGCTAGTGATTTTAGTTGCAAAAATTAGATAGTGCTAGTGATTTGTAGCTACATATTTTGACAAATCGCAGTGTTACAAGGTTGACAAATGGCAATGCTACTAGATAAACAAATGCCAATCTTTCCAGTTTGAGAAATGGCAACATACCCAAAATGACAGATATGCAAATCTTACCCAATTGTTTGTACGTGGTTGCACACGGGTCATGCAAAACAACCATTTGCGTTGAAGGGATGCAGAAATCCCGCTCGGCACATTTTCCCTTGGCTTCCTGGGGAAGTTGTCGGTTTGCATACGGGTGTTCTAACTAAAACATTTGCAATGAGTGTTTTATATTTAAAAACCGTTGACATTTTTTTCAAAATAAAATCGTTTGATAAGTCTGTACATTAAGAGAGAAAAACACAAGTTCGTTCAAACCATATCTTTCATTCAGTCACACTGCGAATTTATATTCATATGATCGAGAATTCGAGATACAATATTAAACCCCAAAAAAACTATTTCCGGCGGCGGCGAAGGTGGCGTGCCGCGCCGTCATTGTCATTGTCGTCCTCCGCGACGCTGTTGTTGAAGTCTTCAAGGCAGCACAAAATGGTCTTCACTTGTAAATCAAACATCATGTCATCGCGCGATCGACGAGCGGGGCACAGGAGGACGGCAACTGGTGCCGCTGAGAGGTAGCGGTCGATGGCAGCGTCCCGTGCCACTAAGGGGGGGAGGGGGCGCATGGGCACGGGCATGGGCACGGACGCAGCAGGTGCAACCAAATGCACGGGGATCAGCGCCACGGTGGGTGGAGGGGCATGCACGGGTGCCGCGAATGCAGCCAAACGCACGGGGGCCGGTGGCATGGTGGGTGGAGGGGTGCGCATGGGAATGGGCACGGGTGCTGGCGTGGCATGTACACGAGCTCGCGCGGGTCCGCGGAGACCTCGCTGACGCCCGCGGCTTCCAGCTCTGCGAGAGTGCTCGGTGACCAGCCCGTCAATGCTACGGGGATGGTCGCTGGCACAGGTGCGTGGATGGGAGCTAGGACGGGAGCGGGGGCAGCAAACGCTGCGGCTAGCTCGTTCTGGGCCATGTCCATGAGGCCCCATTCCTCCTTACTTTCTATCTCCTCCGTCTCGGAGTCGACTTCACCAAACTTGAAGACTAGTGGCATATGATCATTCTGCGCCATGGCGTTGGTGGAGGTCTGCGGGAGGGAGGGGAATGGGAGGCGAATAGTAAGGTCGGCCGTATTAAACAGCGGCTCGGGCGCCATTAATGGAGAGGAAGGCGGGCGGCCATGGAAGTCAAAGGGCCCCCTTTCCCAATGATCCTGCACGGCGTACAACTCACACGCTTCCCGGTGAGCCCGCGCATTGGAGGATAGCTTGCACGCCTATCGGTTAGCCTACGCACCGGACTGCGCTCGCACGCCTCCCATTCAGTCAAGGTCAAGCAGATTTCCACATGGCACCTCCTACAGCCATTAAAACCAAGATACGTGGCATCACGTGACTGGTTAACAAAACACACACGTTTTTGAATTATACAAACTTTTGAGATATTAAGTGGCAGCTATTTTTTCAAAATGCCTTTGTTGGCTGTCATTATTCGAGGGCACCTTCTCTAGAAATGGACACGAAAAATACCACATCATGTCGGGCGCCATTCCATGGTACATGCCAAGTTTCATGAATTTCAGACGAGTTTTGGATTTACTAGAATTTAAAAACCAGGCATCTCAATGTTTTGTCGGCAATCAACGATGCCCTGGTGTTTGAAATTCATTCCCGTTTATTGCATGGGACCTAAGCATGCACCCAAGGACACATATTTGATTTTTCAACCAATTTATATGCACTGGAGCATGTGCATGTAGTTCAAATTTGAATTATGCACATAAATGCATTGGAAACTCAGTTAATGCATAAAAATGTCCAAAAGAACCCCGAAAAATCACAAAAATTGACACAACACTCCTGTTGTTCTATGTTGACACGAGAAAATTTTTGAAAGCAATAAGAGGTAGTGCATATCGTTTTGTCCCCAAAGGTGGGACGTTCCCTACCGAAACCATGATGCTTGTTGTGAGAAGCTCTGGTTTGTGAGAAGCATATACCCAAACCTGCCCCAAACGGGACAAAATTTTACCACATCATGTTGATGCCGCTCCATGAAAGCATGCCAAGTTTCATGAATTTCAGACGAGTTTTAGATTTACGAGAATTTAAAAATGAGGCATTTCGATGTTTTGCCGGCAATCAACGGTGCCCTGGTGCTTGAAATTCATTCCCATTTCTTGCATGGGACCTAAGCATGCACCCAAGGGCACAAATTTGTTTTTTCAACTAATTTATATGCACTTGAGCATGTGCATGTGCATGTAGTTCAAATTTGAATTATGCACATAAATGCATTGAAAACTCAGTTAATGCATAAAAATGTGCAAACGAACCCAGAAAAATCCCAAAATTTTACAAAACACTCATGTTGTTCTATGTTGACACGAGAAATTTTTTGAAAGCAATAAGAGGCAATGGATATCGTTTTGTCCCCAAAGGTGGGACGTTCCCTATCGAAACCATCATGCTTGTTGTGAGAAGCTCTGGTTTGTGAGAAGCATATATCTGAACCTGCCCCAAATGGGACAAATTTTTTAACACGACATGTTGATGCCGCTCCATGATAGCATGCCAAGTTTCATGAATTTCAGACGAGTTTTGGATCTACTAGAATTTTAAAACCAAGCATCTCAATGTTTTGTCGGCAATCAATAGTGCCCTGGTGTTTGAATTTCATTCCCATCTCTTGCATGGGACCTAGAAATTCACCCAAGGACACATATTAGATTTTTCAACCAACCTTAGTGCATTGGAGCATGTGCTTGTAGTTCAATTTTTAATTATGCACATAAACTGCCTAGAAAACCCAGTTAATGCATAAAAATGTCCAAACGAACCCCGAAAAATCACAAAAATTGACACAACACTCCTGTTGTTCTATATTGACACTAAAAAATATTTGAAAGCAATAAGAGGCAATGGATATCGTTTCGTCCCCAAAGGTGGGACGTTCCCTATCTAAACCATCATGCTTGTTGTGAGAAGCTCTGGCTTGTAAGAAGCTTATACCCGAACCTGCCCCAAACGGGACAATTTTTTTACCATGGCATGTTGATGCCGGTCCATGATAGCATGCCAAGTTTCATAAATTTCAGACGAGTTTTGGATTTACTAGAATTTAAAAACCAGGCATCTCAATGTTTTGCCGGCAATCAACAGTGCCCAGGTGTTTGAATTTCATTCCCATCTCTTGCATGTGACCAAGAAATTCACCCAAGGACACACATGTGGTTTTAAAACCAACTTTAGTGCATTGGAGCATGTGTTGTAGTTCAAATTTGAATTATGCACATAAAATGCCTAGAAAACCCAGTTAATGTATAAAAAGGCCAAACGAACCCCGAAAAATTCCAAGATTGAACACAACACTCCTGTTGTTCTATGTTGACACTAGAATTTTTTTGAAAGCAATAAGAGGCAACGAATATCGTCCCGTCACCAAAGGTGGTACGTTCCCTATCGAAACCATCATGCTTGTTGTGAGAAGCTCTGGTTTGTAAGAAGCTTATACCCGAACCTGCCCCAAATGGGGCAAAATTTTCACCATGGCATGTTGATGCCGCTCCATGATAGCATGCCAAGTTTCATGAATTTCACACGAGTTTTGGATTTACTATAATTTAAAAACCAAGCATCTCAACGTTTTGCCGGCAATCAACAGTGCCATGGTGTTTGAATTTCATTCCCATCTCTTGCACGGGACCTAGAAATTCACCCAAGGACACACATGTGATTTTTCAACCAACTTTGGTGCATTGGAGCATGTGCTTGTAGTTAAAATTTGAATTATGCACATAAAATGCCTAGAAAACCTAGTTAATGTATAAAAAGGCCAAATGAACCCCAGGAAATTCCAAGATTGAACACAACACTCCTGTTGTTCTATGTTGACACTAGAAACTTTTTGAAAGCGATAAGAGGCAACAAATATCGTCTCGTCCCCAAAGGTGGTACGTTCCCTATCGAAACCATCATGCTTGTTGTGGGAAGCTCTGATTTGTGAGAAGCTTATACCCAAACCTGTCCCAAATGGGACAAAATTTTCACCACAGCATGTTGATGCCGCTCCATGATAGCATGCCAAGTTTCATGAATTTCAGACGAGTTTTGGATTTACTAGAATTTAAAAACCAGGCATCTCAACGTTTTGCCGGCAATCAATAGTGCCCTGCTGTTTGAAATTCATTCCCATCTCTTGCATGGGACCTAGAAATTCACCCAAGGACACACATGTGATTTTTCAACCAACTTTGGTGCATTATTGAAGCATGTGCTTGTAGTTCAAATTTGAATTATGCACATAAAATGCCTAGAAAACCCAGTTAATGTATAAAAAAAGGACAAACGAACCCCGAAAAATTCCAAGATTGAACACAACACTCCTGTTGTTCTATGTTGACACTAGAAATTTTTTGAAAGCAATAAGAGGCAACGGATATCCTCTCGTCCCCAAAGGTGGTACGTTCCCTATCGAAACCATCATGCTTGTTGTGAGAAGCTCTGGTTTGTGAGAAGCTTATACCCAAACCTGCCTCAAATGGGACAAAATTTTCACCACGACATGTTGATACCGCTCCATGATAGCATGCCAAGTTTCATAAAAAGGCCAAACGAACCTCGAAAAATTCATTCGCATTTCTTCAATGGGACCTAAGCATGCACTGAAGGACACATATTTGATTTTTCAACCAATTTGTATGCACCGGAGCATGTGCATGTAGTTTAATTTTGAATTGTGCACCTGAAATGGCTTGAAACCAGTTTAATGTATGAAATGTCCAAACGAACCCTGAATAATTCCAATTCTTTTTGGACACACATACAGTTGCATGTTCACTACAGATAAAAGGTCTAGCAATTCAAACACCGTCCATTGCCACTGTGACCCCATTTTGTAATTCAAATCAAGTAGATCCCACATAGTTTATTCTCACCAACCATGTGAGATGTAGTATAAAATATCTTGGAGCACCGTCGATGTATAGTACGCCTATGGCTTGCGCGAGAAGGTGCGTCGGCTACAGTCCACAGCCGGTGTGTCAAGCACACTAGCTCGCTCCCCCAAAACTCCCGCCTCTGCATCCCTCTCTACTTCAGTCCCTTGATTCAAATTTTCATTAGCCCCAACATTTTACTCCCGCCTCTGCATCCCTCACAATCTCAAAAATATCTGCTCGCCCTTGATCCATATTTTCAGTAGCAACGCCTTGTTACTCCCGCCTAGTAAAATTTTCAGTTGCCGCAGTATTTCCTCAAACACAACCTTCGCTCACACAGACACACACAACCCTCGAAACCATTGGTAGGTCGCCGCCAGCGCCAGCGCCTCCATCCTCAACCTCTGCCTGTGTGTCGGGGAGGTTGAGTAGCCAATGGCTAAAAAAGGTTTATCGGGGCTTTTTTGCCCGACGCCGGTGAGGTGGCCGTCGAGGTGTCCCCGTCGTCCTTTGCGGGCCCGATCCGCCGTCACCGGTCCCCCGATCTGCACGCCGCCGCGCCCCTACGCCGGTTCGAGGACTTCCCTGTCCTCCCCCGGACCTGGCAGCCGACGAAGTCATACCTCGGGGTCCGGCAGTGGCGGTGGGGTACGTGGGTCGCCGAGATTACAGATCGAGAGACCCACACCCGCCGGTGGCTCGGTAGCTTCCACACGGCCGAGCTCGCGGCCATGGAGTACGACCGCCGGCAGGTCCGCTACCACGGCGTGGCGGCTAGGGTCAATTTCCCCTTCGACACACGTCCGGTCCACCTCGTTCCGCCGGAGCCAGGGGTGGTGAGCTCGGCTATGGCGTGGGAGGACCGCGAGGCATGGGAGCGTCTCGAGGCCGAGGCTGTCGACGAGGCCTACATGCAAGAGCTCTGCCGACAGCACCCGGAGCTCGTGGAGGCGGAGCGGGAGATCTTTCACTACAAAAAATACACTTCCGTGATGATACGTGTTTGTCACAATAGGTCACGTTTTCTGTCATTCATGTACATCCATGAAAAATTTATGACAGAATCAAGATGGTCATACCTGTGCTGTCGTAGAAGTGTTCCATGACATTACCAAAATCATCACGGAAGTGTCCACTTCCATGACGATAAATCGCACGTCACAGAAGTGCTTTCATCAAGGGTGACCGACACATGGCATCCACCGTAACGGAAAGTCGTTAAGCTATCGGGTCTGGTTTTGGATCGATAACCCATTAACAGCCCCGACCAATGGGGATTTTCCATGTGTAAAATCGTCATTGGCTGGAGGAAACACGTGTCGGCTCATCGTTGGGACAGATGCCATCCACTCATTGGACCCAAAGCGCCTATGATACGTCGACACGTGGCATGGCCCAATAGAGGCCCATTCCTGTGAAAAGGCCCGCCTGTTTGACTTGGTCAAAAGGTGGCGGGTCGGCCCACAGCAAGCCTGTTAACGACATGTTCGCATATAGCCCATTTACAGCCCGCTAACCCAGGGCTCGTTTATGGCTTATCCGAATTAGGCCCAATAGCGTCATCTGGGCCGTCCAATATAATTCCAGCCCGTTTTGACTTCCGGCCCATGTATGGCCCATGACGTCTTTTGGCCCATATGAGGCCCATAGTAACCCTCGGCCCATTAACGGCTCGTGGTAAAACTGGCCCGTAATGAACAATGTATCACTTTATACCCATTAACGGTACATTATTCCGCCGGGCCGTTTCCAGCCCATGTTATCTTTCGGCCTTCTCATGGCCCATTTATTCTTGGGCTTGTTTCGAACATTCGTTTACTTTCGGCCCGTTACTGTCATTTTCTGCTTGTAGGCCAAATACAGCCTGTGGTTACAGTCGGCCCGTTTGTGGCCATTAATACATTGGGCCATTTTGATAGCGTCATCAAATACGCCCTATTAACGACGATCCATTATGGTCGGCTCAAGAATGGACAATTTCAACTCTAGCCCATTTACGGCCATAATGTGGTCTATTATTGGCCCATGTTTGGCCAACCGATCATATGGCTCGTAGAAGGCCCATTGATGATACGACCCGTAGAAGGCCCATTGTGTCTACGCCCCGTAGAAGGCCCATTATTTCTATGACCCTTAGAAGGCCCATTGTTTCTACGGCCCATAGGAGGCCCATGTTAACTACAGTAAATATGTAGCCCATTGTTAATGTGGCCTAGTTTTTAAAAATAGGTTATTGCGGCCACTAGCAAACCGCGGAAAACAAACTGCACTGACTACAAGAAAACAAATAAACAAGACAACAGAAATAAATAAGCAAGCAACTTACGCTAGGCTATCATGGCTTTTACACATATTACATCCACTGGCATCAAAGTTCGCCAGAAGTGCAAATATAAGGAACAAAGCAGCATATAAACGCTGCAGCAAAACAAGTCGAGAACTGAAACCACTTTAGAAGAGCTCAAGAAACAATATCATGGGTACCCATAATGCTGGCAATATGCTTAGCAAGCTTATTAAATTTCTCTTATTTGGCGCTTAAATCCTCCAGCACTTGGTGTTGCACCAGAAAGTATGCATCTGAATTCTGCAGGGACTTCCTCAGTCCTTCGGCTTCCTGTTGCATAACATCTGATCGATGTCTTTCAACTTGAAGTTGAGACTCAAGAAGTCAAACTGATTCAGGCAGCGAGTTCGAAGAGCTGGTGCCAGCAGTAGTAGCCAGTAACTCGAACACTACATCAAGACAGGACTTTGGCGTTGTCTCAGTGTCTTCAATATAGTTTTTACCAGCTTTCTTGGAGATCAATAGGGATGTCTCACTATCTTGAACCTGATCTGCATTACTTCCTTTACCATTGCATAACGGGGTACTCTTCTCCAATATTTTATCTGCGTTCTAAAGGAGAAACAAACAAACACATCACAGGTTTACAATGTAGTATATGAAACTCATTTTGGTAAACCAGTTCAGTAGTAAGGTGGACAGGATAACAACATGAAACAAACATATATCTATGTAGTATGGTCACTGTATGGTCTATATCATTCTAGTTTATGTTGCCAAATCAAGATATAGTTTGAATCATATCTATTTAAGACAAAGCAGCATAGACAGAATATAAGTGTGGGAAACTACACAACAATAGCAACACTTGTAATGTGCATGACATGAGAACATAACTGTTTATTCAATTGAAACTGAAATCAACATAGAGCATGTTACAATAGCAAACACGTTAAAGAAACAAGTTTAAAACATACCTGTTGCACCATTGGAGTTTGAATTGCATCCTTCAAATTTGAAATTAGTTGGTATGAGTAAATACATTGATGCAAGAGCAAAGTAGTATGAACCATAGCTACGGAACCTGACCTGAGAACAATTCTTCTTCTGCTTTAAGCGTTGACTTGGGGTTCAAAGTGTTGGTCCTCGTGCTTTAAGCACTGCAGTTGCCTTAGTAACTGCTCGTGTTTGGGTGCTCTGTGGTGGAGACGGTGCTGTGTCAACGAGAACTGGGTTACTATCTGCTGGGGTTGGGGTTAGAAGGGGTGTAGCTGGTTCTCTGTCCAACTGGGTAGGGGTACAATCTGCGTGAGTCTAGGTTATGTGTGGTGGGGCTAGTTCTTGGGCAAGTACAACCGTGGTTCTATCTTCATCGACAGGTAGCACAATCATTTTTGAAGACCGTGTTTTACTCCCACAGATACTGCCATCACCCCCTCCAATTCAAATGGCTGATAAACAAGAAAAGTAATTGAATGTGCAGACTTTGTAAGATAGACAGGTGCAATGGATAGTAGGGAAGAAAACAGGGCATGAAATAATTCACATTTATGTTGTGTAACCAAACATAATAGCAGGACATAATTTCAAATATATGATGGCTAATTAAACAAGATAGCATGACATAATTTCGCATGTATGATGGCTAACTAAACATGATAGAATGACATACTTCAAAATATGATGACTATGTAAACAGGATGTCATGATATAACTATACGATGTGTCTATTAAAGTGGTTGGCATGCCATAAATCACAAACATGCCATCGATGGAAACATGATGACATGATATAATTCACGGATAGAATGACATTATTCAAAATATGATGACTATGTGAATAGGATGAGATGATATAACTATATTATGTCTTTAGAAAATGGGTTGGCATGCCATAATTCAGATACATGCTGTCTATGTAAACATCATGGCATGATATAATTCAAATATATGATTTATATACTAAGGAAGTGAGCAGAGGGCAATCGCATATATGATGTGTCAACTAAGGAGATGGCATTCAATATCGTGTATATGATGTAAAAACTAAGCATTGCAATACAACATATGCATGATATGAGTAATATAACCCTGCCAAGTTTGAGCATACACCTCAAGGGGATAATAGGACTGGTCATCTGCCTCTCAATCCTCCTCTGAAGAGCTATCTGTAACCAGCAACATATCTGCTTCACCAGGTAGCATTGTCTGCTCTGAAGACCTTGTTTTCACTCCAGATTTCTCCATCACCAATTCAAATGGCTGATGCATAGGAAGAGCAGTTGAATATACAAACATTGTCGACAAAAGCAATGAGAAATACAAAAAAAGGATGACATGATATAATTCACATATATGACGCTTGGCTAAACAGCATGGCATTGCATAATTCACATATATAATGCCTTGCAACAAGATAGCATTGCATAATTCACATATATAAATCTTGCAAAAAGATGGCATTGCATAATTCACATATATGGTAATTAGACACTAAACAGGTGGCATTCACACAAATCATGTCTAAACTAAGCAAATGACATAGCAATGCAAGATACCATACGCACGATATGAGCAACATGACCCTGCCAAGTTAGAGCATGCACCTCGGGGGGGGGGGGGGGATAGGACTGGTCATCTGTCTCTGAATCCTCCTCTGAGGAGCTATCTGTAACTAGCAAGACATGCGCTTTGTCAGATAGCATTGTCTGCTCTGAAGACCTTGTTTCCACTCCAGATTTTTCCATGACCATGCCGAATGGCTGATGCACATGAAGAGTAATTGAATGTACTAAAATTGTTGACAAATTTAACACGTAATAAAAAATGATGTCATGATATAATTCACATATAAGATGACTGGCTAACCAGGGTGGCATTGCAAAATTCACATATATGATGCCTGGCTAAAAAAGATGGCATTGCATGATTCACATATACGATAAAGAAACTAAATAGATGACATTGACACAAAGCATGTCTAAACTAAGTAGATGACATCTTTGATGTATATAGTAAGCAATGCAAGGCACCATATGCATGATATTACCAACATCAGCATGCCAAGTTAGAGTGAAGACCTCATGGGGTAAATAGGAGTGGTCTTCTGCTTCTGAATCCCCCTCAGAACAGTTATCTTCCTCTTGATTACAATCCGAGATGGGTGGAGGGGGGCTGCCTTTGCGCCCACCATGGAGCGACGCCTGCATGAAATTTTATTGCCACGCAAGGCTCGTCTCTTTTGCTCTACATGTTTAGTTCCATTGCGTACAATAACTGACATGCATAGGAATAAAACATAGTGAGATTATGTAAGGAGTGCATGCACAAATCCAGAGTGACGGTAGCAAACTGTGGATAGACCCAAAACCAATGATAGCAGGCAGATAATAGCTTTAGTTAAAAAATACAGATAATGGCTCATTTAATGTTTGTTTGCACCCAACATGAAACTCATAGTAGACACCCGAGATTAACCAGATAGTAGACAGATAGTACTGATTGCTTCCCCAATATGTACCCCACAACCATTTAAAAACTCAAGTTTCAGCATAAGTTTGGACCAGAGTCGGAGTCTAATAGGTGAACACGACAATAAAGTAGCATGTCATCATATTAAGCGATGCATAACGTAAGCAGACACGGAAGAGTGCGACCTCTCTTGCGGACCCGTGTAGTCCTCAAGGTCATCTGCTCAGTTGATGATGGCAATGCAGTTGTCGTGGCTGCCGGTGGCGGGGAAGAAGATCTAAGGCGGCGAAAGACAGTCTGGAGAGCGGATCCCTGCTGTGGTGAACCCTTCCGTCGTTGGAGCAGCTGAGCTGGGGTGGAACACAGCACCGCAGGAGCAGGACAAACCACACAAGGTTTTCTTTGACACATATCTCTAATAGAAGTAATTGTGCAAGGTCTTGTTTGAATTTGAGGATTCTAACAATGCAGGGATAGGAAATAGACATGAATATTATAGGAATGCTCGTGCAAAATAGAGAATTAAAAAACACAGAATTTTTGCCAATCTGGGTGTTTGGTTCACGAGAATTGGAAGATCACAGGATGCAAAGAAGCATGGTGAGGTCAAGTCAAACCACAAGAAGTGTACAACCTCTTTGGCGAAGCCATGTCGATCTCAGCGTGATTGGGTTGGCCCGTGAGGATGCTCCAGCTGAGTTGGCTGTCGGAGGAGGGGAAGAAGATCTTAGGCGTCTGGAGATGGAGCCCGAGGTACTGCTCCGCTGTGATGGAAGGTTTCGTCATTGGAGCAGCTCCGGTGAGTTATACGACGTCGAGGCTGAAGCAGGACAAGAGAGACAACGTTAACC
The DNA here is from genome assembly GCF_056163025.1 of Triticum urartu. Lineage (NCBI taxonomy): Eukaryota > Viridiplantae > Streptophyta > Magnoliopsida > Poales > Poaceae > Triticum > Triticum urartu. The sequence continues at coordinate 251,459,861 of NC_141873.1, forward strand.
TGAGTGGAATTCTAATAGCATCTCCAATAGATGACGTAAAATACATAATCACAAACTGCTAGATGTATACATCAGCCGCTCATCTCTGAACTTAACTGTCAAAACTGAATTTAACTGTCGAAACTGAACTTAACTATCGAAACTGAATTTTGCTGTCGAAACTGAATTTTACTGTCGAAACTGAACGCACTAGAGGTGAGGCTACAAGTCAGTCGACTGACTTTTTCATCTCTGGTCAGTCGATTTTGCAGCCGTTGGATACGAAATCAAGGGCCTGCGGTTCATCTTCAACCTCTACCCCCTAAGCCGCCAGCCACCACCGGCCAAACAGCCGCCCTGCCCGCGGCCGGCGGTGCGCCGCCCTGCCTGCCCCAAAAACACTCCCCACCGCCGATCCACCGCCGCCCCGGCCATCCCTGTAGGCCCCCCCGTGCTGAGCTTTTTCTCCGGCAATACCCACGCCACTGCCCCACCACCGCCGGCGACCATGCCCCACCCTGAACCCTAAGATAGATAGTGGGGTACCTCTCCGGCGACCCCCTCCCCACTGAGGCTGGTTCTTCCTTAACTCCGGCGAGCCCCCCATCCCCTGAAAATCGACTGACCCAAAAGTCGATTCAGTCCACTGAGGTGTAGCTAAATCGGAGCAGCATCGCAAGAGAGAGCAAGAGCGAGAGCAGCAACACGAGCACGAGCAAGAGCAAGAGCAAGAGTAGACCAGACAGGGGACCGAGAGCAAGAGCAGAGCAGCAACGCGAGCGAGAGCTAAAGCAGCAGCAGCTCCTACTAATGTGGACGTCGCCGCCGAGGGAGCGACGCCGTGGAGGAAGTGGCCGGCGTCGCCGCCGTGGATGGAGCCGCGCCGTGTCGGCTTGGGACCGAGCGCCGGCAGCACCGTGAGATCAAATCAAGAAGAAAATGCAGCGATTACTGTACAACCTCTTTGGTGGCGCCAATTAGGCCGCAACTTCATCCGAGGAAATGATAAGGATGCTCTTCCGGTGGTGCAGGTGAAGATGGTGGTGTGGGAATGGAGGTGGCGCGAAAGATGAGGGGAACATCGGGCCAGCTCCTTGGAGGTGGAGGACGGGGTGGCTAAACTGGCGGGACAACTAGATCGACGACGGGTCCTCATCCGGTACGGTGGATGAGGGACGTCGAGGTGTTGCTGTGGACGACATCGTCAAGGAAGAGGCTCCGACTGGGTAGCAAACGGAGGAGGGTGTGGGGCTTCACAGGTTTTGTCGGCCTCGGTGTACGAATGGGTGGGCGGATGGGATGGGAGTGGGGAACCATGGCTTAGGGACGCGCTTGTCTGAAATGTGGGGTAAGTTACAAAAGTACCCCCACCGATTTGAGGCGGATCTTTTGGTTCAGGGGTATCACGGGCATTTCGCGTGTCGGGATTTCACAGGAGGTGGGAGTTTTCGCGCGCGTTGTAATTTTGGAATATCAAGGCGCGGGTTGAGATGGAGGGAATTCATGTTATGTTCAATTATATTATTTCGCTACGTGTATAATGCATGCAACCTATTACTCAAATGAACGTTTTAGTGCATTCCAAACGTATGTACTACCGCTTCAATATGAACTAAATTTGAATTCGTTTCTCTATTTGAATAAGATCTACAATAATGATTGTTGTGAAGTCAAGGCATTTGAATTCGTTTCTTTGTTTTAATAAGATCTACAATCGTCATTATTGTCAAGTTAAACCATCATTTGTGTATTATCTTCACAACACACCACATGATTAGTCTCGAGTTACATATGAACTATGTGTACTATATGAGCGAACTCGATTTTTTGAATCCACTTTATGTTGATTTCAAATCATAGTACATTTCAAGCTCTAGCTAGATCTTCACAAACTAAACCATGTCTCATATGTATAATGTGTTTATCACATTATGTATGGTGCCCCGCTCCCTACGCCTACAAGTATTTAGATGTGAGTTGCAAACACCACACTTACCACAAATTCAAATAAAATGTGAGAATGTTCGATATATAGTATTGTTTAGATTGTTTGATATTTAGTTGTAAGCTGCAAACGCCACACATTATCACAAATTCAAATAAAATGTGAGATTGTTTGATGTATAGTATGGTTTAGATTGTTCGACATTTAGCTGTGAGTTGCAAGCGCCATGCATCATCACATTATGGTATAACATGTGCAAAACCACAACACGCATATCACCACTATATTCATGCATGCATATGTTTAAAACACTATGATCTCCTATTCAAATATATGAATCCACTTTCACATCAAATTATGATCTTTGTTAGTCTCTTACACCCACACAATCCTCTAACCTTTGTAGCTACCACTAACTTTCTCTCGTGCATGCACACGCCCTCCTTGGCCCCTCCCTCAGCATTCTATCCATCGCGCACATTCATTTTTTTCTTTAGGTCGTTCTCCCATAGTCTCCACAACTCCTTTCTGACACACACCGATCGATAAACCTCTACAGCGATGTCTGCCTACAACATACACACGCACCTTCAATCTCCTCCTTTATGTGTCCTTGCCTCGTGTCTCTCATACGGTCCCACACACATGTAAACTCTCGCCCCTCTTTTCATCAATCTCACAACCGCACACTCCTCCCCCTATCTAGCTAGTAGCTGGGCCTCTCGCACCACCTCCTAGCTCCATTCTCTCTGTCTATCCGTCTTGCCGGGCCTTATTTGCCTCTAACAAATGGACATGCACCGACCGATCTCCCGCTATACATATAGCTAACTAGGTCCTTATAACTCATTTTCCCCATGCGTCGATCGATCTACCTCATTAGTTATGTCTCTCCCTTCCTCCGACAAACAACAATTGATCTACCGGTTTAGTTAGGTTTGCTTACCAAACACATGGTTCCCCTTCATCATCCATGGATGTGTCCCGACAGATCTATCATGCACAGGCACACACAGAAACACATCCCCACTCTTATTGATAATATTGCAGTTCCACCCTCAGTTTGTCTAGTAGGCCTCTCCCACCATCTTCGAGATGCAACTCCATCACCCATCCAACACTCTACCCCTCTCCCTCCCTCCCTCTCTCCTCTCTCTCTCTCTCTCTCTCTGTCCCATCCTATTTCCCGTCCTTCAGTTATGCATGGATGTCGACTGATCTCCCTCAAGACATAGTTGGGTCTCTCCTTCTCAACACATATACGAGTCATTCTACCTCTATAGTTAGGCATCTGCCGACCCCTCCCCCACCCCCTCCCACACACACACCGATACATCGAGCGCTCTAGTCATGTCTCCCTGCCACACACAAACTTGACCTGTGTCGTCTGACGTTCCGGTAGCTAGGTCAGTCGCCCTATATCTTTGACTTGCACACACACACACACACAATTTCGATGGCTCTCTTCATCGATCTCGCACCCACCCACTTGATCCTCTCTTCGACTCTATCGATATCTATGACCCCTCCCTCTCTTCTCGTATATATGATATGGATAGGCCTCCATTTCACACACATTGCATGCAAAATTTTGTTTGAGATGTCATCGACACATATTCCCACAAATACATTCACGAAATCAACCTCCCCCCCCCAAACAAAAAACACTCACAAACGCACAAGCCATTTGTCTAGGTTTGTATCTCTCACACACACCCATGTAGGTGGGGGACGTGCACGAAGAGAAGAGGTGCACGCACGGCGCACGTACTCCCGTCTCTTTCTCAACCACACCCGCGCGGGTACATGGTGTAGCTCATTTCTGTACAAAAAGGCAGCCCACGTGGTAATTTGACACGCGTACTGGTTGTCCACTAGATGGAGGGAGGATCGTCTACCACGGGTGAACAAACAAATTGCGACTTGACGCGTTATGTTAAAAAAGAGGCAAACCATGTGGGGCCTACCTTAGAGGCAAGGCTCTATACACTGGAGTACTTATGATGTGTCCCGTCAACTCGTAGAACGAGGAGAAGCTTGCTTCTATGCCGTCTCCCCTACCCACGGGCGCGGTGGCTCGCAGGATGAGGTGAAGCTTGCTTACTACGCCTTACGCCCGCTCCCTCGCCCACGCGCGTGGTGGCTCGCAGGATGAGGAGAAAATTTTACTAGTACTCCCTTCGTTTACTCCTCTTCCCTACCTTGGTTAGAGAGATTATCATATTGTTTGGAATATATGTCCTTTAGTAGATTTCAATATGAACTACTAGTACATACTCCAAACACTGATGTATATAGACGTATTTTAGAGTGTAGATTCACTCATTTTGCTCTGTATGTACTCCATATTGAAACAGACGTAATAGTACGCACTCTCCCTCGCCCCTCGACCCTCGCCACATGGTGGACTTGCAGCAATTCATTCGGTCTCATATAGCTAGAACGATATATACTGCAGTACCATTATTGCTCGACTTCCCGAAGAGGCGAAGAGCCAATCACAAGGTTAATAGTTTGGAGATGCCAAGCGCAAGGTTTATAGGAGAACGAGTAGTAGGTGCCGCGTCATTTATAAATAAAGTTGTAGTGTGAGGTGGGCCATGTAATCACTGAGCCTGCGTGTTTTCACTGCTCTTGCACTCCTCCGCCGTAAGAATAGAGAAAATTGTAATCTAGTAGTACCTCCTTTCGCCGAAAGCATGGGACATCTAGCAGTCCTACCACCTTAGTAATAATGACCAATGAGCCATCAAATCACATAGACCCAACAGTAAGTTGGACGGTCGAAGCAACCATCACTCTTGAATTCGCTTCTCCCTTCAACGCAGGCGCCAGTGAGAGGTCGCATCGGCTCTACCCGGGCATGAATGCGGCACTGATTCTTTGGAGCAGCGCTGATCGTTTCAGGCAGGAAGCGCGCGCATGTGATGGAGGGGCTTTGGGTGGGCCAGGCTGGTCAGGAGCAGGCGTGGCAGCTGTCCGCCTGTTCCTACCGGACGCCCGGAAATGAGAGGATGCACCGACTCTCGCGGCTAAAATCATACTACACAACATCTCTCTGTAGGAGTAGGTCGATCTGTTGCTCTCTCTAACACACACATGCTGTTAAACACACACACGCACACGCACACACAGGTTCATAGAATAGGAAAATCGTGCGAGTGCGAAGCCACAGGAAGTGAGATACAAATGGAGTACGTACAAGAAGAGAATAGGTGATGAATATTCCATCAAACCTGGACTGAGGAGTAGTACTCCCTCCCTCTAGGTGTTAAGTCATCCTACGGAAATCAGATATTCCCAAAATGTTTAGGCGTCATCCATTAACTTCGCATCTCAATCCCCTCCCGGCCTCATTGCTAGCGAGTGTTGTTACTTACAGAGCGTTTGGATCCTTAGCAAGAACAGCTTATAGCATAGCAGGGCAAGGTTAGGCATTTGGAACTGTTAAAATATGTTAGCTTTTGTGGGCCAGCTAGCTTGGGTGGGCTAGAAAAACCTTGCTAGCTCAGGAGAGCCAGATCGGCTCGCTTCCGGCGGCAAACTTCGCGTAGTAGTAATATAGACTAGTAGCATTTGCATGGTGTACTAGTCCAAGTTACTCACCACTATGACCAGCCTAAGCAATGTAACCAAACACTCCTTACTCTGCCTTGTTATCTCCCTCGAAAACCCAATGCATGGAGCACAACTACGCGTTGATCAGTCAAGAAATCAAAGTCGGCTTGCATGTGAGTTAATATGTGGCCCTGCATGGTAGCTAAAACGACATCTCTTAGTTGTTTGGATTAATTGTTGCATTTAGAGACAGAAATCAAGGCTTTGGTTGGAGGAATGACCGGTCAAGTTTCTCCTTCTCCTCCAATCTGCTTGCACCTTGGTCCCGCTGCACCTTCTAACGTGACTTATTACACCTAGACGGAGGGAGTCGTACGAGATACGGTGGCACACTGACTTAGGTCGAATACAAGTGCCCAAAATTGTGTGCATGTTATAATAAGGATTCACTTAAAATAGTACGTGAGAGAACAGAGGGATCAATTGGATAGTGTTCCTGAGCAGTAGCGAGATGTGTGAGGTAAGATACACCGCTGCCGCTTTTAATTTTTCTTATTAATTTGTTTGTTTCACCCTCTGACTAGTGGGACCCAACGTACTACATGGAGAGAGGTAAGGTGACTAAGGCTGCATTATTTCTGCACCACTGTGGATAGTCTTACCCCCAAAGCCACATGACACGATTATGATTTAAATCCCAATGACTCCCACACACACACAAAAAAAACACAGCATGCTTGTCACACGAATGCATGAATGTATAAAAGGTTATTTTCCTCTCGTTGAACATAACGGGAGGGTTGTGTAGCTGGTTAGCCTGTTCGCTCATCAAACTTGAGGTCTCGGGTTCGATAACGACACTTGAGCATTATTCGTGCCAGGAGGATTCTTTGACTGGTCAAAATGGATGGATACGGAGCTATACGATCTCGTAGTGACCGTATATTCACCTCATCATGTATAAGCTGCAGCCTCGGCGCTTGTTTTCTAGGGTTTGCACTCTTCACACTCTCGCCAGTATATATATACACGCTGGAGCCTCAGTGCTTGTAGTTGCTCTCTTCACACTCTCTCACCCTCTCCAGATCTAAACAAGACTTTGTTGGCCTCTCTCTCTCTCCCCTCACTGCTACTCTGCTTGTAGTTGCTCTCTTCACACTCTCTCACCCTCTCCAGATCTAAACAAGACTTCGTTGGCCTCTCTCTCCCCCCTCATTGCTGGCCAAAGAGCCGGCAGGATCCGTCCGCCGGGAAGGGAAGGAGGCTTAACGCTGTCGCCGTCGGCGAGGGAGGGAATCCACTACTGGCGCAGCTGTTCACTTTCAGGAGGGCCTCCGAGCCCTTCTTCTTCGTCGCCGGACATAGTGTGGGTCAAACGGCCTCCGGTCGCCCATCGAACCACACCCCAAGAACCTTAAGGTATAATTTACTTATTCCACATGCATTGCTCTAGCTGCATGTGGGCCTTTTCCGCTTCTACACTCGAATCTAGGTGTTGGATCAAACAGGAAAGTAGTGGGGAAAGTCGTATACCATGAATCTAGGACGTGGTTCAAAGAGGAAAGGAATGGGGGAAAGTTGTGGGAAAAGTTGTATAGCATGAATCTAGGACGTGGTTCAAAAAGGAAAGGAAGGGGGAATGTAGTGGGGAAAGTTGTATCTCATGAATCTAAGACGTGGTTCGAAGAGGACAGGAATGGGGGAAAGTTGCATAGCATAAATCTAGGACGTGGTTCACAGAGGAAAGGAAGTGGGGAAAGTGCTAGTACAGACTGGCTATCCAGCACCTATGTTGGCCGAAAAGGGAAAACAATGACAAATATAGTACGCACATCTGTAACGAACTGGTCTTTTGTTTTGGGGGACAAGGCTGTAGAGTTTGAGAAGGACTAGATTTGCTGCGCTCACATAGGGAAAGGTGTCTAAAGATAAAAAAACTGGGACCAACACAAATATGCTCCTTGGTTGTTTGTTCTTTGTTGGAACAAACTGTGCATCACCCCAATACATCGGTAGATGCACATGGTGCTGGTGCGTCCATTGTCTCGTGCAACTCTTTAGCTGTAGTTAATCTAAGGCCATGTTTGGTTAAAAACTCCCTAGTCCCTACCTGCTTGGTTCCAGGTACTAAACATGGACTTGAGGTTATTAAATGACATGCTACATGTTACCCCTAGTAATGAACTAATAGAGACAAGGTGCGATGCATGGCAGGGGAAACTATTGGAAAAAGTCCCCAAAAGACTCTCCCTCGGGGTCTTCTTTCTTTAGTCCCAAATGCCCACTTTTAGTCCCTAAAAGTCCGTCCTGTTTGGTTTAGATGGGAGTGACACGGAGTTTTTTTAGTCCCTCCACCAAAATGTCCCTGTAAACAAGCACCCTCTAATAATGCCGCTGAAAAATTGATGCAATGCCACAGTTAAAAACAAATTACATGTTTAACAAATTTTATTGTTAATATAATCTCTATGTTAATATTAATCAATGCCACCGTTTGAGAAATGCTACTGTCTTGCTTTCTTTCCCATTTAGATAAGGTAGATGCTTCTTTTTGTTGGCTTTTGTGTCATCCACCATTATTGACCACTAGTTGTTTCCTTTGCACCTGTGTGTAAACAGGGTTATCTACTGATACGTCTCCAACGTATCTATAATTTTTGATTGCTCCATGCTATATTATCTACTGTTTTAGACATTATTGGGCTTTATTTTCCACTTTTATATTATTTTTGGGACTAACCTATTAACCGGAGGCCCAGCCCAGAATTGCTGTTTTTTGCCTGTTTTCGGGTTTTGAAGAAAAGTAATATCAAACGGAGTCCAAACGGAATGAAACCTTCGAAAACGTGATTTTCTCATCAGATAAGATCCAGGAGACTTGGACCCTCCGTCAAGGAATCCACAAGGTGGTCACGAGGGTAGGGGGCGCCCCCCTAGTGCGCGCCCCCTGCCTCGTGGGCCCCTCGAAGCTCCACCGACGTACTTCTTCCTCCTATATATATCCACATACCCCCAAACGATCGGGGACGGAGCCAAAAACCTAATTCCACCGCCGCAACTTTATGTATCCACGAGATCCCATCTTGGGGCCTGTTCCGAAGCTCCGCCGGAGGGGGCATCGATCACGGAGGGCTTCTACATCATCATCCAAGCCCCTCCGATGAAGTGTTAGTAGTTTATTTCAGACCTACGGGTCCATAGCTAGTAGCTAGATGGCTTCTTCTCTCTTTTTGGATCTCAATACAATGTTCTCCCCCTCTCTCGTGGAGATCTATCGATGTAATCTTCTTTTTGCGGTGTGTTTGTTGAGACCGATGAATTATGGGTTTATGATCCAGTCTATCTATGAATAATATTTGAATCTTCTCTAAATTCTTTTATGTATGATCGGTTATCTTTGCAAGTCTCTTCGAATTATCAGTTTGGTTTGGCCTACTAGATTGGTTGTTCTTGCCATGGGAGAAGTGCTTAGCTTTGGGTTCAATCTTGCGGTGTCCTTTCCCAGTAACAGAAGGGGCGGCAAGGCACGTATTGTATTGTTGCCATCGAGGATAACAAGATGGGGTTTTTATCATATTGCATGAAATTATCCCTCTACATCATGTCATCTTGCTTAAGGCGTTACTCTGTTTTTAACTTAATACTCTAGATGCATGCTGGATAGCGGTCGATGAGTGGAGTAATAGTAGTAGATGCATAATCGTTTCGGTCTACTTGTCTCGGACGTGCTGCCTATATACATGATCATACCTAAATATTCTCATAACTATGCTCAATTCTGTCAATTGATCAACAGTAATTTGTTCACCCACCGTAGAATACTTATGCTCTTGAGAGAAGCCACTAGTGAAACCTATGGCCCCCGGGTCTCTTTCTCATCATATCAATCTCCATCACTTTATTATTGCTTTGCTTTTACTTTGGTTTTACTTTATTTTACTTTGCATCTTTATACCAAAAATACCAAAAATATTATTTATCATCTCTATCAGATCTCACTTTCATAAGTGATCGTGAAGGGATTGACAACCCCTAAGCGCGTTGGTTGCGTTGAGCTATTGTTTTTGTGTAGGTACGAGGGACTCGAGCGTAGCCTCCTACTGGATTGATACCTTGGTTCTCAAAAACTAAGGGAAATACTTACGCTACCTTGCTGCATCATCCCTTGCTCTTCGGGGAAATCCAATGCAGTGCTCAAGAGGTAGCAAGAAGAATTTCTGGCGCCATTGCCGGGGAGTCTGCGCAAAAGTCAACATACCAAGTACCCATCACAATCCCTATCTCCCGCATTACATTATTTGCCATTTGCCTCTCATTTTCCTCTCCCCCACTTCACCCTTGCCGTTTTATTCGCCCTCTCTCTCTATCCTCCCTCTCTTTCTTCGTTTGCCTTTTTGCCCGTTTGCTTTTTGTTTGCTCGTGTGTTAGTTTGCTTGTCTGTCGCGATGGCTCTACCTAGACTTGGTGATCTTCACCTTAAAAGGTTAGAGGAGATCGAAAACAACGTCAGAAAGTTTATGGTTTTGCAATTTGAGCATAATAATTTCTTTAGAAATGAGCTTAAGGAACAAAAAAGTTTCATGAATTATATGAATAAAGAGCTCGATGATATGTCTAAAGAATTTGATGGTATAAGGTCCCAAATTGCCCATCTTGAAAAATTAACTGCTGAAATTTCGGATATGCAAGCTACCTTAGTTAATAAGATGGCCGCTAAACCGGATTCCTATGAAAATAATGATGAAGATCTAAAAGTTATTGATGTGTCCCCTATTAAATCTTTGTTTTGCAATATGAATCTTGATAATGATGGGACTGAATATGATCCACCTTTACCTAGAAGGCGTTCTAAGAATTCGGAATTTGTTGATCTTGATGCTAAATTTGATAAAAGTGGGATTGAAGAAATTAAAACCCTAGATGTTGCTAAACCCACTATTATGGATTTCAAGGAATTTAACTATGAAAATTGCTCTTTGATTGATTGTATTTCTTTGTTGCAATCCGTGCTAAAATCTCCTCACACTTATAGTCAAAATAAAGCGTTTACTAAACATATCGTTGACGCCTTGATGCAATCTTATGAAGAAAAACTTGAATTGGAAGTTTCTATCCCTAGAAAACTTTATGATGAGTGGGAACCAACTATTAAGATTAAAATTAAAAATTATGAGTTTTATGCTTTGTGTGATTTGGGTGCTAGTGTCTCTACTATTCCCAAAACTTTGTGTGATTTACTAGATTTCCGTGATTTTGATGATTGCTCTCTAAACTTGCATCTTGCGGATTCCACTATTAAGAAACCTATGGAAAGAATTAATGATGTTCTTATTGTTGCAAATAGGAATTATGTGCCCGTAGATTTTATCGTTCTTGATATAGATTGCAATCCTTCTTGCCCTATTATTCTTGGTAGACCTTTCCTTAGAACGGTTGGTGCAATTATTGATATGAAGGAAGGGAATATTAGATTTCAATTTCCATTAAAAAGGGCATGGAACACTTTCCTAGAAATAAATTAAAATTACCATATGAATCTATCATGAGAGCCACTTATGGATTGCCTACCAAAGATGGCAATACCTAGATTTATTCTTGCTTGTTATGCCTAGCTAGGGGCGTTAAACGATAGAGCTTGTTGAGAGACAACCCAATTTTATTTTTATTCCTTGCTTTTCACTCCTGTTTAGTAATAAATAAATTATTTAGCCTCTGTTTTGGTTGTGTTTTTTGTGTTTAATTAGTGTTTGTGCCAAGTAGAACCGTTGGGAAGACTTGGGGAAAGTCTTGTTGAACTTGCTGTAAAAAACAGAAACATTAGCGCTCACGAGAACTGCTGTCATTTTTATTTGGAAAGTGATATTTAGTTAATTCTTTCTGAAGATGATTAATAGATAAATTCCTCACGTCCAGCAATTTATTTTCGAATTTTTGGGGTTCCAGATCTTGCGCTAGCTACATATTACTACAGACTGTTCTGTTTTTGACAGATTCTGTTTTTCGTGTGTTGTTTGCTTATTTTGATGAATCTATGGCTAGTAAAATAGTTTATAATCCATAGAGAAGTTGGAATACAGTAGGTATAACACCAATATAAATAAATAATGAGTTCATTACAGTACCTAGAAGTGGTCTTTTGTTTTCTTTCGCTAACGGAGCTCACGAGTTTTCTACTTTAAGTTTTGTGTTGTGAAGTTTTCAAGTTTTGGGTAAAGATTTGATGGATTATGGAACAAGAAGTGGCAAGAACCTAAGCTTGGGGATACCCATGGCACCCCCGGAAGACATCCCCTTTTTCGTCTACTTCTATCGGTAACTTTACTTGGAGCTATATTTTTATTCACCACATGATATGTGTTTTGGTTGGAGCGTCTTTTATGATTTGAGTCTTTGCTTGTTAGTCTACCACAATCATCCTTGCTGTACACACCTTTTGAGAGAGCCATACATGATTTGGAATTTGATAGAATACTCTATGTGCTTCACTTATATCTTTTTAGCTTTATAGTTTTGCTCTAGTGCTTCACTTATATCTTTTAGAGCACGGTGGTGGATTTGTTTTATAGAAACTATTGTTCTCTCATACTTCACTTAGATTATTTTGAGAGTCTTAATAGCATGGTAATTTGCTTAAAATCCTAATATGCTTGGTATGTAAGATTAATAATAAAACTTTCTTATGAGTGTGTTGAATACTAAGAAAAGTTTGATGCTTGATGATTGTTTTGAGATATGGAGGTAATAATATCAAAGTCATGCTAGTTGAGTAGTTGTGAAATTGAGAAATACTTGTGTTGAGGTTTGCAAGTCCCGTAGCATGCACGTATGGTAAACATTATGCAACAAATTTCAAACATGAGGTGCTATTTGATTGCCTTCCTTAGGAGTGGCGGTCGGGGACGAGCGATGGTCTTTTCCTACCAATCTACCCCCCTAGGAGCATGCACGTAGTGCCGAGGTTTTTGATGACTTGTAGATTTTTGCAATAATTATGTGAGTTCTTTATGACTAATGTTGAGTCCATGGATTATACACACTCTCACCCTTCCATCCTTGCTAGCCTCTTCGGTACCGTGCATTGCCCTTTCTCGCATTGAGAGTTGGCGCAAACTTCGCCGGTGCATCCAAACCCCGTGATATGATACACTCTTTCACACATAAACCTCTTTATATCTTCCTCAAAACAGCCAGCATACCTACCTATTATGGCATTTCCATAGCCATTCCGAGATATATTGCCATGCAACTTTCCATCATTCCGTTCATCATGACACATCCATCATTGTCATATTGCTTAGCATGATCATGTAGTTGACATAGTATTTGTGGCAAAGCCACCATTCATAATTCTTTCATACATGTCACTCTTGGTTCATTGCATATCCCGGTACACCGCCGGAGGCATTCACATAGAGTCATCTTTGTTCTAGTATCGAGTTGTAATCATTGAGTTGTAAATAAATATAAGTGTGATGATCATCATTATTAGAGCATTGTCCCAAGTGAGGAATAAAAAAAGGCCATAAAAAAAAGAAGGCCCAAAAAAAAGAGAAAGGCCATAAAAAAAGAGAAGGCCCAAAAAAGTGAGAGAAAAAGAGAGAAGGGACAATGTTACTATCCTTTTACCACACTTGTGCTTCAAAGTAGCACCATGATCTTCATAGTAGAGAGTCTCTCATGTTATCACTTTCATATACTAGTGGGAATTTTTCATTATAGAACTTGGCTTGTATATTCCAACAATGGGCCTCCTCAAGTGCCCTAGGTCTTCGTGTGCAAGCAAGTTGGATGCACACCCACTAGTTTCTTTTGTTGAGCTTTCATACATTTATAGCTCTAGTGCATCTATTACATGTCAATCCCTACTCCTTGCATTAACATCAATCGGTGGGTATCTCCATAGCCCATTGATTAGCCTCGTTGATGTGAGACTTTCTCCTTTTTTGTCTTCTCCACATAACCCCCCTTCATTATATTCTATTCCACCCATAGTGCTATGTCCATGGCTCGCGCTCATATATTGCGTGAAAATTTATAGGTTTGAGATTACTAAAGTATGAAACAATTGCTTGGCTTGTCATCGGGGTTGTGCATGATGATAGCATTCTTGTGTGACGAAAATGAAACATGACTAAACTATATGATTTTGTAGGGATGAACTTTCTTTGGCCATGTTATTTTGAGAAGACATAATTTCTTAGTTAGTATGCTTGAAGTATTATCATTTTTATGTCAATATGAACTTTTGTCTTGAATCTTTCGGATCTGAATATTCATACCACAATTAAGAAGAATTACATTAAAATTATACCAAGTAGCACTCCGCATCAAAAATTCTGTTTTTATCATTTACCTACTCGTGGACGAGCAGGAATTAAGCTTGGGGATGCTTGATACGCCTCCAACGTATCTATAATTTTTGATTGCTCCATGCTATATTATCTACTGTTTTAGAAATTATTGGGCTTTATTTTCCACTTTTATATTATTTTTGGGACTAACCTATTAACCGGAGGCCTAGCCCAGAATTGCTGTTTTTTTCCTGTTTTAGGGTTTCCAAGAAAAGGAATATCAAATGGAGTCCAAACAGAATGAAACCTTCGGAAACATGATTTTCTCATGAGATAAGATCCAGGAGACTTGGACCCTCCGTCAAGGAAGCCACGAGGTGGTCACGAGGGTAGGGGGCGCCCCCCTAGGGCGCGCCCCCTGCCTCATGGGCCCCTCGAAGCTCCACCTATGTACTTCTTCCTCCTATATATATCCACGTACCCCCAAACGATCTGGGACGGAGCCAAAAACTTAATTCCACCACCGCAACTTTCTGTATCCACGAGATCCCATCTTGGGGCCTGTTCTGGAGCTCCGCCGGAGGGGGCATCGAGCACGGAGGGCTTCTACATCATCATCCAAGCCCCTCCGATGAAGTGTGAGTAGTTTATTTCAGACCTAGGAGTCCATAGCTAGTATCTAGATGGCTTCTTCTCTCTTTTTGGATCTCAATACAATGTTCTCCCCCTCTCTCGTGGAGATCTATTCGATGTAATCTTCTTTTTGCGGTGTGTTTGTTGAGATCGATGAATTGTCGGTTTATGATCCAGTCCATCTATGAATAATATTTGAATCTTCTCTGAATTCTTTTATGTATGATCAGTTATCTTTGCAAGTCTCTTCGAATTATGAGTTTGGTTTGGCCTACTAGATTGGTTGTTCTTGCCATGGGAGAAGTGCTTAGCTTTGGGTTCAATCTTGCGGTGTCCTTTCCCAGTGACAGAAGGGGCAGCAAGGCATGTATTTTATTGTTGCCATCGAGGATAACAAGATGGTTTTTTTATCATATTGCATGAAATTATCCCTCTACATCATGTCATCTTGCTTAAGGCGTTACTCTATTTTTAACTTAATACTATAGATGCATGCTAGATAGCGGTCGATGAGTGGAGTAATAGTAGTAGATGCAGAATCATTTCGGTCTACTTGTCTCGGACGTGATGCCTGTATACATGATCATACCTAGATATTCTCATAACTATGGTCAATTCTGTCAATTGCTCAACAGTAATTTGTTCACCCACCATAGAATACTTATGCTCTTGAGAGAAGCCACTAGTGAAACCTATGGCCCCCGGGTCTCTTTCTCATCATATCAATCTCCATCACTTTGTTATTGCTTTTCTTTTACTTTATTTTACTTTGCATCTTTATACCAAAAATATTATTTATCATCTCTATCAGATCTCACTTTCATAAGTGACCGTAAAGGGATTGACAACCCCTAAGCGCGTTGGTTGTGTTGAGCTATTGTTTTTGTGTAGGTACGAGGGACTCGAGCGTAGCCTCCTACTGGATTGATACCTTGGTTCTCAAAAACTGAGGGAAATACTTACGCTACTTTGCTGCATCATCCCTTCCTCTTCGAGGAAATCCAACGCAGTACTCAAGAGGTAGCATCTACTTCACCTCGTTGCCATTGTGACCTTTTGTTGCACTGCACAGAACACTTTTGTTTTAAGAGTGTTTTGTGAAGTTCAACCAAAGTGTCACACCGATAACGTTGCTTGATTGCTTGATCTTAGTGGAACTGCACAAGAGGAGATCTTACTTCCTATCCGTGTTGGCAAATTTGGTTCAGATCTTCTTCTTGCGAGTTGTTTGAATTCTGCGTCATGAGAGGTCAGTACTAGCCTTCTTTCACATGATTATGCAGTGTGCTTTCATATGTTGTGCTACTTGTATGGTAATGTTGCTTGATTTTAGTGAACTGCACAAATGGAGACAAGACTTCCAATCTGTATGTGCACCACAATATCCCATTGAGGTAAGATAAGGATATTTCACAATTGTTGGCCTGTATTTTGCCACTTTCATCAGAAAATTGATGTCATTGTTTAGTGCTATACTTGTGCAACCTAATTGACATGCCAAATCTTACATTGAAGGCGAAGCTTGTCTGTTATTGAACCAAGTGATGAAGGGGAAGAACAAGCGGAAGAAAAACAAAAATCAACTCCTGGTGCTATAATGAAGCACTGGAACTGTGATGACACAAGTAGTGATATAGTTTTGCATCTTAATTTATTGCTATGGCTGGAACGAGCAATTGTTTTTCCACTGATTTGATGCCACTCTTAATGTAATACGTAATTATCTCTACTTGTGCAAAGAGGGATCTTCTTTAAAGATACCATATATTTTAGTGGAACTGCACAAGAAGATGTTGGAAACATTAATCTAATCGAGGAGTATATAGTAAGCATGGCCACCACAGTAGATAGCAACAGATGGTTCCGGAAAAGTGCTTCATTTGTATGCTCTACACAATAAGCCTCCTGACAAAGGTTGGTACTCGCCCACTGATTTCATCCATATGATTAAGCTTTGTCATCTCTATTGGTGTTGTGCTACTGTTTAGATACTGTCATCAAAAAGTGGTATTGTCCTTGAGAAGTGCTTCATCTGTGCTGTTTTAAATATTTCCTTTCTTTTTTTCGAGCAAACAGGGATGCTAGCATCTAGTTATCCTCTTGTCTTTGCACAACAGGATCATCCTCCTCTGAAGAAGAATATGGAGTACGTGAAGTGACTAGTTCCGATTATGCCAGGATGAAGAAGCCCTGTCTATCTTCTCATCAGAAGGAGCAGTTGAAGGATGGTTACATTACCCCCCACAAGACCAAAGTAACTTTAGCTCAGAAGGGCTGACAAATCTCCATTTTCTTGCTGTGATGCGCGAGTACAATGTTGTTCTAGGATTCTTTCCGGTGAGTTCCATTTTTCTAAAAGTGTGCTCTACATGGACCATGTAGGTGCCTGTTTAAACTGTCAATTCATATACAGTTTGCTTTATACTAATCACTTTTTTGTATTTGTGCAAACAGGGGTGCTCAGCTTGATTTCAATGGGAACTACACAAAATGTTCATGAATACATCGAATCATTCATTTCCACCACAAGAAAGGAGGTGCCGATAAGTTCAAGGCGTTGCAACATATAAGGGCGAAATCATACAAGCTACGCGCGACTTTGGTTGATTTTGGTGGAACTGCACAAAAAGAATAGCTGGTTTATTTAGCACGAGGTGCCATGTCAATGTCCGAACTAATGGCAAACCATGCCCATTCCACAATAGTCGGCATTTGATATTTTGGAATGGGAAAACCTTGTCAAATTTTGCTCATTGATTTTAGCAAGAAGACATGCGTTTGATATTTTCGAATGGGACACCCTTTGCTGTCAGCAGCGTCGATCCATTTTTTCTTTATTCTTTAGTTGTGAAGTAAATATTGGCTCTAACATGTGAATGGCTGAGATGCATAATCATCGACTGTTTTGAATGTTCTCTATGAATTTCCACGCTTGTGTGTTTGATTGCAATGTACAGGAACGCTAAAAAGCTGCTCAAACTCTTTGTACTCCTTCTGTTCCTTTTTACTTCAGACATTGTTAAAGTGCATACTTTATTCTATAAGATTGGTCAAAGTAGAGATACTTTG
This sequence comes from Triticum urartu, assembly GCF_056163025.1. Lineage (NCBI taxonomy): Eukaryota > Viridiplantae > Streptophyta > Magnoliopsida > Poales > Poaceae > Triticum > Triticum urartu. Next base: position 251,477,336 of record NC_141873.1, read on the forward strand.
ACTGCAGACAAAACTTGTATGCAGACTAGAAAGGACCAGAGGGAGTACATGTCAAACTGCTACAAACGAGGTGATCACCCTGGGAATAATGCTAGTACGTATTGTTTTGCATGTTCATCCAATGCCAGTGATACAAGAATTCGAACTAATCGAAATAAATTCATTCATACACAGCCGAATTTCATTACATTTCATACATTCTTCAACTAAAAAGGGGTGCGCTGGAGGTATAATTAATTAACCAAAGCTACCCACCTGTGTCCGGCTGAGCCGAACAGAAGCTTCAGTGACTTAACTGCAGGTGCAGTTGCGTAACTGACATGTGGCCCAGATGCCTATTGGGCCCATGTGTCAGTCAGCCAACTGCACCAGCAGTTAAGTAGAAGCAGCGCCCTTCTCCAACATATATCTCTGACTCCACGTCGCCGCCAAGAAGCTAACCGGCCGTCAGTGGTCAACCCGCCTAGCTTGTCATAGCGATTAGGGCAACTAGGAGCCCAATGATCAGGATCCCCACATGACAAACACCTTTCTTCTTGTCATTCTTCTTCTTGAAGTTCGTGTGTTGCACAACCTTGTTCTTCCCATCAAACTTTCCCTTGTTCTTGAACTTGTGGGCTGGAAGTTCTTCTTCTGTACCAGATTGGCACTAGATCCTCCCTCAATTCCTCGAACACGTGTATCCTTCGCTCTCGCCTTTTCTTCCACATCAAGAGTGCCAATGAGATCCACGAAGGAGGAAGCTTAGTGATGATACCTCCGGCAACAAACTTGTCCGGTAGCATACAACTGAAGTGCTCAAGTTCTCTAAAAAATGACTATATCTCATGAGCTTGCTCAACCATGGAGCGCTCTTCAATCATCATGTAATCATAGAATTGCTCCATGATGTACATCTCAGTGCCAGCAACCGGAGGGTAGCAGCGGTGGCCTTACTTGGACCCGAGCAGCGGTGACCTATCGTGTCCTACTCTTCCTCGTTTTCTGTGTGGTGCAGCCTCGTTGGCAGTGGGGCGGGGCCTCGACGGAGCCGGCGATGCCCTCTATCTCGTTGCCAACGGGCGGCTCCTCGGTGGAGCGGGGGAAATCCTCCCCCTCATTGCCGGCAGGGTGGGGCCTCGGCGGAGCCGGCGGTGTCCTCTGCCTCATTGTTGGCGCCACGGGGCCTCGGCGGAGCAGGGCCTCGTCGACGCCAGCGGAGCGGGGGACTCGTCGGTGCCGGCATTGTCCTCTGCCTCGTCCTCGGTCTCACCAAACAACGCCTCGCCCACTTCATTGCCCTCTTTGTAGGCGGCCGCAGCCTCTGCCACCCGCATGCGGTACCGCCAGCGCTTGAGGCGGCCCTTGCGGGCGGAGCGGTACGAGTCGAGCAACGCCTCCTGCTCCGACCGCTCCGCGGTGATCTGCTCCTCTGCCTGCAGGTGCTCCTGGAGGAGATGGTGGTTGTAGGCGGCATCGGCCTGCGCCTCCCAGAACTGCTCCTCACGCTTCTGCCTCACCGTGTCCATATATTGGGCATGCGCCTCGCCGATGGTCATGGTGCAATGCACCGGCGAGGATGGTGCGGAGGAGGGGGTTGGCGCCGGGTCATCGACTACCATGTTCTCCATTAGGACGTCATCATCCTTCGGCTGCCTGCCGGCCAGCCAGTCGGTAGCAATGGTTGCCATCTCCTTGTGGTCCGTCGTCCACTGTCCCGAAGAGCGCTGGAGCGCGAGGAAGCCATGGTGGGCAGTAGTGGTGAGGACAGGAGAATAGGAACGGATGCGGATGACTGCGGCTATGGCTGACGAACAGTTTATATAGCGATGGTGGGCGGCAGAGGGACGGACGTGTGGCGCTGGAGTAGCCGCCTCGGCAACCGCGTATCATTAATGTGGGCAGCGGAAGAACGGACACACGACACTTGTGTCATTTGAAGGCGGAGCAATCACATGCACCGGAAAGTGGGGCGGGCGGCGCTGACCATTTTTGGCGGAATGTGCGCGCGGGCGAGGGAGGCGGTCTTGGTGGGCCACGACAGTCAGACTCGTGCTTGGCAGCGGGTCGGTCCAGCAACTGGACATGCTGGCTCGCCAGCTACCTCGCCGAGCTGAGCGACGAGAATCAGGCGATGGACGTAGCTTCCGACCAGGAGCCGGCGCCACTGTCCAAGTCGGTTCATGCCATGTTCACCATAGAGCAGGTGCGGCCGCACTTCGACGCCCTAATGGCGGAAGAGCTACCAGCGCATGAGGACCTATGATGCAACCTCCGTCTCCCGAACGAGCACCGGTGAACAAGCGAATGACAATGCCGTCGCGGACATGTGGCCCTATGATCCTGGCTTCCCGAATGAGCAGCGGGCGCTGTATCAGACCATCCGTAGGGCCCGCAAGGCCCTCTTCGTCGTCCTTCGAGTTGTTGTGCTTGCCGTGGCGCCGCCGTCTCGCGTTGTCAACATGGTCAACGGACATGAGGATGAGGAGATGACTTTACTTGGAGAGGATGATAGTGGGGACCCACCAGGGTCATAGCTGCACGTACGCAAGTACCTCTTATTAGTATATAAAACTATAATTTGTTTTTGCTTCCTCCTGGTTCCCTGACATCACGGTCCCACACCATTGTCAACCTATGTAGTCAATAAACAAGAGAATTGCACAAGAAGCGGCCGACAGCTGGGACCAAGCAGCTCGAGCAGTATTTGTGTTTTTGAGGTGTGAGCACTGCAGAGTTTTTCTTGTGCGATGTTTAGCCCAGATATTAATTTTTCTCCTCTGAACAACAACGAAAACATTGCTGCAGCTATTAACTGGGCGGTCCGTGGCCCGTCTAACCCAGGCTAGATATCCAGCCCAGATCTTAATTTTTTTCAAGCTGAAAATGGCTAGCCCGGCTATACTTTTTTTAAGAATACCCAGGCAAGGTCAAGTTGTTATTCTCCGCCCCGCTGGGCTGCAAATCTTTACTAGGAGGGATGCATTAGGCTTAAAAAGAAAATGGGTTTTAAGAAATAATAAATGGGTTGTAATTATAAAAACTAGGCAGTAACTATAAAAAATGCACCAAACACGTAATTACTTTATAAAATATTATTTTTGGATATTGAAAATTTTAATTTCATTAATTGTTGTGAGCGCAATGTTTCGTTGGATTTTTACGTAATATAAATTTATATTGAAATTGCATTTAATCCGACTAGAAATTTCGGGATAAAAATATTTTGGATCCCATCAAAATGTGGGAAATTTTATTGAATTCTGTTTTGAACGGTTGGTTGAAATGGGCTGTACTTTTAACAAACTGTAAATGGGCTCTAGTAAATTCCATTAGAATTCAGAAATTGGCTGCACATTCTTACAAATCTCAAATGGGTTATAAGTTCTCTGCCACACACTTGTGGCCTTACTAAGTTGACGCATCCCCTCAAAAAAAAGAGAGTTGACGCGTATGCAGGGCTTTGTCAACTTGTAGTCAACACGCGGTTCTAGCAGCAGTGGCCGTTGGATGTCCATCCAACAGATGCCGTGCTTCTTCTTCAATCTCGGATATTCTAGCTTCACCTGCCCAAAAAATTATTCCTCCCCCTGACATCTGGGGCGCACCGTTTCGGAAGCTGACCTGTTGGCCTACTAAGTTGACGCGTACCAAGGGCTTTGTCAACTTAGTCGATATAAATGATTCTAGCTGCAGTGGTCGTACGATGTCAATCCAACGGCTGTCGTGCTTCTTCAACCTCTGGTCTTCTTGCTCCAGCCGCCCAAAGCAGCGCCGGTCGTGCCGCCTGCTCCTGCCTCCCGTGGCCGGCTGTGCTGCCGCGCGGGCCTCACCGCCCCTACTACTCCCACCGCTGGCCAGGGCATCCCTCCACCCACCCACAGCCCCTGTTATTTCGCGGCGATGGCAGCCTCACATCGCAGCCGAACCAGTGAACCCTTGTACTCCTCTCCGCGTGGGCATCCACTGTCGCGTCTTCCCCGGCTCCGCGGCATCCCGTTCCTAGGCCTCGTCGTCGTCCATCGCCCTAGTGCTCTCGGCGCGGCGTGGTCAACGTGGTCAAGGAACGACTTCCATCGGAGGAGTGCTGTACGTGGAGAGGCTGACAGCTAGGTCCACGGCAGTCGCAAGGAAGTGCCTCCTTATTATAAGGAAAATAATTATACCTCCACTTGAGAGAAGGGACCCACCGGACGGGCCACTGTATTTGGCGGAAAAACGTTTCCCCCTGACTGCTGGGACCCACCGGACGGGCCAACGCATTTCACAAAAAAAACGTACCCACCGCTGTCAGCTCGGACGCACCGGAGATGCCTCCTTTTTACGCACAAAACAATGAATACTCCCCCTGCTAGTTGGGACCCACCTTGGTGGGAGGCTGACTTGTGGGCCTACTAAGTTGACGGGGACGGAGTGCTTTGTCAACTTAGTCAATATGGACGATTCTACCTCCAGTGACCGTACGATGTCCATCCAACGGCCATAGTGCTTCTTCAACCTCTGGTCTTCTTGCTCCAGCCGCCCAAAGCAGCGCCGGTCGTGCCGCATGCTCCTCCCCCCCATGGCTGACTGTGCTGCCGCAGAAGCCTCACCGCCCCCTACTATTCCCACCGCTGGCCGGGCCATGCAGCGACGACAGCCTCACACCGCAGCCGAACCAGTGAACCTTCGTACTCCTCTCCGTGCGGGCTTCCACTGCCGCGTCTTCCTCGGCTCCGCGTCGTCCCCTTCCTAGGCCTCACCGTCGTCCACCGCCCTGGTGCTCTTGGTGCGGCGTGTCAACGTGGTCAAGGAACGACTTCCACCGGAAGAGTACTGTACATGTAGAGGCTGACAGCTGGGTCCACGGCGGCCGCAAGGAAGTGCCTCCTTATTACGTGCAAAATAATTATTCCTCCACCTGACAGCAGGGACCCACCGGATGGGCAACTGTATTTTGCGAAAAAAACGTTTCCCCCTGACTGCTGGGACCTACCAGCTACATCTTCGCACGCAAGGAAGTGCGTCCGGGCAAAAAAAAACGATTCCCCCCTGACTGCTGGGACCCACCAGCTACATCTTCGCACGCTAGGAAGTGCGTGACAGTCGGGACCCACCTGGTCGAAGCGTACGTAGCTTTGTCATTCTGGTCGTGAACGTGTATGTACATACTGGTCGATGTAGAGGCGCGCACGTGTCGTAGTAGAGGCGCGCACGTAGCATGTACACGTACGTACAACGGCCAGTGTGCAAGAAAGAAAATATAGCCACATACGTACATACGGGCAGGGTCTCGAACGCCTACTCGTACGTACGGCTAGGGATTGTGTACATGGCTGGGTCGGAACGGAGAAACTGCGTTGTCGTCGTGTTCATGGGGAGCCAACTGGCTGGGTCGGAATGGAATGCATCGTCGTGTTCATCGGGAGGGCTTGGACGGAACAATCAATGGAAATGAGGCCTGGCGTACCGCAGAACGGAGGAAACGGCCTTATGTTCGACCGGCCACGGTCGAAACACGATCCTGTTCATCGGGAGGGGTCTGGCGTACCGTAAAACGGAGGAAACAGACCTCCTACGGTCGAAACGGGGGTCTTGTTGATCGGGAGGTGTGTGGCGTACCGCAAAACGGAGGAAACGGACTTGTGTTGGAGTGCTACGGTCGAAACAGGGGTCCTGTTCATCGGGAGGGGTGTGGCGTACCACAAAACGGGGCTCCACGGGATACTGTTCATCTCCACCATCGACTCCCTCTAGCCTCCACGGGCTACTATTCATCCACCGTCGACCTCCTCTAGCCTCCACCTGCGACTGTTCATCCACGGGCTCCTGTTCATCCAGCCTCCACCGCACGCTACTCCACTGGCTACTGTTCAACTAGCCCTCTCCATGGACTCCTGTTCAACCACCCCTCCACGGGCTACTGTTCATCCAGCCCTCCACCGTCTACTGTTCATCCAGCCCTCCTCGGGGTGGTCCTGTTCATCCTGCCCTCCACAGGGTCCTGTTCATCCAACCTCAACCGGCTCGATCGATCGGGGTCCTGTTCATCCATAGGCAACACCACGGGGTCCTGTTCATCCACCCCCACCGGGAACTGTTCATACAAACCCCCCCAGCAACGCTCACTGTTCATCCAGAGGCAGCTTCGACCGGCTTCAGTTAGCAGCAATAGCGAAGGAATCACTCGATCGGGTTCAGTTAACAACCATCGATCGATCGCTCGGGTTCAGTAACGCGCAGCCTGCAGTGGAATCTCTCGGGTTCAGTTAGAGCCCAACGCCTCGCTCGGGTTCAGTTAGAGCCCAACGCCTCGCACTCATGCGCGTGCGTGTACAAGAGAAACGCGCATCGCTCGGCCCCGACCACCCACCATAACCGGAACACCCCGATATTTTCCTTGCCCTCGCTTCTACCACGGTTTTTTCCGTCATGGATGGCCCAAAGAATGTCATGCAGCTGCGTCTCCGGCCTGCCCAGGACGAAAAGCCCATTTTTTGTCATGATATTTTGTCATAGAAGTAGGACCCCGCCACATCTATGATGATACCGGGTTTTGTCACGATTATTGTCATAGAAGTGTCCTAAGTATGACAGAAAAAAATTTCGTTCGGCCCAAAATGTCACGGATGTGTCTTTTTTTGTAGTGTTTGCTGGCGCGGAGGGCTGCGAGGTTATCGTGCTCTCCTCCGATGACGAGGTCAAAGGCGGCGAGGACGGCGGCACGGAGGGCGGAGAGGTTATCGCGCTCTCCTCTAATGACGAGGTCGAATGCGATGGAGACAGCGGCACGGAGGGCGTCGAGGTGGGCCCCCGGGACGAGGAGATCGACATCGACGAGTGGAGGAGTGCCTTCCCCAACAACCCTGACGACGGTACTGGCCCGGACCCGGCTTACGGCACACCGTACATGACAAGGAAGGATTGCCTTAACCTCTACTTCGACCGAAAGTAGTTTAGCTTAGTTTAAATTTATGTTTTATGTTCGGTTATGCAAAACTATCTATGTTTATGTTTGAATGCATGCTACTTTCGGTTGAACCGGCTTTCAACTTGATCAAATTGAATTTTACAACCTTAAGTTTAGGGGATCAGCTAGAAAAGGCCAAAAATTGCCGGAGTATATATATATATATATATCCACTAAGGGTTTTAGTCCTTTAACTTTTTAAGGATCACCTATAGATGTCCTTATGGCTTGTTTATTTCAGTTCTTCACAATGTGATGCTCTATATGTTCAACTATTTGCTGTGTAGTTCAATTTCATCAATAACAGTTTCAACAATACCATTATGAATTACGATATTTGGTTGTTGTTAAGGATATTGCAGTTAACATGCCTTTTTGTTTTTCAATTGTTGTTTAGCAACATGCATTGTACTGAATGACTAAATATGCAATCCCAGGCTACATAGCAACAAGGAAGAGTGTTACCTTAATGTTCTGATGATGTCTAGATAGACATGTAATAAAATCTTATATAATGGGGTGGATGGAATGTTGTAGTACATCATTTTTCAATTCTTGTTTAGCTTCTAATATTAACTTGGTGATTTTAGGTACATATATCATTGCCAAAGATCCACACTTCGACCCTTTCTGCGCATGGGGCAATGAGATATTTATGAACCAGCATCAAGTGAGGAAACTGATAAAGATTGTTACTAAAATGGGTCAAAAGATGTCAACCGAACTATTTGTTTACACTTTATGCAAGACAACAATGAACTGCATGATGGTAAGTAAGAACCCTGTAGCCTTCTTTTTACTACGCGTAATGAGTTGTGTTAGATGACAATATCTAAATCTTTTTTCTTTTGCAGTGGATCCTGAAGCAGTTTACTCAAGATTACCTCTCAAACTACATGATAGGCGGCCGACCATAACAAGGGGATGGACTAGAGTCCTCCATGCCTTCTGCATCCAGGAGAGCACAATAGGGCCATTCCGCTTCACCTTGTTCAGCAACTGGAATGTCTGTCGCCTGCTTCTTTACCATCTGTAATAGTACAATTATAGAACCCTGATACATCATTCTTTATTTGGTGCTTCTGTAATTCTTAAACATATGTACCCGTGAATCGAATAATGCATTGGTTGTTTGAACCTAATGGATATGAATAGAACTATAGCCTACTTTCAAGTTTAAATTAGGTACAATTTTAAATAGCAGCAATTAAATTAGGGTGAAATTATGTTGTGCGAGTCATTACGACACACACGGTTGGTAAAACACAAACGTTTGCGATATACACCATAATCCAAGATGGTTCACAGAGAGGAAACATGTGCAAGCATGCACACAGTTGCCGTTCGCAAAGCGTGTGTGATGTCAGACACTATCACATATGGTGCAGGAAAACTAAATGTGTGTGATTGTTTACCTATCGTACACGGTTTATAATCATGAACTGTTTGTGATGTGCCAGGCATCGTAAATCTCCCGTGCCTGGAATGTGCCTAGAATCTGCATGGAAAGCTCTCGTGCCTAGAATCTGCCTGGTTTTAGGCAGAACCACAAAACTCCGACTACGATGGCAATGTGAGCACAAACGAGTAGCAAGGATGAAGCATTTGGGATATTCAAGATATCGTAAACGGTTATACAGGGACAACTGTATGCATCAAGGCTCCCTATCCCCGACGGTTTCTCGGTCGTGTGGGAAGGACCCCCCTATCGCCCACACTCACTTGGAGACGGTTCCATATGCCGTCGCGGAAAGGGGTTAAAAAACGTTTGTTTAGGACTGACACACACCAGTGTATGTAAAATATTAGTTGTATTGTACTGCAAAGTACATAATAAAACCAGGTTCCAGACATATGACCATGTACCATGGCTAATGTATTGTCTATTTCTTCACATTGTATTGACATCTATGGATAAAGAGACAAAGTTTATAATACGGTAAGCATAGTATGACATCATTCGTATCACAAAACAACTAAGAACAGGCAAATAGGTGATCGTAACATTGTGTGGGCAAGTCCAGCACGAAACTAGGTTACAGATCAAGATGAAAGGAACATCACTCCTCTATTTTAAACCTTGTAAGGTGCAATGATACGCTAAGACAATTGTGTATAAAATTGAAAAGAGTAATAGACATTGGCTGCAAACCATGCAGTTCAATGCACAAGTTAGAGTGAGTAGTAGTTAAAAGGCATGAGGATTAAGGACTTACAACAGCGGCTTTGACTGGTGTAGTCATGCCCTTCGTCTTGCTGGTGTGACTGTCCTTGAAGATTTCCATAGCATTTGGTCCAGGTACTTTTTGGTCCTTGCGGGCTTTCCTCTGCATCTGGAACAAGTCAATATAGATCTGATAATATGGTACAGCGAAAAGAGTGAAACAACAGCTAATTACAAGAGCCTCGTAGTGTGCAATATAGCTACGAGATTCCGTCATCTATTGGAATTTCACTTTCGTACGGTTGGCATTGTTCTTTGAACATTTCACCTACAAGAAGATAGATTTATGAGGCCCATGCATAAATAGGACTTCAACATGTGATCTGATCACATATATATAACGTACCTGACACTTTGGATCAGACCGGTGTTTAACGAGGCCTCTCCAGCCTTCATCCGACAAATTTTCCACTGGAGATGTTTGGGCAAGTTCACTGTTAGCCTTGCCTTCAAAGTGAGTTTTCCTCAAGTTATACCGATACTGTCGTAGAACAGACTTGAAAACATGGGTGCAAGCTTGTCTGGTTGCGTCATCTTGGCTATCCAACTTGAACCTCATATGTTGGAAATTATGGGAGTCTCTGATAACCCACAAGTATAGGGGATCGCAACAGTTTTCGAGGGTAGAGTATTCAACCCAAATTTGTTGATTCGACACAAGGGGAGCCAAAGAATATTCTCAAGTATTAGCAGCTGAGTTGTCAATTCAACCACACCTGGAAACTTAGTATCTGCAGCAAAGTGTTTAGTAGCAAAGTTATATGATAGTGGTGATAACGGTAACAAAGTAAAGACAGCAAAAGTAATGTTTTTGGTATTTTTGTAGTGATTGTAACAGTAGCAACAGAAAAGTAAATAAGCATAAACCAGTATATGGAAAACTCGTAGGCACCGGATCAATGATGGATAATTATGCCGGATGTGGTTCATCATGTAACAGTCATGACATAGGGTGACACAGAACTAGCTCCAGTTCATCAATATAATGTAGGCATGTATTCCGTAAATAGTCATACGTGCTTATGGAAAAGAACTTGCATGACATCTTTTGTCCTACCCTCCCGTGGCAGCGGGATCCTATTGGAAACTAAGGGATATTAAGGCCTCCTTTTAATAGAGAACCGGAACAAAGCATTAACACATAGTGAATACATGAACTCCTCAAACTATGGTCATCACCGGGAGTGGTCCCGATTATTGTCACTTCGGGGTTGCCGGATCAGAACACATAGTAGGTAACTATAGACTTGCAAGATAGGATCTAGAACTCACATATATTCATGAAAACATAATAGGTTCAGATCTGAAATCATGGCACTCGGGCCCTAGTGACAAGCATTAAGCATAGCAAAGTCATAGCAACATCAATCTCAGAACATAGTGGATACTAGGGATCAAACCCTAACAAAACTAACTCGATTACATGATAAATCTCATCCAACCCATCACTGTCCAGCAAGCCTACGATGCAATTACTCACGCACGGCGGTGAGCATCATGAAATTGGTGATGGAGGATGGTTGATGATGACGACGGCGACGAATCCCCCTCTCCGGAGCCCCGAACGGACTCCAGATCAGCCCTCCCGAGAGAGATTAGGGCTTGGCGGCGGCTCCGTATCGTAAAACACGATGAAACTTTCTCTTTGATTTTTTTCTCCTCGAAAGCCAATATATGGAGTTGGAGTTGGCGTCGGAGGGCCACCAGGGGGCCCACGAGGTAGGGGGGCGCGCCCAGGAGGGAGGGGCGCACCCCCCACCCTCATGGACAGGGTGTGGGCCCCCTGGTCTTCATCTTTGGTGAGGATTTTTTATTATTTATTCTAAGATATTCCGTGGAGTTTCAGGTCATTCCGAAAACTTTTGTTTTTTGCACATAAAACAACACCATGGCAATTCTGCTGAAAACAGCGTCAGTCCGGGTTAGTTCCATTCAAATCATACAAGTTAGAGTCCAAAACAAGGGCAAAAGTGTTTGGAAAAGTAGATACGACGGAGACGTATCAGTCTCATTATCAACAACATAGAAAGTATGGGACAGAGCAAGACGATATTACTAGTTTTCATACATAACCATTCTTACAGATAAATTGTTGAGGAAGGTGTTGAACTGGGTTTCGTCTTTGTCATTACTGTACTGAATCCATGTTAGGAGGATACGTACATGACACCTAACGGCAACCACCGCCTCTGATACTAACTTGGCTGACTCTATAGCATCACATGGCCTTTTTAAACCTGCCTCAAAATGGATCTCCATTCTTCCTCCTCTAGATTTAGTTAACCTATCGAGCATTATCACTGATGTTTGTTTCCTCTTATGCCTAGGTGCTAGTCCAACAACGAACATAGGAAGTGTTAGTGTACATCAAACTGTGAGACTACATATAAAGAAGCATGCAATTGTAACTTGACTCCAGGAACTACCTTCTTGCTGTTGAAGCTCACAAAGTTCATCTGATCTGGCCAACTCATCTTGTGTCAAGAATGCTTCAGAAGTAGTGTCAGGTGGCAAGGGAGCTTGGGAATGTGGTGGTAGCTGAGTTGAAAAACGAGTAACTCGTGCAGCTGGTGGCACTGTGGAAGGTGTTGCAACAAGTAGGGATGTCTCTGCTTGTTTGGTGGCAGCTATTGGTTTCTAATTGGCTTGTTCTGCAGCTCGTGTAGCACGTGATACCCTGTTTGTACAAGTTTCCACTGGACTTTGACCTTCTATTGCACCATCAGTACCAGTAGAATCTGCATGATTCTTACGCTTTCCTTTCCGTGTGTCCTTAGTACCAACACCATCCCCTGTCATTCTGTGTTCCTTCCTCTTTCTCTGTTCCATGTTAAGTCAAGCCGACAAGAAAAGGGAATAATAATTTAGTTCTTCAGAACAAATTGATGCGTGATATAGACGAACTGAACTTTGATGTTAGATAACCACATGATAGGAGGATGTAATATGTACGAAAAACAGGACGGCATGAGATAACCAGAACTATGATGTGTAAACTAAGCAGAAGACATTTCACTAAATTAGAAGCAATGCAATGGAAGGTAGACACCATATGAAAGATGCTACAAATATCGCTCTGCCAAGTTAACAGTGTCTCTTCATAACTGGCGTTTAAACAAATGTGAAGCAGTACAATAAATAAATCATATGCAAGATGTAAACAACATCACACTACCAAGTTAAAGGTCTCTCATCATTAGTGCCATTGCATATTCACAGCTTATAATGTGTAAACAAAGGAGAAGACATTTCAACAAATTCGAAGCAATGAAAGCTAGACACCATATGAAAGATGCAACGAATATCACTCTACCAAGTTAAAACTGTCTCGTCATAAGTGCCATTTCAAAAAAAAAATTAGAAGTAGTACAAGCTAGAAAACAATGCGAGATGTAACCTATATCACACTCCCAAGTCAAACGTGTCTTATGATAAGTGATTGTTGCAAGTTACACAACAATAGTACTTTGATGTAAGAGTATGGTGTGATAGACATATATTGTATTATCTAGAAACAGGAACACGTGTTGTCTTATTCACAAGTATAACGTGTAAAGTAAGCAGATGGAATTCAAGAAAATTAGAAGCAATACAAGCTAGACTGTGACGCCCCGAGACCGATGCGCCAGGTGTCTCCCAGTTATTCGCTATTGTTGTCTTGTCATTTGCTTGTGTGTTGCATTTCATCATGTCACCTCTTGTATTGCATCATGTCTTCATGCCATCATATCAGTAATCTTATAACTTTATAAATGAACCGTATGGATCTTCGATCCATTTAAATTGAGGGAACTCACATGGTGATTTCTCTATATAACATATCCTCCCAATATGTTAGGGAGCTATCATAAATATTCTAACACACTTGCAATATTCCCGTGTCTTTTCTAGTTCAAGCTTGACTTGAAAACCTTGCCCAAAATTTCTCTTCCCTTTTGCTGAGGTTCCTCCAAAAATCCGAACATTTTTGGGGCCTTCCAAACACCCCTTACTTTTGAACCCATTTGAAATAATTTGAATGAGTTTGAATCCAAACTTCACTCACATGCGCTTTTCCTTTTTTCTTGGGTCAAGCTCAATTTTGTGAGTCCAGGAAAAATAATCCCTGTGCCATCATCCATTTTCTTATGTCTTTTTTTCTTTCTTTCCTCTCGTTCCTTTCTTTCTTCTTTCTTTCTTCTATTAATGAGCAGAAATATAGGGGAGAGAGAGCCCAGCCAGGGCGCTGGCCAGTTGGGCCTCCCACCAGGCCCATCCTTCCCCCCACAGCCGGCCCACTCCCTCCCGAACCCTAGGCCGACCGCTCCCTTGCCCGGCATCTCCCTCTTCATCCCTCCCTCGCGCCTCGCGCCGCCAGGAGGCAGAGCGCTGCTTCAACTGATCTCCTTGTCTCTCTCCTTCCCTCGTCCTCCTCCCGAACGCGTCATGACTGCGGATCCGCACGCCCCTTGCCCTCCTGCTTCTCAGCCGGCCTCCTTCCTCCATGGCGCCTCCTCACCGCCCGAGGCCTGCAGCCCTGTGCCTCCCTCCGCGGGCGGGCTTGAGCAGGAGCTCCCCGAGCCGGTGCTCGTCGGTCACCTACACATGCCCTCCGTCGTCCGCTTCCGGTGCCTCCGACCCTCCTCTGCATCGTCTCCCCATCACCATGGCCCAACGCCCGAGCGCCTCCTGACGCGAGCTCTACCAGGACCACGTCGCCGCCCCGCCTCCAAGTTCGCTGCCGCCAAGCAACGCCTTGGCCATGCCCGCCGCCACCAGCAGGGCCCTGTTCCCGTCTCCGGCGCCTCAAGACCCATGCCCGAGCCCTCTGCTCGAGCAGGAGCTTCGCCTCCTTGCTTCGCGCCAAGGCCGACGCGGGCCACTTTGCCTTCGCCTCCTGCTGCCGGCGCACCGCCGGACCTCCGCCTCGCCCCGTTCTTCATGCTGCCTGTCGGCCCTCCGTTTCTTCCTCGCGGTGAACACATTCGGCCATGGATTTTTTGAGTCATTTGTCTCATGCACACGTCGTGTTTTCCTCCAAATCCACCGAAGACCACCATGCAAAAACAACCAAGCACCCATGGACGCAAGTACCAACCGCCGCATTCCGTTTCATATTTGTCAAGGTCGAGACGTTGCCAAGTACCACGACGTCGATGCCCCTCAAGTTCGACTACATGGAACCGCCAAGTACCCCTACGCGCGAAGATGCCAAGACCGTTTTGGGATTCACCAAGTACCGCTGCTGATGACTCGAACATCTACGAAAACATGTACCACTACCGTCGCCGAGATCGCGAGAACCTCTACCGTCGACCCTAGAGCATGCGAGAATGGCTACTTCTACTACGAACGTCCCAAGAACGTCTACTTCCCCTACACCGCATCGAACTCAAACCGCTCCGATAACGCACGCTTCAAAGGTATAACCCCGATGCGACGTCCGTGAACGAATGCTTGCGATGTTTGACATGAACTCCGTGTTTGCACCATGCCCGTTTGCTCATGCACGTCCCCGTTTGCCATGCCGTCGACCCTTGGGAACCCGGTTACTGAGATCATCCCACCATCTCTTGCACATGCCGCTCATCTCTCATTTGATTGTTTGCACCAGTATCTTTGTGAGCTACCGGAACCGATATGGTGCTGTGGCATCATTTTCGGATTCATCGCCGTGGCACCCTTTCGTTTCCGCCACGATGACAAATGCCTCATATCTTATCATGCCAACATTTTCTTAAAATTGCATAAACTTGCATATGTCATCCGCATCATGATAACAACTTCAAGAATGTTTAAATTGTTGCTTGCTTCAATTGCTAAATGCATATGAGGTTTTCCGGAATTGTTGCTTGTTGTTCCGGCCTCATTTAAACTTGCCTAGTTAGGTAGTTTTATTATGCTTCACCTCTTGCCATGTTAATCAACATGTAATATTGTTAAGTTTCTAACCGGGACTGAACTAAATAATTGATGTGGTGTTCCGTCAATATGCAAATCGTTGCATATTGAGCTCCACTTAATTTGTAGTGTTGTTTTTGCACTTTGCCATGCCTTGTTTCTTTAAACCGTACATGCATCATACTTGGTTGTGCATCATGCCATGTTGATGTGATGGTTGTTTACTATGTGGTTTGTTTCTTTCCGGTGTTGCTTCTTCGGGTTAGTTCCGGTAACATCGCGTTTGTGAGGATCCGTTCAACTACGTCCGTTTGTATTCTTCATGGACTCGTTCTTCTTCCTTGCGGGATTTCAGGCAAGATGACCATACCCTTGAAATCACTTCTATCTTTGCTTGCTAGTTGCTCACTCTTTTTCTATGCCGCGATACCTACCACTTGCTATATGATGCCTCCCATATTGCCATGTCAAGCCTCTAACCCATCTTTCCTAGCAAACCGTTTTTGGCTATGTTACCGCTTTGCTCAGCCCCTCTTATAGCGTTGCTAGTTGCAGGTGAAGATGAAGTTTGTTCCATGTTGGAACATGGATATTGTTGGGATATCATTATTATATCTTGTTTACCTTAATGCACCTATATACTTGGTAAAGGGTGGAAGGCTCAGCCTTATGCCTGGTGTTTTGTTCCACTCTTGCCGCCCTAGTTTCCGTCATACCGGTGTTATGTTCCTTGATTTTGCCTTCCTTACGCGGTTGGGTGTTATGGGAACCCCTTGACAGTTCGCTTTGAATAAAACTCCTCCAGCAAGGCCCAACCTTGGTTTTACATTTTCCTCACCTAGCCTTTTTCCCTTGGGTTTCCGGAGCCCGAGGGTCATCTTTATTTTAACCCCCCGGGCCAGTGCTTCTCTAAGTGTTGGTCCAACCTGAGCGTTGTCCGGCGCTGTAACGCCCCGAGACCGATGTGCCAGGTGTCTTCCAGTTATTCGTTGTCATTGCCATGTCATTTGCTTGCGTGTTGCATTTCATCTTGTCATCATGTGCATTGCATCATCATGTTTTCAAAACCTGCATCCGTCCGGATTCCCCCAGTTCCGTCCGTTGTCCGTTCTGAGCCCAGACACACTTGCACGCGCCCGCGGCATGTCCAAAATAGTATTTTATAAGTGGCCAGAAAATGTTCTCGGAATGGGTTGAAATTTGGCGTGTGGTCTTATTTTAGTGTAGATAGACCGCCTTTTAAGTTTCATCGCATTCGGAGTTCGTTTGATAGTCCAACCGTTAAATATAGCGGCAATAGTAGCCGGTCTAACGTCGGACGTTTTCGGTCTCCGGAAACAGTCGCCGGGCCTCCCTCTCTTCTCTTCTCTCAGCTCGAGACCATCTACACAGCTCACTACCTACCGCCAGGTCCAACCTAACCTCTCTCGTCAGCCCGCAGCCCCCCTCGCGCGTGTCCAAAAGTTGTCCCGGATCCGACCCGAGCAGTCGTCACCGTTGTGTCCGGATCATCCCCAAACATCTACAAAATGTCTCCGTTTTCTTATTTGGACTTCCTAGCTATTTTATTCGCGATCGTTCGATTGCGATCAGAGGGACGATATACCCCTAAGTCAACCCACTTGCTATATATATTAGCCTAACCTAGACTAAATCCCTAATTCCTAGGGATCCTCCCAGCCGCCGCCGCCGCACTCATTCCCCACCTTGGGATCCTCTCATTCCCCCCTGCACCAACCATCAGCCGCACCCAGATCCAATCCATCCACGCAGCCCCGCGCCCAAGCTCTTCTCCCTCCCGATGCCTCTTCCTCCTTGCTTCGCTCAAGTCCAAAGGAGAGGAGCTCCTTCTCTGCCCCGGCGAACCTCGACGCCGAGCACCAGCAGGAATTGCTTGCCATGGACCCTCCTTGTTCCTCTCTCACCCTTCATTCTTTTTTCCCTCTCTCGGTTCTCCCCTCACCTCATCTCCCTTTGCTCTCTTCACAGGAGCACACCGGCGTCATGGAAGTCACCGCCGGCCTACGCGTCGAGCTCCGCCACCGGAGATCCCTGTCGCTGCCTCCATTCCCGCGCCGGTCCTGCCGTGCCCCTGCTGCGCCGCCGTGCGTCTGCCGCCCGCGTCGGTGACTGCAGCGCCCAGCCATGGCGTCCAAGGAGCCCTCCTGCCGCCGCCTCGCCGGCCTCGCTCATGCCCAGCACCTCCTCCACCCTGCAGCCGCGCCTCCACCAGCAGATGAGCCCTCGCCGCCAGCCAGCAGAGCCGTCGGAGCACCACCAGAACCGGGCCGCCTTCCCTGCCCTCCTCTCTCTTCGTCACTCCCTCTCCGTCTCTCTGCTCTCTCATGGCCTCTCTCTATGTGCCCTTCGCAGGTCGATGCCGCCGGCCATCTCCGCCCCGGATCCGGTTGCCCTTGTCGTCCCGTGCTCGGATCTACCTCCTCCAGTCATCTCCTTGCTGGTCCGCGCCCCGGGGACCCGTCGATGAACGCTGCCATGCCGTGCGCCGCCTCCTCTGTTTTCTGCGCCCGCTCGAGCGGGGAGGACGAGCGGTAGTGCATATGGGCCCTTTGCATCGCCTTCAGGCCCAGCGCCATGCCTCCTCTATTTTTCCTGCCGGCCCAAGGGGCCCATGGGTGAGCAGCCTTCCCCAGCGCCTGTTTCGGTTGGGCCAGCCAGATCCGGCCCGCTATGTTTTCTTTCCTGTCCAGTGATTTTAGTAATTATCCAGAGTTTACGGTTTTACAGAAAAACCCCTAGTCTTCATGCATATAAAACTTATAAATAATGCATCATATGTAGAAACTCTATATATGAAACATGCTTAGAATTTTGTGTAGATTCATATTGTGCAACTTTCATCCATGTTTGAAATGTTTAAAATGGTGTTTGATTAAATTTGCTCCTATGCCATGTTAAAATGCTTTAATTCATAACTAAATAACCGTAACTCCGAATTTAATAAACCTTATATGTAAATGGGGTGAAAAAATGCCTAGTTTAACATGGTGGCTTTACTTGGCATGTTTAACAACTATAAAATATGGTTTAGGGCAGAACAGTACCAAACCTAATATATGCATATGAGGAGTTTCCGAAAATTGTTGTTCGTTGTTTCCGGCCTCATTTAAACTTGACTAGATAGGTAGTTTTCTTTGCTTCACCCTCTTGCCATGTTTAACAACATTTAATATTGTTGGGTACATAAACAAGATCGAACTTAATAAGTCACGTGGTGTTTCGTCAATATGCAACGGAGTTGCATATTGAGCTCCCCTTAATTTGTAGTATTGCTTGTGCATTTTGCCATGCTATTTATCATTAAACCGGACATGCATCATACTTGTTTGCACATCGTGCCATGCTTATGTGATGTTTGTTCACCATGATTGCTTGCTTCTTTCCGGTGTTGCTTCTACGGGTTGGTTCCGATAACGTCATGTTGTGAGGATTCGTTCGACTACGTCCGTTTGTCTTCTTCATGGACTCGTTCTTCTTCCTTGCGGGATCTCAGGGAAGATGACCATACCCTCGAAATCACTTCTATCTTTGCTTGCTAGTTGCTCGCTCTTTTGCTATGCCTATGCTGCGATACCTACCAGTTGCTTATCATGCCTCCCATATTGTGAAGCCAAGCCTCTAATCACCTTGTCCTAGCAAATCGTTGTTTGCCTATGTTACCGCTTTGCTCAGCCCCTCTTATAGCGTTGTTAGTTGCAGGTGAAGATTGGAGTTTGTTCCATGTTGGAATATGGATATTTTGTTGGGATATCACAATATATCTTATTTAATTAATGCATCTATATACTTGGTAAAGGGTGGAAGGCTCGGCCTTATGCCTGGTGTTTTGTTCCACTCTTGCCGCCCTAGTTTCCGTCATATCGGTGTTATGTTCCCGGATTTTGCGTTCCTTACGCGGTTGGGTTATAATGGGAACCCCTTGACAGTTCGCCTTTAATAAAACTCCTCCAGCAAGGCCCAACCTTGGTTTTACCTTTTGCCACCTAGCCTTTTTTTCCCTTGGGAGTCGCGCATCCCGAGGGTCATCTTTATTTTAACCCCCCAGGCCAGTGCTTGTCTAAGTGTTGGTCCAAACTAGAGCCCCTTGCAGCGCCACCTCAGGGAAACTCGAGGGCTGGTTTTAGTTGTACGGATTGCTTATCCGGTGTTGCCCTGAGAACGAGATATGTGCAGCTCCTATCGGGATGTCGGCGCATCGGGTGGTCTTGCTGGACTTGTTTTACCATTGTCGAGGATGTCTTGTAGAACCGGGATACCGAGTCTGATCGGAATGTCTCGGGAGGAGGTCTATTCCTTCGTTGACCGTGAGAGCTTGTAATGGGCTAAGTCGGGACACCCCTGCAGGGATTTGAACTTTTGAAAGCCGTGCCCGCGGTTATGGGCAGATGGGAATTTTTTAACGTCCGGTTGTAGAAAACCTGAATTTGACCTTAATTAAAAATGCATCAACCGCGTGTGTAACCGTGATGGTCTCTTTCCGGCAGAGTCCGGGAAGTGAACACGGTGTTGGAGTAATGTTTGGCGTAGGTTGTTCTAGGATCACTTCTTGATCATAGTTTCTCGATCGTGTTTTGCCTTCTCTTCTCGCTCTTATTTGCGTATGTGTAGCCACCATATATGCTAGTCGCTTGCTGCAGCTCCACCTCATACCTTTTACCTTACCCATAAGCTTAAATAGTCTTGATCACAAGGGTGTGAGATTGCTGAGTCCCCGTGACTCACAGATACTTCCAAAAAACCAGTTTGCAGGTGCCGTTGAACCGTGCAGATGAAGCAACCAAGCTCAAGGAGGAGCTCGATGATGATCTTGTCCTTTATGTTGTTCTGTTTCCAGTTGATCAGTAGAGGAGCCCAGTTGGGGTCGATCGGGGATCTGTGTAGCATTTGGGGTAGTCTTCTTTTATTTTGGTTCCATAGTCGGACCTTGATTGTATTGTTTGATGTAATGCTTTATTCATGTAATTGGGTGAAGTGGCGATTGTAAGCCAACTATGTATCTCTTTCCCTTATGTATTACATGGGTTGTGTGAAGATTACCTCACTTGCGACATTGCTTTCAATGCGGTTATGCCTCTAAGATGTGCTTCGACACGTGGGAGATATAGCCGCATCGAGGGCGTTACAGGCGCCCCCTGGGCAACCAGGGTCTATGCCAACCTGACGTCTTGATCATCCGGTGTGCTCTAAGAACGAGATATGTGCAGCTCCTATCGGGATTTGTCGGCACATCCGGGCGGCTTTGCTGGTCTTGTTTTATCATTGTCGAAATGTCTTGTAACCGGGATTCCGAGTCTGATCGGGTCTTCCTGGGAGAAGGAATATCCTTCGTTGACCGTGAGAGCTTGTGATGGGCTAAGTTGGGATACCCCTGCAGGGTTTTGAACTTTCGAAAGCCGTGCCCACGGTTATGGGCAGATGGGAATTTGTTAATATCCGGTTGTAGAGAACTTGACACTTAACTTAATTAAAATGCATCAACAGTGTGTGTAGCCGTGATGGTCTCTTTCCGGTGGAGTCCGGGAAGTGAACACGGTTCTGGTGTTATGCTTGGACGTAAGTAGTTTCAGGATCACTTCTTGATCACTTCTAGTTCACGACCGTGCATTGCTTCTCTTCTCGCTCTTATTTGCGTATGTTAGCCACCATATATGCTAGTGCTTGCTGCAGCTCCACCTCACTACCCCTTTCCTACCCATAAGCTTAAATAGTCTTGATCTCGTGGGTGTGAGATTGCTGAGTCCTCGTGACTCACAGATACTTCCAAACAGTTGCAGGTGCCGACGATGCCCGTGCAGGTGATGCAACCCAGCTCAAGTGGGAGCTCGATGAAGATCGTGTTCATTGTGTTGCCTCGTTTTCCAGTTGATCAGTAGTGGAGCCTAGTCGGGGCGATCGGGGATCTTTTGCATTAGGGGTTGTCTTTCTTTATTTGGTTCCGTAGTCGGACCTTGATTGTATCTGGATGATGTAATGCTATATTTATGTATTGTGTGAAGTGGCGATTGTAAGCCAACTCTTTATCCCATTCTTATTCAGTACATGGGATGTGTAAAGATTACCCCTCTTGCGACATGCCTACTATGCGGTTATGCCTCTAAGTCGTGCTCCGACACGTGGGAGATATAGCCACATCGTGGGTGTTACAAGTTGGTAATCAGAGCCATCCCCGAGTTAGGAGCCCCCTGCTTGATCGAATCGCTGACATTGTTGAGTCTAGAAAAATGTTTTGAGTCTTATAGGATCATATATATCGGAGAGTAGGATTCTTTTTACACCTCAGTCCCTTCGTCGCTCTGGCGAGGCCTTATGACGTAGAGTTTTGACTCTTCTCTCCTCAAATTTCATGAATTTTTTTAGGATCACACGGGTATCTTGGAATCGTTCCGATGGTTTTGCGACGAGAACATTGTTCTTGGTGCCTCCTGACATTTAGGGGTTGTGGCAGTGTCCTAGGGAGTTGAGCTCCGAGGTGTTGTCATCACAATTTTAACATTGCAGTTCTGGAATACCTGAGCTCGCCGACATCGAAAATCTCTTTTATGCAGTTGTTGGTGAGATAACCTTGACGCCACCCAGTACTGGGGCGGGAGTTCGGGAGTATTGCCATAACTCGTATAATGAATGCTTTTTGAAGGTTGAGGCAAATGATTTCTGAAGGTTTCTTGGTTATGTGTTGAAGGATGGATACAGCTGGATGTAGGATTTGCTAGTTTGGGTGAGATATTATGCTTCCCCTGTATCCCCAACACCTGATTGCATAACTAGAAAGTTTCGGGAGTTTATAAGTGGGAATTCAAGCAGCCCCTAGGATATCTTTCCGACAGATGTATGATACGAAATTGGGGTTCGACGTCTAGTGGTCCGCCTATCCACGGTTGGTTTTACAGTGGTCTCATTGTGTCTTAAAAATTCCTTGGCTATGCTGACTCGGGGACGCTTCGTATGTCATGTGCACTGCCTTGTACATGATGGTGTTGTACGATCGAGCCTGTGTGGGCCCCACCACGAAAACTTCGGACGAAATCTCTATCATATGTTTGTTCTGGCTTATTTTGCAAGCCAATCCTTTGTTTTGTTTTTTTAGTTGTGGTATTCGAGTTGCTTCAATGTCAATTGTGTTTCCATACCTTTCCTAAGCGGTATTCTCATATATCTATGTGAATACAAATCCTTCTTGATAATTGAGATTGTCTTGTCAATTCTTTCCAACCGGCGTGTTTCTCTTCAAGTGGATCAGATCATTTCAACATCCGCAAGATCAATTATCAGTTCTTCTCAACAGTGCTCATTTCATCTGTCCCAAGCTGCCTTTGTTTTCCCCGCCCTCCCACCCTTTCCCTTCAAGGAATCAGATGTCTTAATCAAGTATCCACTTTATTCATGTGAAGTCTCTTCTTTCTTTTCAATCAATGTTCTTACCCGGTGGTTCTCATGAAGATGCTGTACAAGTTCATCATTCTGCGTTCTTTTTCTTCTCCGGTGGATCCAATTCAAGCTTTGTTGATCATATCCTTTTCCTCGTTTCAAATACCTTCTCATGCCGGTGCACCTCATAATCATTCACCTCTCGCTATTCATTTGTTCGGGAGTGCTGAAGATATCTGAGAAGGCTCGTCTTTTCATTCAAGGTCTGTTCAACCTATTTCGAGGTTGTTATCACATTCAAGCCATTTAATTCAACCACGGCAATCTTCCTTTAAGTCGTTCAACGGTGTATCTTTTGAGTGGGCCCTAACCCACAGGTCTTTTCCCAGGATCTTACCTGACTCTTCTATTTTCTCGGAGATATTCTCAAATCTTCTAAACTTTGACGTAAGAATGAATTTTCATCAGTCAAATGTATTTCTCCAAGATCGGTCAAATTCTTTTCATCGTTGGTTCAACCTCTTCGCATTTGATTCTCCTAGAGTGTCTAAACAATTCTTGATGGTGTTTCTCGTCGTCATTCTCGGTTTGTGAAGATCGAAGAAGATTTTTTATCTCAAGCTTGTACATTCTCTTCAAGATTCATGGTTCTAGCTTGTTGCCATGCTCTCATAATTGTTTTCAATTGTGAGAATTCTTTTCACCCATCCAGAGCAATTCAAGAGTCTTTTCAGTTTGATTCTCCGAAGACCATCATTGCGGGTTTATTCATTCTCAGTTTTCAACTCTCATTCTCCAAATCATACCGGTGCATCATTCGAGTATGATCATGAGCTCATGATCTCTTCATTTCACTTGTATCTAAATTCTCTCAAGTATCTTCATTCATTTTTCTAATTCTTCCCGATGTTTCCTTATCTTTTCTTCATTCATTTTCAATTCTTACGGTGGTTTGTTCAAGTTTCTTCTTCCTTCATTCTCATATCAATTCATTCGTTGTTTCCAAATCCTACCGGTGGTTCGTTGAAGATTTTCTCAAGTTTGCGCTATATCTCTCTTAATCCTTTCTACGAGAATAAGTAGTATGCCAAATCCGTTGCTTGTCATCAATCTACATTGGTGAAGGATAAGCATAAGGTAATTCTTATTCTTGTTTCATGAAGTAAATTCAATTCTTTATTCCGGAGGTTCATCAAAATTCTCGGTTTCAATTGTTTCATTTTTTCTTTTCCCAGAGTTCCAAGCTCTCTCAAGTATTTCACCATGAAGCTCCATTTAAATCATCGCAAGGCTTCACCTTGTGTTTTTTCAACTTCTCTTTCCTTTTGTTTGATCATCCTTTTGTTACTGGAGTTCTTCATGGAGGCTACATGGCGGTTCGTCAAGGATTCTTTTCAGTCTTCAATTGTTCTTCAAGATTTCTCTCGAAGTTAAGATCTGCCAACCTATCCTCTCAAATAAACATGGTGTTCAACACATGTCTTGTTTTCAGGAGTTCAAGCATTCTTCATCTTGCATTCCGAAGTGCAATTCATTCTACCTTATCATTTGAGGTGGTGTTATGTCATTCGTGACAATTTGAGTTCGTGTTTCACGATTCAACAGTTGTCAAGAATGAGATAGTTAAACCCATCAATCTCTTCGAGCATGAGCTCTTCTCAATCCATCAATCTCTTTGTTGGAGTTATCTTGGGTTATATTTCACCTAAAGTTTTCCCTAAGGATTGTTGCTATTATGGTGCTTATAAATCACCCAAGTCCTTCATTTATCCTTCCGGTGAAATAAGTTCTCGTCTCCTTGTTGATATCAATCCAATCTATTGTTTTTTTCGTTAGTGGCAGAATTTCACCTCAAGATTTTGAGATGTTTTTGTTGTTGATATCATGGCCACAACAAGCCTGTTCTTTTCGTTGTTGATTTCCCAACAACTCCATCCAATCCTTTTTTTAAGGATACTTTTCAAATTCAATTGTGGTAGAAGATGTCATTTTCCTCTCAATTCTTTCCTTTCCAACGATCCAACTTCTATTCTTTCGTTTCATAGGCATTGTGATGTTGCTCTCTTCACTCATCATCTCGGATTATCAGGACCATGTTCTTTTCGTGCTTATTCATTTTACCGGAGTGTCGTGCCCTCTTTTCAAGTTCTCTCATCTTATCAAGTTTTTGCCTCCCTTCTCAACCGGAGTGCCGCCTGAAATCTTTCTTACCCCTTGTGCCATTCTTTCGATAGTTCTGGAGGTAGTGTGTTGTTGATTTCATCAAGTATCATCCAATCTTCCCAAGATCATGTTCGATTCCTTCCATTTGCATTCGGAGTGATGTACAAATTATATCATCCTTATTTCTTCTCTATCTTGTTTTAACCGGTGTGTTGTGTCTATCATTCCTCTTCTAACCAGAGTCTCATCCAAGTGCTTTCATTTTTCCAAGCTCATATTCTTTACTTTCCATTTCCGACCGGAGTGTTGTCGTAATTGATCTTTATCGTTCCTCGTACATCTCATTTCTACCGGAGTGCTTGCATGTACTTCTTGTCCATTGCAACCTTTTTTATTATGTCTTTCAACCTACAAGGTTCTTGTGATGTTCCTTGTTCCTCTTTTCTAATGGAGGTTTTCAACTTTGTTCATCTCTGTTGTATTCTTTCTTTCCATTTGTTCAACCTCTCAAGGTTCGTGGTTTCACTCGTTTGTCCAAGAAGCAACTTAGTTTCACCTTACCTCTTCCTTTTCCCTCCGGTGCCATCCCTAGGATCTCGGGTCGAGATCCTCTCATAGTGGTGGAGTGTTGTGACCCCCCGAGACCGATGCGCCAGGTGTCTCCCAGTTATTCGCTGTTGTTGTCTTGTCATTTGCTTGCGTGTTGCATTTCATCATGTCACCTCTTGCATCGCATCATGTCTTCATGCCATCATATCAGTAATCTTATAAATTTATAAATGAACCGTATGGATCTTCGATCCATTTAAATTGAGGGAACTCACATGGTGATTTCTCTATATAACATATCCTCCCAATATGTTAGGGAGCTATAATAAATATTCTAACACACTTGCAATATTCCCCATGTGTTTTCTAGTTCAAGCTTGACTTGAAAACCTTGCCCAAAATTTCTCTTCCCTTTTGCCGAGGTTCCTCCAAAAATCCGAACATTTTTGGGGCCTTCCAAACACCCCTTACTTTTTAACCCGTTTGAAATAATTCGAATGAGTTTGAATCCAAACTTCACTCACATGCGCTTTTCCTTTTTTCTTGGGTCAAGCTCAATTTTGTGAGTCCGGGAAAAATAATCCCTGTGCCATCATCCATTTTCTTCTGTCCTTTTTTCTTTTTCTTTCCTCTCGTTCCTTTCTTTCTTCTTTCTTTCTTCTATTAATGAGCAGAAATATAGGGGAGAGAGAGCCCAGCCAGGCCGCTGGCCACTTGGGCCTCCTACGAGGCCCATCCTTCCCCCGCAGCTGGCCCACTCCCTCCCGAACCCTAGGCCGACCGCTCCCTTGCCCGACATCTCCCTCTCGATCCCTCCCTTGCACCTCGCGCCGCCAGGAGGCAGAGCGATGCTTCGATCGATCTCCTCGTCTCTCTCCTTCCCTCGTCCTCCTCCCGACTGCGTCATGACTGCGGATCCGCACGCCCCTCGCCCTCCTGCTTCTCAGCCGGCCTCCTTCCTCCATGGCGCCTCCTCACCACCCGAGGCCTGCAGCTGTCGAATCGAAAGTATGTCTAGAGGGGGGGTGATTAGACTACTTGACCAAATAAAAATCTAGCCTTTTCCCAAGTTTAGTCTTTGGCAGATTTTAGCTATCTTAGCACAAGTCAAGCAATCTTAACACAATTCAAGAAAGCATGCAAAGAGTCTATGAGCAGCGGAAAGTAAAGCATGCAACTTGCAAGAATGTAAAGGGAAGGGTTTGGAGAATTCAAACGCAATTGGAGACACGGATGTTTTTGTCGTGGTTCCGATAGGTGGTCCTATCGTACATCCACGTTGATGGAGACTTCAACCCACGAAGGGTAACGGTTGCGCGAGTCCACGGAGGGCTGCACCCACGAAGGGTGCACGAAGAAGCAACCTTGTCTATCCCATCATGGCCATCGCCCACGAAGGACTTGCCTCACTAGCGGTAGATCTTCACGAAGTAGGCGATCTCCTTGCCCTTACAAACTCCTTGGTTCAACTCCACAATCTTGTCGGAGGCTCCCAAGTGACACCTAGCCAATCTAGGAGACACCACTCTCCAAGAAGTAACAAATGATGTGTTGATGATGAACTCCTTGCTCTTGTGCTTCAAATGATAGTCTCCCCAACACTCAACTCTCTCTCACATGATATGTATTTGGTGGAAAGAAGATTTGAGTGGAAAGCAACTTGGGGAAGGCTAGAGATCAAGATTCATATGATGAGAATGGAATATCTTGGCCTCAACACATGAGTAGGTGGTTCTCTCTCAAAAAATGTGTATTGGAATTGTAGGTATGTTCTGATGGCTCTCTTCTTGAATGAAGAGTGGGTGGAGGGGTATATATAGCCTCCACACAAAAACTAACCGTTACACACAATTCACCAATCTCGGTGAGACCGAATTGAGAGACTCGGTCGGACCGATTTAGCAAACCTAGTGACCGTTAGGATTTTCGGTGGGACTGAGATGCAACTCGGTAGGACCGATATGGTTAGGGTTAGGGCATACCGTAATCTCAGTGTGACCGATTACACAAACTCGGTGGGACCGATTTTGGTAATAAGCTAACCAGAGAGTTGGTCAGGTAAACTCGGTGGGACCGATCGCTCGTTTCGGTGGGATCGAAATGTTACAAAAGGGAAACAGAGAGTTTACATTACAATCTCGGTGGGACCGATCGCTCATCTCGGTAGGACCGAAACGTTACGAAGGGAAACAGAGAGATTACAACCCCATCTCGGTGTGACCGAGATCCCTATCGTTGGGACCGATTTGCCTAGGGTTTGTGGCAGTGGCTATGACATCTGAACTCGGTGGCGCTGGATAGAAAGAATCGGTGGGGCCGAGTTTGACTTTTGGTTTAGGTCATATGTGGATGTGGGAAGGTAGTTGAGGGTTTTGGAGCATACACTAAGCACTATGAAGCAAGAACCTCATCAAGCAACACCTCATCCCTCCTTGATAGTATTGGCTTTTCCTATAGACTCAATGTGATCTTGGATCACTTAAAATATAAAATGTAGAGTCTTGGACTTTGAGCTTGATCCAATCTTTTTGTCCTTAGTATTTTGAGGGGTCCACTTTCCTCATCCATGCCATGCCATTCATTGAGCTTTTCCTGAAATATTAATCTTGGAATAGCATTAGCTCAATGAGCTATATGTTGTTAGGAATTACCAAAATCACCTAGGGATAGTTGCACTTTCAATCTCCCCCATTTTGGTAATTGATGACAACATATAGATCAAAGCATCGACGAATGATAATAAGAGTGAAAAACATTGTCGCTTTGAGAAGTATGTGAAAAGCAAGAGCTCCCCCTAAATTTGTGCATAGTTTATGATTTTTTTTGGACTGCAAATGCACAGAGAATTAGGCACTCATCAACAAGCAAAGTGAATGATCATATAGGGATAAAATGATAATGTCATCCAACAAGCATTAATGTAGCATATGATCAAACACACATGATCATCCAAGTATCACACAGAAAGAAAGTATCTCAAACAAGCAAATAAAGTTCAACCACCAAAGCAAGAGAGAATAAAAAAGCAACACTCTCTCTCGAAGCCTATGATCCATACATTTTTCTCCCCCTTTGGCAACAAGTTACCAAAAGTTCCTAGAAAATGCATAGCACTAAATAGTCTCTCAGGCTTGGTCTTCAGGTGGTGGTGTCCGGATAACTCCAAGAACGAAGGCTTCAGTCGATGTAGATGGAGCTGATGGAGTAGGTGCTGGAGCTGGTGGCACTGAAGCTGTAGCTGGTGCAGATGAAGTGGCTCTGGTGTCTGGAACAGGCACTGCAGCAGATCTCTGAGCTCTAGGCACTCTGGCAAATGCATCAGTGGTTGTCTTGCCCTTCCTCTCCTGCATATCATCCTGAAGTTGCTCCACAACAGACTGGATCTCAGTTACCTTCACATCCATGTCATAGAACTTCTGCTCCACGATCCTTTCCAAGCTCTCCTGGTTTTGAGTCAGGGTGGCCAGCCCTTTCTCAATCCTTAGAGTGGATGCAATCAAGTAGCCAAGCTGATCTTGCTTGCTCTTCAGAAGATACTGAGATGCCTCTTCCATGGTTGGCATCTTTGCAGCTTTCTCAGCATTTGCCTTCTCCCTCTTTGGTTGAACGTGCACAGAAGATGGTTCATCCTCATTCATGACCACTTGGTTGTCCTCAAAGTCTGGATAGATAGGCATGTGCTCCTTGTCCAACAAGTATGTGCCAGTGCCCATCTTGGAGTTAATCAACTCCTGGATCTGTGGTGCATACCCACAACTTCTCTTTTGGTCAGCAACTGTCCTCTTGATAGTTTCAACTATAAGACTCATGACCTTGAACTTTTGTGGCACATCAAATATATGTAGTAGATTGATGGAGTGGCCTCTGATCATTCTGTGATCACCAGACTTGGGCAGAAGAGTGTGCCTGAGGATCCAATTGATAGTAGGCAGTCCTGACAGCAGGTGTTTCACTGATCTAAATTGGTGAGTCTCAAGATCTGCATCAGGAATCTCCTTGTACATGCTTGCCATTGAGTTGTGATCCTTCTTCTTCTTGGCATAGACATCCAAGTCATCTTCATTCTCCTCAGGAGCATTGATCAATTGAGACCATTCTGCTACTATTGACTAGTATCTAGTGCCTTCAGACATCCAGACTATCTTTCCATCTGGGTAGAAGTGAGTTGTGGAGTAGAACTGCATGATAAGCTCATCATTCCACTTTGTGAACTTCTAAGCCACAAACTCATCAACTCCAAAATCCTTGAAACTTTCATATACTCCTGGATAATGTTCTTCATTCTCCTTGATGTACTCCCAGTTGACCCATCTCATGTCACATACTATTGGTTTCTTGTCAAGCAACACTGTCTCATAAAAATCCTACTGTTCTTTGGTATGGAACCTGTAGTCCACAGCAGTTATCCTTCTGGTGGCATATGGATCTGACTCTCTCCATAGCCTCAATCCCGAGTCCTTCCTGATCTTCATGTTTTCTGCTACAGGATGAGCATCATTATGATCTGGAATTTTTGGCTTTAACTTCCTCAAAACTTGTGTCTCATCATCTTCTTCTTCAGCAACAATTTCAGGCACTGGGGCCTTGTTTTTCTCAGCAGCTAGAATGTTCCTGGTACTCCTCTTTGGTGAAGTTTTGGGTTTTGGAGCAGCTGGCTTGGAAGTTCCTTTGGGCTTAGATGAAGTAGCCCCTGATCTTATGGCATCTCCCATAAGCTTTTGTGCCTTAGGTGCTGGTGCAACATCTTCTTCCTCTTCCTCTTCTTCAGAGTCTTTCATGATTGAGGATCTCCCAAGCACTCTGGCAGTGGTCTTTTCGACCCTTTCCTTCCTTTTCTTTTCTACCACAACCTGATCTTTGGGTGCAGATCCCAAAGTCTCTCGAGTGGATGCTCTGGCTTTAGACATTGGAGTTCTCTTGGCAGGAACCTTTTGCTTCATTCCTGGCTTGGTGGCAGCAGCTGTGCCATATTCCTTCTTCAGGACTTTCCTCTTTGAGGTGGTTTCTTCTTCCTCAGCCACATAGCCCTCATCCTCTGACTCCGAGGTTCTTTTCTTGCTGGCCCTGGTGGCAGCATTTGGCAGATTGCTTGGTGTGCTCCTGATGCCATCATCTGAGCTGCTAGAGGGACTAGTGCCCTCACTCAAGTGAACCTGCTCCTCTGACTTATTCTGACTGTCACTCTGATCTGACATGATGCAAACACTGACAGCAGACCCTGTGAATAGATTATAGATGAGGTAGAGTGGATGAGCATCACGAAATATAGAGGTTTTTGCAAAACAATGAATTAAAAACTTAGTTTTAGTTTTCCACAGAAAGCATTTCGGATCTACCGATTTGCAAACTTGGTGATACCGAAGCAGCTTTGGGAACCTAAACTAGTGAACTCGGTCAGACTGAGTCACAGTTTGGTGGCACCGAGACTGCTAGGGTTTCACAAAGTGCTGAACTCGGTCACACCGATTTGCAATTCTCGGTTAGACCGAGAATCAAATGTGCAATGGCCTGAGCCAAATCGATGGAACCGATTTCATCAACTCGGTCGGTCCGAGATGGTTTCGGCAGAAACCTAACCCTAAATTTTCAATTCACGACTAAACTATGGAGTGTTTTCGATGGACAGAATGGTTTCAATCGTGACAAGATTCATGGCAAAGCAATGTGCTGGGGAATCGGAGTTAGAACAACACAAAGTTCAAGTCCATACCCTAGTTCGGCGATGAACTTGCTATGGCGGCAACGGCGGGGATGATTCCTGTTGACGGCGGCGAGACCAGCGGCAGGAGGCAACTGGCAACGAGGAGGACGATCCGGAGACCCAGGGAGGCAGAGCAGGCTAAGCGCGGGCGAGGGGGTTCAGAAAGTTTTCCAAAATTTGACCCGTGGATATATATAGCCTGACCCTGTCGGTGTGACCGAGTGGAACAACTCGGTGGCACCGAGATTCATAACTGCAAGCAGTTACTGAAACTCGGTGTGACCGAAAAGTTCAAATCGGTTGCACCGAGATTGAAAACCTAGATCGACTTAGTGATCTCGTATGACTGAAATGAATGAATCGGTCAGACCGAAACACACAAAGAAGTTTTGGAAGTTTAAGTCTATGACGAATCGGGGACTCCGAGTGCTCCTCACACAGAGTGGTTCGAACCTGACTTGATCAAATTTTGTGATGCAGCATGAATACGGTTTGATAAGAGAAAAGCATAGATAGCTAGAGAAGGTTCTGAGGCATTCTTGTCCATCCACTTGGCCAAAAGAAAAGGAAACCAATCAATCAAAACAACAAGTGGATGTCCTCGAATGAGTAAATTATGCAACCAACATGCTCACACAATAAAATGACAAATGAAATATGTGGCAAAGCATGCACAAACAATTCTAGCATCTATCAAGCAATTGGCGATGACTAGGTCATCTATATATGAGTATATTGTAGGAGTCAAATGAGAACATTTGATCATAGGTCATACTCATCGTTTAAGCACAAGTGGGGTTACCACTTTTTCATAAAGCGTTGTTGTGTTCACACCATTAGAGTTGCTTTAACTCAATTGTTAGAGTAAATCTCCCCCTAGATGTGAGATCCCCCCTAAGAGGGATGAACTAACCTTGGGTTTTGTCGATGATGACTTCATGTAGATGTTGAAGATGTGGATGCTCTAAGTTGATGTAGATCATTTGGAGCTATACTTTGGAGTGAGTTGCACTTTCAATTCCTACACGGGTTAGTCCCACAAGGAACGAACAAGGATATCCATAGACATAGAGTGATGCACACATAAGATGATGTCTATGAAAGCTTTAGGTTACCTTGTCCCTTGTCTTACCAACAAGAGGGTTTGTGACTCCTTGAACTAGTGCAAGATGTGGAAGTTGATTGCACTTGTTCTTGCCAAAATGATAAGAGTGAAGTATGTTGGCGGAGTCACCCTCAAGAACTCTCTAGTTATTCTTCTTCGGGATCCACACCATCTTGATGGGAATCCTCGGAGTTGTAGTTGTACTTGATGAAGTGGAACTTGATGTAGTCTTGGGAACCCACTTGACCAAGGCCTTAGGAGCTTCTTCAAATGCATCAATTTCCTCTTGAAGCTTGTCCTTGCCTTTTTGCTTGTGGTCTTGTGGTGGAAGATCATCTTGAGCTTGTGTCCCCTTGAAAGAAGTAGGATCATACTTCTCTTGTTGAGGAACAAACTTCGTCTTGGGGTATTGATCTTCTTCTCACTCAACTCCATTGGCATTGAACTTTCGTTCAAAACCAATACCTTGATTCTTCCGGTGCCTTCCTTGCTTACGTATAATTTCCTTGAATTACTTACTCCCGACAAGGCTCTTGTAAACACCTGTCTCTATAATTCCCTTCAATAAGCTATTTTCTTGCTCAAGTGTAACTTGGCTAAGAGAATCATTAGTGGAATCAAGAGAACAACTAGAAGCAACAACATTGGATTTAGCATGATTGTTGTTACTACTATAGGAAGAATCTTTCTTGTTCTTGTTACTAGACTTGACTTGAGGCATGTAAGTGGATAAGAGTAAATGCTTGGCAATGTAAGAAGAACTTTTCTTGCGAAGATCATCACTGATTGCCTTTAAGAACTCATGCTCTTGCTCAAGGTTGAGCTTCTCAAAACGTAATTTCTCATGAGTCCTTAAAAGTTCTCGATGATCTCCTAAGATAGTTTCATGAGCTAACTTAAGAGTGTTTAGTTCTTTAGTTAGAGACTCAATCTTATCCTTATCATTGTCATTCGTTTCATCTTGATTAGCATGATTAATTGACGTTTCATCATAGTATTCATCACTATAGTTGTCAACAAGTAAATCATCATCACCTAACAAGTCATCTTCATCACTATTGAAATCAACATACTCGGGGTGTGATACCTTTGGACCTTTGGCCATGAAGCATCTTCCAATTCCTTCATTTGATGAATCAAATATGTCGTAGGAGTTGGTTGACACAAGTGCTAGACTGGCAAGACCTTCATCTTGAGTATATTCGGAGTCGGAGTGATAGCTTCTCTCGGAGTCATTGTCAGAGTCGGAGCTGGATACCCATTCACCAACATGAGCTTGACGTCTTCGTTTTGTGTAGCTCCTTGATGACTTGTCCTTCCTTTCCGAATCCTTGCTTCTCCGAGAGGGTCTTCTTTCATATCGATCATCCCTACTCCTTCTCCCCCTTGATGGTGATTCTTCTCTTCTACTTCTTCTTTTGGGAGAATCTTCTCTTCTCTTGTGGGGAGCCGTACACTCATTGGAGTAGTGTCTGGGTCTTCCACAATTGTAGCAGTTTTGCTCTCGACTAGAAGATCTTTTGTCATTGTAGGACCTTGACTTGGAACTTCTCTCTTTGCTTCTATTCTTGTAGAACTTGTTGAAGTTCTTCACCATTAGGCTCAATTCTTCATTGAAGGTTTGTTTCTCACTTGATGGTGTGGGGGCTTCACATGAGGCTTTGTAAGCACCACTTGACTTGTTATGGAGCTCCTCCTTATCCTTGAGTGATATCTCATGAGCAACAATTCTTCCAATGACTTCCGTTGGCTTAAGATCTTTGTAATTTGGCATCATTTGGATCAATGTGCATACGGTATCGTATTTTCCATCCAAGGCTCTTAGGATCTTTTTGATGATGAATTTGTCGGTCATCTCTTCACTTCCTAAGCTGGCAATCTCATTTGTGATAAGAGCAAGCCTAGAGTACATTTCAACGACACCTTCACCATCCTTCATTTTGAAATTGTCAAGTTGACTTTAAAGCACATCCAACTTGGATTCCTTGACGGAGTCGGTACCTTCATGCATGTCAATCAAAGTATCCCAAATTTCCTTTGCATTCTCAAGACGACTGATTTTGTTGAATTCTTCGGGGCACAATCCATTGAAGAGGATATCACAAGCTTGAGCGTTGTATTGCAGCATTTTCAACTCTTCCGCGGTGGCTTCACGATTCGGTTCTCTCCCATCAAAGAATTCACCTTGCAATCCAACACACACAATAGCCCAAACAGTGGGGTTATGTCCAAGAATATGCATTTTCATCTTATGCTTCCAACTAGCAAAATTAGTACCATCAAAGTAAGGACCTCTACGGTGGTAATTTCCCTCGCTAGACGCCATACTCTCCTAGGTTGTGAAACCAAGGCTATGACTTCCAAAAGCTATGAAAATCAAAGCAAATGGAGACCAAAGCTCTGATACCACTTGTAGGATCGAAAGTATGTCTAGAGGGGGGGGGGGTGATTAGACTACTTGACCAAATCAAAATCTAGCCTTTTCCCAATTTTAGTCTTTGGCAGATTTTAGTTACCTTAGCACAAGTCAAGAAATCTTAACACAATTCAAGTAAGCATGCAAAGAGTCTATGAGCAGCGGAAAGTAAAGCATGCAACTTGCAAGAATGTAAAGGGAAGGGTTTGGAGAATTCAAACGCAATTGGAGACACAGATGTTTTCGTCGTGGTTCCGATAGGTGGTCCTATCGTACATCCACATTGATGGAGACTTCAACCCACGAAGGGTAACGGTTGCGCGAGTCCACGGAGGGCTCCACCCACGAAGGGTGCACGAAGAAGCAACCTTGTCTATCCCATCATGGCCATCGCCCACGAAGGACTTGCCTCACTAGCGGTAGATCTTCACGAAGTAGGCGATCTCCTTGCCCTTACAAACTCCTTGGTTCAACTCCACAATCTTGTCGGAGGCTCCCAAGTGACACCTAGCCAATCTAGGAGACACCACTCTCCAAGAAGTAACAAATGGTGTGTTGATGATGAACTCCTTGCTCTTGTGCTTCAAATGATAGTCTCCCCAACACTCAACTCTCTCTCACATGATATGTATTTGGTGGAAAGAATATTTGAGTGGAAAGCAACTTGGGGAAGGCTAGAGATCAAGATTCATATGATGAGAATGGAATATCTTGGCCTCAACACATGAGTAGGTGGTTCTCTCTCAGAAAATGTGTATTGGAAGTGTAGGTATGTTCTGATGGCTCTCTTCTTGAATGAAGAGTGGGTGGAGGGGTATATATAGCCTCCACACAAAAACTAACCGTTACACACAATTCATCAATCTCGGTGAGACCGAATTGAGAGACTCGGTCGGACCGATTTACCAAACCTAGTGACCGTTAGGATTTTCGGTGGGACTGAGATGCAACTCGGTAGGACCGATATGGTTAGGGTTAGGGCATAACGTAATCTCAGTGTGACCGATTACACAAACTCGGTGGGACCGATTTTGGTAATAAGCTAACCAGAGAGTTGGTCAGGTAAACTCGGTGGGACCGATCGCTCGTTTCGGTGGGGCTGAAATGTTACAAAAGGGAAACAGAGAGTTTACATTACAATCTCGGTGGGACCGATCTCTCATCTCGGTAGGACCGAAACGTTACGAAGGGAAACAGAGAGATTACAACCCCATCTCGGTGTGACCGAGATCCCTATCGTTAAGACCGATTTGCCTAGGGTTTGTGGCAGTGGCTATGACATCTGAACTCGGTGGCGCCGGATAGAAAGAATCGGTTGGGCCGACTTTGACTTTTGGTTTAGGTCATATGTGGATGTGGGAAGGTAGTTGAGGGTTTTGGAGCATATCACCGAGTACTATGAAGCAAGAACCTCATCAAGCAACACCTCATCCCTCCTTGATAGTATTGGCTTTTCCTATAGACTCAATGTGATCTTGGATCACTTAAAATATAAAATGTAGAGTCTTGAACTTTGAGCTTGAGCCAATCTTTTTGTCCTTAGTATTTTGAGGGGTCCACTTTCCTCATCCATGCCATGCCATTCATTGAGCTTTTCCTGAAATATTAATCTTGGAATAGCATTAGCTCAATGAGCTATATGTTGTTAGGAATTACCAAAACCACCTAGGGATAGTTGCACTTTCAGCAGCCCTGTGCCTCCCTCCGCGGGCGGGCTTGAGCAGGAGCTCCCCGAGCCGGTGCTCGTCGGTCAACTCCACATGCCCTCCGTCGTCCGCTTCCGGCGCCTCCGACCCTCCTCTGCATCGTCTCCCCATCACCATGGCCCGACGCCCGAGCGCCTCCTGCTGCGAGCTCTACCAGGACCATGTCACCGTCCTGCCTCCAAGTTCGTTGCCACCAAGCGCCGCCTTGGCCATGCCCGACGCCGCAAGCAGGGCCCCGTTCCCGTCTCTGGCGCCTCAAGACCCATGCCCAAGCCCTCTGCTCGTGCAGGAGGTTTGCCTCCTTGCTTCGCGCCAAGGCTGACGCGGGCCACTTCGCCTCGTGCTGCCGGTGCACCGGCGGACCTCCACCTCACCCCGTTCTTCATGCTGCCTGTTGGCCCTCTGTTTCTTCCTCGCGGTGAACACATTCGGCCATGGATGTTTTGAGTCGCTTGTCTCATGCACACGTCGTGTTTTCCTCCAAATCCATCGAAGACCACCATGCAAAAATAACCAAGCACCCATGGACGCAAGTACCAACCGCCGCATTCCATTTCATATTTTTCAAGGCCGAGAGGATGCCAAGTACCACGACGTCGATGCCCCTCAAGTTCGACTACATGGAACCGCCAAGTACCCCTACGCGCGAAGATGCCAAGACCGTTTCGGGATTCACCAAGTACGGCTGCTGATGACTCGAACATCTACGAAAACATGTACCACTACCGTCGCTGAGATCGCGAGAACCTCTACCGTCGACCCTAGAGCATGCGAGAATGGCTACTTCTACTACGAACGTCCCGAGAACGTCTACTTCCCCTACACCGCATCGAACTCAAACCGCTCCGATAACGCACGCTTCAAAGGTATAACCCCGACGCGACGTCCGTGAACGAATGCTTGCGATGTTTGACATGAACTCCGTGTTTGCACCATGCCCGTTTGCTCATGCACGTCCCCGTTTGCCATGCCGTCGACCCTTGGGAACCCGGTTACTGAGATCATCCCACCATCTCTTGCACATGCCGCTCATCTCTCATTTGATTGTTTGCACCAGTATCTTTGTGAGCTACCAGAACCGATATGGTGCCGTGGCATCATTTTCGGATTCATCGCCGTGGCACCCTTTCGTTTCCGCCACGATGACAAATGCCTCATATCTTATCATGCCAACATTTTCTTAAAATTGCATAAACTTGCATATGTCATCCGCATCATGATAACAACTTCAAGAATGTTTAAATTGTTGCTTGCTTCAATTGCTAAATGCATATGAGGTTTTCCGGAATTGTTGCTTGTTGTTCCGGCCTCATTTAAACTTGCCTAGTTAGGTAGTTTTATTATGCTTCACATCTTGCCATGTTAATCAACATGTAATATTGTTAAGTTTCTAACCGGGACTGAACTAAATAATTGATGTGGTGTTCCGTCAATATGCAAATCGTTGCATATTGAGCTCCACTTAATTTGTAGTGTTGTTTTTGCACTTTGCCATGCCTTGTTTCTTTAAACCGTACATGCATCATACTTGGTTGTGCATCATGCCATGTTGATGTGATGGTTGTTTACTATGTGGTTTGTTTCTTTCCGGTGTTGCTTCTTCGGGTTAGTTCCGGTAACATCGCGTTTGTGAGGATCCGTTCGACTACGTCCGTTTGTATTCTTCATGGACTCGTTCTTCTTCCTTGCGGGATTTCAGGCAAGATGACCATACCCTTGAAATCACTTCTATCTTTGCTTGCTAGTTGCTCACTCTTTTGCTATGCCGCGATACCTACCACTTGCTATATGATGCCTCCCATATTGCCATGTCAAGCCTCTAACCCATCTTTCCTAGCAAACCGTTTTTGGCTATGTTACCGCTTTGCTCAGCCCCTCTTATAGCGTTGCTAGTTGCAGGTGAAGATGAAGTTTGTTCCATGTTGGAACATGGATATTGTTGGGATATCATTATTATATCTTGTTTACCTTAATGCACCTATATACTTGGTAAAGGGTGGAAGGCTCAGCCTTATGCCTGGTGTTTTGTTCCACTCTTGCCGCCCTAGTTTCCGTCATACCGGTGTTATGTTCCTTGATTTTGCCTTCCTTACGCGGTTGGGTGTTATGGGAACCCCTTGACAGTTCGCTTTGAATAAAACTCCTCCAGCAAGGCCCAACCTTGGTTTTACATTTTCCTCACCTAGCCTTTTTCCCTTGGGTTTCCGGAGCCCGAGGGTCATCTTTATTTTAACCCCCCGGGCCAGTGCTTCTCTAAGTGTTGGTCCAACCTGAGCGATGTCCGGTGCCCCTTGGGCAACCAGGGTCTATGGCAACCCGACGTCTTGCTCATCCGGTGTGCCCTGAGAACGAGATATGTGCATCTCTTATCGGGATTTGTCGGCACATTATCTTTAGGCATGTCGCTCACGCATTGTCTCACACCTCTCTTCCTAATCGACGAGTATGATTCTAGCAGAGCATTCTATAGGATGCCCCTTAAAGTTAGGTTGGATGAATAGTAATATCAGAGATAAGGGGTTACCTCAGTCTGAGGACCTAGGGTTAAAGATCCTAGCCGGCTTTGTCAGTGGACACAGAGTCCTTCACGATTCTGCTATCTTTGTCTTGTATGACTAGTCATCCATGGGTCTCCCTAAATGCGTCACGGGCCGACCAATGTGGCGCGGGACGGAACCGAACCAAGGGCCTCACCTCGGCCCACCAGACCTCACGCGGTGACACACCCTCTGCCCCCAGGTCTCGTTATCTTCTCACACCCACACATACCAACACAGACACCACACAAAAAAAATTCTCCTCGTGCCTCTATCCCCTCCCCCCTTGCATACACACACTCAAGGGCATCTCTCGCCGTGACGTCATATTCGTCGCTCTCTCTCTAGACCTCTCTCATTTCTCATGCTATCTCTCCCACACACCCCGCCGGCCCCTCTATCCATGCCGCTCTCGAATACGTAATACACACATACCTCTCTAGGCCCTGCCAAATACATCAACTACACATTCGCACATGTTACATCACGTACCCCATTGATCTAAATAGCCCTCTCTTCACGTTTATTTCGCATACAACATTCCTTTTGAATAAAGTGTGGCCAAAAAATTATTTTAGAATTTCTACATATATACAACATTACAAAGTTATATGGAGGAGTATGAACATTAATTTGCATTGCATGGTGCCCACAATGATATTTATTCCACACTGTGAATTTTTATATTTTTATACTATATATAAAGTTAGTCATAATAAAGAGAAACGAAGAGCATCTCTCTCTCCATCGCATACACCCCCTCTATGCCCCTTTCACGTACGCACACAAACTATCCCGAGGTCCTCTAAAAGTACGCCCCCAGCACATTCACGCATCTTTCATCTTTCTATCGTGA
This sequence comes from Triticum urartu, assembly GCF_056163025.1. NCBI lineage: Eukaryota > Viridiplantae > Streptophyta > Magnoliopsida > Poales > Poaceae > Triticum > Triticum urartu. Next base: position 251,516,787 of record NC_141873.1, read on the forward strand.
TATATACATTGACGATCATTGTATTTGAAGCGAAAGCACGATACATACATTGGACTTCAGAATCTACTCATTACGGTCACCATTTACATTTTGTGGTTATTATACAGTCACGGGCTCACCGTACAGCTCTATATGTGCTCAAGACATGACTAGTTGACCAGTTAAACGCTCCACGTGGCACCTCTAGTGTTGCGTCACATTATCTCACTACCATTGGGCCCACCTGTCGGCGTGTATCTACTCTACACTCTTATAAAAAACATAGTGGGTGATGATGGTGTGCCTGCCATCCTGCAATATAGGCCGTCCGATTTATATCTGACGGATAGGAAGGAAACTATGTCAATTTTGTAAAAAAGGTACCCACACACCTCTCCACATTTGCAAATAAGGCCTTCCCTCGTTCATCCTTTTCTCTCACAAGATAAACTACTCATACAAATGCATCTTGATGTTACGTGCAACGCACGTGCATCTTGCTAGTAAGAATGAAAACAAGCGACAAAAAAAATATTGGACGGTGGTTCAAAGTCATGACCGCGGGCACAACGGACGAGGTGGCCTTGTACTGGTATGATGAGCCGTCTGTTTTAACACACGGGAGCTGGTGTGGTGATTATACACACATGCACGCATGCACACGAACTGTATGCCCGCAACACTCACACGAACACATGCAGCCACGCACGCACGCAGCACTCACACGTACACACGCAACCACGCACGCACGCAACACTCACACGCACACATGCACGCATGCATGCACACACCACATGATGAACACACACTCTCACGCTCAAGTGCTCAACCTACTCGTGCATGCACACACATCAGCCCTGACTGACACATACACAACCAGGTGGTTCATGTGCACGGGTTGGAGCCTTGTCGCGCCTGCGTAAATTTGTGTTTATCTGGCATTTTTCCTATGCGAACTGATAGGTAGGACCCACAAGGAACGTGGTCAATTTGATTAGTCAACATGGTGTCACGCAGACTATTTGGCCGGTCAACACAGTGCAATCCGATGCTGAATGGTGAGCAAGTGACCGTATAATCACTTCAAAACGTATATAGTGACCGTAATGAGCGTATTGTGAAGTCTGGTGACTGTATTATGCATTTCTCTCTGTAGGCCCTCCAAAACTACATCTCTACACATTCTCGCATGTTACATCTAACAACTATGTAATACAACACTACTACTACACTCTAACACAATAAATCATATGTGTTTTTAGTTTTACTAGATATCATATTGTTACTTAATTATTCATTTTGCATACAATAAAATTGCCTTTGAAATGTATGGCCAGTATCATCTACCACGCGGGAAAAATCCCTCCCTTTCCTGTTTAATCGGGTTTGTATCAATGGATTGTGCGGAACAGCAAAACTATAGTACTATAGTATTACAATACAAGTAATAGTTCACTGGGCCGCCGTGTCGAGTACTCCTCCGTCGTAATTGTGGACGGTGCACACAGGAGCAAAACCAAGTGGTACAGTTAAGGGCATCCACAATGTGTAGCCAAATGTGAAAATAGCTTTTGGCATCAATGGGAACCATTGTGGATGGTGCTGCCAAAGCCAAAAAGATGGAACCGAAGCTCCCTGATTGATTGATTGAAGGAATAGAAAAATGCAACGTCTCTCCTCTTTCTCCCGTGCTTGGACGCATGTATAGTATAGAGCATAGAGTCTACTCCCCTGTCCCTTCTATCACAAATCACAAAGCAGTGAGGCGTCAAATCACAAAGCACGGACGAAGCAACCATCATTTCACTCTTCGTTGACTCCGCTTCTCCATCCTCTTCTTCGAGAAACCACCTCACCGCACAAAGCTGGACGGACGATGCTATTGTGTACTAGTACTAGTACATTTACGTGTCCTTTGGTTCAATGGACTTCCTGGATGCAAATAAGGCGGCTGTCTCGGCTTGCAGGCGACACTTGCGAATGACTTACCATGGTCTCCCTCAATGGTGTTCTCCGTCGAGCGCACTTCGCCGAACCACAATGTTCGAGATATCGTCGACGTCACCACAATGGGGAAGTAAGTCAAATAGTTACTACCTCCATTTTTTTGTACACAAGGCCTGTATATCAAAATTACAATTTGTAGAAGGCCACTAACACTAATCGAGGCAAAATTGATGGGGTTTGCCTCGTATTAGCAACCAAGGACATTAATATACCCTTACATGCATGCGGAAGTTAGAAGGTTGGTTTGCATGGCGCTGCATTAATCAAGCGATGATGAGTGAGATGGTTAGCTCTTTGGGCTTTGGAGAAAAAATATGGATTAATTGACACGTCAAACGAGGATTTGTATCGATTAATCCCGCGAAGGAAAACCCCGCCTTTCTTGTTTACACTAGTACTCCTATGTACGTACTTGTATCCTGTTTGGGTCTAGGCCTTGCATTGCCATACTTCGCCACACATTTTTGCCTAGCTTGCCTAAAGTTTTCAAAATGAAAAGGAGGTACACTTGCGCATGGCTGTCGCGTTCGCACTACACCCTCACACAGTCGCTCCTGCACGTCACGGTCGCACCGCACGCTCACACAGTCGCTCCTGCACACTGCAAACCCAACCAAGGGAACGCACCCTCACTGACACGTGCTACCGCATGTGATCAAATCAAACCACCCATCCTACCGCTGACCCATAATTTTCGGCATACAGTATGTTTATCCAACCGCATGTTGGGGAAGATCCGTACGGCCCGTGCGATGGTCTGTTGGGGAAGAAGAAGAGGTGAGGAAGAAGGGTTAGGAGACGTAGGATATTCATCCAACCGACTGAAATTGTCGACTGACCCAAATGATGAAAGTCAGGCGACTTCCATAAATATATGTTTTTACACAGCAAAAGATCCCTAAAAACAACAACATAAAAAAACTATCACTGCTCGCGGAACGAGACAACCTCGTCGTCTTTGGCTACCGGCCCGAACCAGCCGTAGCTGCCGACGTGTGTCTCCGCACCGTGGTTGTCCTCGGCCTCCAGCTACTCGTTCACGCAGAGCGTGCAAGCGCTTTGCATGGACGGGAGCACCACTTGGTTCAAGTGCAGGACGTCCGGTTCTGCGTGCAGGAGGGCCTCGATGGAAGCCGCATCTGCGCGCTCCACGTCGAGTTGAGCCTCCGCCGCCCGGTTCAAGTCCAGGACGTTCGGTTCCGCCTGCAGGAGGGCCTCGATGGCAGCGGCATGCGCGCGCTTCGGGTCGAGTTGAGCCTCCGCCGCCCGGTTCACATCCACGACATCCGGTTCCGCCTGCAGGAGAGCCTCGATGGCAGAGGCATGCGCGCGCTCCGCGTCGATTTGAGCCTCCGCCTCCCGGTCCTCCTTTAGTATTGCCAGGATGAACCGCTGGTCCACCTGCACCATGGGGGACCCGGACACCGACACGAAGTCGATGTTCATCGTCTCATATGCATCGCGGGCCTTCTGTGCTGCGACCTCCGCCATGAACATTGGATTGGCTTCCTCCTCCTCATAGGTTGGCTCTAGAGAACTCGGGGATTGGCCTGCCGCAAAGCGAGCTTGGGAACGGAGGTCTGTGGCATCGACCGCCACCGCAATTTCTGCGCGGTGCTCCGGCGTCAGCATCTTGTAGTACGTGATCTTGCGACGCACCATGGCTTTCCGGCGAACTAGGGGACGCTTGATGCGGGCTAGGGGATCGAAAGGTGGGGGAATGGGCTAGAGAGGAGGTGTGGTTTTGGGGCAGTGGCTGGCGTAGGCCGAGCAGCGAAGGTTCTGGTTTGAATAGTGGTTCCGATCACGACCGATCAATCAATTTCGAATGTACATCGCTCTTGTCACGTTCGCGTTGCACCCAGGCACGCTGGACCCTCCATGTCGCTCACCGAATGGAACACGCTTCTTCTTGCATTTTCGCTCTCTTGTGGGACCGCAATTGAGAGCAAACCGACGTCCCTCCCGTCCCCCGCCCGCATCATTTATACTACTACTCCCTCCATTTTATGCGGAGTAAATAAAAACAGATGGAGTATACTACAGATGAGGACCCCCTGACGTGGCCGAACCCATTGAGTAACTAACATGCGGGGCCTAGCAAGTATGGGCCTGCCAGTAAGTGACCAAAAGGAAGGGTAAGGTAAGGATACCTACGTCAGAGGATCCACTTCCACTACTACTCCCTCATTCCATCTATACAGGGCCTAATGCATTTTTGAGGCTAACTTTGACCAAATGTTAGAGTAATAATATATGACATGCAACTTACACAAAGCATACAGTCAAATTTGTATGTGAAAGGAGCTTCCAATGATATAATTTTCATAGTATACATCTCATGTACTATTAATCTTGTCAATAGTCGAAGGCTGTTTTGAAAAAATGCATTAGAGCATGGTTAATAATGTAGCCAGCTGTTGGCTATAAAGAGATGCCACCTCACTTAGAGCCATCATAAAAATACTCATATAAGCATTTAATCTTTGCATGGTTAAGTACTCTCTTTCTCTCAGTTTACAGGGTGTGCGCGTACCCCTAGGTCATCAATTTGAACAACCTAATACAAGTCATATATTACAAAAAATATACCAATATAAACTTCAGATATTCTATTTTCAAATAGTATAATTTTTGTGTTATATAGTTTATATTAGGGTGATAAAATTGGCAATCTAGGTATACGCGTAGGATATGTGAACTGAAATGGAGGGAGTAATAGGCTGGCTCTTAGAATGGCTATTAGGTTTTTTTTTGACTGCGAACTGTGGGGCAAATCCCCACAGCATAGCAAAACTTTATTAATCAAAAGGAACAAGATACAAACAACTGATTACAAGGGGTAATCAAGAAAAGAGACTAACCTAAAGAGAGGGGGGGGGCAAAAGCCTAACTATACAAATCCTTAAGGGGGGAGGAAAGAAATCCACTTGAGAAGGTCATCCTTATAGGCAGATTTAATCCTATATTGCAACAAAGATATATCATGCCTAAAAGCACCTTGCCATTTACTAAATCTGGTCTTCTCATTTCTGAAAACCTTGGCATTTCTAATGATCCAAATGTTACAACATGCAGTGAACACCACTTCAGAGAAAAAAAGGCTTATCAAAACGATTCTTAGCCTGAATAACCACATCTTACATATAGTCTCCTGTAGGCCAATCAATCTATAGATAATTCCAGACTCTAACACTGAAATTACTGTTGAAGAAAAGATGATCCCTGGTCTCTCGAACCTGCAAGGGACAAAGCCTACAATGCACACCAACCTCCATCTGCCAATGCCTTCTGTCCACCATATCCTTTGTACTTAGCCTGTCCATGATGAGCATCCAAGCAAACACCTTAATCTTGAGAGTAAAGGAAGATTTCCATATCCAACAGAGCAAAGGATTAAAGGTTTCAGACTGAACAGTGTGGGAGTAAAACATCTTGGGTCTATACTGCTTGGAAGAGTTCTACCAACACCACACATCCTTAGAGCCAGATGTTCTGCTGTGAGAGCCCATCATAGTTTGGATTATGCCCAACTCCCCAAATGCCTGAGCAGACAAGGGGAGATGAAACTGCTGTAAGATATCCTGTGAACTAAACAACTCTTTGACTGTAATCCATGGGTCCTTAACATATGAGAATAACCTAGGAAATCTTGATTGAAGAGGAGAAACCTCATCACCAATATTCCAGTTGTCAGACCAGAACAGAGCAGTGTCACCATCATTAATTTCAACCCAAGAGCATTCTCTAAAACTCAGCATAACCTTGTCCTTCCACCAGAAAGAGCCACAAGCAGATGTGCCTCACCCTTCCATGGTAATAAGAGTCCCAAATGAGAGACACCCAAGGAATATCCTTTCTATTGAGGAAGTTGCTAGCATGTTTGAGGAGGAAGGCCACATTCTGCACTCCCAGATTGAGAATACCAAGACCACCCCTGTTTTTGACCTGCAAATGAGCTCCCATGCAGCAAGAGAGGGGGCTGGTTCATCTCTATGCTTTCTCCACAAACACTGCCTCTGAGTTCTCTCTAACTGCTTGAGGATTCCAGTAGGAATGACCAAACTGGACATAAAGAAGATGGGCATGAAAGACAGAGCAGAGTTCAGAAATTGTAGTCTCTCCCCTTGATTGAGGAAAGATGAACTAGCAGTCATTCTTCTTTCCATACAGTCCACCAGAGGCATAAAGTCCACCATTTTAGGCCTTGTGGTACCCACTGGTAGCCCAAGATAAGTGAAAGGCATTTTTCCTATCTGGCAACCAAAAGCAATAGCAAGATCACTCATCACAATAGGATCAACATTTATGGGTATACGGAAAGATTTGTGATAGTTCACATCAAGGCCAGTGGACTGAGCAAACACTTGAAGCCTATCTTTCAAAGCCAGAAGATGAACCCTGTCAGTAGGTAAGATAATTAAAGTATCATCTGCATATTGGATCACAGGGTAATCTTGGTCATGACCAGGGATAGGCAGGTGAAGAATTCCTCTTCTGAACATGTCATTGATGACTGATTGCAAAAGATCTGCAATAATGACAAATAGAAGTGGAGAGATAGGGTCACCGTGTCTGACCCCCTTTTTACAAACAAACTTCCTCCCAAGAACACCATTAAGAAGTACCAGTGCCCAGCAACTATTTCATCCAGAGAATCCATTTCTCATTAAAACCTTTGTGCCTGAGAATCTGAAAAAGAGCGTCATGTTCTAATGAGTCAAAAGACTTTTCAAAATCTAACTTAAGGATTGCAATTGGCCTCCTAGATTGATGGCACTCATGAAGGTACTCAAAAGTCCAACCAATACAATCCTGGATTGTTCTGCTTTTAATAAAACCATATTGGTTCTTGTGAATGCACTGCAAGATCACCTCTTGAAACCTATTTGCTGCCATTTTAGAAAGAAACTTCAGACCCATACTAGTGAGAGAAATAGGTCTATAATCTCCAACCTCCTCAGGCGTGAGATTTTTAGGTACAAGAGTAATGTAAGAATCATTAATGTTTTCCAAAACAGTAGAGCCCTCATAAAATTCCTGAGCTAACTCATAAAAATCCTGAGAAAATAGATGCCAGCATTTTTTGAAGAACAGACCATTAAAGCCATCAGGACCTGGAGCTTTATCCACAGGCATATGCTTAACCACTTTATCCATTTCAAAAGGTTTGGTGAGGATGTCAAGGCCATCATAAGGGGTGATGAGAGCAGAGAGGCCAAAACCCATGGCAATGCCTCTTGAGGTGCCCATCCTACTTATAAAAAAATTCCAGATGATACCTTCCATTTGAGAATGATCATTGACCATAGTACCATCAAGCAATTTGACACTTGCAATAGAATTCCTCCTGTGCCTTTCAGTGGCCATGACATGAAAATACTTTGCATTTTCCCCTCCCACCTTGATGTATCTGATAGTGCACCTTTTCTTCCAATAAAGGAATTGTAAATGTAACAGTTTCTCCAGGTGCACTTTGACAATTCTTCTGAAGTTAAGCTCCTGAATAAACAAAGGCCTCCACTCCTCCAATTCATCCAGGAGAAAATAACATGATTACATTTACTAATCAGGAGCTTCAACTTAGATACATTCAGATGCCATGTTTTAAGACACATTCTGAGAGACTTAAACTTATCAGCAATTCTGGCAGTTATATGTCCCTTCCTGGAAGGTATTTTCCAAGACTTACCAACACGGTCCATAAATCGTTCCAACTCCAACCAATAGTTCTCAAACCTAAACAGATTTGACTTTGGGATGGTTGTTTTGATTGTTACAACACATGGGACATGATCATATGTAGTCCTAGCAAGGGGGAGCACTTCAGTCATAGGATAATCAGAGATCCAGTCTGCTGACGTGAAGAACCAGTCCAATTGCTCAAGAAGTGGGCTATCTTGCATATTGGACCAAGTAAAAGCTCTTCCCTTAATGGGCAACTCAAGAAGGCCCAAATGCCCAATTATCTCATTAAAGATGAACATGTCATTTAGGTCCCCACCAGGTAAATTCCTGTTATCTATTGATCTAATGAAATTAAAATCCCCTAAAAGCAACCAATTCTCATCAACAGGAATACACAGATTATATAGCCAAGTAACAAATTTATCTCTGGCTTGACCCTGACAGGGCCCATATAGAGCAACCAAAGTCCATTTATCATTGTTCCGTCTGGACACAAACTCAACAACTACTGCAAATTGCTGAATCTCAATTAAAGTTCCAATAAAAACTTAGGAGTTTCAGACCACAAGAATTCCCCCAGAGGCCCCTATTGCAGGAGAGCAAGCAAAGCTGTCAAATCTCTTAGGGCAGAAACTTTTAATTGACCTAGAATCAAAATATGAGCATTTGGTTTCCTGCAAACATGCAACAGAACACTGGCTTTCATCAATTTTTTGCCTGACTACTCTCTGCCTAGCCTCAGAATTTAACCCTCTGACATTCCAGCACATAACATTCCAATTTCTACAAAGGTTACTCACTAAAACATAAAACAAGAAGGTCCACAAAGCATACAGCACACAATGCCATATGAGCAAAAGAGCACATAACAGTCTGGCCCAGTACTTTTACAATAAAGTTTGCATGACAGATAGACCAACAAAAGGACAAATAAAGAGCAAATTTAAGGGCTTGCCAGACCCAATAATAAAAGACCACACTATGCATTTGCATTAGCAGCAGCAGCATTAGGTGGATCCACCATAAGAGCATCCACAAATAGAAGCTGAGCATCAGTCTCCAGCTCCCTCCCAATTTCCTGCAGACGACTAACAGGTGTAGCTGGTGGGATCTCCTCCTGGGCTGGGTCATCTGGCATCTCAGCAGTGAAAGGCTTTGCTCTGGGATTCCTCCTTTTGGGCTGCAGAGATAACTCCTGGAAGGTGGGCTTGAAACCATCACGTTGGGCCGAGCTCCTGGTACATCTTTGAACAGAGGTGTCCACAATGGGAGTGAGCGCCAACTTCTTGCAAGGCCTCCTAGCTTTGGTGGGTGCTGCAGTTGGTGAGGAAGATAGGTGAACATTAGTAACATCTTCAGAGAACAATGCCCTAGCAACCGGCCTAACTTGCTCCTGGCCCTTCCAAGTTAGCAGAGGTAAATCCATGTCTCTGAAGGCAAAGTCCCAACTCCTCTTTGATAAAACCACTAGCTCAAGAGGTTGCAAAGCAACATGTTTTGGAACATTGAAAACAATAGGTGCTTGCAGGAGATTTTCGAAAGACTTTCTCCACACCATTTCAGGCGGCAACGGAGGCCCAAAAGGGACAGCAGCAGGCAGCTCCACTTCAGGCACCAGCAAAGGAGGCTGGTAAACCACAATAGCCCAGTTACTAACATCATTAATATCATCAGTCGCAATCAAATGAACATCATCAGCCTCAGGCAGCTCCTTATCAGATGAAACAACTGGAATAGCATGATCCTGCTGGGCAGCATCAGAGCTGGGCTGTGCAGAAACATCAACCACCATAGATTCCTGATCTTGTGGTACACGCTGGTCCACTGGCTCGTTCCAATTACCCCAATTGTTATCTTCCACTTCATTGACAGTAGGCTCTGGAGGAGGCAGTGGGACATCATTCCATCCCAAGGCTGGATACGGTGGTAAGTTGAACGGCGGCAGTTCCGGGAACTGCACCCCAGGAACCGGATGAGGATTGCCATTGATGGGCATCCAGTCTTCATCCTGTGGCATCTATTCGGCAAAATTCGCGCCCAAAATATACAGAGGAGCCGTCTAAGAGACCCACGTGCCACCCCAAGAAGCATAATCCATGAAGACAACATCACGGGGCACAAGAATATCTTCTGGGAAAGAAGCAAAAACCAGAGTCCGCACCAGATATGGATCATCACTAATCCAATGATGAAACTTGCCGAACATGTTCACAGCAGCTCTGACACAATCAGTGTTGCGAAGATTTAAAGGGATGCCTAAAAACATGATTAATCCTTGACGGAAACCTTGGGCGCCCCTAAAAGACTCCCCCTCGTCATGCTGCATGAAGCGGACAAAACGATCATTACCCAACGGCCGCAGAGGGAGTTGGAGCAATTCAAACCGAACAGCAGCATCTCTAAGCTCAAAAAGCCCTGCTGAGCGAATCCAGGGCTGCGCAGACCTGACTAAGACACCATGCGCTTGCAGCCACTGAACAACCTCCTCCCTAGCAGCACCTATCTGATCGGGCGGGGGGATTGGCATTACCTCAGCAAACATAAACTCTTCATGGCGGCGCACAATTGGGGTATGCGGCGTTACAAAGGTTTGGGGCACCCGGTCATCTCCACCGTCAACAATGTGGTGGCCAGCCGGGACATAGAGCAGAGGATCCAGATGGAAGTTGGCCATGGGAGCGGAGCACTCACGCCCCGCCGACGCTGACGGCGAGTGCAGCGGCGAAGGAGGCGTAGCAGGCGGTGGAGACGAAGGATTCCTGGGTCCGGGGCTGATGGGACTGGACGAGGGAGTGAACGTGGAAGTGCAAGGGAGGTCCAAGATTGGTAAATGCGACGTGAGAGAGATATTCTCGCTGGAGGCCTCGGAAGTTGCAATGTTAGCGGGTTTTGGTTGTCAAACCCAACCCAAGATCCGAGAAAATTTGTTGCAATCTTTTTTAACATGCCCAACACGACAGCAAGAGAGGCACCAATGTTTGGACGTGCAGGCAGAAGCAAAATATCCCTTTTCCAAACAAATATGACACGTGTGAATTTCCTCAACCATACTAGAAATCAAATCGTCAAAATCTTCTCTTGCTTGTTGCGAAGAAGGAATATTAAAAGGCCCAGAAGAGAGATCTTGCTCGGCCCTATCCAACGGCCCAGTACATGTGCGCTCCTCCCGGCCCATGGCACACACAGAAGGGGGCCCAACATGGCCAGGTGTGTCCAAATTCCAAGTACCATGATTCCTGCCTGAGAAGGGCGGCGTCCGATCAGCTGGAGACAGTAGATCTTGCACCGTACCAAAAGATATCAAAGGCCTCGTCGACGTCCACCGGAGATTCGCCGGCAAAGTTGGATGAATGACTACCCTCTCATAAGGTGGAATAAAATAACCCGCATCTTCAGTAGTTTGAATTCAATTTTCAGAGGCAGGGTAACGATAACCATGACAAGCTGAGTAGTTTTGAAAAACTACAAATGTAGTTTTCTTGCTGACAGAATTGGCGGATTTGAACGAGGACTTAGGAGGTCTCTTATGCATGGCAGTAAACCAAGAGCAGCATGCCTTTTAGAGGAACTAACAAGAATCCACTCAGCATTGCATTCTAATTTCTAGATCTTAAACTCATGACCCCAATTTGGGCCACCGTTACCCCAAAGATGAAAGTAACATTTGAAATGATCACATGCAAAAGATCTAAGACTTAGAATAATCATGGCTACTGCCTTGCAAGAGACTTGGAATCCAAATACCTTATCCTTGATCAAGAAAACCATCAACTCAATAGCCGATCCACCAAGGGCTGACTCCAGGGCCGCCGCCACTGAATCTTCATTTAGACGAAAAACATGACGTCCAAAAGAGACTACCATGGTGAAGATATCCGAATCCTCCACAAGATGCACCGAGAAACCAATAGATTGAAAAACCTTATCTGCAAAAACCAAACCCTTGGAGAAGTCCAAGCCAAGGGTAGATTCATCATTGGAACCCATGGGAAATGGGTACGAGTGTGTAGATCACAATACGCCGGAGATATTAGCCGGAGAGAAACTAGAAAATAATGGCTAGTTGGGAAGATCGCCGAAGGTAATGGGTGTCACCGGGGAGGAGGTGGGTGGGTGGAACGCCATCTAGGGGGTGAACAAATTGTTTTAACATTGTAATGGCTATTAGGTTGGCTCTAAGCATTTAATATTTGCATGAGCAAGGTATATGATTGGAAGAGAGTTGCATGCATACTATTTTTCTTGATCCATGTGTTATAGCCGGGCTGTAGAAGAAGAGCCCGCTTCACTCTCTCTCCTCTCTTATCACTCCTCCAAGTAGGATTTTAATGACATGGCAAGTCATATAGCATGCTGACTAGGCCTTATTAGACTTGCTCTTAGGCCCTATATAAATGTAAGGAGGGAGTACTATGAGCACTACATACTCTACTACAGATGTTTTCAGTACTCCACTAGTACTATTGGACAGGGAGCTTAAAAAGTTACTATTGGACTAGCTATACATGGCACAATCCTAGTAGGAAGAGCATGTGCGAGAACAAGCACATTCACATGGTTGAAAACAAATTGGAAACCATCTCGGTTTGAATACAAATCTAGGAGTACGTACGAATCTAACAATATTGATTAGGTGTTGTTGAATGTTGATACTTTTTTCTGTAAGTTTGATCAAAGTAGAGATACTTTGACTACACACAAAACTTATATGTAAACTAGAAAGGATCGGAGGGAGTATATTGTACGTTCAAAAGTAAAACGAACATTGAATACCCTTTATATATGATTTGCGGATGCTATGATCACCGGTTCAAAATTTTGAATCCGCCTTAGGTATCACACATGCACCCACTCGTTCTCTCTCGATTTCATCTCGGGGTCCGGAGATCGATTGAAAGAGGACTAGGGTGGGTGCAATACGTTCGTTTCGCTTATGAACGTACAATATACTCCCTCTGATCCCCACAGACCCCCCCTCGCGGGTCATTTCTATCTTAGAAACACACCAAACCTTTATCTCCTTTCACGACACACAATTGATCTCTCAACATCAATCGATCTCGTCAAGATGTGTCAGGGCATGAACCGAATGGGATGTCAAAACTAAGATGGGAGGCGACACGTAGTGGAGGCAAAGTGAAACTTTAAACAAACTGTTTGTGTCGGCGTTCTGGGAACGGGGGTCCCCAGACTTGCCTGCCTGCGGCCTGCGGCGTGGCTCAAGTGGGGGCCCAACACGGCCCATCTTCATCAGCTCAAGCTCAAGACCCTCGCGAGGGGCCAAGCCTCGTGGGGTGGACGACCGGAAGCTTCCTCAGAGGCAGCCTCATCAGGCAGGCTCGCGAGGAGGCGGAGAGATCAAGGCAGGGGTACCTCGCGAGGAGCCCGTGGCGCAAGCCATGACGATCGAGACCAGGCGGGCGCCAGGCGGGTGCCGGCCTGCGTAGTGTCCTTGTTTCCCCTTTGGTGCAAAGGGGCAAGCACAAGCCAAGGCATCGGGCAAAGGTTACTATTCCGGTGCAACGAGACCAAGACCAGCAGAGCGGCAGGACGGAGGTCACCGTGGAGCCCAAGATGGCGTCATCACCAGTGCTTTTGGCAGCTGAAGACCACCTTTGGTCAGGATAACTTGTACTAGATGTTCCCCTTCAAAATGGCCAATTGTTGGCGCCCTTCCCGCTCATTATTTGGGGAGAGGCCCAGGGCCTCCATAAATAGAGCTAGCCACCACAGAGTAGGGGGGGAGACATCTAGAGATCTGGTAGAGCCCTAGCAGAGAGAGAGAGAGAGGCGACTGAACTCACCCAAACAGTTCATCGCACCGGCTCAAGAACACCTCTCGCGGGGCTGTTCTTCCCTTGTACTGTTCATCATCAGCCCCTGAGGCAATCCACCACACCACACACTGGAGTGGGGTATTACACCACAACGGTGGCCCGAACCAGTATAAACCTCGTGTCCCTTGTGTTGTTCGTTGTTTCCAGCTTAGATCACGCGAGGAGATTGGACGTAGATCGGTAGGGGAGAGATCTCCGCGCGCACCCCAGTGTTCGAACCTCAAGGGTCTGCTAGAACCCGAAACCCGACATTTGGCGCGCCAGGTAGGGGTGCGCCAGAATCCTTCTTCCTCCGCATCGCGTTCCGTCGCCTCGCCGTTCAGATGTCAAGCGACCCGGCTGCCAACGCCGACCGCTGGGCAGCGTGGCCCGCCCACGCCGTGGCACCAGCCCAGGGCGACCTCATCCTTGCGCCTCAGGCAGCCCGCGCTCCGCAGGGTGCTGCGGGGCGCGGGCGATGCCGCCAGATGCCGCCTGCCCTCACACCACGGCAGGTGCGGGCCGCAGCAAGGGCCTCAAACCACGCCGTGGCCACAGCGCCGTACACCCGATGGGAGCAAGCGAATTCTAGGGCCGTGCTCACAGTGGCCCGAGAGCTGCTACGGCGCCGACTGCTGGAGGGCGGCCGCGACGTGTTGTTGGAGCGAGTAGCCGAGCTCCTGGACGCCGCCGCCTCAGGAACAACTCCTTTCTGCGTCCAGCTGCCACCCCAGACCCAAGGCGGGCCGTATGGCGGCATCGTGCGCATGCACGCAACTTCCAGCGGACTCCAGGGCCCGTCCAGCGCCAACACCTCCGCCGGCACCGGGCGACAAGTCACGCCGGCCCCCTCTCAGGCCAGCGAAGGGGTGCACGCCGCGGCCTTTGGCTTGGGAGGACCGCCGCGCCATCACCCCCAAGACGGCGCTCCAAGCCAGAATGCGTGGCATGCGGGGCGCTACGGCGAGGCCCACGAGGCGATGGCCCCAGAAGCTTATGTGCCCCGCATGGTGGGTCAGGGGTGCGCACTGCAAGAAGATCATGGCTCGTTCCTCGAGCCAGGCTGGCGCGAGGAGACGCCAGAAGCTGAGCTCTTTCGGGAACCCCAAGAGAGCCTTGACAACCGCACCGGCAGCAGCAACTATCGGGTACCATTCATCCCTCAGGAGCAAGCTTATGCTAACCATGGGTCACAGGAGATACAGGTCACCGCAGCAGATGCTGCCCCAATGCTGCAGCCTCATACCCCTCAGGAGGAGGGCGCAGGGGGCTGCAGGAGAGGGGCCGAGATTTGGGTTCGTCCCCTCGGCGGTCGGAGCAAGGTGTTCTCAGGAGGTAGGCCCTCTGCCGGGGAGGTGCCCCAGGGCCTGCCCCCGGCAGGGGACCCGTGGTCGTCGGGGGAACCGCTGGCGACCGCTCTGCCCCATTGGCGTCGTCCTTGGTTTCCGGTCACCGTCAATGGCGGCACAGTGAGGCGCAAGGCAGGGCCCTCGTCTGGCGAAATGAAGCACGGCCGGTACCTGTGAAGAAGGCCCAGTGCCTGTGAAGCTCGCCGCCCGTGACACTCTCACGTAATAATGAGTGGGGCTGTACACACCCCAGAGTCTCCGGAGGGCCGCCCTCGGGCCTCGGGGGCTCCCGCCCACGCCCAGTGGCAGCACTTAGCTCCGCGCTGGTGAGAAGACGTCGAAGACTAGACTAGGTGCCGGACGCGGCCTTTTGCTTTTGCCTTTCCTTGTTGACAAAGTTCTTCGATTTGGATTTAAGTTGGATTTGAGCTCGATGCTTGCGTGTGTTTAGGGGAAGGGGTGTTTAGTCTCGTTCGAGCAATCTCTCATGTTCTGTTTTCGGCTTTGCCTCCAAAGTTAGCGTCGGCTGCCCCCCCCCCCTCGCGAGCCGGGCTGGGCCAGGCACGTTTTACAGCCAGGACCGCTGTTGCCGCACCCTTTCCGGAGGTCCTCATCGCGGAATCTACAAGTTAATCAGGCGACACCCGAGGTACGGTGGCCCCTGCAGGCCCGCTCAGGACTCGTCGGGGTCGGAAGGTACACAAGTCAGCTGACTCATCACCGGGCCAGCGGCTAAGTTCACACGCAACGTTATACTTACCAGGGTACTAATTGCAAACCTTTACATGAGGGGCTTCCCCTCCCAAAATGCTCTTACATTCTTCAGGGCCAAGCCCGAACCTTCTTCGTGCAGGATAAACAGTACTGACATGCGGTCAGTCGAACATATCACTCACCGCGTCTTCTTGGGCATCCTCGGAGGCATCACTGGCGTCGTTGACATTGCCGCCGCTGCTAGCATCTCCGTCGGTGCCAGGCTCGTCCACAACACCGCCTTCATTGGCGGCCACGACCATGCCATCATCATCAGACGCAAAGGCCCTGACGAGGGCGTCCACACTGTCCTCCACCCATCGCGCCAGGTCGCCCCGGACGGCTATGGGCACGGGTGCGATGGCAGCATCGAACTCGAAGTGGGGGTCCCTGCCCAGTAGATAGCTGAAGACGCGGGAGAATGCACGCCCGAGCAAGGCTCGACTCCTCTCTTCGACAAGCCAATGGGACCTTTCGGAGCAGTTCTCCAGAAACGTCACCACATCAGTGAAAAACTGGAGGTTGCCGGCGTAGTTGACCTCGTGCGGCTCCTTAGCGACAGCCTCGCAGATGTTGCCCAAAGCTGTGTTGGCCCTTTCTCTGAGCGTTTGAAGCATGGGGGCATGCTCACGTTCCAGAACCCGCCGCCAACGGATCTCGTCCTCATTCCGCTGCGCGACGGCCTCAGCGTCATCAACCCTCTGTTGGAGAAGAAGCTGCTCGGCCCGGGAAGAGGACAGCTCCGCCTGTGCTGCGCTGAGGTCGGCTGCGAAGGAGTCTGCACGCCGCGTCACTTCGGCTAGTTTGGCCCTGAGGGCCATGGTCCTGCCCTCAGCCTCGGCCTTGATCAGCCCCAACCTCGTCTCGTATTCGCGCTCGAAGGCCAAGCGAGGTTTCGCCACGCGGCGATCGAGTCCTTCCTGGGCCCGGGCTTCGCGCGCGGCAACGTCATCCTCCGCCCGAGCCACCAGGCGCTCCCTCATATCCAACCGCTCAAGATCAAGGTTGCGCTCGGCGGCCTCCAGCGTCAGCGCCTCCTCGCGCTCCAGAAGCTCCGCCCGGTCAACAGGGCCCCCCTCCATCGACTCAAGGGCCGCCTGGTGCAGTTCCACTTGCTGCTCCAGGGAGTTGCTCCAGGCCTGGAGCTCCCATGCGCGCTCCTCTGCATCCTTGCGCCGTCGGTCTGCTTCCCGAGCCTCCTTGACGGCCTGGGAGCAGGCCTCCCGCGAAGCTGCCAACGACGCTTCAGCCTTCGCGTTTTTGAGATCACACTGGTGACGCGCGAGGGTGATGGCTACCTTTAGTTTGCGCCTCTCCTCAGCAAGGCGCAAGCCTTCGGCCTCGAGGCGTGCATCCTCGTCAGCAAGCTCTGCCCCGATCCGGCTCACTGCATCTGCCGCCCCCTAGAGGAACTCTTCGCAAAGGGCGCGTCGCTCCCGAGCGCGCCTGAGCACATCTCCCGCATCACCCTCTTCCACCGGGGCATGCGGAGGGCCCCGAGGCGGCAAGCCCCCTCCCGGCGCGGGGCTGGGGGCTGGTGCCCTAGCCATCGCCGAACGGACCTCTCTGGGAATCCGGCCTAGCGTCGGTCCACCCACGGAGGAGGAGCCAAAGACAGACTTCAGCCATTCACCATCTATGATCAGAGGAGGAACGCGAGGCAAGCCGGATGTGCCCCAGGAGGCCTCATGAAGAAAGGACAGCGGGCGCGCAGGCTCGAGGTGCCCTATGGAACGGACCATTCCACCAACCGGTCTGGCAGCAAGGGTGCTGCTCGAGCTCGGCGCGCCCAGGGCCAGCGGAGAAGGCGAAGCTTGGGGGGATGGCTCCCGGGCTGACTCGGCGAGTTTCGCAGGGCAGGGCCTAAAAGGCCCCAATCAATCGCAGAGATAGCAAAGTAAATGAGCAGAGAAAGAAGAAGACTTACTCGTCCATGGCAAAGTACTTCCTGCGCTTCAGCAAGCGGCAAGGGCGGTCGTTGAAACCCAAGGCCTCCTTCCTCTTGCGGAGGGCCTCGAAGTCTACGCGAAACCGACCAAAGCGCTCGGCGCAGGGGTCGGTCTCTGGTGCGAAAGAAGCATCAAGATGATCGGCACCAGAGGAGTCAGCCTGGGGGGGCGCCGCCAAGCGTCGCCTCACAAGGAACAGCTGGGGTCTCAGGAGCCCCGGCCTCAGGAACCATAGGCCGCAACTCCGCACCCGCCGCCGCTCCAGGGCGGGCCCCGGGAGACGCCGCCTTCGAGACTTCTCGCAGCGTCGGCACCTCGACATCAGTCGCCTCAACTCCCGCCAATTCTCGTCTCCCCGCCCTGTCGCCCGAGGAAGGACCGCTGTGGGCAGCAGGGGAAGCCACCACGGCAGCTGGGTTCTCGCGGGCCCCGTGCAGCTAGCCGGGCGTAGCCCCCACTCGTCGAAGCTGGGCATCTGCCTCACAAAATCGTCCCTGTCGGAGCAAAGATACAAGAGGACACCATTACTCCGAAGGCTTCCTAGGGAAGGATCGCCAGTCAAGACCCTGAGCATCATCCGCAGCACTTCAGGCGCCAAGTCCTCCTCCTGAAGCCGCATGCGGTCTCTATGCCCCACAAAGTCCCACATCTGGCGAGAGTGGCGCTGAAGAGGAGCAATGCGACATTGGAGGAACTCCTTCACCACCTTGGGTGCGGTCACATTGAGCGCCCTCAAACTTTGGAAGCGGCGCCAGACGAAGGTGAGCCGGGGGCTCGCGAGCACCTCATGGTCCCAACCCGCGTGAGAAACAGCAGGCGAGGTCGGGTGCGAGAGCAAAGGGTTGGGCACTCCAACGTCCACGTACAACCACCGCTCTCTGAACCTGGCCTCAGGAGGAGGAAGGCCGAAGTCGATCCCTGAAGCGGCTGTCTCTGACACGGCTAAGAAGCTCACACACCCTGAGCACTGAGTGGGATCGCTCAGGCGCAAGGAAAAGAAGTGGCGCAGCAGGGCAATGGAGGAAGGAATGCCTATCATCGCCTCGCAAAGAAAAGCAAAGACAGCCAGAAGAGTAATGGACTCCGGCCCGAGGTGCATCATGCGGATCTGATAAAGGGAGAGCACCACATTGAAGAAGGTGGAAAAGGGGGGAACCAGACCCGCCCATAGGGCATCGGCGAAGAATTGGACCTCCGTGACGATCCTATCAAGGGAGGCATGGGACGCAGGCCAGATTGTGGTCTTGCCGCACTCGTTGAGGATAGTGGCAAGGGCGGAGCGGACCTTGTTCAAAGCTTCTGGATTGAGTATGATCGACCGGGCAACGGTGGGGGTCACCGCCGGAGGTGTGCGGGGCGAAGGCGCGGGCTTCTTTCCCCTTCCTTTCTTCGTCGGCGCCATGGCGGTGAAGAGGAGGAAGAACTCGAGCCGGATTGGCGCCGGAGGCTGGATCTCGAAGAAGAAGGAAAGGTAGGAGGGAAGCGAGAAGCGAAAAGGAGGAACAACTATGTGCAACTACGGGTCCGCTTAGCCGGGCGCGTAACAAGGCGTCGCGGGGAAGCGCAGACGTCCACGACCAATCAATCGTCATGCGGCACCTGAGGCCGCAGGCTTTTTGGGACCGCGGCGCTTCGCGCTTGCCTCTTCGCTCCCTGCTAGGCCAAGCCCGGCGCGCCTTGGGCCCGGGGGCTACTGTCGGTGTTCTGGGAACGGGGGTCCCCAGACTTGCATGCCTGCAGCCTGCGGCGTGGCTCAAGTGGGGGCCTAGCGCAGCCCATCTTCATCAGCTCAAGCAAAAGACCCTCGCGAGGGGCCAAGCCTCGTGGGGAGGACGACCGGAAGCTTCCTCAAAGGCAGCCTCATCAGGCAGGCTCGCGAGGAGGCAGAGAGATCAAGGCAGGGGTACCTCGCGAGGAGCCCGTGACGCAAGCCATAACGATCGAGACCAGGCGGGCGCCGGCCTGCGCAGTGTCCTTGTTTCCCCTTTGGTGCAAAGGGGGCAAGCACAGGCCAAGGCATCGGGCAAAGGTTACCATTCCGGTGCAACGAGACCAAGACCAGCAGAGCGGCAGGACGGAGGTCACCGTGGAGCCCAAGACGACGTCATCACCAGTGCTTTTGGCAGCCGAAGACCACCTTTGGTCAGGATAACTTGTACTAGATGTTCCCCTTCAAAATGGCCAATTGTTGGCGCCCTTCCCGCTCATTATTTGGGGAGAGGCCCAGGGCCTCCATAAATAGAGCTAGCCACCACAGAGTAGTGCGGGAAGACATCTAGAGATCTGGTAGAGCCCTAGCAGAGAGAGAGAGAGAGGCGACTGAACTCACCCAAACAGTTCATCGTACCAGCTCAAGAACACCTCTCGCGAGGCTATTCTTCCCTTGTACTGTTCATCATCAGCCCTGAGGCAATCCACCACACCACACACAGGAGTAGGGTATTACACCACAATGGTGGCCCGAACCAGTATAAACCTCGTGTCCCTTGTGTTGTTCGTTGTTTCCAGCTTAGATCACGCGAGGAGATTGGACGTAGATCGGTAGGGGAGAGATCTCCACGCACACCCTAGTGTTCGAACCTCAAGGGTCTGCCGGAACCCGAAACCCAACAGTTTGTTTGTATGCATGTCGAACAAATTACAACATTGGAAATACAAGCATGGTCTAGGCCCACATGCGAATGATACTCGGCGGAATGTTCAAATGAGGCATGCGGGAGGATGGACTTTACTGGAGGGCGGCATGATTGATGGAAAAGAGGGTTGGAGAGGAATGAGAAATAAGCAACGCCACATGATTATACTTGAACGGCTCAAATAAACAATAAGTTGTCTCGTTTTCCCGTTCATGTTGGTCACGGAGTAAGATACTCCCTCTATTTTTATTTACTCTGAATATTAGGTTTGACTGAAGTCAAACTTCATAAAATTTGACCAAATTTATAGAAAAATATGAACATCTACAATGGAAAATCTATATGATGTGAAAGTATAAAAATAGAGGGAGTTATTGTATATGTTATTATTTCTGCCTATAAACTTTGTCAAAGTTTACAAAGTTTGACTTTGAGAAAATCTAAAATGCCGAGTAAATAAAAACAGAGGGAGTACGCAGGGACTAGTATAGTTACTACTGCCGGAACATGGTAAGTTGGACCCCTAAATGCTTGCACGGACCGGGCACACCTCAATTATTACTTCAAAATGTGGGACACCTACATTTAGCACACCATCTGGCTACTTAATCAAGTGTTATGGTTCACTACTTGAAAAGGAAAAGGGTGGTACCGTACCCAAAACCACCACACTTGGGGCTACGGTAACAACTTGGTACTGTACCACATTTGAACCAGGGCACAGAAACCACTTGTTTTGCGCCTAATGCGCAATGTGGAGCACTGACGCTCGTATTTGGCTGGGAAACAGGGAAACCGACATGTGGGGCACACCTATCGGGATGGCGTGGCCCAGAGTAGTCCAATGGAGGAGCTGGCCCACGACCTCCTCGCCACCAGCAAGCGTTCATGCGGGTCGTGGGGGCCAGCAACGTGGCGCAACTCCCGCACCACCTCTGGACACGGCGACCGCGGTGAGCGACATGCTCATCGTCGCTAGACACGGTCGGTTTTAGTGTGCCGAGGGTGGCGTTAGCGTTGTGGCATGATCAGCAGATCAACACCCAGCTCGTCAAGGATGCACGGGGCGCCAAACTGCGCGCGCGGCGCAATGCGTCCGCGGAGTGGTGTAGCGCGGCCAACTGCATCCCCAGGACCTGAGACCATGCCGGGTCATCTTGCTTTGTCGATGACATGTGGGGATCGCATGTGAGCAAATGGCATCTCCAACTTTGCCACGAGCGCAGCTGACTATCCTGGCATGCCAAAAACCCTCGTCCCTCGCGTAGTCGCACGGTGCGTTCCCAGGCGGCGCCAGCCGCCCGCATTCATGCCGTCCGTCCGTATGCCGTCGTTAAGAGGCTCGGTTCCTGAGGAACTAACTCCGGCGACTTAGTGACGCACCCAGACGCTTGGCCTCACCAGAATGCGCTACTTAAAGCAGCAACGCCCAGCTAACCTCCACACCATAGCGCATCATCTTGCTACCTGGCACCACATCCGCCATGACCGCGAGCCCAGACGCTCTGTGGGAGAACTTGTCTTCGGGGATGAAGCTCGAGGTCAACACCCTCACTCAATTCGCCGCCCGTGACGCAATAGCGGCGTAGCCAGACGTGGACGTGACCGCAGAAGCGGTCGCCACGCTGGCGGCCGATGACGGGAGCACCGACAGCCACACGTCCTACTTGCCGCCGTCCAACGTCCGGCACCACTGAGGTCGGGGACTCCTCCGAGGATGAGTAGGGCATGGGAGGCGGCAGGGCATGGTGTGCCAACTGGCCCGTCTGTCTCCCATGTTCTACTCTTCCTCTTGGAGATCGCACCTTCACTTCACGGATCTTGAACCCCGCCCCCGTTGATGGAGGTCACAGATGGAGGACGTCGGTCGCCGCCGTAGAATAGGTTTAGGGTCAGGTTTCTTCTATTCTTCTGTCCTATAAAAGTTCGAAATGTAATGAAAATCTTCCATGTTTGCATTAATCTCGTCCGGTGTATATGAACTTTGACAATAATAGTATGATACTCCAATAGTATATTGTTGGAGTATATGAAATGATGATTCATTTTTGTGTCTATAAACTTAGAAGGTATGACTCGAGACAAAGCTAACATGCGAAGTAAATAAACACATAGGGTCTACATACACAATTTATCTTAGGCACTCCAATAGTACCTCCACTACACATTCACGCATTTCACATCTTTCTACATCTATGTGAACCTACAAAAGGGTTAACGTAAATTGCCTCTCTCTCCTCCCTGATTTTCATGGTGGTGGGCCCCTCCCTCCCCAGAATATAAAATCAATAGCTCACACGTTTCACATTACATTAATTGCGTCTAGGATTACACAGGTGTAGCATTACTCGTCCTAAAAAACCCAACTAAGCCAACCTCCCAACATATCACGCGGGAAAAGACCCGGCCGTGCCGTTTTAGTCGGGATTACCGGATTACTAGTAGTAGTATCGATGGATCGGGCGAAGCACCAAGTTTTTTTTTTGAGAGGCCGAAGCACCAAGTTTAAAAGGAAAAAGGCGGTATACTCACAACACCCCTGTCGCAGTTTCATTGCACCCCACACACATTCGGTCCTGCACACGGCTCACGCAAATAGAACGCGCTTCGGCTTGCCTCTTGACTGACACGTGGGACTACACTTGGAGAAATCGAGCATGACCACCCGAAAATCCCCCCCCCCCAAAAAAAAATTCCCTGAGAATCCCAAATTCAACCGCCCTTCGGCTAACTAGCCAATAATATTCCCCAACCCCCCCTCGCCTCCTCCACTCCATTCGCTCCGCCAGAGCCGCCCTCCCCGCCGCGCTGATACGTCAGCGCCATGGTTCGTCGAGGGGACGCACAACGATCCTTTTGCTCCCGCAGTATGCTCCCGTAGACTGCCATCACTACAAAAAAAAGACACATCCGTGACATTTTGGGCCGAATGAAATTTTTTCTGTCATGGTTATGACACTTCTATGACGATAATTGTGACAAAACACGGTATCATCATAGATGTGGTGGGATCCTACTTCTATGACAAAAAATCATGACAGAAAATGGGCTTTTCGTCCTGGGCGGGCCAGAGATGCTGTTGCATGACATTCTTTGGGCCGTCCATGACGAAAAAACCATGGTGGAAGTGAGGGCGAGGAAAATATCGGGGGAGTTCCCGATTACGGTGGGTGGTCGGGGGCCGAGCGATGCGCGTTTCCCTCGTACGTACGCGCGTGTGTGCGAGGCGTTGCGCTCTAACTGAACCCGAGCGAGGCGTTGGGCTCTAACTGAACCCGAGTGATTGCACTAGCTATGTTACTGAACCCGAGTGATCGATCCCTTGCTGTTAACTGAACCCGAGTGATTCCTTCGCTACTGCTGCTAACTGAAGCCAGTCGAACCCTGCTGCCTCCTTCCCTTGATGACCAGTGAGCGTTGTTGGGGGGGTGGATGAATAGTTCCCGGTGGGGGGTTGGATGAACAGGACCCCGTGGTAGTAGAGGTCGTTGCCGCTGGATGAACAGGACCCCGACCGAGCCGGTTGGGGGTGGATGAACAGGACCCCGTGGAGGTCTGGTTGAACAGTAGCCGGTGGAGGGTTGGATGAACAGTAGCCCGTGGATGAACAGTCATAGTTGGAGGCTGGAGGAGGTCGACGGTGGATGAACAGTAGCCCGTGGATGCTGGAGGAGGTCGACGATGGAGAAGAACAGTATCCCGTGGAGTTCTGTTTCGCAGTACGCCACACCCCTCCTGATGAACAGGACCCCATTTCAATCGTAGCACTCCAACACAAGTCTGTTTCCTCCATTTTGCGGTACGCCACACCCCTCCCGATCAACAGGACCCCGTTTCGACCGTAGGAGGTCCAAGACAAGTCCGTTTCCTCTGTTTTGCGGTACGCCAGACCCCTCTCGATGAATTTCCATCGTGGCCGGTCGAACACAAGGTCGTTTCCTCCGTTCTGTGGTACGTCAGGACTCATTTCCATCGGCCGTTCCGTCCAAGCCGGTTGGCTCCCGATGAACACCACGTATTCTGTTGCCTCCCCATGAACACGACGCATTCCGTTGCCTCCCCATGAACATGACGACGACGCAGTTTCTCCCTTTCAACCCAGCCATGTACACGAGACCTAGCCGTACGCATGCCCGAGTACGCATTTGAGACCCCGCCTGTATGTACGTACATGGCCGTATTTTTTGGCATGTGGCTGTACGTACGTGTACACGGTTTAGACGGGACAACCTGAACTGCTACTTGGGGGCTCTACTATGACATGTGCCACTACTTAATCGGCCACAGTTCATACTTGTAGAGGGACCGGTTGACCAGTATGTACGTACACGTTCGCGACCAGACAGACAACGCTACGTACGCTTTGACCGGGTGGTTCCCAGCGGTTAGGGAGGATAAGGACGCACTTCCTTTTGTGCAAAGATATAACTGCTCGGTCCCAGCTGTCAGGGGGAGGAATCATTTTTATTTTGCGAGTAATAAGGAGGCACTTCCTTGTGTTTGAAGATGTAGCTGGTGGGTCCCAATAGTCAGGGGGAGAAAACATTATTTTTCAGGGCAAAAAGGATGCAGTTGCATGCATGCGTCCATGGGCGTGGTGCGTCCCCACTGTCATCCTCTCACGTACAGTCATCTTCCGATGACTCTTGTTTATTGACCATGTTGACCACACCGTACCGAGCGCACCAAGGCCGGTGGACAACGGCGAGACCCAGAGATGGGGAAGACGCGGCAGTGGAGTCGCAGATGGAGAGGATTGGGAAATTTGACTGGTTCGGGTGTGCAGCAGCACTGTCGCGGTGCCGCCCACGAGAAACGGGAGCAAGAACAGAGGTTGAAGAAGGAGCACGGCTGTTGGATTAACATCCAACGGTCCAGCTGCTAGAATCATTTGTTGATTAAGTTAACAAACCCCTGCGTGAACGCCCGCTTAGTAGGCCCACAAGTCAGCCACCAAATCTAACGGGTCCCAGCTCTCAATGGGAGGAATAGTTTTTTTTTCACATAACAAGGAGGCCCTTCCTTTCGTGCGAAGATATAGCCGGTGGGTCCCAGCTGTCAGGGGAAGGAAACATTTTTTCAGCTTAATAAGGAGGAACTTTCCTTGTGTGCGACCACGGACCTCATCGGTCCCAGCCGTCAGGCTCTCCACGTATAGTCCTCTTCCGATGACTCTCGTTTGTTGACCATGCCGCGGCGAGCGCAGTGAGGTGATGGACGACGGCGAGGCCCGAGATGGGAATGACCCGGAGATGGGAAGACGCGGCAGTGGAGTCGCAGATTGAGAGGAGTACAAGGGTTATAACTTGTTCTGGTGCGGCGTGGGGCTCCAGTCAGTGGAGAATAACATGAGGTGTGTGTCGGCGTCCTGGGAACAGGGGTCCCGAGACTTGCCTGCCTGCGGCTCATGGCGTGGCTCCATCAGCGGCCCTGTACGCCCCATCTTCACCAGCGAACACTCAAGACCCTTGCGAGGGGCCAAGCCTCGTGAGGCAGATGACGCAAGACCTCCTCAGTGGTGGCCTCACCAGGCTGGCTTGAGAGGGGCGGAGAGATCAAGGCAAGGGATACCTTGCGAGGTTCCTGTGACGCAAGCCATGACGACTGGAGCCAGGCGGGCGCCAGCTTGCGCCGTGTCCTCGTTTCCTCTTTGGTGCTAAAGAGGCAAGCGCAGGCGAGGACTTCCGATGCATCAGGCAAAGCTTTCCATATCGGTGCAATGAGACCAAGACCAGCAGGGTAGCAGGACGGAGGTCACCATGGAGCCCAAGACGGTGTCACCACCAGAGCCTTTGGTAGGCGAAGACTACTTTTGTCAGGATAGCTTGTACTGGTTGTCCCCCTTCAAACTGGCCGTTGTGGGATCCCTTCCCGCCGAATATTTTGGAAGAGGACCCGGGCCTCTCTATATAGGACTAGCCACCACCGTAGGGAGGGGGGGTCGGATCGGCTCATCTTGAGAGAATCCTCGACCACACAAACTCACCAAGCACAAGAACACCTCACCTCAGGAGGCTGTTCTTCCCTTGTAACTGTTCATCATCAGCCCAAGAGGCAATCCACCACAACACACTGGAGTAGGGTATTACACCACATCGGTGGCCCGAACCAGTATAACTCTTGTGTCTCTTGTTTTTTGGGTTCGTCGAGCTAGGCCGAGGGATCATAGAGTGCGCAAGCTAGAGAGCAGGGGAGATCTTCGTGCGCACCCCAGTTTTCGAACCTTAAGGGTTTTGCCGAAACCCGAAATCCGACATTTGGCGCGCAAGGTAGGGGTGCGGCAAATCCTTGCCCCTCCCCAACAGCTTCGCCTCTCCAACCGACTCTCATGGACGCCGCTTCTTCTTCGACTGGATCGACGGGCGCCCTCCGTAGCGCCAGGGGGCTCCAGGCCTTCACTCCCGCCTTGCGGCGGGTGTAGTGGCCGCACAAGTTCAAGCCGGAGATGCCGCCCCGTTACTATGTGAAAGTGCAACTATCCCTAGGTGGTTTTGGTAATTCATAACAACATATAGCTCATTGAGCTAATGCTATTCCAAGATGATTATTTCAGGAAAGCTCAATGATTGGCATGGCATGGATGTGAAAGTGGAACCCTCAAAATGCTAAGGACAAAGGATTGGCTCAAGCTCAAAAGCTCAAGACTCTTCATTTTATATTTTAGTGATCCAAGATCACATTGAGTCTTTAGGAAAAGCCAATACTATCAAGGAGGGATGAGGTGTTGCTTAATGAGCCTCTTGCTTCATGTGCTTAGTGATATGCTCCAAAACCCTCAACTACTTTCCCATATCCACATATGACCTAAACCCTAAGCCAAACTCGGTCCTACCGATTCTTCCTATCCGGCGCCACCGAGTTTCACTTGTCATAAACCACTGCCAAACCCTAGCAATTCGGTTCTACCGATAGGGATCTCGGTCTCACCGAGATGGGATTGCAAACTCTCTGTTTCCCTTTCGTAACTTTCCGGTCTCACCGAAAGAGCAAATCGGTCCCACCGAGATTGCAATGTAAATTCAGTGTTTCCTTTTTGTAACTTTTCGGTCTCACCGAAAGAGCAAATCGGTCCCACCGAGTTTGCCTGACCAACTCTCTGGTTAGCTAATTACCAAATTCGGTCTCACTGAGTTTGTGTAATCGGTCTCACCGAGATTACGTTATGCCCAAACCCTAACCATATCGGTCCTACCGAGTTGCATGTCAGTCCCACCGAAAATCTCTAACGGTCACTAGGTTTACATTTTTGGTCTGACCCAGTTTGTTGATTCGGTCCCACCGAGATTGGAAAACTGTGTGTAACGGTTGGATTTTGTGTGGAGGCTATATATACCCCTCCACCTCCTCTTCATTCGTGGAGAGAGCCATCAGAACACACACACAACTCCAACTCATATGTTCTGAGAGAGAACCACCTACTCATGTGTTGAGACCAAGATATTCCATTCCTACCATATGAATCTTGATCTCTAGCCTTCCCCAAGTTGCTTTCCATTCAAATCTTCTTTCCACAAAATCCAAATCCTATGAGAGAGAGTTGAGTGTTGGGGAGACTATCATTTGAAGCACAAGAGCAAGGAGTTCATTACCTACACACCATTTGTTACTTCTTGGAGAGTGGTGTCTCCTAGATTGGCTAGGTGTCACTTGGGAGCCTCCGACAAGATTGTGGAGTTGAACCAAGGAGTTTGTAAGGGCAAGGAGATCGCCTACTTCGTGAAGATCTACCGCTAGTGAGGCAAGTCCTGTGTGGGCGATGGCCATGGTGGGATAGACAAGGTTGCTTCTTCGTGGACCCTTTGTGGGTGGTTGCTTCTTCGTGGACCCTTCATGGGTGGAGCCCTGTGTGGACTCGCGCAACCGTTACCCTTTGTGGGTGGAGCCCTTTGTGGACTCGCGCAACCGTTACCCTTTGTGGGTTGAAGTCTCCATCAACGTGGATGTAGGATAGCACCACCTATCCGAACCACGGGAAAAACATCCGTGTCTCCAATTGCGTTTGAATTCTCCAAACCCTTCCCTTTACATTCTTGCAAGTTGCATGCTTTACTTTCCGCTGCCAATATACTCTTTGCATGCTTGCTTGAATTGTGTGATGATTGCTTGACTTGTCCTAAAATAGCTAAAATCTGCCAAGGACTAAAATTGGGAAAAGGTTAAGTTTTTATTTGGTCAAGTAGTCTAATCACCCCCCTCTAGACATACTTTCGATCCTACAAGTGGTATCAGAGCTTTGGTCTCCATTTGCTTTGATCTCCATAGCTTTTGGTGGTCATAGCCTTGGTTTCACAACCTAGGAGAGTATGGCGTCTAGCGAGGGAAATTATCACCGTAGAGGTCCTTACTTTGATGGTACTAATTTTGCTAGTTGGAAGCATAAAATGAAAATGCATATTCTTGGACATAACCCCGCCGTTTGGGCTATTGTGTGTGTTGGTTTGCAAGGAGACTTCTTTGATGGGAAAGAACCAAACCGTGAAGCTACTGCGAATGAGTTGAAGATGTTGCAATACAATGCTCAAGCTTGTGATATTCTCTTCAACGGATTGTGCCCCGAAGAATTCAACAAAATCAGCCGTCTTGAGAATGCAAAGGAAATTTGGGACACTTTGATTGATATGCACGAAGGTACCGACTCCGTCAAGGAATCCAAGTTGGATGTGCTTCAAAGTCAACTTGACAAGTTCAAAATGAAGGATGGTGAAGGTGTCGCTGAAATGTACTCTAGGCTTGCTCTCATCACAAATGAGATTGCCGGCTTAGGAAGTGAAGAGATGACCGATAGATTCATCATCAAGAAGATTCTAAGAGCCTTGGATGGAAAATATGATACCGTGTGCACATTGATCCAAATGATGCCCAATTACAAAGATCTCAAGCCAACAGAGGTGATTGGAAGAATTGTTGCTCATGACATGTCACTTAAGGATAAAGAGGAACTTCACAACAAATCAAGTGGTGCCTACAAAGCCTCATGTGAAGCCCCTACATCATCAAGTGAGAAACAAAACTTCAATGAAGAATTGAGCTTAATGGTGAAGAACTTCAACAAGTTCTACAAGAGTAGAAGCAAAGATAGAAGCTTCAAGTCAAGGTCCTACAATGACAAAAGATCTTCTAGTCGAGAGCGAAACTGCTACAGTTGTGGAAGACCCGGACACTATTCCAATGAGTGTACGGCTCCCTACAAGAGAAGAGAAGATTCTCCAAAAAGAAGAA
Source organism: Triticum urartu (assembly GCF_056163025.1). Lineage (NCBI taxonomy): Eukaryota > Viridiplantae > Streptophyta > Magnoliopsida > Poales > Poaceae > Triticum > Triticum urartu. The sequence continues at coordinate 251,546,183 of NC_141873.1, forward strand.
GCAAAGAATCACCACCAAGAGAGAGAAGGAGTAGAGACGATCGTTATGAACGAAGATACTCACGGAGAAGCAAGGATTCGGAAAGGAAGGAAAAATCATCAAGGAGCTACACAAAACAAAGACATCAATCTCATGTTGGTGAATGGGTATCCGGCTCCGACTCCGACAGCCACTCCAAGAGAAGTTATTACTCTGACTCCGAAGATGCTCAAGATGAAGGTGTTGCCGGTCTAGCACTTGTGTCAACCAACTCCTACGACATATTTGACTCACCAAATGAAGGAATTGGAAGATGCTTCATGGCCAAAGGTCCTAAGGTAACACACCCCGAGTATGTTGATTTCAATAGTGATGAAGATGACTTGTTAGGTGATGATTTGCTTGTTGACAACTCTAGTGATGAATACTATGATGAAAGGTCAATTAATCATGCTAATCAAGATAAAACGAATGACAATGATAAGGAGAAGATTGAGGCTCTAACTAAAGAACTAAACACTCTTAAGTTAGCTAATGAAACCATCTTCGAAGATCATCGAGAACTTTTAAGAGCTCATGAGAAATTACGCTTTGAAAAGCTCAATCTTGAGCAAGAGCATGAGTTCTTAAAAGCAATCAATGATGATCTCCGCAAGAAAAGTTCTTCTCACATTGCCAAGCGTTTACTCTTATCCACTTACATGCCTCAAGTCAAGTCTAGTAACAAGAACAAGAAAGATTCTTCCTCTAGCAGTAACAATGATCATGCTAAATCCAATATTGTTGCTTCTAGTAGTTCTCTTGATTCCACTAATGATTCTCTTAGACAAGTTACACTTGAGCAAGAAAATAGCTTATTCAAGGGAATTATAGAGAAAGGAGTGTACAAAAGCCGTGCCGGGAGTAAGCAATTCGAGGAAATTGTGCGCAAGCAAGGAATGCACCGGAAGAATCAAGGTGTTGGTTTTGAACGAAAGTTCAATGCCAATGGAGTTGAGTGGGAAGAAGATCAATACCCCAAGACAAAGTTTGTTCCTCAACAAGAGAAGTATGATACTTCTTTCAAGGGGACACAAGCTCAAGATGATCTTCCACCGCAAGACTACAAGCAAAAAGGCAAGGACAAGCTTCAAGAGGAAATTGATGCATTTGAAGAAGCTCCTAAGACCTTAGTCAAGTGGATTCCCAAGACTACTTCAAGTTCCACTTCATCAAGTAAGACTACAACTTCCAAGGATTCCCATCAAGATGGTGTGGATCCAAAAGAAGAAGAACTAGAGAGTTCTTGAGGGTGACTCCGCCAACATACTTCACTCTTATCATTTTGGCAAGAGCAAGTGCAATCAACTTCCACATCTTGCACTAGTTCAAGGAGTCACAAACCCTCTTGTTGGTAAGACAAGGGACAAGGTAACCTAAAAGTTTTCATGGACATCATCTTGTGTGTGCATCACTCTATGTCTATGGATATCCTTGTTTGTTCCTTGTGGGACTAACCCATGTAGGTATTGAAAGTGCAATTCACTCAAATGGATAGCTCCAAGTGATCTACATCAACATTGAGCATCCACATCTTCAACATCTACATGAAGTCATCATCGACAAAACCCGAGGTTAGTTCATCCCTCTAAGGGGGGACATCACATCTAGGGGGAGCTTTACTCTAAGACTTGAGCTAAAGCAACTCTAAAGATGTGAACACAACAATGCTTTATGTAAAAGTGGTAGCCCCACTTGAGCTTAAACGATGAGTATGACCTATGATCAAGTGTTCTCACTTGACTCCTAAGTCAATATACTCATATATAGATGACCTAGTCATCGCAAATTGCTTGGTAGATGCTAGAATTGGTTGTGCATGCCTTGTCACATATTTCATTTGCCATCTTATTGTGTGAGCATGCTGGTTGCATATTTTACTCATTCGAGGACATCCACTTGTTGTTTTGATTGTTTGGTTTTATTTCCTTTTGCCAAGTGGATGGACAAGAATGCCTAAGAACCTCCTCTAGCTATCTATGCTTTTCTCGTCTCAAACTCTATTCATGCTGCATCACAAAATTTGATCAAGTCAGATTCGAACCACTCTGTGTGAGGAGCACTCGGAGTCCCCGATTCATCATAGACTTAAACCTCCAAAACCTCTTTATGATTCTCGGTCTGACCGATACCCCACTTTCGGTCCTACCGAGATCATTAAGTTGATCTAGGTTTTCGATCTCGGTGCAACCGATTTGAACTTTTCGGTCACACCGAGTTTCAGTAACTACTTGCAGTTATGAATCTCGGTGCCACCGAGTTGTTCCACTCGGTCACACCGACAGGGTCGGGCTATATATAGTCACGGGCAAAATTTGGAAATTTCTCTGAACCCCTTCGCCCGTGCGATAGCCTGCTCTGCCAACGTGGTCTCCGGATCGTCTCCTCGCCGCCAGCCGCCTCCAGTCGCTGGTCTCCGTCGCCGTCAACGGGAATTCTACCCCGCCGTTGCCGCCGTAGCGAGTCTCCGTCGAACTAGGGTATGGACTCGATCTTTGTGCTATTCTCCAATCCAATTCTTAGCACATTGTGATCATCATGATTCTTGCCACGATTGAAACACTCCTATCCAGTCAATACGCTCGTAGATTAGGTTTGATTCGAAAATTTTAGGGTTAGGTTTTCGCCGAAACCATCTCGGACCCACCGAGTTGAAAAACTCGGTCCCACCGATTTGGCTTATGCCATTGCACAAGTGAGACTCGGTCTGACCGAGAATTACTTATCGGTGTGACCGATTTTGGAACTCTGTGAAACCCTAGCAGTCTCGGTGCCACCGAACTGTGACTCGGTCTGACCGAGTTCACTAGTTTAGGTTCCAAAACTGCTTCGGTATCACCGAGTTTGAAAATCGGTAGATCCGAGATGATTTCAGTGGGAAACTAAAACTAAATTTTTGGATCATTCTTTTGCAAAAATCTCTGTGTTTTGTGATGCTCATCTATTCTACCTCATCTATAAACTGTTCACAGGGTCAGCAGTCAGCTTATTCAACATGTCAGACCAGAGTGACAGCCAGAATGTTTCAGAACAGCAGGTGCACATGAGTGAGGGCACTAGTCCCTCCAGCTCTTCAGATGATGGCAGCAGAAGTACTCCTAGCAATTTGCCAAAAGCTGCCACCAGACAGAGGAAGAAGAGAACTTCAGATTCTGAAGATGAAGATTATGTGGCAGAGGAAGAGGCCACATCAAAGAGAGTTGAGCCAGCTCAAGGCACAAAGCCAGGACTGAAGATCAAAAGGCCAGCAGGCAGGCAGCCTATGTCAAAGGCTAGAGCTTCAACTGAAAAGCCTGCACCCAAAGAGCCAGTTGCTGCTGAAGGCAAGAAGAGGAAGGAAAGGGTCAAGAAGACCGTGGCCAGAGTGCTTGGAAAGGCTTCCATCATGGAAGAGGAAGAGGAAGAAGAGGTTGTTGCACCAGCACCTAAGGCACCTAAGCTAATGGGTGATGCTATCAAATCAGGGGCTGCTGCATCTAAGCCCAAAGAAGCACCCAAAGCTGCCTCCAAGCCAAAACCAAAGAGGAATACAAGGAGCATACCTGCAGCTGAGAAGAACAAGGCCCCAGTGCCTGAGACTGTTGCTGAAGAAGAGGATGAAGAGCAAGTTCTTAGAAAGATCAAGCCCAAGATCCCAGACCACAACGATGCTCATCCTGTGGCTGAGGATATGAAGCTCAGGAGAGACTCAGGGCTGAGGAAGTGGAGAGAAGTAGACCCGTATGCTTCAAGGAGGAGGACTGCTGTGGACTACAGATTTCACACCAAGGAGCAGCAAGATTTCTATGAGACAGTGCTGCTTGATAAGAAGCCAATAGTCTGTGATATGAGATGGGTTGACTGGCAATACATCAAGGACAATGAGGAACACTACCCTGGAGTGTATGACAGCTTTAGTGCTTGTGGAGTTGCAGACTTTGTTGGGCAGAAGCTCACAAAGTGGAACGAGGAGCTCATTATGCAATTCTACTCCACGGCACATTTTTATCCAGATGGGAGGATCACTTGGATGTCTGAAGGTACGAGGTACCAATCTACTGTTGAGGAATGGGGAAACTTGATCAATGCCCCAGAGGAGCAAGCAGATGACTTGGACATTTATGCCAAGAAAAAGATGGATCATAACTCAATGTCCAACATGTACAAGGAAATTCCCAATGAAGCTCTTGACACCTTCAAATTTGGGTCTGTACATTACCTTCTGTCAGGTCTGCCAACTATAAATTGGATATTGAGGCACACTCTCTTACCCAAGTCTGGAGATCACAAGATGATCAGAGGCCATGCAATCAACTTGCTTCATGTCTTTGATGTGCCACAGAAGTTCAAGGTGATGAGCCTCATAGTAGAGACAATCAAGAGGACAGCAGCAGACCAGAAGAGGAGCTGTGGATATGCCCCACAAATTCAGGAACTCATTAACTCCAAGATGGGCACGGGCATATACTTATTGGACAAGGAACACTTGCCCATCCGTCCAGATTTTGAGGACAATCAAGTGATCATGACTGAGAATGAACCATCGTCTGCCCAAGCACAAGCAAAGAAGGAGAAGGCAAGGAAGGAGAAAGCTGCCAAGATGCCAACTCAATAGGAGGCATCTGAGTATTTCTTGAAAACCAAACAAGAGCAGCTTGGTTACCTGATTGCATCCACCCTGCGGATTGAGCAAGGACTAGCCACCCTAACTCAAAACCAGGCAAGCTTAGAGAGGATCATGGAACAAAAGTTCTATGACTTGGATGTCAAGGTGACAGAAATTCAGACTGCAGTGGAGCAGCTCCAAGATGATATGCAGGAGAGGAAAGGGAAGACAACCACTGATGCCTTTGCCAGAGTGCCACGAGGTCCGAGGTCATCTGCAGTGCCAGTTCCTGACACAAGAGCAACCGCCTCAGCTCCAGCCGTAGCACCAGCCCAACCAACTCCAGCATCTACTTCAGCTCCAACTCCAGCGTCTACTTCAGCGTCTACAGAAGCCTTCGTCCTTGGGGTGATCCGGACTCCACCACCACCAGAAGATCAAGCCTGATTGTCGATCTAGCACTATGCATTTTCTAGGAACTTTTTGGTAACTTGTTGCCAAACGGGGAGAAAAATGTATAGATCATAGGCTTCGAGAGAGAGAGTGTTGCTTTTCTCTCTTGCTTTATTTGGTGGTTTTTCAAACTTGTTTGCTTTTGAGTGCTTGAGATACTACGTCATTATCTTTGAGACATTGATGATCATGTGTTTGATCATAAGCTACACTTAATAATGTTTGCTTAATGCTATTATCTTATCTATCTTATGTGATCATTCACTATTCTTGGTGATGAGTGCATGTATTTCATTCTTATCATTTTAAGCACTCCACCAAGATGTATGTGACATGGAAGAGTAACCCATGACTCTAACTCCTTGTGCATTTGCAGTCCAAAGCAAATTTTAAATATGCACAAATTTAGGGGGAGCTCTTACTTATCACATACTTCTCAAAGCGACGATATATTTCATGCTTATTACCATTTGTCGAAGCTTTGATCTATATGTTGTCATCAATTACCAAAAAGGGGGAGATTGAAAGTGCAACTATCCCTAGGTGGTTTTGGTAATTCATAACAACATATAGCTCATTGAGCTAATGCTATTCCAAGATGATTATTTCAGGAAAGCTCAATGATTGGCATGGCATGGATGTGAAAGTGGAACCCTCAAAATGCTAAGGACAAAGGATTGGCTCAAGCTCAAAAGCTCAAGACTCTTCATTTTATATTTTAGTGATCCAAGATCACATTGAGTCTTTAGGAAAAGCCAATACTATCAAGGAGGGATGAGGTGTTGCTTAATGAGCCTCTTGCTTCATGTGCTTAGTGATATGCTCCAAAACCCTCAACTACTTTCCCATATCCACATATGACCTAAACCCTAAGCCAAACTCGGTCCTACCGATTCTTCCTATCCGGCGCCACCGAGTTTCACTTGTCATAAACCACTGCCAAACCCTAGCAATTCGGTTCTACCGATAGGGATCTCGGTCTCACCGAGATGGGATTGCAAACTCTCTGTTTCCCTTTCGTAACTTTTCGGTCTCACCGAAAGAGCGAATCGGTCCCATCGAGATTGCAATGTAAATTCAGTGTTTCCTTTTTGTAACTTTTTGGTCTCACCGAAAGAGCAAATCGGTCCCACCGAGTTTGCCTGACCAACTCTCTGGTTAGTTAATTACCAAATTCGGTCTCACCGAGTTTGTGTAATCGGTCTCACCGAGATTACGTTATGCCCAAACCCTAACCATATCGGTCCTACCGAGTTGCATGTCAGTCCCACGGAAAATCTCTAACGGTCACTAGGTTTACATTTTCGGTCTGACCCAGTTTGTTGATTCGGTCCCACCGAGATTGGAAAACTGTGTGTAACGGTTGGATTTTGTGTGGAGGCTATATATACCCCTCCACCTCCTCTTCATTCATGGAGAGAGCCATCAGAACACACACACAACTCCAACTCATATGTTCTGAGAGAGAACCACCTACTCATGTCTTGAGACCAAGATATTCCATTCCTACCATATGAATCTTGATCTCTAGCCTTCCCCAAGTTGCTTTCCACTCAAATCTTCTTTCCACAAAATCCAAATCCTATGAGAGAGAGTTGAGTGTTGGGGAGACTATCATTTGAAGCACAAGAGCAAGGAGTTCATTACCTACACACCATTTGTTACTTCTTGGAGAGTGGTGTCTCCTAGATTGGCTAGGTGTCACTTGGGAGCCTCCGACAAGATTGTGGAGTTGAACCAAGGAGTTTGTAAGGGCAAGGAGATCGCCTACTTCGTGAAGATCTACCGCTAGTGAGGCAAGTCCTGTGTGGGCGATGGCCATGGTGGGATAGACAAGGTTGCTTCTTCGTGGACCCTTTGTGGGTGGTTGCTTCTTCATGGACCCTTCGTGGGTGGAGCCCTGTGTGGACTCGCGCAACCGTTACCCTTTGTGGGTGGAGCCCTTTGTGGACTCGCGCAACCGTTACCCTTTGTGGGTTGAAGTCTCCATCAACGTGGATGTAGGATAGCACCACCTATCCGAACCACGGGAAAAACATCCGTGTCTCCAATTGCGTTTGAATTCTCCAAACCCTTCCCTTTACATTCTTGCAAGTTGCATGCTTTACTTTCCGCTGCCAATATACTCTTTGCATGCTTGCTTGAATTGTGTGATGATTGCTTGACTTGTCCTAAAATAGCTAAAATCTGCCAAGGACTAAAATTGGGAAAAGGTTAAGTTTTTATTTGGTCAAGTAGTCTAATCACCCCCCCTCTAGACATACTTTCGATCCTACACTATGGTGCGGCGGATCCGGCAGCCTTCCTGCTAGCGTATGAGGAGACCGTCCTGGAGGCCGGGGCGGCGATAAATTCATGGCCAACTGGCTCCCAATGGCCCTCGCTGGTGTGCCGCGCGCCTAGCTCCTCCATCTGCCGGAATCTTCTGTAGCCTCCTGGGGGGAGCTGCGTGACTTCTTCATTGCGCTCTTTGGAGGACCAACACCCCCCGTCGTCGCGGCTCTCCCCGGTGGCTCGTAGGCGCCGCCCTCGAATCGTCACGCCAAGCGTTTTTTTGCCAGATCGGTGCCGCCTCCACGCGGCAGGGGGCTCCCCCGGGTTCAGCGACGCCCAAGGCCGACCTGATCTTCGACTCCAAGGATCACCTCCTCACCACCATTGGCTCAGGCGTGCTTCCGATGCTTTGCACACCCACCATCTGCAGCGTAGCTGTCACCCGGACCCTCATCTACGGCGGCGCCGGCCTCAACGTGCTCTCTGTGGAGGCTTTCAGCCTCCTTCATGTACCACTTGAGCGGCTCCGCCCCAGCAAGCCTTTCTCCAGGGTCGGCGACGGCTCCTCCAACCCCCTAGGGCAGATCCGTCTCCCCATGACCTTGGGCACACGCGACAACTACCGCACCGAGCTAATCGACTTCAACATCGCCTGCATCGGCTTGATGTACAATGTGTCGTGGGATTGTCACGGCAAATGTCCTAGTGTGAGGACTTAGTCGTGGAGCCATCGCAACGTAGTTAGCTTAAAGGGGTTAAAGCGGACAAAGGACGCAAGGAATTATACTGGTCCGGCCCCTTGCGGTGAAGGTAAAGCCTACTCCAGTTATGATGGGATTGCTAGGGTTTCGATGACCAGGGAGCGAATCCGCTTTGCCTGGCTCTCGAGTTGTTGTTTCTTGTCCTTGAACCGCCGCCGGGTCGTCCCTTTATATACATAGGTTGACGCCCGGTGGTTTACAGAATCCCGGCCGGCTTATAAACGTGTCCGGCTCGGTTTCTACTCTTTCCTATCCTACAACACAAGTTACACACCTTATGGCGGTTTATGTCTACGGGCCCTAGTCCGCCTTTGGGCCCTGGGCTTTTAGACCTATCATATTAAAGCGCCATACTCCCTGTCTTCATGGGCTTCAATATGAATAACTCATTACAGGTATAACCCGGCCCCTCCTGGGCGGTTTATACTCAGTAGTTATAACTCCAACATTAGGCCCCAGATTGATTTGAACCTATTCATGTCAATCTTCAACACTTAGAAAAACTCCCTCTTCAGTACCTTCGAGTAAACCTTGTAATCCGCCATGACGTCATCTTCCAGGATTATAATAAACCGCCATGGCGTCACTTGCTCATTAAAAACCGTATATACCTTACTTTTATTAATGAGCCTCCAAAAATCGAGGTGGCAGCTCTGGGACATATCCATTTTTTGGGCTTCCTTGATTCCCGCGCCTGTCGCTTATCCCTTTGTCTTATAAATAGGGCCGAGGGTCCATTTACTTTTCTCCCCTTGCCCCTTCGTCTTTCTTCCTCCTCGCGTCGCCTCAGCACTCAAGCCCTACCGCCGCCGTCGACCTTCTCTTCTGCCCCAACAACGGCCGTTGCATCAACCTGATTTGACCAGAGAACCGCGACGCCTTTCCACTTTTCAACAGCCTCGGTGTGTTCTTCTTTCTTTCCTCTGTAGATCCATTTTTAGGGTTCGCACAGGCTCATGGAACTTTGCGATGTTCTTCCCCTATTCTTCATTATAGCATATATGATAGACTCCAAACATAATACACTCTTGTGCGGTAGCAATGATAGTCCCTCTTTTGGCATTAGATCATCCCTTTAGCATAGAAAAAACCTGATCTGGAACTTCATGAACTGCTCAAGCACCAACCCTTAGGTCTGAATATTTTCCTTTTCCTGACATGCGGTAGATCTAAAATTCTAATGTAAAACTGTGAAACTTGTTCTTCTTCACTTAGTCATTTTTCGGCTTTAGATCTATACTCTGATTGCCCATGTAGGCGATTTATCTTTTAGAAAATAACCTGCCATATACCATTAGTCCCCTTATAAACCGCCAATCGCTTTATCCTTTACACTAGCATTAACCTCCGGTTTAACAATTTTCGCATGCTAGAAAACTTTTTGTCCTTTAACCTGCAACGCTTTATGCTTGTCAACCATCACTCTTAAACCAGAACAAACCTTCCTTCAGGTTGTCTAAGAAATGGCCAAGACCTTCTACGCTTGTAACTGGGTTCCATCTCGGATTAAGGAAGAAGATCTGAAAGGATGTGTTATCACTGGCGCTTTACCAAAGCAGAGTGAAATCCACTGGCGAGCCCCTGGTCCGGAAAATCCTCCTACACCCAAGGATGGCGAGTTAGTTGTGTTTTTTGATCATTTGAGCCGTGGTTTTAAACCTCCTAGGTCAAAATTCTTCCGTGATGTGCTTGCCAGCTTCCAAATCCACCCTCAAGATATTGGACCTAACTCGGTATCCAATATTTGTAATTTTCAAGTGTTTTGCGAGGCTTATCTGCAAGAAGAACCGGCTGTTGAACTGTTCAGGGACTTTTTCTATTTAAACCGCCGCACCAAATTTGTGGATGGGCCCAATACTGAACTTGGCGTCGTTTCAATTCGAAAAAGGAAAGACGTCACCTTCCCTCATGCCAAGCATCATAGTCATCCTAAGGATTGGAACCAGAATTGGTTCTATTGCAAAGATACTTCCCCTGAAGATGAGAATCCTCTGTCGGGTTATCATCCTCACCGGCTTACCAACACATCCATTTCCCCAAAGGTTGACTGCAAAGGAACGGGCCAAATATGCACCACAACTCACCAAGCTCAGAGCCTTTGTGGCTAATGGTTTGACAGGAATTGATTTTGTTCGTTGCTGGATATCTTGGAGTATTTTGCCTTTAAGCCCTCGTCTCGGTTTAATGTGCGAATATACAGGGGACTCAAAAGATCCTCAACGGCACACTGACATTTAGTTGACTGACGCTGAAATCACTGAAACTATTATAAAGATACTGGATGAATCGGTGGCTGTGTGTAGTAAAATAGGGTTAAGTCCCTTCTGCGTTTTGAATAAACCGCCAACTGTAAGAATTGCCTAACTCCTGTTTGTACCTGATATTTTTAACTGTTTCTTATAACCTTTGTCAATCTTTGGCAGGGTGATGATCCGTTCTAGAAGAAGAAACCTCAGGATAAACCGGCAAAGACGCCTCGCCCCAAGACCAAGGTTACTAAAAGACCTGCCAAGAAGAAAACTGCTGAATCGACTGGGCTGAACCTCGACGAGGATCTTGATAATCCGGACTTAGAGGTAGAACTTGATTCTCTTGGTTCATTTTTCATACACCTCATTGACAATGACCCTTATCAGGAGGACCCTGAAGCTAGCCGGGCTGAAGATGTAGAGGTAATTATTATTTCCTCCGGTTCAGATCCTCAGCCAACATAGAAAATCCGTGAAGCAAACCGGAAAGTAAAATTTTCACACCCTCTAGCTTATCTGGATCCCAACTTTCTTTTGAAGAAACAACAGCATGAAGCTCGCCGCACAACCCGGCACATCGGCCATGTAGTTACTTCAACCGGTTTACCAAACACTCCAACCCGGAAACGTCGATCAGAGGTCTCATATATTTCTGATACTTCTTATCCCAAGGCAGGTTATTTCAGGCAACCTCTTAATCCGTCTGATTCAAAATATCAGGGAACACCTCATTCATCATCCGGCGAGTCAACGGCCACACAACTCCCTCCTCTGAAGACTGTTCCTGGGTGAGCACTTTAAACTTAACTCTTGACGCTTTATACTTATTTGTCATATCTAACCTTTAAGTCTTTTCCTTTCAGAGCCAAATCCAGGCCCAGCAAAAAGGCCAAATTGAATAAGCCAACTGATGATAACCCGGCTGACGATAACCCGGAACAGACTGCGGAACAATTTGAGCCGAATGCTGACGCTATACATGATGATCAACAATCAGAACATCCTGAGACCTTTGCTAAACCGATGGAAGAGGATCCCACCAGCCATGCTACTGATCCGCCAAGCCCGGCCAGAGCTGCAAACGAACCGCCAAGCACGGCCAAAGCAGCTGATGAACCGCCAAATCCAGCCAAAGCGGCTGCAGACCAATCGGACGATGTCATTGTCACTGGCATCGGCCACACCTCCCCTGGCAATCCTATCGCTTTATCAAAGCATAGTGCCAAGGAAGAGTTTTCTCCTATGGATAAGGGCAAGTGGAAAATAGATTTATCTAGCTATGCCCACCTTAATGCCCAAGAGATTCATTCCGGCTTCTTGAATCGCCTGTATACCAGCCGCGACTATGAAGCCGGTTTAGTAGGCCTCATGAAGGAGCGATATGAGGTAAACACTGTTAACTCTTCATAATTGTTTCTCTTGTTCAATTTCTAATATCAACTCCAGCAGCCCCCAAGGGTCGGTTTATCATATCAACATGAACTGGGACTTTGTAATACTTCAACTTTGCCTACGTAGCCCCCAAGGGCTAGTTTATCATTTCATGATGAACCGGGACTTTAAAGTATGAATCTTGCAATTTTTGCTAGTGTAGTCCCCAGGGATCATTTTATACCTTTAGGATGAATCGGTACCTTTCTGTCATAAAGCTTCTGAAACGCTTAATAACCATCTTTGTAAACCGATTGATGAAGAAAAATCCATAATTGTCACTTGAGCAAATATACATTAGCCCCCAAGTGTCAAGTGTATAACTTGTTATGTGCTTGGGACTTGAAAATCTCAATTGATAAAAGCCATATGCATTAGCCCCCAAGTGCCAAGTGTATAACTTGTTATGTGCTTCGGACTTCAAGTATGCACTACTAACTCTTTTCATGTCGCTTGCAGGCCGATCTGAGCCAAAAAGAATCTTAAATCGCCGACCTTCAAGAAAATATTTAGTCTCAGTAGGTAGAAACTTCCAAAGCTAAAGAAGAGCTGACTGGCGCTTTAACAGCCATGGAACAACTAAAAGAAGGCTTTAAAAGTGAATGGGCAGGATGGGAAGCTGAAAAAGCAACTCTGCTAAAGCGGGCAGAGGACGCTGAAATAGCTCTTAAACCGGTAGCGGAAGAATTGACTGGCTTGAAGCGGCAAATCAATGCCATGACCACTGCTATGTTTGGTAAGTACCCTTATGATAAACTTCAACATGTATTGTCCCATAAACTGCCGGTTTATCAATATGTTTAACGATGCAAGATCTCGCATTACCCACCTGGGCTCTGATATGCAGAAGAAATTGAAGGCTGCCTATACTCTTATAGAGCAGTTATATACCGGCGCACAACGAATCATTTGCACTACTACTCATAACAAACCGCCCCCAAACCTGATTAAGGAAACCTTAGAAAAATTGTCAATGCTGCCTGCCCAGTTGGACGAGCTGAAAAGATCAGCTGCAAGGGCAGGTGCTCTGACTGCGCTAATCCGGGCTAAAGCCTGGATACCAGATCTTGACTCGGCTGACATAGGACGCGGCTATCCCAGCATAAAGGAAGACGGGTCAGAGTTTAATAATGATTATCTTTGAGCTTTGACAAAGGAAATGCGCCCATAAGCGAGTAAATTGGCCAAAGAAACAGATCTTTCTCACTATCAGCCGGTTTATGTTGCTGACAACAAACGACTTGCTGCGCCAACTCATGATGTGGAGGATCTTATCCCGCCAATCCATAAGCATACCTACACTCCTGATGTTGACCCCTCCAACCTTATAAGCGACAAAGCTGTATTCAAGGCCCTAACTGGAATCGAGTGGACCACCATTGATTTCAAGTCACTGGGTGGAGAGGAGGAGGGTGAACCGGTGCAGGATGATCCACAACCGTCAAGTCAGCCTGTTGAAGAGTCATGATCCGGAGGCCGGTTTAATCTTATGCATACTGCAATACTTGCTGAAAACAATTATCCTTTTGGGCATCAAAATGCCTTGTAATAGGCTAGTTAAAACACTTGATCTGCTATGCCATCGTGCATATTCACTTTGCATGATACTGTTAATCCGCCGTGATTTATGTAATGTCTGCTTATGATCCTTAGCAGCTTTATTTGACCTGTTTCTGCATATAACAAGTTGAAAGTGTCCTGGCGGTTTATTGCCGAACGGGTCATAATGCCCAACATATAATTCGGGTTTATAACCAGGCTATTTTGAATGACAATCAAATATGAAATATATCATACCTTTGACATTGAATCACATCGTTGGCTAACCAACTTTCTGTAGTAAGGGTGATAACCCAAATCTTGAGTACTGATAACTCTTCCCTGTTTTGCCGGTTTATAGTAAAGCCGTACCGGGTTGCAACAAACACCAGATTATTCGTATATCATACTGGCGACTTGTTAGTCGAAGCCAGACTGGGTCAATCAACACCGGTTTATATCTGATTGTATATTGTCGACTTATAATCGACAGCGAAGCCGAGTCAATAGATACCAGCAATATTTCAATTTGTTCGGCCGACTTATAGTCAACAGCCAGACCGGGTCAATAAACACCAATTTAGTATAAAACCCATCAAAAGAAATATCAAAAAGAGAGATTTTAGAAGAAAATATATAAAAAGGGCGAGGCTTTTCATGGGCTGCCAGGCCACTGAGTTAAACCATTTTACAAAGCCTTTATAAGATGGACCTCACATCAACCAATCGTCATTTTAACTATGACAAGTTCAGGGTCTTTATAAGATTGACTTATCAAACGTTCGACGGGTCTACCAGGATTACCTGGACGGAGTGGCTTACTTAAAAAAAGGCAGAATAACCCGGGGTTTTAGGTGAATACACCTGGCTTCTAAGCTTGGCTTTTATAGCCTATTACAAGGTTATAGACTCTTTGTTCTTGTAGAAGCAAAGAGCCCCCTAGTAATATTTTGAGCTGTGCTCACTGGGTGCCTATGTTTGAGTTGTGCTTTGCAACAAACTCTCTTTGGCTCCTTTTGACCTTGGGTGGCAAGCCCCCAAGTGTTTTTTATATGTGGCTTATGAGCCGGATCACTGGGTAATTAGAACTCCGCTTTATAAACAGAAGCCCCCATGTAACCAAAAACCTTGCAAGGAATAACAGCAGAGGCCCCACTTAGGAGGGATACCGCTTTATTATATTGATCATCATAATATATACATTGTCAATAATATGTACATAAGAGGAGCCTATGGCTCAGGTGTAGTAAGGCCAAAGATGAGCTATATTCCACGGCCGGTGGGTCTCCTCCTCCGATTTACGTGAGTCTTTGTGCTCTCGAACATCGATAAGGTAGTATGATCCGTTGTGCGGATTCTTGCTGACCACGAAGGGTCCTTCCCAAGGTGGGGATAACTTGTGCATATCAGTCTGACCCTGGATGAGCCGGAGCACCAGATCCCCTTCTTGAAACGTTCTGGTTTTAACCCGACAACTGTGATAACGACACAGATATTGCTGATAAATCGCCGAACGCGCCGCTGCAATATCACGCTCCTCATCTAACAGGTCAAGTGCTTCCTGACGTGTCTTCTCATTTTCGGCTTCAACATAAGCCGCCACATAGGGTGAATCATGACGGATGTCACTAGGGAGGACCGCCTCTGCTCCGTAAACCATGAAGAAAGGTGTATAACCCATAGATCTGTTGGGCATGGTATTGATGCTCCATAACATAGAAGGGAACTCCTCCACCCAACAACCCGGCATCCGCTTTAAAGGAACCATAAACCGGGGCTTGATGCCTCTTAGGATCTCTTGATTGGCTTTCTCTGCTTGACCATTAGATTGGGGGTGAGCCACTGATGACACGTCAAGCTGGATGCGCTCACGTTGACAAAATTCTTCCATAGCACCCTTGGATAGATTAGTACCATTATCTCTTATGATGTTGTGTGGAAAACCAAACCAGAAAATCACTTTCTTGATGAATTGAACCGCCGTGGCTGCATCACACTTACTGACTGGCTCTGCCTCCACCCACTTAGTGAACTTATCAACCGCCACCAGAAGGTGGGTCTTCTTATCCTTGGACCTCTTAAAGGGCCCAACCATATCCAGCCCCCAAGTTGCAAACAGCCAAGTGATTGGAATCATCCTCAATCCTTGAGCCGAAACATGAGCGCGGCATGCAACCTTCTAACAACCATCACACCTCTTTACCAAGTCCTCAGCATCAGCATGAGCCGTCAACCAATAGAAGCCGTGAAGAAAAGCCTTAGCTACCAAGGATATTGAACCGGCTTGGTCACCACAATCTCCTTCGTGGATCTCACGCAAAATCTCACAGCCTTCTTCAGGAGACACACAACGCTGAAACGCCCCTGTTACACTACAACGATGCAATTCCCCATTGATAATGGTCATTGACTTGGATCGCCGGGTTATCTGCCTAGCCAAAGTTTCATCCTCCGGTAACTCACCCCGGTTCATATACGCCAAATATGGGACCATCCAATTCGGGATAACACGAAGAGCTGCCACTAACTGAGCCTCCGGGTCAGGAACAACCAAATCCTCCTCCGTAGGTAGCTTAACCGACGGGTTATGCAAAACATCCAGAAAAACATTGGGTGGAACCGGTTTATGTTGGGAACCCAAATGGCTTAAAGCATCTGCCGCTTCATTCTTTCGCCGGTCCACATGGTCAACCTGATAACCCTTGAAGTGACCTGCAACAATATCTACTTCTCGATGATACGCTGCCATGAGTGGGTCCTTGGAATCCCAAGTACTAGATACTTGCTGAGCCACCAGGTCTGATTCACCAAAGCACTTAACCCGGCTTAGATTCATCTCCTTAGCCATTCGAAGACCATGGAGTAAAGCCTCATATTCAGCTGCATTGTTAGTGCAAGGGAACATTAAACGGAGAACATAACAAAACTTATCACCTCGTGGGGAAGTTAACACGACTCTAGCCCCCGAGCCCTCCAATTGCCTGGACCCATCAAAATGTATAGTCCAATAAGTATGATCCGTCTTTTCTTTCAGTGCCTGTAACTCTGTCCAGTCATTGATAAAATCCACAAGCGCTTGGGACTTGATCGCCGTGCAAGGCATATATTTTAACCCGTGGGGTCCAAGCTCAACAGCCCACTTGGCAACCCGGCTTGTTGCTTCCCAGTTTTGGATGATATCTCCCAAAGGGGCAGAACTGACCACGGTGATTGGATGGCCCTGAAAATACTGCTTAAGCTTCCGGCTTGCCATGAAGACTCCATACACCAGTTTTTGCCAATGTGGGTACCTCTGTTTGGACGCAATGAGCACCTCACTGATATAATAAACCGGCCGGTTAACCGGACATTCCTTGCCAGCCTCCTTACGTTCTACCACAATGGCCACACTGACAGCTCGGGCATTAGCTGCCACATACAACAACAACGGCTCTTTATCAACCGGAGCAGCAAGAACAGGTGGCTCGGCTAACTGCTTCTTCAAATCCTCAAACGCCGCATTAGCAGCATCACTCCAGACAAAATTGTCTGTCTTCTTCATCATCTGATATAGAGGGATTGCTTTCTCTCCCAAACGGCTGATAAACCGGCTCAATGCTGCAATACGGCCCGCCAGATGTTGAACATCGTTGATACACGCCGGTTTAGCCAGAGACGTAATAGCTTTGATCTTTTCCGGATTAGCTTCAATACCCCTGTTAGACACTAGAAAACCCAAGAGCTTGCTTGCTCGAACACCAAAAACACACTTGGCCGGATTAAGCATCATCTTATAGACCCGAAGATTATCAAAGGTTTCCTTCAAGCTATCAACGTCACCTCCTTTCTGGACTTCACCACAATATTATCCACATAAGCATGAACATTGGGCCCAATCTGGTCATGAAGACAATTCTGCACACAACGCTGATAAGTCGCCTGGGCACTCTTAAGCCCAAAAGGCATAGATACATAGCAGAAGGCTCCAAAGGGAGTTATAAAACCTGTGTTCTCCTGGTCTTTAACTGCCATTTTGATCTGATGATAACTAGAATAAGCATCCAGATAGCTCAAACGCTCACAGCCTGTCGTAGCATCAATGATTTGATCAATACGAGGGAGAGGAAAGGGATCAGTTGGACAAGCCTTGTTCAAATCTGTGTAGTCCACACACATCCGCCAAGTGTCGTTCTTCTTAAGCACTAGCACCGGGTTAGCTAACCACTCAGGGTGAAAAACCTCCACAATAAACCCTGCTGCCAAAAGTTGGGCTACCTCCTCACCAATAGGCTTACGCCTTTCTTCATCGAAGCGGCGGAGAAACTGCCTGACCGGTTTAAACTTAGGATCAATATTAAGAGTGTGCTCAGCGAGTTCCCTCGGTACACCTGGCATGTCAGAAGGTTTTCATGCAAAGATGTCTCGGTTCTCATGGATGAACTCGATGAGCGTGCTTTCCTATTTCGGATCCAGGTTGGAGCTAATGCTAAACTGCTTGGATGAATCATCGGGAACAAAGTCAACCAGCTTCGTCTCAACAGCCGATTTAAACTTTAAGGCCGGATCATGCTCCGTAGTTGGTTTTTTTCAAATAAGTCATATTTGCTGGATCAACATTGTCCTTGTAGAAATTCAACTCCTCTGTTGCACAAACCGAGTCAGCATAAGCCGCATCACCTTCTTCACATTCCAAAGCAATCTTACGACTCCCGTGTACCGTAATGGTCCCCTTATGACCCGACATCTTGAGCTGTAGATAAACATAACAGGGCCTTGCCATGAACTTAGCATAAGCCGGCCGTCCAAACAGGGCATGATATGGGCTCTTGATTTTCACCACTTCAAAAGTCAATGTCTCTGATCTTGAATCATGATCATCTCCAAAAGCAACTTTCAGAGTTATCTTACCAACTGGATACGCCGATTTACCAGGTACCACACCATGGAAAATAGTGTTCGACGGTTTAAGATTTTCATCTGTCAACCCCATGCGATGGAAGGTTTCATAATAAAGGATATTGATACTGCTCCCTCCATCCATGAGCACCTTGGTGAATTTATATCCTCCAACCTGAGGCGCCACCACCAATGCCAGATGACCCGGATTATCAACCCTGGGTGGATGATCCTCTCGACTCCACAAAATGGGATGTTCAGACCAGTGCAGATAACGGGGCACTGCCGGTTCAACGGAGTTTACTGCCCTTTATGAAGCTTCTGATCACGCTTGCATAAGCTAGTGGTGAAGACATGATACTGCCCACTATTCAACTGCTTCGGATTACTCTGGTAACCCGACTGCTGCTGCTGCTGACTCCCCTGATGATTATAACCACCCCTGTTGCCCTGACTGCCTTGATTGCCATGTCCGCTTTGGTTGCCTTGAAATCCTGAACCGAAACTGCCTCCACCATAACCCGGCCCATGAGAATCGCCTCCTGAACTACCGGGCGGTCCATGATCGTATTGGAAAAGATGCGAGTTTTTGAACTCCCGCATAATAAAGCAATCCTTCCAAAGGTGCATGGTTGGTCTCTCTCGCGTCCCGTGTCTTGGGCGGGGCTGGTTTAACAGGCGCTCAAGATTGACACTTGACCCTCCACCCCGCTTGGGCGGTTTACCCTTGTGATGCTGATTGTTATTATGTGTGTTGGTGTTAGCTACAAAATCCAAACTGTTATCTTCTTTGCGCCTACCGTTGTTTCCAGGACCCGCTGGGTTATGCTGCTGGCCCTTATTACTGCCACTCTTCTTTCCCTTCCCTGACTTTTCATCATCAGACTCAGGGTCCTTGGTACTATCAGAGTCGGCATACTTAACCAGAGCTGTCATAAGTGTTCCCATGTCATTACAGTGACGTTTGAGCCGTCCTAATTTCAGCTTCAAAGGCATGAACCGGCAATTGCCCTCCAACGTTAAGACTGCTGTATCAGTGTTAATGCGGTCCGATGAATGCAAGATTTCCGAAACCCGGCGCACCGAACGAGTTGTCGATTCACATTCTTCTTGGACACAGGCGGCTAAGTCTACAATTGACATGGGCTGCTTACACGTTTCCTTGAAATTCTGGATAAACCGGGCCTTTAACGCAGCCCACGACCCGATGGAGTTAGCTGGCAAACTTTCCAGCCAAGTGCGAGTTGTTCCTTCCAACATCATGGTGAAGTATTTAGCATAGACCGCATCATCCACATCCAGCATCTCCATTGCCATCTCATAGCTTTCGATCCATGACTCGGGGGTTAAATCAGCAGTATAATTGGGCACTTTACGGGGCCCTTTGAAATCTTTGGGCAGCCGTACATTACGTAGAGCCGGGATGAGACACGGCACCCCCAAAGAGGTGGAGGTAACTCCTGGCTCCACCGAAGTTGTTGGACGAACCGGAGTAAGCTGACAGGCCGCATACTGCGCCGCTAACTCGGCTTCTCGACGCGCTCTGCCCTGATCCACCAAATCCTGAGCATTAGTACCACCACCTGCTGGATTATGCCCTCGAGGCGGGTTACGGTCCCACACACTGCTTGACATGGCCGGTTCATCAAAGTGCCTGTTGTAACTCCATCTTGGGCGGGGGGTGGAATGAATCCTCTTGCGGCTATATGAATACGCCTGCTGCTGAGTCAAAGCTGTCTGAAAGAGCTCCCTAGCCCATCGCGTCTCAACCGCTACAGGGGACTCACCTTCGACTAGGAGGGCTACCAATCATGAAGCGGCGGCGACTATGTTATCCAGGTGGTTGGAGGAATTGACCCAGAGGTGTCGACACGCGCTATGACGGGATATTCTGACGAGGCGGATCCACTGTGCGCGGCTGAACCGGCGCCCCCGTTCCAGGTGCTTCTACCCGGTTTACCACTGGCTAATTGCCGGTTCCTGCTCCTGGCGTGTTAAAGAGGTTCCTTGGCTCTTAAACCGGAGGTAGGTGGGACCGGTACCTTCTCCTCATCACATCATTTGATGCGTTCTGATCCAGCATAAGCCGATAAGCCTGTGCATCCAACTCGGCCCGCTCCGCAGCCATCCTGGTGTTCTCGGCTGATAGATCTGCCTTGGCTTGAGCTATATGATCCTTTACTTTAGCAACTTCTACGTTATGCTGATCCTGATTCGCCTTAACCTCAGCCGCCAGCAGTGTTGCCAAAGCGTCGAACAAATCGGACAAAACCTGAGCCGGCGTGGAGCAGGGCCTCGTGCCCCAGCTGCAGTCGCTGCTGCTGAACTAGAGATCATTGCTGCTGCGGTTGAAGAATGCTGCGCTGACTGCGTACTGGCCATGAAGATTGCAACCTGGCTCAGCGGATCAAGGGGGTCCGGAATACTATTGCCATCAGAACAGCTCCCAAATCGGCCATCTTGTAGTTGGTACAATGACTCGGTCTCTTCGGTAGATGACTCGTCATCGGAGTAAATGACGGTTCACCACCAGATATCGATATATCCTTAGATTCCACTCCGTGGATGACTCCCACGAAGGCACGCTTCATGGTAGGCTGAACCCGGGCAGATCTCGCATGCTGAGCCGTTCCGACGATGTCGGTGCAGATGTCCGGCTCAGGGCCCGGTTTGCTGATCTTGCCAATGAAGACGTGAATACCGCCAAAGGGGACCCGATATCCATACTCAAGTGAACCGGCCTCGGGGCCCCAGCCTTCATCGTCGATGTAGAGCTTGCGGCGACGACTCTTGGTCATCCGGCCCACAACGTGTCCATTGAGCACTTCGAAGCTGCCCTCTAAGAACTTGAAACCATCGTGCGATAGCCCTACGGTGGGCGCCAACTGTCGTGGGATTGTCACAGCAGATGTCCTAGTGTGAGGACTTAGTCATGGAGCCATCACAACGTAGTTAGCTTAAAGGGGTTAAAGCAGACAAAGGATGCAAGGAATTATACTGGTTCGGCCCCTTGCGGTGAAGGTAAAGCCTGCTCCAGTTATGATGGGATTGCTAGGGTTTCGATGACCAGGGAGCGAATCCGCTTTGCCTGGCTCTCGAGTTGTTGTTTCTTGTCCTTGAACCGCCGTCAGGTCATCCCTTTATATACACAGGTTGACGCCCGGCAATTTACAGAATCCCGGCCGGCTTATAAACATGTCCAGCTCGGTTTCTACTCTTTCCTATCCTACCACACAAGTTACACACCTTATGGCGGTTTATGTCAATGGGCCCTAATCCGCCTTTGGGCCCTAGGCTTTTAGACCTCTCATATTAACGCGCCATACTCCTTGTCTTCATGGGCTTCAATATGAATAACTCATTACAGGTATAACCCAGCCCCTCCTGGGCGGTTTATACTCAGTAGTTATATCTCCAACATGATGCCATCCTCGGGTACCCGGCGCTGGCCCAATTCATGGCAGCTACCCATCCTGCCTACAACCTCATGAAGATGCCAGGAAGCAAGGGCGTCCTCACCGTGACCAGAGACACCAAGGAAGCCGTGGCGGCCCTCAAGCTCGCCTTCAGGGCCACGGCGGCAGCTTGCCCGGCCGACAAGGCCGTGTCCAGAACCAAGGGGGCTGCGCCGACCAAGAAGAAGCAGTTATTCACTCAAGGTCAAGCCAATACGAAGCAGATACCGGTCGACGAGGACGGGGCCTCTGGCGCCACCTTTACCATAGGCGCCGACCTCGCCCCAGATCAAGAAAAGGGGTTGGTGGACTTCTTGCGAGCGAACAAGGAGGTATTCTCTTGGGAGCCTAAGCAGCTAATTGGGGTCCTGAGAGGAGTGATTGAGCATCATCTGAGGGTGTGCCCCAATGTGCGCCCTGTGAAGTAGAAGGCCAGGCGACAATCCACGGAAAAGCAGTCTTTCATCGTTCAGGAAACCCGCAAGCTGGAGGTAGCAGGTGTCATTCACGAAGTCCGGTACCCAGAGTGGCTGGCAAACCCAGTCATCGTGCTGAAGAAAGGAGGGAAGGAGCGCATGTGTGTCGACTTCACCAACCTCAACAAGGCTTGCCCTCAAGACCCATTCTCGCTGCCGCGCATCGACCAGATTGTTGACTCCACCGCCGAGTGTGATCTGCTATGTTTCCTGGATGCGTTCTCAGGCTACCACCAGATCAAGATGGCGGTGGAGGATGTGGAGAAAACGACTTTCTTGACCCCATGCGGGGTATACTGCTACACTTGCATGCCATTTGGACTATTCAACGTAGGAGCGACCTTCCAGCGACTGATGCACATCGCCTTGGGGCAGCAGCTCAGGAGAAACGCTGAGGCCTACGTCGACGACATTGTGGTGAACTCTCGGGAGGCAAGAACTTTGATTCAGGACCTGGAGGAAACCTTCGCGAGCCTGCGCCAGGTGGACCTGCGGCTCAACCCAGAGAAGTGCGTGTTTGGTGTCCCTTCGGGCAAGCTGCTGGGCTTCCTCGTGTCCCACAGGGGGATCGTGGCCAACCCGGAGAAAGTCAAGGTGATAGAAGACATGATCCCACCATAAAACCTCAAGGAGATGCAGAAGCTTGCAGACTGCGTGACTTCGCTGGGGCGCTTCATCTCCAAGTTGGGGGAGCGCACCTTACCGTTCTTCAAGCTGATGAAGAAGAAGGGTCCGCTCGAGTGGACCCCCGAGGCCAACCTGTCATTTCAAGACCTCAAGATATGCTTGACCAGCCCGCCGGTGATGGTAGCGCCTCGCCCTCGCGAGCCCTTGGTACTCTACCTGTCTGCCACACCCCACTCCGCCAGCGCGGTGCTGGTGGCCCTCAGGGAGGAGCCCGAGGTCAAGGACCCGTCAAGTGGAGTCGCCAAGCCGGATGAGGCATCTCAGCACCAAGGCGATGCTCCTGAGACAGTGTCTGCCCCGGCTAGCCATCAAGCCCCAGAAGCGGGGGACCCGCAGGGAACACATCAGCCCTCGGGAGCCAGAAACTCCATCAGCTCTCCCACTCTCGTCGAGCACCTAGTGTACTTCGTCAGCATAGTGCTGAGAGATGCAAGAGCGCGATACCCCATGCATCAGAAGCTCTTGCTCCTGGTGGCCTCGCGTAAGCTGCGCCACTACTTCCAGGGTCACCCCATCAAGGTCGTCTTAGCTTACCCATTGGAGAGAGTGCTTAGGAGCCCCAATGCTGCGGGAAGGGTCGCCGAATGGAACATCGAGCTGCAAGGGTTTGACCTGGAGTTCGGCACAATCAAGGTCATCAAGGGGGGCGCACTTGCCGACTTTGTGGCAGAATGGACAGACACCCCGGAGCTTGAAGCAGGCAAGGACCGATCCCTCTTACCAGGGAGTGAAGCACCGGATGGTTGGGTCATGTACTTCGATGGCGCGTTCGCGCGCTAGGGCACGGGGGCTGGAGCCGTGCGCATCTCACCCACTCAGGACAAACTTTACTACGTCGTGCACTCTGCTTCCAACGGGGCGAGAAGGTCTCCAACAACATCGTAGAGTACGAGGGTCTCATCGCCGGCCTCAAAGCTGCGGTGGCCCTGGGGGTGAAACGCCTCACCATCAAGGGAGACTCGCAGCTCCTCGTCAACTTCTCCAACAAGGTGTATGAGCCAAAGGATGAACACATGGAGGCATACCTCGCGGAGGTGCGCAAAATGGAGAACCAGTTCCTGGGCCTGGAGCTACAGCATGTGCCTCGTGGCACCAACAAAGAGGCCGACGACATCGCCAAAAGAGCATCCAAGTGGCTGCCCCAAGAGCCTGGCGTCTTCGAGGAGCGGCTCTTCAAGCCTTCGGCAGCACCTCCGCCTGCGGAGCTGACGCCATCTCAGGAGGAACTCCCCTAGCTACTAGCCTCGGGAGCCCCCGCCTGCGGCCCGACCTCAGGAGTGCGCCTCCTCTTCGCGCTCGAGCCTCAGGAAGGGTGCTGGACCGAGGAGTTCAGGGCATACCTGACGAAAGGCACATTGCCGGAGAAGGAGGAAGACGCGGAGCACGTGGCCCGGCAGGCTACGGCGTACTGCATTCAGGACGGTGAGCTATACAGGAAGCGGCCAAATGATGTTTCTCTGTGATGCACTTCCAGGGAACAGGGGAAAGAGTTGCTGGCCGGCATACATGGTGGAGACTGCGGGCACCACTCGTCGTCGTGCACCCTGGTCGGCAAGGCTTTCCGCAGCGGGTTCTAATGGCCCACGGCACTCAACGACACGGCCGAGCTGGTGAAATCCTGCGAGGCCTGCCAATTCCATGCCAAGCAGATCCACTAGCCGGCTCAGGGCCTCCAGACTATCCCGCTCTCATGGTCATTCGTGGTCTGGGGGCTGGATATCCTGGGCCCATTCCCTCGAGCGCCGGAGGGTACCACTACCTCTACGTCGCCATCGACAAATTCACCAAGTGGGCGAAAGTGGAAGTTGTCCGCACCATCCCAGCCGGGTCAGCTGTCAAGTTCATCAAGGGCCTCGTAAGCTGATTTGGGGTCCCCAATCGCATCATCACCGGCAACGGCTCTCAGTTCACTAGCAATCTCTTCAAAACATATTGTGCTAACCTTGGAATGCAGATCTACTACGCCTCTGTGGCACAACCCAGGAGCAACTGCCAGGCCGAATGCGCCATCACGGAAGTCCCGAGGGGCCTCAAGACAAGGACCTTCAAGAAGAAGCTCGAGGCCTGCAGCAGGGGCTGACACGACGAGCTCCAGTCTGTGTTGTGGTCCATCCGCACCACCACCACCAGGCCGACAGGCGAGACACCATTCTTCACCGTCTACGGAGCAGAAGCGGTTCTCCCACACGAGGTAAGCATCGCTCTGTGCGGGTCCTGGCGTTTGACGAATCACAGCAGGACGCCATGCGGGGGATGGACCACGTGCTGGGGGAGGAACGCCGCCGTGAAGCCTCGCTCCGAGCTGCGAGGTACCAGCGGGCGCTGCGGCGGTACCACTGCCGCAGCGTCCGCTCCAGGACGCTTGAGGTCGGTGATATTGTCCTGAGGCGGGTGCTCTCTAGGGAAGGACTGCACAAGCTCTCGCCCATGTGGGAGGGCCCATTTCGGGTCGCCCACATCTCCAGGCCTAGCACCGCGCGCCTGGAGACGCAGGACGGGATCCCCATCCAGAACGTCTGGAACATCCAGCACCTCCGAAGGTTCTACCCATGAAGCAAGGCTCGGTGCCTGTGAAGCAAGGCCCAGTGCCCGTGAAGAATCTCCGCCCGTGACACTCTCACGTAATAATGAGTGGGGCTGTACACACCCCGGAGTCTCAGGAGTGCCGCCCTCGGGCCTTGGGGGCTCCCTCCCTTGTCTTAGTGGCAACACTTAGCTCTGCGCTGGTGAGAAGACAAGAAGACTAGACTAGGTGCCGGACGCGGCTTTTCATTTGCTTTCTGCAGTTGGTTTGCCCCTTTTTTAGTGAGAATTTGCTTTCTGGTGTTCCTTGTTGGCCTGGTTCCATTGCCTTTTGCCTCCTTCCTGCTCTCAGTTCCTCGTTTTTGACATGTACTCTCCCTCCCATGCCTCGCGAGGGGGCTAGACAGGCACTCTCATGAGCGCTTTTGTTTTTCTGTCTTTCGCAAGGCACCCTCGCTCGAGCTCGCAAGCTGGCGCACCGCCCTCAATCCGTGCCCCCGGGTACCGTGATGCAAAGCACTGGGTCATGGTCGGCAGTGCCTACGGCCAGGATTCGGAAGAATAAGGATTCGCTAACGTATTTTTGCAGCTCTCAGGTGCATTCCAAGCAGAGGAGGCCTCGTTAGGCAATGGGGAACGCGCGTCTCATGAGGCGGAACCTACTTTAGGCGCATCAAGCTAAGTTATTCCTACATGCATACATAAAACATGACGCTGCAACACAACACATGAATGATAAACATAGCACAGCCACTTAGAAGTCATAATTGTTGCATGCCCCAGCGGGGCCCCATACTTATCTCTCCCTTAATGCGGGAAGGAAAGGAAGAACGAAAGAAAAGCGACATGTGCTTCCATGGCAGCTCGCGAGGATGGGCCCATGGCACTCTCCTGAGCTCAGCCAGACCCCTCTTCGCGCTTCACTGGAGTGCGGCAACGAGATGACTCGCTATCGCCTTCGAAGCGGGCGCGGCGGCTGGTCGTAGCCGCCACTTCTGGAGCTGTCGCTGGAAGAAGAGTCGTCGTCGCTAGATGAGACATAGCCGGCGCCGAGGGCAGGCCCGCCGTCACTCTCGTCACGGCCATCGCCAAGGCCAAGCACCTCGTCGTCGTCGTTGTCCTCAGGGCAGCACCCGGCGCGGCAACCATCTTCCCCAAATACCCTCACGAAGAGGGTTGCGTCGTAGTCGTATAGGAAGTGGAGGACACACCGACTGCCCAGCCCCCGCGCGCGCGGGCGAACGTCTGCCAACCGTGGGCCAGGACTGCGTTGCCTGCGACGGAAACCTCGACCACGACCCATGAGGCCCTGCTGCAGCAACCGTCCACCTGCAGCCCCAGACCGCCCGGACCTGCGGATGGCACTTCGCCGACAAAGAACCGCGGGAGCTGAAGCCAGGTGCCAGCCGGGTTCTCCGACCACACGATGAACTCCGGCATCACATCCGCCAAATGGAAGCGCGGCCGAGGAGGCTGCGCAACCACGGCACGCCTCACCTCATCAACAGGACTGCCACGACCTGGGTGGCTGCCACCACGCAAAGAGGCGCCGCCGCGGCCACGAGGAGCCGCGGCGGGGGTCACGGTGTGCTTGCTAGGACGGTCGCGCCCCCTCTTGGGCGGCGGTGAGCCGGGCCCCTCCTAGCAAGCCTTCCCCTTCTCCGCAGCCGAAAGCCTCTTCGTAGGTGCCATTGGTGCCGCTGCTGGCAGTGAAGCAAGGAAGAAGAAGGAGCGGGAGAAGCAAAGGAAGAGATGGGTAATAGGGGCTCCGCCCCCCTACCCATTTATAGCCAAGGGGACACCAACCGCTGGCCTCCACGATCTAAGGTAATAATGTTCTTTTTCTGCATGCAGCAGGGACTCATCAAGTTGGGCAGTTGCCGAGCTGGCGTGGGGAAGCGGAGACGCCCACATCCAATCAATCACCACACCGCGCTGCGCACACGCCCTTCCACGGCTGGCAGTTGCTCCTCATGATGCCCTCTCGGGCAGATCAGCAGGCCCTTCAGGAGCTCAGGACCTCACGAACTGGCCGGAAACCAGTCCTGACCAAGGTAAATTTCAGCAGTAAACTCGCGGCACGACTCGCGGGCCCATAAAAACACATATTCAGCTTGGCCTAAGAAATAGAGGCAGTAACCTGTTTACATGAGGGGCTCCCCCTCCCAAAATGCTCTCACAACTTTCAGGGTCGTGCCCAAGTTTTCACTTACAGGCTCAGCAATGAGGGAGAATGGGCTCAATCAGACATATCGCTTGTCACGTCCTTCAGAATGCCCTCAGACGCATCGTTGGCATCATCGTCACCGTCGCTGGCGCCGCCATCCTCATCACCAACATCACCGTCACCATTGTCGGCGTCGCCCGCACCATCGTTGACCACATCGCCTTCGTCCGCAGCGACCACCACCACGTCATCCTCAGAGGTGAAGGCCCTGACTAGAGCGTCCACATTGTCCTCTACCCAGCGCGCCAAGTTGTCCCGGATGGCCTCGGGCACAGGGGCAATGGCAGTGTCGAAGTCAAAGTTGGGGTAGGTGTTCTGGAGGTGGCTGAAGACACGGGAGAACGCGCGCTTGAGCAGGCCACGGCTCCTCTCCTCAACAAGCATACGAGCCCTCTTGGATCGATTCTCCAGGCGTGTCACCACGTCGGTGAAGAAAAGGAGGTGACTGGCATAGTCGTTCGAGGGGGGATGAGGTGCATTTTCCTCATAGACGGTGCCCAGCACCGCGTTGGCTCTGACCATGAGGTTTTGGAGCATGGGGGCATGCTCGCGCTCCAGCGTCCGTCGCCGGAGCGCTTCCTCCCTGCCCTGCTACACGGAGGATTCGGCGCCGGCGACCCGCTGCTGAAGGGAAAACAGCTCGGCATGTGCAAAAGCCAGCTCGGCTTGCACCGAAGACAGGGCAGCCGTGGCGGCTTTCTCGCGACGTTCGGCCTCATGCAACCCTGACCTGAGGGATTTAGTCCTGCCCACAGCCTCGGCTTCCACAAGCTTCAACTTCAGGTCATACCTGCCCACAAGATCCGCGCGAGCCTCGGCCGCTCGGCGGTCGACTTCCTCCTGAGCCTTGGCCTCGCGCGCGCCGACCGCATCCTCGGCTTGGGAAACCTGGCGCTCCTTCTGCTCCAACCGCTCGAGCTCAAGGCTGCGCTCCGTGGCTTCCAGCGCCAGCGCTTCCTCGCGCCTCAGGATCTCTTCCTCCTCAGCAGGCATCCCCTTCATCAACGCTAGGGCAGCCTTGCGCGCCTCCACTTGCTGCTCCTCGGAGGCACTCCAGGCTTGGAACTCCCACACGCGTTTCTCTGTGATCTCGCAACATCGATCAGCTTCCCGGGCTTCTTCCAAGGCTCGGGCGCAAGCTTCGCGCGAGGTCGCAAGAAACGCCTCGGCCTTCGCGTTATCAAGCTCACATTGGTGGCGCCCGAGGTTGATGGCCACCTTTAGTTTATGTCACTCTTCCACCAACCGAAGACCCTCGGCCTCGAGGCACGTGTCTACATCCGCGAGCTCCCTGCCAAGCTGGCTCATAGCACCCATCGCCTCCCGGAAGAGCTCGTGGCGGACGATGCTCTGTTCGTGCAGAGTTTTGAGCGCGCAGCCGACCCCGTCCTCCACAGCAGGGGCCGTCGACGGGGCCCGAAGTGGCTCGCCGCCTTCCTGCAGGGGGCTAGGGGCTGGCGCCCCTCCGGACGCTGACTAAGCTTCGGCAAGAGCCCGGTTAGGATGAGGCTCGCTACTCGAAGAAGGAACCAAGACCGAAGCCATCCAGTCGTTGTCTATAACCAGAGGAGGATTCCTTGGCACGCTCGTCACACCCCCGACGAGGCCACAAAGGAGAGACGGCAGGAGCGCGGGCTCAAGGCGCCAAGCTAGCGCGTCTGCCTCTCCAGCCGACCTCGCAACGGGGGCAGTATGTTGGCATGGGATGCTCAAGGCCAACGGGAGATCCAAGGCAGGAGGAGTTTGCTTCCCAGGGGGCTTCACGGCCTTAGCAGATGGGATCCTGAAGAACCACCTTCAGGAAGGGAAGCAACACTCAAGGAATTACAAAGATAAGGTACTTACTCATCTATGGCGATGTACTTCCTCTGTTTCAACGGCCCGAAAGCGCCACTGCCGCAACTTGGGGACCCCTTCCTCTTGCGGAGTGCATCGAAGTATACACTGAGCCGGCCGAAGCGTTGGGCATGGCGATCAGCGCAGGGTGCGGTTGGTGAAGCGCCCAAGGGGGCGACTTCAGGAGCAGCAAACTGGGGAGAGCCATCAAGTACCGCCTCGTGACGGCCTCCAGAGGCCTCGGGAGCTTCAGCCTCGGGAGCGGTGGGTTGCGTCGCCCCTTCAACTGCTTCCTCAGTGCGAGAGTTGTGGGCTCTCAAAGTTGACGCCTCAGGAGCTACGGGCGGCTCCAACACCGTGCCGCCCACGCCTCCAGCTTCCGGTGATGCTTGCCCCCCTGCGTCCACTCTTGGGGCAAGTTAGACGCCGGCGGCAAGGATGGGAAGCATGGTGATGGGGTTCTCACGGGACCCCTCAAGGCCGACCGGACGCAGCCCCCATTCACCAAAGGAGGGCATCTGCCCCGCGAACTCCACCCTGTTCGAGCAGCAGTACAAGAGACAGCCCGCCGATGGCATATCGGCTGGCGAGGGGTTGCCCGCCAGGACCTCGAGCACTGTTCTTCGTGCCTCAAGCGGAAGCTCTGACTCTTGGAGCATCATGCGATCTGGGCTGGCAGATAAGGCCCACATCGGCTGGGAATGGCGCTGGAGTGGGGCAACATGGCATTGGAGGAACTCCTTCATCACCATGTGTGCCGTCAAGCCAAGGTCTTTCAACCTCCTCAGCCGGAGCTAGATGAAGGCAAGGCGGGGGCTCGTAAGCTTCTTGTGAGCCCAGCCAGAGCTGGGAATGGCGGGTGTCAGATTTCGGGTTCCGGCAGACCCTTGAGGTTCGAACACTGGGGTGCACGCGGAGATTTCGCCTTCTACCTACCTGCACCCCTCCACCTCGCTAAGATCTAAGCTATGGAAAGAACAGCACAAGAGACACATGGTTTATACTGGTTCGGGCCACCGTTGTGGTGTAATACCCTACTCTAGTGTGTGGTGTAGTGGATTGCCTCTTGGGCTGATGATGATGAGCAATACAAGGAAGAACAGCCTCACGAGGGTCTGTTCTTGGCTGAGGGGATGAACTGCTAGGAGGAGTTCAGTCACCCTTCTCTCTCTCTCTCTCTTTTCTCGATTCTCTCTCCGATTTTGATCCTCTCTCCGATTTCAATCCCTCTACCCTGTGGGTGGCTAGTCCTATTTATAGGCAAAGGCCCTGGGCCTCTTCCCAAATATTGAGCGGGAAGGGCGCCAACAATTGGCCATTTTGAAAGGGAACATCTGGTACACTTATCCTGACTAAAGTTGGTCCTCGCCTGCCAAAGGCTCTGGTGGTGACGCTGGCTTGGGCTCCACAATGACTTCCTTCCTGCCGTTGGGCCGGTCTTGGTCTCGTTGCACCGAAACGGGTGCCTTTGCTTGATGCTCTCGCCTGCGCTTGCTCCCTTTGCACCAAAGAGGAAAGGAGGACACTGCGCGGGCTGGCGCCCGCCTGGCACCCTTGGTCGTCATGGCTTGCGTCACAGGCACCTCGTGAGGCACCCCGCCTTGATCTCTCCGCCTCCTCACGAGCCAGCCTGATGAGGCCGTGCCTGAGGAAGCTCCGTGTCGTCCGCCCCGCGAGGCTTGGACCCTCGCGAGGGTCTTGGGTCTGTGTTGATGAAGACGAGCCGTGCTGGGCCCCCTTTGAGCCACGCCGCAGGCCACAGGCAGGCAAGTCTGGGGACCCCTATTCCCAGAACGCCGACAGTAGCCCCCGGGCCCAAGGCGTGCCCGCACTTGGCCGTGCAGGGAGGCGAAAGGGCAAGGGCGAAGCGCCGCGGGCCCTAACAGCCTGCGGCCTTGGGCGCCGCGTGGCGGTTGATTGGGCGTGGGTGGCACTGTTCCCCCACGCCCCCCTTATTTTGCGCCATGCTAGGCGGACTCATAGTCGTACACAGCCGATCCCCTTTCTGTTGCTCGAGCGCCCTCTGTCCTTCCTCCGCTCGAACTCCAGCTTCTGTTTTCAACCCAATCTCGAACCTCCCCCCCCTTCCCATCGCCATGGCTCCGACGAAGAAGGGAAGAGGGAAGAAACCCATGCCTCTGCCTTGCTCGCCACCGTTGGCGGCCCCCGCCGAGTGCTTGGGCAAGGTCAGCTCGGCTCTGGCCACTATCTTCAACGAATGCGGGAGGACGACGGCCTGGCCCGCGTCTCACTTCTCCATCGACAGGATAGTCACCGAGGTCCAGTATTTCGCCGACGCCCTGTGGGCGGGTCTGGTTCCCCACTTTTCTGATTTCTTCAATGCCGTGCTTTCCCACTATCAGATCCACATGATGCATCTGGGTCCTTGTCGGATTTCGGGTTCCGGCAGACCCTTGAGGTTCGAACACTGGTGTGCGCGCGGAGATTTCGCCTTCTACCTACCTGCACCCCTCCACTTCTCTAAGATCTAAGCTATGGAAAGAACAACACAAGAGACACAGGGTTTATACTGGTTCGGGCCACCGTTGTGGTGTAATACCCTACTCCAGCGTGTGGTGTGGTGGATTGCCTCTTGGGCTGATGATGATGAACAATACAAGGAAGAACAGCCTTGCGAGGGTCTGTTCTTGGCTGGGGCGATGAACCGCTGGGAGGAGTTCAATCACCATTCTCTCTCTCTGATTTCGATCCAATCCCCCCTACCCTGTGGGTGGCTGGTCCTATTTATATGCAAAAGGCCCTGGGCCTCTTCCCAAATATTGAGCGGGAAGGTCGCCAACAATTGGCCATTTTGAAGGGGAACATCTGGTACACTTATCCTGACTAAAGTTGGTCCTCGCCTGCACAAAGCTCTGGTGGTGACGCCGTCTTGGGCTCCACGATGACCCCCCGTCTTGTAGTCCTCCTGGTCTTGGTCTTGTTGCACCGAAATGGCAACCTTTGCCTGATGCCTCGGTACTCTGCGGCTGCGCTTGCCCCCTTTGCACCAAAGGGGAAAGGAGGACATTGCGCGGGCTGGCGCCCGCCTGGTGCCCTTGGTCGTCATGGCTTGCGTCACGGGCACCTCGTGAGGTACCCCGCCTTGATCTCTCCGCCTCCTCGCGAGCCAGCCTGGTGAGGCCGTGCTTGAGGAAGCTCCGCGTCGTCCGCCCCGCGAGGCTTGGTCCCTCGCGAGGGTCTTGGGTCTGTTTTGATGAAGATGGGCCGTGGTGGGCCCCCCTTTGAGCCACGCCGCAGGCAGGCAAGTCTGGGGACCCCCGTTCCTAGAACACCGACAGTAGCCCCCGGGCCCATGGCGCGCCCGGACTTGGCCGTGCAGGGAGGCGGAAGGGCAAGAGCGAAGCGCCGCAGGCCCTAACAGCCTGCGGCCTTGGGCGCCGCGTGGCGGTCAATTGGACGTGGGCGCCACTATTCCCCCACGCCCCCCTTATTTTGCGCCATGCTAGGCGGACTCGTAGTCGTACATAGCCGCTCCCCTTTCTATTGCTCGAGCGCCCTCTGTCCTTCCTTCGCTCGAACTCCAGCTTCTGTTTTCAACCCAATCTCGAACCTCCCCCCCTTCCCATCGCCATGGCTCCGACGAAGAAGGGAAGAGGGAAGAAACTCGTGCCTCCGCCTTGCCCGCCGCCGTTGGCGGCCCCCGCCGAGGGCTTGGGAAAGGTCAGCTCGGCTCTGGCCACTATCTTCAATGAATGCGGGAGGACGACGGCCTGGCCCGCGTCCCACTTCTCCATCGACGAGATAGTCACCGA
Organism: Triticum urartu; assembly: GCF_056163025.1. Lineage (NCBI taxonomy): Eukaryota > Viridiplantae > Streptophyta > Magnoliopsida > Poales > Poaceae > Triticum > Triticum urartu. Next base: position 251,579,345 of record NC_141873.1, read on the forward strand.
GGTCCCGTATTTTGCCGACGCCCTGTGGGCGGGTCTGGTTCCTCCCTTTTCTGATTTCTTCAATGCCCTGCTTTCCCACTATCAGATCCACATGATGCATCTGGGTCCTGAATCCATCACCCTCCTTTAGGTCTTTGCCATTGTTTGCGAGGCTATGATGGGCATCCTTCCTTCGGTTGCCTTGCTGCGCCACTTCTTCTCGCTGCGCCTTGTCGACCCTACCCAATGCTGGGCGTGCGTGAGCTTCATTGCCGCGTCTGAGACAGCGGCCTCTGGGATTGACTTCAAGCTCCCTCTGCCCACGGCTGGGTTCCGCGAGCGGTGGCTGTATGTGGATGCAGGGGTGCCCAGCCTCCTGCTATTGGAGCCAACTTTGCCTACTGTCCCCAATTCGGGCTGGGGCCAGGAGACGCTTGAGAGCCCCTGGCTCGTCTTCGTCTGGCACCGCTTCGCGTTCTTGAGGTCGCTTGGCGTGAGAGCGCCCAAGGTGGTGAGGGAGTTCCTACTACGCCGCGTTGCTCCTCTCCAACGCCACTCCCGCCGGATGTGGGCCTTCAGCGGGCGCGATGATCGTATGAGGCTCCAGGAAGAGGACCTGACGCCTGAAGTGCTGAGGACAGCTCTCTTGACCCTGACTGGGGACCCCAACCCTGGCAGCATCCAGCAGGGAGGGGCCTTGCTGTACCTCTGCCAGAGCAGGGGCGATTTTGTGAATCAGATGCCTATCTTTGATGAGTGGGGGCCGCGCCCCGCCGGCCTCCAGGGGCCTCGCTATAACCCAGTGATGGTGACTGCCCTTCCAGTCGGCCAAGGCGACTCTTCCTCAAATGGCGGAGCAGGGAGGCATGAGGCGCCAGAGGCCGAGGGGGCTCCCGGCGGGGTGACAGCGCCGGGCGATGCTCATGAGGGGGCAGCTCTTGGGGCCCGTGCCGCTGAGGGTGGCAAGAAGCTGCCCTCAGCGCCTGCGACTGAGGCCCCTGAGGCTCCAGCCGCTTCTCTTGGCGAGGAGATTGGCAGCGCGCATCAGGCAGGCGCCCCTGACGTGGATCGCCTTGACGCTCCGTCTTCGTCGCAGCTTGATCCCTGCGCTCAACTCTTGGGCTGCTTCCGCGTGGACTTTGAGGCCCTCCGGAAGAGAAGGGAGGCCCTGGGCGACGATTACCCTTGTCGCCTGCTGAAGCGTAGGAAGTACTTCACCACTGATGAGTAAGCCTTCTCCTTTCCCAGCTCCCGATCCTTCTGTTGCTTTTACTGATCCTTGCTCTGCAGGCCCCTTCCAGCCGAGCTCGCGGAGATGGCTGAGGTGCCATCCCCCTTGGCTTCGCCCCCTCCACCGTCCTCAAGTGCTCCGAGAAGCAGAGCCCTTGTGGTGAGGGCGATCGGAGAGGCGAACCGTCCCGAGGCGCATCGTGGCCCTGCGCACCTCGCGATCCTCCTTCGCGGGCCTTCTCGTGGCATAGCCAGCCTGCCGTGGGCTTCTCGCTTGGTCGTGGACTGCGATTGGCTGAGGCGCTCCCTACGCTCTTCATCTGGGGACACGCTGGCTCCAGGCCGGGCTTCTGGCGTGGCGTGCACGGCCGTCGCGAGAGTGCCAGCCCCCAGCCCCCTGCCCGGAGGAGGAGTGCTGATTCGTGGCCCTCGGCGCTTGCTTGGGGCAGATGATGGTGTGGAAGACGTGCTCGTGCGCGCCCGAGAGCGTCGCGCTCTTCGCCAAGGATTCCTTTGAAGGGCGGCTGACGCGGTGAGCCTGCTTTGTGAGGAGCTTGCTGATGAAGACACGCGCCTTGAGGCCGAGGGCCTGCGCCTGGCTGCAGAGAGGCGCGAGCTGGAGGGTGCCATCGCTCTTGCGCACCGTCAGCACGATCTTGACGACGCAGAGGCCAAGGCGTCGCTGGTGGCCTCTCGGGAGGCCTGATCTTGGTCCGCTGAGGAGGCCCGGGAAGCTGACCGGCGGCGAGAGGCGGCGGAGGAGCGGGCTCGGGAGCTCCTGGCCTGGTGCCACTCACTGGAGGAGCAAGTGGAGCTGCGCGAGGCAGCCCTCGCGTCGATGAAGGTGGCCTCTGGCGACCCAGCAGAGCTCCAGAAGCGTGAGGAGGCGCTGACGCTGGAAGCCGCCAAACGTACCCGCGAGTACGAGCGTCTGGAGACGAGGGAGCGCTTGGTGACGCAGGCGGAGGATGATGTCGCTGCACGGGAAGCTCGTGTCCTGGAGGAGGTCGGACGTCGGGTGGCGATGGCGCGCTTGAACCTCGAGCACGAGTTCGAGGAGAGGCTGGGGTTGATCCGGGCCAAGGCTGAAGGTAGGACTGCTGCCTTGAGGGCCAAGCTGGAGGAAGTGACGCGGCGGGCCGATGCTTTCCGGTCCGCCCTTGAGGTGGCGCAAGGGGAGTCAACCACCTCCCAGGCCGAGGTGCTCCTTCTTCGCCAGCGGGTGGAGGAGGCTGAGGTCGTCGCGCGCCAGAATGCGGACGAGATACGTCAGTGGCGGATCCTAGAGCATGAGCACGGCCCCATGCTCACCACGCTCCGAGAGAGAGCCAACACAGCCTTGGGCAACATCTGCAAGGCGGCTGTTGGTGAGCCGCACGCAGTCAACTACGCCGGCAATCTTCAGTTCTTCACCGACTAGGTGACGCAGCTGGAGGCACGGTCGGTCAGGGCTGACAGATTGGTGGAGGAGAGGAGCCGCGCCCTGCTCGGGCGCGCCTTTTCTCGCGTCTTCAGCCATCTCTGAAACATGGATCCCCACTTCGATTTCGACGCCGCCATTGCCCCAGTCCCCTAGGCCGTCCGAGACGACCTGGCGCACTGGATGGAAGACAATGTGGATGCTCTTGTCAGGGCCTTCGCTTCAGACAACGACGGCGTGATCGTGGCTGCCGACGAGGGCGGTGCGGTGAACGGCCCTGCCGCCGCTGGCGGCGACGTCGACAGCGATGGCGAGTCCAGGGACGCCAGCAAAGGTTCGGGTGGTGCTCCTGAGGACGCATTGGGGGATTTATCCGACTAATTGTGCATCGTTCCTGCTTCCTTACCCTGCATGAATAGAACTCAGGTTTTGGCCTGATGGCTGTGAGAGCATTTTGGAGGGGGAGCCCCTCATGTAAAACTTGTGTTCATCGTATTAGTAGACGTTACATTGCCCATGCGCCCGCGCCAAGTGGTTGGCTTAAGCGACGCACTGGTCGGCTAGTTTACCTTTGTCCCGTGCGGGCCCTGAGGTAGCCTGTGGGAGGCTGTGGTGTCCCGAGTGTTCCCTGATCGAATCCGTGGGATCTGCAGTAAAAAACCCTCCTGAGAGGACGCGGCGGTGGCAGTCTGGGATGCGCACAAGCTGGGCCTGACACGGCTCGCGAGGGGCTCACGAGGGGAGGCAGCTGAGGCAAAGTGGTAATCAAAATGCGAGAAATTGCTCGAACGATACTAAGCACCCCTTCCCCGAACACACGCAAATCTCAAATTCGAATCCAACTTAAATCCAGCGGGGGAAAGTGACAACCAAAGGGAGAAGCAATGAAAGCAGACAAAAGGCCGCGTCCGGCACCTAATCTAGTCTTGGACGTCTTCTCACCAGCGCGGAGCTAAGTGCTGCCACTGGGCGTGGGAGGGAGCCCCAGGGCCCGAGGCCGGCACCCCTGAGACTCCGGGGCGTGTACAGCCCCACTCATTATTACGTGAGAGTGTCACGGGGCGGCGGGCTTCACAGGCACTGGGCCTTCTTCACAGGTACCGGCCTTGCTTCATATCGCCAGACGAGGGCCCCGCCTTGAGCCACACTCTAGTGCCATCAACGACGATCGGAAACCAGGACGCCGCCGATGGGGTAGAGCGGTCGCCAGCTGTTCCCCCGACGACCACGGGTCCTCCGCCAGGGGCAGGCCCTGAGGCACCTCCCCAGCAGAGGGCCTACCTCCTGAGGACACCTTGCTCCGAACGCCGCGGTGGTGCTGTCGGATCTCGGCCCCTCTCGTGCAGCCCCTTGCGCCCTCCTCCCGAGGGGTAGGAGACTATGGGAGCAGGGCAGCTGCTCGCTGTGGCGACCTGCACCTCCTGCGATCCATGATTAGCGTATGCCTGCTCCCGAGGAATTAGCGGTACCCGATAATCGTTGCCTCCAGCGTGGCCGGTGGGACCATCCCGGGGCTCCTGGAAGAGCTCAGCTTCTGGCGCCTCGTCCCCCCAGCTTGGGCTGAGGAGCAAGCCTGGTTCGCCCTCGTGAGGGTGCCCTTGGTCCATCATGTGGGGCACGTATTCTTCTGGCACCGTCATCCTGAAGGCCATGCCGTAGTGCTCCGCATGCCATGCAGCTCCGCTTGACGAGCCCACCGTGGGGTGGTAGCGCGGCTGTCCACTGGGGTCGTGGGTCGCGTCGAGTCCTTCTTCTTCGCGGACCGGGAGCGGGGGCAGCGCCGTCGCCGGTCCGGTGCCGACAGCTTCGCTGGCGTTGGAGTAGCCTTGGAGCCCGCGGGCGCGCGCGGAGCCCCCGCGTGGGCCACCCTGGGCTTGAGATGGGAGCTGGGTGCAGAAGGGGTGAGCCCCCGAGGCGGTGAAGCCCAGGAGCTCTGCCACCCGCTTTAGCAGCACGTCGCGGCCGCCCTCCAGCAGCCTGCACTGCAGCAGCTCTCGGGCCACCATGAGTGCGGCCCTCGAGTTCGCCTACTCCCGACAGGTGTACGGTGTCGTGGTCGCGGCGTGATTGGAGGCCCTTGCTGGCGACCGCGCCTGCCGCGGTGTGAGAGCTGTCGAAGCCTGTCCGCGTCGCCCGCGGCCCGCAGCGCCCTGCGGACCGCGAGCTTCCTGGGGCATGGGGTCGCCCGAGGCGAGCGGCTCTGCGCTGGCGGGCCACGCCGCCCAAGGATCAGGGTTGCCCGCCTGGTCGCCGGATATGGTGATGACGACGCGATGGGACACGAAGCGGTAGAAGGTGGATTTCGGCGCACCCCTACCTAGCATGCCAAATGTCGGATTTCGGGTTCCGGCAGACCCTTGAGGTTCGAACACTAGGGTGCGCGTGGAGATTTCGCCTTCTACCTACCTGCACCCCTCCGCCTCGCTAAGATCTAAGCTATGGAAAGAACAACACAAGAGACACAGGGTTTATACTTCGGGCCACCGTTGTGGTGTAATACCCTACTCCAGTGTGTGGTGTAGTGGATTGCCTCTTGGGCTGATGATGATGAGCAATACAAGGAAGAACAGCCTCGCGAGGGTCTGTTCTTGGCTGAGGGGATGAACTGCTAGGAGGAGTTCAGTCACCCTTCTCTCTCTCTCTTCTCGATTCTCTCTCCGATTTTGATCCTCTCTCCGATTTCGATCCCTCTACCCTGTGGGTAGCTAGTCCTATTTATAGGCAAAGGCCCTGGGCCTCTTCCCAAATATTGAGCGGGAAGGGCGACAACAATTGGCCATTTTGAAGGGGAACATCTGGTACACTTATCCTGACTAAAGTTGGTCCTCGCCTACCAAAGGCTCTGGTGGTGACGCTGGCTTGGGCTCCACAATGACTTCCTTCCTGCTGTTGGGCCGGTCTTGGTCTCGTTGCACCGAAACGGGTGCCTTTGCTTGATGCTCTCGCCTGCGCTTGCTACCTTTGCACCAAAGAGGAAAGGAGGACACTGCGCGGGCTGGCGCCCGCCTGGCACCCTTGGTCGTCATGGCTTGCGTCACGGGCACCTCGTGAGGCACCCCGCCTTGATCTCTCCGCCTCCTCGCGAGCCAGCCTGATGAGGCCGTGCCTGAGGAAGCTCCGTGTCATCCGCCCCGCGAGGCTTGGACCCTCGCGAGGGTCTTGGGTCTGTGTTGATGAGGACGGGCCGTGCTGGGCCCCCTTAGAGCCACGCCGCAGGCCGCAGGCAGGCAAGTCTGGGGACCCCCGTTCCCAGAACGCCAACAGCGGGCGCAGGCAGGGGCGAGAGCAAAGGGCTGAGCAGTCCGACATCCACATACACCCACCGTGTCCGGAACCCGCTCGCAGACGGCGGGAGCTCAAAGTCAATCCACGAGCCGGCCCTCGTTGCCACGGCCTGGAAGCTCAGGCACCCCGAGCATTGCCGGGGATCGGTCAGGTGCAGCGAGAAGAAATGGCACAGAAGGGCCACGGAGGGGGCGATGCCCACCATGGCCTCGTAGACAAAGGTGAAGACGGCAAGAAGAGCGACAGATTGGGGATCTAAGTGCAGAAGATGAATCTGGTGATGGGAAAGCACGGCGTTGAAGAAGGCGGAGAAGGGGGAACCAGACCGGCCCACAGGGCATCGACAAAGAACTGGACATCGGTGGCTGCTCTATTGACAGAAGCTTGGGACACCGGCCAGGCCACCGTCCCGCCCCATTCGTTGAAGCTAGTGGCGAGCACAAAGCGGACCTTGTCCATGGCCTCCTCATTGAGCACCCGTGATCGGCCAACAGCGGGCTCGACGGCAGGAGGCGGGTTGGCTGAGGACAGGGGCTTCTTCCCTTTCTCTGTCCGGTTCGGCGCCATGACGGTGGGAAGGACCGAGCTTAGGTTGGATTGGAAAAGGAAGCTAAGGTTCGAGGAAGCGGAGGAGTCGGGGGTGCATTGCCAGCAAGGGGGAAATAGCCAGGCGGATATCAAGGCTGCGTGGGGAAGCGAGGCCGCCCACGTCCAATCAGTCGCCATGCGCCAACCGAGGCCGCAGGCTGATGGGGCCCGCGGCGCTCCGCGCTTGCCCTTTGGCTTCGCCTCAAATTCAGGCCCGAGCGCGCCTTGGGCCCGGGGGCTACTATCGGCATTCTGGGAATGGGGGTCCCCAGACTTGCTTGCCTGCGGCTCGCAGCGTGGCTCCACCAGCGGCCCCGTACGGCCCATATTCACCAGCACACATTCAAGACCCTCACAAGGGGCCAAGCCTCGCGAGGCGGACAATGCAAGACCTCCTCAGGGGTGGCCTCACCAGGCTGGCTCGCGAGGGGTGCACAGATCAAGGCGAGGGGCACCTCATGAGGTTTCTATGACGCAAGCCATGACGACTGGAGCCAGGCGGGCGCCAGCGCGTGCAGTGTCCTCATTTCCTCTTTGGTGCTAAAGGGGAAAGCGCAGCCGAGGAGTCCCGAGGCATCAGGCAAAGGTTTCCATATTGGTGCAACAAGACCAAGACCAGCAGAACGGCGGGATGGAGGTCACCGTGGAGCCCAAGACGGTGTCACCGCCAGAGCCTTTGGCAGGCGAAGACTACTTTTGTCGGGATAGCTTGTACTAGTTGTCTCCCTTCGAATTTGGCCGTTGTGGGATCCCTTCCCGCTCAATATTTGGGAAGAGGACCAGGGCCTCTATAAATAGGACTAGCCACCACCATAGGAGGAGATCTGTGAGGGGATTCAGACCTAGATCGAATCCATAGCACCCCAATCACTCAAGTTCACCAAGCACAAGAACACCTCTCCTTGCGAGGTTGTACTTCCCTTGTAACTGTTCATCCTCAGCCCAAGAGGCAATCCACCAAGCCACACTGGAGTAGGGTATTACACCACAACGGTGGCTTGAACCAGTATAAATGTTGTGTCTCATGTTCTTTGGGTTCGTCGAGCTAGGTCGTGAGATTGTAGAGTGTGCGAGCTAGAGAGGGGGAGAGATCTTTGTGCGCACCCCAGTCTTCGAACCTCAAGAGTTTTGCCAGAACCCGAAATCCGACACATAGTGTCTACAGTGAAAGACCTTGATGTAGTAAGGTTCCAGCAAAACACATCCTGACCTTGTGTCAGGTTAATCGAATCTAGTTGGGATAAAAGATTATGCCATGACACATGTCAAGGACCAATCAAATCCCGCTTGAATAAAATACTCAGCGGGGATGAATTGGGCACCTGTGCAATAGTATTATTCTTATCACGAGCAATGTTGTGTAAGGCTGGATATTGTGCTCGGAGACTGGCATTGCCTAGCTAGATGCCTTCCCAAAAAAACGAACCTTCGACCCGTCCTTTATCGTGAAAGACCCAAAGCGAAAGAGATGTTTCTTTGCCGCCATTAGGCCAGCCCAAAAGTGCGAGTCATGGTTTCTAAAATGCCTAGGACACTGCCTTTTGGCCTACATACTTGTTGCACAACATGGCTTGCAAAGCACCATCCTCAATAAGAAGTTTGAACAACCATTTACTATGTAGGGCCTCATATTTTACCTGCAGATCATGAATTCCAAGGCCACCTTTGTCTTTCGGCCTAGAAACCACGCTCCATTTGGCTAGCCTGTATTTTTTTCTTTTCACCGTCTCTTGCCAAAAGAATCTGGATCTAAAATAATCCAGTCTTTGTAGGACCTCTTTTGGGAGTTGGAGGAAAGAAAACATGTAGAGAATCATATTTGTGAGGATAAAGTTAATCAAAACCAACCATCCTCCAACTGAGAGCAGTTTGCCTTTCCAACTGCTCAATTGTTTCTCTGGACGCTCCTCTACATGCTTTTCACTCTGCAATGGTGAGGCGCCTATTGGAGAACGTAGTATTTCAAAAAAATCCTACGATCACGCAAGATCTATCTAGGAGAAGCATAGCGATGAGCGGGGAAGAGTGTGTCTACGTACCCTCGTAGACCGAAAGCAGAAGCGTTTAGTAACGCGGTTGATGTAGTCGAACGTCTTCGCGATCCAACCGATCAAGTACCGAATGCACGGCACCTCCGCGATCTTCACTCATTCATCTCGGTGACGTCCCTCGAACTCTTGATCCAGTTGAGGTCGAGGGAGAGTTTCGTCAGCACGACGGCGTGGTGACAGTGATGATGAAGTTACTGACGCAGGGCTTCACCTAAGCACTACGACAATATGACCGAGGTGGAAAACTATGGGGGGCACCGCACACGGCTAAAGATCAACTTGTGTGTCTATGGGGTGCCCCCCTCCCCCTTATATAAAGGAGGGGAGGAGGGGGCCGGCCGGCCACAAGGGGTGCGTCCAAGGGGGGGGGAATCCTACTCCTAGTAGGAGTAGGTTCCCCCTTTCCTAGTCCAACTAGGAGAAGAAGGGAGGAGAGGGAGAGGGAAAGAAGCGCCGCGCCCCCCTCCCCTTGTCCTATTCAGACTCCCCTTGGGGGAGGGGGTGCCACCTACTGGCTGCGGCCCTCTCTCCCCCCTAAGGCCCATAACTTCCCGGGGGGTTCCGGTAACCCTCCGGCACTCCGGTTTTATCCGGAACACTTCCGATGTCCGAATAACATGGTACAATATATCAATCTTTATGTCTCGACCATTTTGAGACTCCTCGTCATGTCTGTGATCACATCCGGGACTCTGAACAACCTTCGGTGCATCAAATCACATAACTCACAATACATATCGTCATCGAACGTTAAGCGTGCGGACCCTACGAGTTCGAGAACTATGCAGACATGACCGAGACACATCTCCGGTCAATAACCAATAGCGGAACCTAGATGCTCATATTGGTTCCTACATATTCTACGAAGATCTTTATCGGTCAAACCGCATAACAACATACGTTGTTCCCTTTGTCATCGGTATGTTACTTGCCTGAGATTCGATCGTCGGTATCATCATACCTAGTTCAATCTCGTTATCGGCAAGCACTACAAAAAAATACACTTCCATGATGATACGTGTTAGTCACAGTAGGTCGCGTTTTCTGTCATGCGTGTACATCCATGACAAATTTATGACAGAATCAAGATAGTCATACCTGTGCTGTCGTAGAAGTGTTCCATGACATTGCCAAAATTATCATCACGGAAGTGTCCACTTCCATGACGATAAATCACACGTCACAGAAGTGCTTTCATCAAGGGTGACCGACACGTGGCATCCACCATAACGGAACGCCGTTAAGCTATCGGGTCTGATTTTGGATCCGATAACCTGTTAACAGCCACGACCAATGCCGATTTTCCACATGTAAAATTCTCATTGGCTGACGGATCCAACGGGGGAGATGGGCCTATGATATGTTGACACATGGACCGGCCCAAAAGTGGCCCACAAAGATTAAATGGGCCGGCCCAACCGAAGGCCCATAAGATTTAGCGGACCATAATGGGCCGGCCCAGCTAAAGGCCCACAAAATTTAGCAGACCATAATGGACCGGCCCAGCTAAAGGCCCACACGATTTTGCAGACCATAATGGGCCGGCCCAGCTAAAGGCCCACAATATTTTGTGGACCATAATGGGCCGGGCCAGCTAAAGGCCCACAAGATTCTGCCGACCATAATGGGCCGGCCCAGCTAAAGGCCCAACATTCTCTGTTAAATCGGCCCATCAACGGCCGGTCCTAAACTTGTCATCAACGCGGCCCATGGTCACTTCTGGCCCGTTAACAGTCCACTAAGTAATTGGGCCGAATTACGGCCCAGTGTATTTCCGGCCTGTTAAAGGTCCGGCTTCATTTGGGCCCATTTATAGGCCATCAAAACTTTTGGCCCATAAACGACCGTGCAGGATTTGGGTCATATTCGGCCATGTCTGACATCCGGCCTGTTAGAGGCCCACTATAGCTTTGGGCCACTTTCTGCCTGTTGTCATTTTCGGCCTGTTAAAGCCGGACGTAAACCATGGGCCATATGTGGCCCAACGTCATATCGAGCCCATTAACGGCCCATATAGAAATGACGATAATCTAGCCCGACCGAAGTTCCGGCCTGTTAAAGGCCCGTGTATTAGGTCGGCGCATTTACGGCCCATCTGAATTTCGGCCTGTTAAAGTCCAGTGGGTTATTTGCCACAATCAGGGCCCAATCTCACTTTCGGTCTATTAAAGGCCCATGTATTTTATGGGCTCGAGATATTTACACCTGTAAACAGCCTATTTTTACTTGAGGGCCCAGATCATGTTTAGGCCTGTTAAAGGCCCACTATGGGCACAGGCCTACCAGAAAAATATGAAAGCTTATGCTGATTTAGGCCCAGATATTTTTAGTGGGCTACATGCCAATTTTGGCCCATAATCGTTTTTAGCCCAATTGGAATGGGCCCAATGAATGTTGGCTTGTTGGGCTCCTACGAAGCTTTCTGTCGATTACATTACTAAGATAAACCTACACTATACAAAAATAGCGTCGTAATTACTGCAGCCTGAGGCAGCATCATAAATGTTGTATCACAACAAAATAAATTCCAACCATACAACAAAAGGCCTGTTGGCATAAAGTTTACAGTCCTTCCAGATAAAAGCACCATCAGATGTATAGAAGCACAGATCATTTGACCTGAGTGCTAATGTTTCAGGCTGTAGAATCTGATGGAGCAGCACGATCTCCACCTTTTTCCGCCATTGCTCTTGAACAACGAAGCGAATGTCTGATAGTCTGGTTTCAAAACCATTCATATCTTGACGACATTTCTCAACCACTATTCTTGTTTCCGAAACAACGTCCATGAGGGACTGGAATTTTGTCTGGAGCACAGATATATCACTCTGTCTAGCAGGAAGATTTTGTTCAGTAGGCGATTTGGACGAGGTTACCTTGACAACCAACCCAGAATTACGCAGGAAGGTGCTTTTTGCACTGTTAGTGGAGAGATACTGATGCACTGCAGCAAGAGGTGACATTGTGCCTGTAGTAGCCTCGTCACCTTCAGGTGGTTGTGGCCGTTCAATCATTTGTTCCATAGCTTCCTGAAAGTTTGAACTTGTAGATTAGTGTACCAGATAAGTTACTAATGAGACAAAAACAAACAAAGTAGGTTAAATGTTTATACATAACTTATTTTGGTGAACTACTGTAATACATTAGCATGTATTGTAGTGCCAACTACATAATAAAATCACTTTCGGAACATATGTCCATGTAGCATGCCTACTGTATTGTCTATTTCCTCACATTCGTTGACATCTAAGGATAAAGAGACATGGTTTAAAGTAGGATGAACATAGTATGACATCATTCATATCATGGGCAAACAGATATAAAACAAACAGGTTGTTTTATCATTGTGTGCGCACGTGAACATAACAACTAGATTACAGATCAAGACCAAAAGAATATCCTTCATCTCTTTTAAACCATGTAAGGTGAAATGATACGTTAAGACAACTGTGAATAAAAGTGAACAGAGTAACTGACACTGGCTGCAAACCAAGTAGTTAAATGAACACGTCACAGTACCAATCAGTTCAAGGCAGCAGGAGTAAGGACTTACAACAGCGGCTTGAACTGATGTGCTCATGCCCTTCATCTTGCTGGTGTGGCAATCCTTGAAGATTTGCACTGCATTCGGTTCAGGTTCTTTTTGGTCCGCATGGGATTTCCTCTGTATTTGGAACAAGTCAATCTAGATACGATAATATGGCACACAAAAAAGAAGGAAGTAGCAGCTATTTACAAGAGCCTCGCAGTGTGCAATATAGCTACGAGATCCTGTGGTCTGTTGGAATTTCACTTTAGAACGGTTGGTTTTGTTCTTCAAACAGTTAGCCTAGAAGAAGATACACTTGTAAGGCACATACATAAATACAAGTTCAATATGTGGTCTGATCAAATATATATAGCCTACCTGATACTTTGGATCAGACCAGTGTTTAACGAGGGTTGTCAAGTCTTCATCTGTAATATATTCCACTGGAGATGTTTGGGCGATTTCATTGTTAGCCTTGCCTTCAAAGTGAGATTTTCTAAGGTGGTACCGATACTGTCGCAGAGCAGATGTAGGATCTAGAAGTAGATGTGTCTAGAGGGGGGTGATTAGACACTTAGTGCTAAAGTTGCAATTTTTAAGCTTTTTCGGTTTAAGTGGAGTTTAGGCACAATTTCAACACACACAGTACATATCAAGCAAGCATGCAAACAATATATGAGCAGCGGAATGTAAAGCATGCAACTTGCAAGAATGTAAAGAGAAGGGTTTGGAGAATTCAAACGCAATTGAAGACACGGATGTTTTTCCCGTGGTTCGGATAGGTGGTGCTATCCTACATCCACGTTGATGGAGACTTCAACCCACGAAGGGTAACGGTTGTGCGAGTCCACACAGGGCTCCACCCAAGGGTAACGGTTGCGCGAGTCCACACAGGGCTCCACCCACGAAGGGTCCACGAAGAAGCAACCACCCACAAAGGGTCCACGAAGAAGCAACCTTGTCTATCCCACCATGGCCATCGCCCACACAGGACTTGCCTCACTAGCGGTAGATCTTCACGAAGTAGGCGATCTCCTTGCCCTTACAAACTCCTTGGTTCAACTCCACAATCTTGTCGGAGGCTCCCAAGTGACACCTAGCCAATCTAGGAGACACCACTCTCCAAGAAGTAACAAATGGTGTGTAGGTAATGAACTCCTTGCTCTTGTGCTTCAAATGATAGTCTCCCCAACACTCAACTCTCTCTCATAGGATTTGGATTTGGTGGAAAGAAGGTTTGAGTGGAAAGCAACTTGGGAAGGCTAGAGATCAAGATTCATATGGTAGGAATGGAATGTCTTGGTCTCAACACATGAGTAGGTGGTTCTCTCTCAGAACATATGAGTTGGAATGGTGTGTGTGTTCTGATGGCTCTCTCATCGAATGAGAAGGAGGTGGAGGGGTATATATAGCCTCCACACAAAATCCAACCGTTACACAGTTTTCCAATCTCGGTGGGACCGAATCAATAAACTCGGTCGGACTGAAAATGTAAACCTAGTGACCGTTAGTGATTTCGGTGGGACCGACTGGATCAACTCAGTGGGACCGATGTGCTGGGGTTAGGGTAAATCCAAAACTCGGTTTGACCGATTACTCAAACTCGGTGGGACCGATTTGGGTAATAAGTGAAACTGATATTTGGTCAAGCAAACTCGGTGGGACCGAGAATATTGCAATGGGTAACAGAGAGTTTGCAAGCCCATCTCGGTGAGACCGAACTGATTAGGGTTTGGCAGTGGCTTATGACAAGTGAAACTCGGTGGCGCCAGATAGGAAGAATCGGTAGGACCAAGTTTGGCTTAGGGTTTAGGTCATATGTGGATATGGGAAAGTAGTTGAGGATTTTGGAGCATATCATTAAGCACATGAAGCAAGAGGCTCATTAAGCAACACCTCATCCCTCCTTGATAGTATTGGCTTTTCCTAAAGACTCAATGTGATCTTGGATCACTAAAATAAAAAATGAAGAGTCTTGAGCTTGAAGCTTTAGCCAATCCTTTGTCCTTAGCATCTTAAAGGAGTTCCCACAACCTTTAGTCCATGCCACTCCATTGTTGAACTTATCTGAAACATGCTAGATCGAAATGTTAGTCCAACAAGAGATATGTTGTCATCAATTATCAAAACCACCTAGGGAGCACTTGTGCTTTCAATCTCCTCCTTTTTGGTAATTGATGGCAACATACATCAAAGCTTTGGATAAAGATATAAAGAACAGCAAGTAAAGCTTTGGAAGGACATGTAACAAGCATAGGCTCCCCCTTCATGTATGCACTCATGTAAATGTGAAATAGAGAGGCATGTGAGAGCATAACCATGACAGAGTAGGCAAAGTGTTACATGCATCTTGGCCATATGCATCAGAGCAAAAGATTATCAAGGAAAATACCTTCATGCTCATGAGTCCTTCTTGCAAATAGTATGTACATAAGCAAGAACTCCTCGTACTCATGATTTTGATGCATATACTTACCTTGTGGTCTTGAGTTGGCTTAGGATGGAATGAACCTGCACAAACAAGGTTAGATAACACAGGTATATCCACTAGCCAGAGCAAACAAAAGAAACCACAAGAATACCAAGACTGGGATGACATGTAGAGAGTGAGTACAAGGTACCACATAGAATTCAACATGTCCCCAAGAATAAAGATATGCAATGAATTTGACTGATTTCTTTTCCTTAGGTGTCTTGCTCCCCCTGAATCTGACATGGGATATTGGGAGAAGATAGGAAACAGAAAATCAGAGCTGAAGGATATGAATAGAACTAAATTCAAATAAGTTCATATGAACATGTCTTTCCCCCAAAAAGACATGTGGCATCTCTCCTCTTGAACATCAATCATCTGGGATCCTTGAGTATTCTCTCCCCCTTAGTACTTTCTCCTTTGTAGGTGATAAGCTTTTGATGTGATCTCTCTCTCTCTGATGATAAGCTTTGATGTGATGTGATCTCTCTCTCCCCCTTTGACATCAATTTCCAAGAAGGTTTTTCCTGGAATCCGTCGAATAGGTTTGGTCCTTGAGATTCAGTACAAAGCAGTGAATAAAACTGTGATGCTTGTAGAGGATAAGATTCATTGAGTGGAGCTGGGTCAGAAGAAATATAGAATATGTGACAAACTGTTTTTCCTGTTGCGAAATCGGTGGCGCCGAGTGGCATGTTTCGGTAGTACCGAAGGGATTCGGTTGGACCGAGAATAGCTATTCGGTGAAACCGAGTTCATCACAGAGAGAAACACTTGTCACCGCAGCTCACTAGTCAAGTAAGATCTCACAAAAATTTGCAATGAATTTGATGCAGAAATATGCAGAACAAAAACAAAGAGAAAAGAGTGAAAGTTTCTAGATGAAGTTTTTTTTTGAAAAAGAAAGAGACAAATATGCAAGGGATAAATGCAATAACTCAGAAAAGAACACAAGAGAACTTCATCTAGAATTGGGCGGTGACATAGTCACCTATGTTAGAGTATATTGACTTAGGAGTCAAGTGAGAACACTTGACCACAGGTCATACTCATCGTTTAGGCTCAAAATGGGGTTACCATTTTTCGTTTAAGCATCTTGATGTATTCACATCTTATTGAGTTGCTTTGACTCATGTCTTGGAGTAAAGCTTCTCTAAGATGGAATAACATACCTTGGGTGGTGATGTGGTTCTTGCTCATGTAGTTGAACTTGTGTGGGTGCTCAAGGTTGATGTAGCTCATCGAGAGTTGGGAGCACCATTTGGAGTTTGAGTTCATCTACCTACATGGGTTAGTTCTTGCAAGGAAAAGCACTTGTGCATCCAAAAATGACAATCATGAAGTTTAATATAGAGTTTGTCAAAGGATATGTTTGAATGGTTTTGTGCTTCCTTGTCTTCAACCACTATTGTGTAGAGTCTTGGTGATGTAGAGATTGCTCAAGATATGAGTGAGTCGCAATCTCATGGAATTAGATTCAACCAAGCACCTACATGGGTTAGACAACATGCAAGGTGCAAATATATCCAAGACATAGGATAGTTATCATAAGAGATATATCATGGATTAGTCATAAGCTCATGTCTTGCATGTATCCAGTGGAGTTTCTACTCCAAGTTCAAAGCATCAATGATGTTCAATTCTCCTCTCAATCTGCAAAACGCTTTCTCATCAAGTGGTTTAGTGAATATATCCGCTAATTGCTTATTAGTGCGAACATGCTTAAGATTGATGTCACCCTTAGCAACATGATCTCGAATGAAATGATGACGAACTTCAATATGCTTAGTTCGAGAATGTTGTATAGGATTATGACCAATTTTGATAGCACTTTCATTGTCACAAAGCAGTGGAACATGTTTCACATAAATCCCGTAATCTTTAAGAGTTTGGGTCATCCAAAGTAATTGAGCACAACATGAACCAGCGGCAATGTATTCTGCTTCGGCGGTGGATAAGGATACTGAGT
Source organism: Triticum urartu (assembly GCF_056163025.1). Classification (NCBI taxonomy): domain Eukaryota; kingdom Viridiplantae; phylum Streptophyta; class Magnoliopsida; order Poales; family Poaceae; genus Triticum; species Triticum urartu. The sequence continues at coordinate 251,595,869 of NC_141873.1, forward strand.
TTTGTTTCTTGGAAGACCAAGACACAAGAGATCTACCAAGAAATTGACAAGTACCCGAAGTGGACTTTCTATCAACCTTGTCTCCGGCATAATCCGAGTCAGAATAGCCAACAAGATCAAAAGAAGACCTCTTAGGATACCAAATGCCAAAATTTGGTGTATGGATTAAATATCTCACTATCCTTTTCACAGCCTTAAGATGACAATCTTTAGGAGCAGCTTGATATCGTGCACACATGCACACACTTAGCATAATATCGGGACGTGAAGCACATAGGTATAACAATGAACCAATCATAGAGCGATAAACCTTTTGATCAACCGGTTCACCATCTTTGGTCAGATCATTATGTCCACTAGTAGGCATGGGTGTAGACATACCTTTGCATTCTTGCATATTGAACTTCTTGAATAAGTCCTTGGTGTACTTTGTTTGAGAGACAAATGTACCTTCCTTAGTTTGCTTGATTTGCAACCCGAGAAAGAATTTGAGTTCACTCATCATAGACATCTCAAACTTCTCTGACATTAGCTTTCCAAACTTTTCACTAATGAGAGGGTTAGTTGAACCAAATATGATATCATCAACATAAATTTGGCATACGAATAGTTCTCCATTAACCCTTTTAGTAAAAAGAGTAGAATCAATTTTACCAATTTCAAAACCACTTGTAGTAAGGAACTTGGTCAAGCATTTATACCATGCTCTAGGAGCTTGTTTAAGACCATAAAGAGCTTTGTGAAGTTTGTAAACATGATTTGGTTTCTTAGGATTGATAAAGCCGGGAGGTTGTTTGACATAAACTTCCTCCTCTATTTCACCATTTAGAAAAGCACTCTTAATTTCCATTTGGTACAAGGTGATATTATGGTGATTAGCATAGGCAAGTAAGATGCGAATGGACTCAAGTCTAGCAACGGGAGCATATGTCTCACCATAGTCCATACCTTCGACTTGTGTGTAACCTTGGGCAACGAGACATGCTTTGTTGCGAACCACTTGTCCATCTTCATCTTGCTTGTTACGAAACACCCATTTGGTACTAATGATGTTGTGGTTGTTGTCGGGCTTCTCAACCAATGTCCAAACTTGGTTTCTCTCAAAATTATGTAGCTCTTCATGCATAGCGTTCATCCAATCTGGATCTTCCAATGCTTCTTCAACCTTCATAGGTTCAATGCTAGAGATGAATGAATAGTTTTCACAAAAGTTAGCTAAACGAGTTTTTGAGCGAGTGATTCTCCCGGTTTGTATATCATTGAGGATTTGCTCGACGGGATGATCTTTGGCAATTCTTGCTCGAACTCGTGAGAGCTTTTGCTTGGGTCTTCGTTGAGCATCTTCTTCATCTTGTTCTTCTTCTTGGCCTTCTTCATTGTTGACGTCGTCGTTCTCTTGTCGTGGTGGAGAAGGAGGTTGTTGATGTTCGTCTTGACGTATTTCCTCGTTTTCTTCATCTTGATGTGTCCCACTTGTGGATGCTTCCGTGTCGATTCTTGGTTCACCTTGTCGTGAAGTAGAAGCTTCCACTTGGACGGATGAAGTACTCTCCTTCACCTCCGTTGGACGAATTTTGCCAATGGACAAGTCTTGAATTGCTTCTGAAGGGTCTTTGTCTCCTACATCAATTGGCAATTGCTCTACTTGCGAGCCATTAGATTCATCAAACTTCACATCTACCGTCTCTTCAACCTTTCGGGTGAAATTGTTGTAGACACGGTAAGTGTGAGAGTTTGATCCATAACCAAGTAGAAAACCTTCATGTGATTTAGGAGCAAACTTTGAACGACGATGCTTATCAAGAATGTAGCACTTTGAGCCGAATACTCGAAAGTATCCAACTTGAGGCTTGTTACCGGTGAGGAGCTCGTATGCTGTCTTGCCGAGTAGCTTGTGAAGATATAAGCGATTTGTTGCGTGACAAGCTGTCTCAACCGCTTCTGCCCAAAAGTGCTTTGGCGTCTTGTATTCATCAAGCATCGTTCTTGCCATTTCGATGAGCGTCCGGTTCTTCCTCTCAACAACTCCATTTTGTTGAGGTGTGTACGTAGCCGAGAACTCGTGTGAAATCCCTTCTTCGTCAAGAAAGGTGTCCACATTTGCGTTCTTGAACTCTGTTCCGTTGTCACTGCGAACCTTCTTGATCTTCACATCAAACTGATTTTGGGCTTTCCTAGCGAAGTTTCTAAAGATCTTCTGGACCTGCGACTTGTCATTAAGAAAGAATACCCACGTAAACCTTGAAAAGTCATCAACTATAACTAGACCAAAAGAATTTCCACCGAGACTCTTGTAGGCGTTGGGACCAAAAAGATCCATGTGAAGTAGCTCGAGTGGCCTCCTTGTGGTCATGATGTTCTTCACGGGATGTCTTCCTCCAACCTGTTTACCTGCTTGACAAGCACTGCAAATTCTATCCTTATCGAATATGACATCATTGACTCCAAGGATATGATTTCCTTTAATAAGCTTGTCAAGGTTTCTCATGCCAACGTGACCTAGTCGTCTATGCCACAACCAACCTTTTGAGGATCTAGCAACAAAGCAAGTTTTAGGTTGTGCCTTTTTAGAGAAATCGACAATGTAAAGATCACCTCTACGCATACCCGTAAAGACCATTTTATGATTGTCTCGACGAAATACTTGGCAATCTACCTCAGTAAATAGGACATTCAAACCGAAATCAGCAAGTCTAGATACTGAAAGTAAGTTGTAGCCAAGAGATTCAACGAGCATGACATTTTGAATGGAACTATCATGTGAGATGGCCACCTTACCAAGGCCAACCACTTTACCCTTTGAATTATCACCAAAGGTGACATATTTTCGAGGGCCGTTGTTTTCAGCAAGCTCACGAAACATCTCTTCATCTCCGGTCATATGATCAGTACATCCACTATCAAGAACCCATTCCTTTCCTCCTGATTCATATCCCCGAAGATTTGCCATAAGACCAAAATGTCTCATTGCATCATCAAGATCGAAGTCACTATCATCATCATCATAATATTCATGTTCATCATGATCTTGTGACTCATCATTTCCTAGAGAGGGTAATTCATTAGATAAATGATCAAAGTGGTTACTTTTATGAATTCTTATAGCTTTGAATATGATATCATTAATGATTCCAACATCTCCTTTAGCATGCTTAAGATTGGCAAGTTCAAAAAGACATTTACCAAAACTAGGATCACTAGAGTTCATCTTACTCAAGGCAATAGATTTATGGAGAATTTCATCCAAAGTTTTCAAGGAATAATCGGGAAATCGTTCCTCAAGAAATTTCCATATGGTATAGGCACAATTGTGAGTAGGCAAACTAGCAATCAAATTTTTGGGCAATCCTCTATGATGAGCTCAATAGTTCTAAGATTGCGAATCATGTCAATATCTTCATCTAGGGTAGGATGCAAGGGATCAATATGGGGTGCACAAGGGCTAGCAATATACTTGTTCAAATGATATTGATTGAAGATTACAAGCATCTCATTTTTCCACTCATGAAAATACTCTCCCTCAAGAATAGGCACTCTATGTCTAAGACTCCCTAATGTAGACACGTCCATCTTCCTCCAATGGTGATTAAACCAAGGCAATGGAGACCAAGGCTCTCATACCACTTGTAGGATCTAGAAGTAGATGTGTCTAGAGGGGGGTGATTAGACACTTAGTGCTAAAGTTGCAATTTTTAAGCTTTTCGGTTTAAGTGGAGTTTAGGCACAATTTCAACACACACAGTACATATCAAGCAAGCATGCAAAGAGTATATGAGCAGCGGAATGTAAAGCATGCAACTTGCAAGAATGTAAAGAGAAGGGTTTGGAGAATTCAAACGCAATTGAAGACACGGATGTTTTTCCCGTGGTTCGGATAGGTGGTGCTATCCTACATCCACGTTGATGGAGACTTCAACCCACGAAGGGTAACGGTTGCGCGAGTCCACACAGGGCTCCACCCAAGGGTAACGGTTGCGGGAGTCCACACAGGGCTCCACCCATGAAGGGTCCACGAAGAAGCAACCACCCACAAAGGGTCCATGAAGAAGCAACCTTGTCTATCCCACCATGGCCATCACCCACACAGGACTTGCCTCACTAGCGGTAGATCTTCACGAAGTAGGTGATCTCCTTGCCCTTACAAACTCCTTGGTTCAACTCCACAATCTTGTCGGAGGCTCCCAAGTGACACCTAGCCAATCTAGGAGACACCACTCTCCAAGAAGTAACAAATGGTGTGTAGGTAATGAACTCCTTGCTCTTGTGCTTCAAATGATAGTCTCCCCAACACTCAACTCTCTCTCATAGGATTTGGATTTGGTGGAAAGAAGGTTTGAGTGGAAAGCAACTTGGGAAGGCTAGAGATCAAGATTCATATGGTAGGATTGGAATGTCTTGGTCTCAACACATGAGTAGGTGGTTCTCTCTCAGAACATATGAGTTGGAATGGTGTGTGTGTTCTGATGGCTCTCTCATCGAATGAGAAGGAGGTGGAGGGGTATATATAGCCTCCACACAAAATCCAACCGTTACACGGTTTTCCAATCTCGGTGGGACCGAATCAATAAACTCGGTCGGACCGAAAATGTAAACCTAGTGACCGTTAGTGATTTCGGTGGGACCAACTGGATCAACTCGGTGGAACCAATGTGCTGGGGTTAGGGTAAATCCAAAACTCGTTTTGACCGATTACTCAAACTCGGTGGGACCGATTTAGGTAATAAGTGAAACTGAGATTTGGTCAAGCAAACTCGGTGGGACCGATAGCATATCTCGGTGGGACCGAGAATATTGCAATGGGTAACAGAGAGTTTGCAAGCCCATCTCGGTGAGACCGAGATCCCATCGGTGAGACCGACTGATTAGGGTTTGGCAGTGGCTTATGACAAGTGAAACTCGGTGGTGCCGGATAGGAAGAATCGGTAGGACCGAGTTTGGCTTAGGGTTTAGGTCATATGTGGATATGGGAAAGTAGTTGAGGATTTTGGAGCATATCATTAAGCACATGAAGCAAGAGGCTCATTAAGCAACACCTCATCCCTCCTTGATAGTATTGGCTTTTCCTAAAGACTCAATGTGATCTTGGATCACTAAAATATAAAATGAAGAGTCTTGAGCTTGAAGCTTTAGCCAATCCTTTGTCCTTAGAATCTTGAAGGAGTTCCCACAACCTTTAGTCCATGCCACTCCATTGTTGAACTTATATGAAACATGCTAGATCGAAATGTTAGTCCAACAAGAGATATGTTGTCATCAATTATCAAAACCACCTAGGGAGCACTTGTGCTTTCAGCAGACCGAAAAACATGAGTGCATGCTTGTCTAGTTGCATCATCTTTCGGATCCAACTTTAACCTCATCTGTTGAAAAAAGAATGTGAGTCTTATTAGGAGGAAGCTAGAAAGTATGGGACAAAGCAAGACAATATTACTAATTGCGATGAATAACATTACTTACGGATAAATGGTCAAGGAAGGTGTTAAACTGGGTATTGTCTTTCTCATTCCTATACTGGATCCACGTTGGGAGGATACGTGCATGACACCTAATGGCAACGACTGCCTCTGATACTAACTTGGCTGACTCTGTAGCATCACGTGGCCTTTTTAAACCTGCCTCGAAATGGTCTTCCTCCTTTAGATTTTGTTAATCTGTCAAGCATTATCCCTGATGTCTGTTTCTGCTTGCGCCGTGGTGCTAGTTCAACAACGAATATGGAAAGTGTTAGTGTACATCAAACTGTGAGAGTACATATAAAGGAGCATGCAACTACAACTTGACTCGGTCAGGTACCGTCTTGGTGTTGATGCTCATGAGGTTCATCTGATCTTGCCAAGTCCTGTTGTGTCAGCAGTGCTTCGGAAGTAGTGTTAGGTGTGAAGGCAGCTTGGGAACTGGCCAGTTCTGGAGCAAACGAACGAGTAACTGGTTGAGATGCTGGTATAGTTGAAGCAAATGCTGCAGCTGGTGGAGCAGGTGATACTGTGTTTGTAGATTTAGCCGGTGGACTTGGACCTTCTACTGCACTATAAGTACCAGCAGAATCTTGACAGCAGAACCTTTTCCGTTTCACCGGACGAGTAACAGCACTCCCTACTATATTATTTTCCTTGCTCTTTTTTGACTTTTCCATGTCAAGCTGTACCCACAACACAAAAGAATAAAATCACTCTTCAGAACTCATTGATGCATGATACAGACAAGCAATACTTTGATGTAAGACAACCGTATGAGGATGGAATATGTAAGAAAAACAGGACGGCATGACATATTCACAGCTACGATGTGCAAACTAAGCAAAAGGATTTTCAAGAAAATAGAAGTAATGCAAGCTAGACACCATATGAAAGATGCAACCAATATTACTCTGCCAAGTTAAAAATGTCTTGTCATAAGTGGCAATTCGAAAAATTAGAAGCAGTACAACGTAGAAATCAATGCAAGATGCAACCACTATCAAACTGCCATGTTAAAAGCGTCCAATCATGAGTGACTGATGCGGGATACACAACAGCAGTACTTTGATGTAAGAACATGGTATTATAGATAGATGCAGTGTATTCTAGACACAGAAAGCCATGTCATATGCACATGTATAACGTATAAACTCAGCAGGTGCAATTTAATCGAAATAGAAGAAATACAGGCTAGACAACATATGCAGCATGAAACCAATTATCACACTCTCAACTTAGAGCAAGCACCTGCGATGGTGGAGTACGGGAGATGAACTCATCATGTAGACTTGGGACTTCAACTTCATTAGCAGTAGAAGTGGCAAATCTAGAGAGTCTCTGTTTGCGTCGGTGCGGAGGACCACCAACATCCCCTAACTTACTCTTTTCCTTCCTATTTTCTGATATTGCCTTATGAAGTCAAAACCACAAGAAGATGGATAAAATTAGCTCAGCATAACTGGTTGATGCATGATACAGACGAACACTACTTTGATGTAAGGCAAGCGTAGGATAGGAGGATGGAATATATACAAAAAAAGACAGCGTTTCATATTCACACGTATGATAGCGTGTCTTATGGGTAAGTAATCGTTGTAGGTATAAGTTGTAAGCTACGCAGATGCAATTCAACATAATCAGAAGCAATACAAACTAGACATCATACGGAAAACGCAACCACGTATAACAGTTCCAAGTAAGAGCAAGCACTGGTGATGGTGGAGTAGGGGAGATGTGCTCATCATGTACATGTATGTTCTAGAAACAGGAACACGTGTCATATTCACAGGCATTATGTGTAAAGTAAGCAGATGCAATTCAAGTTAGAAGCAATACAAGCTAGACATCATACGCAACATGCAACCACATATAATAGTGACAAGTTAGAGCAAGCACCTGTGATGGTGGAGTAGGGGAGTCATCATCTACATAGCTACGTTGACTGTCCAGCCTTGTGTTGTCTTGCGAATCTTGTTGGGAGGATGGCGGAGTAGAATCTGTAGAGACCCCCTGTTTGAGTTGCTCCGAAGGACCACCATCATCCATTGTTGGACTAATTTCCTTCAGCTATAATGATTTTTCATTGTGAAGTCAAACCGATAAGAAAAAGGGATTAGAAACACTGCAAGACACCATATGGAAGGTGCAATCAATATCACTCTGCCAAGTTAAAACTGTCTCGTCATAGGTGGCGTTCATCAAACTAGAAGCAATACATGCTAGAAATCATATTCAAGATGAAAACCAATATCACACTGCCAACTTAAAGGTGTCCCATCATAAGTGACTGATGCAGGATACACAAGAAGAGTAGTTTCATGTAAGAACATGGTGTGATAGACAGATATAGTATGTACCAAAAACAGGAAAGTGTGTCATATTCACATGTATCATGTGTAAGCTAAGCAGATGCAGTTTGCACTAATTAGGAGCAATACGAGCAAGACACCATATGCAACATGCAACCAGATATCACACTGCCAAGTTAGAGCAAGCACCTTGGATGGTGGACTAGGGGAGCGGAGACTTGGACCTTGTAATGCACTATCAATACAAGGAGAATCGGTACAGATGCTCCGTTTACGTTGCTGTAGAGGACCACCATCATCGCCTTCCTTACTCTTTTCCTTCCTCTTTCTTGATTTTGCCTTGTCAAGTCAAACCCACAATAAAAAGGAATAAAATTTGCTCTTCAGAACTCATTGATGCATGATACTGACGAACACTACTTTCATGTAAGGCAGCCGCATGATAGGAGGATGGAATATGTATGAAAAACAGGACGGTGTGACATATTGACATGTATGATGTATAAAGTGTAAACTAAGCACAAGGTGCTTGAACTTGTTAGAATCGATGCAAGCTAGAAACCATATGAAAGATGAAACCAATATCACTCTGCCAAATTAAAAGGGTGCCCTAACAAATGTATTTGACCAAATTAGAAGCAATACATGGCAACATGCTAGAAATAATATGCAACGAATAAAGGTGACTCGTCATAAGTGATTGATGCAGGATACAGAAGAGAGGTAGTTTCATGTAAGAACAAGGTTAACACATAGATGTAGTGTGTACCAAAAATAGGAAGGCATGTCATATTCACAGGTATAGTGTGTAAACTAAGCAGATGCAATTTACCCTAATTAGAAGCATTAAAAGCTAGACACCGTATGCAACATGCAACCACATATCACACTGCCAAGTAAGAGCAAGCACCTGCGATGGTGGTGTGGGGGAATTGCGGTGATCAACTAGAGAGCTACATTGACTATCTTCATTTAGCCTTGCTGTTTATTGAGAATCATGTGGGGAGGATGACACTACACTCTTTAAACGAGTATGGGGTCTCACAGTAACCCACCCGGGTGACTATCTCATCATAAGTGATTGATGGGGGATACAAAAGAGCATTAGTTTGATGTACGAACATGGTTAATAGACATATGTAGTATGTATCGAAAACAGGAAGGCATGTCATTATCAAAGGTATAATGTGTAAAGTAAGCAGATGCAATTTAACCAAATTGGAAGCAATACAAACTAGACACCATATGCAACATGCAACCACATTTGACAGTGCGAACTTAAAGAAAGCACCTGGGATGGTTGTGTGTGGCAATTGAGATCATCAACTGCAGAGCTACGTTTACTATCTCCAACTGCTGACACTGCACCCGTTAGAGCACTGGAACACTCAGTGCTTATCTTCGAATTACACTAGAGCGACTTCTGTCTTTTCTTTTCTGCATTCATCAACACTGCATCAGAGTCTGAAATACCCATGCATAAAAAAACAATAGTGTGAGTATGGGTGAAGTGTGTGCACAATTAGTACAGTGTAAAGGTAGCAGATAGCAGGTCGGTGAGAAATAAATGATGGGAGACATATGATAGCTCTACAACATGCATGGCACACTAAATTACTATAGGATTGTATGAAAATAACAGCCGACTGAAAGCAAATAGGTCAGTCCATTTTTTTCTGCACCATCCAATGTACAAAGAACGGGCAGATCGCCTTCATCTACCTCCATCCAGTCAGTGTTGACGATCTTCCTCGAAATGCCAGCGACCATCGGCCCAGTATTCCTCCCCTGCCTGCGCCCTCCCCTCAACCTCACCGCACCGCCATGCTTGGCACCGCCCCCCCCCCCCCCCCCGGCCATCCATTCAAGCCCCGCCGACCTCTAGATCGGGCGCAAGCAGCTCCTGCGCCCCACACCCCGCTTCCCCGGGGAGCAGGCGGACTAGGTGCTCCGCGCGCCTAAGAGGGTGCTGCTTCTTTTAATTGCGGTTCGACTGACCCTGAATTGAAATCCAGGCGGGCTACTGACCTCTAGCAAAGGTGAAATAGTAAAAGGGAGGAAACCTTGTGCATTTAGTATCACGAAGAAGATGCAGTAAGAAGCGCTCAACTACTTTCTTTTGTGGGATGAATATGGTGTGAGCGGAGACGTAAGATTTGCACGAATATGGGAAGAGGAGTACCTCTTTCTGCTGGCAGTGCTGTGTCCTCCTTCTGTTTTTCTGATGATCTTCTTGTTGTTCGCCGGAAACCAGAAGTTGTGGAGGACAATGCAGCCTTGGACGAACCCATGGCCAAGTTGTTGAGTGTGGTGCGGTGGCCGTCTGTCGGCGGCGGGGAAGCAGATCCGAGGCAGCGAACGACGGCGTAGCGGGAACAGCTCCAGTGCGGTGGACGGTTGCGACAGTGGAGCCGCAGCAGTGAGGCATAGGACGGCGTGGTCGGAGTGGTTCTGGTACGGCGCACGTCGGCGTCGTGGAGGCAGCTCTGCCTCGGCTTCAGCTGCTAAGTCCTTGAGGGTGTTGCGGTTGCGGTTGCGTTGGACAACGACGTCGGGGTACTGGCTCCGGCGTGATGGAGGAGGGCGGCGGTGGATTGGCCGCTGTGGGGTGGAGGACGGAAGAGACTAGGGTTTCGCGGCTGGTGGAGAGGGCGTTTTCGTGCCCACGGAGTATGAATGGGGAAACGGAGGGAGGCGGGGAACTAAGGGGGAACAATGTTTCGGTTTGAGACGCGCTTGTTTGAAATTTGGGGGAAGTTACAAACTTTCCCCCCATCTAAAATTTCGGACATATTGCGGGTTGGGGGTAGGACAGTCATGTCAGGTGTCCCAAATGTGGGCGGGATAGATTTCGGCCGAGCGCATGGGTAGGCGCCCACGGCGTATGAATGCTTCTCTGGCGTCTTGGTGAAGTTACAAACCTACCCCGGTTTAGACCTTTGGACATCGGGCCGATAGGCTACACGGGCCAGAGTCAGGACAGTAATTTCCTACCACCAAAACATTAGTCTCGCACGGTTTCGGGTGATCAGAGGCCTATTTGGCGCTTCGTTCAATATTTGGGAGCAGAAGCATTAACGTTTTCGGTTCTCTTGAATTGAACTTTCAGGATTTGTCAAACTTCACAAATCTTTACTCTTGAAAATCCTAAAGCTACGATTATTTTGGAATGGAGGGGGTACATTTGAATATACATTGTACACGAGTATATATTAAAAAATATGCAACTTACCTCAGTTCATGCATGGTTCCAGATATAATCTCCTTGGTTGCAAAAAAAAGTTAGATGTGCGTATGAATATATATATATATATAGCATGTTCAAACTCACAACAAAGATTGATGCCCCCTTTTACATCTGATTTACAAATGCCATTATCTCGGGTTCAAATAGATGAATGCACTTCCTATGAATTCGAATCTTCAAAACCCCCTTTATGTTGAATTCGACATGTATTCTATTTCGTAGCTAGCAATTTGGAATGTATCCATGCAAGTGACAAATGTATAAAGTTCTTCACACTAACAACATGGAGTGCACTAATTAATGTTTATATATGAATTGCAAAAGCATCCACTGCCTGTATTTCAAACCGTTCTCACTCTATGGATCGATAATATGAAATAAACACATGCACATGCTAGAATTCAATTGCAGTTGAAGAAAGAGCCTACTCCTGGTACTGTATATTAGTGATAGGGGTGTGTATAAAGTACACATGAATACCAGGCATTGTGAGTGTGTGGATACTATCGACGAACTAGCCCCCAAGCTTGTATAACATACTAAGGGCCTAGGGTTACAAATCATATATAGTCGGCTTATCACCAATGGGGATAGAGTCCTCCGCGACTCTGGTAGCTTCGTGTTGTACGCCGAGTCCTCCACATGGGTCTTCGTATAACACGTCTCGGTCCAACCTATATGTGGCGCAAGATGGAACCGACCCATGAGTCTTCATGTTGACCCACCACAACTAGAAATGATGTGCCCACCACACCACACACGCAATCGGCCACTAAGAGAATAATTATATACAATAGTACAACGGTATCTAGCTCACGATACGTCTCCATATTTTGTTGATGACACTGACGGACTTTGCATTTGATGCGTGCTCCGTATTTTGTTGACGACACTTACGGTCATTGTATTTGAAGCGAAAGCACGAAATGGTCACTAGACTTCAGAATAAGCTCATCACGGTCACCGCATACATTTTGTCGTGCTAACCAACATGTGGTTGGATGGTTAGAGGACAGTGGTTTCTCGAGCCCACCAAGGTTAAAGTCTCGGTGCTTGCATTTATCTTGTGTTAATTTCAGTATTTTCCGGCGACGTACGTTCAGTGGGAGGAGATGTTCCACTCGACTACGAGGCACCTATGGTGACTTCGTAAAATCTCAAGATCATATATGCTGGCCCACTCTCTCGAAGGTTCTCATAGGGGTTGGGTTCGCGTGTGCGCGCTTATAGCGGTGAGTGCTTGCGCGTATATATGAGCCCTTGCGTTTGTACTATGTTAAACAAATACATATCATGATTATACGGTCACTGGCTCACTCGTACAGCTCCGTATTTTGTTGATGACACAATCAATTGACCAGTCAAATGTTCCACGTGACGCAACTAGTGTTGCACCATCGGGGCGCGTAACCGTGGGACCCACCTGTCAGCCCGTATATGAAAGGAAGAAATGGTAGTTTGAGTCTGTATTGTGTTAATAAAATAGGATTACATTTTAGGGTGATCGTATGGCCACTGGCTCACCATACAGCTCCGTAATTTGTTGATAACACGATCAATTGACCAGTCAAATGGTCCACACTCAGCAGCACACATTACTATAGGGCCCACCTGTCAGCGCGTATACGAAGGACAGAAATGGTAATAAATTAGTGGTCGGCGGGTATTCGAAGTCGTGAGACCTCTGGTTGGCAATCACCGGCGGTTGGGGGCGTTCATTGGGCGGTGGGGTGGGGATCCCCGGAGAAAAAGCTCGGCGGGGGGGTGCTAGAGGGATGGCCGGTGCGGCGGCGGAATGGCGGTGGGGAGTGGTTTCAGGGAGGGCGGGCCGGCCGCGGGCGGCGGGGGCTGGCGGTTCGGCCGGTGGTGGCTGGCGGCTCCGGGGGGTGGAGTTTGATGATAAACTGGAGCCCCTTGATTTCGTATCCAACGGCTGGAAAATCTAATGACCAGAGATGAAAAAGTCAGTCGACTGACGTGTAGCCTCACCCCGCACGTAGACATGCACGCACACAAGACACGCATGCATGTAGGCGTGCAACACTGACACGTACACACGCACGCATGCTGGCATGCAACACTGACACGTACACATGCAATCACGAACACACGCACGTACGCACCCATGCATGCAACACTGAAACATACCCTTGCACGCACGCAACACTCGCACGCCTGCATGCACACAGCACACGACGCAAGACACATGTTCAACCTATACGTGCATGCACCCTTTGTTAAGGACATGGATTGTTACGGGTATTAATCAATCTTATCTGTGAACATTGATGTTTGCAGCGGTCTATGAATCACAACGTATCGAACGGGCTATCAACATAGTAGGCTTATCTACATGAAAAAGATGACGTCACACTCAATGAACAATCATCGGTTTATGAAATGCCCTCTTCTGACCGCCCTGGCCCACCAAAGGTTCCTCTGCTGTGCGCTGCCTGCGTTGGGTCACTGACATGCAGGCCATGCACCCAAAGAGCCCACACGTCAGTGGAAGAACGGCGCGGTGTCCTAGGTCAGAGTCGAGGGCGCCACTCGCGGCACGCCCGGCTGAACACGCCTCCGTGCCGCATTCAAATGCCTCCATGAAACCCGCCCGTGTGGAAGCCGAGAAACCCACTCTGGACACACGTCCGTTCATGACCGGGCCGGCGTTAAACGCAACGCCGGCCGAGCTCCTCCCGTCCGCCGTCTATTTAATCTCCTATTTAAACGAGGCCAAATGTCGACCAAGAATCGCACACCTCCGCCGCTCCCCTATCTCCTCCACCATTTTGTCCACTCTTACAATGGCTTACGAAGGGTAGTTATTCCGCATCCAAGCCGGCTGGGTAGCCCCCCAGATACGAGCTATGCAGCTCGCTGATCCACCTCCCTCCCCTCGCCCGACGGAGCCAGTTGCCGCCCCAAGCCGGCGCGCGGTTCAGCAACTCGCCGCTCTAGGCCAGCTCGACGAGGAGCGGCGCATGGGCATCGTTGCTGCCGTCCACGCCGCCGCCTCGTACAGCGTCTCCCGTTTTTGTGGCCGAGACTCCCATGCCGGCGGCCGCGCCATGCAAGCAGCGACAGAAGTCGGGTGCGCGGAGAGCGGCGAGTCGGTGGCCAGCGCCTCCGCGTCCGCCGCCATCATCAAGGAGAAGTAGAACACGGGAGGCCGCCGCCGCTTGGGTCCCATGAAGGCCACCGCGGAGGCGACGCCGGCGTACATAGCAGGTGTCTTGCCGGATCCTTTTGTTGCGAGGACCTTCGTCGACCCCGCATGGGCTCCACAAAAGAGGGCAATGTTAGGATGAACTCGAGCCGGTGCCGGCCATGGCGAAGTAGTCGCCAATATTTTGGCTACCCTAGGCAAGATCCAAACAGCCCCTCCCAACAGATTCAAATCCCTCGTTCGCCGTGGAATTTTGCCATGTGTTGTTTTCATGGACTAGCAAGATGCCTGTGCATTGCACGGAACATCAAGATGCATTTTTTTACAAACTCCCGCATGCATGCAAGGGATAATTAATGTCCTCCTTTGCTAGTACCACGAGGCAAACACCATTAATATTGCATCGATTAGTGTTAGTGGCCTTGTATATCTGCAAATTGTAATTTTGATAGTGGCCCCTTATATATAAAAATGGAGGGAGAAAGATGAGAGATGAGGCGAGGAGGAGTGGGGCGTGGTGGTGACTGGTGGTCGGACTGGGCGGAGGCATGGGGATGGACGGCGCAGTATGTCTAGGTTTGTATCTCTCTCACACACACCCACGTAGGTGGGGGACGTGCACGAAGAGAAGAGGTGCACGCACAGCGCACGTACTCCCGTCTCTTTCCCAACCACACCCGCGCGGGTACACGGTGGAGCTCATTTCTATACGAAAAAGGCAGCCCACGTGGTAATTTGGCACGTGTACTGGTTGTCCACTTGGTGGAGGGAGGATCGTCTACCACGGGTGAACAAACAAATTGCGACTTGACGCGTTATGTTAAATTAAAAAAAGAGGCAAACCATGTGGGGCCTACCTTAGAGGCAAGGCTCTATACACTGGAGTACTTTTGATGTGTCCCATCAACTCGTAGAACGAGGAGAAGCTTGCTTAGTACGCCGTCTCCCCCGCCCATGGGCGCGGTGGCTCGCAGGATGAGGTGAAGCTTGCTTACCACGCCTTACGCCCGCTCCCTCGCCCACGCGCGCGGTGGCTCGCAGCCCGAGGAGAAAATTTTACTACTCCCTCCGTTTACTCCTCGTCCCTACTACGTACTTTGGTTAGTACTCCCTCCATTTACTTATACAAGGCCACTATAAAAAAATACATTTTGCATCTATACAAGGCCACAAATAGTAATCGAGACAAAAGTTACTACTCCCTCCTTTCCAGTTTATGGCTCAATTTCAAAATCTCTCCAACCAAGGTAGACGGTGAGTGGTCGAATTAATTTCGTAGTCTGCACAAGTAATTAGTATGCTCGTTTTTCTCAAGAAGTTGTGTTTACCGAGGCATTAATTAGAACGAATGCATGAATGACCACTAAAATTCCATGAACTTGTACATGCATTGGTTAGTTTCCTCTTGACACTGCTTGCGTCGGGTGATCTAACGCGCCTCGAAATCCAACATGTAATGGTACTACTACTAGTATAGTACTCCCTCTGTCCCAGAATATAAGAACATTTTTGATACTATGTTAGTGTTAAAAACGTTCTTATATTTTGGGACGGAGGGAGTAGAATTGAGACTTATCAAACGGAAAAATGAATGTTTTTTAGATGAGCCCTATAAACCCTAGTGGGTACGTACTCCGTAAAAACAGATTTTTTCCAAAACTAAGTCGCTCCCTTTCATGAATTCTGTAGTAGTATACTCCTCCGTCGACGCCCCCTTTCATGAATTTTGTACTTCCTGTCGCCGACATGTGGGACATATAGCAACCGGGTCGACGTGTCAAGCACCAAATAACAGTGCAGAACAGCAGGGGGGACGCACCCCACTCGTACCGGCCCAGTAGTAGTAATGAGCAATCAGACGTCAAATCACAATGCCGCACTTCCCCAGATGGACGAAGCAACCCTTATTTCACACTTCGGTTTTCCATCATCTCAAACCACGTACTAGTATCGCTTCTGCCTCAAGAGGGACACGCACATCGCCTTGTTACATCATGACATGTGGGACCGCATGACAGGCCGTGCTCCCCCGCTGATCGCTCGGTAAAATCACCTCATTTTTACTATACTTCCTCCGTATCGGTTTACTACATGGCATGCACGTCGTTCTAGGTTGAGAATTTAACTGGCTATATATGTGATGAACAGTACTCTAGCCTTTTAAAAAATGTATACTTTTGTACAGTAGTACTATTAATGGATTGAGCCATGGAGCAAAACTTGAAATTAAAAAAAAGGTGGTACATATAGAGAGCGCTCGTCACCAAATTATGCATATAGTACTATTAAAAAAGCTAGTACGTGCTTAATTGGGGTGCTAAATTCAATTAAAGAAATACTAGTAGTATGTACATACTGAAGAGTTAAAGTAACGAGAAGAAACATAACATAGTTCTGCTGGGGGCTCCGCACAACACACCCCTCAAATTAAACTAAGCACACTTGAAATTAAACTATGCAACTAATCCGGTAGACACTGCATTAGAAGTTTAGAACCACCATGAGCAACGACACTGCCACCTTACTCGGAGTCCTCATCCACGTCCTCGACTTCGTCCTTGTCCCTATTCCTCTTGGCTGATACTTCTTTGCTTGAACCGCACACTTGGCTGTTGCTCTTCATCCAACCCTTGTAGATATTGAAGCAAAGGTAGCCATCCATTGCAGTGTAGTGGATGTGGTCTATATCTAGTACATTCTGCTGCCATGCATGACGATGAAACGTGTATGGAGGTTTCACCAGTTTACCGTACGAAGGATGAACCATGGCTCCTGCCAGGGTCAGCGTTGAAGGCTGACGAGAGGGCACCAGCCGATTCTTCTGGAGGTCGAAGGGGTTGCCTACAACGAGGCCTATCTGACCCAGGATTTCTTTGTCGTTACCAAAGTCTACAGTAACAAATTTGACTAGGTTGCTCCCAAGGAAGTCCTTAAAATCCTGGCACTCAACGTCGGCATGGCATATGTGGTAGACCAAGCATAAGTCATGCACGCAAACCTGGATCATGGCGGGCTTCTTCCTCTCTTCGTCCTTTAGATCCTTCTCTCGTCCCAGGACTGTGGTGTACTCAACATCTAGCCCAGCGACCCACTCATCATCTGAGTTTTCGAACATGTGTCTGAAGCGAGAAAGGCATCCTTTCACCATCGCGGAAGAACGGGTGTAGATGACGTCGAACTCATCGCCGGTGATGGTTCTAACCTTGTACTCACCACCAATCATGGAGATTTGGGACGCCATGGATTTGGGAGGAGGGTTAGGATTAGTGGAACTGGCGTAATGTGAATGGACGGGACGATTAGGAGCGAACCGTCGTAGTATTGAAGGGCGTGCGGGGACGAGTAGGAGCGAACTGCCAGCGTGCGAACGGCAGGGTAGTGGCTTTCCATTCTCCCATCATACGGGCTTCCGAGAGCCCTTGGATCTGAGATCGAACGGTTGCATGCCGTGATTCTAGACCTATGGGTGAATATCCTATCCTGGAGGGTTATTCTGCAAATTTTCAGCAACTTAGCATGCGACCATTTGATCTCAGATCCAGGGGCTGCCAGCAGCCCGTATCATGGTCGCGCCTACCACGACCGTCGCGTCGCTCGCGCGGTCGCGCCCTTGGAGATTTAACACGATGCGTTAGGCTATCTGATGTTGGCATGTCATACATAGTCATCACTTAGTCACTCATACTACAACAAGGTTGGCTATAAGTGTATTTTTTGTTACTCCTCTCTATCTCTTTCTTCGTACTCAAGGAAGAAACGGTGCTAGTAAGCGCGTGTATTTATTGCATTTGCCAAGGAGTGACCTCTTCCAATGAAATGGTGTTGCTAAGTTTGCTTCATTTAATTAGCTATAGACTCAAAATTGTCTTTTCACCTAGGTACACGCGCTTAGCACCGTTTCTTCCTTGGGTCACCAAACTAGTCTCTCTCTTCTTGATTAACTTGCCACATCAGACTTTATGCCTATGTGGCAAGCTTAAGCACCTGTAGGAGCAAGTAAAAGTAAGTACAATAGTGCGCTTTACATGGCATTTTTGCATATGTGGAGGAAAGAGAGGCAAGGAAAAAGTGGAGAAGTGGGCTCTCATGCAAGAGCCAGCCTCTACTACATGGTGGAGCATTGGGAGAGGCACCTGTATGGAGGTGGTCAGGAATCTGGGAGACTCACGCCGGTCATAGCGCCGCAGTTAAAATGATAATGTTAAGTCAAATCACGGGGCCCCACCTGCCAGCAGTAACTCGCTGTCAAATCACACAGCCCTATGTTTGCAGCAGCTACTCCCTCGTCTTCTCGCGTCTCTGTCGAACCGACTAGGCGGAACTGCCCCGCCGCCTATCGCGCAGGAAAAGCCCCGCCCTCGACTTTTAAATACAACTACATCCGCTTAAGAATCCAATGATATACTTTTTGTGACATAGTAACTCCTATTTAGTTAGTCAAATGGATGACCTAGAACTACGTGCAGGCCCTATAAACCGAGACGCCTAAAAATAAAAAAACTGAGATGGAGAGGGTAGTTCAGCACGTATCTTTTTAGATCAATATAGTCGGGATTCACCAAGGAGCAAAACCAAGTGGTAGGCTGCTCCTGTCGTGTTGGCGTAGCAACTCAAGCAGGGTCAGTCCGCACACAAAATGGCGACACACTTAACAGGACCCCTTTGGCCGACATGTGGCTCATCCACTGTCCTGTTCCACGTGTGATGCACCAAATTACAGTTCGGGGCAGCGGTTGGAATTGGAGGCACCCCGGTCGTAGCGCCGCAGTAGTAGAAAATGAGCGACGAGGGGTCAAATCACAAAGCCTCACCTTTCCCGCATTAAGCTGGACGCATGAAGCAACCATCATTTCACTCTAGGGCGCAAGAGCATAAAGAAAAGAGAAAACAATGATGCGTGCGGCAGCTACCTAGGGCACCCTAGGGTAGGGGTCTCCACTGCAGATCCTTTTTTTTGAAAGCGCCTCCACTACAAATCGGCTTCTCCCTCGTCCTCTTGAAGAAAACTGATGAGGAGTGCGGCGGTAGGGTTTGTAGGAGTACTACAGCGTGCGGGGCCACGTCGTAGTAAACGGGTTCGAGCCGACGCCTTAAATATGTGTGGGCCGCTTGGTTTTACGGGAACGAGGCAGCATTTCGGGTTCGGGGACCGGTGGAGATATAGTACGTACAAAAATTTGTGGACGTAGGTTCGATCGAAAGGCAATGATGCATGGGCCCTGCATTTTGATATACCCGGGGCCGCGTGAAATTTGCTACTCTACTCAAAACTACTAGTAAGGTACTCCCTCCGTACATGAATAAGTGTACTTCTAGCTTTTGTCTTAAGTCAAAGTTTTAAAACTTTGACCAACTTTATAGGGAAAAGTAGCAACATTTATGACACTAAATTAGTATCACTAGATTCATTTTGAATTGTAATTTCATAATATATCAATTTTATGTCATATATGTTACTACTCTTTTGTATATATTTGGTCAAAATTTTAAAACTCTGACTTAGAACAAAGGCTAGAAGTACACTTATTCGCGGACGGAGGGAGTACACATGTATTGAACGCAGGTGATTTCGAAACCAAATTATGAATAAATACACACTATAGCATGTAAAGCTTTGAGTCATATATGCATGATGTAGATGTTCGTTTAGTTCTTATAGTTCATCTCATTCAAAATCAATAAGTTTTATAAAAATGTTAAGATTCATGGGGTTGTGCATTGTACTCCCTCCGTTCACCAAATTGGATCATCTATTTTGGAACGGAGGGAGTAAATCATAAAGTAAAAAACAAATAATGGCAATTCATTTAGAAAAAATAATCAATTATGATACAGAAGATTCTAGAACAAAGGAGAAGTGCTTGTGTTTTGAGGTTTGTGCAGTATGCTTAAGTTCAACCATGGAGTCTTCTAAATTGTACATGTGGCAGATCAAGTGGAATGTTGATGATATCCAACGACCAGTAGTGCTCGGATTTGCCTATCTCTGCACTGTCGGTTTAGCTTCATCCAGCGACCATCTTTCAAAGTTATTGGCACATTATATAGTTCTTGTGCCATAGTTGCATGTTTTGAAAAAAAAAGCTACTAGTGGGTTGTACTATCTATTTAGGAATAGAAGATGTATACATGGAAGTTGTAGGGAAAGAGATGACATGGAGCATCTCAATTCCTATGAGTAGGGATTGGAAAAGAGATGTCATTTGATTCACATCATAGGAACTTTTCTATTGAATCTAGAGATGACATGTATCTCAATTCCTATGAGGAGGGATTAGAAAAGAGATGTAATTTGGTTCATATCATAGGAACTTTTCTATTGAATATACGCTAATGTTTATTTTCCTTTGAAATTAAGGGAGTATAGGAATCCATTCATATGAACCAAGTGTCTCTAAAGCTATAGAAATGATATCATGTTTATTTCCTTTGAAATGTGGAGTATATGAATCTATTCCTATGAACCAATTGGCTCTAAAGGAAAAAATCCTATAAAAATCATATCATATAGAGTTCCTATGATATTCCTCGACACTAAAGGATGCTTGAAATTGTTGCAGGTGATACGATGGTCTTTCTTTGTAGACTCCTCACCCATCTTTATAGTTACCTCTCGAAGATGAATGAAACGATATATACATGGTATTCTACATGTGCAATTTGGTACACGAAAAGTCGGTAAAAGTTTGTGAGGTTTGAATTTCAATAAAGCTATATGCACTGCATTTCGGAACGGAGGGAGCATACGGCAGTTGCTAACACTCACATGGAAGATTTGTGTGTAGGAGGAGTGGCTGTTCTGTTAAATGACATGGCAAAACTGACACTGTCAGATGCCGATCTAACGGTTCTTACGGCGTTCGTCAGGAAAAGGCTTGTGGCGAACGTTTGTCGGATAATGATTTACGGACACATGCATTGCATTGATACGTGCCCCCCTCTCTCTCACGCACACGCACCCTCACGAGTCACGACTCTCCCGAGTCCTCTCGTAGATTCGCATGTCACGCCCACTGTCTATCTGCAGGTAGACGTCACGCACATATGTGCTCTTCACACCCTACCTTCAGAACTTCTAAAAAACAAAGGACGGCGCGCACATTTTATTTTAGCTCACACGTCACACACTTATACTATTACTCTTGCAGCCAACGTTCTTAGGGCATAGTATATTGTACTCTCACGAAGAGAAGCGGTGCACGCACGCACTAGTTCTCTCACACCCACTCGCGGGTACACGTAGGAGCGCATTTTTTGAAGCTGGTACAACAAAATCACTCCATTATATATAAAAGTAGGAGCCTTAGCGCTTGCTTTACTAGGATTCCTCTCGTTCACTCTCTCATGCTCTCCAGATCTAAGCAACAAATAGGTGGCCATGCTCTCTCTCAGCTCACGGCTGGTCACAAATCCGACTGGACAACCTCGACCGGGGCAGGGGTGTAGGTGCATCGTTCACGCTGTCGTCAGCGGCGAGGGAGGAGACCAACGGCTGCCCGCGCGTCCTGATCGGCGGCCGTGCTATTCTCTCCGAGAGAGCGACGGCTTGGAAGGGCCTCCGACCCCTTCTTCCTCCCTGCGATATTGTGGCCAAGATGCGGCTTCCCGACGCCATCTTTGCCACATGCCGATGACCCTCAAGTATATATTCCTTCGAAACCTGCCTTGCTCTACTGCCCTAGCTCCCTTCGTGTGGATCCTTTTCTACTTCCGTCCGCTGTTCCAAAGCCACCTAGACTTCTACTATTATTAGAAGTAAAGCTAGTTCATACAGTCGACTCAAAGCATTGGTTCAAATAGGGAAGAAAGTGGGAAAGCTGTAGCATGAATCTAGGACTTGGTTCTAAGAGGAAACGAGGGAAAGTAGTAATATATGTCACTGTTTAAATAACTGTATTTCGTATTTGCGCAAACAGGGATGTCTGTCTCCATATCGTTTCGGGATGTCTGTCTCCGTATCGTTTCCATCCGCGCAATCAAAAGCACACACCTCAGTTTTAGTACAACTGCGCAAAATGAGATGGCTATCCCACGTTGCCATCGTCTAACCTCCCATCTTCAAGGTATCCCTACATTGGTAGTAACTAAGGTAGAATGACCAACACAATCTAAAAGAAGCTGATTCATATGTTTTACTTCCTGATTGCAGTGCATGGACGAGCGAAAACAACTGCATCCTAGTCCGGAATGCACTTTCTACCAGTTCATCCATGGGCTGAGGACTAGTTGGCATGGCTGCACGGCGGTTTTTTGGACAGGTGCACGGACAAGAGGCATTGTGGTATGCTTATTTCTGCAAATAGCGGTGCTTAAATTTAGTGGAATGCACAAGCATTTCAGCTAGTCAGTACACTGCATGGTTCAGTTCAGCATTCCAGCTAAGACTACAATTATAATTGGTTATTCTGTAATGAGAGAACCTAACCCTGGATGGTGGCAACAAGAAAAAACCAGAGTGAACTCCAGGAAATTTAAGCCTGCCGGGAGGCCCTTTGCTCAGAGAAGCCTTGCTTTGGCTTTTCCTGATTTGTAAACCTTCTCACAATTTTGTCTTTTGCTGTGAACCAGTATATGTTTGTTATGTTCTATGAATCATTAAGATGTATAAAATTGCTTAACTTATGCTTTTCAAGTTTTTTAGGAAGATGAGTTTAATGTGAGTGTTCCACATGAGCGCTGGACTAGCGTGTGAAAGTTTGGAATTTATTACATTGTGGCCTCAATTAACTGCATGAACCACTGTAACAAGATACATAGTTTCTTATATGTCAGACAGCAGATTGTTGATTGTTAGCTGGTCGATAGCCTAGTGTTGAAGCGAGCTGAGCCAATGTGTCGTGTTTTGCACAACTGCTTAAAGTGAGGTAGCACCAACACTGTTTACAAGTACTTATGTATACGTCGGCGCACGGTTCTCGAACGAGTGCTCTATTTCATCAAAACACACACTGCTCGTATGATAAACTGTGACAACTTATGTCTTACCATGCCATATTCATGAAAAAACTGGTGAGGACGCATCTGTTTTGGCAACAATTACGATGGTTCTCACATGATTCACGGGCACACAAAAGTAGCAGCAGTTCCCATAGACGGATTCAAACAGAGTACTAGCCCCAGAGGGGTCGATAACAGGCAAGGTTCGGATAATTATACACAATCCAAACTACTATTAAACACTAGCTGGGGCAACTATTTCATGCCTCGATCTAATTTGGGCTGGACACAAGATGGACCTTGCCATGAACATCATCGAGGACGTCCCGTAGCAGCTCAATCCTGTGAACCTTCATGAAGACAACCTTGTGGCCTTGCCACTGATAAACTTGTTTGTGGAGGCATGCCACATCATCTTCCTGCGTAAGCTTGACAAGAACAGTATTCCTCACAAACGAAGGAGTAGCTTTGAACTTCTTGTGCTTCAGTACACCCTGGACAACACGCCTGACAACAGTGAGGCTGGAATACAA
Organism: Triticum urartu; assembly: GCF_056163025.1. Classification (NCBI taxonomy): domain Eukaryota; kingdom Viridiplantae; phylum Streptophyta; class Magnoliopsida; order Poales; family Poaceae; genus Triticum; species Triticum urartu. Next base: position 251,619,517 of record NC_141873.1, read on the forward strand.
CTCTTCATTGGTATAACCGCAAATGGCTTCTAGGATCCAACAGCCTAAGAACTCTGTTTACCCATTGCGTATATTCAGATCGTCCGCCTCATAGCGGGTGACATATACAACCACGCAATCCTTGTCTACATCAGGGCTCTAATTGAAACAGAAACAAATTCTGAATTACTTTTCAGTATAAGAAACACAAGTTATTTAAACCACTATGTATACCATGGCATCGAAGCTAATAAAATTCTGCATTATTAATCACCACATACTTCCTTTTCTAAAAAAAATCACCACATACTTAGATGAAAAACCACAATTGAGATCAAAAAAGAAGGAAATCACCTTGGGAAGCTCAGCGGGGGGGGATACATCCTTGAAGGGGGGAAACTGCTCCTGCAGTGCCACGGGGGCTGTAACCTCAAACGTGGCGTTTACCATCTCAATAGTGGCCGTGAGCGTATCTGGGGTCGGCTTGGTGGTTGCCTCCATCTTCTTGGAGCTCTCTGTCTCGTGGGGATCAGCCTCCCGCGTCTGCTCCAATATCGGCAGATCTTTGCCTGGTTCTCCTTGGTCCATCATGAAACTGACGAATACTAGGAGACCAATGAAAGGAAAACACAATCGCAATGACAATGAAACAAAAAAGAGAGTGAGGATCAGTTACTGCTTTGCAAAAGTTCTTTTTTTTTCTCTGAACGAAAATATACCAACATCACGGATGCGCTTACCTTCCCTTCGTTCGGAGAGAAGAACAATGGCAGATGCGAGTGTTGCCTTTCTTGAAGATGGTGAGGGCGAAGGGGATTCAGCGAAGAGTGAAATGATGGTTGCTTCGTCCGTCAAACTTAGACTGCGGGGAGGTGGGGTTTTGTGATACGACGGCTCGTTACTGCCGCGCTATGACCGGGGTGACTCTCCGCCTGCATACTGCCTTCTAATTTGGTGGATGACATTTGGGACCGCGTGCTGCATGGCCCGCATGTCGGTGAACAAAAGTATAACGGCATTCAGTAGAGGGAGACGTTTCAATGACCTAGGAGGAGCCAGAAGCGATAGAGTGTCTCCACTGTACTAGTAGTAATTGTTTTTCTGGGTAGCTGTAGAGTGTCTCCACTGTACTAGTAGTAATTGTTTTTCTGGGTAGCTGTAGAGTGTCTCCACTGTACTAGTAGTAATTGTTTCTCTGGGCCCAAGACAAAACAGCCCATCCACACTAGTAAATAGTAAAATCAATTCAAAAGCCCATATATTTACCGAATGAGAGGCGCTACCCACACCCAGCACACCCCCCCCCCCCCCCCGCCACCAAAAAACTTGGGTGCTGTTCTTCCTCCTCGCTCCCACCCACCTCACGTCAGCTTGCTCCACTCGTACCCCCAAATTCCTCACCTCACTCCTACAGAAAACCCCAGCTCCCCTTCTTCTTCGCTCGCACTACAACTAGGCTCGTCATTCGTTACTCTGCTCAAATCCGTGAGCGCGACGCAACGCCCTCGAGGAAAATGGAGTCGGCTGATCCCAACGCCAAGAAGATGAGGCTCCCGCCAGCGGCGATGCCTGTTGTAGATCCCGCACCCGGCAGCGCGGGGAGAAGCGGCGACCCCGCCCTGTAACGCCCCGTATGTAACCTGCCATATTTGTATTCCAACTCTTGCCATTTCCGGCACTAAGTTATGATATTTCCTCGTTGTCGGGTTTTTGTCTTTGTGTTGCTTTTGTCTTTTTCATGCATCTCATATCATGTCATCATATGCACCGCATTTGCATACGTGTTCGTCTCATGCATCTGAGCATTTTCCCCGTTGTTCGTTTTGCCTATCTCTGAACTGTCGGGTTAGCTTCATCCAGCGACCATCTTTCAAAGTTATTGGCACACTATATAGTTCTTCTGCCATAGTTGCATGTTTTGGATAAAAGCTACTAGTGGGTTGTACTATCGATTTAGGAATAGAAGATGTATACATGGAAGTTGTAGGGAAAGAGATGACATGGAGCATCTCAATTCCTATGAGTAGGGATTGGAAAAGAGATGTCATTTGGTTCACATCATAGGAACTTTTCTATTGAATCTAGAGATGACATGTATCTCAATTCCTATGAGGAGGGATTATAAAAGAGATGTAATTTGGTTCATATCATAGGAACTTTTCTATTGAATATACGCTAATGTTTGTTTTCCTTTGAAATTAAGGGAGTATAGGAATCCATTCATATGAACCAAGTGGCTCTAAAGCTATAGAAATGATATCATGTTTATTTCCTTTGAAATGTGGAGTATATGAATATATTCCTATGAACCAATTGGCTCTAAAGGAAAAAATCCTATAAAAATCATATCATATAGAGTTCCTATGATATTCCTCGACACTAAAGGATGCTTGAAATTGCTGCGGGTGATACGATGGTCTTTCTTTGTAGACTCCTCACCCAACTTTATAGTTACCTCTCGAAGATGAATGAAATGACACATACATGGTATTCTACATGTGCAATTTGGTACACGAAAACTCGGTAAAAGTTTGCGAGGTTCGAATTTTCAATAAAGCTATATGCACTGCATTTCGGAACGGATGGAGCATACGGCAGTTGCTAACACTCACGTGGAAGATTTGTGTGTAGGAGGAGTGGCTATTCTGTTAAATGACATGGCAAAACTGGCACTATCGGATGCCGATCTAACGGTTCTTACGGCGTTCTTCAGGAAAAGGCTTGTGGAGAATGTTTGTCGGATAATGATTTACGGACACATGCATTGCATTGATACATGCCCCCCTCTCTCTCACACACACACACCCTCACGAGTCACGACTCTCCCGAGTCCTCTCGCAGACTCGCACGTCGCACCCATCGTCTATCTGCAGGTAGACATCACGCACATATGTGCTCTTCACACCCTACCCTCAGAACTTCCAAAAAACAAAAGACGGCGCGCACATTTTATTTTAGCTCACACATCACACACTTGTAATATTACTCTTGCGGCGAACGTTCTTTGGGCATAGTATATTGTACTCTCACGAAGAGAAGTGGTGCACGCACGCACTAGTTCTCTCACACCCACTCGCGGGTACACGTAGGAGCGCATTTTTTTGAAGCTGGTACAACAAAATCACTCCACTATATATAAAAGCAGGAGCCTTAGTGCTTGCTTTACTAGGGTTCCTCTCGTTCACTCTCTCATGCTCTCTAGATCTAAGCAACACATGGGTGGCCACACTCTCTCTCAGCTCACGGCTGGTCACAAATCCGGCCGGACAACCTCGACCGGGGCAGGGGTGTAGGTGCATCGTTCATGTTGTCGTCAGCGGCGAGGGAGAAGACCAACGGCTGCCCGCGCGTCCCGATCGGCGGCCGTGTCGTTCTCTCCGAGAGAGCGCCGGCTCGGGAGGGCCTCCGACCCCTTCTCCCTCCCTGCGGTATTTTGGCCAAGATGCGTCCTCCCGACGCCATCTTTGCGACATGCTGACGACCCTCAGGTATATATTCCTTCGAAACCTGCCTTGCTCTACTGCCCCAGCTCCCTTCGTGTGGATCCTTTTCTACTTCCGTCCGATGTTCCAAAGCCACCTAGAATTCTACTATTATTAGAAGTAAAGCTATTTCATACAGTCAACTCAAAGTGTTGGTTCAAACAGGGAAGAAAGTGGGAAAGCTGTAGCATGAATCTAGGACTTGGTTCTAAGAGGAAACGGGGGAAGTAGTAATATCTGTCACTGTTTAAATAACCATAGTTCTTATTTGCGCAAACAGGGATGTCTGTCTCCATATCGTTTCGGGATGTCTGTCTCCGTATTGTTTCTATCCGCGCAATCAAAAGCACACACCTCAGTTTTAGTACAACTGCGCAAAATGAGATGGCTATCCCTCGTTGCCGTCGTCTAACCTCCCGTCTTCAAGGTATCCTACATTGGTAGTAACTAAGGTAGAATGACCAACGCAATCTAAAAGAAGCTGATTCGTACGTTTTACTTCCTGATTGCAGTGCAGGGACAAGCGAAAACAACTGCATCCTAGTCCGGAATGCACTTTCTACCAGTTCATCCATGGACCGAGGACTAGCTGGCACGGCTGCACGGCGGTTTTTTGGACAGGTGCGCGGACAAGAGGCATTGTGGTCTGCTTATTTCTGCAAATAGCGGTGCTTAAATTTAGTGGAATGCACAAGAATTTCACCTGGTCAGTACACTGCATGGTTCAGTTCAGCATTCCAGCTGAGACCACAATTATAATTGGTTATTCTGGAATGAGAGAACCTAACACTGAATGGTGGCAACAAGAAAAAACCAGAGTGAACTCCAGGAAATTTAAGCCTGCCGGGAGGCCCTTTGCTCAGAGAGAAGCCTTGCTTGTTTTTCCTGATTTGTAAACCTTCTCACAACTTTGTCTTTTGCTGTGAACTAGTATATGTTTGATATGTTCTATGAATCATTGAGATGTATAAAATTGTTGAACTTATGCTTTTCAAGTTTTTTATGAAGACGAGTTTAATATGAGTGTTCCACATGAGCGCTGGACTAGCGTGTGAACGTTTGGAATTTATTACATTGTGGCCTGAATTAACTGCATGAACCACTGTAACAAGATGCATAGTTGCTTATATGTCAGACAGCAGATTGTTGATTGTTAGTTGGTCGATAGCCTAGTGTTGAAGCGAGCTAAGCCAATGTGCCGTGTTTTGCACAACTGCTTACAAGTGGGGTAGCACCAACAGTGTTTACAAGTACTTATGTATACGTCGGCGCACGGTTCTCGAACGAGTGCTCTATTTCATCAAAAAACACACTGCTCGTATGATAAACCGTGACAACTTATGTCTTACCAGGCCATATTCATGAAAAAACTAGTGAGGACGCATCTGTTTCGGCAACAATTACGATGGTTCTCACATGATTCACGGGCACACAAAAGTAGCAGCAGCTCCCATAGACGGATTCAAACAGAGTACTAGCCCCAGAGGGGTCGATAACAGGCAAGGTTTGGATAATTAGAAACAATCCAAACTACTATTAAACACTAGCTGGGGCAACTATTTCATGTCTCGATCTAATTTGGGCTGGACACAAGACGGACCTTGCCATGAACATCATCGAGGACATCCCACAGCAGCTCAATCCTGTGAACCTTCATGAAGACAACCTTGTGGCCTTGCCACTGATAAACTTGTTTGTGGTAGGCATGCCACGTCATCTTCCTGCGTAAGCTTGACAAGAACAGTATTCCTCACAAACGAAGGAGTAGCTTTGAACTTCTTGTGCTTCAGTACACCCTGGACAACACGCCTGACAACAGTGAGGCTGGAATACAACTCTTCATTGGTATAACCGCAAATGGCTTCCAGGATCCAACAGCCTAAGAACTCTGTTTACCCATTGCGTATATTCAGATCGTCCGCCTCATAGCGGGTGACATATACAACCACGCAATCCTTGTCTACATCAGGGCTCTAATTGAAACAGAAACAAATTCTGAATTACTTTTCAGTATAAGAAACACAAGTTATTTAAACCACTACGTATACCATGGCATCGAAGCTAATAAAATTTTGCATTATTAATCACCACATACTTCCTTTTCTAAAAAAATCACCACATACTTAGATGAAAAACCAAAATCGAGATCGGCATAGAAGGAAATCACCTTAGGCAGCTCAGCGGGGGGGACACATCCTCGAATGGGGAAAACTGCTCCTGCAGTGCCACGAGGGCTGTAACCTCAAACAGGGTGTTGACCATCTCAGTATCTCGGGTCGCCTCGGTGGTTGCCTCCATCTTCTTGGAGCTCTCTGTCTCGTGGGGATCAGCCTCCCGCGTCTGCTCCAATATCGGCATATCTTTGCCTAGTTCTCCTTGGTCCATCATGAAACTGACGAATACTAGGAGACCACTGAAAGGAAAACACAATCGCAATGACAATGAAACAAAAAAGAGAGTGAGGATCGGTTACTGCTTTGCAAAAGTTCTTTTTTTCCTTTGAACGAAAATATACCAACATCACGGATCCGCTTACCTTCCCTTCGTTTGGAGAGAAGAACAGTGGCAGATGCAAGTGTTGCCTTTCTTGAAGACGGTGAGGGAGAAGGGGGTTCAGCGAAGAGTGAAATGATGGTTGCTTCGTCTGTCAAACTTAGACTGTGGGGAGGTGGGGTTTTGTGATACGACGACTCGTTACTGCCGCGCTACGACCGGGGTGACTCTCCGCCTGCATACTGCCTTCTAATTTGGTGGATGGCATTTGGGCCCGCGCGCTGCATGGCCCGCATGTCGGTGAACAAAAGTATAACGGCATTCAGTAGAGGGAGACGTTTCAATGACCTAGGAGGAGCCAGAAGCGGTAGAGTGTCTCCACTGTACTAGTAGTAATTGTTTTTCTGGGTAGCTGTAGAGTGTCTCCACTGTACTAGTAGTAATTGTTTCTCGGGTCCCAAGACAAAACAGCCCATCCACACTAGTAAATAGTAAAATCAATTCAAAATCCCATATATTTACTGAATGAGATGCGCTACCCACACCCAGCACACCGCCCCCCCCCCAAAAAAACCTGGGTGCTCTTCTTCCTCCTCGCTCCTACAGAAAACCCCAGCTCCCCTTCTTCCTCACTCCTACAGAAAACCCCCAGCTCCCCTTCTTCTTCGCTCGCACTACAACTAGGCTCATCGTTCGTTACTCTGCTCAAATCTGTGAGCGCGACGCAATGCCCTCGAGGAAAATGGAGTCGGCTGACCCCAGCGCCAAGAAGATGAGGCTCCCGCCAGCGGCGACACCTGTTGTAGATCCCGCACCCGGCAGCGCGGGGAGAAGCGGCGACCCCGCCCCCACCGGATCCCAGGAGCCCATAGAATCTCGGGTGGACCGCATCAGCGATCTCCCGGACGCCATCCTTGGGGAGATCATCTCGCTTCTCCCCACCAAGGATTGTTGCTGCACCCAAATCCTCTCAATTCGGTGGTGCCCTCTATGGCGCGTCGTTCCCCTTAATCTCGACTGTTGTCAGCTATCTCTCTTCAATGATTTTGAAATCCCTAGAGCCATCATCTCCTCCCACCAGGGCTCCGTTCAAAGCCTCTGCATCCCGTCATGCTACCTGAGCAAGCATACCATGCCCTGCATGGTGGATGCCTGGCTGGAATCCCCTGAATTCACAGAACTACAGCTGCTTGAGTTCTACTATTCCCCTGGAAATCACATACCACATACCGAATGCCATGAACTTGTGCCCTCAGCATCGATGTCCATCTCGGGGTTTTCGTCCTCTCTCCACACCGCCACCTTTGCGCAGTGCTACTTACCAGACAATCTGGTACTAAACCTTTGACTCCCATTTCTCAAGAAACTTTCACTTGTGCGGGTTCGTATATCGGAGGCCTCATTGCACAGCATCATCCACTCCAGTTGCCCTGCGCTGGAGTGCTTGGTGCTTGTTTTCACAGTTAGAATCGGTTGTCTCCAAATAAAGTCGCCTAACCTTGTAAGAATTGGAATTTCTTTTGACGGAAGGCAGCTTATCATCCAAGATGCCCCTTCACTTCAAAGGTTGATCCTTGATTCTAGTTATTCACCGTTGCAAATAACCGTCCTCTCTGCGCCTAAACTGGAGACCTTGGGTGTAATACATGATCTCTGTGCTCATTCCAATATGGTGTTTGGCTCCACAGTTCTTCAGGTACTTTATATTATCATCTACACTTGTAACCATAAGCTGCATTTTAAATTTCTGCGCATAATTTATATATCATCTTGGAGTACACATTTTGTACTAATATTATGTTCTATGCTCAATGAAGAGTTTCTCCATGGATGGCCTATCAATGGTGCTAGATTCTGTCAAGATCTTATATATCCAAATGCATAGTTTTGATCTGAACAAGATTATTAGCTTGCTGCAATGCTTTCCATGTCTGGAGAAGTTGTATATAAAGGTGATAATTTCACGCACATTGGAAGCCCGCATATAGTGTACTAGAATTAACCGTTCAGCTGTTGCTCTTTCGACACTCTTCTTTTAGACCTTAACTGTTTTCAATCTTCATGTCTATTTAGGCAACAGGACGGGGTAAGAAAGTTATAACCAATCGGTGGATTCGTAAGCATCGGGATTTTCTCACTTCTCATGAGATTCGATTGAAGACAATAATGCTAGAACGATATGTAGCCAACCATGCAAACACAAAATTTGTCACATTCTTCCTACTGAATACGAGGTTACTATTATCCATCAGGCTTAAGTTTATCAGCAGCATGGTTTTGACGGATGGGTATGTCGAAGAGCAAAAAAAGGATTTTCAGGTGGGCAAAAGAGCTTCTGAACGTGTCGGGCTTCTATTTACAACATATTGTGGTCATAATCCAGTAAATTTTATGACCCAGGATGTTCATTCTATGGACCTGACCGATCCATTTGACTATGACTGCCGAAAACAGTGCTGGAGTTAGATGTTGTTGCCCTTTTCACTCTGGTTTTTTTGTAAACCTAATGAACAATTAACCCTCGTGCTTTTGTACAGTTTGTAAGCTAGAGTTAGATGTTCCTGCCCTTTTCAACTCGGCTATGACTGTCATATTTTCTTTGAAACAAGGCAAATGGCTTGCCATTCGTTTAATTTAGAGTGAAATATTGTAACAAATCCAAACCAAGGGAAATAACATTACTCTCGCCGACTGCTTGAGCTCACTATGCATTACAGAAGCCAAGTGATTAGCCCCCACCAACACCCACAAACTTATTTCGAACTAGCACATCAAATGGGCTCTAAATTTTCATAGGAAAGGCTGGACATCTGGGGCTCACGCCATTGTCAACGTAGTCAATAAACGAGAGAATTACACTACGAGCGGCTGACACCAGGGACCCAGCAAGTTGCGTAGTTTTTTTTTGAGGAACAAGCAGTTGTTATTTATACTAGTTTTAGCGATGGATCAGGGTAACAACGGGGCTGTGCGGGGGCTGTGGCCCATCTAGCCAGGGTTTTATTTATGTTTACCACATCATGAGCCCAGTTGTGTTTTTTTCTTGCTGAAAATGGCTAGCCCAGTTCTATTTTTTAAAAAGAAATACCCAAACAAGGCCTACTTGCTTTATTGGCCCTGCTGGGCTGCAAATCTTTCAAGACGAGGAGAGTTTCATTCGATTTGCCCAGAAATGGGCTGTACATTTTTAAAACACATCAAACCGGGAATTAGTTTCAATTTTTTTTCATTACAAGATCTTAAATTCCAATGATTTTTATGCGTGGACAATTATTTGGATTTTATATTTATATAAATTATTTTTCAAAATAGTTTGAATGTGAATCGATATTTCTGGATTAAAAACAGTTGACCGCACCGAAATATGCAAAATTTCGTATACTTTTTAACCGTGGCCACAATATGGGGTGTGATGCTAACAAAAATAAGATGGGATCCAAAAAAATTCTTAAGAATTAGCAAATGGGTTGTACATTATTAGAAATAATGGCAGATGGGTTGTATGCTGTTTTCCACAGATTTGAGGCTGACTTGTGCGCCTACTACAGGTTGACGCATATGCTTTCATAAAAAAAGGTTGACGCACACGCAACGCCCTGTCAACTTAGTCAACACGCGAGAGCAGTGACTGTTGGATGTCCATCCAACAGATGTCGTGCTTCTTCAATCTCTGCTCTTCATGCTCAAGCCACTCAAACAAGCGCCGGCGGGACTGCCTACTCCCTCCTCCGCGCGGCCAGCTGTGCTGCCACGCGGGCCTCACTGCCCGACCGTACTCCCATCGCTAGCCTAGCCATCCCTCTACTCACCCACACCTGCTGTTATTCTCCGGCGATGGCAGACGAACCAGTAAACCCTCGTACAGTCGTACTCCCCTCCGCGTGGGAAACAACTGCCGAGTATTCCCTGGCTCCGTGTCGTTCCCTTCCTAGGCCTCGCCGTCGTCCACCGCCTTGGCGCTCTCGGCGCGGCCTGGTCAATGTGGTCAATGAACGACATCCATCGGAAGTGGACTATACGGGGAGAGGCTGACAGCTGGGTCCACGGCCGCACGCAAGGAAATGCCTCCTTATTACGCGCAAAATAATGATTCCTCCACCTGACAGCTAGGACCCACAGGAAGGGCCTCTGTATTTCGCGAAAAAAACGTTCCCCCCGCTGACAGGTCGGACCCACCATCTATATCTTCGCACGCAAGGAAGTGCCTCCTTATTACGCCCAAAAAAATGAATACCCCCTGCTAGCTGGGACCCACCATATTGTTGGGCTGACTTGTGGGCCTACTAAGTTGACAGGGACGGAGAGTTTTGTCAACTTAGTCAATACTCCAGTGACCGTGTGATGTCCATCTAACGGCCATAGTGCTTCTTCAACCTCTGGTCTTCTTGCTCCAGCCGCCCAAAGCAGCGCCGGTCGTGCCGCCTGCTCCTGCCTCCCGTGGCCGGCTGTGCTACCGCGGAGGCCTCACTGCCCCCATACTACTCCCACCACTGGCAAGGCCATCCCTCCACTCACCCATACACCCTGTTATTCTGCGGTGATGGCAGCCTCACACCGCAGCCGAACCAGTGAACGCTCGTACTCCTCTCCACGTGGGCATCCACTGCCGCGTCTTGCACGGCTCCACGTCATCCCCTTCCTAGGCCTCGCCGTCGTCCACCGCCGTGGTGCTCTCGGCGTGACGTGTTCAATGTGGTCAACGACTGACTTCCATCGGAAGAGTACTGTACGTGGAGAGGCTGACAGCCGGGTCCACGGCAGCCGCAAGGAAGTGCCTCCTTATTACGCGGAAAATAATTATTCCTCCACCTGACAGCGGGGACCCATCGGACGGGCCACCATTATTTTGTGAAAAAATCGTTTCCCCCTGACTGCTGGGACCCACCGGACGGGCCACTGTATTTCGCGAAAAAAACGTTCCCCCCGCTGTCAGCTCGGACCCACCGGAAGTGCCTCCTTATTACGCACAAAAAAATGAATACTCCCCCGGCTAGCTAGGACCCACCTTGCTGGGAGGCTGACTTGTGGGCCTACTAAGTTGACGGGGACGAAGGGTTTGTCAACTTAGTCAATATGAACGATTCTAGCTCCAGTGACCGTACGATGTCCATCCAACGGCCGTAGTGCTTCTTCAACCTATGGTCTTCTTGCTCCAGCCGCCCAAAGCAGCGTCGGTCGTGCTGCATGCTCCTGCCTCCCGTGGCCGGCTGTGCTGTCGCAGAGGCCTCACCGCCCCCTACTATTCCCACTGCCGGCCAGGCCCTGCGGCGACGGCAACCTCACACCGCAGCCGAACCAGTGAACCCTCGTAGTCCTCTCCGCGCAGGCTTCCACTGCCGCGTCGTCCACTGTCGTGATGCTCTCCGCGCGGCGTGGTCAAGGAACGATTTCCATCGGAAGAGTACTGTACGTGGAGAGGCTGACAGCTGGGTCCACAGCCACAGCCCAGTTTTTTGTGATTTGCCAAGTAAGTCGCTTTGTCAGGCCTGTTGGGCTGCAAATCTTTCAAGACGAGGAGAGCTTTCATTCGGCTGGCAAAGAAAATGGCCCATCAGTAATGAGAAATGGGTTGTACATTTTTAAAACACATCAAACCGGCAATTAGTTTCAAATATCTTTTTTTTCATTTCAAGATTTTAAATGACATTAATTTTTATGCGTGGAGAATTTGTTGGATTTTATATTGATATACATTTATTTTTAAAATCAGTTTGAATGTGAGTCGAAATTTCGGGATTAAAAACAGTTCGGACCGCACCAAAATATGCAAAATTTCGTATAATTTTTTAACCGTTGCCACAATATGGGTTGTAATGCTAACAAAAAGAATATGGGCTCCAAAGAAAACCTTAAGAATTAGCAAATGGGCTGTAAATTATTAGAAATAATGGCAGATGGGTTGTATGTTGTTTTTCATAGATTTGAGGCTTTCCTAAATAAAGGGTTGATGCATAAGCACTGACTGTTGGATGTCCATCCAACGGCCGTCGTGCTTCTTCAATCTCTGCTCTTTCTGCTCCAGCCGCTCAAACAAGCGCCGGCGGGACTGCCTGCTCCCTCCTCCGCGCGGTCGGCTGTGCTGCCGCGCAGGCCTCACCGCCCGACCATACTCCCATCGCTGGCCTAGCCATCCCTATACTCACCCACACCTGCTGTTATTCTACAGCGACGGCAGACGAACCAGTAAACCCTCGTACAGTCGTACTCCCCTCCGCGTGGGAAACAACTGCCGAGTCTTCCCTGCCTCTGTGTCGTCCCCTTCCTAGGCCTCGTCGTCGTCCACCGTCCTGGTGCTCTCGGTGCGGTGTGGTCAACATGGTCAAGGAACGACTTCCATCGGACGTGGACTGTACGTGGAGAGGCTGGCAGCTAGGTCCACGGCGGCAGCAAGGAAGTGCCTCCTTATTCTTCGGAAAATAATGATTCCTCCACCTGACAGCAGGGACCCACCAGACGGGCCACCGTATTTCGCAAAAAAATGTTTCCCCCCTGACTGCTGGGACCCACCAGCTACACCTTCGCACGCAAGGAAGTGCGTCTGGGAAAAAAAACGATTCGCCCCCCTGACTGCTGGGACCCACCAGCTACATCTTCGCACACAAGGAAGTGCGTCCGGGCAAAAAAAACCAAAACGATTCGCCCCCTGACTGCTGGGACCCACCAGCTACATCTTCGCACGCAAGGAAGTGCGTCCGGGCAAAAAAATGATTCGCCCCCTAACTGCTGGGACCCACCAGCTACATCTTCGCAGGCAAGGAAGTGCCTGACAGTCGGGACCCACCTGGTCGAAGCGTACGTAGCGTTGACATTCTGGTCGCGAACGTGTACGTACATACTGGTCGATGTAGAGGCGCGCATGTGTTGTAGTAGAGGCGCGCATGTAGCATGTACACATACGTACAGCGGCCAGGGTGCAAGAAAGAAAATACGACCACGTATGTGTACATACGGGCGGGGTCTCGAACGCCTACTTGCGCATACGTACGGCGAGGGCTCGTGTACATGGCTGGGTCGGAATGGAGAAACAGCATCGTCGTCGTGTTCATGGGTCGGAACGGAATGCGTGGTCATGTTCATCGGGAGGGCTTGGACGGAAGAGGCAATGGAAACGAGGCCTGGCGTACCGCACAACGGAGGAAACGGACCTCCTACGGTCGAAATGGGGGTCCTGTTGATTGGGAGGGGTGTGGCGTACCGCAAAACGGAGGAAACGGACCTCCTACGGTCGAAACGGGGGTCCTGTTGATCGGGAGGGGTGTGGCATACCACAAAACAGAGGAAACGGACGTCCTACAGTCGAAACGGGGGTCCTGTTGATCGGGAGGGGTGTGGCGTACCGCAAAACGGAGGAAACGGACTTGTGTTGGAGCGCTACGGTCGAAACGGGGGTCCTGTTCATCGGGAGGGGTGTGGCGTACCGCAAAACCGGACTCCACGGGATACTGTTCATCTCCACCGTCGACCCCCTCCAGCCTCTACGAGCTACTGTTCATCCATCGTCGACCTCCTCCAGCCTCCACGGGCTCCTGTTCATCCAGCCTCCACCGCGCGCTACTCCACCGGCTACTGTTCAACCACCCCTCCACCTTCTACTGTTCATCCAGCCCTCCACAGCACGGGGTCCTGTTCAACCATCCCTCCACGGGCACCCCTCCACCGTCTACTATTCATCCTACCCTCCACACCACGGGGGCCTGTTCATCCACCCCTCCACGGGCACCCCTCCACCGTCTACTGTTCATCCAGCCCTCCACCACACCACGTGGTCCTGTTCATCCAGAGGCAACGCCACCGCTCACTGTTCATCCAAACCTCCCCCCCCCCACAACGCTCACTGTTCATCCCATCGATCGGCTTTAGTTAGCAGCAGTAGCCAAGGAATCGCTCGATCGGGTTCAGTTAACAGCCATCTATCGATCGCTCGGGTTCAGTAACGCGTAGCCTGCAGTGCAATCGCTCGGGTTCAGTTAGAGCCCAACGCCTCGCTCGGGTTCAGTTAGAGCCAACGCCTCGCACACATGCGCGTACGTGTACGAGAGAAATGTGCATCGCTCGGCCCCCAACCTCCCACCGTAACCGGGAACTCCCCGAAATTTTCCTCCCCCTCGCTTCTACCACGGTTTTTTCCGTCATGAACGGCCCAAAGAATGTCATGCAGCTGCGTCTCCGGCCCGCCCAGGACGAAAAGCCCATTTTCTGTCATGATTTTTTGTCATAGAAGTAGGAGCCCACCACATCTATGATGATACCGGGTTTTGTCACAATTATCGTCATAGAAGTGTCATATGTATGACAGAAAAAAAATTCGTTCGGCCCAAAATGTCACGGATGTGTCTTTTTTTCTAGTGAAGTCTCTTTACTCGTTCCGTAATGCATCATCCCATAACTAACTCATTAGTCACATTGCTTGCAAGGCTTATAGTGATGATCATTACCGAGAGGGCCCAAAGATACCTCTCCGAAACACAAAGTGACAAATCCTAATCTCGATCTATGCCAACTCAACAAACACCATCGGAGACACCTGTAGAGCATCTTTATAATCACCCAGTTACGTTCTGACGTTTGATAGCACACTAAGTGTTCCTCCGGTATTCGGAAGTTGCATAATATCATAGTCAGAGGAACATGTATAAGTCATGAAGAAAGCAATAGCAATAAACTAAACGATCATAGTGCTAAGCTAACGGATGGGTCTTGTCCATCACATCATTCTCTAATGATGTGATCTCGTTCATCAAATGACAACACATGTCTATGGCTAGGAAATTTAACCATCTTTGATTAACGAGCTAGTCAAGTAGAGGCATACTAGGGACACTATGTTTGTCTGTGTATTCATACATGTACTAAGTTTCCGGTTAATACAATTCTAGCATGAATAATAAACATTTATCATGATATAAGGAAATATAAATAACAACTTTATTATTGCCTCTAGGGCATATTTCCTTCAGTCTCCCACTTGCACTAGAGTCAACAATCTAGTTCACACCGCCATGTGATTTAACACCAATAGTTCACATCTTTATGTGACTAACACCCATAGTTCACATCGCCATGTGACCAACACTCAAAAGGTTTACTAGAGTCAATAATCTAGTTCACATCGCTATGTGATTAACACCCAAGAGTAATAAGGTATGATCATGTTTTGCCTGTGAGAGAAATTTTAGTCTGTGGGTCTGCAACATTCAGATCCATATGTATTTTGCAAATTTCTATGTCTACAATACACTGCACGGAGCTACTCTAGCTAATTTCTCCCACTTTAAATATGTATCTAGATCGAGACTTAGAGTCATGCAGATTGGTGTCAAAGCTTGCATCAACGTAACTCTTTACGACGAACTCTTTGTCACCTCCATAACCGAGAAACATTTCCTTATTCCACTAAGGATAATTTTGACCGTTGTCCAGTGATCCACTCCTGAATCACTATTCTACCCTCTTGCCAAACTCATGGTAAGGTACACAATAGGTCTAGTACACAACATGCATACTTTATAGAACCTATGACTAAAGCATAGGGAATGACTTTTTGTTCTCTTTCTATTTTCTGCCGTGGTCGGGTTTGAGTCATCACTCAACTTCACACCTTACAAATCATGCAAGAACTCCTTCTTTGACTGACCTATTTTGAACTCCTTCAAAATCTTATCAAGGTATGTACTCATTGAAAAAACTTATCAAGCATCTTGATCTATCTCTATAGATCTTGATGCCCAATATGTAAGTAGCTTTACCGAGGTCATTCTTTTGAAAATCTCCTTTCAAAAACTCCTTTATGCTTTCCAAAAAAATCTACATCATTTCCGATCAACAATATGCCATTCACATATACTTATCAGAAAGGTTGTAGTGCCCCCACTCACTTTCTTGTAAATACAGGCTTCACCGCAAGTCTGTATAAAACTATATGCATTGATCAACTCATCAAAGCGTATATTCCACCTCCGAGATTCTTGCACCAGTCCATAGATGGATCGCTGGAGCTTGCACACTTTGTTAGCACCTTTAGGATTGACAAAACCTTCTTGTTGCATCATATACAACTCTTGTTTAAGAAATCCACTAAGGAATGTAGTTTTGACATCCATTTGCTAGATTTCATAAAATGTGGCAATTGCTAACATGATTTGGACAGACTTTAAGCATCGATACGAGTGATAAAATCTCATCGTAGTCAACATCTTGAACTTGTCGAAACCTTTTGCGACAATTCGATCTTTATAGATAGTAACACTACTATTAGCGTCTCTCTTCCTCTTGAAGATCCATTTATTCTCTATGGCTTGCCGATCATCGGGCAAGTCAACCAAGGTCCACACCTTGTTCTCATACATGGATCCCATCTCAGATTTCATGGCCTCAAGCCATTTCGTGGAATCTAGGATCATCATCGCTTCCTCATAGTTTGTAGGTTCATCATGGTCAAGTAACATGACTTCTAGAACAGGATTACCGTACCACTTTGGTGCGGATAGTACTCTGGTAGACCTACGAGGTTCGGTAGTAACTTGATTTGAAGTTTCATGATCATCATCATTAGCTTCCTCACTAATTGGTGTAGGAATCACTGGAACTGATTTCTGTGATGAACTACTTTCCAATTTGGGAGAAGGTACAACTACCTTATCAAGTTCTACTTTCCTCCCACTCACTTCTTTTAAGAGAAACTACTTCTATAGAAAGGATCCCAATAGTTTCTTTTGGGTATCCTATGAAGACGCACTTCTCCGATTTGAGTTCGAGCTTATCAGTTTGAAACCTTTTTCACATAAGCATCGCAATCCCAAACTTTAAGAAATGACAGCTTAGGTTTCTTGCTAAACCACAGTTCATACAGTGTCATCTCAACGGATTAGATGGTGCCCTATTTAACGTGAATGCAGTTGTCTCTAATGCATAACCCCAAAACAATAGTGGTAAATCGGTAAGATACATCATAGATCGCACCATATCTAATAAAGTACGATCATGATGTTCGGACACACCATTACATTGTGGTGTTCCAGGTGGCGTGAGTTGTAAAACTATTCCACATTATTTTAAATGAAGACCAAACTCGTAACTCAAATATGAAGGAAATATGCCCTAGAGGAAATAATAAAGTTGTTATTTATATTTACTTATATCATGATAAATGTTTATTATTCATGCTAGAATTGTATTAACCGGAAACTTAGTACATGTCTGAATACATAGAGAAACTGAGTGTCACTAGTATGCCTCTACTTGACTAGCTCATTAATCAAAGATGGTTAAGTTTCCTAACCATAGACATGAGTTGTCATTATATTAGTGAGATCACATCATTAGGGAATGATGTGATTGACTTGACCCATCCGTTAGCTTAGCACGATGATCGTTTAGTTTGTTGCTATTGCTTTCTTCATAACTTATACATGTTCCTATCACTATGAGATTATGCAACTCCCGAATACCGGAGGAACACTTAGTGTGCTATCAAACATCACAACATAACTAGGTGACTATAAAGATGCTCTACAGGTGTCTCCGATGGTGTTTGTTGAGTTGGCATAGATCAAGATTAGGATTTGTCACTCCGTGTATCGGAGAGCTATCTCTGGGCCCTCTCGGTAATGCACATCACTATAAGCCTTGCAAGCAATGTGACTAATGAGTTAGTTACGGGATGTTGCATTACGGAATGAGTAAAGAGACTTTCCAGTAACAAGATTGAACTAGGTATTGAGATACCGACAATCGAATCTCGGGCAAGTAACATACAGATGACAAAGGGAACAACGTATGTTGTTATGCGGTGTCGGTGTCAAAACCGGTGGATCTCGGGTAGGGGTCCCAAACTATGCGTCTAAGGCGGATGGTAACAGGAGGCAGGGGACACGATGTTTACCCAGGTTCGGGCCCTCTTGATGGAGGTAATACCCTACGTCCTGCTTGATTGATCTTGATGATATGAGTATTACAAGAGTTGATCTACCACGAGATCTGTAACATCCCAAATTTTCAATTTGGCATGTTATACACTAGATCATCATTGCATGTCATATTTATTGCATTTTGGTTGATCCTAGAAATTTTTCGCAACTCAAGGACCCTCGGAGAGAGTTGGGGATTTCGTTATTTTCATATTTGAGTTGTCTCAAATTTTGAAAATAGGATCTTTTGATTTTATTTATTTTATATTCAATTATTTCTATTACAAAAATATGAGAGAGGGAATAAAATGACTTTCCCAAAATAAAGAAATATTGAGGATTTAATAAAAAAATCAAATAAGATTTATTTTGGTTTTATTTGTTATTTTATTTGAATTTAGGAAAAATGCGCGTTTTTCAAAATTGCATTTAGGCCCCAAATAAATGTTCATACTGTGTGGCTTGATTTTAGAAGCCGGGGAAAATTTATTTCGGGATTTTTGGAGTCCGTTTAGTAGTCCTTTTGTTTTTTTCGAGCGTAACTATTTAAAAAAACGTCCAAAACCCTAGCCGGTTTTCGTTCGGTTTTTTTTAGTTTCGTTTTTTCTTTCGATCGATTTTTTCGGTTTAGGCTAATTAGCGAGCGTTCGCTCGTTCGTTCGTTTTAATGAACGCGTTCTTCGTTTAGATTCAGTTAACGAACGTTCGTTCGTTAAACTATTCGTCGTTTTTCTTTTTCTCGGATTAAATCCGCGATTTTTCTGATCGTGATTTCTGATCCGATTTTCGTTTTAGTCTAACTTTTCGCTCGTTTATCGAAATTAGGCGATTCAAGCGCCTGGAGTTTCGTCTCGAAACCCTCTTTCCGTTTAGCCAACTTAAACAAGTTTTTGCCACTGTAAAAAATTGCCTTTGATCCAGAATAGTAAACGAAGCCTGTTTCTTTTGCCGTTTGTCTTTCGTTGCTTCGTTCGATTTGATTCTTTTTGCCAACCAGAGTTCTTAAGTTGAACTTTCTGGTTAGATCTCTTATTTGAGTTTTACTTGTGCATTAGTTGAGTACTTATTGTATGCTTGTTTGTTTGCGATAGAGTACCCGGAGTGCGCCGCTTGCTACTTCGAATCGCTAGGTTTCCCGGACCATCAGCAAGGCCAGTAACACTTTGATCATGTTTTTCCCTCTACCCAGTTTTATTGCATTAGATCAATCCATACACATTGCATGATTATGATCTAATTAAACTGTGGGTTTGGGAAGTAGTTGAGGTAGTACCTATTACCTGTTATTATCAAACCTTTGGGAGTTACGTCTACGTTTGCTTTTTATGCCATGCTATGCTAGTAGACGTGGATTGGGTGAGTGTATCCATGACAGATGTGAGATTGTTGATTAATGGTTTATCTAAGGTGGCAACTTAAATACACATCTAGGTGGATTGAGGCACCTGGGTATTCCAGCAATTGCCTATTTTTCTTTATGGACCGCCACCCAGGCTCAAAGGGATCATGAGATTATTCATGCTAGAAACTTCTGTGTGCAGCCACAAGCTATTATGGGCTCTAGCATAGTTGACTAAGTCGTGCGAACTCTTACAGTGGTAGACTAGCAGATGTAGGGGATGTAGGTGGTACGCTCTACCCATCGTAAGGTGCTAGCGCTTCTGAAAGACTATGTCTCGGTCATCCGTTTCTCAAACACCATGTAGTGTGAGAAATCCAACGAAGGAGATCGAGTCTTGTGGGGAAAAGTGCGCAAACCTCTGCAGAGTGTATAAACTAATCATGGTTAGTCGTGTCCCCGGTTATGGACATCTTGAGTATCTATTACCTGGATTATCATGTGAATCTCAACATGTTACTATAAATTAATTTTGATGGGTTTGTTTAATGATGATGCTTAATTGGGATTGAGAATGTTGTCAACCATTCTCAATGTTTAATAACCACCATGATAGTTAAATAAATTTATTCCTTTGCAGTAGGGAAAAATTGGCTTTACGCAAAACTGTAACCATAGAGCTTTCCACCAGCCAAATATGCATATAGAATAGCTATTTCATTCCATTACTCTCTATGTGTTACTTTGCCAGCATATTCCATGTGCTGACCCGTTTCGGGCTGCAACGTTAATGTTGGAGACTTTTCAGACGACGATTAAGGAGTTTTTAGGCCGTGGTTCTATACTCAGTGATGCCGTTGGAGTTGATGGACTCACTTATCTTCCAAGTCTTCCGTTGTTATTGTTATTAGATGGCCTTAAGCCATATTTATTGTAATACGCTCTCTATTGAGACACTCGATGTAATAAGTGTGTGATTGCTACTCTATTATAAATCCTTCAAGTACTGTGTGGTGTCAGCATTACTGATCCAGGGATGACATCGGAGCACAGAGATTGGACCGTATGACGTCTGGTCGCTACAAGATGGTATCAGAGCACACGCTGACTGTAGGACACGACCACTAAGCTAAAGACCTAGATCACTACTCACTCTCTTCTCTTTCTGTCTTCTCATCTTCTCTACTCTTTTAGGATGGCGGATGCAAGGAACAAGTTCACTCAACCGGATGAAGATACACCCTTTGGACGTCATTTGAAGGAAGTCACTAGATATCTGAACATAGGAGTACCAAGCTTCACCGGAACCTACAATGCCACTTTACCTAAAGAAGAGCGTTGGATGATTCAAGTTCAAGTTCCAGGAAGGACGTTCATGCCAGTCACTGAGCCCATAGAGTTTTCTTTTGATGCACCAACTTGGAGTCTAGGAAAGAGCATGGCAGCTCACATCGCCATGGGATGCATTGGAGAAGTCTACCGCAGTGATCTCAAGGATACTATCTACCAGATTTGTGGGCGTCGAGATGAGCACTGGGAGATGATCAGCACCAGAAAGGATAGATCAATTGCAGCTTTTATCCAGGAGTTAAACCAGCACATTCGACGTCAGGAGAACCAGATGTGCGCCGACATGATAGATCTGAAGAAGGCAAGGACAAGAATTAAGGAACTGGAGGAAGAACTCAAGGCTACTCGTGAAGAATATGAAGAGGAAATTGGAGTATTAGTGGATAAGAATGCCGACCTAACAATGAAGATTGGAATATTTATGGGAGGCCCTACACCAGTAGAAGAAGACGAAGAACCCAAGGAGATTCGCCCAGAAGACTACATCATCATCGACGACACCGACTCGGATCCAGATGATAGCGATGATGACTACGTTGATGAAGCTGGAGCAGATATCATGGAGTCTGCAGCCAAAGAATATTTCTAGTAGACCACCTCATTAGTAGTAGTAGTCCACCATGTAAATATTATAGTCCGAGCACTTTTGCGATAGTTAGATCGATTGTATGCCCTTGTTTGATTGATTGAATGAAGTGAATTTTTTGCTTTTGCCTCATGTGCATATGGGTAGTGTTTTCTCTTTAGACCCCTCTATTCTTAAATCTCATCTTTTCTAAAAACCCTCAAATGCCTCCGAGATGTGACCCCGGATTTACCTTCCCACCGGAGCTCACCCAGTTGATCCAGTAGCAGAACACATTGATGCAGTTACTAGTCCAGAATCAGAATCAAGGGAACAACAACAACAACCCACCACCACCACCACTTGTTGATCACTTAGCCCGTTTTCTTAGGCTGAATCCGCCGGTGTTTTCCAGTAGCACCGAGATGATAGTAGCAGATGATTGGCTCCGCAAGACAGCTAGAGAGTTGACCACAGCAGGATGCACGAATGCGGAGAAGGTGAAGTTTGCCGCACATCAGCTTGAAGGACCAGCAGCATCATGGTGGGAGAAGTTCACAGCCACTTTCCCTGTCGACACTATCACGTGGGACCAGTTTCAGCAGGCTTTTCGAACTGCCCATGTTTCAGCAGGAGCTATGGCCATGAAGAAGCGAGAGTCTCGCAACTTGCGCCAAGGAGGGCGGACAGTTGGCCAGTATGTAGAGGACTTTAGTAAATTAGCATGTTATGCCCCAGATGACGTTGCTACGGATGCAGCAAAGCAGGAGAAGTTTCTGGAAGGACTGAATGATGAGTTGAGCATGCAGTTGATGCTAGCAACCTTCAACAACTACCAGGAGTTGGTAGATCGTGCTCTTATGATTGAAGAGAAGCAGCAGCATATTGAGAATCGCAAGAGGAAGTATGGACAAGGGAAGCACAATTCAGGAGCTCAGCAGAAGCCACGTTTTACCCCTAGACCGAGAGGACATTTTCAGCATACCCATGGAGGAGGTAGCTCGCACAACCACAATGGCACCAAGAATGGTAATGGGAATGGAGGAAGCAATGGCCA
Organism: Triticum urartu; assembly: GCF_056163025.1. Lineage (NCBI taxonomy): Eukaryota > Viridiplantae > Streptophyta > Magnoliopsida > Poales > Poaceae > Triticum > Triticum urartu. The sequence continues at coordinate 251,641,688 of NC_141873.1, forward strand.
GAACCGCCCCAACCCATCGACCCCAGCCAAGATAGACCTGAGCCAAGTCACTTGCTTTAAGTGCCAGGAGACCGGACATTATACCAACGAATGTCCTAAATCTCAGAATGGAAATGGAAAGGGAAGCTCTCGGAAGAAGCCAAACCCTTTCAATAGGGGACAGGTGAACCACGTTAACGTGGAGGAGGTTGAAGAGCAGCAGGATGCAGTAATCGGTAAGTTTTTGGTTAAGTCATTTACTGCACTCGTTCTTTTTGATACTGGTGCATTGCATTCAAACATATCAAGGGGATTTGTGGATAAGTATAAACTGCCAACCCAAGCCCTTAGGTCACCCATGTTAGTAACCTCGCCTGGAGCAGAATATATGGCTAGTCTATGGTGTGATCGGTTACCATTAAGGATTGGTAACTACGTATTTCCATCAGACCTAATAGTGTTGGAATCTCAAGGATTGGATGTGATATTAGGCATGGATTGGTTTTCAAAGTATGAAGGGAATATTGAATGTGCCAGTAAGTCAATTTTGCTTACCACCCCAGAAGGGAGAAGGATCAAGTATGTATCCCGACATGTGCCAAAGAGGACTCAAGCAAATTGTTTAACAGGAGTTTTGCAGGAGGAAGTACCAGTAGTGAAGGATTTCCCCGATGTATTTCTAGAGGAATTGCCAGGCATGCCACTGGATAGAGATATTGAGTTTTTGATTGAGATTTTGCCAGGCACAGGGCCAATATCAAAGAGACCATATAGGATGCCTGCAAAGGATTTGGTGGAAATTAAGAAGCAAATTAAGGAGTTACTGGATAAAGGATACATTCGCCCAAGTTCTTCACCTTGGGGATCGCCAGTACTTCTAGTGGAAAAGAAGGATGGGTCGTTAAGGATGGTGGTCGATTATCGAGGATTGAATGAAGTAACCATCAAGAACAAATACCCACTACCGATGATCAATGATCTGTTTGATCGATTGCAAGGAGCTAAGGTATTTTCCAAGATCGATCTACGATCAGGATACCACCAGTTGAAGATTCGAGAACAGGATATACCCAAGACGGATTTTACCACCAGGTATGGGCTGTACGAGTATACCGTTATGTCATTTGGTCTGACTAATGCACCTGCATATTTTATGAACATGATGAACAAAGTGTTTATAGAGTTATTGGATAAGTTCATCGTAGTGTTCATTGATGATATCCTGGTTTACTCGAAGAATGAAGAGGAGCATAAGGAGCATTTGCGTTTGGTTCTTGGAAAGCTCAGAGAACATCAGTTATATGCCAAGTTTAGCAAATGTGAGTTTTGGTTGAAAGAAGTTGGATTTCTCGGACACGTTATATCCGGAGAAGGTATAGTAGTAGATCCCACTAAAGTTGATACCGTGACCAAGTGGGAAGCACCAACCACAGTTGGAGAGATCCGGAGTTTTCTTGGACTTGCAGGATACTACCGGAGGTTTATTGAGAATTTCTCAAAGATTGCGAAGCCTATGATGGAGTTGTTGAAGAAGCATACCAAGTTCATATGGACTAAGGAATGTGAGGCTAGTTTTCAGGAGTTGAAGAAACATTTGGTTACCTCACCAGTGTTGATTTTACCGGATCAGACCAAGGATTATGAGGCGTATTGTGACGCTTCACGTCGAGGACTTGGAGCAGTGCTTATGCAGGAAGGAAGAGTTGTTTCATATGCCTCACGACAGCTTAAGCCTCATGAGTTGAATTATGCTACGCATGATTTGGAGTTAGCAGCCGTAGTGCATGCACTGAAGACTTGGAGACATTTTCTGATTGGAAACCATTGCGAGGTGTACACGGATCACAAGAGTTTGAAGTATATTTTCACACAGAAGGAGTTGAATCTCAGACAAAGGAGATGGTTGGAGCTCATCAAGGATTATGATATGAAATTGCATTATCACCCCGGAAAGGCTAACGTAGTAGCTGACGCGTTAAGCCGTAAGAGCCATGTCAACACCCTAATGACAGGAGATTTACCAAGGGAGTTAGCCGAAAATCTTCGAGAGCTTTGTTTGGAAATAGTTCTGAGAGGCTATGTAGCAGCATTGGAGATTCAGTCTACTTTGATGGATAAAATCAGAGAAGCTCAAAAGACTGACAAGGAGATTGCTTCTATAAAGGAGAAAATGAGCAAAGGAAAGGCTAAGGGATTTCATGAGGATGAGCACGATACCTTATGGTTTGAAGACCGTGTTTATGTGCCTAGTGATTCGGAGATCAGGAAGTTAATTTTACAAGAGGCCCATGATTCACCGTATTTGATTCACCCAGGGAATACCAAGATGTATTTGGATTTCAAGGATATTTTCTGGTGGACCGGAATGAAGAAGGATATTGCGGAATATGTAGCAGTTTGTGATGTATGTCAGAGAGTAAAGGCAGAACATCAGAAGCCAGCCGGATTGCTACAGCCATTGCCCATACCTGAATGGAAGTGGGATAAGTTAGGCATGGATTTTATTACAAGATTGCCCAGAACACGTTCAGGCTATGACTCGATATGGGTTGTAGTCGATCGTTTGACAAAGGTAGCTCATTTCATTCCAGTGAAGACTACCTATACCAGTGCAAAGTTGGCAAAGATATACATGACTAGAATCGTTTGTTTGCATGGTGTTCCAAGGAGTATAGTATCAGATAGAGGAACCCAATTTACCTCAAAGTTCTGGAATCAGTTGCATGAGACTTTGGGAACCAGACTAGAGTTTAGCACAGCTTTCCACCCGCAGACAGATGGACAGACTGAGAGAGTCAGTCAGATTTTGGAGGATATGCTAAGAGCTTGTGCGCTAGATTACGGATCTAGTTGGCATGAGAATTTTCCATATGCGGAGTTCTCTTACAACAACAGCTATCAATCCAGTTTGAAGATGGCCCCTTTCGAAGCCTTATACGGAAGGAGGTGCAGGACCCTGTTGTCTTGGGATGAAGTTGGAGACCGCCAGTTGTTTGGACCTGATCTGATAAAGGAATCTGAACAGAAAGTGAAATTAATTCGCGACAGGCTGAAGGTAGCTCAATCCAGGCAGAAGAGTTATGCAGATTCTAAACGCAAGGAGACAATTTACGAAGTCGGAGACCGAGTTTATCTTCGAGTATCACCACTTCGAGGAGTTAAGCGCTTTGGAGTTAAGGGAAAATTAGTGCCACGTTTTGTAGGCCCATACAAAGTTTTGGAGCGTGTGGGAGAAGTAGCCTACAAGTTGGAATTGCCCGAAGGATTGTCGGAAGTTCACGACATGTTCCACGTATCCCAGTTGAAGAAGTGCCACTCAGAGATGGCTGACATACAGCTGAGAGATACGGTACCACTGGAAGCAATTCAGTTGGACAGTGATTTGACTTATGAGGAGAAACCAGTTAAGATTCTAGAGTATGCCAGTTGAGTCACCCGCAGCAAGGTTATCAAGTTTTGCAAGGTTCAGTGGAGCCACCACATGGAGGATGAAGCCACCTGGGAATGAGAGGAAGAATTGTTGAAAGACCACCCTCACCTATTTTCTAGCCAACCCGAATCTCGAGGGCGAGATTCATCTTAAGGGGGGTAGGTTTCTAACATCCCAAATTTTCAATTTGGAATGTTATACACTAGATCATCATTGCATATCATATTTATTGCATTTTGGTTGATCCTAGAAATTTTTCGCAACTCAAGGACCCTCGGAAAGAGTTGGGGATTTCGTTATTTTCATATTTGAGTTGTCTCAAATTTTGAAAATAGGATCTTTTGATTTTATTTATTTTATCTTCAATTATTTCTATTACAAAAATATGAGAGAGGGAATAAAATGACTTTCCCAAAATAAAGAAATATTGAGAATTTAATAAAAAAATCAAATAAGATTTATTTTGGTTTTATTTGTTATTTTATTTGAATTTAGGAAAAATGCGCGTTTTTAAAAATTGCATTTAGGCCCCAAATAAATGTTCATCCTGTGCGGCTTGATTTTAGAAGCCGGGGAAAATTTATTTCGTGATTTTTGGAGTCCGTTTAGTAGTCCTTTTGTTTTTTTCCCGAGCGTAAGTATTTTTTTTAAAAAACATCCGAACCGACCGACGGGTCGTGCTAGGCCCGGACTCCTCCGGCCTCAGCCCTTATAAGCCGCCGGCCCACCCCGGGCCGAAACCCTAGCCGCTGCCCGCCTCGAGCCCCGCGCCCGAGCCGCCGCCGCCTTTCGCCGCCGCCCCGCGCCCGACGTCGCTGCCCTCGCCGCCGCCCCGCCGGAGCCGCCCCCGCTTGTCTCGCCGCCGAGTCGCCGAGGTTGACCCACCGGTTTTTGTTCGGTTTTCGCCGGTTTTCGTTTGGTTTTTTTTAGTTTCGTTTTTTTCTTTAGATCGGTTTTTTCGGTTTAGGCTAATTAGCGAGCGTTCCTTCATTTTAACGAACGCGTTCTTCGTTTAGATTCAGTTAACGAACGTTCGTTCATTAAACTGTTCATCGTCTTTCTTTTTCTAATCGCGATTTCTGATCCGATTTTCTTTAGTCTAACTTTTCGCTCGTTTATCGGAATCAGGCGATTCAAGCGCCCGGAGTTTCGCCTCGAAGCCCTCTTTCCGTTTAGCCAACTTAAACAAGCTTTTGCCACTGTAAAAAATTGCCTTAGATCCAGAATAGTAAACAAAGCCTGTTTCTTTTGCTGTTTGTCTTTCGTTGCTTCGTTCGATTTGATTCTTTTTGCCAACCAGAGTTCTTAAGTTGAACTTTCCGGTTAGATCTCTTATTTGAGTCTTACATGTGCATTAGTTGAGTACTTATTGTATGCTTGTTTGTTTGCGATAGAGTACCCGGAGTGCGCCGCTTGCTACTTTGAATCGCTAGGTTTCCCGGACCATCAACAAGGCAAGTAACACTTTGATCATGTTTTTCCATCTACCCAGTTTTATTGCATTAGATCCATCCTTACACATTGCATGATAAGGATCTAATTAAACTATGGGTTTGGGAAGTAGTTGAGGTAGTACCTATTACCTGTTATTATCAAACCTTTGGGAGTTACGTCTACGTTTGCTTTTTATGCCATGCTATGCTAGTAGACGTGGATTGGGTGAGTGTATCCATGACAGATGTGAGATTGTTAATTAATGGTTTATCGAAGGTGGCAACTTAAATACACATCTGGGTGGATTGAGGCACCTGGGTATTCCAGCGATTGCCTATTTTTCTTTATGGACCGCCACCCAGGCTCAAAGGAATCATGAGATTATTCATGCTAGAAACTTCCGTGTGCATCCACAAGCTATTATGGGCTCTAGCATAGTTGACTAAGTCGTGCGAACTCTTACAGTGGTAGACTAGCAGATGTAGGGGATGTAGGTGGTACGGTCTACCCATCGTAAGGTGCTAGCGCTTCTGAAAGACTATATCTCGGTCATCCGTTTCTCAAACACCATGTAGTGCGAGAAATCCAACGGAGGAGATCGAGTGTTGTGGGGAAAAGTGTGCAAACCTCTGTAGAGTGTATAAACTAATCATGGTTAGCCGTGTCCCCGGTTATGGACATCTTGAGTATCTAGTACCTGGATTATCATGTGAATCTCAACATGTTACTATAAATTAATTTTGATGGGTTTGTCTAATGATGATGCTTAATTGGGATTGAGAATGCTGTCAACCATTCTCAATGTTTAACAACCACCATGATAGTTAAATAAATTTATTTCTTTGCAGTAGGGAACAATTGGCTTTACGCAAAACTGTAACCATAGAGCTTTCCACCAGCCAAATATGCATATAGAATAGTTGTTTCATTCCATTACTCTCTATGTGTTACTTTGCCAGCATATTCCATGTGCTGACCCATTTCGGGCTGCAATGTTAATGTTGCAGACTTTTCAGACGATGATTAAGGAGTTTTTAGGTCGTGGTTCTATACTCAGTGATGCCGTTGGAGTTGATGGACTCACTTATCTTCCAAGCCTTCCGCTGTTATCGTTATTAGATGGCCTTAAGCCATATTTATTGTAATAAGTTCTCTATTGAGACACTCGATGTAATAAGTGTGTGATTTCTACTCTGTTATAAATCCTTCAAGTACTGTGTGGTGTCAGCATTACTGATCCAGGGATGACACCAGAGCACAGAGATTGGACCATTTGAGGTCTGGTCGCTACAAGATCGTAAAGGCTAAACCCTAGAAGCTAGCCTACGGTATGATTGTTGTTGTCCTACGGACTAAACCCCCCGGTTAATATAGATTCCGGAGGGGCTAGAGTTACACAGAGTCGGTTACAAGGGAGGAGATCCACATATCCGTATTGCCAAGCTTGCCTTCCACGCCAAGGAAAGTCCCATCCAGACACGGGCCAAAGTCTTCAATCTTGTATCTTCATAGTCCAACATTCCGGTCATAGGATATAGTCCGGCTGTCCGGAGACCCCCAATCCAGGACTCCCTCAGTAGCCCCTGAACCAGGCTTCAATGACGATGAGTCTGGTGTGCAGATTTGTCTTCGGCATTGGAAGACGGGTTCTTCCTCCGAATACTCCATGGAAGATTTTGAACACAAGGATAGTGTCCGGCTCTGCAAAACAAGTTCGACATACCACCGTACAGAGAATAATATTTCCACAAATCTAATCTGCTGACACGTTTAGCAACATGACATCATGCCATGGCCCGGTCTTTATTCGAACCGTTTTTCTTAACCAGCACTGCACATATCGCGAGGTGGTTTTCTTGACACGTCTTGTCAAAGCAGAGATCGTGTCCCCCTTATTGTGGGATTCTCATCAATACGGACGTGGGTAACCCAATCGTGCCCGTTGGCATGACTCCTCGATTTTAGGCAAGTCCCAAATGGCCACGAGGAGGACGCTTGATATTCACCCTCTTTATAAAGAGGCCAAGGCCTGTCCTTTTTCCCTCTCGTGCTCAATCGAATCCTTCCCCCGCCTCGAGTTCCAACACCCAAGGCTCAGGTCAGCCGCTTCTAACCTTCAACCATGTCCGGATCCAACCTCCAAGGTCGGTGGATGCCTTCCTCAGTCACAGAGGAAGACATCAAGAAGCTAAGAGAGGCCAGGTATTTGACCCTCGAAATCTCGCACAGGTTGCCTGCTCGAGGGCAGGTCATTCCCACTCCCAAACCCGGCGAGAGCGTTGTATTCATGTTTCACTTACTCCGAGGGCTAGGCCTCGCTCTGGATCCCTTTGTTAGGGGGCTCATGTTCTATTATGGGCTGGATTTCCATGACCTGGCCCCGGATTCCCTCCTTAACATCTCGTCGTTCATCGTCGTGTGTGAGGCCTTTCTTCGCATTACCCCACACTTCGGCATGTGGCTCAAGACTTTCAATGTGAAGCCGAAGATGATCGAGGGGCGACACACAGAGTGCAGACGTGCCGTAATAAGCAAAAGTGCTGATGTTCCGTGGCCAAAGGGTTCCTTCCCAGAGGTGTCCGGTTTATGGCAACGGGAGTGGTTTTATATCACAGCTCCCCGAAGTGCCAAGTGGGTAGCCGCCCCTGCCTTTCGCTTGCCCCCCCCCCCACCACAACTGACGTCATGGATCAACAAGGGGCTGAACTGGGGGCCAGTAAATGATGTGCCGATATTGCGGAGTCGCATCCAAGATCTCCTTGAGAGAGATGTCAGCCTGGTCACAGTAATGCAAGTCATGCTAGTTCGTCGAGTCCCGCCTTGCAAACATCGACCCCTCCGTATGTGGGAATTCAACCCGGAAGGTCCGCGAACTATCCAGCACTTCCTCGGCATGACGCTCGAAGAGATGTACAAATTGTTCTTCGGACCACAAATAAAGTGTCCGGACACCACCGAGGATGCGGGTCTGAGCTGTAATCGCCCAGATACCCAAGTAAGTAATCCCGTGGCCGAACACACTGTCTTTTTATTTATCATAACATCATTCTGAAAAGTCGCTCTTTGACTAGGACTGGGTGACAAAGGCGAAGATGATCAGGTGTTCAGCCCCCTTCCCGAAGGTTTAGCAAATCCAGTACTAGCCAGAATGCTCGAGCCGGCGCCTTATCAAGCGCCCTCAGGGGAAGATAAAGGGGAGAATAAAGAGGCTGAAAGTGGGCCTCGCTCATTATTCATCCAAACCGGGAGAATTAGCACCTCCACGGAGGAGGATAACCAGGAAGAAGAATCTGAAATTCCCTCTCCCCAAGGAAGGAAGAGGACCACCTCTGAAGACCCGGAAACAAAGGTTTCCAAACGGGGGAAGAAATCTTCGCCAGAGGGTCCTGCCTCGGAGGGTACTCTTGCCGCATAGTGTCCGCAAGGGGATCAGCCCTCTACCGAGCTATAAGTAAACAAAAAGTACTTAATAGTAAAAATATCCTACATTACTTCTGAAGATAATAACCAAAGCATATATCTTGCAGTTCGGATCGTAGCCCTTCTCGACAGAGTTCGTCTTCGGGGGATCTTCTTTCGGAGATGATGGAGAGCGAAACACCTCCCCCTGCCACCCCGCCTCATGAGGCGGGCGACCTTGAAGTGTCGTCGCGGAGGGTTTCTCCTGATCCGCCAAGGCCAGAGGGTAATCCTTTGGCCACCCGAAGTCCTCAGTATTCGGCTCCTAAAGAGAGTAAAAAAAGAGTCTGAAACCGTACAGTGTGCGGTCCGACGCACTAAAGGATCTTCTGGAGCAAGTGGCCATCTCAGAAGCGCATCGTACGCTAATGGGTACCGTGATTGAAAGGATTTCATCCGCCGAAAGCGGGTTGTATGAAGCTTTTATGAGTCTGCTGAAAGGCTTTGAGGTACGTGAAATAGTGTATGTTTTTGACAGTACCACATGCGTTAGGTGTGCCCTATGCAGATAGTAGCCCCTGAGACTCTGGTTGCCATCGAGAACGGCGGCAAACAGAGGATCATAGTCCCAGGTAATAATCAGACCGCCTTCATGTGCAGGTGGCTGAAGGTCCGGTGGCTAGACGGACTGGTGAGTTTGCCGAGCTGAAGTGGCAACTTGACGCGGCTGATGCCGACATCGTGCTTGTCAACAAGCGGCTCAACGAGGCACAGGGTATGTGATTTCTCTGGTGATCAGCACATAGTAAGAGGAGCATGATGCTAGTATCGGTAATATGTTGTGACTGCAGATGGAGCTGCCGCCAGGGAGACCCTTCGGGCGGAACTTGCCCGAGCCAATGAACAAGCCAGAAATAGCGAGGCGGGCGCTCTAAAGGCAGTCGAAGAGCTGAGGGCCGAACAGGCCGCGCATTGCCAGAGCAAGGAAAGAATGGCCAAGATGGCCATTGAGTTGAAAGATGCTGCCGACCGTTACCAGCTTCTTGAGAAAGAAAGCTGAGCGAAGGCGAAGGACCTGGAGAAGGCCATGGTAGTAGCCAAGGAAGCCCGCTCCAAAATCAGAGCGGTGAAGGAGGAGTTGCGTCAAGCTGGAGATATCATGGCTGGGAAGCCCTTTTTGTTGCAGACTAAGTTCGGAGATCCGAAGTATGCCCCTCTTGATCAACTATGGAGTTCTGCAGACGCATACGTGGATTTGGCAGCAAGTGCTGCTGATGCGGCCGAGTACTTCAAGGATCAAAAAGATCGTGAAGTGGAAAAGCTGTTCTGGTCACAGTTCCATGCTCCAGTGCGTCCGCTGCTATTGAATGAGAGAATGGCCGAGTGGGCCGAGCTCCATAGGTTGTCCGGACTTGCCATGAGGTCTGTTGTGGATCATCTATGGCCGAAAGGGCCAAGGCCGAATAGTTACTTTAGTTTAGTGCAACAATTCCTTGGTGATGTGCCTCACATCGACGCTATGAAGAGGTCGGCGTGCATAGAGGGTGCGCGGATGGCACTTGCCCGTGTCAAGACATACTGGGCGGAGATGGAGGCCACCACTATTGCAACACAGGGTTCGGCCGTGGGCCGAGTAGCTGCCGAGCACTACTTTGAAGAAGTCCTTGAAGGCGCTCGTTCGATAGAGGCTCAGTGCTCAAAGAATATTATGTTCTAGTGACATGTATTCCCATTGTAAAAACAATGTTTTATTGAATTATAAAGGTTGTGTTTATACTTTTGCCTGAAAGTATTATGATGTCTCCTGTGCGGCCGTTTATGTATATATCTATATAACCTGAAAGATTGCAGTCGTTGGCTTCAGCCCCCACGCATATAATGCGGGGGTGTTCGCAAAAAACATGTATTCACACTTGATCCAATGTCTTGGTCCATGAAGGAGGTGGTTGCACAACGAACGAGGCAATCAGATTATATTGCTTTAACACTTTCACTTAGCCATAGGAGTTTGACGGTGGGACTACTATATAGCCCTTGGTACTTCCGTGCTTGTCCGAATACGGAGCGCGTACGTACATGACCGGGAAACGACCCTTTGTTAATGGGGAGGAATCCCGAAGATTCCGCTAAGTCATCGAGTCGTTCACCAGTCTCGCGCTTTATCATGACAGTCAGTTTTCGGCTTTCTCTACTGAGGTGCTCATCCGGGTGAACCAGGGCACAATCGCAGTAGTTCTCCCGGTGCCGCCTTAGCCGATAGAGCGGAACGTAAGGTAGCAAAACACGGGAGCCGGGCAAACCCAACATTTGACCAAAGACATGATTCGGAGCTGATGCATATAAGGCCAAACTCGCGACGCCGAACACTCCCTAAGGTATTCGTTCTTTATAACATATGTCGGGCTAAACAATGCCCTTAATAATAAACCCCGAGTGTCCAAGTACGTGCAATATCCTGACGTGGCCACATGCCCATAACGTCAGCATCCTTCTCGGTTGTATTGAGCATCCGGAGGATGTGAATCAACAAGAGACAATAAAAAAGGTTTACGTAGGGTCTTAATCTGAAAAGAAACCTTTGAGCGGGTCCCTGCTGCACGTCTGCGCCTGTGTCTCCGTTGTGCCGTGTCCTGGACGGGTGTAGCACGATTGTCATCTGTAAAAGAGAAGAACTTAGGTGAAAGTTGTTGTGCCAGAAAATTGGTTATTATCAATAAGCCATTAAAATTCAAGATAAGTCAAGTTGAGCCGAACTAGCCCTGATTACACGCGGGAAGCCCCTAGTACCGTCTATGAGGGTTTAACCATCAAACCAATCTCATGTATATGTAGTGATGCGCCGGACTCGTCTAACCGTGTCCGTGGTCTTGACGACCTGTCATTTATTCTGGTTGGTGAGGTCGTCTAGTGCTCGTCTATTAAAGCCGCCGCGCGTTCTTCCGCGCATAGAGAACGCTCAATATTTCCACTAAATGTGATGGTGCCGCGTGGACCGGGCATCTTAAGCTTGAGAGGCGCGTAATGCGATACTGCATTAAAACGAGTGAAAGCTACTCTTCCGAGTAGTGCTTGATAGCCACTTCGGAATGGAGCGATGTAGAAAGTTAACTTTTCGCTTTGGAAGTTGTCGGAAGAACCGAATACAACCTCTAGTAATAGAGAGCCCGTGTAGCGGGCCTCTAGGCCTGGTATTACTCCCTTGAAGGTAGTATTACTGCGGCTGATTTTTGTCGGGTCTATCCCCATTTTGCGAACTGTGTCCTGATATATCAGATTTAGACCACTGCCGTCGTCCGTAAGGACTCGTGTGAGATGGTATCCGTTTATTATTGGGTCTAACACCAAGGCAGCCAATCCTTCATGCCAGATGCTTGTCGGGTGATCCTTGCGATCAAAAGTGATCAGCCAGGCCAACCATGGGGTGAACTTGGGGGTGATGGGCTCTATGGCGCGTATGTCTCGGAGTGCATGTTTTCTTCTCCTCTTCGTCACATGGATCATGTTTACTGTTTTAACCTCTGGTGGGAATTTTTTCTGTCCTCCAGTGCTTTGCTGGCGAGGTTCGTCCTCGTCTTCACTTGGTGTCTCCCCCCCTTTGTGTTCGGCGTTAAGCTTACCGGCCTGCTTGAAGACCCAGCATTCTCTGTGGGTGTGATTTGCAAGTTTATCGGGGGTGCCATGAATCTGACATAGTTCGTCTAGAATCTTGTTTAGGCTATACGGTCCATCTCTGCTGCCTTTGAAAGGCTTTTTCCGCTGACCTGGTCGAGAGCCCCTGAATCCGGCGTTTACCGCCGTATTATCTGGGCTATCTTCTTTATTATGACGCTTGCTTTTACTGCGTCATGGTTTTCCATTTCCATCCCTGACTTTGGATGTGCTTGGGTCGCTGGTGCTACTGCGAGCTAACCAGCTATCTTCGCCCGTGCAAAAGCGGGTCATGAGGCTTGTTAGGGCTGCCATTGTTCTCGGTTTTTCTTGGCTGAGGTGTCTGGCGAGCCATTCATCTTTGACACTGTGTTTGAAAGCTGCTAACGCTTCAGCGTCCGGACAGTTGATGATTTGGTTCTTCTTAGTGAGAAACCTGTTCCAAAGCTTTCGGGCTGACTCTCCGGGCTGTTGAATTATATGACTTAAATCGTCTGCGTCCGGAGGTCGGACATAGGTCCCTTGAAAATTAGCCCGAAAAGCATCCTCGAGCTCCTCCCAACTTCCAATTGAGTTTTCGGGGAGGCTTTTCAGCCAGTGCCGAGCTAGTCCTTTAAGCTTGAGGGGCAAGTACTTGATGGCATGGAGATCGTCTCTGCGGGCCATATGGATATGGAGGATGAAGTCCTCAATCCAGACCCCAGGGTCTGTGGTCCCGTCGTACGCCTCTATGTTCACTCGTTTGAATCCTTCTGGGAATTCGTGGTCCAGCACCTCATCGGTGAAACATAGGGGGTGTGCGGCACCCCTGTATTTGGATGTATCATGGCGTTCGGATGGTTTTAGTATTCGGTTTTGATTTTGTGCCGAAGCGCGCTTCCTAGATCCATAGATGGATCTGGTCATACTGGATTTTTGGCACAAGTCCTCACGTAGATCGTGTGTTGACTTATGTGCGACCTTGTTAGCCGCTCTATCGCGGTCACAAGGTGGTTGATCCGGCCGGTTGGCCGTTTTTTTTCCGGCTGTGTGGGCTCTAAGGCCTCATCATCGAATTCAGGTAATAGCTTGCGCTTTGGATAGCTCTTTGTGTGGTAGCTTCCACCATACTTTTCTTCTTTGTCGAGCACTTTGTTCCACCTACTGTTGAGCGTATTTTGTGCGGCCTTAAGCCTTTGCTTCTGCTTCTTCAGACTCCTCACTGTGGCAATAAGCCTTCTGCGGAGGTTCTCTTGCTTCAAGTGCGTTTCTGGGATGATGTGTGCATCTTCGTCCGGACTATTTTCCTCCCCAGAGGGGGTTTGATGAGGTTTATCCTTGGCGTCTCCGTATTCGGGCATCGGATCCGTACTATGTTCGCCGTTTGCAGTTTCATCGTGCTCTGCCGCTGGGTCGATGTGGTCGCCGTTTCCTCTGGAGTCGACTGGAGTGTTATTTTCTCTTGCGCCGTTATCGCTGTTTTTGCCGAGGCGGGATTTTGAGCGGCGCCTACGCCGACGCTTTGATTGCTTCTCGAGGGATCTACTCTTTGCTGCATCCTGCCGTTCTTCATCATTATTTTCTTTGGGTGTATCCACCATGTATATGTCATGTGGTGGAGTGGTTGTCCAGCACCCTGTGGGTACTGGTTCCTTTTCCTCTCATGCATCGTTGTCCATGCCGTTGATGTCTTCGGAGTCGAAATCGAGCATGTCGGTTAGATCGTCGACAGTGGCTACTAAGTGGGTGGTGGGCGGGGAGCGAATTTCCTCGTCGTCCGCATCCCATTCTAGTCGGACATAGTTCGTCCAAGGTTCTCCTGACAAGGAGAGAGACCTTAATGAATTTAGCACATCGCCGAAAGGCAAGTGCTGAAAGATATCCGTGGAGGTGAACTCCATGATCGGTGCCCAATCGGGTTCGATAGGCACGGATGCAGGCGGCTCGGAGTCCGTGGCCGGTGACGAATCCAGTGGTTCGGCAACACAGCTCTCATAAGGGTTGAAGTCAGTATCCGGCTCCATCGCCACTGAGAGTGCGGCCTCCATGGCGGGGTCTATCCCTCCATCCTCGGATGGCGCAATTTGCTCCAGATTGAAGGCCGGAGTAGTTGCAGATGCGATCTCCCAAACAATGTCCGACGGCAGAGTTACGTCATGCTCGTCGTGATTGTGCGGTGCACCTGACATGGGCTCGAATCCGTCGAAGATCAAGTCTCCACAGATGTCGGCAGTGTAGTTTAAGTTTCCAAACCTGACCTGATGGCCAGGGGCGTAGCTCTCGATCTGCTCCAGATGGCCAAGCGAATTGGCCTGCAGTGTGAAGCCGTCGAATACGAAGATCTGTCCGGGGAGGAAAACCTCACCCTAGACCACATCGTTACCAATGATCGAAGGGGCCATTGAGCCTTACGGTGACGGCACAGTGGAACTCTCAATGAAAGCACCAATGTCGGTGTCAAAACCGGCGGATCTCGGGTAGGGGGTCCCGAACTGTGCGTCTAAGGCAGATGGTAACAGGAGGCAGGGGACACGATGTTTACCCAGGTTCGGGCCCTCTTGATGGAGGTAATACCCTATGTCCTGCTTGATTGATCTTGATTGTATGAGTATTACAAGAGAGGAGGCAGGGGATACGATGCTAACCCTAGAAGCTAGCCTATGGTATGATTGTTGTTGTCCTATGGACTAAACCCTCCGGTTTATATAGACACCGGAGAGGGCTAGGGTTACACAGAGTCGGTTACAAGGGAGGAGATCCACATATCCGTATTGCCAAGCTTGCCTTCCACGCCAAGGAAAGTCCCATCCGGACACGGGACGAAGTCTTCAATCTTGTATCTTCATAGTCCAACAGTCCGGCCAAAGGATATAGTTCGGCTGTCTGGAGACCCCCAATCCAGGACTCCCTCATGCGGTTTGACCGATAAAGATCTCCGTAGAATATGTAGGAACCAATATGAGCATCCAGGTTCCTCTATTGGTTATTGACCGGAAGTGAGTCTCGGTCATGTCTACATAGTTTTCGAACCCGTAGGGTCCGCACGCTTCACGTTCGATGACGATCGGTATTATGAGTTTATGTGTTTTGATGTATCGAAGGTAGTTCGGAGTCCCGGATGTGATCACAAACATGACGAGGAGTCTCGAAATGGTCGAGACATAAATATTGATATATTGGAAGGCCATGTTTGGACATCAGAATGGTTCTGGATGAGTTCGGGCATTTACCGGAGTACCGGGGGGTTACCGGAACCCCCCGGGGAGTCAATGGGCCTTAATGGGCCCTAGTGGAGAAAGAGGGCAGCACGCAAGTGGTGGGGCACACCCCCCTAGGCCCAAACCAATTTGGTTTAGGGTTTGGGGGGCCGGCCCCCCTTTCCTTCTCCTCTCCTCCTCCTTCCTCCTTCTCCTAGTAGGAACAGGAAAGGGGGGAGGGCGGCAAACCTACTTGGAGTAGGATTGCCCCCCCCCCTTAGGCGCGCCTCCTCCTAGGCCGGCCCTCTCCTCCTCCCCCCATTTATATACGGGGGAGGGGGCACCCCATAGACACACAAGTTGATTGTTTAGCCGTGTGCGGTGCCCCCCTCCACAGATTTCCACCTCGGTCATATCGTCATAGTGCTTAGGCGAAGCCCTGCATCGGTAACTTCATCATCACCGTCATCACGCCATCGTGCTGATGAAACTCTCCCTCGACCTCAGCTGGATCTAGAGTTTGTGGGACATCACCGAGCTGAACGTGTGTAGATCATGGAGGTGTCGTACCTTCGGTGCTAGGATCGGTCCGATCGTGAAGACGTACGACTACATCAACTGCGTTGTCATAACGCTTTCGCTTTCGGTCTACAAGGGTACATGGACAACACTCTCACCCCTCGTTGCTATGCATCACCTAGATAGATCTTGTGTGTGCGTAGGAAATTTTTTGAAATTACTATGTTCCCCAACAGTGGCATCTGAGCCAGGTCTATGCGTAGATGTTATATGCATGAGTAGAACACAAAGGAGTTGTGGGCGTGAGTATATACATATTGCTTGCCGTCACTAGTTGATTCTTGATTCAGCGGTATTGTTGGATGAAGCGGCTCAGACCAACATTACATGTACGCTTACGCGAGACTGGTTCTACCGACGTGCTTCGCACACATGTGGCTAGTGGGTGTCTGTTTCTCCAACTTTAGTTGAATCGGTTTCAATGAACAGGGTTCTTTCTGAAGATCAAAAAGCAATCACTATACTACGTTGTGGTTTTGATGCGTAGGTAAGAATGGTTCTTGCTAGAATCCCGTAGCAGCCATGTAAAACTTGCAACAACAAAGTAGAGGACGTCTAACTTGTTTTTGCAGGGCATGTTGTGATGTGATATGGTCAAGACGTGATTATATAAATTGTTGTATGAGATGATCATGTTTTGTAACACAGTTATCGGCAACTGGCAGGAGCCTATATGGTTGTCGCTTTATTGTATGAAATGCAATCGCCATGTAATTGCTTTACTTTATCACTAAGCGGTAGCGATAGTCATAGAAGCAATAGTAGGCGAGACGACAACGATGCTTCGATGGAGATCAAGGTGTCAAGCCGGTGATGATGGTGATCATGACGGTGCTTTGGAGATGGAGATCAAAGGCACAAGATGATGATGGCCATATCATATCACTTATATTTGATTGCATGTGATGTTTATCCTTTATGCATCTTATTTTTCTTAGTTTGGCGGTAGCATTATAAGATGATCTCTCACTAAATTTCAAGGTACAAGTGTTCTCCCTGAGTATGCATCGTTGCTACAGTTTGTCGTGCCGAGACACCACGTGATGATCGGGTGTGATAAGCTCTACGTTCACATACAACGGGTGCAAGCCAGTTTTGCACACACATAATACTCGGGTTAAACTTGACGAGCCTAACATATGCAGATATGGCGTCGGAACACTGAGATCGAAAGGTCGAGCGTGAATCATATAGTAGATATGATCAACATAGTGATGTTCACCATTGAAAACTACTCCATCTCACGTGATGATCGGACATGGTTTAGTTGATATGGATCACATGATCACTTAGATGATTAGAGGGATGTCTATCTAAGTGGGAGTTCTTAAGTAATATGATTAACTGAATTTTAATTTATCATGAACTTAGTACCTCATAGTATTTTGCATGTCTATGTTGTTGTAGATAGATGGCCCGTGCTGTTGTTCCGTTGAATTTTAATGCGTTCCTAGAGAAAGCTAAGTTGAAAGATGATGGTAGCAACTACACGGAGTGGGTCCGTAACTTGAGGATTATCCTCATTGTTGCATAGAAGAATTACGTCCTGGAAGCACCGCTGGGTGACAATCCTGCTGCAGATGCTGCTGACGATGTTAAGAACATCTGGCAAAGCAAAGCTGATGGCTACTCGATAGTTCAGTGTGCCATGCTTTACGGCTTAGAACCGGGACTTCAACGGCGTTTTGAACGTCATGGAGCATATGAGATGTTCCAGGAGTTGAAGTTAATATTTCAAGCAAATGCCCGGACTGAGAGATATGAAGTCTCCAATAAGTTTTATAGCTGCAAAATGGAGGAGAATAGTTCTGTCAGTGAACATATACTCAGAATATTTGGGTACCACAACCACTTGACTCAGCTGGGAGTTAATCTTCCTGGTGATAGTGTCATTGACAGAGTTCTTCAATCACTACCACCAAGCTACAAGAGCTTCGTGATGAACTATAATATGCAAGGGATGGATCAGACAATTCCCAAGCTCTTGGCAATGCTAAAGGCTGCGGAGGTAGAAATCAAGAAGGAGCATCAAGTGTTGATGGTCAACAAGACCACTAGTTTCAAGAAGGGGAAGAAGGGGAACTTCAAGAAGAATAGCAAGCAAGTTGTTGCTCAAGTGAAGAAGCCCAAGTCTGGACCTAAGCCTGAGACTGAGTGCTTCTACTACAAAGGGACTGGTCACTGGAAGTAGAACTTCCCCAAGTATTTGGCGGATAAGAAGGATGGCAAAGTGAAAGGTATATTTGATATACATGTTATTGATGTGTACCTTACTAATCCTCGCAGTAGCGCCTGGGTATTTGATACTAGTTCTGTTGCTAATATTTGCAACTCGAAACAGGGGCTACGGATTAAGCGAAGATTGCCTAAGGAACGAGGTGACGATGCGTGTGGGAAATGGTTCCAAAGTCGATGTGATCGCCGTTGGCACGCTACCTCTACATCTACCTTTAGGATTAGTATTAGACCTAAATAATTGTTATTTGGTGCCAGCTTTAAGCATGAACATTATATCTAGATCTTGTTTCATGCGAGACGGTTATTCATTTAAATCAGAGAATAATAGTTGTTTTATTTATATGAGTAATATGTTTTATGGTCATGCACCCTTGATGAGTGATCTATTTTTACTAAATCTAGATAGAGTGATACACATATTCATAGTATTGAAGCAAAAGATATAAGTTTAATAATGATAGTGCAACTTATTTGTGGCACTGCCGTTAAGGTCATATTGGTGTAAAGCGCATGAAGGAACTCCATGCTGATGGACTTTTGGAATCACTTGATTATGAATCACTTGATGCTTGTGAACCATGAATCATGGGCAAGATGACTAAGACTCCATTCTGTGGAACAACGAAACGAGCAAGAGATTTATTGGAAATAATACATACTAATGAATGCGGTCTGATGAGTGTTGATGCTCGTGGCGGGTATCGTTATTTTCTGACCTTCACTGATGATTTGAGCAGATATGGGTATATCTACTTGATGAAACATAAGTCTGAAACATTTGAAAACTTCAAAGAATTTCAGAGTGAAGTGGAAAATCATCGTAACAAGAAAATTAAGTTTCTACAATCTAATCGTGGAGGTGAATATTTGAGTTATGAGTTTGGTCTTCATTTGAAACAATGAGGAATAGTTTCGCAACTCACACCACCTGGACCACCACAGCGTAATGGTGTGTCCGGACGTCGTAACCGCACTTTATTATATATGGTGCAATTTGTGATGTCTCTTACTGATTTACCGCTATCGTTTTGGGGTTATGCTTTAGAGACGGCTGCATTCACGTTAAATAGGGCACCATCGAAATATGTTGAGACGACACCTTATGAACTGTGGTTTGGCAAGAAACCCAAGTTGTCGTCTCTTAAAGTTTGGGGATGTGATGCTTATGTGAAAAAGCTTCAACCTGATAAGCTCGAACCCAAATCGGAGAAATGTGTCTTCATAGGATACCCAAAGGAGACTGTTGGGTACACCTTCTATCATAGATCCAAAGGCAAGATACTCGTTGCTAAGAATGGATCCTTTCTAGAGAAGGAGTTTCTCTCGAAATAAGTGAGTGGGAGGAAGGTAGAACTTGATGAGGTAATTGTACCTGCTCCCTTATTGGAAAGTAGTTCATCACAGAAATCAGTTCCAGTGATTCCTACACCAGTAAGTGAGGAAGATAATGATGATGATCATGAAACTTCTGATCAAGTTACTACCGAACCTCGTAGGTCAAACAGAGTAAGATCCGCACCAGAGTGGTACAGTAATATTGTTCTGGAGGTCATGTTACTTGACCATGACGAACCTACGAACTATGAGGAAGCGATGATGAGCCCAGATTCCGCAAAATGGCTTGAGGCCATGAAATCTGAGATGGGATCCATGTATGAGAACAAAGTCTGGACTTTGGTTGACTTGCCCGATGATCGGCAAGCCATAGAGAATAAATGGATCTTCAAGAAGAAGACGGATGCTGACGGTAATGTTACTGTCTACAAAGCTCGACTTGTTGCAAAAGGTTTTCGACAAGTATAAGGAGTTGACTACGATGAGACCTTCTCACCCATAGCGATGCTTAAGTCCGTCCGAATCATGTTAGCAATTGCCACATTTTATGATTATGAAATTTGGCATATGGATGTCAAAATTGCATTCCTTAATGGATATCTTAAAGAAGAGTTGTATGTGATGCAACCAGAAGGTTTTGTCGATCCAAAAGGTGCTAACAAAGTGTGCAAGCTCCAGCGATGCATTTATGGACTGGTGCAAGCCTCTCGGAGTTGGAATATATGCTTTGATGGTGTGATCAAAGCATATGGTTTTATACAGACTTTTGGAGAAGCCTGTATTTACAAGAAAGTGAGTGGGAGTTCTGTAACATTTCTGATATTGTATGTAGATGACATATTGTTGATCTGAAATGATACTGAATTTCTGAATAGCATAAAAGGATACTTGAATAAGAATTTTTCAATGAAAGACCTCGTTGAAGCTGCTTATATATTAGGCATCAAAATCTATAGAGATAGATCAAGACGCTTAATTGGACTTTCACAAAGCACATACCTTGATAAAGTTTTGAAGAAGTTCAAAATGGATCAAGCAAAGAAAGGGTTCTTGCCTGTGTTACAAGGTGTGAAGTTGAGTCAGACTCAATGCCCGACCACTGCAGAAGATAGAGAAAAAATGAAAGTCATTCCGTAAGCCTCAGCCATAGGTTCTATCATGTATGCAATGTTGTGTACCAAACCTGATGTGTGCCTTGCTATTAGTTTAGCAGGGAGGTACCAAAGTAATCCAGGTGTGGATCACTGGACAGCGGTCAAGAACATCATGAGATACCTGAAAAGGACTAAGGATATGTTTCTCGTTTATGGAGGTGACAAAGAGCTCGTCATAAACGGTTACGTCGATGCAAGCTTTAACACTGATCCGGATGACTCTAAGTCACAAACCGGATACGTATTTTTATTGAATGGTGGAGCTGTCAGTTGGTGCAGTTCCAAGCAGAGCGTCGTGGCGGGATCTACGTGTGAAGTGGAGTACATAGATGCTTCGGAAGCAGCAAATGAAGGAGTCTGGGTGAAGGAGTTCATATCCGATCTAGGTGTCATACCTAGTGCATCGGGTCCAATGAAATCTTTTGCGACAATAATGGTGCAATTGCCTTGGCAAAGTAATCCAGATTTCACAAGAGAACCAAGCACATCAAGAGACGCTTCAATTCCATCCGCGATCAAGTCAAGGAGGGAGTCATAGAGATTTGCAAGATACACACGGATCTGAATGTTGCGGACCCGCTGACTAAGCCTCTCTCACGAGCAAAACATGATCAGCACCAAGACTCCATGGGTGTTAGAATCATTACTGTGTAATCTACATTATTGACTCTAGTGCAAGTGGGAGACTGAAGGAAATATGCCCTAGAGGCAATAATAAAGTTGTTATTTATATTTCCTTATATCATGATAAATGTTTATTACTCATGCTAGAATTGTATTAACCGGAAACTTAGTACATGTGTGAATACATAGACAAACAGAGTGTCACTAGTATGCCTCTACTTCACTAGCTCGTTAATCAAAGATGGTTAAGTTTCCTAACAATATGAGTTTTCATTTGATTAATGAGATCACATCAATAGAGAATGATGTGATTCACTTGACCCATCCGTTAGCTTAGCACGATGGTCGTTTAGTTTGTTGCTATTGCTTTCTTCATAACTTTTACATGTTCCTATGACTATGAGATTATGCAACTCCCGAATACCGGAGGAACACTTAGTGTGCTATCAAATGTCACAACGTAACTGGGTGACTATAAAGATGCTCTACATGTGTCTCCGATGGTGTTTGTTGAGTTGGCATAGATTGAGATTAGGATTTGTCACTCCGTGTATCGGAGAGGAATCTCTGGGCCCTCTCGGTAATGCACATCACTATAAGCCTTGCAAGCAATGTGACTAATGAGTTAGTTATGGGATGTTGCATTATGGAATGAGTAAAGAGACTTGCCGGTAACGATATTGAACTAAGTATTGAGATACCGACGATCGAATCTCGGGCAAGTAACATACATATGACAAAGGGAACAACATATGTTGTTGTGCGGTTTTACCGATAAAGATCTTCGTAGAATATGTAGGAACCAATATGAGCATCCAGGTTCCGCTTTTGGTTATTGACCGGAAATGAGTCTCGGTCATGTCTACATAGTTCTCAAACCTGTAGGGTCCGCACACTTAACGTTCGATGACGATCAGTATTATGTGTTTATGTGTTTTGATGTACCAAAGGTAGTTCGGGGTCCCGGATGTGATCATGTACATGACGAGGAGTCTTGAAATGGTCGAGACATAAAGATCGATATATTGGAAGGCTATGTTTGGACATCAGAATGGTTCCAGATGAGTTCGGGCATTTACCGGAGTACCCGGGGGTTACCAGAACACCCCGGGGAGTCAATGGGCCTTAATGGGACCTAGTGAAGAAAGAGGACAGCAGGCAAGTGGTGGGGCACGCCCCCCTAGGCCCAACCCGAATTGGTTTAGGGTTTGGGGGCGGGCCCCCTTTCCTTCTCCTCTCCTCCTCCTTCCTCCTTCTCCTAGTAGGAATAGGAAAGGGGGGGCAAACCTACTTGGAGTAGGATTGCCCCCCCCCCCTGGGCGTGCCTCCTCCTAGGACGGCCCTTTCCTCCCCCCCTTTATATACGGGGGAGGGGGCACCCATAGACACACAAGTTGATTATTTAGCCGTGTGCGGTGCCCCCCTCCAGATTTCCACCTCGGTCATATCGTTGTAGTGCTTAGGCGAAGCCCTGCATCGGTAACTTCATCATCACCGTCATCACGCCGTCATGCTGACAAAACTCTCCCTCGACCTCAGCTGGATCTGGAGTTCGTGGGACATTACCGAGCTGAACGTGTGCAGATCGCGGAGGTGCCGTACCTTTGGTGCTAGGATCGGTCGGATCATGAAGACGTATGACTACATCAACCGCGTTGTCATAATGCTTCTGCTTTCGGTCTACGAGGGTACGTGGACAACACTCTCCCCCTCGTTGCTATGCATCACCTAGATAGATCTTGTGTGTGCGTAGTATTTTTTTGAAATTACTGCGTTCCCCAACAAAATATTTGCCTCCGCGATCAGATCATAGAAACTTTATTTTCTTATCACGATGATTTTCCACTTCACTCTGAAATTTTTTGAATGTTTCAAATGTTTCAGACTTTGTTTCATTAAGTAGATATACTCATATCTTCTCAAATCATGTGTGAAGGTCAGAAAATAACGATACCCGCCGCGAGCCTCAACACTCATTGGACCGCACACATCAGTATGTATTATTTCCAATAAGTAAGTTGCTCGCTCCATTGTTCCGGAGAACGGAGTTTTAGTCATCTTGCCTATGAGGCATGGTTCGCAAACATCAAGTGATTCATAATCAAGTGATTCCAAAAGCCCATCAAGATGGAGTTTCTTCATGCGCTTTACACCAATATGACCTAAACGGCATTGCCATAAATAAGTTGCACTATCATTATTAACTTTGCATCATTTGGCTTCAATATTAAGAATATGTGTATCACTACGATCAAGATTCAATAAACCTTATGACCACAGAAGGTTTTGTTCATGTAAACAGAATAACAATTATTCTTTAACTTAAATGAATAACTGTATTGCAATAAACATTATCCAATCATCTTATGCTCAACGCAAACACCAAATAACATTTATTTTAGGTTCAACACTAATCCCGAAGGTAAAGGGACTATGTGATGGTGATCTTATCAACCTTTGGAATCACTTCCAACACACATCGTCACCTCACCCTCAACTAGTCTTTGTTCATTTTGTAACTCCTATTTCAAGTTACTAATCATAGCAACTGAACCGGTATCAAATACCCAGGGGCTACTATGAACACTAGTAAAGTACACATCAATAACATGTATATCATATATACTTTTGTTCACTTTGCCATCCTTCTTATCCGCCAAGTATTTGGGGCACTTCCATTTCCAGTGACCATTTCATTTGCAGTAGAAGCACTTAGATTCAGGTTAGGTCCAGACTTGGGTTTCTTCACTTGGTCAACAACTTGTTTGCCGTTCTTCTTTAAGTTCCCCTTCTTCCCTTCGCCCCTTTTCTTGAAACTAGTGGTCTTTGTCAACCATCAACACTTAATGCTTTTCTTGATTTCTACCTTCGCCGATTTCAGCACCGCGAAGAGCTCGGGAATTGTTTTCGTCATCCTTTGCATATTATAGTTCATCACGAAGTTCCAGTAACTTGGTGATAGTGACTAGAGAACTCTGTCAATCACTATCTTATCTAGAAGATTAACTCCCTCTTGATTGGAGTGATTGTAGTACCAAGACATTCTGAGCACATGCTCACTAGCTGAGCTATTCTCCTCCATCTTGTAGGCAAAGTACCTGTCAGAGGTCTCATACCTCTTAACATGGGCATGAGTCTGAAATATCATTTTCAGCTCTTGAAACATCTCATATGCTCCATGGCATTCAAAACATTTTTGAAGTCCCGGTTCTAAGCCGTAAAGCATGGTGCACTAAACTATCAAGTAGTCATCATATCGAGCTTGTCAAAAGTTCATAACGTATGCATCTGCTCCTGTAATAGGTATGTCACCTAGCGGTGTATTAAGGACATAATTCTTCTGTGCAGCAATAAGGATAATCCTCAAGTTACGGATTCAGTCTGTATCATTGCTACTATCATTTTTCAGCTTCTAGGAACATATCAAAAATAAACGGGGAGCTAAAACATGAGCTATTGATCTACAACATAATTTGCAAATACTATCAGGACTAAGTTCATGATAAATTAAAGTTCAATTAATCATATTACTTAAGGACTCCCACTTAGATAGACATCCCTCTAGACATCTAAATGATCACGTGATCCATATCAACTAAACCATGTCCGATCATCACGTGAGATGGAGTACTTTTCCATGGTGAACATCACTATGTTGATCATATCTACTCTATGATTCACGTTCGATCTTTCGATCTCAGTGTTCCGAGGCCATATCTGCATATGCTAGGCTCATCAAGTTTAACCCGAGTATTCTGCATGTGCAAAACTGGCTTGCACCCGTTGTATGTGAATGTAGAGCTTATCACACCCGATCATCACATGGAGCACGAAGAACTGTCGCAATGGTGCATACTCAGGGAGAACACATATACCTTGAAATTTAGTGAGGGATCATCTCATAATGCCACCATTGTACAAAGCAAGATAAGATGCATAAAAGATAAACATCACATGCAATCAAAATATGTGACATGATATGGCCATTATCATCTTGTTCCTTTGATCTCCATCTCCAAAGTACCGTCATGATCTCCATCGTCACCGGCATGACACCATGATCTCCATTATCTTGATCTCTATCAACGTGTCGTCACATGGTCGTCTTGCCAACTATTGCTATCTCATAGCGATAAAGTAAAGCAATTATATGGTGCTTGCATCTTATGCAATAAAGAGACAACCATAAGGCTTCTGCCAGTTGCCAATAACTTTAACAAAACTTGATCATCTCATACAACAATTTATATAATCACGTCTTGACCATATCACATCACAACATGCCCTACAAAAACAAGTTAGACGTCCTCTACTTTGTTGTTGCAAGTTTTACGTGGCTGCTACGGGCTTAGCAAGAACCGTTCTTACCTACGCATCAAAAACCACAACGATTTTTCGTCAAGTGTGCTGTTTTAACCTTCAACAAGGACCGGGCGTAGTCAAACTCGATTCAACTATAGCTGGAGAAACAGACACCCACTAGCCACCTGTGTGCGAAGCACGTCGATAGAACCAGTCTCATGAACGCGGTCATGTAATGTCGGTCTGGGCCGCTTCATCCAACAATACCGCCAAATCAAAGTATGACATGCTGGTAAGCAGTATGACTATTATCCCCCACAACTCTTTGTGTTCTACTCGTGCATATAACATCTACGCATAGACCTGGCTCTGATACCACTGTTGGGGAACGTAGTATTTCAAAAAAATCCCTACGATCACGCAAGATCTATCCAGGAGAAGCATAGCAACGAGCGGGGAAGAGTGTGTCTACGTACCCTTGTAGACCGAAAGCAGAAGCATTTAGTAACACGGTTGATGTAGTTGAACTTCTTCGCGATCCAACCGATCAAGTACCGAACGCACGGCACCTCCGCGATCTGCACACGTTCAGCTCGGTGACGTCGCTCAAACTCTTGATCTAGTTGAGGTCGAGGGAGAGTTTCGTTAGCACGACGGCATGGTGACGGTGATGATGAAGTTACCGACGCAGGGCTTCGCCTAAGCACTATGACAATATGACTGAGGTGGAAAACTATGGAGGGGGGCACCGCACACGACTAAAGATCAACTTGTGTGCCTATGGGGTGCCCCCCTCCCCCGTATATAAAGGAGGGGAGGAGGGGGCCGGCTGGCCACAAGGGGCGTGCCCAAGGGGGGAAATCCTACTCCTAGTAGAAGCGCCTGTAATGAATCGATATTCCCAGATATTTAATCGGGAATTGGCCATGTGCGCAACCAAATAGGTCAGCATAATCGGACGCTACCTCATCGTCTTCTCTAAAGCAGAACAATTCGCTTTTATGGAAGTTTATTTTGAGACCCGACATTTGCTCAAACATTGAAAGCAAGAGTTTTGGGTTTCGAGCCTTGTCTAGATCATGCTTCATAAAAGAATTGTGTCATTAGCGTATTGTAAAATAGAGAAGCCACCATCCATAAGTTGTGGCATTACTCCTGCAATCTGGCTGTCCTGCTTTGTGCACTCAATTAGAATAGTCAACATGTCAGCAATGGTGTTAATATTGGAGACATGGGGTCATCCTACCATAGTTCTTTTGTTACCTGAGAGTAATGGTCTACATCATCATTGACTTTGATGGTCACACTACCTTCAGTTACAAAATTGTGGATCCGGCGCCATTTATCGGAGAAACTTTTCATCCTTAGGGCCTGTTGAAGGAAAGACCACTTGACCTTGTCATAGGATTTTCCAAAGTCAATTTTGAATACCACTCCACTCATATTCTTTCGATGCATATCATGGATGGTCTAATGCAGGATTACTACACGATCTAGGGCGTTTTGGTTCAAGTTTTGAATAGTAGCTGCATTGCATACACTTCTCAACCCAGCCTGGTTGAGCAAAAACAACCCCAAATGTGTCATCTGCAAGTTGTTTGGTTGCCTGCATCTAGGCTCCCTGCATTAGGTAATACGCAAGCGCACTTTAGTTGGTTGCCTGCATTGGCCCAAGCGGCACATGAACATGGCATTTGGTTGCATACGGCGTACATGGTGTGCTTACCTTGTACCCTAGTTGGTGAGCTTACCCACAAATGATCACACCTAGCACACCAACGCCACAACACAAGAATGGCGATGAACTGGGCGAAGATAATGAAGTTCTTCATCTTCAGCTCAAACTGACGATCCACCTTAGCACCTTCCACTTTTACACCTCCAACCTTGCCACTGTCAACACTGCTGCCTTCGTGCTTTCGCACCCAGTCGGAGTAAGCTTGTTCTGCTGCCTGCCTAGTCTTGAACCCTCTATGGTGCTGTTGTTATACGATGCCACTTATGCACTGACTTCTTCCCATGAACTATAAACCCTGAAGCCTTACCGATGAACACGACATACCACTTGCCCTAGCAATGCACAATAGCAAGAGTTGAAGCAGCAAATCAATGGAGCACACAAGTAGCAAGCAAAGTAGCACACAAACAACAATGGAGCAGAAGAGAAGAAGTAAAGCATGCATGATCATACGGCATAGCAAGTTCTACCTAGCACTACCATGGTGTTATCCTACCTCCACATTCAAAAGAGGGTGTCGTCCTACCACCGCAAGTTCACCATCATCGTGAGGGGTTAGTATGTATCACCTCACCAAAATATACATACCATCAAATAGTTTTCTAGCCCTAGCTACAAAAAATGTACGTCGTCATCGTCATCGTCGCCACCGCCATCACCGTCGGGGATCATGCACGCTCACAGGCAACACTACTCTAGTAGTAGTTCTTGCCCAGCCAGCTCCTGAGCCACAGCATCCTGTGAGCGTCTGCCATGGCAACGAACCCAACACCTTGGGCCTTGTTGTCAAGCAGGTGGCTGAGAGGTGCCATGAGAGCCTCGTCGCTGAAGCCACCCTGGGTCATGACAGCGCCATACAGGTCAGGGTGGACGTCGAGGGGCTTGCACTCCCTGATGTTTATTGCCACCTCCTTCACCGCCTCAGTCATGCTGCAAAATACATTGATCTCCTCCTCCATCAGGCCTCCTCTCTTCCTTTTCCTATCATGGACGGGGTCAAAGGGCTTGTCGAAGGGCTTCTCGAAGGGCTTGTCAGGGCCATCAAGGACCTCGACGTCCGGGGTCCCAGGGGAAGTCTGGCATGTGAGAACCAAGAGGCTCCCCCAAGCCCATGGCATGCTTCCCAGTTGCCAGCCCGAAGGAGAAGATGTGCTGCATATGGTTGTAGTTCTATATGGGTGTGTTGAGGAACTCAGCATCCCTTGGGTGGTCCTAAGAATGAAACACAAGTGTTGTTAGTTGCGATTAGGAGTAGATAATGGTGGACAATATGAAAAGGAAGAGCACTGTGAGCTAACCGTGACATGGCCGGCATAGTGCTCTGCCTCCAGAACTATGGAGCAAGTGTTCTCATCCCATGAGACGCCGCTAAGGTCTCTCAGCTTGGACACTTGGATCTATCGACCTCTCCACTTCCTCAGTGGTTGTACACCTGGGTGGCGGACACCTCCTGCCCACAGAACTTGAACACATGCTTCGCAACGGTGTTCAAGTGCATCTCCTTGAAGCCCTTGTCAGTCCTAACTCCACTAGAGATGAGCTCACACATCTTATTCAGCACGAACGTGGACATGAACGGCTGCCACTTCATGTTGTTCGAGCTATCATCCTTCTTTGCCTTTGCTGTTGCTACCTTGAGTGCAGCGGCAGCAACAACAGTAGGAGGAGTTTGCTCAACGAGCACTACTGGCACATAGACAGAATCAGACGCGAACACCTCTGGATCAGGTGCCATCTCGGACATAGGTTGCGAGTCCTTGGAAAACAATGGAGGAAACTGGTTGTCGGACAGGACAAGGGCCCGACTAAGATCTTGCGTCTGTGTGGTCATGTCCTATAATCGTAGCACACATTGGCAGTAAGCATATCACACAACATACCGAACAATCCATGAAAGCAGGATCATGCATGTACATGGTTCATCACTATCATACCATGCACATGCTTCATCACTATCATACTAAGCACATGGTTCATCACTATCATACTAAGCATACCAGACAATCTATGAGCAGAAACATACATCTATAACAAACAACATGCTACAAATGGACCACCAATAGCTACAAATCACAGATCTAAGCATGAATCAACACAAGCACAAGATTCAACTTCAAACTCTACTACTAATCTAGCCTACCACATGCTTGAACATCGAACCCTACCACAAATTGCAACCGCAGCATAGCAATCAACCATATGAGCTCACAGATCAGAGCACTAATCAACCATGCATCTACATCAAACCCTAGCTACAACTCAGATCTAGCTAGAAGGAACAGTGAGAAAAGGGGATTGAACTCACAGAGGCCATGGATGCAGCTTGAGGACGAGGGGGGGTCATAGAATATCACCGCCGGCCGGTGAAGGACTGCCGACGCCATGGACCGCCGGCCGATGAAGATGCGCCGCTTACTTGCTCGTCGGCGCCGATGCACGTCGGCGGGAAAGCTCGAAGGGAGGGAGAATGGTGGCCGGAGTTGGGGCAGTGAGGTAGGGGGCTAAATAGGGGCGTACTCGACAGGAGGTGAGCCAAAATCCTCCCGCCGATTTTTCAGCGACGCGGGTGAGCTCGCGCCATCTCCCTGGTCGCACGAGCAGAGAAGCGCGTCACCCTCCCCTGCATCGCACAAGATAGGCTCGCGAGCTACTGCCGATTCGGGGCGTTTCCCCTGGGCCTGGCCTGAAGGTGCTTTAAGTTTCGTGCCATGTGGGCCACACAGTAAACGCAGGCAACCAAACGAGCCAATTTCTTCCCGTGCGGGCCAGGCTGAGCCATATGCAGACAACCAAACACACCCCTAGTATATTCCGTCCTTGAATGAAGGACGTTTGAGATGGACGGACAACATGGTCAACTATCGAGTTTAACCTACTCGTAGCAACTTTGGTCAAAATCTTAGAGCTAACATTAAGGAGTGGCATATGTGTCTGAACCGCTGAATCCGTTCAGCCTCCTTAATACGAGCAATATCATTGTTCCCCATCTCATCTTTTGATTCAGACTAAGGGACTCAAATACTCGTCCGGATACATAAGATGGAAGTATTCAGACTAAAGTATATTTTTCGTCCCTTAATTCTTTCGATAGTATAGAAATGGTCCCTCAACTTCAAAACCAACACATCTTGGTCCCTCAATTTTTCAAACCGGATAACTTTAGTCCCTCTTACCGCTTCTGATGGTTTCGTTGATGACATGGCATGGTATTAACCCTGGTATTTTGAGTTGACTACCACCTCATCATTTTCTTTCTCTCTCACTTCCCATCTTCGTTTTGTTTTCCTATGCATGCGATGTGCACACTCGTAGGCACCTGCTGCATGGGCGCGTTGGCCTCCTGATGCTCTGATCTTTGGAACTGGATTCAAACGGGACCGGAAGAGCAGGATTTGCAGAGACATGGAGAGCTGGGTGGAGCTGGTGTGCATGGTCGATGAGTCAAGGTTCTTGCTGTAGTTCGAGATGTGCAAACTGCCACACCCATTTGCCACAGGCTCTGGCGCCGGCGGCGTGGTCGCGGCCATGCTGGTGGCGTGCGGCGAGGACGACGCGCGGCCGCGCTTCTCCGTGGAGGACGTGCTCCCGTTCTTCGTGCGCACCCATCGCCATGGCCGGTCGTCTTCACCGAGAAGTCTCTGTGCGCTGATCCGAAGTTCGTCCGACGGCCCTGCCTTCTACAAGTTGTTCGGCCACCTAATGTTGGGGACCCGACGCTGCCAGCCTGCCAGTGCTCGTCCAGTGCTATGAACCTTGCTATGGGGAGCCGTACCTCTTCTCCCACCCCATCGAGTAGGCCCACACGCGGCCATTACCATGTTGAGCAGGCACACACGTGCGCCGTCACATGATTGCGAGCGCTTCAACCGTTCGACGAGGTACTGTCGGCGTTGCGCGCTTTGTGACGCACGGCGAGGCGGGCGTGCTCCGGGCGTCGGCCATGCATCTATGCCGTGCCATACTGCCGGGGTCGTCGCCGTACCCGCTGTTGTAACTGCGCCACGGCCCTCCCAGTGTCCACGACCCCGATGTCGGCAGGTGAGCGACGAAGTGGTCGTGGTGGTTGCGTGCCATGGGGCTATGGTACGACGACTTATGGGCGGCGCCGTAGGCCCATGGCCTACCAGCGTGCTCAGCTTGTCGATGGCCGTGGGGGAGGTGACGCATATTGGTGCCGCATTCACCAGATTGCAGCGAGTATTTGTAACGCCCCGGATACAACTTGCCATATTTGTAACTCCGACTCTTTCCATTTTCGGCTTTAAATTACGATATTCCCTTCGTGGTTGGGTTTTGTCTTTGTTTTTCTTTTTGTTCATGTCATGCATTTCATATCATTTCATCATGTGCATCGCATTTGCATTCGTGTTCGTCTCATGCATCCGAGCATTTTCCCCATTGTCCGTTTCGCAACCCAACACTCCCACGTGCACCGGCGCACCCCTCTTGTCTCTTTTCATGAGCGGGTGTTAAACGTTCTCGTAATGGACCAATATTTGCCAAGTGGCCTTGGTACACCACCGGTAGACCGCCTATCAAATTTCGTTCCATTTGGAGGCCGTTTGATGCTCCAACGGTTAACCGGATAACCGCAAAAGCCTCTTTGTGTTGCAGCCCAACACCCCTCCAAAACGGCCCAATAACCCATCTAAACCTTCTCCATGTCCTCCATCATCGGATCACGATCGTGTGGGCGAAAACTACACCTCATTTGGACATTCCTACCTCCCTCTACCTATATATATGTGATCCCCTCTGAATTTTTCGCGCAGTCCAAACCCTAGCACCGCTCCCCTCGCGCCGCCGGACGTTTCTTCCTCCGCCGCCGGACATGTCCGCCCTCCACATCGCTCCAGCCAATCCCGTCGTGCCACCTCAGCTCCGCCGTCTCCCGCGGCCAACCCAGAGGCACCACGTGTTGCCGCCGTCCCCCCCCCCCCCACCGCGCGAGCCCGCGAGCCCGGAGCAGGCCCGCCGGGCCCGGTCGTCGCCGCCCGCACCGCCCGGCTCCCCGAAGCCTTCGCGCCGCCCGAGCGCGCCTCGCTCCTCCCGCCGACGAACCTCCCGCTGCGCCCCCGCATCGCCCAGCCAGCCGTCGTCCGCCTCGCCGGCCCCTCCGCCTCGCCATATCCGGTCTCCTCCCCTCGCCGGAGCGGCTCTCCGTCGCCGGAACCGCCATGGCCGCCGGCTGCCCAGCCGTCGGGAGTCCTCCGTCCCTGGACGTCGTCGTTCCCCGATCCAAACGGTGTCGCCCGCGTCCGGGATCCCGCTATCCCGCTCGGCTCCGTCCAGTTTTTCGTCCACGGGGTATGATTTTCCACTGTCTTTTCCAGTCCCTAATATTTTTATGCCTCCTTCATCGCATCATATCTCGGTGTCCGTGGGTCCAAATCATGCATATGATATGTCAAATTGTTTATCACATTGAGCTCTTCATGTTAGAAGCATTTACATGCATGTTACTGTCTGTTATGATGCCATTTTCATTGATGAAAGAGTGCTATAAAATGTTAGCTGCTGGTGATTACCAGACCATGAGGTTTTGTCATTTTTGTTGCATTTGATGTGTGCATCGTATGAGTATGAGGTCTACATGTGCTTTGAACTACATCATGCCATCTTTACAGAGGTGCTTGTCTTGTATTTTTGTGATCAATATGGTGACTAGCACAAGCATGCAAACTAGGCTTCATGATGTTGCTGTTTTCAGGGACTTAGCATTTTGCTAAGTATTTTTCCTGTTGTTATTTTTTATGCCATGTAAACTTGATGCGACATAGTGATCCATGCTTATTTTGGGATACTTAAGTAAGGGTGTTTTGAACATGTGGTTATGCTCTATCCATCAATGCCCCTGTTTACAATTATGGAGTGCTCTAGCATGTCTTGTTCTTGCTCTACTTTTGCTATAAAATGTTCCAGGCAGAATGTTAACGTGTTAATCAATTTTGCCATGGTTGTTGTTAGTGATCCATGCATCCCATTAACTTGATCTTGCCATGGTTAGCTTCATGAACATGTCATCTTGCTATTGGTATGCTTATATTGTCATGCAATACTTTGTGGTGAGTGACATGAGCTCGCAAAGTTGCCTTCACAAATCTGTTTATGCCATGCTCTGTTTTTCTGCCAAGTCTGAAACTGTTAATAAAACTTGCTATGTTTACATGGGTGCCAACATATCTTCTGTGCCTTTTTGGCTCACGATCAGTAAGGGAAGTTTGATCTATGCATTTAGTACAATCATGCCATGCCTTGTTTTGCTATGATATGTTCCTGTAGCATTTTGTTTGCTTGCTCTAAACTTTGCTTCCTGATGTTATTTTGACATGTTAGTATTTTCACTAAGTTTGTGAAGCTGATATCTTTTGCACTTTTGTCATGCTTGTTTGAACCTGTTCTGGTGTGTTTTAGCCATAGCTCAATGTTCATGTTTTGTCAAGCATCTCTTGTGCATCACTGCCATATGCTTTGTTGCTATGTTGGAGTGTAGTAGCTTAGTTTCTTGTTGCATTCTAGGTGGCATCGTGCTGTTAATCACAGTTTTGCGTCATCCTTGTTTTGCTTGCCATTTGCAAACCGTGCATCCGCTTCCGGTGATCTCTATATCGATTTCGACCGAAATCACCTCATCTTTTCAGCGGCATACTTGGTTTTCCAAGTTAATGTATTGATCATTCTTTCCCTTCCGAAGCACGCATATGCATTGCATATCACATCTCGCATATCATGCCATGTATTGCATCATGTTGCTTGTGCATTGCACCGTGATTGATTATTGTTCCATTGATTGTGTTCTTGCCTTGGGTAGATCCGGGAGACGAGTACGTGAACGAGGAACCTGTTGAGTACGCTTTCGAGGATCAAGCTTTCGACAACTCTGAGTACATTGCAGGCAAGATGACCATACCCTCGAAATCACTTCTATCTTTGCTTTGCTAGTTGTTCGCTCTATTGTTATATCGCACTACCTACCACTTGCTATCATGCCTCCCATATTGCCAAGTCAAGCCTCTAACCCACATTTTCTAGCAAACCGTTGTTTGGCTATGTTACCGCTTTTGCTCGGCCCCTTTTATAGCGTTGCTAGTTGCAGGTGAAGCCGAAGTTTGTTCCATGTTGGAACATGGATATTGTTGGGATATCATTATTATCTCTTATTTAATTAATGCATCTATATACTTGGTAAAGGGTGGAAGGCTCGGCCTTATGCCTGGTGGTTTGTTCCACTCTTGCCGCCCTAGTTTCCGTCATACCGGTGTTATGTTTATTGATTTTGCGTTCCTTACGCGGTTGGGTGTTATGGGAACCCCTTGACAGTTCGCTTTGAATAAAACTCCTCCAGCAAGGCCCAACCTTGGTTTTACCATTTGCCTCACCACCACCTACTTTTCCCTTGGGAGTCGCGCTCCCGAGGGTCATCTTTATTTTAACCCCCTAGGCCAGTGCTTCTCTAAGTGTTGGTCCAACCTGGGCGGCGCCCCCTGGGCAACCAGGGTCTATGCCAACCCGACGTCTTGCGCATCCGGTGTGCCCTGAGAACAAGATATGTGCAGCTCCTATCGGGATTTGTCGGCACATTCAGGCGGTTTTGCTGGTCTTGTTTTACCATTTTCGAAATGTCTTGTAACTGGGATTCCGAGACTGATTGGGTCTTCCCGGGAGAAGGAATATCCTTCGTTGACCGTGAGAGCTTGTGATGGGCTAAGTTGGGACACCCCTGCGGGGTTTGAACTTTCAAAAGTTATGCCCGCGGTTATGTGGCAGATGAGAATTTGTTAATGTCCGGTTGTAGAGAACTTGACACTTAACTTAATTAAAATGAATCAACCACATTTGTAGCCGTGATGGTCTCTTCTCGGCGGAGTCCGGGAAGTGAACACGGTTCTTGTGTTATGCTTGAACGTAAGTAGTTTCAGGATCACTTCTAGTTCACGACCGTTGCGTTGCTTCTTTTCTCGCTCTTATTTGCGTAAGTTAGCCACCATATATGCTTAGTGCTTGCTGCAACTCCACCTCACTATCCTTCCCTACCCATAAGCTTAAATAGTCTTGATCTCGCGTGTGTAAGATTGCTGAGTCCTCGTGACTCACAGATACTTCCAAACAGTTGCAGGTGCCGATGATACCAGTGCAGGTGACGCAACCGAGCTCAAGTGGGAGCTCGATGAAGATCTTGGCCGTTGTTATGTGTCTTTTCCGGATGATCAGTAGTGGTGCCTAGTTGGGACGATCGGGGATCTAGCTTTTGGGGTTGTCTTCTTTTATTTTGGTTCCGTAGTCGGACCTTTGATTATACCTTGGCTGATGTATGGATTATTTTATGTATTGTGTGAAGTGGCGATTGTAAGCCAACTCTTTATCCCTTTCTTATTCAGTACATGGGATGTGGGAAGATTACCCCTCTTGCGACAAGCCTACCATGCGGCTATGCCTCTAAGTCGTGCCGCGACACGTGGGAGATATAGCCGCATTGTGGGTGTTACAGTATTGCTGAGCACCACCTCTCTTCTCGGTCTTCTACTGCTAGCCCCAGTGTCTCCCGCTCTAAGTTAGAGCGGAGGGGGGGGGAGAAGACGAATGTGAGGTGGACAATGATGTGGCGAGGTCAACTGTCAAATCCATGCCACATTAGCTCAAAACCACCAAAGTAATCTAAGGAACGAAAAATATTCGGTTTCAACAATTGAGAGATTAGGTTTTACTGGTTTTGAAGTTGAGGGACTATTTCAAAACTATCGATAAAGTTAAGGGACAAAAAATGTACTTCTCCCTAAGAATAATATGCGTGTATCTAACCAGCTGATTTCAGCAAATATAAGCACTGACAGCAGTAGCAGCATCTAAAGCACTGCACCTGTTTAATACTAAAGCACTGCACATGCCAATTTTCCTACGACTTGCAGAACAAAGGAGGATTGCATTCTCTTATTCATGTACTGCTGTGAAGAGAAGCAGGGAAACTTTTTTACCAAACGAAAACGAAAACGGAAGCATGTGCCAAAAATCCTCTCTAAAACTCTTTAGTCCCACTCGTCGCCGACGATGATGTCTTCCTCGTCTTTGGGTGGCCGGACGACGGTCACCACCTCCGCGGCGGCCTGGCTAATGCCTTCCTCCAACAACTTCTTGCCCCTCTCCACCACCAGCTTCCCTCCCTTCTCCAGCACGTATATCCCCTCGTCCACCACCTCCTTCCGTTTCCGGTCGGCCACCACCAGCACTCTCTCGTTCTCCGCCGACCGCCACGGCAGCACCCGCCCGTCCGCCAACTCGATCACCACCGCCTCGTCGGCCACCGCCATGACTGGGGCCCAGCCCGGCAGCACCGCCCAGCGCGCCCACCCCTTGTCCACCTCCACGATGCCGAGGTCCGCGTCCGTCTGGCTCCTCCTCGGCGCGAGGTCCACGGCCTTGACGCCGTCTGTTTCTTTTACAACCGGCAGCAGCAGCACGATGGACGCCTCGGAGATCTCGCCGTACATGAGCCGCACCACCGGCACCGCGGGCCGTGCGTCGATTTCGGCCTCGAGCTCCTCCACCTCCTCTCCGGCGGCCTTCTTGATGGCCCTCTCAATCTCGAGCTCCACCCGCGCCCTGGCCGACTCGGTCTCGACCACGTCGAGCGAGCGCTCCAGCTCGGGGATGCGGTCCTCGTTGGCGATGGCCTCCCGCGACAGCCGGAAGCGCGCGTACGCGAGGCAGTCGCCGGCGGAGTGCCTGTCGAAGGCGTCCCATCCTTCGTCGCCGCGGCGCTGCGGGAAGTCCTTCATAGAGCGCGCGAGCTCGCGCACGCCCTTGGACTCGAGGCGCCTCTCGATGGTGTGCTTGGTGGCGACGATGCGCTGGCGGGCGTTGAGGAAGCGGAGCTCGTACAGGAGGTCGGGCCCGCCGTAGGAGTCGAAGTAGTGTAGGAGATCGTCGGGGAAGTCGTCGGAGATGAGGGAGTCGCGGACCTGGGAGGCGACGACGAGGCGGTTTTGCTCGACGCCGGACATGCCGGTGGCCTCCTCGATGGAGGCCGGGGTGAAGCCCTCGCGGGAGAGGGAGGAGATGAGGGGCGCGTACTCGTACCAGCGGCCCATGCGGTCGCGGAGCAC
Source organism: Triticum urartu (assembly GCF_056163025.1). NCBI lineage: Eukaryota > Viridiplantae > Streptophyta > Magnoliopsida > Poales > Poaceae > Triticum > Triticum urartu. The sequence continues at coordinate 251,678,824 of NC_141873.1, forward strand.
GGCGAGGCGCTCAGTGAGGTCGAGGTTGCGGTAAGTCTCGGGCAGGGGGTTAGGCGGCGGGTGGAAGGGCTGGTACAGCTGGCCCGGCGGGGCCGTCGGTGGCGGGGTGCGGGGGAGCATTCCACCGCCGCCTCCCCCTCCGCGGCCCCCGCCGCCTCCGCCGCTGCCGGGGAGGATGAGCTTGCCGCCGTTCGGGGGGCTGCCCCGGGGTCCACCGCCTCCGGGGAGGATGAGTGCGGCGATGGTGTAGGTGCATCGACGCCGGCGGTGGTGGGCGGTGGAGAGGGGCTTGCGGTGGCGCGGGCCGGTAGAGGCCGCCGGGTGGGGGTGGGAGACGGAGAGCATGGTGGTGATAAGGTGAAGGGAGGAGCGCAGAGGAAGCAGGGGAGCTTATCTCATCTGCTCTCGTCTCGGGGAGGGAATGGCAGAGGAACGGGGTTCGGTTAAGTGTTGATTCGAGTGAATTGCAAAAAACCATCATATTTGAAGTTGAAGCATCCAATTGCCATCATATTTGTTGCGCGTCCCAAAAATCCATCACTTGACTTGTAAATTTTCTCAATAAAAACAAATGACCGGTTTGCCGCAGTTAACACGATTTCTGACTAGGCTGGCCCACCCGTCAGGTGCCACGTGGGCGAGGCCAGACGGCGAGTGGGTTGACGGCCGTTAGGGCACGCGGTACAAAACAGAGCCCCCACTCCCCGCCGCTCACACTCCACTCCACTCGCACACTCTCTCACTCTCACCCCTCTGCTCTGTCCCCTGTTGCCGCCGCCGGAGGCACGGTTCCCTCCCCGCCGTAGAAGATGTCGTCGTGGAAGGATGGAGAGGAGAGCAGCGATGAGGAGGAGCTGCTCGGCATGGATCTGGAGCAGCACTGGGTAAGATATCTGCTTTGCACCTAGGGTTGGGGTTAGGGTTCAAGTGTTCTTCGATTTAAGACCATGTTTGGAGCAGTTCCTATCTTTTCTGTGGTTCACTAGTGTGCTACAATGCAGGCGAACCCTGGCACCACTATAGATGCATCCTTCTGTGGTAGAGTTGCAGATGCAAGCATCACATGTAGACTGCACTTGGCCCCATGCATGAAATATGTTGCATTTGAAGGAAGGGACACTGGGAGGAGGTTCTATGGATGTGTTGTTCCTCAGGTCAGTAAATTCAGTGGTAGTTAGTCTGCAGATTCAGTTAACTGTGTTAATGGTAGTTAGTCTGCAGTAAATTCAGTTAATTTGGACTATCTGCAGTTGCAACAATCAAATGTTAGTTTGTATGCAGTAAATTTGCACTGTTTGCAGTAAATTTGGTAGTTAGTATGTAGTAAATTTGGACTGTCTGTAGTTGCTGTCAGTAAATTCAGTTAATTGTGTTAGTGGTAGTTAGTCTGCAGTAAATTCAGTAAATTCAGTCATTTTGGACTGTCTCTAGTTGATGAAACATGTTTTTAACAGTGATTTTGCAAGCATCAGTTTGTGTCAGTAAATTGAGTAAATGAAACATGTTTAGGACATTGATTTGAACTTGAAGTTTCCTGAATGTCTATTGTATCTGCAAGTATGACTGAATCACTGGATATCTCATCTATTTTATTTTTGAAGTTAGCATCTTTGTTTTCTAATACTTGATGCAGGATGGTATTGACTGTGGAGTTGCTCAGTGGGTTGATGCCCCATGGCCTTCTATTCTGCAAAGATGTTTGGAGAAGATATGGGAGATGTTTCATGAGGAGAATTATGGCAGAGTGATTGACCATGCTAAGTATAAGAAAGAGTTGGACAAGGTGAACAAGCAGTTGGATACACTTGGGGATCAGTACAGTCAGCTGGTTGAGGAAGTCACCAAGATGTTTGATTGGGCAGATCAGAACAACAGGGTCATGAGTGATGAAGAGTTCAAGCAGAAGCAGATGGATGTGGACAAGGACATGGAGAAGCTAGCTATCAGCAAGGAGAAGTATAGTGCTGACTTTGGCAAGATGAAGCAGATGGAGAAGCTGGCTCAGGAGCTGAAGGAGATGAAGTGCATTCTTAGGTCTCAGGGGAAGATCATTAGGAACACAAGGAAGGAGAGGGATGAGATGAAGAAAGAGAGGGACTGGCTGATAGAGGAGAAGAAGAAGCTGGAGTTTCTGGTGGGTGATCTTATGAAAGCTGGTCATGGCAACAAGGACAAGCTTGCCAAGATCAAGTCAATCCTTGATGAGTGAACAATGTTGTTCATCACCTCAGTTATGTTAAGCTAATATGTGGCCTTGGAACAATATAGCTGGCCTTGAGGTTGTATATTTTGGGAATCCCCTAGTTATGTAATGACTGTGATGTTTATCTGCAAAACTACCTCCAGTTAATTTATGTAATGTATGTAATGACTAGCTGCAAAACTACCCCAGTTATGTAATGTTGTTAGCTTTCTATAGTAAGAGCTATGCTATTATGAATCTGCTTCTTTGGACTACATGGTGAATGGTCAAGACCAACTGGGCATGGCCATTGGGCAAATGCTTACATGATGTAAATTGTTGATCACATAAAGCACAAAGATATGCATTTAACCTATAGGGTACATAATCCTAATAATCCAAAAATATGCATAGTGCACTCACCATCTAGGATTTATTACATTGCACTCATCAACTGATTTGATACATAGATAGATAGCAAGATAGATCTAGGAGCAGTGAAACTTAACATATCATTCATCTAGGTACAGAATCCTACTCCACCTCATCCTAGTAACCTGAAAAGGATGGAAATTGGCCCTCCTCCTTGCCCAGTAGATGATATCATCATCAGTAGGGTTGGAGCCAACTGGGAATGCCTCCACGAACTGCTCCATGTCTTTGCGGTTGCGTGCTGCAAGGATCCGCTGAGCTAGTTGCCTTCTCTCCCTCCTTCTTGCCTCTCTACGCCTGGCCCTGGGCACCTGTTCTTCTTCATCGACAACCTCTCCAAGATCCATCTCTCAAAGGGTTTGCTCTGGCGGCTGGGGGGAGGAGAAGTGATTGTGTTTGGGTTTGAATGTTGTGTGTGGCAATTGGGGGGTGCCTTATATAGTAGAAATGGTGGCTGGTAGGTAGGAAATAGATTAATGGTGTTAGGTAGGCTTTTAATTGGCTAAGAAACCAAGTCCAACTTTCCTTGTCCTCCTTAATTGGCTCTGAATTTTAACTAAACTGAATTTTAACCCAAGCCAACTAAAACAATCATTTAGGCTTTAGGGTGGCTTGGGCTCGACAAAGCCACCCTAAACCTATCATTTAGGTTGTATGGTGGCTTGGGCTCGACAAAACCACCCAAACCACCATTAAATCTTCAAGGTGGCTTGGGCTCGACAAAAACACCCTAAACCTATCATTTAGGCTCATTTAGGCTTTAGGGTGGCTTGGGCTCGACAAAGCCACCCTAAACCTATCATTCAGGCTTTAGGGTGGCTCGGGCTCGACAAAACCACCCTAAACCTATCATTTAGGCTTTAGAGTGCCTTGGGCTCGACAAAACCACCGAAACCATCATTTAGTCTTCAAGGTGGCTTTGGCTCGACAAAGCCACTCAACCTATCATTTAGGCTTTAGGGTGGCTCGGGCTCGACAAAACCACCACTCCAAACTAACCATCAAATGCCAAAATCTCATAGAATAGCAAAAAGCATAAAATCAAAAAAGTAAATTGTTGATGAAACAAACATGTTCTCAACCATAAGAGTTATCATCCATACAAGTTCTCAAACTTAGCATGGTAACACAAACAAGTTCTCAAGCATAGTTCATACATAGCAGTTCTCAGGCTAAATACTGATTACACATAGCAGTTCACACATAGCAGTTCTCAGGCATAGTTTCTGAAATTTAGAAATACTTAAGGCAGGTGGTTCAAAAGACAACAGCCAAATTATGCACTGACTAGTTGCCACTGGCATAAAAGTAACCCCTCATCCTGGTGCTCTGGAACCTCTTCCTTTTGAGACCCTACTGTTGCTCCCTCTATTGTAGTTGCAGCCCTAGGTGCCATGTAGGGCCTTCCACCTCTCCTGCTGGCTGCATTGCTTGAACCTGAAGCTCTTGTGGCAGCCTGGGAAGGAGTAGTAGAAGCATCACTGGTGATGCTTGCCCTTCTAGAAGCAGCAGTTGTTCTTCTTGGCCTTGTAGAAGCAGCAGGCTGGGCAGGACCAGTAGAAGCAGCAGTTGATTTTCTTCCCCTGGTAGATGTAGCAGGCTGGGAATGACCAGTGGCAGTTGATTTTCTTCCCCTGGTAGATGTAGCAGGCTGGGAATGACCAGTAGCAGTTGTTCTTCTAACCCTAGTAGATGCAGCAGGTGGTGCACTGGTTGCAGGCTGTGCAGTAGCAGTAGAACTTCCCCCAGCTCCATGGTAGTGAGTTCTGGTTGTCTAAGAAAGCACACATCATAGCCCAACAATTAGGATGAATCAAATGATTAAAACAATGACAATAGTGTGCATATTCCATACCTTGTGCTTGTCCTTTCTTGCCTGAAGATGAGGCTTCAGGTGCTAAGGGCAGTAGGTGTACCTATGTTTCTGCATATTGCAGTTGCTGCAGGTGATAGTTGCCATCCTTGATGTATCCTTCTTTGTTGGGACCTCAAATTGCCCCTTCCTCCTAGCTGTTTGCTTCCTGCCCTTCTTCTCTTTGAACACTGGTGGATCTATGTCAACAGTTGGTGTCCTAAGCCAACAGTCAGGCCCTGGTACAGGGTAGATGATGTGCTTGTATGTTTCCTTATACAATGGTTTTTTGAAAAACTCATGCACATAGTCTTCTGGCTGTCCCTTCACTCTTGTAATGGCAGAAACTGCATGGTTACATGGCCAACCACATAGGTCCCATTTCTTGCAGTCACAGGTCCACTTATCAAGGTTCACACAGTAGGTAGACTCCCCACTAGTGACTTGCCAAATACCAGGACCTGCCATGTATGCAGTGCATTGCCTTGAGTACTTTTTTGACTCCTCCAACTTCTCCATATAAGTGGGTGTTATCTCCCACTTACTCTTCTCTGTCTTCTCTCTAACTGCTTGGTACTTAACCATCAACTTAGTTCTGAATCCATCTACACAGCTCCTTATTGGCTTGTTCCTCACATCTAGTATCATCTTGTTAAATACTTCACTAAGATTGTTGACTACTAGGTCTGTCTTGCATGTGTGATCCATAGCATGCCTTGCCCAAGTCTCTTTAGGGATATCACAAAGCCACTTCCAAGCATCTTTATCCCCCTTTCTCAGTTCATTCATTGCAACCTCAAAACCATTCTTGGTGTATGAATATGCAGCATTGTCCATATGCTTCTTCAACTCCTCACTTCTGAAGCCAGCTGACTGGAAATTTGCATAGATATGTCTAAGACAATATCTTTGAGGTGAGTGTGGGAACACAGCTTGAATTGCATTCAACAGCCCCTATTTAAGTCATTATATAGATTATTAATCATATAACTTCATAATTGCAGCAAGTATTACAAATTATTAATCATATTACTTCACAATTGCAGCAAGTATAACAAATTATTATTTCTAGAAATTGCTTATTCAATTGTGAAATGAAAAATATACCTTCTGTCTATCAGAGATGATTGTGTATGTGCCCCACTTGTTCCCCTCTCCAATGCAAGCTCTTAATTGGCTAAGAAACCAAGTCCAACTTTCCTTGTCCTCCTTATCAACAATACCAATTGCAATAGGGAATATGTTGTTATTCCCATCCCTACCAGTGGCTGCAAGTATCTGTTGCCCAGTAGAAAGCTTGATAAAGCAACCATCTAAACCTGTATTGAAGCATTGGGTAGTGAAATCATTGCATTATTAAGTACAATATATGGGCAATGAATTGGAGTAATTTGGAATACATATAATACCTATAAAGGGCCTACACCCATTCAAGAAACCTTCTTTTGAAGCATTCAGACAGTAGAACATGTAGTGGAACCTAGGATTTGGGCTAGGATGGAGCTCAAGCTCTCTGGTAGTCACAATGCATCTGCTCCCAGGGTTGGTATCAAGCACAGCTTGAAGATAATCCCTAAACCTTGTGTATTGTCCCTTCATGTCACCTTCCACCACTTCAATGGCCAATGACCTTGCCCTGTAGGCCTTGGTCTTTGGCACTTCCAGCCCATACTTAGTCTTTGTTCTTTTAAAATTGCATCAACACCAGCCCTTGGATTATCTCTCAGTTGCTACTCACATGTTCTAGCCATCCAGTCAACTGTCACTTTGGTTTTTTCTCCATGTGCACCACAAGTGTGCAACAACTGCATCTTCTTGATGCAGAATGTCTTCTCATGAGCAATTGTGAATGTAGTCATGAAAAAAGGACACCCATTGTCCCTTTCTGTGCAATGCACAATGATCCTATCCTTGCAGTTCCTATGGTACTGGAAATTTCTAAGGATTATGATATGAAAATTCCTAAGTGCTCTTCTAAACTGATACACATCAGTGAAGCACATACTCAAGCAAAGTTGGTCATGAGCATCTGGCTTGCTCTCATCATACCAGATCCTAATCCTGGCCCTCTTGGCTTGACTCTTCCTTCCACAAGGGAGTGGTAGACCTGACTCATCATCTGAATCACTAATGCCATAGTCCCCAGGGAAACAAGCAGAATCATCAGATGGAATGAAATCAGGAATTACCTCAATGTCAGCTTCATGGTGTGATCTTGTAGTGGGGCCTGCTTTGCCTACTTTCTTGAATGTTTGAGGAAGAGGTGTCTCAGGTTCTGTGTCTGAGTCCTCTGCCTCTGGACACATCTCTTCCACTTCTGTGTCTCCTTCAAAGTGATGCATGGGATCCTCTCTTTGTTTCCTTTTCTGCTTCAGCTTCTCAATGATTTCATCTTCCTCCTCATTACCTATGTCATGCTCTTCCTCCTCAATGATTTCATCTTCCTCCTCACAGCAGTTCAAATCAACAAACACTTCATCATCAGAGGGGCCAACATCTTCCTGTACTTTCTCTTTGCCCTTTGCTTTCTTCAAATTCATGCTCTGTTGTGTGTTAATATATGCAGACTCTTGACCTGGCTCTACAACAGCAATAGGCACAGCATACAACTCTTCAATTGTGTCTTCAACAGCAATAGGGAACAATACTCCTGCCTCATCTATAGAAATAATGTTGGAATCCCCCACATTACTTATAGGCACTTGTTCCTCCACAATATTTGACCTATAAAACTCTCCTGGATTAGGCTCATTAGCCTTAATTACAGTTATGTTGAGCACCTTCTCCTCAGCATAATAGTCTAACATCTCTTCCACACTATCTTCACTGTCAATAACCTGCATTCCTGCTGCCCCCTTTCCTTCTTCTTTCATATAGAACATGTAGTCAGCTTCAGTATATCCCTCTTCAGTCTCTAGCAGTGCTAACATGTTCATAAAAGTAATTTCTGACAAAGAAATGGTCCTCTCCAAGTTGTCTCTCCCTTGAAAATGGTACCTTATTTCCCATATCTCATCATCCAAACTACATAAAATTGAGGAGAATTAGTGCTTGATTGATTCTGTTTTAATAATGTAACATGTTATTCAGACAAGATATTAGCACTATCTTCACTGTCAATAAGGAGTAAACAAAACATTCATGCATAAACCTATAAACCCAGAGCTATATTTCCTACTGAAACATGTTATACAGAAAAGATATTAACTATATCAGCTACAACACTTGAGTAAACAAACAATAATCTTCAGTAAACAAAGCCCTAAAATCAAACTGCTCTAAAATCTCCTAAAATCTAACAACCCTAAAATTTCCTAAAATCTAACAGCCCTACTGTAACATGATAGGTTTATATGCAATCTAACAACCCTAAAATTTCCAGTGAATCCAATGAAAAGAGGGGTGGAGGGGGAAGAAATCTTACCACACGCCACCGAACCCTGAAGCCCACTGATGGCCTTCTCCAACGCCTGAAGCCCTGATCTTGCGTGCTAGGGCCGCCGCCGCACGACGCTCAATGTCCCACTCCGGTGGCGAGGGGGGCGAAGGGGATCGCTCCGGTGAAGGAGCCCGCTGCGTCGGCAAGCTACTGCTTCCGAACCAGTTGTCCATCTCCGAGAACCCATCGCCATCGCCTCCAGTCCCTCCGTCGCCTGCTGACTCGCCGCCGCCGCTAGGTTTAGCCGCCGCCGCCATCGCATGACAGAGAGAGTGACGAGGGAAAGAGGGGAGAATGGGCCAAGCAGTCAGAGCCGCGAGCGCTTTGACCACGCGCGTGCCCTAACGGCCGTCAACCCACTCGCCGTCTGGCCTCGCCCACGTGGCACCTGACGGGTGGGCCAGCCTAGTCAGAAATCGTGTTAACTGCGACAAATCGGTCATTTGTTTTTATTGAGAAAATTTACAAGTCAAATGATGGATTTTTGGGACGCGCAACAAACGTGATGGCAATTGAATGCTTCAACTTTAAATGTGGTGGTTTTTTGCAATTCACTCCGTTGATTCGGGCCTGAACCCGCCAAATTCAACCGCGGACCATCGCACGGCTCTGACCACTAACCACCAGAACGGAGCCGATTACCGCCATAACACCGGGTTTTGGGGGTCACCAACATCCGCCTAGGGAGTAGATCCGTATAAACTAGCGCGACCAAGACTAGTGCTGTGTGCCACTGCTCGCCGTCGCTTTCCCCCCGCCTCCTTTTCCCCACGCGGTAGCGGTACAAGAAGAATAAAGGCCTTGTGGAAAAAAATACTAGACACTGAAAGCCCAACCCTCTCCTCCTCTCATCTCTTCTTCCTCCAGTCCCCCGATCTCCGCCGCAGTCGCGAGGGTTTAGAGCTCGTAGGGTTCAAGCCTTGCGTTGTGCACTGTGCTGTGGTGCCAGGTAAGTTGTGGACTTGGCGGGTCTGGTCGCGTGCAGTGCGCCGTCCCACTCCCATGGCGGCGCCGTGGTGGGCGGCGGCGCTGGTGACGCTGGGCGTCGTGGGGTTGGCGGCGGGTCCCCGGGGTTGCGCCGCGCAGCCGGTGGTGCTGACCAGCTACGGCCAGCCCAAGCTCTCGCTCAGGCCCTACGACTGGACCTACCTCCGCGGTGAGAGATCGAGTCGCTGCTGCTGCCTGCTTGGGTTTAAGTTATTTTTACTATACTACTAGTATATTTACTGTATTAAAATAGTGTGACCGATCTGTGTCGCGGCCTCTCTTCTTCGTTTTATCTTCTCCGGAGATTAAATGCTCGTTTGATACCAGATTCTATGTGGTTTACCATTTCCTCGCGCCCCGATCCTTGGGCTGGGAGAATTTTCATTTGCCACCAGATGTTGTGGATTCTTTCTGAACGTGCCCCGTGTTTGGGTTACTTGAATTTCGAAATCCAATGCCTATGCCTCTGGTTTTACTTTGCCTTCTCCACTGAGTGTTTGCTTGTTAAATATGTATTTCTTTCCCATTGAGGAACAATTGACGCATATAATTTGTATTTGTTTTGACTCATGTATCTAGTAACTATACCTGAATTTGTCCCACGTGGTTTGAGTTTTTTATCTTTGCTTTCCTTACTAGCAGTTGACTTGCCGGCATCATTTTCTTCTATCACCATGAACTTTGCAACCGACAGAGATATTGTAAGTGAAAGACTCTGGTCTTCTTCTGTGAGTTATATTACTGTACTTGCTTTTCTCACAAAAATAGTACTGTAATTTGTTTATGTGGGGGTGAGCTATGCTGGCTTGTCTTCTCAGAGCGGAGTGGCAATGTTGGTGACTTAAAAAGTGCTTCATCACTAGCAGACAGCAATACTAGCTGAACAATCAAGACATTATGTTCTTTTCATGCTCGTCCTAGTTTACGTTATACATACGTATTTCAAGATGTTGAGACCGCTTATGTATAAAGGCCTTTGGAATGCAGAGAAATGAATAACATAGGATTGAGATATAATGGCTTGTTTGTCTAAAAGAAGAAGAAGATATAATGGCTTGTTGAATGCTGCAGAAACGCAAACACATAAATTTACAAATATGCTAGACGTAAAATTCTTTCCATGAGGTCTATGTTCGAGTTAAAATCATGGATTGAGCCATTCTGTAGGTATTTCACTGGATTCCTGCATGCTCATTCCTTTGTTCTAAATTAAAATTTCCTACACCATTCCAACCCTCCAAAATTTCTATAATCAAAAGATGCCTTAAGTGTCCATCTACAATTTGTACATAGTCCAATTTTTTTTATATCATGCTCTCAAGACAATGAGATGATGGAAGGGTGATCGATATGTTTTTTACAGCCCCCCCCCTCCCTGTATGGCATCGTAAATATTTTGTACACCATTAAATATTTATACACCGCCGGAGTCTTCCATACTTGCCTGTCTGGAATGGACGTAATATTTGTGTGGGCATCGGTATTTAGTTCAAATTTGTACGAAATACCAATGGACACACAAATATTACATCAATTTCAGATAGGTCCTACAGTTTTCCATAAAATAATTACTGGTTTGGTTTAGTTTTACATTTGATAGTTAGTAGAACCTGAATGGTAGAAAAACACTGTAGCTGGATGTTTTGTATTTGCGGTGGTGATCAAATGAAACAAAAACACTTATATGCTTCAAATAAAGCTAGGTAGTGATGCATTCATGCATGACATTGTGAGCTGAAAGATTCTGTTTTTTGAACCTTTTAAATTTTAACAGCATTACTTGTTTATTCCCTATTTTTGAGCATAGGTGCAAACCGACTTATGCACAGCTTATGCAATGTTTCTTTAAATAATGCAGCCCAGGGAGCACTTAAAAGATCTTCCGAAAAGTGATCTTGCTATCATCTGTTTGATGATTGCCAACCCTCCTATTCCTGATACATCTGATTATTATTTGGACAATTTATGTGAGTGCCATATACATTTTCTCATGTGATGACATACTTTACTACTTTATCTATTTTAACAATCTTGTATACCTACACAATTGCGGTGAACTAGTTAAAGATGTGCTATATACGGTTCATGACCATAGTCTTCAAACTGAAAGAGATCTAACTTGTACTAAACTATTGTGAAGCCAATCATATTTTGATGCTATTATTTTGCTTGAAAGTCCATCACGAATTTATTGCAATGAGTGAGAAAATTAAAACAATGATGTAACAGATAGATAAAAATTTCAAGATACTGCAGTTATGAAAGGCGAAGGCTGAAGTAGCTAAGATGCTAATAAAGTGGTGTGTATTTTTCTTCCATCTGGATAGCTATATCCTGTGCTGCCATTTTTCTCGGGGAAAAAGAATAAGAGGAGCATATTTGTGCTGCCATCTAGTCTGTAGCTTTTCTGAAACAGTAGCATGCCACTTGTTTCTTCTAGATGAGGAGTATATTTGTCAAAAAGACACTGATTTGTAAGCATTCTTCTAGCAAGTTAGCTTTATATGTTCTTTGATCCTAGCATAATATTTCGTGTTTACTTAACTTTCTGATTAAACTAATTTTGACAGGAAGGTTCTTTATTGCAGTATCAAACTTTCTTGCTGTTGGATCTTTTGGCAATACGAATAACCAATCAAATCTGGCTCAGTGCATACCATTTCAGAAGAACACAACGATAGTGTTAACGAATGGCCAGGTTAATTATCCTGATGCTCTGACAGTCTGACTTGCAAAGCAATATGTTGTAGGCCCTTGTTTGTAGTAGCACAACAACTGCAGCAATGCTACCATTAGCATTGTATGAAAAATTCTCAAAATTGCTTTATTTTCTAGAAATATTTACCTCCTAGACACACTGGTAGTCTGTTGGGGAACTAGAACTGAGTCTAGTATGATTACTCAATGTAGAACATAATCTTAAATAGGAATGTAGATAGTTTCTTGCACGCTTCCATTTGTTGAAGATAGAAACCAAAACAGATTAAAGCTTTTTACCTGCTTGGTGCATCTGGCTCATTATGACATATGACATATTAGAACCATTAGGTCCTCTGACTTTGAGACCTAGTTTGTGCAAATTTAAGATCATAAATTGCAGCCCCCGTCAAGTCCACAGCATAGGCATGTGGAGCCTCCACCTGAGGGGGGATGTCGAAGTATGCTCACCTTTCCCTAATGGCTTAAGCTTTTGACTGAACTGCTTGGTGCATGAAGCTTAATACCATGGACCGGTAATCTGTAATCTCGTGTAACACTGCAGGGTCCAAATACACCTTAACTTTTGGTTTCTATCCTTGCTTTGCCCAAAAGGTTTAACCTTAGCATGGGTTGCTCCTTTGGCGTTACTTGCACATTATTCAGCAACAGGCTTAAGCTGGTGTAGCACCGAGTATCCTAATCTTAAGTGCAAGGGATTTACGTTATCTTCTGATGTATTAGCTATACACCAAGAAATTATGTGGACTTCTAATGTACTGGCCTTCGGTATGTGCAGATATCGCCAGGGATTTGGTACATTGGTTACTTTAATGGCCTTGGACCTGCTCGCACACAATCAAAGATGGTACGCTCAGTCCAGATTAGGGCATGCCCTGTGCTGCATAATTATTAACTTTATAATTCCGCCATGTGGCATAATTACGTAATACACAACTTGAATCTTGATAATTATACCTTTTCAGATTAGCCGAGGGAGAGCACTATCAGTGAGCACTAGCATTACGGTAGAAGGATGTCCTACTTCAGCACTATGGGGACCCTACTGCAACCAAACTATTGAAACTATTGGTTGTTCTCAGTTTTCAAGATATAACAACTCAAGAGATCTTCTAGGTCTGACTATCAACACCCGGAAAATATTGAAAACTAAAGAAAATACTAGACGTACCAGCTTCTTATCAAGGTCGAACCATCCAATAGGACATCAACTCGAGTCCAATGGTACTAGCGTAGTGGGAGTGGAGAATTTGATCACTTGTGCCATTTCAAATGACTCACTATGCCTCAGGCAAGGCGATATAAAGTTTTACTTCTTGGATATAGTCAACCAAGCACTGCAATTTGAAATTACAGCTGCAAATTTTAGATTATCCCAAAGTGCATCCTTAATCTGTTATCTGCGCTGCAACGCCTTACCTCAGAGAGATTTGCACGATTATTCAGGTGATATTAGCAGTGCTCCCTTGGTTATAAAGCTGCCAAATATTGGACGATGGTATATCGCAATTGAGATTCTGAACAAAACACAGATGAGAAATACAACCGCACCTATGCTGGATACAATTTGTTTCTCATTTGATTGGCAAGTAACTGGATGTCTGAATGGAAAAACTGGAACCGACTGCTCATGGGAAGCATATGTGCTACAGGTAGGTTGAGTAATTGACAGAGATGCATTCTGTATGATTTTTAGTGCATACACTTCCATCTTTTAACTGGATGTCTGAAGGGGAGCCTTGGCGCAGCGGTAAAGCTGTTGCCTTGTGACCATGAGGTCATGGGTTTGAGTCCTGGAAACAGCCTCTTGCAGAAATGTAGGGAAAGGCTGCATGACGTGAACCGGGCTGCCCTTTTAGCCTTGTACCTAACTATCAAGAAAGATAAACATAACCGTGGCAAAGACTGGGTTGATCTTTGTGTTGGCCAGTTAACGGTGTAGTGGCAGCTAAATAATGGTGCCTACCTTCTTTAAAAGTGTAGTGGGTTTACCTCTTTCTCTTCTGTTACAGCATCTTTGAAATAAATGAAATTTTTAGTTTGCCTAGGATCTGTTTAATTACTGCCGTGAAGGCTGATGTGTTACTTTCATGGTAATTCCTGTCTTTTGGTCATGAAAATTATGCAATAAATGAATCAAGGCAGAATGATTAGTGCGAGAAGCTAAATAAGAGCAAAGTAGTTACTTATCACCAACATTTGTGGGATTAGCCAATGTTATGAATCTCACTGCTATTGTCAGGGTTCTAATATTTTTCTCTAATGCTGTGCAATCTTGCAAATATCAGATAATGTTGAATTCGAAAATGTCATATATTTTTTAATGCAAGGAGTACTGGATATTCATCCTGGACGTTATCCAATAATCTCATGTGCTTGCATTTATTTTTTGCAAAGTAGATTTTATTTATTATGGTGCTGCAATTCTGAACGTCTCCTGTTGAGATAAAGCCAGCATGTTGCCACCCAAGGTGGGACACTAGATTGATCTCTTAATTTTAGTTATTACTGCAATTTAAGACTTTTGAGAGTGGTATGTGCACTCTTTGTTTCTATGAACTTCACTTCTTAGTAGGTGTCTTTATTAATTACATATTGTTTACGTGCAGAGAGTTCCTAAAAGAAATCCTTCTGTTCCTTTTGAGTCATATTATGTTCCTACTGATGAGGGGGCATTGCTGGAATATAGTCACTTCTCGCTCGAAAAGTTCTTAACCAACTCATCCTTTGAGCAATTTGCATGGACTTATTTCTTTTTGGATGTTCCCCAAGGTTCAGCAGGTGCACTTATTCATGTCCAGCTAAAGTCAGATAAAGAATTGAATTATGAGCTGTACTCAAAATATGGTGGTCTACCATCAAATGATAGTTGGGATTATTACGCAAGCAGGACAAGCAGCAGTAACGGTTCAGTATTCTATTCGCTACAGAATTCCACGGATTCAGACATGGATCTATCTATTTTCTATGCCAAGGAAGGAACTTGGTGCTTCGGAGTCAAGCATCCAAATTATACTTCAAATTCTCAGACATATATGTCTATATCTCTTCAGGGATGCCATAGAAATTGTAATCAGAAAGGTGTTTGTCATGCTTCAGTTGATGAAAGCGGGTTAACATTCTACAGGTAAATAATCCTCAAGGTTTCCCCTGCTATTTGGATGCATTTGCATTTGTATGCCCTGTATATGATGTTTGATACAGTACTCAACAAAAAAAAGTATTTGTTTCTAGCTACTGTGATAATTCTTAAAGATTTGTTTCTTCTCATTCAACAGCTTCTGCACTTGTGATCGTGATCATGGTGGGTTCGATTGCAGTGATGAATTAGTTTCACCTAATGGTAAGTCTCGTGTTTAGTTTTGAAATTTCAGTGTGCCAGTGATTTTACAGTAGAAGATTCTTCTCCATATAAATGATGAGCAATACTTCAATCAGCTACTACTGTTAGTAGTCAATTATTGATGTAGTCTTTTGACTCATTTCCTCGGCAGTGCACTTTATATTTATCAAGAGAAACGTTGCAAATGTTCGTATGAAATTCTTCGATCATTTAAACATTAACATGTGCTATGTTTGGGCACTCTTAAGGTAACTGATTCTTAGGAAGTTTGCATTCAATAAAATAACATGTACAAGTAAGCAAGTAGCCATATAGTAACATTAGTAGTGTAATGTTACTGAAATAACATGTACATGTAAGCAAGTAGGCCAAATGTTTCCTACCATCCAGTGGCAGTTACCTTCATGTGAGTTTTGTATATTGTATGTAGAATCTGTCAAACCAGAGTATGTACGTGTGGTATGTAGTATGTAAGAATGTTTTGGTAGTATATATACCACTTTTTAGGTAGTATTTATATTATTTTATACATCAAATCTGAAGGTATTTTTGAAATATTAGTAAAAACTATGGATTAACATGCAGTATTTTCATATAGCTCGCTATGAAAAATCTTAGATATAGTATATGAACATACCTAGAATGATAAGTATATAGTACCACATGATAGTATATGAGACGTGAGGGTAACTACCACTGGGTGGTAGGATATATAGGGGCTGTTTGGATTGTGCTACAGCCAGCCCTGCCAATCTATGGGCAAGCCAAATAATCAGTGGAGTAATCCTCCGCTCACGACGCGCCAACGATTTGGAAAAAAATGAACTGGAGGGAGTGAGGTGGGCTAGACATACCAAATAATTGGTGCCCAACCAAACGCGCAGCGATGTCTGGTCAACGACCAATATTTTGGAAGGGCAGCTCATGGCTCCCATCCAGACAGCCCCATAATATATCATCCAATGAAGAAACGGTTGATGTAACGAGTAGATTCTTATTATGTGCCTCACTCTAGTTCCGAACGCTGTCCACAGAATACTCATAAGTTGATGGCAACAAAATGAAAATTGCCAGATGTAAAGTTTTTTTTTTCTCGAGCACACAAATGTCTTGAGTTTCATTTTGTAGAAGAAGGCGTCAAAATGACGCAAGGTTTACAAATTGAAACCAAAAGCAAAACGCAAAAAGGCAACCTAGGCGAAGCAAAAGAAAGAAGTAAACCCAAAACCTCTAAACTGTTAAAACCAGACTTGAGGTAGAGAGGGTGAGCTGAACACGGGAGAGTTGGTTTAGCTCCAGCGAGCATCCACAGCTTGGCTTCACACAGGATCGAGTCAACTAAAGCTGAGCAATCAGGTGTGGCGCCATTGACGACGCAGTCATTGCGCAAGGTCCAGTTGTATAGCTGACTGATGTAGGGTGGAAACCCTAGGGCCGATCTTTCACGATTGGAGTGGATCCTACGGAGAACACGAGGGAAAACACGAGGGGAAACACGAGAGAAAACACTCAAACCAGCAAGATTCGATTACACATGTGCTAGATCCTCGAAACACAAAGAGATACACAATCCACGATCAACAAAGGACGATACAAGTAGCAAGTTCTTCTCCGTGAGGAGGTCTTGAGGGGTCTTCCCGTGAGGGGTCTTGAATCCACTTGGGGGATCTTCTCCGTAGAGGTCGTGAACTCCGATGGAGAAGGGATCAAGTGGAGAGCAAAGCTCTATCTCAAATGAGCTACTACTTTGCTAACCCTAATACGGAGCTAGGGGACGAGTATTTATAGTCCAAGGGGTAAGTTGGGGATACATGGGGCGAAACCCCTTTCGCTGCGCACAGGCAGGGCGGTAGTACCGGTCATGGGGGCGGTTGTACCGCTTGGAGCTCTTGTACTGGATCCTGGAGGTATTTCCGGAGGTGCTTAGCGGTTTTACCGGTGTTTGGAGCGGTTGTACCGGTCTGATGGCTGTTACGGGGATAAACCGGTGCTGTACCAGCCTTGCACCGCTCGATCACAGAAGCTGGACTGGTAGTTGGGCGGTAGTCGAGCGGTTGTACCGCCCGGGCGGTAGTTGGGTGGTTGTACCGGGGTTTCTGGACTGGGCAGATTTTCTTCATGCTCTTGATGTCCATCTTGCACCATAACTTCTCCTTGGTTGCTTTCTTGGTACCTAAGCACGCAAAGCATCTCCGTTTGAGGTAGTAGCCATGTCTCAAGTGGGCCAAAGGGGAGTTCAACAAGGAGAGTTAACCTCGTTCTCGGTAGCCCTTGCACGAGCTCGTGTCATCGGTCTGCGTGATGTCTTGGGAGACGAAGGTAGGTCCATGGGGATGGTCGTAGGATGCTCCGCATCACTGACTATTCAGACTGTAATTATCTTGGCCAGTAAGTCTAATCCATTTTCTTTTATCTGATTCTACAATGGACTCGCATGTTGATAAACTGTGTTAAGTAAACTTCATTTGAGGATCAAAATGCAAGAAATAATGAACCAGCATGTGCCTAGTTGCCGGCATAATGAACCAGCAGTTGGAAATTCTTAACATATCAATGCAGGCTGCAGGTTATTTTCAAGGAGAATGTGTTACCTTATGCAATGAATATCACCCTTTTGACAAGTTGTGATGCATCATTTTACATCTATGCAATAAATTATTAAATTATAATATTGGTTATATCTGAATGCAGGGCACATCAGGCAGTCTGTCTTTCTAATCGCATCAAATGCTGCAGCAATTTTACCTGCCTTCTGGGCCCTCCGGCAAAAGGTATACTTGTGCTTCTACTAGCATGATGGACTGAAAAAAAACCCTCAATAAGTATGATATTTTGCCTACTGGTCCACGGTTCTTCCCTTTCTTCAGTGAGGGGGGATTAGCCAACAAAAAATGTGCCTTTTTGGAAAATAGGGAAAAACTTCTGGACATTCGTTAAACCATTTACTTAAATTTGATGACCTAGATATCTACTTTGCAATTTTATGGATCCTCAATGCAATTTGCTATTTTATTTACATCTATCAGCTGGTGTAAGGAAACTGTCTTATCATTTGGGGATTATTTGTAGTTCATTAGTCATTACACAGAAGTGCTATCTCTGGTTGAACATAAAATTGTTGAAAGACCTGTCAGATTTGAATGAAGGCCTTTGTGCGGTCAGTTGTCTTCATCTCATTTTCAAAACAAGCATCTTATATGATCCAATAGGAATATATACACGACTACACGAGTAAAGTATAAAGTTTCATGTTGAACTATGAGGCAAAACATTCTGCAAGTTATGGAGTTAGGGAGAATAACATGATTGTTAACTCAAATAGATCCTATCGGTATGGCAGGTGTTGAGTTCGGAGGGATGAAACATGTAGGTCCCAAATGAGAAATGACTGATAAGCTGCTAGATTGTCTTATTGCAAAACCATGCCTAAACTAGTTCCATATTATTATATCTTGATATTTTTAAAATATTCTCCACATTCAAAAAGCTAAATTTGAGTTTTCTTTTTATATAAACGGAGTAAATTTGCTCAGTAACATGGTAACCTTTTTCCCATTGCCACCTAGGCGTTTGCCGAATGGATTCTTTACACGTCTAGTGGAATTTCTAGTGCTTTGTACCATTCATGTGATGTGGGCACCTGGTGCATACTATCTTTTCGTGTATTACAGGTAAGATGCTCATCACATACTGCTAGTTTACATATCATTGACATTTATTGGACCAAGTATCATGGCCATGTGTATTATTATTCTAATACGAGGTAGACCACCTTGCACCTTCTGGTTGACAGTCAACTTCAGTTTAGGAAAAGGCCCAAGAGGAACACGAGCATAATTTACAAGTTTACATGTAGTTGCATCCAATGAATATATATTTTTAGCATGCAGGCCCTCGGTGCATGAACTCGTGCAATCATGTATACCTAATTAGTTTACATAATAACATTGATGTATCCTAACGTATAGGCTTCTACTGTATCATAATAACATCGATACAACAAAAACAACAAAGCCTTCGGTCCCAAACAAGTTGGGGTAGGCTAGAGGTGAAACCCATAAGATCTCGCAACCAACTCATGGTTCTGGCACATGGATAGCAAGTTCCCACGCACCCCTGTCCATGGCTAGTTCTTTGGTGATACTCCAGTCCTTACGGACTCCTCCCATGTCAAGTTCGGTCTACCCCGACCTCCCTTGGCATTATCAACACGCTTTAGTCGTCCGTTATGCACTGGAGCTTCTGGAGGCCTACGCTGAATATGCCCAAACCATTTAAGACGATGTTGGACAAGCTTCTCTTCAAACGGTGCTATCCCTATCTCGTATTTTTCATTCTGGACCCAGTCCGTCCTTGTGTGGCCACACATCCATCTTGACATGCGCATCTCCGCGACATCTAACTGTTGAACTTGTCTCCTTTTAGTCGGCCAACACTCAACGCCATACAACATTGCGGGTTGAATCTCCATTCTGTAGAACCTGCCTTTTAGCTTTTGTGGCACTCTCATGTCACAGAGAACGCTAGAAGCTTGGCGCCACTTCATCCATCCGGCTTTGATTCGATGGTTCATATCTTCATTGTTATCTCCATCCTTCTGCAGCATTGACCCCAAGTATCGAAAGGTGTCCTTCTGAGGCACCACCTGCCCATCAAGGCTAACCTTCTCCTCTTCGTGCCTAGTAGTACTAAAACCGCACCTCATGTACTCGGTTTTAGCTCTACTAAGTCTAAAACCTTTTGATACGCAATTTTTATATTTAATGCAATCCTAATAAATTGAAAGCTGATGGATGAAGTTGGAAGTAAGGAACATGATGGCAGTTCCGTCGTGACAAATAGAAGTGACGCAGCATTATTTTTCCTGGTTGATGCTAGTAAGCACCCTTTTTCATGGCGATTAATTGGTTTAACATCGAGGACAAGCATTTTATAGTGAGGTACTGTTATGGACCTTGGTCCAAAACAGGGAGATTTGAGAAGAATTAAGGTCCAACTACCAAGCATAGGGCACTTGCCCTAAAGATGTATGTGGACCTGTTTTCTTGCCCGCTTTCGGACGCACACATCGCCGCGGTGTTGGCCATGTTCGGTTGGGAGTCGCCGGCTGTGCCTCTGGAGGGGGCGGAAGTGTGCTAACGGCCACACCGGCGGCATGGTAGGAGTTTGCAATGAATACGCAACCCTTGAGGATGATGGTGTGGAATGTTCGCGGGCTAAATGCGCCTGCCCGTCGGAACGCTGTTTACCAGGTGGTGACTGCGGCCAGTCCGGCCATAGTGTGTCTCCAAGAAACCAAATTACATGATGTATCGCTAAATGTTATACGACAATGCCTCGGTGCTAAGTTTGGGAAGTTCTTCTACTTGCCTGCGCTGGGAACGCGCGGTGGGATCTTGGTGGCTTGGGATGCCACAATAACTCGACTTTCAAACCCGCATTATACCAACCATATGCTAACGGCGCTAGTCAAGTGCCCCGATGATGAACAACCTTGGTGGCTCACGTGTGTGTATGGGCCACAAGAGGAGAGTGAGAAGGTGGAGTTTCTGCAAGACTTGGTGGATATTCGAGATCTCCACGTGGGGCCTTGGCTTGTGGCCGGGGACTTCAATCTCATTGCTTGTGAGGAGGACAAGAACAATGTCATGATTAACCGCAGGATGCTGGGGAGGTTTCGCGCAAAACTAAACTTCCTAGAGCTAAAGGAGATATATTTAAATGGAAGAAGGTACACGTGGTCAAATGAAAGGAGAGTCGACACTTTGGAAAAGATCGACCACGTGTTTGTTTCTAATGAATGGGATGTGGCGTACCCAGCAAGCTTTCTTTCGGCCTTGGGTACGGCGGTCTCGGATCATTGTCCGTTGGTGCTGGATATGAATGTATGCATCAACACGAAGAGTCGATTCAAATTTAAATCCTTTTGGATTAGAGCAGAAGGATTTATGGATGTGGTGAAGCTGGCTTGGAGCTCAACACCTGCTGCCTCAAACGACTATCTTACGCTGCAAAACAAGCTAAGAGCCACTGCGGTGAGTCTCCAAAGGTGGAGTGACCATTGGATCGGGAATGTGAAGCTGCAAATAGCTATTGCTCTTGAAGTTATAAAGCAACTTGACACCGCCATGGAGGGAAGAGCTCTAACTGATGCCGAGAGGGAGCTAAGGAAATGCCTGAAAAAGAAGCTCATTGGTTTGAGTTCCCTGGAGAGGACGATAATGAGGCAAAGGTCAAGGCTGCTGCAATTGCGTGAGGGGGGGCGGTAACACTTGGCTTTTCCACCAGCAGACCAGCCAGATGCAAAGAAAGAATGTTATAAGATCTGTGAAGCACAATGGGAACCTATATGCTGGGCAGGACGAGGTTGCGTCGGCAGTGGATGCCTACTTTGGTGCGGCATTTGGTACCTCGGATGCTAGGAACCATACTCTCAATTTGGATATGCTAGGCCTGCCGCACCTGGACTTAACACATCTCAAGCACCCGTTTACGGCTGACGAAGTGGAGAAGGTAATCAAGAGCATGCCACTAGATAAAGCTCCGGGACCAGACGGGTTTACCGGGAGGTTTTATGCAACATGTTGGAACATCATCAAGGAGGGCTTCATGAAGGCAATGGACTGTTTCTACAAAGGAGATATGAGAGGTTTAGCCGCAATCAATAAGTCTTTAGTCTCGCTTTTGCCCAAGAAGGAGGGAGCACTGAAGGTGGGCGATTTCCGACCAATAAACCTTGTTCACGGGGCCATCAAGATATTTGAGAATGTGCTTGCTTGTCGGTTGGTGGAGGATCTACCTAAGCTAGTTGGCAACCATCAAAGTGCGATTGTAAAGGGCAGATCATTGCATGGTAACTTCATGCTTGTGCAGAGCATGGCACGACGGTTGCACGCCTTGAAGAATTCAACCGTTCTGCTCAAGCTTTACATATCAAAAGCCTTTGACTCAGTACAATGGCCTTTTCTAATTGAGGTTTTGCAACAGATGGGCTTCGGGCCGAGGTGGAGATCTTGGATATGCAGGATCCTTGCAACATCGACCACCAAGATCATGGTTAATGGTGATCTGGGTGACACGATCTACAACTGTAAAGGGTTGCGGCAGGGTGACCCCATCTCCCCCATGCTTTTCATCCTAACTATGGACCCCTTGTAAAGGATGTTCGAGGTTGCTATGAGTAGAGGAGTGCTGTCACCTCTGGCGCGGGTAGGCATGAGGAAGCGCCTATCCATCTTTGCAGACGATATAGTACTGTTTGTCAAGCCTAATCCGATGGATCTTGAGGTCTGCAAGTGCATTTTCGAGCTGTTTGGGGAGGCGGCAGGGCTGAGAATCAACATGCGCAAATCAGCGGCCCTACCTATCAGATGCTCTGAGGAGAAGATAGCTATGGCATGCAACGAGCTTCAGTGTCCCTTGGGATCGTTCCCAATCAAATGCCTTGGGCTACCACTATCGTTAAGGAAGCAATTAGCGACTCAGTTGCGGTACTTGGTTGATCATATGGCAAATAGATTGCCAAAGTGGAAGGCAACACTTATGCCAAAGAGTGGCCGACTAACTCTGGTGCAGTCCGTCCATGCCAATCCATGCTATGATGGCACTTGATCTCCCTATGAAAACTATCGCGGCAATGAACAAGATTTGCCGAGGCTTCTTATGATGTAGAAGAGCTGAAGCGGATGGCGGCAACTGTGCGGTTGCATGGGACATGGCGTGTACGCCGAAGTGGGCAGGTGGTTTGGGGCTGGCAAACCTAAGATGGATGAATGTCGCCATGCAGGCCCGTTGGCCGTGGCTTAAAAGGACCGATGAGTCAAGGCCGTGGAATGAGTTCCGAATCAAAGTCGCGGACGAAGCAAAATGCTGTGCCAGGCAGCTATGAAGAGTACAGCGCGGTCGGGCCGCACAACACTTTTTTGGGAGGACAGATGGTTACATGGCCAAAGAATTCAGGAGATTGCACTGCGTGTGTATGACCTAGTTACACCCCGAACACGGAGGATGAGATTGGTCAGTACAGCTATGGAGAGCGGATCTTGGGCGATGGACTGCAACCCCAACTTTAGGCCGGGCACCCTACATGAATTTCTCTCACTTTGGCAGGTGGTTAATGCTTGGGATGCATCTGATGATGCGCCGGATGAGATAACATGGTCGTGGGAGGCAAATGGGCGGTTCTATGTGAGCTCAGCGTATGCGGCTAGGTTTTGGGGACGGGAGGTAATCCCAACGGCCGACTTGACATGGAAGTCGAATGCTCCTATGCAATGCAGATTCTTCACCTGGCTGGCCATGAAAGACAGATGCTGGACCTCAGACCGTCTTGTGCGAAGAGGTCTACCTCACCAGGCTGCATGCCCTTTCTGTGATCAAGAGGAGGAAACAATCAACCATATAATGCTCACGTGTGTGTTTGCTAGAACAATTTGGGCGGCAATTTGTGCTGCGTTGGGTTCACCAGATTGGACCCCCTCTCCCCAAGACTCACTGGTGGAGTGGGCAATCGACAAGCGAAGATCGAACAGTGTGAGTATGAAGGATCTGCGCACCATCTTCGCACTTACTTGGTGGGAATTGTGGAAGCATAGGAATGCCATTGTCTTTGAGGGAGCGCAGCCTTCGATCGCGCAGTTGCTACAAAAGGTGAGTTATGAGGGTTTGGTTTGGTCCTCCGCTGGACTACTGAAAGGGAATGTAACTCCCTTCTTTAGTAGGGTAGAGAGGTGGGTGAGTGATGAAGATTAGCATGTACTAAAACCCTGTAAACTATGGTGGAGGCACTCTTTGCCTTTCTTCTTTAATATATGATATGCACACTCGTGCATATTTGAGAACAAAAAAGTTAAGAGGATCAACAAATTGAAGGAGAGAGAAAAAGACAGAAATTGCCGAACCAAACCATCCATTGACACATACACAAACAAAATTAGAGTTCATTGACATATTTAACAACATTTGGCACCATGAAAACAACATTTGCGGGGCTGCATGCATGATGCATCACTCTGATGCAGAGGCCAGGGGTGATCCTCCTTTTCTAAAAAAAATGAAAACAACATTTGCAAGAGAGGCGTCTGCCATTGAATAAACTGAGGCAAATAAGGTATAGTATATATGTGTATTCTTTTCTTTTAGTTTGAAAAAACAATTCAAGAAACATTAGACTAAACCAAATTTAAGGATCCAGATTAGCACTTTCCATTTTATATGTATGTTCCCTGTGAAGACACAAGGCTAAATCCAAAAAGCTCAGAACAAAAACATAAGTAGAAAATATATGCAGCATCTGAGATGAAAAATATATGATCTTTTACAAAAAGAACAAAAAAAACCAAGATTTGCCACAACTGCGACATCTGAGAACACAACTGTTGAAATCTCCTTTCATTAGATAATTAAGTAATTAAGCACACGAAGAACTGCATGCTGTTAATTAACATGGAAATGATATACAGGCTGCAGCACAGCAGTCAACACTCGTCCGAATATCATAACCAGGAGAACAAATTTTAGAAATTCAATCAGATGTACAAATTCTTACTAACAATTTTCACTGTCATTGTGTCTTCCATTTTGCATTTTTTTAGAACTTCCCATTTTGCAGCTAGGACAATAATTTGTTTGGAGTTGTATTTTACGCCCAGTTTGGTCCCAATACCGGACTTCCAAACGGAGCTTAAGAGATACAGATGCTCCGCTCCCACCCCCGCCTAGCTCCCTCCCACCTCTAGCCCCGCTGCCGTCGAATCCCCGCCGGCGGCCCTCCTCCCAACCGCGCGCCCCCTCCAGCCCCTCCCCCGCGGCCCCCGCCATGACTTCCTCCGGCGCTGACCCTGCTGGGCGCCGAGCGACCCTTTCCGACGGCGACCGCGTGTCCTCTGGTGGCTGCGAGTTTGACTCGAAGAGCGAGTCCTCGTTGCGTTCCTACAACGACGTCGTCCGGACTCCGCCGGCTCCTGCCCCGACGCCTCCGGCACTGCCTACCCCGGCGCCCCCCCTGACAGCCCGCCGCAACCCGCCTCGGCCCCCGCTCCGAAGTGCACCGCGTCTTCGGCGGGGTTCAGGTCGACGCCGACGGCTTCCAGCAGCCGCGGCGCAGGCACCGCGGCAACCGCCCGCGCTCTCCGGCCGGGCCAAGTCCCCCGTCGCCGGAGGAGGTCGCGGGGCCCTGCTTCCGCTGCCTCGACCATCGCCATTGTGTCCGAGACTGCACCAATGACATCCGCTACCGTCGATGCCTCGAGTCTTGCCACGACTCGCGCTCCTGCGACAACAGGCGCCGCGAGGCCGCCGGGTGTACCCGCACCACCAACGACCACGTCGGCCCCTCTGTCGTGGATGCTGCCACGCGCCAGGCCACTCCCCCGCCGCCACCCCAGCCGTGCCGGGCCGTGCCTCCGTCGTCGCCCCAGTCGCTGGCGGCCGCCCTGGTCGTGGCGCCTCCCCCTGCACGCCGGAGCCCGAGCCTGTGCGAGTCATCATGGCCCACTCCGTCAAGATGGAGGAGGCGGAGGACGTCCTCAGCCGCGCCATGGTCGCCTCCATCACCGGCAACCGACCACGTGTGTCCGGCGCTGAGGTCTCCGCTGTGCTCATCAACACGTTTGAGTTGGCCGACGGCGACTTCACCGTGCATGAGCACCACCCCGAGGACTTCTTGATCTTCTTCGGCTCCCACACCACCAAGCGCCGCCTCGACGGAGAGCACTTCATCAACTCGCCGCGATTCTCGCTCTCCCTCAGGCCATGGAGCAAACTAGCCCACGCCGGCTCCGGCGAGCTCGAGTACTGCGTCGAACTGGAACTCCGCGGCGTTCCGGCGCAGGCTTGGCACCTGTCCACCGCCGAGCACGTCCTGGGCATGAGCTGCTGGATCGAGCGCCTTCACCCGAGGACGCGTTCCAGGGCCAATCTGGCGACGTTCAAGCTGGCCGCGCGCACTCACCACCCCGACAGCATCCGCTGCGCCGCCGTCCTGGATATTGTTGAGCAGATCCCTGCGCGCCTGAGCCCTGACAAGCCCACCATCAGGACCCTCACTTACCCCATCGCCATTGCTATGGCCCGCGTCGAGCCAACTAGTGCTCCAGTCCTCCGCGCTCAGCATGGCACGGGACAGGGTGGGGATGGTGCGCACGACGGCGCCCACGACAACCGCAACCGCGCACCAGGACCCGGCCAAGGCAGGGCGCGCCGCCGGGGCCGCAAGCGCCGGTGTACGGACGCTCCGCCGCCCGGCCGCGCTGATGGCATGGCCATGGACGACGCGCTGTGGCGGGCACAGAACCGGCCCGGGCGTGTGGACGGACTTGCCATGTCGCATGCTTGGCCTGCTCCCGCCGGCGAGGGCGCGCCGCCGTCCGTACTGGGCCAGGAGCTTTGCATGGCATCGTGGCCTGGTCAGCAGGGGACCCACCCCCCTCGTCGACGTGCCAGAAAAGGAAGAGGCAGAGGATCACAAAGGGGCGCTTTGCAGGCGGGCCCTGTGGATAAGACTGTCGGGGACGCAGCTGTCCCCGCGACCATGACGACCGCGCCAGTTGCCAGCGCCACTTTGGCTGTCGCGGCCCCGATGGTGGGCGTGGTGGCAGGCCAGGCCCCAGATGGCGATCTCTCGTTGGCCGCGAACTCACCAGAACCAGCGCAAGATTTGAACCCGGCTGGGAACGGCGCGCTCGAGGACGATCGCGTGGGGGCCACGTCCGGCTTGTTCGATCCCATGCACTGTCGGGATCTGGACGCCGTCAGCGAGGTTCCTGATACGCCGCCAGCGCTTGCAGGCCATTTTGCGGCTCGGTCGGGGCAAAGCAGCAACCCCCCCCCCCCCCACACACACACGCTAGCGACTGGGGAGATGGGCCCTAGTGGCGGCGACTACCTGCCCCTCGGACCCCACGCGGAGGCCAGCGCGCTGTCCCCGACAGACTCGCAACCACCCAATCCACTACCCCTGACGCCTGAGTCGCGGCTGGACAGGCCCCAAGCCCAGCCCACTATGCAGGAGGCCGCCGCGGGCCTCGTTGTCGCCCATCCCATGCAGATGGGAGCCTAGCATGGCTCCCCACGCCCGACACCGGGGAGGTTCGCGTCGCCGCCAATCACGCTACGCCGATCTCGCGCACGCCCTTGCAAGCCGAAGACTTGGACCCTGGGAGAGTTCCTCGCGGCCGCAACGAAACACATCACCGTGGCTTTGCCAACTCCAGGGAAGAGACCGCGCCGCCCGCTGAACTTCACGCCTAGATGTGGTCGATTGGCCACCATCGCCGTCTCGTCGGCTGCGCCGCCCACTGCTGAGCGCCGCGCGCAAGTTCAGCTCCTCCGCACGCTCGGAATTGTCGGGACCAACCAGAGGATCACTGCCGCCGAGATGAAGGCGTACGATGACATGTTTGCGGTGCCCATCCCGCTCTCGGTGCTCACGGCCATCGCTGCCCTGGTAGACCGAGAGCTACCCGCGGACTTCTCTACCGCGGCTGCTGCGACGGCCACCGCTCGGATGGCCGGCTCGCCATAGGGCTATCGTGATGTCCGTCCCTGTCGATCATGTCCACCCATGGATCACGATATCAAGATAGCTATATGGAATGTGCGCGGCCTTAACGCGCGTGCCCGGCGCTATGCCGCTAGATCGTTGCTTAACACCACCGGAGCCTCTATTGTATGCCTACAAGAAACTAAAATGGCTTTGATCTGCTCGTCCGTTGTCCTCGATGCCCTCGGTTCGGAGTTTGACGACTACACGTACCTCCCAGCGAATGGTACGAGGGGAGGCATCCTGCTCGCGTGGAAGAGCAGGGTCGTGTCCATCACTGCCCCCCTGTTCACCACAAACGCCGTCACGACAAGAGTGGCCACGGCTAGTGGCACGCCGTGGTGGATGTCCGTCGTTTACGGCCCCCAAGAGGACGAGGAAAAGATCGCCTTCCTGCAGGAGATCCGCGATATACGCGCGGACTGCCCCGGGCCGTGGATGCTCTGCGGTGACTTTAACTTGATCTTACGCGATGAAGACAAGAATAACGGCAAATCGCCGCATGATGGGAAGATTCCGCCGCCTCGTCAACGACCTCGCGCTCAAGGAGGTATACCTCAATGGAAGACGATTCACGTGGTCCAACGAGCAAACTCCGCCCACCCTGGTGCACCTGGACCGCGTGTTTTGCACCATGGACTGGGAGGACGCGCATGGTGACTGCCACTTGAGATGCCTCGCCTCCGTCGTGTCCGACCATTGCCCGCTCCTCCTCGATTGCGCGCCCACACATGTAGCGCCCCGGAGGTTCCACTTCGAGGATTTCTGGTTGCGGCTCGACGGATTTCACGACACGGTTGCCGCGGCTTGGGGATCGGTGCACGACCCGGACCCTTTCCGGCGTCTTATGCCGCGCCTTCAGAGCACTGCCCGCACACTGACGAGTTGGAGCGCCAAGTCCAAGGGTTGCATTCGTGACAAGATGGCCATCTCCCGCGAGCTCATATCGCGTTTTGACAAAGCCCAGGAAGACCGCACGCTCTCCCCCGCGGAAGATTGGCTGCGAAAACAGCTCAAGATCTCATACTTGGGGCTGGCTTCTCTCGAGCGCACGATCGCGAGGCAGCGAGCGCGGATCCCCATGCTCAAGGACGGCGATGCTAATACAGCCTTCTTCCACCGGCAATGTTCATTCCGCCGACAGAAGAATCACATATTCAGCCTTGTGGTCGAAGGACAAGCGATCACTGATCAGGAGGGAATGGCCCAAGCGGCCTTCACGTACTTTGACGATCTACTTGGCTCCTCCGCCGCCCGCAACCACATGCTGGATCTATCGCAGATCATCGAACCCCATGACCTAACTGACCTCGAGGCACCATTCAGCCCGGAGGAGATTTGGGACGCCGTCAAGCGCCTCCCGGCCCGCAAAGCGCCAGGGCCGGACGGATTTACCGCGGAATTCTTGCGGGCCTGTTGGAGCATCATCAAGCAGGACTTCTTCGACGTCTTCCAGCAGCTCTTTGAGGGTCGTGGATTCAGCAAGCTCAACCAGGCCCTCTTGACATTACTCCCAAAGCGAGCAGATGCGTGCCAACTCCGTGACTACCGGCCAATATGCCTCATTCACCTTGTGGCGAAGATATTCGCGAAGGTGCTATCGCTCCGCCTAGCGCCCAGATTAGGAGACATGGTTAGCCGCAACCAGAACGCTTTCATCCCGGGACGGAGCCTGCACGACAATTTTGTCCTCGTCAAGCAATCGATGAAGCTGCTGCACCAACTTGGGGCTCCGAGAGTGATGCTCAAGCTAGACCTAACGCGCGCCTTCGACTCCCTATCCTGGCCCTTCCTTTTCGAGGCCCTTGGCCAATACGGATTCGGACCTCGCTTCAGGGAGTGGCTCGCGATCTTGCTATCATCTTCGAGCACTCGGATCATGATCAATGGTGAGCCGGGACCGCTAGTTTGGCATCGCTGCGGGCTGCGCCAGGGCGACCCCGTATCCCCGCAGCTCTTCGTGCTCGCCGTGGACATCCTTGGGCGCCTGATCAGCCGCGCCCACGATGCCGGCATCTTGCAGCGGCTGCACCCCCGACAAGACATTCCGGCCATATCCCTGTACGCCGATGACGTGATGCTATTCTGCCACGCCACGCACAGCGACGTGGAGGCCGTCCGCGCGATCCTGGCCCTATTCAGTGAAGCAAGCGGCCTCCGCGTGACCCTCAATGGCGACCCCGAGGCGGATGCAACAATTGATCAGATGGGATGTGCGAAAGCGGGGCTGCCCATTACTTATCTTGGCATCCCGCTCACGCTACGCCGCCCCTCAGCTGCCCAACTACAACCCCTCGTCGACTCGGTGGCTGCTCGGCTCCCCGCATGGAAAGCATGGCTCATGAACAAAACCGGGCGGCTGGCTTTGGTCAAATCGGTGCTCACCGCGATTCCGATACATCAACTGCTCGTGTTCGCGCCGCCCAAGAAGACCTTGAGACAGCTCGAAAAGGTCCAGCGCGGCACTTTGTGGGCTGGGCGCGCTGTTGCTAATGGCGGACACTGCCACGTCAACTGGCGACGTGTGTGCCGCCCGCTCGAGTACGGCGGCCTCAGGGTCCAGGACCTGGAGCGTGCTGGCCTCGCACTACGCCTGCGCTGGATGTGGTTCTCCCACACGGACGACGAGCGCGCATGGCGAGGCCTCGACCTCCAGTTTTCCCGCGAGGAGCGCGCATTGTTCCTCGCATCGACGACAATGGAGCTTGGCGATGGACTGACGGCACTGTTTTGGGATGACCGATGGCTCAACGGTCAGTCCATGCGTGAACTCGCACCGGCACTCTACCAATGCATCCCCAAACGGCGACGCAAGTCAAGAACGGTGGCCGCAGGCCTAGCGGGCAACGCTTGGGCTCGTGACATTCAAGGAGTGATAGGGATCCATGAGATTGGCCAATATCTCAGACTTTGGCAAGCCGTGCAGCACATCAGCCTATCAAACCGGCCTGACCGAATGCTCTGGAGATGGGCGGCTAGTGGCACCTATTCGGCACGGTCTTGCTACGCTGCAACCTTCCACGGGTCCATGAAATGCCCCTCCTGGAAGCTTACTTGGAAGAGCTGGGCACCGCGCCGCGTCCATTTCTTTCACTGGTTGGCTAGCCGGGACCGGTGTTGGATGGCGGATCGACTCGCCCGTCGCGGCCTGCAGCACCATCCACGATGCCTCCTCTGTGATCAGGCCCCAGAGTTGATGTGGCACCTGCTCCTAGAATGCCCGTTTACGCGGCAAACCTGGCACGACGTGCTGGCTTGGGCGAGGATACCTTCACAACCGCCAAGCAATGAGCCCACCCTCACGGACTGGTGGCAATGAACGAAAGGGCAGACCCCACATGCGTTACGGAAAGGCCTGCAATCCATCGCCATGCTCGTCCCTTGGATGATCTGGAAACAGCGCAATGAGTGCGTCTTCGAGAATGCGCGCCCCTCGGTTACCACACTCGTAGATAGGATTAAGGCCGAAGCCAAATGTTGGGCACAAGCTGGCGCATTGGGTCTCAGGGTAGTCCTTCCCACTAACTGGGATGTTCACTGATAGGGTGCTAACCCATGTAACCACCACCTCCTAGGAGGATTGTATCTTCTCATCTTTCCAATGAAATGAAATGCAAAGAGTCCTTTGCGTTATCTCGAAAAAAAAAGATACAGCTGTATCCAAGTAGTTAATAAACCACAGAAATGCTTAAAAACTGACCCCAGATTCTTAAGATTTCCCAGCGAACGCCCAGAATTGCCATGCGAAAACAGATAAAATTGCCATGATGTTGCAAGGGATTTGCCATGCTCTAAAGCAAAAATTACCATGTACTCCCTCTGTAAACTAATATAAGAACGTTTAGATCACTAGTTTAGTATTCTAAACGCTCTTATATTAGTTTACGGAGGGAGTAGTACAAAAAATAGAAAAACTGCCATGCTGCGCAGTGTAATTGACATGCGTTCAATCTGTATCTGCGGGTCCTAAGGGCGGTCGCTGGGATTGCTTAGAAAACTGACGTTCGCTGGTTAGTGGTGTCCATAAACTAACTCATCTCTATCACACGCCATCCTTAATGGGCATAAATGTTCTTCCAACCGGCCACAGGGCCCATGCCCATCTGACCTTAACATGCCGAAAGTCCAGTACAAACCTACTTACGAGTGGTTGAGAAAGTTCTCACCAGAGAACAATTATATGCGACCTCATGTGCTCCATCTATTGAGTTAACCTTTATAGTACCCTTTGGGAATCTTGATGTCATGATTGATATATTCATAAAGCATAACTTACGCAGTTCTCTAACAGGCCGTGTATTCTAGTAAAGATGGGTTAAGTAGATTTAGAGTAGAGGAAAACTGGGAATGCAATGTCTTGGTTGGATGGTATTTGTTTCCAGTCTGGACTTTGGCCTGTGAAATCATGTCCTTTGGCTGTTTTTCTGTTCAGCCCGTACACTGTAAAATCTCCCTGGCCCACCCTCCATGACCTCTTAATAGTGTTTACGGCCATCACAATTGTGGGCCTTATCAGCAAAATCACGTTCTTGCGATGTTTGAGCTAAAGCCGAAAAAATGTGTGTCGCATAACAAGTTTTTCCTGTTTGAAATACTTCTAATACATCGTTGGCCATGACCACTGGACTGTCTTGCTTCAGTTTTTGGACTTCTGGCTTTCATTCATGGCTGTTGTTGGTACATTCATATATATGGCTACAATTAAAGAAGCTTCAAAGCGAGCAATGCATACTGCTGTGTTTATTCTGACAGCTATTTTAGCTGCAACTGGTGCCACCAGGTATGGAAGTCACTGCTTAGTTTTCTTTGATCAAGTATCATGGACACTGGGTGCATCAATGTATGATAGTTACCATCTCAGATCTGCCAATATTGGTATAGTCGTTGCTATTGGTTCATTTGGCCTGCTTATTGGATGGATATTGGAATTCTCTACCGCACGAAGATTTGTATGCTGCTCGTGGCGAATTAACCTCAATGTGCCCCATAGGTGTGCTTGCATTCATAGTTTCATGAATATATGTCAGAAGCTAATTTGTGTATCCTCTGTATCTTAATTTCACATGCACACATCACGCTAACACTGTTGTGTTTAGGTTATAGCAATCACGTCTTCATTATTTCCTTTGGTTGGCTGATGCATTTTTCCTATTGCTGTTCTTTCTTACAGATGGCCAAACCTCGCGGCTTTGTTCTGGAATACTCTGGAGATGCTGAACAAGCGGTTCCGTTGGCTGTATTTACTTTTTGGTTTCATCACATTATCTTTTGCAGCTTTAAGCTGGAAGCTAGAATCAAATAGTAGCTATTGGATTTGGCACAGGTATGGAATCATTTCTTCAGTATTGAAAATGCTACATCATGTATTTTTTGTACAAGTTGTACTAAAGCTGCGACGAGTAATATGGATTGGTGGGAGTACTAAGTTTTGCAAGAGCACATTTTGTAGCATGATGTATATCATCTTGAAGCACAAAAAATACATTTTGAATATAGAGCGAACGCACTCAGTTGAAGAAAGTCTGCTTTTGTACCAGCACATTTGATGTATATTCTTATCCTTACTATGAACGAACTAAGGTGAAAATTGTTTTCTCTGCAGTATGTGGCACATAACTATCTACACATCTTCATTCTTCTTCTTATGTTCAATGCGTGTCAACACTACGAATCATAGTCCGGAGACAACCTATGAGTTGACAAGGCAAGATACCTTGCCAACGACAGAGTCAAGTCAGACCTAAGGAATATCGGGAGAACTGTACTCCATACCTTCTGGTGGTAAACTAGAGATCCATGGACAAAGGTCTTATCTTACTACAGCGAAGAGCTTGATACCAGATTCTTTCTGGCAGGATATATATGGCTCCCTTGCAATTTGGGATGTAACGCACAGTTATTTGAGGGATATTGGGACTACACATGTAAATTGGTTGTCACCTGCATCACATAATAATTGTAGATAGCATGGTGCAGGGAAAACATTGATTAGGAACTAGGCAGATCACTCGATTGGGTGTCACAGCTAGTCGGATGATATAGGTGGAAAACAAGTAGGCAAGGTTACCCAGGTTCATGCACTCTCGGTGGATGTAAAACTCTACTTCATGCTTGATTGTATTGATAGATGGGGTGTACAAAGTACAGGGATGATCTTGGGGTGTGTTTGATTGGCGAACCAAATGCATTGTAATGAAATGGTTCCATTCCAGTGGAACGGGTCAGTTTCATTCTAGTGTTTGGTAGTAGGCAAAAAGTACAATGGGTTGGTTTCGCTCCTGTATTTGGTTAAAGAGTTGTAATGAAAAGTAGAAAGCATAAAATTTGAATTTTTGTTTGTATTTTCAAGACAAGTAATGTAATGTTAGCTCGTCCCAAATTAATTGTCTTGGATTTGTGTAGATATGGATGTATCTAACACTATTTGTATTTAGACAAATCTAAGACAATTAATTCGGGACAAAGGGAATATATACGTTGACAAGCATGACACATTCAACACATTATGGGAATGTTGCATGAAAAACAAACAAAAAATCCTATGGAACACCTAAGATTTGATCTATGAAGATGCTAGTGTCACGTTCAATATGCAATCCTATCCGAGAGGAACTCGAAGGTCCTATCAAGGATAGAGCCACATGCAATCCTATCTGAGAGGAACTCGAAGGTCCTATCAAGGATAGAGCCACATATTGAACCGCTTTTGCAAGGTGGATATCATTACATCGTGCCATTATATAATAGTTGGGGATATATACAAGGCATACATACGTCACATGAATACATCAAAAACTCATACATGAGAA
Organism: Triticum urartu; assembly: GCF_056163025.1. Lineage (NCBI taxonomy): Eukaryota > Viridiplantae > Streptophyta > Magnoliopsida > Poales > Poaceae > Triticum > Triticum urartu. Next base: position 251,713,127 of record NC_141873.1, read on the forward strand.
TTGAGAAGAACATTCAACTATGGATGAAATACAAACAAAAACTCAAACGACATCCATCTTGCTAGCCTAAGCTAAAGCTGCCGACCAGGAATCTAACCCAAGACCGATGAAGAAGAAGAACTCCAAAACAAGTAAACATTGCTCTCATGTCATGATCATCGCATTACCTGTACCTGCAACTGTTGTTGTAGTAATGTGTGAGTCATGAGGACTCAGCAATCCCATTACCATGGGTGTCAAGACTAGCAAAACTTAATGGGTATGGAATGGATAAGTGGCGAGGTTGCAGGAGCGCTACGCATTGTTTGGTGGCTAACTTACGAATACAAGAGTAAGATGAGAAAGTACGCAAACGGTCGCAAACTAGTAATGATCAAGAAGTGATCTTGAACTACTTACGTTCAAATATAACCCCATCGTGTTCTCTTCTCGAACTCACTTGAAAAGAAACGATCGCGGTTACGCACGTGGTTGGTGTACTTTAATTGAGTTTAGTTCAAGTCCACTACAACCAGATATTAAAAATTCCCATCTGCCACATAATCGTGGGCACGACCCTCGAAAGTTTAAACCCTGCAGGGGTGTCCCAACTTAGCCCATGACAAGCTCACGATCCGCGGAGACAACCCTCCATCTCGGGACCCTCCGATCAGACTCGGAATCCCGGTGCACAAGACATTTTGACAATGGTAAAACAAATCCAGCAAGACCTCCCGGTGTGCCGACACCCTGATAGTAGCCGCACGTATCTCGTCTCAAGCCATGACCGGATGAACACTACGTACGGCAGCCGAAAACCCCAGGTGAAGGGGTGGCACCGCAAGTGGCTCTGTTTTGGGACCAACACCATCAGCACCGCCCCCTTGTATTATGTGGAATTAAGAATCCTCATGTTGATGATGCCCTATGCCAGTTAATTATTTAATTCAATATTATTATGTTGGCAAATGTTAAAACCGATGTTGGGCCTTGCCGGAAGAGTTTTATTCAAAGCAAACTGTCAAGAGGGGCTCATAAACCCTCGCCGTGTTAGGGACGCAAAATCAAGGAACATAACACCGGTATAACGGAAACTAGGGCGGCAAGAGTGGAACAAAACACCAGGCAAAAGGACGAGTCTTCCATCCTTTATCAAGTATATAGATGCATTAATTAAATAAGAGATATTGTGATATCCCATGATATCCATGTCTCAACATGGAACAACCTGCAACTAGCAACGCTATAAGAGGGGTTGAGAAAAGTGGTAACATAGCCAAACAACGGTTTACTGGGGCGGTGGAAAAGGTTAGAGGTTGTTTCATGGCATATAGGGAGGCTTGTTAACAAGTGGTAGGTAGCGTGACATAGCGGTAGCATCAAGACAACTAGCATAGGAAAGATAGTAGTGAGATCCAGGGTAACGATCATCTTACCTGAAATCCCGCTAGGAAGAAGATCGCGTCCATGAAGAAGACGAACCCACGTAGTCGAACGAATCCTCACGATCGCAACAAAACAGGAACTATCGAGAAGAATCACAACCGGAAAGAAGCAAACAACATGGTAAACACACAACACAAAACATGACAAGATGCTCAACCAAGTATGATGCATGACAAGGCTATATGATGCTACTCATGGCAAGAAATGATGCATACAAGAACAACACATCAAAGTAAGTTTAAATGAGGCCGGAATCAACATGTAACACTTTCGGAAACTCCCCATATGCAAATTTTGAGATTGGTCCAGGTCTGAATAACACATAATGTTGAAGTTGTTAAACAACAAGTTAAAGTGCACCATGATGATCTACGCGTCTTTCTAGTCAAGTTACATGCAAAGTTCATTTAATTTGGAGCTACGGCCTAGAAGATATGAGCAAAACAAGTTAAACATGGCATTGATGCAAATGCAAGCAAAACACAATCACAAACACTCTAAAACATGGATGCAACATGGCATGATGAGACTACATGCAAAACCAAGAAAGTTACGTATAGAGCATGCTCCAAACGGAGCCACAGTTCAACACAAACACACGAAACAAGCTTAAAGGACAAGCTGTCCAAAACAGCAACTAGGCATCTTACAAGCATCATAACAACATGCTACAAGAACAAGATAGGCACAAACATGATATGCACTTAAAGTACAGATTACATGCTTCAATTATCATCAAGGTTCAGGTTCATAGGCATCAAGATTAATCCAACATGATCAATGCAACAAGCCACTTTATAACACAAATTATGACTTGGTGAAAAACTGGACTTACGTGTGAGCAGGAATAACATGTTGACATGTTGGAGGCATGAAACGATGAGGCTACAGTGCAAGAACATAACAAGAAAAAGCATGGCATTAAATTAAAGGTTAAACCTGGCAAAAAATGATTACTAAGCATCTCCGTATAACCTCTAGATCAATGACATTCATCAAGACAAGATTGCAAGTTATAACAGATTCTCAAACTTGGTGAAAAACAGAGTAAGGCTAAAAACAGATTCACGATGCACACTTTGAGACAACAAAAGTATATGCTACAGGAACATTTTATGGCATCAAAGAGCATGAAAAGCATGTACATGTCAAGCACTACAAAACATGAACAATGAGATATTGCTAGAAAACACTAGAACATGATCAAAACATCATGGCAAGATTGCAAATGATAACAGTTTCATAGACTTGGTGGAATTTACTGGACATGGCAGAAACAGCGATAAGTAGGAACTCGTTTACAAGATTGTGCAACTCACCACAAAGCATATCATGGCATATGAATGTAACCAATAGCAAGAATACATAATTATGCAGCTACTCATGGCAAGAGCATGGTCATAGGATGCACATATCACTAGCCATTCACATGAAAAAAATGAACTTACTGTTAACAGACTGACAACAACATTATTTAGCAAATTGAGAGCATAGTAATGACAAGCTACAATACCCCATAATTGCAAACAAGGGCATTTATGGATAAAGCATAACAAAATCTACAAAACATCCTTACTGAGCATCTCCAGATTATGCATGGATTCACTAGTAGCATCAAGTTAACATGGCAACATAATATAGCAGGTTCAGACTTGGCAGAAATCATCGTCGCTGAAATCAGTAACAACAAGTGCCCTACTTTGCAAGCTTGTGCTAGTCACCACAGGGCACATCAAAATACATGGATTGCACCACTGTAAATATGGCATGAATGTGCTCTTAAAACATGTTGACATGGTGCTCAAAAGAAAATCACACAAAATGATATGGAAAAGACAAATAGGCAAGTTACAACAATCTTTAGGAGGTTATATCATTTAGCACTTTTGCAACAAGGATTAAGGCATGAATATAAATAGTAAAATGCATGCAGACAACACCATCATCTAGAGCGTTCAAAGATGAACATTTGTACATATTATGCACGCAAAAACGGAGCAACATGCACAAAGTTACAAGCAATCAAAGATGCACACATAATGTTGAGAATCAGGGGCTTGGAAGAATTTCGACCTCGCGGAAAAGTGGACGAGGAGGTGTGGGACGAGGAGATCCGGGACGGAGACGACCATTTGGATCGGGAACCGGTGGATCTGGTCCACCTGACTAGATCTCGCCGGAGATGACGACGTGGCGGCGGCCGACGACGAGGGCACGGCGGGCGGCGGCGGTGAGCCGAGGCGGCGGCTGCGAGCGGCGGCGGGGCGGCTGGCGCGGGCGCAGGCGGCGGAGGGCGCGCGGACCAGGAGGGCCGCGGATGGGCTTGCGGGCCCACACGGTGCAGCGCGGTGGAGACGGCGGCGGGGGTGACGTGGCGGCGGTTGTACGTGTCCGGTTGCCCGACAGACGTGTCTGGTGGCGCGAGGAGGAGGGAGGCTTGGGTTTGCCCGTGATTTGAGGAGGGGGAGGCTAATTTATAGGTAGAGGGAGCTAGGAGAGGGCTATTGAGGTGCGGTTTTCGCCCACATGATCGTGGTCCAACGACGAAGAGCATGGATGGGGTTTAGATGGGATAGTGGGCTATTGTGGAGGGGTGCTAGGCTGCAAAGAGAAAGGGATCCGGCGGTTAACGCGGTTAACCGTTGGGGCATAAACGACCTCCAAATGGGACGAATTTGACATGCGGTCTACCGGTGATATACCAAGACCACACGTCAACTCTCGGCCCATTCCAAGAACGTTTTTATCCCGCTCATGAAACAAGATCTGGGAGGTGCAGCGGGTGCGTGTGAGAGTGTGGTTGGGCTTAGAACGGACAACGGAGGGAACTGGGAGACCCGAACAGATGCAAGTTTTGGAAAACATGCAGATGAAATGCAGATGATGACATGGAAAAGTGCAACACGCAAACAAATGACATGGCAATGATGACGAATAACTGGAAGACATCTGGCGCATCGGTCTCGGGGCATTACAGCTAGCAATGAGAGGGAAAGTGAAAGTGCAACTAATCCCGAGATGGTTTTGGTAATTAATAATAACATATATGTCATTGATCTAATGAACATTGATGGTAGATTTCCTAAAAAATAAATGATTGGCATGACATGGACTAATTGTGGACCCCTCAAAATGTGAAGAACAAGATGTGGATACCCAAGACTCTATATTTTTGGTTTAGTGATCCAAGATCACATTGAGTCCCTTAGGAAAGTCAATACTATTAAAAGGGGATGAGGTATTGTTGATGAGGTTGTTGCTCAAAGTGTTCAGTGATATTGCCCCGAAAATACTCAATCACTTTCCCACAATCACATCTGTCCAGATCCTAAGTCATCATTTCGGTCCCACCGATACTATCTACCCGGACTCATCGAGATGATCATTCTACTGCCACAGCCAAAACCCTAACGTTTCGGTCTGACCGAATTGGTTCTCGGTCTCATCGAGAAGGCCTTGCCAAGTTTCTGTGATGAAGTCGCTTAATTTCGGAATCATCGAGGCAAAACGATCAGAATTACCGAAGCGTGGCTCTATCCTAGCCATTGCACTTCGGTCTCACCGAGATGGTTTAATCGGTCTCACCGAAAACGCTAACGGTCAAGTCTTTTGCACTAGTCGGTCTCACTGATATTTTCATATCGGTGTCACCTAGTTAAAGGTCAAAGACTTGTAACCGTTGGATTTTTGGTGTTGCCTATTTATACCCCTCCACCACCACTCACTCTCAAGAGAGAGCCACCAGAGCGAAAACACAACTTCCACCATTCATTTTCTGAGAGAGAACCACCTGCTCATCTGTTGAAATCAAGAGATTCCATTCCTACCATTTGAACCTTGATTTCTAGCCTCTCCAAGTTGCTTTCCACTCCAATCCTTCTCCTACCCAAGCCAAGTCTATGTGAGAGAGATTGAGTGTTGAGGAGACTATCATTTGAAGCGCAAGAGCAAGGAGTTCATCACCAACACAACATCTATTACCTTTTGGACAATGGTGTCTCCTAGATTTGTTAAGTGTCGCTTGGGAGCCTCCGACATGATGTGGAGTTGAACCAAGAAGTTTGTAAGGGCAAGGAGATCGCCTACTTCATGAAGATCTACCCGAGTGAGGCTAGTCCTTCGTGGACGGAAGCCATGGTGGAATATGCAAGGTTGCTCCTCCGTCGACCCTTCGTGGATGGAGCCCTTCGTGGACTTGCGCAACCGTTACCCTTCGCGGGTTGAAGTCTCCATCAACGTGGACGTATGATAGCACCACCTATCGAAACCACGCCAAAAATCATTGTGTCTTCATTGCGTTTGAAATCTCCAAACCCCTCCTTTACTTACATGTGCAATGTTTTACTTTCCATTGCTACACTCTTAGAATTGCATGTTTAGGGTGATACTTGACTTGCTAGAATTGCTAAAATCTGCCTACAACTAAAATTGGGAAAATGTTAGGTTTTATTTGGTCAAGTAGTCTAATCACCCCCTCTAGACATACTTTCGATCCTACAAGTGGTATTAGAGCTTGGTCTCCATTGCATTGGTTTCACAACCTAGGAGAGTATGGCGTCTAGTGAGGGAAACTACCACCATAGAGGTCCATATTTTGATGGTACAAACTTTGCTAGTTGGAAGCATAAGATGAAAATACATATTATTGGTCATAACCTCGCCATTTGGGATGTTGTTCATATTGGCTTGCAAGGTGAATTCTTTGAGGATGGTAAAGAACCAGATCATGAAGCAACCACGAAAGAATTGAAGATGTTGCAATACAATGCTCAAGCTTGTGACATTCTCTTCAATGGTTTGTACTCCGATGAGTTCAACAAGATTAGCCGCCTCGAGAATGCAAAGGAAATTTGGGATACTTTGGTTGATATGCACGAAGGTACCGAGACCATCAAAGAATCCAAGTTGGATGTGCTTCAAAGCCAACTTGACAAGTTCAATATGAAGGATGGTGAAGGAGTCGCCGAAATGTACTCTAGGCTTGGTCTCATCACAAATGAGATTGCAGGCTTAGGAAGTGAAGAGATGACCAACAAATTCATCATCAAGAAGATCCTTAGAGCCTTGGAGGGAAAATATGATACCGTGCGCACATTGATCCAAGTGATGCCCAATTACAAAGATCTCAAGCCTATGAAAGTCATTGGAAGAATTGTTGCTCATGAGATGTCACTCAAGGACAAGGAGGAGATCCACAACAAGTCAAGTAGTGCATACAAAGCTTCAAGTGAAGCTCCTGCAACTTTAAGTAAGAGAGAGAAGGAGTAGAGATGATCATTATGAACGAAGAACTTCTCGAAGAAACAAGGAATCGAAAGGGAAATACAAGTCAATCAAGAGCTACTCTAGAAGAAGACATCAAGCTCATGTTGGTGAATGGGTTTCTGGCTCCGACTCCGACAACCACTCCGAGAGAAGTTATCACTCAGACTCCGACTATAGTCAAGATGAAGGTGTTGCTGGACTTGCTCTAGTATCATCCAACTCCCATGACTTATTTGATTCACCATATGAAGGAATTGGAAGATGCTTAATGGCTAAAGGCCCCAAGGTATCACATCCTGAGTATCTTGATTTCAATAGTGATGAGGATGATTTGCTTGGTGATGATGATTTGCTTGTTGATAAAACTAGTGATGTGAGCTATAATGTACGTACTTGGTAGTATTCATGATAGTCAAGATGAAATGAATGACAATGCTAAGAAGGAGATTGAGCGTCTAACTAAAGAACTAAACAGTCTTAAGTAATCTCATAAAACAACTCAAGAAGATCACATAGAGCTTCTAAGAACTCATAAGACGCTTCGAGAAGCTAAATTTAGAGCAAGAACATGAGCTTCTTAAAGCAATCAATGATGATCTTCGAAAGAAGAGTTCTTCTTACATTGCCAAACGTCTCCTCTTGTCTACTTTTATCCCACAAGTTAAAACTACTCAAGCTAGTAACAAGAGTATGAAAGGTTCTTCATATAGTAGTAACAATAACGATGCTAAATCCAATATTGTTACTTCTAGTATTTCTCTTGATTCCACTAATGATTCTCTTAGCCAAGTTACACTTGAGAAAGAAAATAGTTTATTGAAGGGAATTATAGAGAAATGTGTTTACAAGAGTCTTGCCGGGAGTAAGCAATTTGAGGAAATTGTACGCAAGCAAGGAAGACATCGGAAGAACCAAGGTATTGGTTTTGAACGAAAGTTCAATGCCAATGGAGTTGAATGGGAAGAAGATCAATATCCTAGGACGACGTTTGTTCGTCAACAAGAGAAGTATGATCACACTTCTTTTGAGGGAACACAAGCTCAAAATGATCTTCCATCACAAGACCACAAGCCAAAAGGCAAGGACAAGCTTCAAGAAGAGATTGGCTCATTTGAAGAAGAACCTCAAGCCATGGTCAAGTGGGTTCCCAAGACTTCATCAAGTTCAACCACAACTCCAAGGATTCTCATCAAATTGATGCGGGTCCCAAAGAAGAAGAACTAGAGAGTTCTTGAGGGTGACTCCGCCAACAAACTTCACTCACATTCTTTTTGTCAAGAACTTGTGCAAACAACTTCAACATCTTGCACTAGTTCATGGAGTCACAAACCCTCTTGTTGGTAAGACAAGGGACATGGTATTCAATGTATTCATGGACATCATTATATGTGCACTCCACTCTATGTCTATGGATATCCTTGTATGTTCCTTGTGGGACTAACCCATGTAGGTATTGAAAGTGCCCAAATCCAAAGGATCGCTCCCAACTCTTGATGATCCTCATCAACATTATGGATCCACATCTTCAACATCTACATGAAGTCATCGTCGACAAAACAAAAGGTTAGTTCATCCCTCCTTGGGGGGATATCACATCTAGGGGGGATTTGCTCTAAGATTTGAGCTAAAGCAACTCTAATGGTGTGAACACATTAATGATTTATGTAAAAGTGGTAACCCCAGTTGTGCTTAAACGATGAGTATGACCTATGATCAAATGTTCTAATTTGGCTCCTAAGTCAATATACTCATATATAGATGACTATGTCATCGCCCATTGCTTGATAGTTGCTAGAATTGGTTGTGCATGTTTGACACATATTTCATTTGCTATATTATTGTGTGAGCATGTTGGTATGCATGTTTTCTTCATTCAAGGACATCCATTTGTTGTTTTGTTTGTCTTGGTTTTTTTGGCCAAGTGGATGTACAAGAATGCCTAAGCACCTTCTCTAGATATCTATCACAACTCATCTAAATTCATTCATGCGATATCACAAAAACTTGAACAAGTCTCTTTTGGACCCTCTGACTAAGGAGCACTCGGAGCCACCGATCTAACTAGGGCTGACCTTCAAAACCTTCTAAGTGCTTTTCGGTTAGACCAAATCACAACCATTTGGTCCCACCGAAATCACTTGGATAGATTTATTCTTTTCATCTCGGAGAGACCGATTTGAAATGCTCGGTGTCAAAGAGTTGCAGGGCTCATAGCAGTTACTCATCTCGGTGGCACCGATCTGTTTCGCTCGATCTCACCAACAGCTCATGGCTATATATACTCGGGCAGACCATACATTGAAATTTCTCAACAGTTACGTCTCCCGCACCCAGTTACTGCCGTCGCCCATGGTCTCCGGATCGTATTCACATCTCCAGCGCCCTCACCGCCAGACTCCATCGCTGTCAACGGCATTCTCCTCTACCATTGCCACCGTAGAGGATCTGCACCGAGTTAGGGTGAGATTCAATCCCCTAGTGCTTCAACTTTTGATTCAATGCACTAGAGTGTTTTGCGCCCACAAATTTCCCATAGATTGAAAGTTCTATTCCAACAAAATCCGTAGAATTAGATTCGAGTCGAAAATTTTAGGGTTAGGTTTGCGCAGAAATTATCTTGCAATGACCGAACGGAAAGAATCAGAATCACCGATTTGGCCTCTGGCCATTGCACACTGTATGTCTCGGTGCCACCGAGTGGTATAGATCTGTGAGTCCAAGTCTAAAGTTTTTGTAGAACCCTAGCTTGCCAGAGAGACCGAAACACATTTTGGCCTCGCCGAGACTGTGTGGCCTAGTCTCTGTAACAGCTTCGGTGTTACCTAAATTATCTGCTCGGTGACTCCGAAATCATTTATGTGAAAACCTAAAACTGGAGTTTTTACTCAATTTTTTTGGAAAAATGATGTGTTTTTGTGATGCCTATCCATTCCAATCTACCCCATCTACTTCACAGGTGCAGTGTCAGCAATTTCAGATGCAAGTGACAACCAGAACATGTCAGAGGAGCAGAGTGTTGACTTGAGTGCAGGTTCAAGTCCCAAGGACAGTTTCTATGAGGGAGAGAAGCTCTCCAGACTTGCCAAAGGCAGCCACCAGATCCAAGAAGAAGAAAACTTCCGATGATGAAGATGAGGATTTTGTTGGAGGAGAGGCAACATCAAAGAAGAAGAAAGTGGTTCTTGCAAACGAGTATGGGACAGCTGCAAACACCAAGCCATCTGCTAGCTCCAAGGATAGAACAACAGTGATGAAGGTTCCTGTGTCCAAGAAGGATCCAGCCAAGGAAAAGAGGGTGAGGAAGGAGTCAATTCAGGTGACCTTCAAACCCACCTCCATGAGGAGAGATGACATGGCCGAGGAAGATGAAGAGCCTGCTGCAAACCTGATAACCCACAAGTATAGGGGATCGCAACAGTTTTCGATAAGTAAGAGTGTCGAACCCAACGAGGAGCTAAAGGTAGAACAAATATTTCCTCAAGTTCTATCGACCACCGATACAACTCTACGCACGCTTGACGTTTGCTTTACCTAGAACAAGTATGAAACTATAAGTACTTTGTAGGTGTTGGTGGGTAGGTTTGCAAGATAATAAAGAGTACGTAAATAAAAAGTAGGGGCTGTTTAGATAAAGAAACAAAGTGGTGGTAGGAGTTGCAAAATTGTCCCTTAAGCAATTGACTACTTTACTAGACCGATAGCAAGTATTAAGTGGGAGAGGCCACTGCTAGCATGTCATCCCTGACTTGGAATTCTATGCACTTATGATTGGAAGTATTAGCAAGCATCCACAACTACTAATGTTCATTAAGGTAAAACCCAACCATAGCATTAAGATATATCGGTCCCCCTTCAATCCCGTATGCATCAATTTCTATGCTAGGTTGAAGCTTCTGTCACTCTTGCCCTCCAATACATAGTCCTATCAACATACAACTAACCCTAGGGTGTGATCCACGCACGCAATCATATGATGGGAACTAAAGGATAGCAACATAACCACAAGCAAATTAAATCAATCATAACAATTCATCAACCACCGATAGGACAACGAAAATCTACTCAGACATCATAGGATGGCAACACATCATTGGATAATAATATGAAGCATAAAGCACCATGTTCAAGTAGAGGGTACAGCGGGTTGCGGCAGAGTGGACCGTGGTAGATAGAGGGGGGAAGGTGATGGAGATTTTGGTGAAGATTGAGGAGGTGTTGGTGTAGATCGCGGTGATGATGATGGCCCCCGGTGGCACTCTGGTGCCACCGGAAGCGAGGGGGAGAGAGCCCCCTCCTTCTTCTTCTTCCTTGACCTCCTCCCTAGATGGGAGAAGGGTTTCCCCTATGGTCCATGGCCTCCATGGCACGGGAGGGGTGAGAGCCCCTCCCAGATTGGATCTGTCTCTTTGTCTCTCTCTGTGTTTCTGCGTTCCCAGATTCTTCCCTTTCACCGTTTCTTATATTTCCGGAGATCCGTAACTCCGATTGGGCTGAAATTTTGACACGATCTCTATCCGGATATCAGCTTTCTTGCAGCGAAAGAAGGGCACCAACCGCCTTACGGGTGGCCCACGAGGGTCAGGGGCGCGCCCCCCTGCCTCGTGGCCACCTCGGGGACCGTCTCGCGTGGATTTTTCTTCCCAAAAATCATATATATTCCAAAAAAATCTCCTTCAGTTTTTATCCCGTTTGGACTCCGTTTGATATGGATATTCTACAAAACAAAAAACATGCAACAAACAGGAACTCGCACTGGGCACTAGATCAATATGTTAGTCCCAAAAAATAGTATAAAAAGTTGCCAAAAGTATATGAAAGTTGAATAATATTGGCATGGAACAATCAAAAATTATGGATACAACGGAGACGTATCAGCATCCCCAAGCTTAATTCCTGCTCGTCCTCGAGTAGGTAAATGATAAAAAGATAATTTTTGATGTGGAATGCTACCTAGCATAATCTTGATCACATATCTAATCATGGCATGAATATTAAGATACGAGTGATTCAAAGCAATAGTCTATCATTTGACATAAAACAATAATACTTCAAGCCTACTAATAAAGCAATCATGTCTTTTCAAAATAACATGGCCAAAGAAAGTTATCCCTACAAAATCATATAGTTTGGCTATGCTTCATCTTCACCACACAAAATATTCACATCATGCACAACCCCGATGATAAGCCAAGCAATTGTTTCATACTTTTGACGTTCTCAAACCTCAACTTTCACGCAATACATGAGCGTGAGCCATGGACATAGCACTATAGGTGGAATAGAATATGATGGTGGAGAAGACAAAAAGGAGAAGATAGTCTCACATCAACTAGGCATATCAACGGGCTATGGAGATGCCCATCAATAGATATCAATGTGAGTGAGTAGGGATTGCCATGCAACAGATGCACTAGAGCTACAAGTGTATGAAAGCTCTAACTGAAACTAAGTGGGTGTGCATCCAACTTGCTTGCTCATGAAGACCTCGGGCATTTGAGGAAGCCCATCATCGGAATATACAAGCCAAGTTCTATAATGTAAATTCCCACTAGTATATGAAAGTGATAACTCAAGAGACTCTCTATATGAAGAACATGGTCTTACTTTGAAGCACAAGTGTGGAAAAAGGATAGTAGCACTGCCCCTTCTCTCTTTTTCTCTCATTTTTTTATTTTTTTTATTTTTTTGGTGGGATTCTTTGGCCTCTTTTTGTTTATTTGGGCTTCTTTGGCCTCTTTTATTTTTTTGTAAAGTCCAGAGTCTCATCCCGACTTATGGGGGAATCATAGTCTCCATCATCCTTTCCACACTGGGGCAATGCTCTAATAATGATGATCATCACACTTTTATTTACTTACAACTCAATATTACAACTCAATGTCTAGAACAAAGTATGACTCTGTATGGATGCCTCCGGCGGTGTACCGGGATGTGCAATGATCTAGTGTAGCGATGACATCAAAAAACAGAAAAGCCATGAAAACATCATGCTAGCTATCTTACGATCTTGCAAAGCAATATGACAATGAATGCTCAAGTCATGTATATGATGATGATGGAAGTTGCATGGCAATATATCTTGGAATGTCTATGGAAATGCCATAATAGGTAGGTATGGTGGCTGTTTTGAGGAAGGTATATGGTGGGTTTATGGTACCGACGAAAGTTGCGCGGTACTAGAAAGGCTAGCAATGATGGAAGGGTGAGAGTGCGTATAATCCATGGACTCAACATTAGTCATAAAGAACTCACATACTTATTGCGAAAATCTATTAGTCATCGAAACAAAGAACTACGCGCATGCTCCTAGGGGGATAAATTGGTAGGAAAATACCATCGCTCGTCCCCGACCGCCACTCATAAGGAAGACAATCAATAAATACCTCATGCTCCAACTTTGTTACATAACAGTTCACCATACGTGCATGCTACGGGAATCACAAACCTCAACACAAGTATTTCTACAATCCACAACTACCCACTAGCATGACTCTAATATTACCATCTTTATATCGCAAAACTATTGCAAGGAATCAAACATATCATATTCATCGATCTACAAGTTTTATGTAGGATTTTATGACTAACCATGTGAATGACCAGTTCCTATCATCTCTCCAAATAGATATAAGTGAAGCAAGAGAGTTTAATTATTTCTACAAAAGATATGCCCGTGCTCTAACAAATCTAAGTGAAGAAAAAGAGCATTCTACAAATGGCGGTAGTCTATGTAAAGAGAAACAGGCAATCCAAACTTCAAATGATATAAGTGAAGCACATGAAGCATTCTATAAGTCCATACTCAAAAGATATAAGTGAAGTGCAATGAGAATTCTATAAATCAACCAAGGACTATCTCATACCAGCATGGTGCATAAAAGGAAAATGAAAACTAAATGCAAAAGACGCTCCAAGATTGCACATATCACATGAACGAAACGAATCCGAAAACATACCGATACTTGTTGAAGAAAGAGGGGATGCCTTCCGGGGCATCCCCAAGCTTAGACGCTTGAGTCTCCTTGAATATTTACTTGGGGTGCCTCGGGCATCCCCAAGCTTGAGCTCTTTCCTCTCTTCCTTCTTCTCACATCAAGACCTTCTCGATCATCGAACACTTCCTCAACACAAAACTTCAACAGAAAACTCGGTAAGATCCGTTAGTATAATAAAGCAAATCACTACTCTAAGTACTATTGCAAACCAATTCATATTTTGTTTTTGCATTGTGTCTACTGTAATATAACTTTTTCATGGCTTAATCCACTAATATAAATTGATAGTTTCATCAAAACGAGCAAACTATGCATCAAAAAATAGAATCTGTCTAAAACAGAACAGTCTGTAACAATGTAACGCCCCAAGACCGGAGCTTCAGTTGCCTTCCAGGGTTTCCGGGTTTCGTGTGTGTTTTGTTTGGTCCGCTGCATTTCATCTTTGCATCATGTGCATTGCATCATGTCATTTCTTTTCTTAACTCAACTAAATAAACCGTATGGATCATCGATCCATTTAAACCGAGGGAATTCACATGGTGATTCTCTTTACAACTTATCCTCTCGATATTTAGAGAGCTATAGTAATTATTCCAATTATGTGGAATTACCTTAACACACTTGCAAAAATCCCAATGCATTTTATTATTTCAACTCTTGGCCTCTAACTTTGCCACATGTCCTTTCATCATTTTCCGGAGCTCCACCTAATTTCTCAACATTTTTGGGCACTTCGAAAAACCTATCCTAGTTCAAACCTTTTGAATTAAATTCAAAGGAATTTGAATTTAATCTTTCAAACTTGACCTTTTTCTATTTTCCCGGACCGTGCTCATTTTTCTGAGTCCGTGAAAATTATCCCCGTGCCCAAATTCTTCCTCTAACCTTCTCTTCTCTCTTTTACTTTCTCCTATTTTATTGTCTCTGTTTTTGTTAAGAGTAGAATCAAGAGAGGGAGAGAAGGGAGCCCAGCAGGCCATTTGGGCCCAGCTGCATCTAACCTAGCCCAGGCCGGCTCATCCTTCCCCACAGCCCACCTAAACCTACTTCCTAACCCTAGGCCCAACGAACCTCCCTCCCTCTCCTCATGATCTCCTCTTCCCTCGCGCCGCCAGAGAGACCCGCAGCCCGATCCCCATCTCCCTCGCGCGTGCTCCTCTTCTCGCTCGCTGGCCGCAGCCACTCCTCCCTCGATCCCTCTCCTCCTCTCGCTAGTCTTTTGCCGCCGCCACACCCTCTCGCTCGCGCCCGATCCCCCCGCGGCAGCCACGTCCAGCGCCGACCCTGCCGCCGAGCGACGCCCGCTCTTCGGTCCGGCGTCCCGCACTGTCCCCATCGCCATCGTCCATCCTGTCACCGAAGCCCGACGCCTCTACCTCGCCTCTGCTCCCGCATGCTTCGCCTCCCCATGCTCCAGTTGCACCGACGTCCGGGGCTCCAAGTCCTCCACCTCCGTTGTTCGACCCAAGGTCCGGCGAGGTCACGGCCGGACCCAACTCCGGTGCCCCGTCCCCATTGGTGCTGACCTCCACCGCAGGGGCAGCGTGGTCGCTGCCCTGCTTCTGTGTTGTTTGCCAGGTCCCGCAGGAGGCCGCGCGAGCCCGCGTTGACCACGTCAGTGTGGGTCCTTTTCGCCTGCAGCTGCCGCCATGGAACCGAGCTTAGAGCTCTGCTGCTGCCTTGGTGCTGCTATGCCCAACTCCTCCTTGACAGTTGCCTCGTCTCCGGCCCTGCCCGATGGAGCCATGCCTCCCGGTGCCCGCAGCCGCGTCGCCGGTCTTCTGTCTCGACCCGACATCTTTCCCTTGTGGCATCTATTTAGGTGCAGCGCCACAAGTTTTGCCTCTATGCACCCGGGTGATGTTGGCAGTGGAGTACCTCGACGCCCGACGCCTAAAATGATCACCGAACCGGAAATAACACCAAGTACTAGGTCAACGAGGACCGCCAAGTTCGTCTTCCGCCGTCTCCGAAATCGCCAATTACCACGACGATACGTGAACGACCACCGTCGACCTCAAGTTACTCGGATTCGTCAAGTACCTGTACGAAAACATTGTACGACTACTTCCGTGGCTGAAAACCCGTGTACAACTACCGTCGCCGTGTACGACTACCTCCACGACGAACGTCCCGAGAACGTCTACTTCCTTTACTTTGCACCGAACGAGAACCGTCCCTTTTGCACGCTTCGAAGGTATAACCCCGAGTCGACGCCCGTGAACACATGAATGCATGTTGGATGAGATGCACCCTTTGTCTGCACCGTGTCCGTATTGTCACTCGTTTTCCATGCCACTAACCCGTGGGACACCCGGAATCCGGGATCATCCCACCATCTCTTGCACGCTCCCGCCACTTTTCCTTTTGCACCGGTATCCCCGTGGACTACCTGATAACCGATATGTTGCCGTGGCATCATTTTCGTATTCGTCGCCGTGGCACCCCTTTTCCTTGGCACCACGATGACAAATGCTTCATAATGCTCTTGTCAACTTTTATTAAAAATTGCTTAAACTTGCACATGTCATCCGCATCATGATAACAACTTCAAGATTGGTTAAAATTGTTGTTGCACCAAATTGATAATTGCATTTGGGGTTTACCGGTTTTGTTGTTTATTATATCTGGCCCCATTTAAATTGTTTAGATGATATAGTTTTGTTATGCTTCACCTCTTGCCATGTTAACCAACATTTAATATTGTGGAGTACCTAACCGAGAGTGAACTAAATAAGTGATGTGGTGTTCCATCAATATGCAACTCGTTGCATATTGAGCTCCACTTAACTTGTAGTTTTGTTTGTGCCCTTTGCCATGCCATGCATATTTAAACCGGACATGCATCATATTTGTTTTGCGCATCATGCCATGTTATGTGATGGTTGTTTACCATGATTGTTTGCTTCTTTCCGGTGTTGCTTCTTCGGGTTGGTTCCGATAGCGTTGCGTTTGTGAGGACCCGTTCGACTACGTCCGTTTGTTTTCTTCGTGGGCTCGTTCTTCTTCCTTGCGGGATTTCAGGCAAGATGACCATACCCTCGAAATCACTTCTATCTTTGCTTGCTAGTTGCTCGCTCTTTTGCTATGCCTATGCTGCGATACCTACCACTTGCTTATCATGCCTCCCATATTGTTGCACCAAGCCTCTAACCCACCTTGTCCTAGCAAACCGTTGATTGGCTATGTTACGCTTTGCTCAGCCCCTCTTATAGCGTTGTTAGTTGCAGGTGAAGATTGAAGTTTTGTTCCTTGTTGGAACATGGAGATGTTGTTCCTAGTTGGAACATGTTTACTTGTTGGGATATCACAATATATCTTATTTAATTAATGCATCTATATACTTGGTAAAGGGTGGAAGGCTCGGCCTTATGCCTGGTGTTTTGTTCCACTCTTGCCGCCCTAGTTTCCGTCATATCGGTGTTATGTTCCCGGATTTTGCGTTCCTTACGCGGTTGGGTTATAATGGGAACCCCTTGACAATTCGCCTTGAATAAAACTCCTCCAGCAAGGCCCAACATTGGTTTTACCATTTGCCACCTAGCCTTTTCTTTCCCTTGAGTCAGCCGGCTCAAGGGTCATCTTATTTTAACCCCCCGGGCCAGTGCTTCTCTAAGTGTTGGTCCAACTGAGCGATGTCCGAGGCTACCAGGGGCAACACTGGGCTGGCTTACCCGACGTCTTGCTCATCCGGTGTGCCCTGAGAACGAGATATGTGCAGCTCCTATCAGGATTTGTCGGCACATCTGGGTGGCTTTGCTGGTCTTGTTTTACCATTGTCGAAATGTCTTGTAACCGGGATTCCGAGTCTGATCGGGTCTTCCCGCTAGAAGGTCTATTCCTTCGTTGACCGTGAGAGCTTGTCATGGGCTAAGTTGGGACACCCCTGCAGGGATTTGAACTTTCGAAAGCCGTGCCCGTGGTTATGGGCAGATGGGAATTTGTTAATGTCCGGTTGTAGAAAACCTGAAGTTGACCTTAATTAAAATACATCAACCGCGTGTGTTACCGTGATGGTCTCTTTCCGGCGGTGTCCGGGAAGTGAACACGGTGTTGGAGTTATGCTTGACGTAGGTTGTTCTAGGATCACTTCTTGATCATAGTTTCTCGACCGTGCTTTGCCTTCTCTTCTCGCTCTCATTTGCGTATGTTAGCCACCATATATGCTAGTTGCTTGCTGCAGCTCCACCTCATACCTTTTACCTTACCCATAAGCTTAAATAGTCTTGATCGCGAGGGTGCGAGATTGCTGAGTCCCCGTGGCTCACAGATACTTCCAAAACCAGCTTGCAGGTGCCGATGAGACCGTGTAGTTGACGCAACCAAGCTCAGGAGGAGCTCGATGAAGATCTTGTCCTTTGTGGTGTTTCGTTCTAGTTGATCAGTAGTGGAGCCCAGTTGGGGTCGATCGGGGACCTTGTCGCATTTGGGGTTCTTCCTTTATTTTGGTTCCGTAGTCGGACCTTGATTGTATTTGGATGATGTAATGCTTTATTCATGTAATTGTGTGAAGTGGCGATTGTAAGCCAACTATGTATCTTCTTCCCCTATTTTGTTACATGGGTTGTGTGAAGATTACCTCACTTGCGACATTGCTTTCAATGCGGTCATGCCTCTAAGTCGTGCTTCGACATGTGGGAGATATAGCCGCATCCAGGGCGTTACAAACAATCTGAACATTCACCATAATTTTGATACTTGAAAAATTCTACCAAAATTAGGAAAAATAAACAATTTGTATAGGAAGATAGTGCAAAAAGAATTTGAACCATTTGACGTTCCAGCAAAAAAAATGTAAAATCGCGCACTACAGCCAAAGTTTCTGTCCTGCACCGTACAAACCATCAAGCAAATGTAAACATCCTAAAGGCAAACCTTGGCACATTATTTTTATAATACAATGGAATTTTACAAGGGGATAATTATTTTTATTGAAAAGTTTCTGTAATCAAGATTCACAAAGTTTCCATGAGCATGAACAAAGTTCAAGGCTAGCTCCCACTTCAACAATGCTTGTCTTTCTCACTTTCGCTTTCCTTTTTGAAAAAGTTTTGGGTTCCCCTCTTTATTTTTGTTGTTTTTAAACTATAAAATATCACTCAACAGAAATAAATGACTCTCTAAAACTTCCGGGTTGTCTCCCTGGCAGCGCTTTCTTTAAAGCCATTAAGCTAGGCATATAGTGCTCAAGTAATGGATCCACCCGGATCCCAAGGTATATCAAAGCCAATTTTAATTAACAATGATTTGTAATTTAGTGGTGAGCACATGGTAACATATATCATGTAATGACGAAGTCTAACTCTCTTCCTATGCATCAGCATGTCATAAAAGAACAATTCATGCACACAAAGTAAAGACCAATGCATAGTATAAACAATTTCTTGCAATTTTATCATATTGGAAATATAGAGAGGTGGAGATATAGTTCCTCTCTCATAATAATTGCAAGTAGGAGCATCAAGCACATGCATATTATATTCATCAAAATCATCATGTCCAACGGTAAAAGGCAACCCATCAATATATTCCTTAATAAGAGCAAACTTCTCCGATATAGTGTAGTTTGGAGAATTCAAAAAGATAATAGGACTATCATGTGTGGGTGCAATAGCAACAATTTCATGTTTAACATAAGGAACTATAGCAAGTTCATATCCATAAGCATAATTCATATTGGCATCTTGGCCACAAGCATAGCAAGCATCATCATAAAGGGATATTTCAAAAGAATCAACGGGATCATAGCAATCATCCTTCGGTAAGCACGAAGGGAAATTAAACAATGTATGAGTTGAAGAGTTACTCTCATTAGAAGGTGGGCACGGGTAGCTAATCCGCTCTTCCTCCTTTTGTTCTTCGCTCTCCTCCTCGTCTTTTTCATCCAATGAGCTCATAGTTTCATCAACTTCTTCTTCCATAGATTCCTGCAAAAATATTAGTCTCTTCTTGGACAGCGGAGACTTTCTCAATAAGCGCATTAATTTCGTAATTGTATTCATAATTCTCATAACAATATTTTAGGATAGGTAAATTTTCAGGTCTATAAACAACATCATCAAAATCTTCAAACTCTTTAAACATAGATTCAATTTCATAAGCACCCATAAAAGCAACAAATTCTTCTATTTGTTACACATCATAGTAATCATATATACCATTAGCATAAGAAGCTAAGGTTTTATTATCATTAAATTCACATGAAAAGGGAAGGTGTGGATCCTTCACCTTAGAGCAACAAGTATAATCATATTCAAGCATAGTTGCCTAGCATACCAATTCAATATATGAATTTGATCCCATAATAGTTTCCCTTTTTTGTCAAGCGGTAATCCCCAAAGTATTCACGTTGATCCAACGTTACTCCCATTACATAATTGAATGGGGTTTTCTCAGGATTATTAAAGTAGTACATAATATTTTTCACATAACCAGCATCGAGGGTTTTAGGAGGTTCCCCATCTCCATGAGTAGCAAGTACACCTAATGTTTTTGGTATTTCGTGTTCCATATCCATAACTAAAGACAGAGAACAACTAAGAACAGCAAATAAAAATTACTAAGTGATAAAGCAAACAAGCACACACGAGAATATTCACCCCACGCTATTGCTCCCCGGCAACGGCGCCAGAAAAAGGTCTTGATAACCCACAAGTATAGGGGATCGCAACAGTTTTTGATAAATAAGAGTGTCGAACCCAACGAGGAGCTAAAGGTAGAACAAATATTTCCTCAAGTTCTATCGACCACCGATACACCTCTACGCACGCTTGACGTTCGCTTTACCTAGAACAAGTATGAAACTAGAAGTACTTTGTAGGTGTTGTTGGATAGGTTTACAAGATAATAAAGAGTACGTAAATAAAAAGTAGGGGCTGTTTAGATAAAGAAACAATAAAGTAAATATAGCGAGTGTGGAAAAGTGGTGGTAGGAGTTGCGAAATTGTCCCTTAAGCAATTGACTACTTTACTAGACCTATAGCAAGTATTATGTGGGAGAGGCCACTGCTAGCATGTCATCCCTGACTTGGAATTCTATGCACTTACGATTGGAACTATTAGCAAGCATCCGCAACTACTAACATTCATTAAGGTAAAACCCAACCATAGAATTAAGATATATCGGTCCCCCTTTAATCCCGTATGCATCAATTTCTATGCTAGGTTGAAGCTTCTGTCACTCTTGCCCTCCAATACATAGTCCTATCAACATACAACTAACCCTAGGGTGTGATCCACGCGCGCAATCATATGATGGGCACCAAAGGACAAAAACATAACCACAAGCAAATTAAATCAATCATAGCAATTCATCAACCACTGATAGGACAACGAAAATTTACTCAGACATCATAGGATGGCAACACATCATTGGATAATAATATGAAGCATAAAGCACCATGTTCAAGTAGAGGGTACAACGGGTTGCGGGAGAGTGGACCGCTGTAGATAGAGGGGGGAAGGTGATGGAGATGTTGGTGAAGATGGCAGAGGTGTTGGTGTAGATCGCGGTGATGATGATGGCCCCCAGTGGCACTCTGGTGCCACCGGAAGCGAGGGGGAGAGAGCCCCCCTCCTTCTTCTTCTTCCTTGACCTCCTCCCTAGATGGGAGAAGGGTTTCCCCTCTGGTCCATGGCCTCCATGGCACGGGAGGGGTGAGAGCCCCTCCGAGATTGGATCTGTCTCTCTGTCTCTCTCTGTTTCAGCGTTCCCATATTCTTCCCTTTCACCGTTTCTTATATTCCCGGAGATCCGTAACTCCGATTGGGCTGAAATTTTGACATGATCTCTATCCGGATATTAGCTTTCTTGCAGTGAAAGAAGGGCACCAACTGCCTTACGGGTGGACCACGAGGGTCAGGGGCGCGCCCAGGGGGGCAGGCACGCCCCCTGCCTCGTGGCCACCTCGGGCACCGTCTCGCGTGAATTTTTCTTCCCAAAAATCATATATATTCCAAAAAAAATCTCCGTCAGTTTTTATCCCGTTTGGACTCCGTTTGATATGGATATTCTGCGAAACAAAAAACATGCAACAAACAGGAACTGGCACTGGGCACTGGATCAATATGTTAGTCCCAAAAAATAGTATAAAAAGTTGCCAAAAGTATAGGAAAGTTGAATAATATTGGCATGGAACAATCAAAAATTATAGATACGACGGAGACGTATCAAAACCCACCTCCTGCCAAGCAACATAAGCTCATGGCAGATGCCATGAAGAGTGCAGCCCCCTCCAAGTCCAAGCCTAAGGCACCTACTTCCAAGACAAGAGAGAAAATAATCAAGAACATCTCTGTTGCTGAAAAGAACAAGGCCCCAGTGCCTGAAGGAGAAGAGGAAGAAGAGGATGCCCGACTGCTCATGAAGCTAAGGCCCAGATTGCTAGAGCATAATGATGTTCATCCAGTTGTTGAGAACATGAAGGAGAGAAAGGACAAAGGTTTGAGGAAATGGAGAGAGGCAGACCGCTACTCCATCAAAAGGAGGACTGCAATTGATTATCACTTCCACACCAAAGGGTAACAAGATTTTTATGAGACAATCTTGCTTGACAAGAAGCCCATTGTTAGTGACATGAAGTGGGTGGACTAGAAGTACATTGATCACCATGAGGACAACTTCCCCCACATTCATGAGGTCTTCAAGACCATTGGTATTGATGCATTCATATGGAACAAGCTGACTTCATAGAATGATGAAATGATCATGCAATTCTAATCTACAGCTCACTTCTGTCCAAATGGAAGTATAGCCTGGATGACTGAAGGAGTGAGGTACCAATCTAGTGTGCTTGAGTGGGCCACATTGCTTAGTGTGCCCGAGGCTAATGAGAATGACATAGATGTTTATGCTAAGCCAAATATGGATCACAACTCCATGGCCAACATGTACACTGAGGTACCAGAGAAGTACAAGGAATCTCATAAACTTGGCTCAGTCTATTTCTTGTTGGCAGGACTTGCTACCTCCAACACTATCATGAGGCATACATTGATGCCCAAGTTAGGTGATGAGAGGATGATTTGTGGTCACTCCATCAATATGCTGCATCATATTGATCAACATGAGAAGTTCAAAGCCATGGATCTTATTGTAGAAACTATCAAGAAGACAACTGCTGGTCAGAAGAGGTCTTGTGGATTTTCCCCTCATATTCAGGTTCTTATCAACTCCAAGGATGCAAACAAGAACTTTCTGCTAGATCGTGAGCATTTTCCACTTCGGCCAGAGCTTGAGGACAACACCGTCACTATGGATCCTGAAGGAAATATGCCCTAGAGGCAATAATAAAGTTGTTATTTATATTTCCTTATATCATGATAAATGTTTATTATTCATGCTAGAATTGTATTAACCGGAAACTTAGTACATGTGTGAATACATAGACAAAATGAGTGTCACTAGTATGCCTCTACTTGACTAGCTCATTAATCAAAGATGGTTAAGTTTCCTAGCCATGGACAAGAGTTGTCATTTGATGAACGGGATCACATCATTAGAGAATGATGTGATTGACTTGACCCATCCGTTAGCTTAGCTCTATGATCGTTTAGTTTATTGCTATTACTTTCTCCATAACTTATACATGTTCCTATGACTATGAGATTATGCAACTCCCGAATACCGGAGGAACACTTAGTGTGCTATCAAATGTCACAACATAACTGGGTCACTATAAAGATGCTCTAAAGGTGTCCCGATGGTGTTTTTTGAGTTGGCATAGATCGAGAATAGGATTTGTCACTCCGTGTATCGGAGAGGTATCTCTGGGCCCTCTCGGTAATGCACATCACTATAAGCCTTGCAAGCAATGTGACAATGAGTTAGTTGCGGGATGATGCATTACAGAACGAAACGAGTAAAGAGACTTGCCGGTAACGAGATTGAACTAGGTATTGAGATACCGACGATCGAATCTCGGGCAAGTAACATACCGATGACAAAGGGAACAATGTATGTTGTTATGCGGTTTGATCGATAAAGATCTTCATAGAATATGTAGGAACCAATATGAGCATCCAGGTTCCGCTATTGGTTATTGACTGGAAGTGAGTCTCGGTCATGTCTACATAGTTCTCGAACCCGTAGGGCCCGCACGCTTAACGCTCGGTGACGATCGATATTATGAGTTTATGTGTTTTGATGTACCGAAGGTAGTTCGGAGTCCCGGATATGATCATGGACATGATGAGGAGTCTCAAAATGGTTGAGACATAAAGATCGATATATTGGAAGGCTATGTTTGGACATCGGAATGGTTCCGGGTGAGTTCGGGCATTTACCGGAGTACTGGGGGGGTTACCAGAACCCCCCTGGGAGTGTATGGGCCTTATTGGGCCTAAGTGGGAGAGAGGAGGAGGCGGACAAGGTGGAGGGCGCGCCCCAAGCCCAATCCGAACTGGGTGGGGGGCCGCCCCCCTTTCCTTCCCTCTCTCTCCCCCTTCCTTCCTCTCCTACTCCAACTAGGGAAGGGGGAATCCTACTCCCACCGGTAGTAGGTAGGGATGGCAATGGGTCGGGTTTGGGGCAGGTGGAGCTGGTCCAAATCCAACCCATGACTCATCTTCCTACCCTCTACCCATCCACCAAATTATCCATGGGCACAACTTGTGCCCATGCCCAAACCCGCTGGATACCCACATACCTATGGAGCTCCATGGGCATAGAAAAGTTAGCATGAAGCCTTCCCAAAGATCAAATTAGTTCATTGTCATTCACTCACAAATGAAAACATAAGCTACATGCATAAGTAGGCAACAAGTAATACAATGAGTCCTTAAGTATGACATACAAGAGGTTGATTCTGCAGCATATAGCTTATGGCACCAGTTGCATATTGCCTGCCATTTCCAATTGATTCGCTCTTTCTACTATCACTGGCATATGGCCTCACATGTCATACGGGTATCCATTGGATATCCATGGAGCACAAACTATAACTGTGCCCAACCCGGCTGTTCGTGGGTATCCATATCCACGGACCCATGGGCAGAAATGTGCTCCATACCCTTGCCCAACCGGGTGATCCATGGATAAAATTGCCATCCCTAGTAGTAGGAATCCCCCCTTGGGCGTGCCATGAGAGGGCCGGCCCTCCCCCTCCTCCACTCCTTTATATACGGGGGAGGGGGGCACCCCATAGACACATAAGTTGATTGTTTAGCCGTGTGCGGTGCCCCCCTCCATAGATTTCCACCTCGGTCATACCGTTGTAGTGCTTAGGCGAAGCTCTGCGTCGGTAACTTCATCATCACCGTCATCATGCCGTCGTGCTGACGAAACTCTCCCTCGACCTCAGCTGGATCTAGAGTTCGTGGGACGTCACCGAGCTGAACGTGTGTAGATCGTGGAGGTGCCGTACCTTCGGTGCTAGGATCGGTCGGATCGTGAAGATGTACAACTACATCAACCGCGTTGTCATAACGCTTCCGCTTTCGGTCTACGAGGGTACGTGGAGAACACTCTCCCCTCTCGTTGCTATGCATCACCTAGTTGGATCTTGCGTGTGCGTAGGATTTTTTTTTTGAAATTACTACGTTCCCCAACAGTGGCATCCGAGTGAGGACTATGCGTAGATGTTATATGCACGAGTAGAACACAACGGAGTTGTGGGCGTGAGTATATACATATTGCTTGCCATCACTAGTTGATTCTTGATTTAGCGGTATTGTTGGATGAAGCGGCTCAGACCGACATTACACGTACTCTTACGCAAGACTAGTTCTACCGACGTGCTTCACACACAGGTGGCTAGTGGGTGTCTGTTTCTCCAATTTTAGTTGAATCAGTTTCAATGAACATGGTTCTTTCTGAAGATCAAAAAGCAATCACTATACTACGTTGTGGTTTTTGATGGGTAGGTAAGAACGGTTCTTGCTAGAAGCCCGTAGCAGCCATGTAAAACTTGCAACAACAAAGTAGAGGACGTCTAACTTGTTTTTGCAGGGCATGTTGTGATGTGATATGGTCAAGACGTGATTATATAAATTGTTGTATGAGATGATCATGTTTTGTAACACAATTATTGGCAACTCGCAGGAGCCATATGGTTGTCGCTTTATTGTATGAAATGCAATCGCCATGTAATTGCTTTACTTTATCACTAAGCGGTAGCGATAGTCGTAGAAGAAATAGTTGGCGAGATGACAACGATGCTATGATGGAGATCAAGGTGTTAAGCCAGTGACGATGGTGATCATGACGGTGCTTTGGAGATGGAGATCAAAGGCACAAGATGATGATGGCCATATCATATCACTTATATTTGATTGCATGTGATGTTTATCCTTTATGCATCTTATTTTGCTTAGTTTGGCGGTAGCATTATAAGATGATCTCTCACTAAATTTCAAGGTACAAGTGTTCTCCCTGAGTATGCACCGTTGCTACAGTTCGTCGTGCCGAGACACCATGTGATGATCGGGTGTGATAAGCTCTACGTTCACACACAACGGGTGCAAGCCAGTTTTGCACATGCAGAATACTCGGGTTGAACTTGACGAGCCTAGCATATGCAGATATGGCCTCGGAACAATGAGTCTGAAAGGTCGAGTGTGAATCATATAGTAGATATGATCAACATAGTGATGTTCACCATTGAAAACTACTCCATCTCACGTGATGATCGGACATGGTTTAGTTGATATGGATCACGTGATCACTTAGATGATTAGAGGGATGTCTATCTAAGTGGGAGTTCTTAAGTAATATGATTAATTGAACTTTAATTTATCATGAACTTAGTACCTGATAGTATTTTGGATGTCTATGTTGTTGTACATAGATGGCCCGTGCTGTTGTTCTGTTGAATTTTAATGCGTTCCTAGAGAAAGCTAAGTTGAAAGATGATGGTAGCAATTACACGAACTGGGTCCGTAACTTGAGGATTATCCTCATTGCTGCATAGAAGAATTACGTCCTGGAAGCACCGCTAGACGACAAACCCGCTGCAGGAGCAACACCAGATGTTATGAACATCTGGCAGAGCAAAGCTGATGACTACTCAATAGTTCAGTGTGCCATGCTTTATGGCTTAGAACTGGGACTTCAACGGCGTTTTGAACATCAT
Source organism: Triticum urartu (assembly GCF_056163025.1). Lineage (NCBI taxonomy): Eukaryota > Viridiplantae > Streptophyta > Magnoliopsida > Poales > Poaceae > Triticum > Triticum urartu. Next base: position 251,739,882 of record NC_141873.1, read on the forward strand.
CGAGCATATGAGATGTTCCAGGAGTTGAAGTTAATATTTCAAGCAAATGCCCGGATTGAGAGATATGAAGTCTCCAATAAGTTCTACTGCTGCAAAATGGAGGAGAATAGTTCTGTCAGTGAACATATACTCAGAATGTCTGGGTACCACAACCACTTGACTCGGTTGGGAGTTAATATTCCTGATGATAGTGTCATTGACAGACTTCTTCAATCACTACCACCAAGCTACAAGAGCTTCATGATGAACTATAATATGCAAGGGATGGATAAGACAATTCCCGAGCTCTTTGCAATACTAAAGGCCGTGGAGGTAGAAATCAAGAAGGAGCACCAAGTGTTGATGGTCAGCAAGACCACTAGTTTCAAGAAGAAGGGCAAAGGGAAGAAGGGGAACTTCAAGAAGAACAGCAAGCAAGTTGCTGCTCAAGTGAATAAGCCCAAGTCCGGACCTAAGCCTGAGACTAAATGCTTCTACTGCAAAGGGACTGGTCACTGGAAGCGGAACTGCCCCAAGTATTTGGCGGATTAGAAGGATGGCAAAGTGAAAGGTATATTTGATATACATGTTATTGATGTGTACCTTACTAATGCTCGCAGTAGCACTTCGGTATTTGATACTGGTTCTGTTGCTAATATTTGCAACTCGAAACAGGGGCTACAGATTGAGTGAATATTGGCTAAGGACGAGGCGACGATGCGCGTGGGAAACGGATCCAAAGTCGATGTGATCGTCGTCGACACGCTACCTCTACATCTACCTTCGGGATTAGTATTAGACCTGAATAATTGTTATTTGGTGCCAGCGTTAAGCATGAACATTATATCTGGATCTTGTTTGATGCGAGACGATTATTCATTTAAACTAGAGAATAATGGTTGTTCTATTTATATGAGTAATATCTTTTATGGTCGTGCACCCTTGATGAGTGGTCTATTTTTACTAAATCTCGATATTAGTGATACACATATTCATAGTATTGAAGCCAAAAGATATAAGTTTAATAATGATAGTGCAACTTATTTGTGGCACTGCCGTTTAGGTCATATTGGTGTAAACGCATGAAGAAACTCCATGCTGATGGACTTTTGGAATCACTTGATGCTTGCGAACCATGGCTCATGGGCAAGATGACTTAAACTCCGTTCTCCGGAACAATGGAACGAGCAACAGACTTATTGGAAATAATACATACTGATGTATGCGGTCCAATGAGTGTTGATGCTCGTGGCGGGTATTGTTATTTTATGACGTTCACTGATGATTTGAGCATATATGGGTATATATACTTGATGAAGCATAAGTCTGAAACATTTGAAAAGTTCAAAGAATTTCAGAGTGAAGTGGAAAATCATCGTAACAAGAAAATTAAGTTTCTACGATCTGATCGTGGAGGTGAATATTTGAGTTATGAGTTTGGTCTTCATTTGAAACAATGCGGAATAGTTTCGCAACTCATGCCACCTGGAACACCACAACATAATGGTGTGTCCGAATGTCGTAACCGCACTTTATTAGATATGGTGCGGTCTATGATGTCTCTTACTGATTTACCACTATCGTTTTGGGGTTATGCTTTAGAGACGGCTGCATTCACGTTAAATAGGGCACCATCGAAATCCGTTGAGACGACACCTTATGAACTATGGTTTGGCAAGAAACCCAAGTTATCGTTTCTTAAAGTTTGGGACTGCGAAGCTTATGTGAAAAAGCTTCAACCTGATAAGCTCGAACCCAAATCAGAGAAATGTGTCTTCATAGGATACCCAAAGGAGACTATTGGGTACACCTTCTATCACAGATCCAAAGGCAAGATATTAGTTGCTAAGAATGGATCCTTTCTAGAGAAGGAGTTTCTCTCGAAAGAATGTAACATCCCAAATTTTCAATTTGGAATTGTATACATTAGATTATCAATGCATATCATATTTTATTTGCTTTTGGTTTTGATCCTAGAAATCCTAAGCAACTCAAGGACCCACAGAGAGAGTTGGGGATTTCGTTATTATCATATTTGAGTTTTGTCAAAAATTGAGAATAGGATCATTTGATTTTTATTTATTTTATCATCAATAATTTCTATTACAAAATTATGAGAGAGGGAATAAAATGACTTTCCCAAAATAAAGAAATATTGAGGATTTAATAAAGAAATCAAATAAGATTTTATTTTGGAGTTTTTCGTTATTTTATTTGAATTTAGGAAAAATATGCGTTTTTCAAAATTGCATTTAGGCCCCAAATAAATGTTCACTTTGTCCGGCTTGATTCTAGAAGTCGGCGAAAATTTATTTTGGGATTTTTGGAGTCCGTTTAGTATTTCTTTTTATTTTTCTTCTACGCGAAATTATTTTAAAAAAACGTGCACCGACCTAACCGGGCCGTGTCCGCCTGGGACTCTGGCCCGGCAGGCTTTATAAGCCGGGGCAGCCCACCCGAGCCAAACCCTAGCCCTGCGCCCCGAACCCTAGCGTCGCCGCCCGCCCGCGCCCGGCCCCGCCGCCAGCGCCGCCACCGGAGCCGCCGCGCCGCCGCCTAGCCGACCCGCCGCCCGAGGTTCGCCTCGTAACCCGCGCCGCCGGTTTAAAAAAAACGATCGGTTTTCCGTTGGTTTTCGTCGGTTTTTTTAGTTTCGTTTTTATTTTATTTTTAGATCGGGTTTTTTTCGGTTTAGGTTAATTAGCGAGCGTTCGCTCGTTCGTTCGTTTTAATGAACGTTATCATCGTTTAGATCCGGTTAACGAACGTTTGTTCGTTAATCCGTTCGTCGTTTTTCTTTTTCTCGGATTTTCTGCGATTATTTTCTGATCGCGATTTCTGATCCGATTTTCGTTTTAGTATAACTTTTCGCTCGTTTACCGGAATCAGGCGATTCAAGCGCCTGGAGTTTCGTCTCGAAACCCTCTATCCGTTTAACCAACTTAAACAAGTTTTTGCCACTGTAAAAATTGCCTTAGATCCAGATTAGTAGAACGAAGTTGTTTTCTTTTGCCGTTTGACTTTCGTTGCGTCGTTCGATTTGATTCTTTTTGCAAACCGGAGTTCTTAAGTTGAACTTTCTGGTTAGTTCTCTTATTTGAATTTTACCTGTGCATTAGATGAGTACTTATTGTATGTTTGTTTGTTTGCCTACGATAGAATACCCGGAGTGCGCCGCCTGTTACTTCGAATCTCTAGGTTTCGCGGATCATCAGCAAGGCAAGTAACACTTTGATCATACCTTTTCTACTACCCAGTTTTATTGCATTAGATCAAATCCTCAGACATTGCATGATTAGGATCTAATTAAATTGTGGGATGGGAAGTAGTTGAGGTAGTACCTATTACCTGTTTATTATCAAAACCTTTGGGAGTTACTTCTACGTTCGCTTACCATTGCTATGCTATGCTAGTAGACGTGGATTGGGTGAGTGATATCCATGACAGATGTGAGTATTGTTAATTAATGGTTTATCTAAGGTGGCAACTTAAACACACATCTCGGTGGATTGAGGTACCTGGGTATTCCAGCATTGCCTGTTTTCTTTTGGACCGCCACCCAGGCTCAAAGGGATCATGAGATTATTCATGCTAGAAACTTCCGTGTGCAGCCACAAGCTATTATGGGCTCTAGCATAGTTGACTAAGTTGTGCGAACTCTTACAGTGGTAGACTAGCAGATGTAGGGGATGTAGGTGGTACGGTCTACCCGATCGTAAGGTGCTAGCACTTCTGAAAGACCATGTCTCGGTCATCCATTTCTCAAACACCGTGCAGTGCGAGATATCCAATGGAGGAGATCGAGTCTTGTGGGGAAAAGTGCTCAAACCTCTGCAGAGTGTATAAACTAATCATGGTTAGCCGTGTCCCCGGTTATGGACATCTTGAGTATCTAGTACTTGGATTATCATGTGAATCTCAGCATGTTACTATAAAATTAAGTTTGATGGGTTTGTTTAATGATGTTTAATTGGGATTGAGAATGCTGTCAACCATTTTCAATGTTTAACAACCACCATGATAGTTAGGTAAATTAATTCTTTGTAGTAGGGAAAAATTGGCTTTTCGCAAAACTGTAACCATAGAGCTTTCCACCAGCCAAATATGCATATAGAATAGCTGTTTCATTCCATTACTCTCTATGTGTTACATTGCCAGCATATTCCATGTGCTGACCCGTTTTCGGGCTGCAACGTTAATGTTGCAGACTTTTCAGACGATGATTAAGGAGTTTTAGGTCGTGGTTCTATACTCAGTGATGCCGTTGGAGTTGATGGACTCACCTATCTTCCAAGCCTTCCGCTGTTATAGTTATTAGATGGCCTTAAGCCATATTTATTGTAATAAGTTCTCTTTTGAGACACTCAATGTAATAAGTGTGTGATTGCTACTCTGTTATAAATCCTTCAAGTACTGTGTGGTGTCAGCATTACTGATCCAGGGATGACACCGGAGCACAGAGATTGGACCGTTTGAGGTCTGGTCGCTACAGAGATGGTATCAGAGCACATGCTGACTATAGGACACGACCACTAAGCTAAAGACCTAGATCACTGTCTACTCTCTTCTCTTCTGACTCCTCATCTTTTCTACTCTTTTAGGATGGCGGATGCAAGGAACAAGTTCACGCAACCGGATGAAGATACACCCTTTGGACGTCACTTGAAGGAAGTCACTAGATACCTGAACATAGGAGTACCAAGCTTCACCGGAACCTACAATGCCACTTTACCTGAAGAAGAGCGCTGGATGATTCAAGTTCAAGTTCCAGGAAGGACGTTCATGCCAGTCACCGAGCCCATAGAGTTTTCTTTTGATGCACCAACTTGGAGTCTAGGAAAGAGCATGGCAGCTCACATCGCCATGGGACGCATTGGAGAAGTCTACCGCAATGATCTCAAGGATACTATCTACCAAATTTGTGGACGCCGAGATGAGCACTGGGAGATGATCAGCACCAGGAAGGATAGATCACTTGTAGCTTTTATCCAGGAGTTAAACCAGCACATTCGACGATAGGAGAACCAGATGTGCGCCGACATGATAGACCTGAAGAAGGCAAGGACAAGAATCAAGGAACTGGAGGAAGAACTCAAGGCTACACGTGAAGATTATGAAGAAGAAATTGAAGTATTAGTGGACAAGAATGCCGACCTAACAATGAAGATCGGGATATTTATGGGAGGCCCTACACCAGTAGATGAAGACGAAGAACCCAAGGAGATTCGCCCGGAAGACTACATCATCATCGACGACACCGACTCGGATCCAGATGATAGCGATGATGACTAAGTTGATGAAGCCGGGGCAGATATCATGGAGTCTGCAACCGAAGAATATTTCTAGTAGACCACCTCATCAGCAGTAGTAGTCCACCATGTAAATATTATAGTCCGAGCACTTTTGCGATAGTTAGATCGATTGTATGCCCTTGTTTGATTGAATGAATGAAGTGAATTGTTTGCTTTTGCCTCATGTGCATATGGGTAGTGTTTTCTCTTTAGACCTCCTCTATTCTTAAATCGCATCTTTTCTAAACCCTCAGATGCCTCCGAGACATGACCCCGGTTTTACCTTTCCACCGGAGCTCACTCAGTTGATCCAGCAGCAGAACACATTGATGAAGTTGCTAGTACAGAATCAGAATCAGGGGAACAACAACAACAACCCACCACCACCACCACCTGTTGATCATTTAGCCCGTTTTCTTAGGCTGAATCCGCCGGTGTTTTCCAGTAGCACTAAGCCAATAGTAGCAGATGAATGGCTCCGCAAGACAGCTAGAGAGTTGACCACAACAGGATGCACGGATGCGGAGAAGGTGAAGTTTGCCGCACATCAGCTTGAAGGACCCGCAGCATCATGGTGGGAGAATTTCACAGCCACTTTCCCTGTCGACACTGTCACATGGGACCAGTTTCAGCAGGCTTTTCGAACTGCCCATGTTTCAGCAGGAGCTATGGCCTTGAAGAAGCGAGAGTTTCACAACTTGCGCCAAGGAGGACGGACAGTTGGCCAGTATGTGGAGGACTTTAGTAAATTAGCACGTTATGCCCCAGATGACGTTGCTACGGATGCAGCTAAGCAGGAGAAGTTTCTGGAAGGACTGAATGATGATTTGAGCATGCAGTTGATGGTAGCAACCTTCAACAACTACTAGGAGTTGGTAGATCATGCTCTTATGATTGAAGGGAAGCAGCCGCAAATTGAAAATCGCAAGAGGAAGTATGCACAAGGAAAGTACAATTCAGGAGCTCAGCAGAAGCCATGATTTACCCCTAGACCGGGAGGACATTTTCAGCATACCCATGGAGGAGGTAGCTCGCACAATCACAATGGCCCCAAAAATGGTAATGGGAATGGAGGAAGCAACGGCCAGAACCGCACCAACCCATCAACCCAAGCCCTTAGGTCACCCATGTTAGTAACCTCGCTTGGAGCAGAATATATGGCTAGTCTATGGTGTGATCAGTTACCATTAAGGATTGGTAACTATGTTTTTCCCTCAAACCTAATAGTATTGGAATCCCAAGGATTGGATGTGATATTAGGCATGGATTGGTTATCAAAGTATGAGGGGAATATTGAATGTGCTAGTAAGTCAATCTTGCTTACCACCCCAGAAGGGAGAAGGATCAAGTATGTATCCCGACATGTGCCAAAGAGGACTCAAGTAAATTGCTTAACAGGAGTTGTGCAGGAGGAAGTACCAGTGGTAAAGGAATTCCCTGATGTATTTCCAGAGGAGTTGCCAGGCATGCCACCGGATAGAGATATTGATTTTTTGATTGAGCTATTGCCAGGCACAGGGCCAATATCGAAGAGGCCATACAGGATGCCTGCAAAGGATTTGGTGGAAATTAAGAAGCAAATTAAGGAGTTACTGGATAAAGGTTATATTCGCCCAAGTTCTTCACCTTGGGGATCGCCAGTACTTCTAGTGGAGAAGAAGGATGGATCGTTAAGGATGGTTGTCGATTATCGAGGATTGAATGAAGTAACAATCAAGAACAAGTACCCACTACCGATGATCAATGATCTGTTTGATCGATTGCAAGGAGCTAAGGTATTTTCCAAGATCGATCTGCGATCAGGATACCACCAGTTGAAGATTCGGGAACAGGATATACCCAAGACGGCTTTTACCACCAGGTATGGGCTGTACGAGTATACCGTTATGTCATTTGGTCTGACTAACGCACCTGCATATTTTATGAACATGATGAACAAAGTGTTTATGGAGTTCTTGGATAAGTTCGTCATAGTGTTCATTGATGATATCCTGGTTTACTCAAAGAATGAAGAGGAGCATAAGGAACATTTGCGTTTGGTTCTTGGAAAGCTCAGGAAACATCAACTATATGCCAAGTTTAGCAAATGTGAGTTTTGGTTGAAGGAAGTAGGATTCCTCGGACACGTTATATCCGAAGAAGGAATAGCAGTTGACCCCACAAAGGTTATCACTGTGACCAATTGGGAAGCACCAACAACAGTTGGAGAGATCCGGAGTTTTCTTGGACTCGCAGGATACTACCGGAGATTTATAGAGAATTTATCAAAGATTGCGAAGCCTATGATGGAGTTGTTGAAGAAGGATACCAAGTTCATATGGACGGAGGAATGTGAGGCTAGTTTCCAGGAGTTGAAGAAACGTTTGGTTACTTCACCAGTGTTGATTTTGCCAGACCAGACCAAGGATTATGAGGTGTATTGTGACGCTTCATGTCGAGGACTTGGAGCAGTGCTTATGCAGGAAGGGAGAGTTGTTTCATATGCCTCACGACAGCTTAAGCCTCATGAGTTGAATTATGCTACGCATGATTTGGAGTTAGCAGCCGTAGTGCATGCACTGAAGACTTGGAGACATTTTCTGATTGGAAACCATTGCGAGGTGTATACGGATCATAAGAGTTTGAAGTATATTTTCACACAGAAGGAGTTGAATCTCAGACAAAGGAGATGGTTGGAGCTCATCAAGGATTATGATATGAAATTGCATTATCACCCCGGAAAGGCTAATGTAGTAGCCGACGCATTAAGCCGTAAGAGTCATGTCAACACCCTAATGACGGGAGAATTACCAAGGGAGTTAGTCGAAAATCTTCGAGAGTTATGTTTAGAAATAGTCCCGAGAGGCTATGTAGCAGCATTGGAGATTCAGTCTACATTGATGGATAAAATCAGAGAAGCCCAAAGGACGAACAAGGAGATTGCTTCTATTAAGGAGAAACTTAGCAAGGGAAAGGCTAAGGGATTTCGTGAGGACGAGCACGATACCTTATGGTTTGAAGACTGTGTCTATGTACCAAATGATCCGGAGATTAGAAAGCTAATTCTGCAAGAGGCCCATGATTCACCATATTTGATTCACCCAGGAAATACCAAGATGTATTTGGATTTGAAGGATATTTTCTGGTGGACCGGAATGAAGAAGGATATTGCGGAGTACGTAGCAGTTTGTGATGTATGTCAGAGAGTGAAGGCGGAGCATCAGAAGCCAGCAGGATTGCTACAACCATTGCCGATACCCGAATGGAAGTGGATAAGCTAGGCATGGATTTTATTATAGGATTGCCCAGAACACGTTCAGGCTATGACTCAATATGGGTTGTAGTCGATCGTTTGACAAAGGTAGCTCATTTCATTCCAGTGAAGACTACCTATACCAGTGCAAAGTTAGCAAAGATATACATGACCAGGATCGTATGTCTGCATGGAGTTCCAAGGAGTATCGTATCAGATAGAGGAACCTAGTTTACCTCAAAGTTCTGGAAGCAGTTGCACGAAACTTTGGGAACCATGCTAGAATTCAGTACAACTTTTCATCCACAGATAGATGGACAGACCGAGAGAGTCAACCAGATTTTGGAGGATATGCTGAGAGCTTGTGCGCTAGATTACGGATCTAGTTGGGACGACAATTTGCCATATGCAGAGTTCTCTTACAACAACAGTTATCAAGCCAGTTTGAAGATGGCCCCTTTCGAAGTCTTGTATGGAAGAAGGTGCAGGACACCGTTGTCGTGGGATGAAGTTGGAGACCGCCAGTTGTTTGGACCTGACTTGATTAAGGAGTCTGAACAGAAGGTGAAATTGATTCGCGATAGGCTCAAGATAGCCTAGTCCAGACAGAAGAGTTATGCAGATTCTAAACGCAAGGAGACAGTTTACGAAGTTGGAGATAGAGCTTATCTTCGAGTATCACCACTTCAGGGAACAAAGCGTTTTGGTGTTAAAGGAAAGTTAGCGCCATGATTTGTAGGACCATACCGAGTATTGGAACGTGTGGGAGAAGTGGCCTACAAGTTGGAATTGCCCAAAGGATTGTAAGGAGTTCATGATGTGTTCCACGTTTCTCAGTTGAAGAAGTGCCATGCGGAGATGGCTGACATACCGTTGAGGGATACAGTGCCATTGGAAGCAATTCAGTTGGATAAACAATTTGACCTATGAGGAGAAACCAATTAATATTCTCGAGTTTGCCAGCCGAGTCACTCGCAGCAAGGTTATCAAGTTTTGTAAGGTTCAGTGGAGCCACCACACAGAGGACGAAGCCACCTGGGAACGAGAGGAAGATTTGCTCAAGGACAACCCTCACCTATTTTCTAGCCAACCCGAATCTCGAGGGCGAGATTCATCTTAAGGGGGGTAGGTTTGTAACATCCTAAATTTTCATTTGGAATGTTATACATTGGATCATCAATGCATATCATATTTTATTTTCTTTTGGTTTCGATCCTAGAAATCCTAAGCAATTCAAGGACCTACGGAGAGAGTTGGGGATTTCGTTATTATCATATTTGAGTTTTCTTAAAAATTGAGAATAGGATCATTTGATTTTTATTTATTTTATCATCAATAATTTCTATTACAAAATTATGAGAGAGGGAATAAAATGAATTTCCCAAAATAAAGAAATATTGAGGATTTAATAAAGAAATCAAATAAGATTTTATTTCGGAGTTTTTCGTTATTTTATTTGAATTTAGGAAAAATATGCGTTTTCAAAATTGCATTTAGGCCCCAAATAAATGTTCACTTTGCCCGACTTGATTTTAGAAGTCGGGGAAAATTTATTTCGGGATTTTTGGATTCCGTTTAGTATTTCTTTTTATTTTTCTTCTGCGCGTAATTATTTAAAAAAAACGCGCATCGACCTAACCGGGCCGTGTCCGCCTGGGACTCTGGCCTGGCAGGCTTTATAAGCCGGGGCAGCCCACCCGAGCCAAACCCTAGCCCCGCGCCCCGAACCCTAGCGCCGCCGCCCGCCCGCGCCCGACCCCGCCGCCGCCGCCTCGCCGACCCGCCGCCCGAGGTTCGCCTTGTAACCCGCGCCGCCGGTTAAAAAAACGATCGGTTTTCCGTCGGTTTTCGTCGATTTTTTTAGTTTCATTTTTTTATTTTTAGATCATTTTTTTCGGTTTAGGTTAATTAGCGAGCGTACGCTCGTTCGTTCGTTTTAACGAACATTATCATCGTTTAGATCCGGTTAACAAACGTTCGTTCGTTAATCCGTTCGTCATTTTTCTTTTTCTCGGATTTTCCGCGATTATTTTCTGATCGCGATTTCTGATCCGATTTTCATTTTAGTATAACTTTTCGCTCGTTTATCGGAATCAGGCGATTCAAACGCCTGGAGTTTCGTATCGAAACCCTCTATCCGTTTAACCAACTTAAACAAGTTTTTGCCACTGTAAAGATTGCCGTAGATCCAGATTAGTAGAACGAAGTTGTTTTCTTTCGGCGTTTGACTTTCGTTGCTTCGTTCGATTTGATTCTTTTTGCAAACCGGAGTTCTTAAGTTGAACTTTCTGGTTAGTTCTCTTATTTGACTTTTATCTGTGCACTAGATGAGTACTTATTGTATTTTTGTTTGTTTGCCTGCGATAGAATACCCGGAGTGCGCCGCCTGTTACTTCGAATCTCTAGGTTTCGCGGATCATCAGCAAGGCAAGTAACACTTTGATCATACCTTTTCTACTATCCAGTTTTATTGCATTAGATCAAATCGTCAGACATTGCATGATTAGGATCTAATTAAATTGTGGGATGGGAAGTAGTTGAGGTAGTACCTATTACCTGTTTATTATCAAAACCTTTGGGAGTTACTTCTACGTTCGCTTACCATTGCTATGCTATGCTAGTAGACGTGGATTGGGTGAGTGATATCCATGACAGATGTGAGTATTGTTAATTAATGGTTTATCTAAGGTGGCAACTTAAACACACATCTCGGTGGATTGAGGTACCTGGGTATTCCAGCATTGCCTGTTTTCTTTTGGACCGCCACCCAGGCTCAAAGGGATCATGAGATTATTCATGCTAGAAACTTCCGTGTGCAGCCACAAGCTATTATGGGCTCTAGCATAGTTGACTAAGTTGTGCGAACTCTTACAGTGGTAGACTAGCAGATGTAGGGGATGTAGGTGGTACGGTCTACCCGATCGTAAGGTGCTAGCACTTCTGAAAGACTATGTCTCGGTCATCCGTTTCTCAAACACCGTGCAGTGCGAGATATCCAACGGAGGAGATCGAGTCTTGTGGGGAAAAATGCGCAAACTCTGCAGTGTGTATAAACTAATCATGGTTAGCCGTGTCCCGGGTTATGGACATCTTGAGTATCTAGTACTTGGATTATCATGTGAATCTCAGCATGTTACTATAAAATTAAGTTTGATTGGTTTGTTTAATGATGTTTAATTGGGATTGAGAATGCTGTCAACCATTCTCAATGTTTAACAACCACCATGATAGTTAAATAAATTAATTCCTTTATAGTAGGGAAAAATTGGCTTTTCGCAAAACTGTAACCATAGAGCTTTCCACCAGCCAAATATGCATATAGAATAGCTGTTTCATTCCATTACTCTCTATGTGTTACATTGCCAGCATATTCCATGTGCTGACCCGTTTTCGGGCTGCAACGTTAATGTTGCAGACTTTTCAGACGACGATTAAGGAGTTTTAGGTCATGGTTCTATACTCAGTGATGCCGTTGGAGTTGATGGACTCACCTATCTTCCAAGCCTTCCGCTGTTATAGTTATTAGATGGCCTTAAGCCATATTTATTGTAATAAGTTCTCTTTTGAGACACTCGATGTAATAAGTGTGTGATTGCTACTCTGTTATAAATCCTTCAAGTACTGTGTGGTGTCAGCATTACTGATCCAGGGATGACACCGGAGCACAGAGATTGGACCGTTTGAGGTCTGGTCGCTACAAAGAAGTGAGTGGGAGGAAAGTAGAACTTGACGAGGTAATTCTACCTACTCCCTTATTGGAAAGTAGTTCATCACAGAAATCAGTTACAGTAATTCCTACACCAGTAAGTGAGGAAGCTAATGATGATGATCATGAAGCTTCCGATCAAGTTACTACTGAACCTCGTAGGTTAACAAGAGTAAGATCCGCACCAGAGTGGTACGGTAATCCTGTTCTGTAAGTCATGTTACTTGACCATGACGAACCTACGAATTATGAGGAAGAGTTGGTGAGCCCAGATTCTGCAAAATGGCTTGAGGACATGAAATCTGAGATGGGATCCATGTATGAGAAGAAAGTGTGGACTTTGGTTGACTTGCCCGATGATCGGCAAGCCATAGAGAATAAATGGATCTTCAAGAAGAAGACTGACGCTGACGGTAATATTACTGTCTACAAAGCTTGACTTGTTGCGAAAGGTTTTTGAGTTGACTACGATGAGACCTTCTCACCCGTAGCGATGCTTAAGTCCGTCCGAATCATGTTAGCAATTGCCGCATTTTATGATTATGAAATTTGGCAAATGGATGTCAAAACTGCATTCCTTAATGGATATCTTAAAGAAGACTCGTATATATGATGCAACCAGAAGGTTTTGTCGATCCAAAAGGTGCTAACAAAGTGTGCAAGCTCCAGCGATCCATTTATGGACAGGTGCAAGCCTCTCGGAGTTGGAATATACATTTTGATGGTGTGATCAAAGCATATGGTTTTATATAGGCTTTTGGAGAAGCCTGTATTTACAGGAAAGTGAGTGGGAGCTCTGTAGCATTTCTGATATTATATGTAGATGACATATTGTTGATCAGAAATGATACTGAATTTCTGAATAGCATAAAAGGATACTTGAATAAGAATTTTTCAATGAAAGACCTTGGTGAAGCTACTTATATATTGGGCATCAAGATCTATAGAGATAGATCAAGACGCTTAATTGGACTTTCACAAAGCACATACCTTGATAAAGTTTTGAAGAAGTTCAAAATGGATCAAGCAAAGAAAGGGTTCTTGCCCGTGTTACAAGGTGTGAAGTTGAGTCAGACTGAATTCCCGACCACTACAGAAGATAAAGAGAAAATGGAAGTCATTCCCTATGCTTCAGCCATAGGTTCTATCATGTATGCAATGCTGTGTACCAGACCTGATGTGTGCCTTGCTATTAGTTTAGCAGGGAGGTGCCAAAGTAATCCGGGAGTGGATCACTTGACAATGGTCAAGAATATCTTGAAATACCTGAAAAGGACTAAGGATATGTTTCTCGTTTATGGAGGTGACAAAGAGCTCGTCGTAAACGGTTACGTCGATGCAAGCTTTAACACTGATCTGGATGACTCTAAGTCACAAACCGGATACATATTTTTATTGAATGGTGGTGCTGTCAGTTGGTGCAGTTCCAAGAATATTATCGTGGCGGGATCTACATGTGAAGCGGAGTACATAGCTACTTCGGAAGCAGCAAATGAAGGAGTCTGGATGAAGGAGTTCATATCCGATATAGGTGTCATACCTAGTGCATCAGGTCCAATGAAAATCTTTTGTGACAATACTGGTGCAATTGCCTTGGCAAAGGAATCCAAATTTCACAATAGAACCAAGCACATCAAAAGACGCTTCAATTCAATCCGCGATCAAGTCAAGGAGGGAGACATAGATATTTTCAAGATACATACGGATCTGAATGTTGCAGACCCGTTAACTAAGCCTCTCTCACGAGGAAAACATGATCAACACCAAGACTCCATGGGTGTTAGAATCATTACTATGTAATCTAGATTATTGACTCTAGTGCAAGTGGGAGACTAAAGGAAATATGCCCTAGAGGCAATAATAAAGTTTTTATTTATATTTCCTTATATCATGATAAATTTTTGTTATTCATGCTAGAATTGTATTAACCGGAAACTTAGTACATGTGTGAATACATAGACAAAATGAGTGTCACTAGTATGCCTCTACTTGACTAGCTCATTAATCAAAGATGGTTAAGTTTCCTAGCCATGGACAAGAGTTGTCAGTTGATGAATGGGATCACATCATTAGAGAATGATGTGTTTGACTTGACCCATCCGTTAGCTTAGCTCTATTATCATTTAGTTTATAGCTATTTCTTTCTCCGTAACTTATACATGTTCCTATGACTATGAGATTATGCAACTCCTGAATACCGGAGGAACACTTAGTGTGCTATCAAATGTCACAACATAACTGGGTGACTATAAATATGCTCTAAAGGTGTCTCCGATGGTGTTTTTTGAGTTGGCATAGATCGAGATTAGGATTTGTCACTCCGTGTATCGGAGAGGTGTCTCTGGGCCCTCTCGGTAATGCACATCACTATAAGCCTTGCAAGAAATGTGACTAATGAGTTAGTTGCAGGATGATGCATTATAGAATGAGTAAAGAGACTTGCCAGTAACGAGATTGAACTAGGTATTGAGATACCGACGATCAAATCTCAGGCAAGTAACATACTGATGACAAAGGGAAAACGTATGTTGTTATGCGGTTTGACCGATAAAGATCTTCATAGAACATGTAGGAACCAATATGAGCATCTAGGTTCCGCTATTTGTTATTGACCGGAAGTGAGTCTCGGTCATGTCTACATAGTTCTCGAACCCGTAGGGTCCGCACGCTTAACGTTCGATGACGATTGGTATTATGAGTTTATGTGTTTTGATGTACCGAAGGTAGTTCGTAGTCTCGGATATAATCACGGACATGACGACGAGTCTCGAAATGGTCGCGACATAAAGATCGATATATTGGAAGGCTATGTTTGGACATCGGAATGGTTCCGGGTGTGTTCGGGCATTTACCGGAGTACCGGGGGGTTACCGGAACCCCCCGGGGAGTGTATGGGCCTTATTGGGCCTTAGTGGGAGAGATGAGGAGGCGGCCAAGGTGGAGGGCGCCCCCCAAGCCCAATCCGAATTGGGTGGGGGGCTGGCCCCCCTTTCCTTCCCTCTCTCTCCCCCTTCCTTCCTCTCCTACTCCAACTAGGGAAGGGGAAATCCTGCTCCCATCGGGAGTAGGACTCCCCCATTGGGCGCGCCATGAGAGGGCCGACCCTCCCCCTCCTCCACTCCTTTATATACGGGGGAGGGGGCACCCCATAGACACACAAGTTGATTGTTTAGTCGTGTGCAGTGCCCCCTCCACAGATTTCCACCTCGGTCATATTGTTGTAGTGCTTAGGCGAAGCTCTGCGTCGGTAACTTCATCATCACCGTCATCATGCCGGCGTGCTGACGAAACTCTCCCTCGACCTCAGCTGGATCTAGAGTTCGTGGGACGTCACCGAGCTGAATGTGTGCAGATCGCAGAGGTGCCGTACCGTCGGTGCTATGATCGGTCAGATCTTGTAGACGTATGACTACATCAACCGCGTTGTCACAACGCTTCTGCTTTCGGTCTATGAGAGTACGTGGAGAACACTCTCCCCTCTCATTGCTATGCATATCCTAGTTGGATCTTGCATGTGCGTAGGATTTTTTTGAAATTACTACGTTCCCCAACAGATCCTTCACATCCTACTTCAGCCGCAGCTTGTGATAGTGGAGAGGCTGCAAGGGCTTCAACACCCAATGCCTCCTTAGCTCTATTTCTCAAAACCAAGACTGACCAGATGCAATATCTCATTTGAGCTACTCAAAGGATCGAGCGGAGCTTGGACAGCCTCGCAGAGAACTAGAAGAGTCTTGAGAGGATTGTAGAAGCTAAATTTTATGATCTGGATGTCAAGGTGACAGAAGTTCAGTCCACAATTGAGAGTCTCAAGAAGGAAGTGGATGAAGCCAAGGCACAGACTTCCAGTGATGAGGACACCCCTCGTGATGGCATTCCTACAACTACTTAGTTTAGGACTATGCCCAGATCGGCTGTAGTACTAGCATCTTCTAGAGCGACAACCTCTGCTCCAACAGCTACACCTTCGGTTGCCCCCTCAGTGCGCCCTGCCGTCTCCACTCCTCCAGCTCAGCAGACATCGCCTGAGGCATTTGCAAATGCACTCATCTCCACTCCGACATCGATGCACACTGGCGCTCCAGGAGCTTCAGGAGATCAAGCCTAGAGACGTTTAGCTCTATACTTATTTGAACTTTTTGGTACTTGTTGCAAAATGTCGACAATTTGTATAGATCATAGGGCTTCGAGTGAGCGAGTGCTTTTCTTTTTCTCGCTTGGTTTTCTTTGAGTTTCTGCTACAATTTGATTCGTGGTGCTTTGAGATACCTTTGTGTGATGCTTGTATGAAACTACCTTATCGTATGCTTGATTATACCGTACATTAATGCTATGCTTGCTTGGATATTCATTTCATATGCTCTTGTATGATGATTCACTTGCTTACTTGGTGACAAGTGCTATTTATGTTGCAATCTTATCATTTTGAGCACTCCACCAAGATGTATGTGACATGGAAGAGTAACCCATGGAACCTAATCGATTGTGCATTTGCATTCAGACGCAAATTTTAATAATGCACAAAATTAGGGGGAGCTCTTGCTTATCACATACTTCTCAAAACGATGATGTATTTCATTCATTATATCATTTGTCGATGCCTTGATCTATATGTTGTCATCAATTCACAAAAAGGGGGAGATTGAAAGTGCAACTAATCCCCGGGTGGTTTTGGTTAATAACAACATATATGTCATTGATCTAATGAACATTGATGATAGATTTTAGAAAAGATCAATGATTGGCATGGCATGGACTAATGGATGTGGACCCCCCCAACTGTGAAGAACAAGATGTGGCTACCCCAAGACTCTAAAATTTTGGTTTAGTGATCCACATTGAGTCCCTTAGGAAAGCCAATACTATTAAAAGGGGATGAGGTATTATTCATGAGGTTGTTACTCAAAGTGCTCAGTGATATTGCTCCAAAAATCCTCAATCTGCAATCACATCTGTCCAACTAAATCATCATTTTTGTCCCATCGATACTATCTACCCCGGACTCACCAAGATGATCCTTCTACTTCCACAGCGAAAACCCTAATAATTTGGTCTGACCGAATTGGTTCCCGGTATCACTGAGAAGGCCTTGCCAAGTTTTTGTGATGACATCGCTTCGTTTCGGAATCACCAAGACAAAATGATCGGAATTACCGAAACGCGGCTCTGCCCTATCCATTGCACTTCTGTCTCACTGAGATGGTATAATCGGTCTCACCGGAAACGCTAACGGTCAAGTCTTGTGCACTAGTCAGTTTCACCAAGATTTTCATATAGGTGCCATTGAGTTGGGTCAAAGACTTGTAACGGTTGGATTTTTGGTGCTGCCTATTTATACCCCTCCACCACTACTCACTCTCTAGAGAGAGCCATCAGAACGGAACACAACTTCCACCATTCATTTTCTGAGAGAGAACCACCTGCTCATGTGTTGAGATCAAGAGATACCATTCCTACTATTTGTACCTTGATTTCTAGCCTCTTCAAGTTGCTCTCCACTCCAATCCTTCTCCTACCCAAGCCAAATCTCTGAGAGAGAGAGAGAGACTGAGTGTAGAGGAGATTATCATTTGAAGCACAAGAGCAAGGAGTTCATCACCGACACAACATCTATTACCTTTGGGAGAGTGGTGTCTCCTAGATTGGTTAGGTGTCTCTTGGGAGTCTCCGACATGATATGGAGTTGTACCAAGAAGTTTGTAAGGGCAAGGAGATCGTCTAATTCATGAAGATGTACCCGAGTGGGGCTAGTCCTTCGCGGACGGAAGCCATGGTGGAATAGGCAAGGTTGCTTTTTCATGGACCCTTCGTGGGTGGACCCCTCCATGGACTCGCGCAACCGTTACCCTTCGTGGGTTGAAGTCTCCATTAACGTGGACATACGATAGCACCACCTGTCGGAACTGCCAAAAATCATCATGTCTTTGTTGTGATTGAAATATCCAAACCCCTCCATTATTACATGTGCAATGTTTTACTTTCCGCTGCTACACTATTAGAATTGCATGTGTAGGGTGATACTTGACTTGCTAGAATTGATAAAATCTCCCTACAACTAAAATTGGGAAAAGGTTAGGTTTTATTTGGTCAAGTAGTCTAATCACACTCCTCTAGACACACTTTCGATCCTAGAGAAATACTGGATACCCTTGTACACCGAAAGCATTAACATTCTAATGAGCGTGGTTTGCGTAGTTGTACTCGCGTCGCGATCCAATCCGATCCAGCATCGCACGAGTGGCACCTCCTAGATGTGCACACATACGGCTCGATGACATCTCCTCCTTCTTTATCCATCAAGTGGGGGTGGAGAGGTAGATGGGATCTAGGCAAGTACAACTGTATGGTGGTGATGGTGGTAGCAAAACTCCGGCAGGGCTTCGTCAAGCGCTATGCAGAGGAGGAGATGGAGAGGGAGAGGGGGGGCAGCCAGCAATGGGGCGAGGCTCCCCCCTGCGCCTCCCCTCTATTTATAGGGGTGTGGGAGTGGGTTAGCTAGCCCTAGCCCCTCCTCCAAGGGAGGGGCGCGGTGAAGGAAAAATGCCCTAGAGGCAATAATAAAGTTGTTATTTATATTTCCTTATATCATGATAAATGTTTATTATTCATGCTAGAATTGTATTAACAGGAAACTTAGTACATGTGTGAATACATAGACAAACAAAGTGTCCCTAGTATGCCTCTACTTAACTAGATCATTAATCAAAGATGGTTAAGTTTCCTAGCCATGGACAAGAGTTGTCATTTGATGAATGGGATCACATCATTAGAGAATGATGTGTTTGACTTGACCCATCCGTTAGCTTAGCTCTATTATCGTTTAGTTTATTGCTATTGCTTTCTCCATAACTTATACATGTTCCTATGACTATGAGATATGCAACTCCTGAATACCGGAGGAACACTTAGTGTGCTATCAAACGTCACAACATAACTGGGTGACTATAAAGATGCTCTAAAAGTGTCTCCGATGGTATTTGTTGAATTGGCATAGATCGAGATTCGGATTTGTCACTCCGTGTATCGGAGAGTATCTCTGGGCCCTCTCGGTAATGCACATCACTATAGGCCTTGCAAGAAATGTGACTAATGAGTTAGTTGCAGGATGATGCATTACAGAACGAGTAAAGAGACTTGCCAGTAATGAGATTGAACTAGGTATTGAGATACCGACGATCGAATCTCGGGCAAGTAACATACCGATGACAAAGGGAACAACGTATGTTGTTATGCCGTTTGACCGATAAAGATCTTTGTAGAACATGTAGGAACCAATATGAGCATCCAGGTTCCGCTATTGGTTATTGACCGGAAGTGAGTCTCGGTCATGTCTACATAGTTCTCGAACCCACAGGGTCTGCACGCTTAACGTTCGATGACGATCGGTATTATGAGTTTATGTGTTTTGATGTACCGAAGGTAGTTCGTAGTCCCGGATATAATCACGGACATGACGACGAGTCTCGAAATGGTCGAGACATAAAGATCGATATATTGGAAGGCTATGTTTGGACATCGAAATGGTTCCAGGTGTGTTCAGGCATTTACCGGAGTACCGGGGGGGGTTACCGGAAGCCCCCGGGGAATGTATGGGCCTTATTGGGCCTTAGTGGGAGAGAGGAGGAGGCAGCCAAGGTGGAGGGCGCCCCCCAATCCCAATCCGAATTGGGTGGGGGGCTGCCCCCCTTTCCTTCCCTCTCTCTCCCCCTTCCTTTCTCTCCTACTCCAACTAGGGAAGGGGGAATCCTGCTCCCACCGGGAGGAGGACTCCCCCATTGGGCACGCCATGAGAGGGCCGGCCCTCCCCCTCCTCCACTCCTTTATATACGGGGGAGGTGGGCACCCCATAGACACACAAGTTGATTGTTTAGTCATGTGTAGTGCCCCCCTCCACAGATTTCCACCTCGGTCATATCGTTGTAGTGCTTAGGCAAAGCTCTGCGTCGGTAACTTCATCATCACCGTCATCATGCCGGCGTGCCGACGAAACTCTCCCTCGACCTCAGCTGGATCTAGAGTTCGTGGGACGTCACCGAGCTGAATGTGTCCAGATCGCGGAGGTGTCGTACTGTCGGTGCTATGATCGGTCAGATCGTGAAGACGTACGACTACATCAACCGCGTTGTCATAACGCTTCCGCTTTCGGTCTACGAGGGTATGTGGAGAACACTCTCCCCTCTCGTTGCTATGCATATCCTCGTTGGATCTTGCGTGTCCGTAGGATTTTTTTAAATTACTACGTTCCCCAACAGATCCTTCACATCCTACTTCAGCCGTAAGATTTTTGTCCCATCGATACTATCTACCCCGGACTCACCAAGATGATCATTCTACTGCCACAGCCAAAACCCTAACAATTTGGTCTGACCGAATTGGTTCTCGGTATCACCGAGAAGGCCTTGCCAAGTTTATGTGATCACATCGCTTTGTTTCGGAATCACCAAGACAAATTGATCAAAATTACCAAAACGCGACTCTGCCATAGCCATTGCACTTCTGTCTCACCGAGATGGTATAATCGGTCACACTGGAAACGCTAACGGTCAAGTCGTGTGCACTAGTCGGTTTCACCAAGATTTACATATAGGTGCCATTGAGTTGGGTCAAAGACTTGTAACGGTTGGATTTATGGTGCTGCCTATTTATACCCCTCCACCACCACTCACTCTCTAGAAAGAGCCATCAGAACGGAACACAACTTCCACCATTCATTTTGTGAGAGAGAACCACCTTCTCATGTGTTGAGATCAAGAGATTCCATTCCTACTATTTGAACCTTGATTTCTAGCCTCTTCAAGTTGCTCTCCACTCCAATCCTTCTCCTACCCAAGCCAAATCTGTGTGAGAGAGAGATTGAGTGTAGAGGAGATTATCATTTGAAGCACAAGAGCAAGGAGTTCATCACCGACACAACATCTATTACCTTTGGGAGAGTGGTGTCTCCTAGATTGGTTAGGTGTCGCTTCGGAGTCTCCGACATGATGTGGAGTTGTACCAAGAAGTTTGTAAGGGCAAGGAGATCGTCTAATTCATGAAGATGTACCCGAGTGGGGCTAGTCCTTCGCGGACGGAAGCCATGGTGGAATAGGCAAGGTTGCTTTTTCATGGACCCTTTGTGGGTGGACCCCTCCATGGACTCGCGCAACCGTTACCTTTCGTGGGTTGAAGTCTCCATCAACGTGGACATACGATAGCACCACCTGTCGGAACTGCCAAAAATCATCATGTCTTTATTGTGATTGAAATATCCAAACCCCTCCATTACTTACATGTGCAATGTTTTACTTTCTACTGCTACACTCTTAGAATTGCATGTGTAGGGTGATACTTGACTTGCTAGAATTGCTAAAATCTCCCTACAACTAAAATTGGGAAAAGGTTAGGTTTTATTCGGTCAAGTAGTCTAATCACACTCCTCCAGACACACTTTCGATCCTACAGAAAGACTGCATACCCTTGTAGACCGAAAGCATTAACATTCTAATGAACATGGTTGGTGTAGTTGTACTCGTGTCATGATCCAATCCGATCCAACATCGCACGAGTGGCACCTCCTAGATGTGCACACGTACGGCTCGATGATATCTCCTCCTTCTTTATCCATCAAGTGGGGGTGGAGAGGTAGATGGGATCTAGGCAAGTACAACTGTATGGTGGTGATGGTGGTAGCAGAACTCTGGTAGGGCTTCGTCAAGCGCTATGCAGAGGAGGAGATGGAGAGGGAGAGGGCGGGCAGCCAGCAATGGGGCGAGGCTCCCCCCTGCGCCTCCCCTCTATTTATAGGGGTGTGGGAGTGGGTCAGCTAGCCCTAGCCCCTCCTCCAAGGGAGGGGCGCGGTGAAGGAAATATGCCCTAGAGGCAATAATAAAGTTGTTATTTATATTTCCTTATATCATGATAAATGTTTATTATTCATGCTAGAATTGTATTAACAGGAAACTTAGTACATGTGTGAATACATAGACAAACAAAGTGTCCCTAGTATGCCTCTACTTAACTAGCTCATTAATCAAAGATGGTTAAGTTTCCTAGCCATGGACAAGAGTTGTCATTTGATGAATGGGATCACATCATTAGAGAATGATGTGTTTGACTTGACCCATCCGTTAGCTTAGCTCTATTATCGTTTAGTTTATTGCTATTGCTTTCTTCATGACTTATACATGTTCCTATGACTATGAGATTATGCAACTCCCGAATACCGGAGGAACACTTAGTGTGCTATCAAACATTACAACGTAACTGGGTGATTATAAAGATGCTCTACAAGTGTCTCCGATGGTGTTTGTTGAGTTGGCATAGATCGAGATTAGGATTTGTCGCTCCGTGTTTTGGAGAGGTATCTCCGGGCCCTCTCGATAATGCACATCACTATAAGCCTTGCAAGCAATGTGGCTAATGAGTTAGTTATGGGATGATGCATTACGGAACGAGTAAATAGACTTTCCCGTAACGAGATTGAACTAGGTATGATGATATGGATGATCGAATCTCGGGCAAGTAACATACCGATGACAAAGGGAACAACGTATGTTGTTATGCGGTTTGACCGATAAAGATCTTCGTAGAATATGTAGGAGCCAATATGAGCATCTAGGTTCCGCTATTGGTTATTGACTGGAGATGTGTCTTGGTCATGTCTACATAGTTCTCGAACCCGTAGGGTCTGCACGCTTAACGTTCGATGATTATTTGTATTATGAGTTATGTGATTTGATGTACCGAAGTTTGTTCGGAGTCCCGGATGAGATCACGGACATGACGAGGAGTCTTGAAATGGTCGAGACATAAAGATTGATATATTGGACCATGTTATTCGGACACCGGAAGTGTTCCAGATAGTTTCGGGTAAAAACGGAGTGTGGGAGGGGTTACCGGAACCCCCCGGGGGAACTAATGGGCCACCATTCGCCTTATTGGAGAGAGAGGAGGGCCGCTAGGGCAGTCTGTGCCCCCCCTTAGCAGTCCGAATTGGACAAGGGAAGGGGGCGGCACCCCCTTTCCTACTGCCTCTCCCTCTCCTTCCTTCCCCTATCTCCCTTTTTGCTGGAATCCTACTAGGACTAGGAGTCCTAGTAGGACTCCCCTGTTGGGCGCACCCTAGGGGCCGGCTGGCCCTCCCCTCCTCCCTCTTTTATATACGTGGGGAGGGGGCACCCTAGAACACACAAGTTGATCTTTTAGCCATGTGCGGTGCCCCCCTCCACAGTTACACACCTCGGTCATATCGTCGTAGTGCTTAGGCGAAGCCCTGCGTCGGTAACTTCATCATCACCGTCGCCACGCCGTCATGCTGACGGAACTCTCCCTCGGCCTCAACTAGATCAAGAGTTCGAGGGACGTCACCGAGCTGAATGTGTGCTGAACGTGGAGGTGCCGTACGTTCGGTGCTTGGATCGGTTGGATCGCGAGGACGTTCGACTACATCAACTGCATTACTAAACGCTTCCACTTTCGGTCTACGAGAGCACGTAGACACACTCTCCCCTCTTGTTGCTATGCATCTCCTAGATAGATCTTGCGTGATTGTAGGCAATTTTTTTGAAATACTGCGTCCCCAACAGTGGCATCCGAGCCAGGTCTATGTGTAGATGTTATATGCACGAGTAGAACACAATGAGTTGTGGGCGATAATAGTCATACTGGTTACCAACAATGTCTTACTTTGATTCAGCGGTATTGTTGGATGAAGCGGCCCAGACCGACATTACATGACCGTGTTCATGAGACTGGTTTGTACCGACGTGCTTCACACACAGGTGGCTAGTGGGTGTCTGTTTCTCCAGCTTTAGTTGAATCGAGTTTGACTATGCCCGGTCCTTGTTGAAGGTTAAAACAACACACTTGACGAAAAATCATTGTGGTTTTGATGCGTAGGTAAGAACGGTTCATGCTAGAATCCCGTAGAAGCCACGTAAAACTTGCAACAACAAAGTAGAGGACGTCTAACTTGTTTTTGCAGTGCATGTTGTGATGAGATATGGTCAAGACGTGATGATATAAATTGTTGTATGGGATGATCATGTTTTGTAACAGTTATCGGCAACTGGCAGGAGCCATATGGTTGTCGCTTTATTGTATGAAATGAAATCACCATGTAATTGATTTACTTTATCACTAAGCGGTAGCGATAGTCATAGAAGCAATAGTTGGCGAGACGACAACGATGCTACGATGGAGATCAAGGTGTCAAGCCGGTGACGATGGTGATCATGACGGTGCTTTGGAGATGAAGATCAAAGGCACAAGATGATGATGGCCATATCATATCACTTATTTTGATTGCATGTGATGTTTATCATTTATGCATCTTATTTTTCTTAGTACGGCGGTAGCATTATAAGATGATCTCTCACTAAATTTCAAGGTATAAGCATTCTCCCTGAGTATGCACCGTTGCTATAGTTCGTCGTGCTGAGACACCACGTGATGATCGGGTGTGATAAGCTCTATGTTCACATACAACGGGTGCAAGCCAGTTTTGCACAAGCAGAATACTCAGGTTAAACTTGACGAGCCTAGCATATGCAGATATGGCCTCGGAACACTGAGACTGAAAGGTCGAGCGTGAATCATATAGTAGATATGATCAACATAGTGATGTTCACCATTGAAAACTACTCCATCTCACGTGATGATCGGACATGGTTTAGTTGATATGGATCACGTGATCATTTAGATGACTAGAGAGATGTCTATCTAAGTGGGAGTTCTTAAGTAATATGATTAATTGAACTTTAATTTGTCATGAACTTAGTACCTCGTAGTATTTTGCATGTCTATGTTATTGTAGATAAATGGCCCGTGCTACTGTTCCTTTGAATTTTAATGCATTCCTAGAGAAAGCTAAGTTTAAAGATGATGGTAGCAACTACACGGGCTGGGTCTGTAACTTGAGGATTATCCTCATTGCTACACAGAAGAATTACGTCCTGGAAGCACCGCTAGGTTCAAAGCCCGCTGCAGGAGCAACACCAGATGTTATGAACGTCTGGCAGAGCAAAGCTGATGACTACTCGATAGTTCAGTGTGCCATGCTTTACGGCTTAGAATCGGGACTTCATCGATGTTTTGAACATAATGGAGCATATGAGATGTTCTAGGAGTTGAAGTTAATATTTCAAGCAAATGCCCGAATTGAGAGATGAAGTCTCCAATAAGTTCTATAGCTGCAAGATGGAGGAGAATAGTTGTCAGTGAACATATACTCAGAATGTCTGGGTACCACAACCACTTGACTCAACTGGGAGTTAATCTTCCTGATGATAATGTCATTGACAGAGTTCTTCAATCATTGCCACCAAGCTACAAAAGCTTCAAGACGGACTATAATATGCAAGGGATGGATGAGAAAATACCCGAGCTCTTCGCAATGCTAAAGGCCGCGGAGGTAGAAATCAAGAAGGAGCATCAAGTGTTGATGGTCAACAAGACCACTAGTTTCAAGAAGAAGGGCAAAGGGAAGAAGGGGAACTTCAAGAAGAACGGAAAGTAAGTTGCTACTCAAGTGAAGAAGCCCAAGTCTGGACCTAAGCCCGAGACTTAGTGCTTCTACTGCAAAGGGACTGGTCACTAGAAGCGGAACTGCCCCAAGTATTTGGCGGATAAGAAGGATGGCAAAGTGAAAGGTATATTTGATATACATGTTATTGATGTGTACCTTACTAATGCTCGTAGTAGCGCCTGGCTATTTGATACTTGCTCTGTTGCTCATATTTGCAACTCGAAATAGGGGCTACGGATTAAACGAAGATTGGTTAAGGACGAGGTGATGATGCGCATGGAAAATGGTTCCAAAGTCGATGTGATCGCCGTCGGCACACTACCTCTACATCTACCTTAGGGATTAGTATTAGACCTGAATAATTGTTATTTGGTGCCAGCGTTAAGCATGAACATTATATCTGGATCTTGTTTGATGCGGGACAGTTATTCATTTACATCAGAGAATAATTGTTGTTCTATTTATATGAGTAATATCTTTTATGTCATTTACCCTTGACGAGTGGTCTATTTTTATTGAATCTTGATAGTAGTGGTACACATATTCATAGTATTAAAGCCAAAAGATACAAGTTTAATAATGATAATGCAACTTATTTGTGGCACTGCCGTTTAGGTCATATTGGTGTAAAGCGCATGAAGAAACTCAATGCTGATGGACTTTTGGAATCACTTGATTATGAATCACTTGATGCTTGTTAACCATGCCTCATGAGAAAGATGACTAAGACGCCCTTCTCCAAAATAATGGAGCGAGCAACAGACTTATTGGAAATAATACATACTGATGTATGCGGTCCGATGAGTGTTGATGCTCGCGGCGGGTATCGTTATTTTCTGACCTTCACAGATGGTTTGAGCAGATATGGGTATATCTACTTAATGAAACATAAGTCTGAAACATTTGAAAAGTTCAAAGAATTTCATAGTGAAGTGGAAAATCATCGTAACAAGAAAATTAAGTTTCTACAATCTGATCATGGAGGTGAATATTTGAGTTATGAGTTTGGTCTTCATTTGGAACAATGCGGAATAGTTTCACAACTCACGCCACCTGGAACAACACAGCGTAATGGTGTGTCCGAACATCGTAACCGCACTTTATTAGATATGGTGCGATCTATGATGTCTCTTACTAATTTACCGCTCTTGTTTTGGGGTTATGCTTTAGAGACGGCTGCATTCACGTTAAATAGGGCACCATCGAAATTCATTGAGACGACACCTTATGAACTGTATTTTGGCAAGAAACCCAAGTTGTCGTTTCTTAAAGTTTGGGGCTGCGATGCTTATGTGAAAAAGCTTCAACCTGAGAAGCTTGAATCCAAATCGGAGAAATGTGTCTTCATAGGATACCCAAAGGAGACTGTTGGGTACACCTTCTATCACAGATCCGAAGGCAAGATATCCGTTGCTAAGAATGGATCCTTTCTAGAGGAGTTCCTCTCGAAAGAAGTGAGTGGGAGGAAAGTAGAACTTGATGAGGTAATTGTACCTTCTCCCTTATTTGAAAGTAGTTCATCACAGAAATCAGTTCCAGTGATTCCTACATCAATTAGTGAGGAAGTTAATCATAATGATCATGAAACTTATGATCAAGGTACTACTGAACTTCGTAGGTCAACTAGAGTAAGATCCGCACCAGAGTGGTACGGTAATCTTGTTCTGGAGGTCATGTTACTTGACCATGACGAACCTACGAACTATGAGTAAGCGATGATGAGCCCAGATTCCGCGAAATGGCTTGAGGCCATGCAATCTGAGATGGGATCCATGTATGAGAACAAAGTATGGACTTTGGTTGACTTGCCCGATGATCGGCAAGCAATAGAAAATAAATGGATCTTCAAGAAGAATACTGACACTGACGGTAATGTTACTGTCTACAAAGCTCGACTTGTTGTGAAAGGTTTTCGACAAGTTCAAGGAGTTGACTACGATGAGACCTTCTCACCCGTAACGATGCTTAAGTCTGTCTGAATCATGTTAGCAATTGCCGCATTTTATGATTATGAAATTTGGTAAATTGATGTCAAAACTGCATTCCTTAATGGATACCTTAAAGAAGAGTTGTATATGATGCAACCAGAAGCTTTTGTCGATCCTAAAGGTGCTAACAAAGTGTGCAAGCTCCAGCGATCCATTTATGGACTGGTGCAAGCTTCTCGGAGTTGGAATATAGGCTTTGATAGTGTGATCAAATCATATGGTTTTATACACAATTTTGGAGAAGCCTGTATTTACAAGAAAGTGAGTGGGAGCTCTATAGCATTTCTGATATTATATCTGGATGCCATATTGTTGATCGGAAATGATACTGAATTTCTAAATAGCATAAAAGGATACTTGAATAAGAATTTTTCAGTGAAAGACCTCAATGAAGCTGCTTATATATTGGGCAATCAAGATCTATAGAGATAGATCAAGATGCTTAATTGGACTTTCACAAAGCACATACCTTGATAAAGTTTTGAAGAAGTTCAAAATGGACCAGTAAAGGAAAGGGTTCTTGCATGTGTTGCAAGGTGTGGAGTTGAGTCAGACCCAATGCCCGACCACTGCAGAAGATAGAGAGAAAATGAAAGCCATGCTCTATGCCTCAGCCATAGGTTCTATCATGTATGGAATGCTGTGTACCAGACCGGATGTGTGCCTTGCTATTAGTTTAGCAGGGAGGTACCAAAGTAATCCAGGAGTGATCACTGGACAGTGGTCAAGAACATCCCGAAATACCTGAAAAGGACTAAGGATATGTTTCTCGTTTATGGAGGTGACAAAGAGCTTGTCGTAAATGGTTACGTCGATGCAAGCTTTCACACTGATCCGGATGACTCTAAGTCACATACCAGATACATATTTTTATTGAATGGTGGAGCTATCAGTTGGTGCAGTTCTAAGAACATTGTCGTGGCGGGATCTACGTGTGAAGCGGAGTACAGAGCTGCTTCGGAAGTAGAAAATGAAGGAGTTTGGATGAAGGAGTTCATATCCGATCTGTAACACCCCGGATGTAACTTTCCCAATTTGTACTCCAACTCTTGCCGTTTCCGGCGTTAAGCTATATTTATTTTCTCGGGTTCGGGTTTTGTCTCCGTGTGTTGTTATCGTTGTCATGCATATCATATCATGTCATCATGTGCATTGCATTTGCATACGTGTTCGTCTCATGCATTCGAGCATTTTTCCCGTTGTCCGTTTTGCATTCCAGTGCTTCGTTCTCCTCCGGTGGCCATTTCTAGCTTTCTATCGTGTGTGGGGATTAAACATTTCCGGATTGGACCGAGACTTGCCAAGCGGCCTTGGTTTACTACTGGTAGACCGCCTGTCAAGTTTCGTATCATTTGGACTTCGTTTGATACTCCAACGGTTAACCGAGGGACCGAAAAGGCCTCGTGTGTGTTGCAGCCCAACACCCCTCCAATTTGGCCCAAAACCCACCTAACTCTACTCCATCATCTAGAGCGTTCGATCATGATCGCGTGGCTGAAAACCGCACCTCATTTGGACTCTCCTAGCTCCCTCTATGCCTATTTAAACACCCCTCCCCCCCGAAATTCGGATCTCCTTCATCCCCGAAACCCTAAAAACTGCACCTCCCGCCGACGGACACGTCCGATACGGGCCGGACGTGTCCGCCACCGCCCGCCGCCGCCACGTGTCAGCCGCCGACTCGCCTGCGCCGCCGCCCACCGCTCCGGCCCGGGAGCCCGCAGCCGGCCCCCGAGGCCCACTCCCTCCGCCGCCGCGCGCCCGCGCCCTTCTCCTCGCTCCGCCGCCACCGCGCTGCCTCGCCGGCCCCGCCGCCTCCGCCCGCCGGCGCCACCACCAGCCGACGCCGGCACGCCTCGCCGCCCGACCAGCCTCGCTCGCCGCGCCGCCTCACAGGCCGCCGCCCGCGCCCGGCGCCGCCTCCTCCCTCCTCCGCCGGATCCGGCCCCGGCCTCGCCTCCCCTCTTCTCCCCGCCGAAGAATCCACCTCGCTGGTGACCTCGAGCTCACGCCGGGCGGCGAGTGTGAGGAATTCCGCAATCTGAAGCAAGGCTCTTTGTCTGTCTATGACTACAACAAGTTGTTCCAGAAGCTCGCCCGCTTTGCCAAGCAGGACGTACCTGATGAGAAGAGCATGATATATCAGTTCAGGGGTGGTCTCAGAGAAGAAATTCAGCTAGCTCTTGTTCTCTTCGAGCCCTTGAGATATGATGAGTTCTACAACATGGCACTGAAGCAAGAGGCTACTCAGTTGAAGTGTGATGCTTCCAAGAAGCGAGTCAGAGATGTTACTTCTTCTTCCTCTACTCAAGTGGCCAAGCAGTAGAAGTTTTGGCTTCCTCCTCCTCTGTTCCGTCAGCCGTATCAGCAGAAGAGCAAAGGTGGCAGTGGTTCTTCCCACCCACCCAACCCTGGCTTTCAGAACAAGACTTCATCTCAAGCTCCAAGATCGAGTGCTCCGTATCACCGTCCGCTTTCAGAGGTCACGTGCAACAAGTGCCAACAGAAGGGTCACTATGCCAACAAGTGTTTCAACCAGAGGCGTCTTCCTCCTCCTCCTCCTGTCAGATCGGCAAGTACAACTGTGCTCAAGCATAACCCCAAGCACGCCAAGGTCAATTTGATGAACGCAGCTCAGGCAGAGGACTTGTCAGATGTGATTATGGGTAACCTTCCTGTTAACGATGTTCCTACAAAAGTTCTTTTTGACACTGGTGCATCGCATTGCTTCATCTCGAAACCTTTTGCATCTAAGCATGAGTTGACTTCCCAAGTTATGCATAAACCGTTAGCAGTTGTCTCTCCGGGTAAATG
This sequence comes from Triticum urartu, assembly GCF_056163025.1. Taxonomy (NCBI): domain Eukaryota; kingdom Viridiplantae; phylum Streptophyta; class Magnoliopsida; order Poales; family Poaceae; genus Triticum; species Triticum urartu. Next base: position 251,770,396 of record NC_141873.1, read on the forward strand.
TTTGCTCGCTAATCACGAGATTCCGGATGTTTCTATCATGATGGGTGATTTCAAGTTTCTGGCTTCTCCGATGGTTCTTGGTAACTTGGATATTGATCTTATCCTCGGGATGGATTGGTTTTCTAAGCACAAGGCTCAGCTTGATTGTGCAGCCAGGCAAATTCAATTGACTCATTCGTCTGAGGATGTAATTGTCTTTGCCGCTCGGGATAATACCATCCGTCTGTTTTCTCTCAATGAGAAGGGTGAATTGGATGCCATCTCGCAAATTCCAGTCGTTTGCGAATATCAAGACGTCTTTCCAGAAGAGCTTCCAGGAATGCCTCCGCACCGGCCAGTTGAATTCGTTATTGATCTTGAGCCTGGCACGGAACCTGTGTGCAAACGTCCTTACAAGCTCGGACCTAAAGAGTTGAAGGAGCTGAAGAAGCAACTCGATATTCAAGAGAAAATGGGTCTCATCCGTCCTAGTTCTTCTCCGTGGGGTTGTGGTGTTCTTTTTGTGAAGAAGAAGGATGGAACGGACCGACTTTGTGTTGATTACCGTCTAGTGAACAAGAAGACCATCAAGAACAAATACCCACTTCCCAACATTAATGAGCTGTTCGAACAACTCAAAGGTGCCCAAGTATTCTCCAAGCTTGATCTCCGTATGGGTTATCATCAGATTCGAATCCGTGAGCAAGATATTCCCAAGACGGCTTTCAGGACAAGCTTTGGTTCATATGAATACACTGTCATGTCTTTTGGCCTCGTCAACGCTCCTCCGACGTTCTCCCGCATGATGAACTTCATCTTCAACGCCTACACCAATGACTTCGTTTTGGTCTATCTCGACGACATTCTGGTTTTCTCGAAGAACAAGGAAGATCATGCCAAGCACTTGCGTTTGGTGCTTGATAAGCTCAGGGAACATCAGTTCTACGCCAAGTTCTCCAAGTGTGAATTTTGGCTCGATGAGGTTCTTTATCTTGGTCATATCATCTCTGCCAAGGGCATTGCCGTGAATCCTGAGAAGGTGTCTGCAATTGTGAATTGGGAACCTCCTCAGAACGTGAAGCAACTCCGCAGCTTCCTCGGTCTCGCAAGCTATTGCCAAAGATTCGTTGAAAACTTTTCTAAGATCGCGAAGCCTCTCTCTAATCTTCTTCAGAAGCACGTCAAGTATGTTTGGTCTCCGGAGTGTGACATTTCTTTCAACACTTTGAAAGAGAAATTGATCACTGCTCCAGTTCTGACTCCGCCTGATGAATCAAAGCCGTACGAGGTCTTTTGTGATGCCTCTCTCCAAGGTCTTGGAGCAGTATTGATGTAAGAGAAGAAAGTTGTTGCTTATACTTCTCGCCAGTTGAAGCCTAATGAGAAGAACTACCCCACTCATGATCTCGAGTTGGCGGCAGTTGTGCATGCTCTTTTGACTTGGAGACATCTTCTATTGGGAAGAAAAGTGGACATTTTCACTGATCACAAGAGTCTCAAGTACATATTCACTTAGCCTAATCTCAACCTCAGGCAAACTCGATGGGTCGAAATGATTCAAGAGTATAATCTGAGTATCGAGTATACTCCAGGTAAGGCCAATGTGATTGCTAATGCTTTGAGCAGGAAAGCTTACTGCAACAGTCTAATTCTCAAGCCTTATCAACCCGAGCTTTGTGAAGCTTTCCACAAACTTCTGCAAGTTGTTCCCCAAGGTTTCCTCGCCAACCTTCAAGTCTCTCCTACCTTGGAAGACCAGATTCGCCAAGCCCAGCTTCTTGATGCTATGGTGAAAAAGGTGAAGATTGGGATTGCCAAGAGTCAGTCCAAGTACAAGTGCTACCGCCTTGATGACAAGGACACTCTTTTCTTCGGGAATCGTATTGTTGTACCCAAAGGTGACCTCCGTAAAGTGATCATGAACGAGGCTCACAATTCTCTCCTCTCCATCCACCCTGGGAGCACGAAGATGTATCAGGACCTTAAGCAGGCTTATTGGTGGACTCGAATGAAGCGCGAAATTGCTCAATTCGTGAATGAATGCGATGTCTGCAGAAGAGTGAAGGCAGAACACCAAAGGCCAGCAGGTCTCCTCCAACCTCTTGCCATTCCAGAATGGAAGTTTGACCACATTGAAATGGACTTCGTGACTGGGTTTCCAAAGTCCAAGCGTGGCAATGATGCTATATTCGTTGTCATCGAAAAACTCACCAAAGTGGCTCATTTTCTGCCTATCAAAGAGTCGATCACTGCAGCTCAATTGGCGGAACTCTATACCTCTCGTATTGTCTCTCTGCACGGTATTCCACAAGTGATCTCTTCAGACCGTGGCAGCATCTTTACCTCGAAGTTTTGGGATTCTTTTCAGAAGGCCATGGGCACCAACATCCGCTTCAGCACAGCTTTCCATCCTCAAACTAGCGGTCAAGTTGAGCGTGTCAACCAGATTCTTGAAGATATGCTCAGGGCTTGTGTGATCTCCTTCGGCATGAAGTGGGAGGATTGTCTTCCTTATGCTGAATTCTCCTACAACAACAGTTTTCAAGCAAGTTCGGGTAAGGCCCCATTTGAAATTCTGTATGGCAGGAAGTGCCGTACCCCTCTCAACTGGTCCGAAACCGGTGAACGTCAGCTTTTGGGTAATGACTTAATCACAGAGGCAGAAGAAATGTGCAAAGTCATCCGTGATAACCTCAAAGCAGCCCAATCCCGCCAGAAGAGCTACTATGATAGTAAGCACCGTGATTTGGCTTTCGAGATCGGAGATCATGTTTACCTCCGCGTCTCTCCTATGAAAGGTACTCGTCGCTTCGGTATCAAAGGGAAGCTTGCCCCCAGATACGTGGGACCTTTCAAGATTGTCAGCAAGAGAGGCGACCTCGCCTATCAACTCGAGCTTCCTTCAAACTTTGCAAATGTTCATGACGTGTTCCATGTCTCTCAGCTTCGAAAGTGCTTCAAGACTCCTGACCGCACCGTCAACTTCGAGGATATTGAGTTCCAAGAAGATCTCTCTTATTGTGAGCACCCAGTTGCTATTCTTGAAGAGACTGAACACAAGACTCGCAACAAGTCAATCAAATTTCTCAAAGTCAAGTGGTCACACCATTCCGACCGTGAAGCTACCTGGGAACGCGAGGATCACCTCCGTTCTGAGTACCCGACGTTCTTTCAGTCCTAGATCTCGGGACGAGATCCTTTCGTAGTGGTGGAGTGTTGTAACACCCCGGATGTAACTTTCCCAATTTGTACTCCAACTCTTGCCGTTTCCGGCGTTAAGTTATATTTATTTTCTCTGGTTCGGGTTTTGTCTCCGTGTGTTGTTATCGTTGTCATGCATCTCATATCATGTCATCATGTGCATTGCATTTGCATACGTGTTCGTCTCATGCATTCGAGCATTTTTCCCGTTGTCCGTTTTGCATTCCAGTGCTTCGTTCTCCTCCGGTGGCCATTCCTAGCTTTCTTTCGTGTGTGGGGATTAAACATTTCCGGATTGGACCGAGACTTGCCAAGCGGCCTTGGTTTACTACCGGTAGACCGCCTGTCAAGTTTCGTATCATTTGGACTTCGTTTGATACTCCAACGGTTAACCGAGGGACCGAAAAGGCCTCGTGTGTGTTGCAGCCCAACACCCCTCCAATTTGGCCCAAAACCCACCTAACTCTTCTCCATCATCTAGAGCGTTCGATCACGATCGCGTGGCCGAAAACCGCACCTCATTTGGACTCTTCTAGCTCCCTCTATGCCTATTTAAACCCCCCCCCAATTCGGATCTCCTTCATCCCCGAAACCCTAAAAACTGCACCTCCCGCCGACGGACACGTCCGATTTGGGCCGGACGTGTCCGCCACCGCCCGCCGCCGCCACGTGTCAGCCGCCGACTTGCCTGCGCCGCCGCCCACCGCTCCGGCCCGGGAGCCCGCAGCCGGCCCCCGAGGCCCACTCCCTCCGCCACCGCGCGCCCGCGCCCTTCTCCTCGCTCCGCCGCCACCGCGCTGCCTCGCCGGCCCCGCCGCCTCTGCCCGCCGGCACCACCACTAGCCGACGCCGGCATGCCTCGCCGCCCGACCGGCCTCGCTCACCGCGCCGCCTCACCGGCCGCCGCCCGCGCCCGGCGCCGCCTCCTCCCTCCTCCGCCGGATCCGGCCCCGGCCTCGCCTCCCCTCTTCTCCCCGCCGACGAACCCACCTCGCCGGCGACCTCGAGCTCGCGCCGGCAAACCTCGGGCCGCGTGCCACCAAAACCCTAAATCTGGGAGGTTGCATTTTTTTCACTAAGTCCCTGATATTTTCAGTCCATATGCTCATGTTCGTGGCCCCGTAACTTTGCATCCATAGCTCCGATTCATGCATATAGCATATCAAAATGTTCATCTCAGAGAGTACATCATTTCATTCCATTGCATCATTTTCATTTGAGTTCATATTGATGCCCGAAATGCTGTTAGAAGAGTGCTACTTGAGTTAATTTTTAGATCTGCTACTCCGTTTAGGTTTTTGTCATTTTTGCCATGATTAATGTGTGCATGATATGCCCTGATGCTCTACATATATTTTGTTAAGGGTTTTGTCATCTTTCCAGAGGTGCAACCCATGTATTTTTTTGATGTGTATGGTGACTTGTGCAAGCTTGCAAAGTGGTGCACTTGGTAATTCTGTTTTCAGGGACTTAGCAATTTCACTAAGTCCTGGATCTGTTTAGCTCATGATGCCATATGTTCATGTTGTTTCCTAGTGATCCGTGCCTCTTTTGAGGATGATCAGTAAGGATGTTTTGTTAATCTTGTAGTGCTCTATCCATCCATGTCTTTGTTTGCAATTATGGAGCACACTAGCTTGAGTCAATCGAGCTCTACTTTTGCTACTTTGCGAATCTGGGCAGATTGTCAACTTGTTTGCAATTTTGTCGGTGATGTTGTAGTTGATCCGTGCCTGCTATGCTATTGTTCTTGCCATGTCTAGCTTGAATGTTGTGCCTTCTTGTTGGGTGTATGCTTGTATTTCCATGACTTGCATCGTATTGAGTGCATCGAGCTCGTAAACATGCCTACTTGAGTTATATTTCAGCATGTGTCAGTTTTCACTAAGTCTGTGATCTGATTATGTTTTTGCTATGTTCACATACTTGCAATTGTATTTTCTGATATCTTTTGGCTCAAGGTCACTAAGGGACTTTTGTTAAGATCTTTGAGTAGCTCCATGCCATGCTTTACTTTGCCATTTCCAGTTCCTGTAGCATATAGTTTTGTTGCTCCGAAGAGTGCTACCTGATCTGAAATTCCAGACAAGTGTTAATTTCACTAAGTCTGAGATCTGTTTGTCATATGCATTTTTGCCATACTTGTTTGAACCTGCTAATGGATGAATTGGCTGTAGCTCAGTGCTAGACTTTTGTTAAGCATCTTGTATATATCCCTGCCATGTATTTTGTTGTCATGTTTGGGTGCTGTAGCATGTTCATCTCATTGCATTTAGATGGCTACTTGCTGTAAATCGTAGACCGGTGTCATTTTTGAATCGCTTGCCATTTCCAAATCGTAACTCCGATTCCGGCGTTCTTTATATCGTTTTCAAGCGATTTCATCTCATCTTTCCAGTGGCACACTTGGATTTCCATGTTGAGGCCAGGTTCATGCATTTCCTGTCACATCTTGCATTTTGCATCCCGCATCGCATCCCGCATAGCATATCATTATTGCATCATATTGCTTGATCCTTGCACGTGGTTGATTGTATCCTTGTTGCTTGTTTGTCTTGTTTGGGTAGAGCCGGGAGACGAGTTCGCTAACGAGGAGCCCGTTGAGTTTTCTTTCGAGGATCCAGTCAACTCTGACAACTGTGCAGGCAAGATGATCATACCCTCGAAATCACTACTATCTTTGCTATGCTAGTTTGCTCGCTCTTTTGCTATGCCATTGCTAAGATGCCTACCATTTGCTTGCAAGCCTCCCAAATTGCCATGTCAAACCCCTAACCCACCATGTCCTAGCAAACCGTTGATTGGCTATGTTACTGCTTTGCTCAGCCCCCTCTTATAGTGTTGCTAGTTGCAGGTGAAGATCGGAGGCCGTTCCTGTTGGAACATTTATTTACTTGTTGGGATATCATTATATTGCTATGTTATCTTAATGCATCTATATACTTGGTAAAGGGTGGAAGGCTCGGCCTCTCGCCTAGTGTTTTGTTCCACTCTTGCCACCCTAGTTTCCGTCATATCGGTGTTATGTTCCCGGATTTTGCGTTCCTTACGCGGTTGGGTTATAATGGGAACCCCTTGATAGTTCGCCTTGATTAAAGCTTTTCCAGCAATGCTCAACCTTGGTTTTACCATTTGCCACCTAGCCTTTTCTTTCCCTTGGGTTCTGTAGACCCAAGGGTCATCATTATTTTAACCCCCCCGGCCCAGTGCTCCTCTGAGTGTTGGTCCAAAATCGTCAGCCGCCGGTGGCTACCAGGGGCAACCTTGGGCTGGCCTACTGGAAGTTTGGACAATCTGAGTGTGCCCTGAGAAAGAGATATGTGCAGCTCCTATCGGGATTTGTCGGCACATTTGGGCGGTGTTGCTGGTCTTGTTTTAACCTGTCGAAGTGTCTTGAATTACCGAGATACCGAGTCTGATCGAAACGTCTTGGGAGGAGGTCTATTCCTTCGTTGACCGTGAGAGCTTGTCATGGGCTAAGTTGGGACACCCCTGCAGGGTTTTGAACTTTCGAAAGCCGTGCCCGCGGTTATGGGCAGATGGGAATTTGTTAATGTCCGGTTATAGATAACTTGAACCTTAATTAATTAAATGAATCAACTGAGTGTGTTACCGTGATGGACTCTTCTCGGCGGAGTCCGGGAAGTGGACACGGTGTTGGAGTAATGTTTGCGCAGGTTGCTCTCTAGTTTCTCACTCGCGCTTTGCCTCCTCTTCTCGCTCTCTTTTGCGAATAAGTTAGCCACCATACTTGCTAGTCGCTTGCTGCAGCTCCACATATTTTACCTTGCCTTACCTATAAGCTTAAATAGTCTTGATCGCGAGGGTGCGAGATTGCTGAGTCCCTGTGGCTCACAGATTACTATTACACCAGATGCAGGGCCTGATGATTCCGCTCCAGGAGACGCGTATGAGCTCAAGTGGGAGTTCGACGAAGACTCTCAACGTTACTATGTTTCCTTTCCCGATGATCAGTAGTGGTGCCCAGTTGCGGATGATTGGGACCGTTGTCGCATGTTGGGTTCTCTTTCATTTTGGCGCCGTAGTCGGGCCATGAGTGTTTGGATGATGTAATGTTATTTATGTACTTGATTGACGTGGCGAGTGTAAGCCAACTATGTTATATCCCCTTTTCATTATTATATTACATGGGATGTTGTGAAGATTGCCTAACTTGCGACATATGCCTTCAATGCGATTATGCCTCTAAGTCGTGCCTCGACACGTGGGAGATATAGTCGCATCGAGGGTGTTACACGATCTAGGTGTAATACCTAGTGGATTGGGTCCAATGAAAATCTTTTGTGACAATACTGGTGCAATTGCCTTGGCAAAGGAATCCAGATTTCACAAGAGAACCAAGCACATCAAGAGACGCTTCAATTCTATCCGCGATCAAGTCAAGGAGAGAGACATAGAGATTTGCAAGATACATACGGATCTGAATGTTGCAGACCCGTTGACTAAGCCTCTCTCATGAGCAAAACATGATCAACACCAAGACTCCATGGGTGTTAGAATCATTACTATGTAATCTAGATTATTGACTCTAGTGCAAGTGGGAGACTGAAGGAAATATGCCCTAGAGGCAATAATAAAGTTGTTATTTATATTTCCTTATATCATGATAAATGTTTATTATTGATACGTCTCCAACGTATCTATAATTTTTGATTGTTCCATGCTATTATAGATTCTGTTTTGGATGTTTAATGGGCTTTATTATACACTTTTATGTTATTTTTGGGACTAACCTATTAACCCAAGGCCTAGTGCAAATTGCTGTTTTTTTGCCTATTTCAGTGTTTCGCAGAAAAGGAATATCAAACAGAGTCCAAATGGAATGAAACCTTCGAGAGCGTGATTTTTGGAACAAACGTGATCCAGAGGACTTGGAGTGGACGTCAAGCAACCAACGAGGAGGCCACGAGGCACGGGGCGTGCCTACCCCACTGGGCGCGCCCTCCCCCTCGTGGGCCCCTCGTGGCTCAACCAACCTACTTCTTCCTCCTATATATGTTCATATACCCCGAAAACATCCAGGAGCACCACGAAACCTTATTTCCACCGCCACAACCTTCTGTTCCCAAGAGATCCCATCTTGGGGCCTTTTTCGGAGCTCCGCCGGAGGGGGCATCGATCACGGAGGGCATCTACATCAACTCCATGGCCCCTCCGATGATGTGTGAGTAGTTTACTTCAGACCTTCGGGTCCATAGTTATTAGCTAGATGGCTTCTTCTCTCTCTCTTTGGATCTCAATACAAAGTTCTCCTCGATCTTCTTCGAGATCTATTTGATGTAACTCTTTTTGCGGTGTGTTTGTCGAGATCTGATGAATTGTGGGTTTATGATCAAGTCTATCTATGAACAATATTTGATTCTTCTCTGAAATCTTTTATGTATGATTGGTTATCTTTGCAAGTCTCTTTGAATTATCAGTTTGGTTTGGCCTACTAGATTGATCTTTCTTGCAATGGGAGAAGTGCTTAGCTTTGGGTTCAATCTTGCGGTGCTCGATCCCAGTGAAAGAAAGGGAAACGACACGTATTGTATTGTTGCCATCGAGGATAAAAAGATGGGGTTTATATCATATTGCTTGAGTTTATACCTCTACATCATGTCATCTTACCTAATGCGTTACTCTGTTCTTATGAACTTAATACTCTAGATGCATGCTGGATAGCGGTCGATGTGTGGAGTAATAGTAGTAGATGCAGGCAGGAGTCGGTCTACTTGTCATGGACGTGATTCCTATATACATGATCATGCGTAGATATTCTCATAATTATTCTCTTTTCTATCAATTGCTCGACAGTAATTTGTTCACCCACCGTAATACTCACGCTATCTTGAGAGAAGCCACTAGTGAAACCTATGGCCCCGGGTCTATTCTCCATTATATTAATCTCCCATCAACAAGTTATTTCTATTGCCTTTTATTTTGCAATCTTTACTTTTTATCATAAAAATACCAAAAATATTATCTTATCATCTCTATCAGATCTCACTCTCGTAAGTGACCGTGAAGGGATTGACAGCCCCTTTATCGCGTTGGTTGCGAGGTTCTTATTTGTTTGTGTAGGTACGAGGGACTTGCGTGTGGCCTCCTACTGGATTGATACCTTGGTTCTCAAAAACTGAGGGAAATACTTACGCTACTTTGCTGCATCACCCTTTCCTTTTCAAGGGAAAACCAACGCAGTTCTCAAGATGTAGAAATTATTCATGCTAGAATTGTATTAACCGGAAACTTAGTACATGTGTGAATACATAGACGAACAAAGTGTCCCTAGTATGCCTCTACTTGACTAGCTCGTTAATCAAAGATGGTTAAGTTTCTTAGCCATAGACATGTGTTGTCATTTGATGAACGAGATCACATCATTAGAGAATGATGTGACGGACAAGACCCATCCATTAGCTTAGCACTATGATCGTTTAGTTTATTGCTATTGCTTTCTTCATGACTTGTACATGTTCCTATGACTATGAGATTATGCAACTCCCAAATACCAGAGGAACACTTAGTGTCGTGGAATTGTCATGGCAGATGTCCTAGTGTGAGGACTTAGTCATGAGGCCAACGCATCTTTGTGGTAGCTTGAGAGGGGTTGATCGGGATGAGAGACGCAGGGCGGATCAACGCACAAGACAATGATTTAGACAGCTTCGGGCCCCGGGAAACATCATCCGGTAATTGCCCTACGTGTTGTTTGTGGCTAGATCTCATTGTGCTCATGAGAGAGTCGCTGCATAAGCCGGCTCCCCCTTTGTGTCTAGCCCTCGAGATTGTTTCTTGTTGCTTGTCCCTCTTTGGGGAGCCCTGCCCCTCCTTATATATGTTGAAAGGGCGGGTTACATGACTAGTCCTAGTAGGATTAGGATTACTCTATTACAAGTGGAGTCCTAGTCTTGCTTCCTTTGTAGGAGAATATTCCTTATGTCTTTCCTCTTAATCCGGCCCATCATAACATGAGCCGGCCTTCTGGGCCTTGGGCCTTGTCATCCATCTGAAACACCCGTCGGGTCACCAATGAGTCTTCAGGCTCGTGAATCGTCACATCAGTGAGCTACCAGACACGTGAGTCACCAATCCTCTGACGGGTTACCAATGAAACATCAAGTCCAGCCGGGTCATATATCCGGCCAGGTCATACCGCGGGGTATATCCCCGACATTAGCCCCTAGTTTAATTTGGATTTATCCATGTTAAACTGATCTGCAATATAAACACAAGAGCAAATTTGACAGGTTGTGCTCCGAGTTAAATATTCTTGTAAGCCGGCACTTGATCATCCTTAAGTCCTTGTCATTTCCTCCTTCTAGAAAATCCGGGTCAATAGGCCGGCTTCATAATCAACTTGCTTGTATAAGAAATATTCTAAATAAAGAATCCATTTGAGTCGGTCTTCAATGCTCTGACTTGACAAAAATATTGGTCTTCAAATATTGGACTGATATTCAGCTGGCTTGAAGATGTAGAACTTGCCGGTTTATGATTACCACCATTGCCGGGTTATAAAAACTGATAATTCCGGGTCATGATTATTTCCAATGCCGGTTCGTGATTATTGGTGACGCCGAGTCATAATTATTGGTGACGCCGAGTCATGATTGTTCGTGACGCCAGGTCATGATTGTTGTAGACACCGGGTCAATCTAGTTTACTCAAAACTGAAAATTGGAAGATATTTTTCCCTTATATCCATATTACTTGTAGCCCCCAAGGGCCGGGTCATTATGCAATAATGAGCAGGGACTTTGTAAATATGATCATGTAGACGTGAGCAGCAATGTGTAGCCCCCAAGGGCCGGCTCAGTAAGATAATACTAAGCTGGGACTTCGTATATAATTCATTGATAATAACATCATGTGATGTAATCTCCACCATGGGGATTGAACCCACGTCCATAAGGTTAAGAGCTTTGTACTCTACCAACTGAGTAGTGGATCTTTCAACATAATGGACTGAGGCTTGTGTACCTTGAATTTTTGACAGGAGCAATTGGTAGTCCCCAAGGACCGGCTCATTACAATGGGATGAGTCGGGTCTTCAATAAGTTGACCAAAAAAATGACTTTACATTAGCCCCCAAGTTCCATGGTGCATGCTGGCAGTGACATGGGACTTGCATATTTGATGTAATCTCAATTTGAATAATGTAGTCCCCAAGTGCCTGGTCATAAGCCTGTAGCGACTCGGGACTATTCCCTCCATTGTAAAAATAAATCATGTCCATTAATAAAATAATAACCATTGCGCTGAAGCGACTTTCAAGACCTACATCATAACATTGACTATTGATAACCATAATAAAAATCCAGCCATGTTGGCTATTAAAGATTTGAATAATATAATCCGGTTTGGAAAACCGGTTCATGTGATATTGAATCGTACTGCTGGTTTAGGATACATGTGCAGTAAGGGTGATAACCCAATCTTTAGAAGTCAAAACTTCCAAATGTTTATGATTGTCATATATGGCGACTTATCATCCAAAGTCAAGCCGGGTTAATCGAAACCACATATATGCTTCAGATATGAACAAAAAGGTCTCAAGACAAAACCAAAGATTGTTTTCAAAAAACTTAAGCCAAACAGAGAAAAAATGAGGCTTCTGATTCGAATACGATCAGTAAACCGGACCAAAAGGGGTTAAGCTAGGATTCGAATACGACCATGAAGCCCCCTAGTGGTTTTGGCGTTGCACCGATCAAGAGGGTACCGACAGCTATGTTCTCTTTGGTTCGAATACGACCTATGTTTGAATAGGAAGCCCCCAAATGACCTTGAGAGTTTTTTTAACGACTCTGGTTCGAATACAATCAAAGTCGGACCCAAAAGGGGTTACGCTATGATTCGAATACGATCAAGAAGCCCCCTAGTGGGTTTGGCATTGTGCCGATCAAGAGGGCACCGACAGCTATGTTCTCTTTGGTTCGAATACGACCTATGTTTAAACAGGAAGCCCCCAAATGACCTTGTGAGCTGTGCTCAAGGGGCACCTATGTTTGAGCTGTGCTTTTGCAATAGACTCTCTTTGGTCCCTTTAGTTTTTCCTGAGAACTCGAACTTGCGAGAGAGTATTCTTTTGAACTGGAAATTCTTAAACCGGATATTGAGAGCTTCAAAGCTTTGTGGGAGACAGCTTTCCCTTGAGCCGGATCTTAAACCGGAATCCTTCTTTTTAAGCCGGAAATTTTCCGACGGCCTTTAAATTTGCACCAATATGACGGTTTTAGGGTCTTGCATTAGATAACTTTGCCAGCCGGAGTAATTGCTCTTTTAAAGAAAGCAATATATATAATATAAAAATACACTGGATGGATTTCACCTGATATGTCAGGCCAGTAAATATCCACCGCGGGGTTGATGATCACCATGGTGAAGCTGAAATCAATCATGGCCGAGTCGGCCATGGTAGCAGGCAGATGAGTCAGGCCGCGGCATTGTTAGCCGGTACGGACGGACGAGTCAATCGCAGGTGCGGTAAGCCACGCGTACGGGCGAGTCAATCGCGTTGTGTTAATGTAATAAGTGCGGCGACTTGCGTATGTACCCATCGAGCATCACGACACGGACAAGCACTAGTGCAAAAGTGATGTTGGCGCGCACCCCTTATGCGACACCTTTTTGCAAGGAATAATGATCCTGCGGAGAAATATTATAAACCATAGTAATTATTCTCAAACAATTTAATATGTACTGATAAAATAGAAAAGATAGCACCTGGTTCGTTGTAATGATGGGTGATCCATATATCGCGCCCTTTTTTAGCCACTCTCTCCGTTTGAAGCAAGGCAGCGGCTGACTAGACGCAATGGAGATGGAGCTGGGTGGCTCAGAACGGACCAGTCCTTTTTTAAAAGCATATGTTCAGGCTGTCTTGCTGACCGTAGTGCTGCTTCTGTTGGCCTCATCCTTTGAATCAGAGCAAAAGTATTGGTATTGTGTAATATTCCCTGTAGCCTCCACGTGATGAATAGGAGTGCTAATTGGAAGTTCTTGATTATTGGGCTGGCTTCGGCCTTCATGTTGACTGTAAATGGATTTTTGTAGGAGCAGTAGTAGATGTCCGCTGGCTTTGCTGATTCGTTGTACTGCTTTGAAGCGGGTTGTACTGCTTTCAATCGGGTGCTCAAAAGGCAAGGCTGCTCCGCAACAAAGCCATAGACGAGCTATGACAGACAGACAGGTTTGAGGCCGGTGACGGAGGCGAGACCGCTCGACGGCAACTCAGGCGCTCAGCGTCTGGCCCACTAGGGTGATTCGAAGCGCCCGGCGAGTCAGTGGCCGGCAGGTCAGCAGAGGTAGCCACCGAGTCCTGATGCAGTTTTAAAGGTGACTTGAGGTCGTAGTAGAGGCGGATGGTTCTGCCAGATGGAGGCAGCCTGACAAGGCAAGAAGAAGCCTGCAACAACACGGAGCGACATCGGAAGCGGCTCGGAATCGCGCCAGCGTGCATGCGACGGTGAGGCGGAGTCGGAGTCAGGCGACCCGCAAGCCAGCAATGATTCAGATCAATGAAAGCAAGGCCATGTCAGCCGCTTCAGGCGCCTCGATCGCGACGGGGACGGAGCACGGCCAGGGCAGCTCAGGGCGGTTCGGCAACGGCGCGGGAAGGCCGGCTCGGGGCTGACCACAGTGGAGACGGCTCAAGGTCAGGCCGCGGCGGCTCAGACCCAGCGGGGCGCCCGGCTGCTTGAATAGGTGACTCATTGGCGGCGACTCTGGGCCGCGAGGGCGTCTGAGGCAGGGCGGAGCCAGTGCAGTGGTGAGGATGGCGCGCGTGCAGCGGCGCAGGCCGGGAACGCGGACGGCTCTGGAAACAGGCAGCCGCAGCGGCGACTTGCCAGTGCGGGCGAGGCGGGGACAGAGCGGTGGTTCACAATCTGCCGTCGGCCGGGGCGGCTCGGGAACGGGTGGTTTAGCGAGGGGGCACCGGCTAGGCGAGGCGCCGGCTCGTAGGGCCACACCGGCGGAGGCAGGCAGAGACGCGAGGTCCAGCCCGGAGCCACGATGGAGTCCGTGCCCATGACCCTATCCTCTTCTGGGTCATGGTTGACCAGACAACTTTTTTTTGGCCGTCACCAGTTAGCACTTTCCTTCTTGACGTGACGAGTAGTAGTCTGTGTACTCGTATTGGATCCAATGTGCTTCAGTGTTTGTTGCGGCGAAAGCTTATGCTGATCTCAGACGACTTGTGGCAGCATAGATGCAGCCCTAACTCTTAATCTCAATCTTGTATATGATGTTTCAACCTTTAATCATGATTATGATCCTAACTCAATAATTTTGCTGATTCTTCTTCATCTGATGAATTGCGAGCTTCTCAAACCCTAAAAAGATCCCTTCAAGAACTCAACACCACCGTGCGCCGGCCCCACGGTGGGCGCCAACTGTCGTGGAATTGTCACGACAGATGTCCTAGTGTGAGGACTTAGTCATGAGGCCAGCGCATCTTTGTGGTAGCTTGAGAGGGGTTGATCGGGATGAGAGATGAAGAGCGGATCAACGCACAAGACAAGGATTTAGACAGCTTCGGGCCCCGGAAAACATCATCCGGCAATAGCCCTACGTGTTGTTTGTGGCTAGATCTCATTATGCTCATAAGAGAGTCACTGCATAAGCCGGCTCCCCCTTTGTGTCTAGCCCTCGAGATTGTTTCTTGTTGCTTGTCCCTCTTTGGGGAGCCCTGCCCCTCCTTATTTATGTTGAAAGGGCGGGTTACATGACTAGTCCTAGTAGGATTAGGATTACTCTATTACAAGTGGATTCCTAGTCTTGCTTCCTTTGTAGGAGAATATTCCTTATGTCTTTCCTCTTAATCCGGGCCATCATAACATGAGCCGGCCTTCTGGGCCTTGGGCCTTGTCATCCATATGAAACACCCGCCGGGTCACCAATGAGTCTTCAGGCTCGTGAATCGTCACATCAGTGAGCCACTAGATACGTGAGTCGTCAATCCTCTGGCGGGTTACCAATGAAACATCAAGTCCAGCCGGGTCATATATCTGGCCGGGTCATACCGCCGGGTATATCCCCGACACTTAGTGTGCTATCAAACGTCACAACGTAACTGAGTGATTATAAATATGCTCTACAGGTGTCTCCGATGGTGTTTGTTGAGTTGGCATAGATTGAGATTAGGATTTGTCACTCCATGTTTCGGAGAGGTATCTCTAGGCCCTCTGGGTAATGCACATCACTATAAGCCTTGCAAGCAATGTGACTAATGAGTTAGTTACATGATGATGCATTACGGAACGAGTAAAGAGACTTGTCGGTAACGATATTGAACTAGATAATACCGACGATCGAATCTCGGGCAAGTAACATACCGATGACAAAGGGAACAACATATGTTGTTATGCGGTTTGACCGATAAAGATCTCCAAAGAATATGTAGGATCCAATATGAGCATCCAGGATCTTCTATTGGTTATTGACCGGAGATGTGTCTCGGTCATGTCTACATAGTTTTCGAACCTGCAGGGTCCGCACGCTTAACGTTCGATGACGATTTGTATTATGAGTTATGTGATTTGATGTACCGAAGTTTGTTCAGAGTCCCGGATGAGATCACAGACATGACGAGGACTCTCGAAATGATCGAGACATAAAGATTGATATATTGGACCATGTTATTCGGACACCTTAAGTGTTTCGAATAGTTTCGGGTAAAAACGGAGTGCCGAAGGGGTTACCCGAACCCCCCGGGGGAACTAATGGGCCACCATGGGCCTTATTGGCGAGAGAGGAGGGCCACCAGGGCAGGCCGCACCCCCCCCTTTCCCACTCCCTCTCCTTCCTCCCCCCTCTCTCCCTTTTGGTGGAATCCTACTAGGACTAGGAGTCCTAGTAGGACTCCCCTCTTGGGCGCGCCCTAGGGGCCGGCCGGCCCTCCCCTCCTCCCTCCTTTATATACGTTGGGAGGGGGCACCCTAGAACACACAAGTTGATCTTTTAGCCGTGTGTGGTGCCGCCCTCCATAGTTACACATCTCGGTCATATCGTCATAGTGCTTAGGCGAAGCCCTGCGACGGTAACTTCATCATCACCGTCACCACGCCATCGTGCTGATGGAACTCTCCCTCGGCCTCAACTGGATCAAGAGTTCAAGGGACGTCACCGAGCTGAACGTGTGCTGAACGCGGAGGTGCCGTATGTTCGGTGCTTGGATTAGTTGGATAGCGAAGACGTTCGACTACATGAACCGCGTTACTAAACGCTTCCGCTTTCGGTCTACGAGGGTATGTAGACACACTCTCCCCTCTCGTTGCTATGCATCTCCTAGATAGATCTTGCGTGATCGTAGGCAATTTTTTTGAAATACTGCATTCCCCAACAAGCGGCCGGGGGGAGGCTTGCCCTCCAAGCCAGTTGGAGGCACCCTCCCTCCTCTAGGGTTTCCCACCCCCCGACGCATGGGCCCTTGGGGGGCTGGCTCACCTGGTCCATGTAGGCCAGGGTGCCCCTCAGATCATGTAGGTCTTTGGGGCAAGTGAGCCCCTCCGATGGACCCACAGAACCCCCCGTATAATGCCGGTGGACCCCTAAACTTTTCTGAAACCCCGAAAACCACTTTTCATATATAAGTCTTTACCTTCGGACTATTTAGGAGCTCCTCATGATGTATTGTATCTCAATCGAGACTCCAAACAATATTCGGTCTTTCCATTATGAATATCCCAATACTACACTAGCGTTAACGAACGTTAAGTGTGTAACCCTACAGCTTCAAGAACATGCAAACATGACCAAGACACCTCTCCGATCAATAGTCAATAGCGGGACCTGGATGCCCATAATGACTCCCACATATTCAACAAATATCTTTATCGGTTTGAACCATGATGTCGAGGATTCAAACAATCCCGTATACAATTCCCTTGTCTCGGGCTATTTTACTTGCCCGAGATTCGATCATCGGTATCACCACAACTAGTTCAATCTCGTTATTGCCAAGTCTCTTTCCTATTTATGTAATACAATATCCTTGTGACTGAACACACTAGTCACATGCTTGCAAGATCCTTTGGATATAATGTTACCGAGAGGGCCCACCGATGTCTCTCTGTTACACGGAGTAATAAATCCTAAGTCCCGATTCATGCAATCCAACAAATACTTCTTGAGAAACATGTAGAGCACCTTTATGATCACCCAATTACAAAGTGACGGTTTATACCCACAAAGTATTCTTTTGACATTATGGAGTGGCACGATCTCATCGTCTAAGGAACAGATACTTGACATGAAGAAAGATGTAGCAACTAAACTAAGTGATATGGTCAGATGCTAAGCTTACGATTGGGGCTTTCCATCACACCATTCTCCTAATGATGTGATCCCGTTATTAAATGATAACTCGTGTCTATGTTTAGGAAACCTTAACCATCTTTATTCAACGAGCTAGTCTAGTAGAGGCTCACTAGGGACATGTATTTAAGTTTCTAGTCAATACAATTCTTGTAACATCCCAATTTTCAATTTGGATGTTAATTATTAGGTCATCATATGCATCCACGATTCTTGCATTTTGAATTTGTTTTATTTGGACATTTTGATCCTAGAAACCTTAAGCAACGTAAGGACCATGTGAGAGAGTTGGAGGTTTTCATAAAACCCCATTTTTAAATTTTCAAAATTGGTAAATTGGATCAAGGTGATTTTTATTTGGAATCATTTTCCCATTTATTTCCAAAATAAATATGAGAGAAGATAACATGACTTCTTCAAAAGAGAGGAAATAATGAAATTTAATTTTGAATAAAAATATTTATTTTATTTGAGATTTTATTCGGTTAAATTAGGAAAAAATGCATTTTTTGAAAATTGCATTTTAGCCAAGAAAAATGTTCACGTTGTCTTAAATATTAGTAGAGGACCGCGAAAATTATTTTTGTGATTTTAGGATTTTTATTTATTTTATTTTTGGAATTTTTTCCTTTTCGACGAAATTATTAAAAAAAACTCTTCGACCAACTGGGCCGAAGCCCAGCCGGCCCACACCGCCGTCGCCTTCCCCGAGCCCGGGAGTCCCGCCCGCCGCCGCCGCCGCTCGAGTCCGAGCCGGACTCCGCCGCCTGTGCCCCCTCCCCCAAGCCGGCCTCTCCCTCCCCCCTCTTTAAATAGCCACTGCCGCCGCCCCCTGTCTCCTCAAGCCGCCGCCCCGCCACCCCAAGCCGACCGCGCCGCCGACACCGAACGCCGCCGCCGCGCCGCGCCGCCCGCACCGCTGCCCCGCGCCGCCGCTGGAGCCGTCGTCCTGCCTCGCCAGAATACGGCGCCGCCGCCGCCGGTTTTCTTCCCCCCGAACCGGTAAAACCACAAGGACCCGATCGATTTTTTGAAAACAATTTGGTTTAGCTCGGTTTATTTTTTAGGTTTTGTTAGATAGTGAGCGTTCACCCGATTTGTTCTTTTAGCGAACGAATTCGTTCGTTAGTCTCTGTTAGCGGACGTTCGTCTGATAGATTTTTCTTTTTCTGTTTAATTTTGGCCAGTGACCTATCCGCGAATAGTTTTCTTACCGATTAGTCCCTGATCTTCAAACCCTCACAACTTTTTGCTCGTTTATCCAAATCCAGTGAAACCAATGCCAAAATCTTCATCTTGTTCCCCTCTGTCCAGATTAACAACTTGAACATGATTTTGGAAATTTAAAATTTGGTTTCAAGCAGATGTGAGTTCAAACTTTTTTGATCGTAGTTTGAGTTTCGTGACTCCGATTCGATTGATTCTTTTTGCAAATCGAAGCTATTCACTTGAACTTTTTGTCTGGATCTTTTATTATGGTTTTACCTTTGCATATTATGCTTGAGTGCTTATGTATGTTATTTTTTGTCCATGATAGAGTTTCTCGAGTGGGAGGCTTGCTACTACGAATCACTAGGGTTTTCTGATCATCAGCAAGGCAAGTAACACTTTGATCATACCCCTTTATTACCCAGTTTTTATGCATTAGTTTCAATCCTCAAACATTGCATGAGTAGGTCTTGATAGCATGTGGGTATGGGAAGTGGTTGATGAGGTAGGAACCTATTGTCTTATATTCAAACCCCGGGTATTGTTGTGTTATGATTGCATTACTTTGCTATGCTCGTAGACGTGGATTGGTATGTGAGATTCATGAAAGATGTGAGATTTATTTATATCTAAGGGTTAACTTAAGGTGGCTACTATAATACACATCTGGGTGGATTGGTTGCGGGCACCTAGAGCAATCTGGTGTTGTCCTAGGATATCTCGGAGTACCCGTGCGATCATCCTATGGTTTGCCACCCAGGCTCAAAGGATCATAATATCATTCATGCTAGAAACTTCCGTGTGTAGCCACAAGCCATTATGGGCTCTGGCATAGTTGAGTAAGTTGTGTGACCTCTTTCAGTGGTTGGCTAGCAGATGTAGGGGATGTAGGTGGTACTGTCTACCCAGAGTAAAGAGTTAATGCTTCTGAAAGACTGTGTCTTGGTCATCCATTTCTCAAACATCATGTAGTGCGAGAAAACCAACGAAGGAGATCGAGTCTTGTGGGGAAAAGTGCGCAAGCCTCTGCAGAGTGTATAAACCAATCATGGTTAGCCGTGTCCCCGGTTATGGACATCTTGAGTATCTGGTATTTGCATTATTGATTGATCTCATCACTTTGCTTAATGAATTTGTTGGGTTATAATTATTATTTTGGGATTGAGTTGGAGGAACCTTCTCAATAATGACATAAAATTTGTAGTTAAATAAAATATATTCCTTTGTTGTAGGGAAAAATAGCTTTATGCAAATGAAAACAGTATAGCCTACACCAGCCCAATATGCATGTAGTGATAGCTGTTATTTGTTCATTGCTCTATGGTGTTATCTTGCCAGCATATTCCATGTGCTGACCTACACGGCTGCAATGTATCATGTTGCAGAGTTTTCAGACGAAGAGTAAGGTGTGATAGGTCGTTGTCATGCACTCAGTTTTGCTGTTGTAACATCCCAATTTTCAATTTGAATGTTTATAATAGATAATTCATATGCATCCATGATTTATGCATTTTCCCCATTTGTTTTAATTGATTTTTGATCCAAGGAACTTTGAGCAACTCAAGGACCAAAAGAGAGAGTTGGAAGTTTCCCTAAAAAACAATTTTTTTCGAAGTTGGGAGTTTGGATCAAATTTGGTTTCACCAAAAAAAATTCATTTCCATTATATCAAAAATAAAATAAAGAGAGAAGATGAAATGACTTCTTCAAAATCAGAAGGAAAATATTGGAAATTGAATTTTAAATCAAAATATATTTATTGGGATTTATTTGCAAATTTATTTTGATGCACATTTTATTATCATAGCAAAATGTTTTTTTTAAATTTGCATTTTAGGACGGATAAATGTTCACAAGGTCATATATAAGACCATATAATTATGTGGAATTTTCTGGGATTTTTAGGCTAATTGTTTTTTGTATTTTCGGTGTTTCATTGCTTCTGTAAAAAAACATTTAAAAAATGCAGCCCAGCAGGCCCAGCCTTCCCACGACCCATTCTGATTCATTAGCGTTCATGTACAGAGAGCACGCACGCAACACATCTCCACCCAGTGCCCCACCCCTCCCCTCCTCTCCCTCGCCCGGAAACTCCTCTGAATGGAACCCCCTCGCCTCCCTCTACCCTTCCCCTTCACTAGTGCGCCTTGGAGTCGCCTGTAATGGCCATTACGAGGCAGAGAAACGGCCACCATTATACTCCATTGTCTACTCGAATTTGGACCTCCCGATGCCTATAAATAAAGCACCCCTAGGAGCCCCTCTCACCCCTCGTCCGAAGCCCTCTCTTTCTGGAGTTTTCCCCCTCCCTAACCCCATCAATTGCTTGCCGGAGTTTGTGAATTCCGGCGACCTCTCACCGTGTGTACAGGAAGCAATCTACAACCACAACTTGTTCAAGTGGTCCACCTCATCGTCCTCTACATCGTTCCGCACGCGTCCTTCGCCGAAGCACACCAGAGCCACCTTCTTCCTCGTCTCCGGCGAATCACAGAATGCCACTTGTCTCTGGCTGATTTTTTTCTTTTTCAGGAATTTTTCCAAATTCAGATTCTTTACCAAATCTTCTTTCTTGTATTCCCTCCGTAAACTAATATAAGAGCGTTTAGAATACTAAAATAGTGATCTAAACACTCTTATATTAGTTTACAGAGGGAGTATATCTTTTAGTCTATAGATCCGATTTAGTTGATTCTTTTTCCTACTAATTCATAGAAATCCCATCTATCCAGAGAACCAAACAAAAAATATTTTTGAAAATTTGAATTCAAACAGATCTAAATTCAAACTTTGTTAGGCCGTAAATCGAGTTTCGTAACTCCATTTTAGGTGATTCTTTTTGCAAATTGAAACTCGTAATGTGTACTTTATGTTAAAACCAAAACCATTTATTTTTGTTGCTGTAAAAATTTCATTATGTATAGAAACTTTATTTGGTTGTTTTTGAAGTTTTCCGAAGTCTCTCATTTGTTTTGTTTATGGATCTTTGCTTGTACGCTTATGTATGTTGTTGCTTGCTTACGCTAGATCATCCGGAGTGGGAAGCTTGCTACTACGAATCTTCAGAGTTCGACGAACGTCGGCAAGGCAAGTTCACACTTTGATCATAATTTTCAATACCCAGTTTTTACTATGCATTAGTTTAACCCTCAAAGATTGCATGAGTAGGATTGGGAACATGTGGTTATGCTATGTAGTTCATGTGGTAGGAACCTATGACCTTTGATCACCCCGGGAATATTCGTTATATCATATATTGCTTACCCATGCTCGTAGACGGGGATTGGTATGTGTGATCCATGCAAGTTGCGAGAGATAATAATTTTGGGACAACATAAGGTGGCAACTTTAATACACATCTGGGTGGATTGTTTGGGGCACCTGGAGAAACTAGTGCTTGCCTAAGGGGAATCTCGGAGTACCCGTGTGATTATCCTAGGTCCGCCACCCAGGCTCAAAGGGATCATAAGATATTTCATGCCTAGAAACTTCTATGTGCAGCCACAAGCCATTATGGGCTCTGGCATAGTTGAGTAAGTTGTGTGACCTCTTTCCATGGTAGACTAGCTGATGTAGGGGAAAGTAGGTGTACCGGTCTACCCAGGGTTAAGGGGAAACGTTTCTGAAAGGCTATGTCTCGATCTTCCGATCATGGAGATGGTCGAGTCTTGTGGGGAAAAGTGTGCAAACCTCTGCAGAGTGTACAGACTAATCATGATTAGCCGTATCCCCGGTTATGGACAACTTGAGTATCTAGAAGTGAATTATTGATTGATCTCATCACTCTTTTTAATGAAATTATTGGGTTACTAATAACTTGGGAATTTTGGGATTGAGTTGGAGGTACCTTCTCAATAAGGGCATTTTTAATTTAGTGGAAATAAAAAAATTATTCCTTTGTTGTAGGAAAAAATTGGCTTTATGCAAAAATTTAAACTTAGAGCCTCCACCAGCTAAATTTGCATATAGAGATAGTCTTTTTCATCATTATTATTCTATGGTGTGAAATTGCCAGCATATTCCATGTGCTGACCTACATGGCTGCAACGTCTCATGTTGCAAACTTTTCCGACAAGGATTAAAGGTGCGATAGGTCGTTGTTCTACACTCAGTTTGCCGGGAGTTGGATGGACTCTTTTACTTTCGATGCTTCCGCAGTTATTTTTATTTAGATGGCCTTTGGCCATATTATTGTAATAAATACTCTTCTGAGGATCTCGATGTAATAAAGTGTGTGATTGAACTCTGTTATAATTCCTCAAGTACTGTGCATGTCAGCATATCGATCCAGGGATGACACTTAAGCACAGAGACTTTGATCCATTTGGGTCAGGTCGCTACAAGATGGTATCAGAGCACACGCTAACTGTAGGACGCGACCATTAGGAAATGGAAAGCCATAGGAAGAAAACTCTATTTTACGACTTCCTTAAATATCCGTTGGTCTATACTCTTCTCTATTCATTTCTATCTCTTCTCCACTTCAATAAAATAGTTGTTGAACCCCATCACCAAGTTGCTCAGCCCGATGAGACCATGACCTATGAAGACATCATTGACGAAGAAGAAGAAGAAGCTAGAGTTGACTTTGATTTGGGATGATTGAGTTCAGACCACCACTACCAAGTTGAGTCCAATGAATGATTTGCGGTAGTATGCAGAGATCATATCTCTTGTGGATGTGACCTTACCCATAGGTTTTGCTTGTGTGGTGTGATCTGTGTGAATTGCTTGATTTGAAATTTTCTTGCTATCATAAGCATATGTGTAGTGATTTCTCTCATTAGACCCTTATTCTATTCTAATTTCTCATCCACTCTAAACCGAATAGATGCCTCCAAGACGTGACCCGAAATTCCCACCGGAACTTACCCAGTTGATCTAGAACCAGAATGCCCTCATGCAGCTACTCATCCATAATCAGAACCAAAACAACAACAACCCATCGCCGCCACCCCCGGGCGACAACCTTATCCATTTCCTGAGGTTGAACCCACGAGTGTTCTCTAGCAGCACGGATCCGATCATTGCAGATGGCTGGCTTCACAATATCGGAAGAGAGCTGACCATCGTAGGATGCACTGACTCTGAGAAGGTGCGCTTTGCCGCACATCAACTGGATGGACCAGCAGCCTCATGGTGGGAGAATTACACCACCACTTTCCCCATAGCCAATGTGACTTGGGATCAATTCCAGCAGGTGTTCTATACCGCACATGTTTCAGACGGAGCTATGAGTCTGAAGAAGCGTGATTTCCGCAACTTACGCCAGGGAAATCGTTCTATTGGTGATTATGTGGAGGAATTCAGCAAGTTATCCAGGTATGCTCCTGGAGACGTGGCTAATGATGCCACTAAGCAGGAGAAATTTCTGGAGGGACTAAACGATGATCTGGGACTTCAGTTGACCAAGGCTACCTTTAACAATTACCAAGAGTTGGTCGACAAGGCTCTCATTCTGGAAGGCAAGCAGCAGCAGGTGGAGAATCGCAAGAGGAAGTACGAACAGGGAAAGTACAACTCGGGAGTTCAGCAAAAAACCCGTTATACCCCGTACTCGGGAAATAATAGATCAGGATCCGGCAAGTATAGTGGACACACTCACCATAACTATGGAGGAAATGGACATATCCATAATGTCCATACGAATGGCAATGGGAACGGAGGAAATAGCAATCATCATCAGTCCAACCCCGCTACACCGACAAAGAAGGATCTGAGCCACATTACTTGTTTGAAGTGCGGGAAAACTGGACACTACGCCACCGATTTCCCTGAGGCCAAGAACGGGAACGGAAATGGAAGCTCTGGAGGCAAGAAGCCCAATCCATTCACCAGAGGTCAGGTGAATCACGTCAATGTGGAGGAAGTTTATGACCAGCCTGGCATCGTTATTGGTAACCTCTTGGTTAATTCATTTACAACCCTTGTTCTTTTTGACACTGGTGCATCACATTCATTCATATCAAGGGGGTTTGTGGATAAGTTTAAGTTGCCGACCGTAGCCCTTAAAACACCAATGTTAGTGAGTTCCCTAGGAGCAGAGTCTACGGCTAGTCGGGGATGTTTTCAGTTTCACTACAAGAAATATGTCAACTTGTGACCCTCACTATTGGCCGAAAGGTCATAGTTTTTCATTTGTGACCTTTTTGTGACCAATAAAAGAAGGTCAAAAGCTAGCGGTCGTAAACTGAAATTAGTGACCTTCTTTGTCATATGTAAAAGGTCGTTGGTTCCAAGACCAAATTTTTGGTCACTAGCAACCTCCTCGGGCCACATAGGCATCCAGCGTGGCAAGCTGATGTGGCACAAGAATCAGCCTGGTCCGATTCGGCATTTTACATGGGCCGAGCCCATTAATTCAACCCATTTGTTGTTTTTTTCTTTTAATTTGGGTAAGCTACACAGGCCAGGCCCTATAATTCGGCCTTTCTATTTTTGGGTTGTGCCTGTTTTTTCTTTTTTCAAATGGGTCCCAATAGTCAGGTTATGATAAGTGGGTCCCAAATTTCTGATTCTGGTTTGTGGGTCCTTGCTGTCATGGTCATGTTCCTCAGATTTCAATATGCCAATAATTAAACAACCAATATTTAAATCAAAATAGACAGAAAACAAGTGTAATACTTCAAATAACAAGAAGCAATAATCTGTTACATCAACACACATACAACATTTCATTCAAAAACAGAGAGAAGATACATGAAATTCTGGAGTTCACAATGCCCAGATAACCCAGCTATTATTACATAACTTGCTATACAAAAATGTCTTGGCGCTTCTTTGAACATCTTCTTTCGTCTTGAATTTAGGCAAAATATCTGCCAACAAGAAAACATAACAACAAGGATATAGTGAATAACAACAGCAGCAAGTGATGGGGTGCTATTTAGTAAAATTAAGTCCGGAAAGAAACATGCATGAAAATTAAGAAGAGCTAGAGCAAGTCTACATGAAAATCAAGAAGTGCTATTCAGTATGAGTGCCCAGAAGTTTTCGTGCACGTCATGCCAAGTCAGCCAACACGTAGCATGCATGTGGGCCATAAAACATGATCACAGTTCAGCACCTACAACAGCCTAACACAACAGATCAAGTCATGAAGTGATAATAATAGTGTGTAATGAGAAACTGACCGCTCTTTTTAATTACTATGGGCAACAAAACATCTAGTATCAGATACTCGATCGGATTCATTCACATACTTATTATGTTGACAAGATTGTAGATGTTAATAACAACAAAACTAAAACTGGAGCTTGATCCATTTGTGATGCACGACATAAGCTAACAAAAAACACATTCCAAAACTATCTGTATAAAACATTTATGGATGGATACATTCAAGAAATAGAGAAGTTCAAATAGTTTTATAAATGCACAAATAATTTGAGGAAAAGTAGCCAACTTATGTATGAATCCTGTTCACTAGAGCATTTTATGAAAAAAATATGATGGCCATGGAACAGAGCAAGGTACTTCTACATCACCACAAAAGAGGGAGCTAGAGGTAGGAGGTGGGCTCACCGGAGAGGAGGTTGTACTTGATGCTGCAGACAATCGCGGCCGCTGTACGCGATAGAGGAGGTTGTATCCGAGTTGGACCATGTGCGGAGCATCGTCGTCGTGGTGGATTCCCTGGTTGTCATCATTGTCCACTAAGGATGTCTGCTGCTCCGAAACGAACAAACAGGTAAGAGCTGGTGTTGTTGAGCTAAGTATATAAACGATTTAAAAAGAGAGCCCATTAGTTTGAGAGGACAATCTTTTTTTAACTGATTGGGACATAATCATGCAACTATATTTTGATTGTAGTAGTAGACACTACTCTCTATATAGGACAGTGATGGCATTTTAGCACTCTTTTGTGTAGGACAGTGATGAACAGCCTCAAAAGGCCTAAAACATTCAGCAAAAAAACATGGTTAAAGATGCAGCTGGTTTGGGTACTCAAACTCAGGCAATTAGTAAGAATCTGACAGGTTTAGCGAGATTCAAAGTCAATTCAAGCAGGGTTCCCATAGCTAGAGAGAATTATCACAATTGTGGGATCAGTTTTGGTATATATACTTAGGTTATGAACCAAATATAGATCAAGCAAGCAGTAATTGGCAATGGACGAGCATGTTACAGAATTGAGCATTGTAAACGGTAAGGAAAACTTGCGACAAGCAACCACAACATGTTTATATCCATAGCTCAACTGAACTTCAGAAAAAGTAAGACAAACAAAGTACAGTTCATTGACAGGATAGGATTCATGGTAAAACGACTCACCCAAGAGACCAGAGTCTCGTCGTCCTCGTCAGGCTCGTCGGACAGGACCGCTCTCTTGCCAGTGATGATCTCCAGAAGCACGAGGCCGAAGGAAAACATGGCTGTCATCTCCTTGTCGGATCTTGGCCAGCTCAGGGGAAACATGGCATTCAAGCATCGGTCAACACTTGTGGAAGAAAGTATCAATACAGTGAAATAAAAGATGTGGTGGGGGCATACAATGGAGTTAGGGACGCCGACTTCCGCATAGATGTCCAGTATGAGCTTGGACATGTTTCCCGTGAGCTCGGAAACATTCTTCTGTAGCCTAAAACTTGCCACTATATCATCTGGAAGAAAAAAATAGTTTCATTAGACACATGATACATTCATACATCAATACATCTGGTACTCTTACCCAATAAAACAAAGAATAGTGATCACCGCATGTGCTTAAACTAAATTGGAACCATGACGCTCCAATAGTGCCACCTAAAATTGGCAAGGATTCATTGGAGGTCAAAGTTCTTGCTTTAGACCACTAGAAAGGATTCATATATTGTTTGGGAATAGATCGCACCTAGAATTCATGGACAGTCATATATTGTTTGGTAATACATCACACCTAAAATTCATGAGCAGTAATCAATTACTGCTCGGTCCTTTATCACAGTTGTTGCAACAACACGAAATAGGAAGTGACAGCAATTCCATCACTTTGGCAGCTCCAGTAGCTTTCACCACCGATAATCCTACAGCCAAATGAAAAATTAACTATGCCGACTAACAACGGTACAAAATCATGCTGGACTACGACATAGAATCAAAACCAATACATCACTGGCATCGGTCAAAGCTTAGGGCGACAACGCTGAGGGGGATGCAGTCGGTAGACGTTTTCTCAGCCTGCTCAATTTCCAAAAAGTTATCACCGACAGATGCCTAAGCAGCGCTGAGTTTATGGACTGTGACCAGTTGAATTGCAGTAAGCAATATATATATATATATAAATTGGCCGCACGATGTGTGCAGGCTGAACAAAGACTTTTGCAAGAAAACGTGTGCAGATTGAGTTTATGGACTGTGACCAGTTGAATTGCAGTAAGCAATATCTATACTTACTAATAAAGCAAGGTGTGTTTTGTCAATTTTTTCATCCGTTCACCGCCGACTTTTTTTTCTATCCGAGGTAGTACTAAATTTTATGCGTTTGTCTGCCAAAAAGGAATTTTCGTACGTGGCCGTGTGCTGCGGCCCAGTGAAGCCAGCCAACTTATTTTTCTGCCCACACAGCTGAAAAGGTCTATTTTCCGCACTAGGCGGCAAATAGTAGGAGTTTCGCACAGGACAACCAATAATGAGCTGGCCTATTTCTTAATTTCCCTGTTTTACTTCTATTTTTATTCCCCTTTCCCTACCTCTTTTTTCCTTCCAAATTTATTTATCTTTTATAATTTATTTTGTAAATTAAAATTCTCAAAAAAGCGTCCAGAACTAAAATAACTAAAAAATGTTCAATTTTTTTATTGCTTTAGTTGTTCAAGATTTCTAAAAAGATAATTGCATTTTAAAAAATGCTCCAAATTCGAAAAATATTCTTGTTTTAGTGAAAGTTTTACAATTAAAAATAATGTTCATGTATAAACGATACACATTTTCTAAAAAACTTATGAATTTCAACACATGTTTCTGTTTTAAAAAAATGTTCACAAATTTAAATAATGTTCATGTTTTTTATAAAAAAATGGTGTTTTCAGAAAATGTTTGTGAATTTTAAAATATGTTCCCTTTCATATTTTGTTAACATTTTTCCAAAATTCTACATAATTTTCCAATAACTCTTAAGGATTTAAAAAATTGTTCATGTTTCCTAGAATATTCAAAAACTCCATACCTTAAAATCACCTCCATTTCAAGGATTGAAAGGAAAATAGATTGAATAACTCATGGGCCTTCTCTGGTATACGATGACGTAACAAAACTCTTAAATGCCATCGATCAATGAATGGAAAAATAACGGATTGATTCATTCACACTCAGCGAAACCGGGAAGCTAAATATTCATTTTTCGTGTGCACACAGGGTTTTGCTTGCACATATAATTCTCACTGACTCTAAATGCATACTATTTTATATCCTGTTGCAACACACGGGCATATGTGTCAGTCTTTACCTAATAATAAAGTAAACCGAGTTTTTTTCGTCCGTCATGGCATTTTTTAGAAAAGTTCTTGTCTTTTCTTGAAATCAACCCGCCGTCCGGATTTAAGTCACACCGGAACTGTTATTTTACATTTTTCGAAAACCCCCTGATGTTTTAGGCAATTCGTCCGCGGATCATATTTAAGTCAAACAAATGTTTTTTTTTAAAATCATCCATATCTTTTAAACCGTAACTCCGGTTTGAACATGTTATATATGAAATTTGATTAGAAAAATATGTAGAATATAAATATGAGATTATTTTTACCTGTTAAGTATTTTTAAATATTATTTTGAAATATATTTGAGTCAAACCAAATGATTTTCTAAATTATCTGTATCTTTTAAACTGTAACTTCAATTTTAACATATTATATATGAAATTTTATTAAAAAAATGTGTGGAATCTAAATATGATGTTAATTTTACCTGTTAAATATTTTTAAAATATTGTTATGGAAGCAAACTTATAATTCGTTTTTTCATACCGGCGGCGATCCGGATTACAAATAAACACCCCACTATAACCATATACGAAAAAGAAAACATCAATAACTACACATGCATACCTGTGAAAAATGTCGTAGGGAAAAACAACAGATTTCTCATCGCGGGAGTGAGAGAAAGCGAGAGAGAGAGAGGGGGAGGAGAGAGAGGGAGAGAGAGACGCCTTAGGATTAACCATATTTAACACACATTTTTTGTTGTTTTGTGTGAACACCGAGGCCATCGCCCGCGAGGGTGAGAAGAGAATAAGCGGCAACACAAATATGATGCCTCGCAAAAATAAAGGAGATGGACTTATTGTGGTCTTGAGTGATGGTTGTTGAGTTAATAGCGTGTGTTATATTTTCTCTCCCGTTGCAACGCACAGGCTCTTTTGCTAGTATATATAAATTGGAAGAGGAAAGTGACAATTACTTTGACAGCGACACAAGGATGCTGTAAGACTAGTCCTGGCCCATACCGTGATTGTAAGCTGCAGAGCACACATCAAATAGACGGAATGAGCGAACCAAGAGGCGACACGAAGGCAGACCAAGCCATTGACTGATGCTGGAGACGTGAGACCTGTAGCATGACCTGATTCAGTTATGCACACGTAAACAAACCTAAACCACTCAAAAGTGATTAGACATTTCTTCAGAGAGCACACTGATTCAGAATTGCAACACTGATTCAGAGAGCATAACTGAATCTGAACGGGATAACGCACCTTGGAACAATGGAAAATTTGTAGGTAAATTGGGAATCTAGCTGCAAGACTTACCACATACATGGCACTTGTGTTGGCTCACTCGTCTATCTTCCACGCTGCCGAAGTGAGGGCGAGCCTACCAAGGAAATGGCTGCTGGGGCTTGACTCTCCGAGGTCCGAGGCGGAGGAGGCCCTAGGCGAGAGCGAATCCGTCGAGCCGCATGCTACGCATCCGGAAGAAGAAACCCTTGGCGAGGCTCGCGCGGCGACGACCAGTGGTAGCGTTTTCACCGCAGCGCACGGGCTCGGGAGGTGTCGGCCGCGCAACGAGGCGGCGAGGAACTGCTGGAGGCCTTTGATACCGGCGGTGCCGGGGAGGCAGACGAGGCCGCACGACGAGGCGTGGATCCAACTCGACGACGGTGTGGATCCGGAAGGCCCGCTACGGTGGCGGATCTGGCCGCGGACTGGCCTCGTCGGCTTGATCTGACGCCATGGGAGAGAGGGAGAGGTGCGGTACAGAGTGGTGGCCGGGGAAGGATTGACGGTGGTGGTGGTGAGAGGAGGACGGCAGGATTCCCGCCTGAGGTTGCCAGGACCGAGAGAGAGGAGGACATGAGGGGCGGGGTTCGAGAGAGAGGGGAGTTTGCTGCCGTGGGTTGGATGGATAGACGGATGGATGGTCAGATGGATGTCATGTCATCGATCCAAGCCACAAGTGATTCCACCAATCAGAATTAAGCTTATGTAGTTTTTTTCTTTTTGTTTCTCTTGTAAGGCAAATGCCTAATGTTATGTAAAAATTCATGGCAAATTTTGTCCAAATGATCTCATATTTTGCATAAATGTGCATCTTGGAATTCCAAACAATGTTGCCTAAGGGAGTTTTCATTTTCTTTGCATGGAAAATTCATTTTCCATTTTTCGAGTACCCGAAATGAGGCTTTTTTGTGAAGGAACTACCAAATAAATGTTGTAAAAATGTACCAAATCAAATTTATAAAATACTAGGCCATGTTTAATGCATAATTGACACAATGGTTCGGTGTCAAAAGCCTTGATCCACCTTGGGTGAAAAAGACAAATTTCCGCCGATTCATTAGGAAGCGGGTCAAATTTGAACTGTAGCTGCCTCATAGTTTGCTCTTTATTTTTTTCCAAAAATCATTTCTAGGTACATAACTATCTATTTAATAAGAGAAACATCAAAAGGTTTCCAAGATTCAACAACTTGCTAGGAACGGTCATTCCCGCTGTTTTAGCCGCATTTTGAAACGGGCATAAAAAATTAAAAAAAATTAAAAAATCGGAAAACCATCACATTGTGTCATCATAAGTGACCAAGTTTCCAGGAAAAATAATAAACTTGTAATACGGCAATTATTTTAAAAAAGTGTTCTTAGAAATGAGCTATGATGCGTGAAGATTCATGGCTTTCAAGCCAAAATGATCAATCTTATGGCCACATTCATGTCATAGTTTGTTCAAATGATCTAATATTGTGCACAAGGGTGCATATTGGAATTCCAAACAATGTTGCCTAAGGGAGTTTTCATTTTCTTTGCACGGAAAATTCATTTTCCATTTTTCGAGTGCCCGAAATGAGGTTTTTTTTGTGAAGGAACTACCAATAAATGTTGTAAAAATGGACCAAATCAATTTTATAAAATACTAGGCCATGTTTAATGCACAATTGACACAATTGTTGGGTGTCAAAAGCCTTGATCCACCTTTGGTGAAAAAGACAAATTTCCGCCGATTCAGTAGGAAGCGGGTCAAATTTGAACTGTAGCTGCCTCATAGTTTGCTCTTTACTTTTTCCAAAAATCATTTCTAGGTACATAACTATCTATTTAATAAGAGAAACATCAAAAGGTTTCCAAGATTCAACAACTAGCTAGGAACGGTCATTCCCGCTGTTTTAGCCGCATTTTGAAACGGGCATAAAAAATTAAAAAAAAATTAAAAAATCGGAAAACCATCACATTGTGTCATCATAAGTGACCAAGTTTCCAGGAAAAATAATAAACTTGTAATACGGCAATTATTTTAAAAAAATATTCTCAGAAATGAGCTATGATGCGTGAAGATTCATGGTTTTCAAGCCAAATGATCAATCTTATGGCCACATTCATGGCATAGTTTGTTCAAATGATCTAATATTGTGCACAAGGGTGCATCTTGGAATTCCAAACAATCTTGCCTAAGGAAGTTTTCATTTTCTTTGCACGGAAAATTCATTTTCCATTTTTCGAGTGCCCGAAATGAGGTTTTTTGTGAAGGAACTACCAAATAATTGTTGCAAAAATGGACCAAATAAATTTTATAAAATACTAGGCCATGTTTAATGCACAATTGACAAAATGGTTGGGTGTAAAAAGTTTTTATGCACCTCTGGTGAAAAAGACAAATTTCCGCCGATTTAGTAGGAAGCGGGTCAAATTTGAACTGCAGCTGCCTTATAATTTGCTATTTATTTTTTCCAAAAATCATTTCTAGGTACATAAGTATCTATTTAAGCATAAATACATGGTTTGGTGGTGATACGTTGAGGTTTGGACGGTGGCCCATGGCCCCAACTCCAAAGCCCGTAGACTCGCATGCCAACCACGTGGTCACCGCGTGACCGTGGCGTTGCCATGCGTTCTGGAAAGCCTAGGCATGTCTAGTAGGTTTGGCACTCCCCAGGTAGATGCTTGGAAGAAAATAACAACAGAAGAATCTCACGAGGAGACCGAACAATGCTCAAACATGAATTAGCACCCAAGTGTTTGATTAGTGGTACGGGAAATGCACATGGCCAATCGGCCTGAGTTTTGGCCGAGGATGATCATGGCACTAAGGACACTATCTTGGAAAATCTGCAGCTCAAATGGAGGAGTCTAGGTGTCACTTGCTTTGCAACATACCACACTGGACAAAAATATGAATGTTGAAGCCACACTCACATGTATTGTTAGATGGGGCTCAAATTTTGTGGAGAGCAATGATTTGGGAATATAGAATATGTGGAAAAAATTCAGCTCATTAAGATATTCCTAGCCAGTACTTCCTTCACAACAGTTCGAGTTGTACAAAAACTTTGGAAATTTGCCGAGGAAGATTTACTAGGAAAATGGAGTTGAATATTGTCATGAGGCAATGATTTGTATAGTGAAGAATGCCCATTTTTTTTGGGAATTTTGGATATGACAGAAATATAGGTTGCTTCACAATTTAGTGCAAAAATTGACACATGGACATGACACATAGGCAAAACTGATGAGGTGGCGCCTAGTCATAGCAATAAGTACCAATGCATCCATGTTCACAATCTCATGACCATTTATATTGGTCGTAATCAGGTAGAAATAAGGTCATTGGCGCCTCTTGTCTGCTTTGTGACCATTTGGTGTAAGCAATTTCAGGGTTTGAGCCCTTCCAACGAAATGGTCGTGAATTTACGACCAATTCAGCTGGGGTCACTAAGAGAAGGTCATAAGTTGACATATTTCTTGTAGTGTTTCCATTGACCATAGGGAGACACATTTTTCCCACCGACCTCATCATCCTAGAATCACAAGGATTGGATGTAATCCTAGGTATGGATTGGCTATCCAAGTATGAGGGAAACATCGATTGTGCTAGTAAGTCGATTCTTCTCACCACCCAAGATGGAAAACGGATCAAGTATGTGTCGAGGCATACGCGAAGGAGGACTCAAGTGAATTCTCTTTCCGGAGTTGTTCAGGAGGAAGTACCGGTTGTGAAGGACTACCCCGATGTGTTTCCGCAGGAATTACCAGGCATGCCACCGGATCGGGACATAGAGTTTCTGATTGAATTGTTACCAGGCACCAGACCGATATCCAAGAGACCGTACCGGATGCCCGCAAATGATCTGGAGGAAATTAAGAAGCAGATTAAGGAAATATTGGAGAAAGGTTATATTCGACCGAGTTCATCACCTTGGGGAGCCCCAGTGCTTCTAGTTGAGAAGAAAGATGGATCCTTGAGAATGGATGTAGATTATCGTGCGCTGAACGAGGTGACGATCAAGAACAAGTACCCTCTTGCAATGATCAATGATTTTTTTGACCAGCTACAAGGAGCAAAAGTTTTCTCCAAGATCGATCTTCGATCAGGATATCATCAGCTGAAGATTCGAGAACAGGATATACCCAAGACAACTTTTACCACGAGATATGGGCTTTATGAGTACACAGTCATGTCTTTTGGTTTGACTAATGCCCCTGCCTATTTCATGAGCATGATGAACAAGGTATTCATGGAGTTTTGGACAAGTTTTTTGTGGTATTCATTGATGACATGTTGATTTACTCGAAGAATGAAGAAGAACACACGGAACATTTGCGCTTGGTGCTGGAGAAGCTCAGAGAACATCAGTTATATGCCAAGTTCAGTAAGTGCGAATTTTGGTTGAAGGAAGTCGGATTTCTTGGACATATTATATCAGGAGAAGGAATAGCAGTGGACCCTTCGAAGGTTGAAGCCGTCACTGTTGGAAATATGCCCTAGAGGCAATAATAAAATGGTTATTGTTGTATTTCCTTGTTCATGATAATTGTGTATTGTTCATGCCATAATTGTATTAACCGGAAAACATAATACATGTGTGGATACATAGATAACACCATGTCCCTAGTAAGCCTCTAGTTGACTAGCTCGTTGATCAATAGATGGTTACGGTTTCCTGACCATGGACATTGGATGTCGTTGATAACGGGATCACATCATTAGGAGAATGATGCGATGGACAAGACCCGATCCTAAGCCTAGCACAAGATCGTGTAGTTCGTATGCTAAAGCTTTTCTAACGTCAAGTATCATTTCCTTAGACCATGAGATCGTGCAACTCCCGGATACCATAGGAATGCTTTGGGTGTACCAAACGTCACAACGTAACTGGGTGGCTATAAAGGTGCACTACGGGTATCTCTGAAAGTGTCTGTTGGGTTGGCACGAATCGAGACTGGGATTTGTCACTCCGTGTAACGGAGAGGTATCTCTGGGCCCACTCGGTAGGACATCATCATAATGTGCACAATGTGACCAAGGAGTTGATCATGGGATGATGTGTTATGGAACGAGTAAAGAGACTTGCCGGTAACGAGATTGAACAAGGTATCGGGATACCGATGATCGAATCTCGGGCAAGTATCATACTAGTAGACAAAGGGAATTGTATACGGGATTGACTGAATCCTTGACATCATGGTTCATCCGATGAGATCATCGTGGAACATGTGGGAGACAACATGGGTATCCAGATCTCGTTGTTGGTTATTGACCAGAGAGATGTCTCGGTCATGTCTGTATGATTCCCGAGCCCATAGGGTCTACACACTTAAGGTTCGATGACGCTAGGGTTATAGGGAAGGTATGTACGCAGTTACTGAATGTTGTTCGGAGTCCCGGATGAGATCCCGGACGTCATGAGGAGTTCCGGAATGGTCCGGAGGAGAAGATTGATATATTGGACGAAGGGTTTTGGAGTCCGGAAGTGTTCCGGAGGTACCGGGTGATGACCAGCATGACCGAAAGGTATTTCGGGAGCCCCCGCAAGTGTTGGGGGGCTTCATGGGCCAAGGGAAGGGGAAAACCAGCCCACTAAGGGGCTGTGTGCCCCCCTCACCTAATCCCACGTGACCAGGGGGTTTGGGGTGCCCCATCTAGGGTTCCCACCTCCTGGCTTGGGGGCCAAGTCACCCAAGGGGGAGATCCTATCTGCCCTGGCCACCGCCCCCTAGGGGAAACCCTGGGGCGCCTCCCCCTCCCCCTTGCCCCTATATATAGTGGAGCTTTTGGGGCTGCCCAACACACGAGTCTCTCTCTCCCAAAGTGCAGGCCTACCTCTCTCCCTCCTCGTCTCTTGTAGTGCTTGGCGAAGCCCTGCAGGAGTACCGCGCTCCTCCACCACCACCACGCCGTCGTGCTGCTGCTGGACGGAGTCTTCCCCAACCTCTGCCTCTCTCCTTGCTGGATCGAGGCGCGGGAGACGTCACCGGGCTGTACGTGTGTTGAACGCGGAGGCGCCGTTGTTCGGCGCTTAGGTCGGAATCGACCGCGATCTGAATCACTGCGTATACGACTCCACCAACCGCGTTCTTGCAACGCTTCCGCTTAGCGATCTTCAATGGTATGAAGATGCACTCCCTCTCTCTCGTTGCTACTATCTCCTAGATTGATCTTGGTGACACGTAGGAATTTTTTTGAATTATTGCTAACATCCCCAACAGTGGCATCATGAGCTAGGTCTATGCGTAGATTCTATGCATGAGTAGAACACAAAGCAGTTGTGGGCGATGATTTGTTCAATTTGCTTACCGTTACTAGTCTTATCTTGATCCGACGACATTGTGGGATGAAGCGGCCCGGACCGACCTTACACGTACCCTTACATGAGACTGGTTCCACCGACTGACATGCACTTGATGCATAAGGTGGCTGGCGGGTGTCTGTCTCTCCCACTTTAGTCGGATCGGATTCGATGAAAAGGGTCCTTATGAAGGGTAAATAGCAATTGACATATCACCGTTGTGGTTTTGCGTAGGTAAGAAACGTTCTTGATAGAAACCCATAGCAGCCACGTAGAACATGCAACAACAATTAGAGGACGTCTAACTTGTTTTTGCAGGGTTTGCTATGTGATGTGATATGGCCAAAAGGATGTGATGAATGATATATGTGATGTATGAGGTTGATCATGTTCTTGTAATAGGAATCATGACTTGCATGTCGATGAGTATGACAACCGGCAGGAGCCATAGGAGTTGCCTTAATTTATTTATGACCTGCGTGTCAATGAAAACGCCATGTAATTACTTTACTTTATTTCTAACCGTTAGCCATAGTAGTAGAAGTAATAGTTGGCGAGGCAACTTCATGAAGACACGATGATGGAGATCATGGTGATGGAGATCATGGTGTCATGCCAGTGACGATGGTGTTCATGCCGCGCCTCGAAGATGGAGATCAAAGGCGCAAGATGATATTGGCCATATCATGTCACTTTATGATTTGCATGTGATGTTTGTCATGTTTTTACATCTTATTTGCTTAGAACGACGGTAGCATAAATAAGATGATCCCTCATTAAAATATCAAGAATTGTGTTCCCCCTAACTGTGCACCGTTGCTAAGGTCCGTTGTTCCAAAGCACCACGTGATGGTCTTGTGTGATAGGTTCTAACGTTCGCATACAACGGGTGTAAGCCAGATTTACACACGCAATACACTTAGGTTAACTTGACGAGCTTAGCATGTACAGACATGGCCTCGGAACACGGAAGACCGAAAGGTCGAACATGAGTCATATAGTGGATACGATCAACATGAAGATGTTCACCGATGATGACTAGTCCGTCTCACGTGATGATCGGACACGACCTAGTTGACTCGGATCATGTATCACTTAGATGACTAGAGGGATGTCTATCTGAGTGGGAGTTCATTAAATAATTTGATTAGATGAACTTAATTATCATGAACATAGTCAAAAGGTCTTTGCAAATTATGTCGTAGCTCACTCTTTGGTTCTACTGTTTTAGATATGTTCCTAGAGAAAATTCAATTGAGAGTTGACAGTAGCAATTATGCGGACTGGGTCCGTGAACTGAGGATTGTCCTCATTGCTGCACAGAAGGGTTATGTCCTTAATGCACCGCTCAGTGTGTTGAACCTCGAGCGTCATCTATAGATGTTGGGAAACATCTGACATACACGTTTTGATGACTACGTGATAGTTCAGTGCGTAATGCTAACAGTTTAGAATTATGGCACCAAAGACGTTTTTGAAACATCGCAGAACATATGAGATGTTCCAAAGACTGAAATTGGGATTTCAGACTAGTGCCCATGTCAAGAGGTATGAGACCTCTGACAAGTTTCTTAAGCTTGCAAACTAAGGGAGAAAAGCTCAATCGTTGAGCATGTGCTCAGATTGTCTGAGTACTACAATCGCTTGAATCGAGTGGGAGTTAATCTTCCAGATGAGATAGTGATAGTTCTCCATAGTCACTGCCACCAAGCTATTAGAGCTTAGTGATGAACTATAACATATCAGGGATAGACATGATGATCCTTGAGCAATTCGCGATGTTTGACACCGTGAAAGTAGAAATCAAGTAGGAGCATCAATTGTTGATGGTTAGTAAAACCACTAGTTTCAAGAAGGGCAAGGGAAAGAAGGGATACTTCATGAAACAACAAATCAGTTGCTGCTCTAGTGAAGAAACCCAAGGTTGAACCCAAACCCGGGACTAAGTGCTTCTGTAATGAGGGGAACGGTCACTGAAGCAGAACTACCCTAGATACTTGGTAGATGAGAAGGCTGGCAAGGTCGACAGAAGTATTTTGAATATACGTTTTAGATTATTGTGTACTTTAGTAGTACTCCTAGTAGCACCAGGGTAATAAATACCGGTTCGGTTGCTAAGTGTTAGTAACTCAAAATAAAAGGCTACAGAGACTAGCTAAAGGTGAGATGACGATATGTTGGAAGTGTTTCCAAGGTTGATGTGATCAAACATCGCACGCTCCCTTCTACCATCGAGATTGGTGTTAAACCTAAATAATTGTTATTTGGTGTTTGCATTGAGCATAGACATGATTGGATTATGTTTATCGCAATAAGGTTATTCATTTAAGGAGAATAATGGTTACTCTGTTTATTTGAATAAAACCTTCAATGGTATTGCACCGAAAAATGAATGGTTTATTGAATCTCGATCGTAGTGATACACATGTTCATGCCAAAAGATAGTAATGATAGTACCACATACTTGTGGCACTGCCATTTGAGTCATGTTGGTATAAAACGCATGAAGAAGCTCCATGTTGATGGATCTTTGGACTCACTCGTTTTGAAAAGATTGAGACATGCGAACCATGTCTATTGGCAGATATGCATGAAGAAACTCCATATAGATGGATCTTTGGACTCACTTGTTTTTGAATCACTTGAGACATGCAAATCATACCACATGGGCAAGATGACTGAAAGACCTTGTTTTCAGTAAGATGGAACAAGAAAGCAACTTGTTGGAAGTAATACATTTTGATGTGTGCAGTCCAATGAGTGCTGAGGCATGCAGTGGATATCGTTATGTTCTTACTTCAGATATGATTTGAGTAGATGCTGAGTATATTTACTTGATGAAACACAAGTCTGAATTATTGAAGGGTTTAAGTAATTTCAGAGTGAAGTTGAAGATCGTCGTGACAAGAGGATAAAATGTCTATGATATGATCATAGAGATGAATATCTGAGTTACGAGTTTGGTACACAATTAAGACATTGTGGAAATTGTTTCACAACTAATACCCCTGGAACACCATAGTGTAATGGTGTGTCCGAACATCGTAACTGCACCCTATTGGATATGGTGCATACCATGAAGTCTCTTGTCGAATTACCACTATCATTTATCGGTTAGGCATTAGAGATAACCACATTCACTTTAAATAGGGCACCACACAATTCCGTTGAGATGACACCGTATGAACTATGGTTTAGAAAAACCTAAGCTGTCGTTTCTTAAAAGTTTGGGGCTGCGACTCTTATGTGAAAAAGTTTCAGGCTGATAAGCTCGAACCCAAAGCAGATAAATGCATCTTCATAGAATACCCAAAACAGTTGGGTATACCTCCTATCTCAGATCCGGAAGCAAAAGTGATTGTTTCTAGAAATAAGTCCTTTCTCGAGGAAAAGTTTCTCTCGAAAGAACTGAGTGGGAGGATGATGGAGACTTGATGAGGTTATTGAACCGCCACTTCAAATAGTATGTAGCAGGGCACAGGAAGTTGTTCCTGTGGCACCTACACCAATTGAAGTGGAAGCTTATGATAGTGATCATGAAACTTCGGATCAAGTCACTACCAAACCTCATAGGTCGACAAGGATGCGTACTACTTCAGAGTGGTACGTAATCCTGTCTTGGAAGTCATGTTGCTAGACAACAATGAACCTACGAGCTATGGAGAAGCGATGGTGGGCCAGGATTCCAACGAATGGCTCGAGGCCATAAAATCCGAGAGAGGATCCATGTATAAAAACAAAGTATAGACTTTGGAAGAACTACTTGATGGTCGTAAGGCTATTGGGTGCAGATGGATTTTAAAAGGAAGACGGACAATGATGGTAAGTGTCACCATTAAGAAAGCTTGACTTGTCGTTAAGATGTTTTCCAACAAGTTCATAGAGTTGACTACGATGAGACTTTCTCACTCGTAGCGATGCTAAGAGTCTGTTGGAATTATGTTAGCAGTTACTGCATTATTTATGATATCTTGGAGATAGGATGTCAAAACATTGTTTCCTCGACGTTTTTGTTGAGGAAAGGTTGTATGTGATACAACCAAAAGGTTTTGTCAATCCTAAAAGATGCTAACAAGTATGCAAAGCTCCAGCAATCCTTCTAAGGACTGGAGTAAGCATCTTGGAATTGGAATATACGCTTTGATGAGATGATCAAAGATTTTGGGTTTATACAAAGTTTATGAGAAACTTGTATTTCTAAAGAAGTGAGTGGGAGCACTATAGAATTTTTGATGAGTATATGTTGTTAACATATTGTTGATCAGAAATGATGTAGAATTTCTGGAAAGCATACATGGTTATTTGAAAAGTGTTTTTCAATGGAAAACCTGGATTAAGCTACTTGAACATTGAGCATCAAGATCTATAATGATAGATCAAAAACGCTTAATAGTACTTTCAAATGAATACATACCGTGACAAGATTTTGAAGGAGTTCAAAATAGATCAGCAAAGTTCTTGGATGTGTAACAAGGTATGAGCATTGAGTAAGACTCAAGACCTGACCACGACAGAAGAGAGAGAGAAAGGACGAAGGTCGTCCCCTATGCTTTAGACATAGGCTCTACAGTATGCTATGCTATGTACCGCACCTGAAGTGTGCCTGAGTCAGTCAAGGGGTACAAGAGTGATCCAGGAATGGATCACATGACAGAGGTCGAACTTATCCTCAGTAACTAGTGGACTAAGGAATTTTCTCGATTATGGAGGTGGTAAAAGAGTTCGTAAAGGGTTACGTCGATGCAAACTTTGACTCTAATCCGGATGACTCTAGTAGTAAACTGGATTCGTATAGTAGAGCAGTTATTTGGAATAGCTCCAAGTAGTGCGTGGTAGCTGCATCTAAAAGATGACATAGAGATTTGTAAAGCACACATGGATCTGAAAGGTTCAGGCCCATTGACTAATAAACCTCTCTCACAAGCGATATATGAACAAACCCCACGGGTGTTGGATTCATTACAATCACATAGTGATGTGAACTAGATTATTGACTCTAGTGCAAGTGGGAGATTGTTGGAAATATGCCCTAGAGGCAATAATAAAATGGTTATTGTTGTATTTCCTTGTTCATGATAATTGTCTATTGTTCATGCTATAATTGTATTAACCGGAAACCATAATACATGTGTGGATACATAGACAACACCATGTCCCTAGTAAGCCTCTAGTTGACTAGCTCGTTGATCAATAGATGGTTACGGTTTCCTGACCATGGACATTGGATGTCGTTGATAACGGGATCACATCATTAGGAGAATGATGTGATGGACAAGACCCAATCCTAAGCCTAGCACAAGATCGTGTAGTTCGTATGCTAAAGATTTTCTAATGTCAAGTATCATTTTCCTTAGACCATGAGATTGTGCAACTCCCGAATACCGTAGGAATGCTTTGGGTGTACCAAATGTCACAACGTAACTGGGTGGCTATAAAGGTGCACTACGGGTATCTCCGAAAGTATCTGTTGGGTTGGCACGAATCGAGACTGGGATTTGTCACTCCGTGTAACGGAGAGGTATCTCTGGGCCCACTCGGTAGGACATCATCATAATGTGCACAATGTGACCAAGGAGTTGATCACGGGATGATGTGTTATGGAACGAGTAAAGAGACTTGCCGGTAATGAGATTGAACAAGGTATCGGGATACCGACGATCGTATCTCGGGCAAGTATCATACCAGTAGACAAAGGGAATTGTATACGGGATTGATTGAATCCTTGCCATCGTGGTTCATCCAATGAGATCATCATGGAACATGTGGGATCCAACATGGGTATCTAGATCCCGTTGTTGGTTATTGACCAGAGAGATGTCTCGGTCATGTCTGCATGATTCCCGAGCCCGTAGGGTCTACACACTTATGGTTCGATGACGCTAGGGTTATAGGGAAGGTATGTACGCGGTTACCGAATGTTGTTCGGAGTCCCGGATGAGATCCCGGACGTCACGAGGAGTTCCGGAA
The DNA here is from genome assembly GCF_056163025.1 of Triticum urartu. Lineage (NCBI taxonomy): Eukaryota > Viridiplantae > Streptophyta > Magnoliopsida > Poales > Poaceae > Triticum > Triticum urartu. The sequence continues at coordinate 251,813,049 of NC_141873.1, forward strand.
TGGTCCGGAGGAGAAGATTGATATATTGGACGAAGGGTTTTGGAGTCCGGAAGTGTTCCGGAGGTACCGGGTGATGACCAGCATGACCGTAAGGTATTTCGGGAGCCCCAGCAAGTGTTGGGGGGCTTCATGGGCCAAGGGAAGGGGCAAACCAGCCCACTAAGGGGCTGTGCGCCCCCTCACCTAATCCCACGTGACCAGGGGGTTTGGGGCGCCCCTTCTAGGGTTCCCACCTCCTGGCTTGGGGGCCAAGTCACCCAAGGGGGAGATCCCATCTGCCCTGGCTGCCGCCCCCTAGGGGAAACCCTGGGGTGCCTCCCCCTCCCCCTTGCCCCTATATATAGTGGAGGTTTTGGGGCTGCCCAACACACGAGTCTCTCTCCCAAGGCGCAGCCCTACCTCTGTCCCTCCTCGTCTCTCGTAGTGCTTGGTGAAGCCCTGCAGGAGTACCGCGCTCCTCCTCCACCACCACGCCGTCGTGCCGCTGCTGGACGGAGTCTTCCCCAACCTCTCCCTCTCTCCTTGCTGGATCAAGGCGTGGGAGACGTCACCGGGCTGTACGTGTGTTGAACGCGGAGGCGCTGTTGTTCGGCGCTTAGATCGGAATCGACCGTGATCTGAATCGCTGCGTGTACGACTCCACCAACCGCGTTCTTGCAACGCTTCCGCTTAGCGATCTTCAAGGGTATGAACATGCACTCCCTCTCTCTCGTTGCTAGTATCTCTCTTATTGCTACGATCCCCAACAGTCACTGAATGGAAGGCACCCACCTCAGTCAGAGAGATTCGCAGTTTCCTTGGACTTGCAGGATATTGCCGGAGATTTATTGAGAATTGCTCCAAGATCGCGAATCCCATGATAGAGTTACTGAAGAAAGACACCAAGTTTAATTGGACCGATGAATGTGAGGCTAGTTTTCAGGAGTTGAAGGAACGTTTGGTTACAGCCCCGGTGCTAATTCTTCCGAATATATGCAAGGATTTTCAAGTATATTGTGATGCTTCTCGCCAGGGACTTGGAGGCGTTCTTATGCAAGAAGGAAGAGTTGTTTCATATGCCTCACGTCAGCTTCGACCTCATGAGCGGAATTATGCCACGCATGATTTGGAGTTAGCAGCCGTAGTGCACGCACTCAAGACCTGGAGACATTTTCTTATTGGAAATAGGTCTGATGTTTACACGGATCACAAGAGTTTGAAATACATCTTCACGCAGAAGGAGTTGAACCTCAGGCAGAGAAGATGGTTGGAGCTCATAAAGTATTATGATATGAAATTGCACTATCACCCAGGAAAGGCCAATGTTGTGGCAGATGCATTGAGCCGCAAGAGCTATGTTAATACCCTCACAATAGGAGGATTACCTCAGGAGTTAATTGATGATCTCAGAGATCCCCGATTGGAGATAGTCCCATGAGGTTTTGTTGCCGCAATGGAATTCAATCCACTTTGTTGGGAAAGATTCGAGAAGCCCAGAAGTTGGACAAAGGAATTGTAGAAATAAAGGAAAGGATGAAGCAAGGAAAGGCAGAAGGATTTTGTGAGGATGAACACGGAACCTTATGGTTTGAGCAGCGTATTTATGTGCCAAATGACCCAGAGATAAGGAAGTTGATTCTTCAGGAGGCTCATGATTCGCCTTATTCAATACACCCGGGCAACACCAAGATGTATTTGGACTTGAAAGAAAATTTCTGGTGGACATGTATGAAGAAGGATATTGCCGAGTATGTAGTAGTATCCGACGTATGTTAGAGAGTTAAGGCAGAGCACCAGAAACCAGCAGGATTACTTCAGTCTTTGCCGATACCAGATTGGAAGTGGGACAAGCTTGGCATGGACTTCATTACAGGATTACCTAGGACCCGATCAGGCTATGATTCTATTTGGGTAGTAGTTGATCGGTTGACTAAGGTAGCTCACTCATCCCCGTGAAAACCACATATACAAGTGCTTAGTTGGCCAAGATATACATGACCAGGATCGTATGTCTGCATGGAGTTCTGAGGACCATCATATCAGATAGAGGAACACAATTTACCTCAAAGTTTTGGCATCAGTTACACGAAAATTTGGGTACTAGGCTAGAGTTCAGTACATCCTTTCATCCGCAGATAGATGGGCAGACCGAGAGAGTCAATCAGATTCTGGAGGACATGTTGAGAGCCGGTGTGCTAGATTATGGATCTAGTTGGGATGATAATTTGCCTTACACAGAGTTCTTATATAACAACAACTATCAAGCTAGTTTGAAGATGGCCCCTTTCAAAGCTTTGTATGGAAGGAGGTACAGGACACCATTGATGTGGGATGAAGTTGGAGACCGTAAATTATTCAGACCAGATTTAATTAGTGATTCAGAGGAGAAAGTCAAGCTGATCTACGACAGACTCAAGGTAGCCCAATCCAGACAGAAGAGTTATGCCGATACTAAACGCAAGGAGGTAACCTATGAAGTCGGAGATAGAGCATATCTGCGTGTGTCACCACTTTGAGGAGTTAAACAATTTGGAGTCAAAGGAAAGTTAGCACCACGGTTTGTGGGGCCGTATAGAGTTTTATAACGCACGGGTGAAGTTGACTACAAGTTGGAATTACCAGAAGCCTTGCCAGGAGTTCATGATGTGTTTCACGTTTCCCAGTTGAAGAAGTGCCATGTGGAGATGGCCGATATTCCTTTGAGAGGTACAGTGCCACTGGAGGCCATACAGTTGGATAGTGAGCTGACCTATGAGGATAAGCCCATGAAGATTATCGAGACTGCAAGCAGGGTTACCCGCAACAAGGTCATCAAGTTTTGCAAGGTTCAATGGAGTCATCATACCGAGGAAGAAGCCACCTGGGAACGAGAAGAAGACCTCCGACAGGACCACCCTCACCTTTTTGCTAGCCAACCCAAATCTCGAGGGCGAGATTCATCTTAAGGGGGGTAGGTTTGTAACATCCCAATTTTCAATTTGGATGTTTATAATAGATCATTCATACGCATCCATGATTTATGCATTTTTGCCCCATTTGTTTTATTTGATTTTTGATCCAAGGAACTTTGAGAAGCTCAAGGACCAAAAGAGAGAGTTGGAAGTTTCCCTAAAAACCAATTTTGAATTTTTTTTCGAAGTTGGGAGTTTGGATCAAATTTGGTTTCGCAAAAAAAAATGCATTTCCATTATATCAAAAATAAAATAAAGAGAGAAGATAAAATGACTTCTTCAAAATCAGAAAGAAAATATTGGAAATTGAAATTTAAATCAAAATATATTTATTGGGATTTATTTGCAAATTTATTTTGATGCACATTTTATTATCATAGCAAAATGTTTTTTTGCATTTTAGGCCGGATAAATGTTCACAAGGTCATATATAAGACCATATAATTGAACGAAATATGCCCTAGAGGCAATAATAAAGTTATTATTTATTTCCTTATATCATGATAAATGTTTATTATTCATGCTAGAATTGTATTAACCGGAAACATAATACATGTGTGAATACATAGACAAACGGTATGTCACTAGTATGCCTCTACTTGACTAGCTCGTTGAATCAAAGATGGTTAAGTTTCCTAGCCATAGACATGAATTGTCATTTGATTAACGGGATCACATCATTGGAGAATGATGTGATTGACTTGACCCATTCCGTTAGCATAGCACTTGATCGTTTAGTTTGTTGCTATTGCTTTCTTCATGACTTATACATGTTCCTATGACTATGAGATTATGCAATTCCCGTTTACCGGAGGAACACATTGTGTGCTACCAAACATCACAACATAACTGGGTGATTATAAAGGTGCTCTAAAGGTGTCTCCGAAGGTACTTGTTGGGTTGGCATATTTCGAGATTAGGATTTGTCACTCCGATTGTCGGAGAGGTATCTCTGGGCCCACTTGGTAATGCACATCACTATAAGCTTGCAAGCATTACAACTAATGAGTTAGTTGCGGGATGATGTGTTACGGAACGAGTAAAGAGACTTGCCGGTAACGAGATTGAACTAGGTATTGAGATACCGACGATCGAATCTCGGGCAAGTAACATACCGATGACAAAGGGAACAACGTATGTTGTTATGCGGTTTGACCGATAAAGATCTTCATAGAATATGTAGGAGCCAATATGAGCATCCAGGTTCCGCTATTGGTTATTGACCGGAGACGTGTCTCGGTCATGTCTACATAGTTCTCGAACCCATAGGGTCCGCACGCTTAAAGTTCGATGACGGTTATATTATGGGTTTATGTGTTTTGATGTACTGAAGGAGTTCGGAGTCGCAGATGAGATCGGGGACATGACGAGGAGTCTCGAAATGGTTGAGACGTGAAGATCGATATATTGGACGACTATATTCGGACATCGGAAACGTTCCGAGTGATTCGGGTATTTTCAGGAGTACCAGGGAGTTACGGGAATTCGTATTGGGCCTTAATGGGCCATACGGGAAAGGAGAGAAAGGCCTCAAAGGGTGGCCGCACCCCTCCCCATGGGTTGGTCCGAATTGGACTAGGGAAGGGGGGTGCCCCCTTCCTTCCTTCTCCTTTTCCCTTCCCTTTCCTTCTCTCCTACTCCTATTACTTGGAAGGGATCCTAGTTCTACTAGGAAAGGGGGAATCCTACTCCCGGTGGGAGTAGGACTCCCCTAGGGCGCGCCATAGAGAGGGCCGGCCCTCCCCCTCCTCCACTCCTTTATATACGGGGGCAGGGGGCACCCCAAAGACACAACAATTTGATCTCTTGATCTCTTAGCCGTGTGCGGTGCCCCCCTCCACCATAATCCACCTCGATCATATCGTAGCGATGCTTAGGCGAAGCCCTGCGTCGGTAGAACATCATCATCGTCACCACGCCGTCGTGCTGATGAAACTCTCCCTCAACACTCGGCTGGATCAGAGTTCGAGGGACGTAATCGAGTTGAACGTGTGCAGAACTCGGAGGTGCCGTGCGTTCGGTACTTGATCGGTCGGACCGTGAAGACGTACGACTACATCAACCGCGTTGTGCTAACGCTTCCGCTTCCGGTCTGCGAGGGTACGTAGACAACACTCTCCCCTCTCGTTGCTATGCATCACCATGATCTTGCATGTGCGTAGGAATTTTTTTGAAATTACTACGTTCCCCAACAGTGGCATCCGAGCCTAGGTTTTATGCGTTGATGTTATGCACGAGTAGAACACAAGTGAGTGGTGGGCGATATAAGTCATACTGCTTACCAGCATGTCATACTTTGGTTCGGCGGTATTGTTGGATGAAGCGGCCCGGACCGACATTATGCGTACGCTTACGCGAGACTGGTTCTACCGACGTGCTTTGCACACAGGTGGCTGGCGGGTGTCAGTTTCTCCAACTTTAGTTGAACCGAGTGTGGCTACGCCCGGTCCTTACGAAGGTTAAAACAGCACCAACTTGACAAACTATCGTTGTGGTTTTGATGCGTAGGTAAGAACGGTTCTTGCTAAGCCCGTAGCAGCCACGTAAAACTTGCAACAACAAAGTAGAGGACGTCTAACTTGTTTTTGCAGGGCATGTTGTGATGTGATATGGTCAAGACATGATGCTAAATTTTATTGTATGAGATGATCATGTTTTGTAACCGAGTTATCGACAACTGGCAGGAGCCATATGGTTGTCGCTTTATTGTATCCAATGCAATCGCGCTGTAATGCTTTACTTTATCACTAAGCGGTAGCGATAGTCGTGGAAGCATAAGATTGGCGAGATGACAACGATGCTACGATGGAGATCAAGGTGTCACGCCGGCGACGATGGTGATCATGACGGTACTTCAGAGATGGAGATCACAAGTACAAGATGATGATGGCCATATCATATCACTTATATTGATTGCATGTGATGTTTATCTTTTATGCATCTTATCTTGCTTTGATTGACGGTAGCATTATAAGATGATCCCTCACTAAAATTATCAAAGTATAAGTGTTCTCCCTGAGTATGCACCGTTGCGAAAGTTCTTCGTGCTGAGACACCACGTGATGATCGGGTGTGATAGGCTCTATGTTCAAATACAATGGGTGCAAAACAGTTGCACACGCCAAATACTCAGGTTAAACTTGACGAGCCTAGCATATAACAGATATGGCCTCGGAACACGGAGACCGAAAGGTCGAGCGTGAATCATATAGTAGATATGATCAACATAGTGATGTTCACCATTGAAAGTACTCCATCTCACGTGTTGATCGGACATGGTTTAGTTGATTTGGATCACGTGATCACTTAGAGGATTATGTCTATCTAAGTGGGAGTTCTTAAGTAATATGATTAATTGAACTTTAATTTATCATGAACTTAGTCCTGGTAGTATTAGCATATCTATGTTGTAGATCAATAGCTCGCGTTTAGCTCCCCTGTTTTATTTTTGATATGTTCCTAGAGAAAACTAAGCTGAAAGATGTTAGTAGCAATGATGCGGATTGGATCCGTGATCTGAGGTTTATCCTCATTGCTGCACAGAAGAATTATGTCTTTGATGCACCGCTAGGTGACAAACCTATTGCAGGAGCAGATGCAGATGTTATAAACATTTGGCTAGCTCAATATGATGACTACTTGATAGTTTAGTGCACCATGCTTAAACGGCTTAGAATCGGGACTTCAAAGACGTTTTGAATGTCATGGATCATATGAGATGTTCCAGGAGTTGAAGTTAATATTTCAAGCAAATACCCGAGTTGATAGATATGAAGTCTCCAACAAGTTCTATAACTAAAAGATGGAGGAGAATAGCCCAAGCAGTGAGCATGTGCTCAGATTGTCTGGGTACTACAATCGCTTGAATCAAGTGGGAGTTAATCTTCCAGATAAAATAATGATTGACAGAATTCTCTAGTCACCATCACCAAGTTAGTAGAACTTCATGATGAACTATGATATGCAAGGGATAACGGAAACGATTCCCAAGATCTTCGTAATGCTGAAATCGACGAAGGTACAAATCAAGAAAAATATCAAGTGTTGATGGTAGACAAGACCACTAGTTTCAAGAAAAGGGCAAAGGGAAGAAGGGGAACTTCAAGAAGAACGGCAAGCAAGTTGCTGCTCAAGTGAAGAAGCCCAAGTCTGGTCCTAAGCCTGGGACTAAGTGCTTCTACTACAAAGGGACTGGTCATTGGAAGCGGAACTGCCCCAAGTATTTGGCGGATAAGAAGGATGGCAAAGTGAACAAAGGTATATTTGATATACAGATTATTGATGTGTATTTTACTAGTGTTCGTAGCAACCCCTTGGTATTTGATACTGGTTCAGTTGCTAAGAGTAGTAACTCGAAACGGGAGTTGCAGAATGAACATAGACTAGTTAAGGGTGAAGTGACGATGTGTGTTGGAAGTGGTTCCAAGATTGATATGATCATCAAAACACACTCCCTATACTTTTGGGATTAGTGTTGAACCTAAATAAGTGTTATTTGGTGTTTGCGTTGAGCATGAATATGATTTGATCATGTTTATTGCAATACGGTTATTCATTTAAGTAAGAGAATAAATTGTTGTTCTGTTTACATGAATAAAACCTTATATGGTTACACACCCAATGAAAATGGTTCGTTGCATCTCGATCGTAGTGATACACATATTCATAATATTGAAACCAAAAGTTGCAAAGTTAATAATGATGGTGCAATTTATTTGTGGCACTGCCGTTTAAGTCATATTGGTGTAAAGCGCATGAAGAAAATCCATGCTGATGGGCTTTTGGAATCACTTGATTATGAATCAGTTGATGCTTGCGAACCATGCCTCATGGGCAAGATGACTAAGACTCCGTTCTCCGGAATAATGGAGCGAGCAACAAATTTGTTGGAAATCATACATACTGATGTATGTGGTCCAATTAATATTGAGGCTCGTGGCAGGTATCATTATTTTCTGATCTTCACAGATGATTTGAGCAGATATGAGTATATCTACTTGATGAAACACAAGTCTGAAATATTTGAAAAGTTCAAAGAATTTCAGAGTGATGTGGAGAATCATCGTAACAAAAATAAAAGTTTCTATGATATGATCGCAGAAGTAAAATATTTGAGTGACGAGTTTGGCCTTCAGTTAAAACAATGTGAAATAGTTTCACTACTCACGCCACCTGGAACACCACAGTGTAATGGTGTGTCCGAACGTCGTAACCGTGATTTATTAGATATGGTGCGATCTATGATGTCTCTTACCGATTACCACTACCGTTTTGGGGTTATGCATTAGAGACAGCTACATTCACGTTAAATAGGGCACCATCTAAATCCGTTGAGACGACAACGTATGAACTATGGTTTGGCAAGAAACCTAAGCTGTCGTTTCTTGAAGTTTGAGGTTGCAATGCTTATGTGAAAAAGTTTCAACTTGATAAGCTCAAACCCAAATCGGAGAAGTGCCTCTTCGTAGGATACCCAAAAGAAAATGTTGGGTACACCTTCTATCACAGATCCGAAGGCAAGATATTCATTGTTGAGAATGGATCCTTTCTAGAGAAGGAGTTTCTCTCGAAAGAAGTGAGTGGGAGGAAAGTAGAACTTGATGAGGTAACTGTACCTGCTCCCTTATTGGAAAGTAGTTCATCACAGAAATCTGTTCCTATGACTACTACACCAATTAGTGAGGAAGATAATGATGATGATCATGTAACTTCAGATCAAGTTACTACCGAACCTCGTAGGTAAACCAGAGTGAGATCCGCAGCAGAGTGGTATGGTAATCCTGTTCTGGAGGTCATGTTACTTGACCATGACAAGCCTACGAACTATGAGGAAGCGATGATGAGCCCAAATTCCATGAAATGGCTTGAGGCCATGAAATCTGAGATGAGATCCATGTATGAGAACAAAGTATGGACTTTGATTGACTTGCCCATTGATCGGTGAGCCATTGAGATTAAATGGATCTTCAAGAGGAAGACGGACGCTGATAGTAGTGTTACTATCTACAAAGCTAGAATTGTCGCAAAAAGGGTTTTCGAAAAGTTCAAGGTGTTGACTACGATGAGAGTTTCTCACTCGTATCTATGCTTAAGTCTGTCCGAATCATGTTAGCAATTGCCGCATTTTATGAAATCTGGCAAATGGATAAACAAAACTGCATTCCTTAATAGGATTTATTAAAGAAGAGTTGTATATGATGCAACAAGAAAGTTTTGTCAATCCTAAAGGTGCTAACAAAATATGCAAGCTCCAGCGATCCATCTATGGACTGGTGCAAGCATCTCGGAGTTGGAATATACGCTTTGATAAGTTGATCAAAGCATATTGTTTTATACAGACTTGTGGTGAAGCCTGTATTTACAAGAAAGTGAGTGGGAGCACTACAACATTTTTGATAAGTATATGTGAATGACATATTGTTGATCAGAGATAATGTAGAATTATTCTGCAAAGCATAAAGGAATGTTTTTTTCAAAGAAAGACCTCGGTGAAGCTACTTACATATTGAGCATCAAGATCTATAGAGATAGATCAAGACGCTTGATAAGTTTTTCAATGAGTACATACCTTGACAAGATTTTGAAGTAGTTCAAAATGGAACAGTCAAAGAAGGAGTTCTTTCCCATGTTACAAGGTGTGAAATTGAGTAAGACTCAAAAACCCGACCACGGCAGAAGATAGAAAGAGAATGAAAGTAATTCCCTATGCCTTGGCCATAGGTTCTATAAAGTATGCCATGCCGTGTACCAGATCTATTGTATACCCTACACTGTTTTTGGCAAGGGAGTACAATAGTGATCTAGGAGTAGATCACTAGACAGCGGTCAAAATTATCCTTAGTGGAATAAGGATATGTTTCTCGATTATGGAGGTGACAAAAAGGTTCGTTGTAAAGGGTTACAGCGATGCAAGTTTTGACACTAATCCAGATGACTCTAAGTCTCAATCTGGATACATATTGAAAGTGGGAGCAATTAGCTAGAGTAGCTCCGTGCAGAGCATTGTTGACATAGAAATTTGCAAAATACTTACGGATCTAAATGTGGCAGACCCGTTGACTAAACTTCTCTCACAAGCAAAACATGATCACACCTTAGTACTCTTTGGGCGTTAATCACATAGCGATGTGAACTAGATTATTGAATCTAGTAAACCCTTTGGGTGTTGGTCACATGACGATGTGAACTATATATGGGTGTTAATCACATGGTGATGTGAACTATTGATGTTAAATCACATGGCGATGTGAACTAGATTATTGACTCTAGTGCAAGTGGGAGACTGAAGGAAATATGCCCTAGAGGCAATAATAAAGTTATTATTTATTTCCTTATATCATGATAAATGTTTATTATTCATGCTAGAATTGTATTAACCGGAAACATAATACATGTGTGAATACATAGACAAACAGTATGTCACTAGTATGCCTCTACTTGACTAGCTCGTTGAATCAAAGATGGTTAAGTTTCCTAGCCATAGACATGAGTTGTCATTTTATTAACGGGATCACATCATTGGAGAATGATGTGATTGACTTGACCCATTCCGTTAGCATAGCACTTGATCATTTAGTTTTTTGCTATTGCTTTCTTCATGACTTATACATGTTCCTATGACTATGAGATTATGCAACTCCCGTTTTTCAAAGGAACACTTTGTGTGCTACCAAACATCACAACATAACTGGGTGATTATAAAGGTTCTCTACAGGTGTCTCTGAAGGTACTTGTTGGGTTGGTGTATTTCGAGATTAGGATTTGTCACTCCGATTGTCGGAGAGGTATCTCTGGGCCCACTCGGTAATGCACATCACTATAAACCTTGCAAGCATTACAACTAATGAGTTAGTTGCGGGATGATGTGTTATGGAACGAGTAAAGAGACTTGCCGGTAACGAGATTGAACTAGGTATTGAGATACCAATGATCAAATCTCGGGCAAGTAACATACCGATGACAAAGGGAACAACGTATGTTGTTATGCGGTTTGACTGATAAAGATCTTCGTAGAATATGTAGGAGCCAATATGAGCATCCAGGTTCCGCTATTGGTTATTGACCGGAGACGTGTCTCAGTCATGTCTACATAGTTCTCGAACCCGTAGGGTCCGCACGCTTAAAGTTCGATGACGATTATATTATGAGTTTATGTGTTTTGATGTACCGAAGGAGTTCGGAGTCCCGGATGAGATCGGGGACATGACGAGGAGTCTCTAAATGGTCGAGACGTAAAGATCGATATATTGGATGACTATATTCGGACATCGGAAAGGTTCTGAGTGATTCGGGTATTTTCGGGAGTACCGGGGAGTTACGGGAATTTGTATGGGCCTTAATGGGCCATACGGGAAAGGAGAGAAAGGCCTCAAAGGGTGGCCGCACCCCTCCCCATGGGTTGGTCCGAATTGGACTAGGAAGGGGGGCGCCCCCTTCCTTCCTTCTCCTTTTCCCTTCCCTTTCCTTCTCTCCTACTCCTACTACTTGGAAGGGATCCTAGTTCTACTAGGAAAGGGGGAATCCTACTCCCGGTGGGAGTAGGACTCCCCTAGGGCGCTCCATAGAGAGGGCCGGCCCTCCCCCTCCTCCACTCCTTTATATATGGGGGCAGGGGGCACCCCAAAGACACAACAATTTGATCTCTTGATCTCTTAGCCGTGTGCGGTGCCCCCCTCCATCATAATCGACCTCGATCATATCGTAGCAATGCTTAGGCGAAGCCCTGCGTTAGTAGAACATCATCATCGTTACCACACCGTCGTGCTGACGAAACTCTCCCTCAACATTCGGCTGGATCGGAGTTCGAGGGACGTCATCGAGTTGAACGTGTGCAGAACTCGGAGGTGCCGTGCGTTCGGTACTTGATCGGTCAGATCATGAAGACGTACGACTACATCAACCGTGTTGTGCTAACGCTTCTGCTTCCAGTCTACGAGGGTACGTAGACAACACTCTCCCCTCTCGTTGCTATGCATCACCATGATCTTGCGTGTGCGTAGGAATTTTTTTGAAATTACTATGTTCCCCAACAATAACTATGTGGAATTTATGGGATTTTTATGCTAATTGTTTTTTGTATTTTCGGTGTTTCATTGCTTCTGTAAAAAACATTTAAAAAATGCAGCCCAGCAGGCCCAACCTTCCCACGACCCATTCTGCTTAATGTTCTTCCTTGAGCGTTCATGTACACAGAGCACGCACGCAACACATCTCCACCCAGCGCCCCACCCCTCCCCTCCTCTCCCTCGTCCCGAAACTCCTCTGAACGGAACCTCCCTCGCCTCCCTCTGCCCTTCCCCTTCACTAGTGCGCCTTGGAGTCGCTTGTAATGGCCATTACGAGCAGAGAAACAACCACCATTATACTCCATTGTCTGCTCGGATTCGGACCTCCCGAGGCCTATAAATAAAGCACCCCTGGGAGCCCCTCTCACCCCTCGTCCGAAGCCCACTTTTTCTGGAGTCTTCCCCCTCCCTAACCTCGCCAATTGCTCACCGAAGTTTGTGAATTCCGGCGACCTCTCACCGTGCGTACAGGAAGCAATCTACAACCACAACTTGTTCAAGTGGTTCAGGTTGGGTTACGTAGTAATTTCAAAATTTTCCTACGCACACGCAAGATCATGGAGATGCATAGCAACGAGAGGGGAGCGTGTTGTCTACATACCCTCGTAGACCGTTCGGGAAGCGTTATATCAACGCGGTTGATGTAGTCGTACGTCTTCATGATCCGACCGATCCAAGTACCGAAAGCACGGCACCTCCGAGTTCTGCACACGTTCGGCTCGGTGACGTCCTCGCCTTCTCGATCCAGCAAGAGGGGCGAAGTACTAGATGAGTTCCGGCAGCACGACGGCGTGGTGACGGTATTGGTGAAGAACAATCTCCGCAGGGCTTCGCCTAAGCACTACGAAAACTAGGACGGAGGATAAACTAGAGGGGACGGGGTTGCCGGCACACGGCTTGGTGTTTCTTGATGTGTCTTGGGTGCTAGCCCTTCCCCTCTATTTATATGTTGAGCCTTGGGGTCGAAACTTGGAGTAAAAGCCTCCAAAAAGTCGATTTCACCCGAAAGTCAAGAGTCCTTCTCGGACTCCAGGGCCAGACGCCAGGGTTCCCGGCATCTGGACCCAGATGCCAGGGACCCTGGCGTCTGGGCCCTGGACTCCGCAAAACTTCCTTTTGCGCTTTCCAAAAACCTTGTGGGCTTTCCCCTTTGGCCCAAATAAAGTGTTCTCGTACCCAAACATTTCGGGAAACATCCGGAACCCCTTCCGGTGAATTCCGGAACCCTTCCAGTGACCAAACACTATTATTCCATATATCGAACTTTATCTGCGGACCATTCCGGAGTTCCTCGTCATGTCCGTGATCTCATCCCGGACTCCGAACAACATTTGGTCACCAACATACATAACTCATATAGTACTATATCGTCAACGAACGTTAAGCGTGCGGACCCTACGAGTTCAAGAACTATGTAGACATGACCGAGACACCTCTCTGATCAATAACCAATAGCAGGACCTGGATGCCCATATTGGCTCCTACATATTCTACGAAGATCTTTATCGGTCAGACCGCTTAACAACATACGTTGTTCCCTTTGTCATCAGTATGTTACTTGCCCGAGATTCGATCGTCGGTATCTCAATACGTAGTTCAATCTCGTTACCGGCAAGTCTCTTTACTCGTTCCGTAATACATCATCCCACAACTAACTCATTAGTTTCAATGCTTGCAAGGCTTATAGTGATGTGCATTACCGAGTGCGCCCAGAGATACCTCTCCGACAATCGGAGTGACAAATCCTAATCTCGAAATACGCCAACCCAACAAGTACCTTTGGAGACACCTGTAGAGCACCTTTATAATCACCCAGTTACGTTGTGACGTTTGGTGGCACACAAAGTGTTCCTCCGGTAAACGGGAGTTGCATAATATCATAGTCATAGGAACATGTATAAGTCATGAAGAAAGCAATAGCAACAAACTAAACGATCAAGTGCTAAGCTAACGGAATGGGTCAAGTCAATCACATCATTCTCCTAATGATGTGATCCCGTTAATCAACAACTCATGTCTATGGTTAGGAAACTTAACCATCTTTGATCAACGAGCTAGTCAAGTAGAGGTATACTAGTGACGCTCTGTTTGTCTATGTATTCACACATGTATTATGTTTCCGGTTAATACAATTCTAGCATGAATAATAAACATTTATCATGAAATAAGGAAATAAATAGTAACTTTATTATTGCCTCTAGGGCATATTTCCTTCAGTCTCCCACTTGCACTAGAGTCAATAATCTAGATTACACAGTAATGATTCTAACACCCATGGAGCCTTGGTGCTGATCATGTTTTGCTCGTGGAAGAGGCTTAGTCAATGGGTCTGCAACATTCCGATCCGTATGTATCTTGCAAATTTCTATGTCTCCCACCTGGACTAAATCCCGGATGGAATTGAAGCGTCTCTTGATGTGCTTGGTTCTCTTGTGAAATATGGATTCCTTCGCCAAGGCAATTGCACCAGTATTGTCACAAAGGATTTTCATTGGACCCGATGCACTAGGTATGACACCTAGATCGGATATGAACTCCTTCATCCAGACTCCTTCATTTGCTGCTTCCGAAGCAGCTATGTACTCCGCTTCACACGTAGATCCCACCACGACGCTTTGTTTAGAACTGCACCAACTGGCAGCTCCACCGTTTAATATAAACACATATCCGGTTTACGATTTAGAATCGTCCGGATCAGTGTCATAGCTTGCGTCAACGTAACCATTTACGATGAGCTCTTTGTCACCTCCATAAACGAGAAACATATCCTTAGTCCTTTTCAAGTATTTCAGGATGTTCTTGACCGCTGTCCAGTGATCCACTCCTGGATTACTTTGGTACCTCCCTGCTAGACTTATAGCAAGGCATACATCAGGTCTGGTACACAACATTGCATACATGATAGAGCCTATGGCTGAAGCATAGGGAACATCTTTCATCTTCTCTCTATCTTCTGAAGTGGTCGGGCATTGAGTCTTACTCAACTTCACACCTTGTAACACAGGCAAGAACCCTTTCTTTGCTTGATCCATTTTGAACTTTTTCAAAACTTTGTCAAGGTATGTGCTTTGTGAAAGTCCAATTAAGTGTCTTGATCTATCTCTATAGATCTTGATGCCCAATATGTAAGCAGCTTCACCGAGGTATTTCATAGAAAAACTTTTATTCAAGTATCCCTTTATGCTATCCAGAAATTCTATATCATTCCCAATCAGCAATATGTCATCCACATATAATATCAGAAATGCTACAGAGCTCCCACTCACTTTCTTGTAAATACAGGCTTCTCCAAAAGTCTGTATAAAACCAAATGCTTTGATCACACTATCAAAGCAGTTATTCCAACTCCGAGAGGCTTGCACCAGTCCATAAATGGATCGCTGGAGCTTGCACACTTTGTTAGCTCCCTTTGGATCGACAAAACCTTCTGGTTGCATCATATACAACTCTTCTTCCATAAATCCATTCAGGAATGCAGTTTTGACATCCATTTGCCAAATTTCATAATCATAAAATGCGGCAATTGCTAACATGATTCGGACAGACTTAAGCATTACGGGTGAGAAGGTCTCATCGTAGTCAATCCCTTGAACTTGTCGAAAACCTTTTGCAACAAGTCGAGCTTTATAGACAGTAACATTACCGCCAGTGTCAGTCTTCTTCTTGAAGATCCATTTATTCTCAATTGCTTGCCGATCAACGGGCAAGTCAACCAAAGCCCACACTTTGTTCTCATACATGGACCCCATCTCAGATTTCATGGCCTCAAGCCATTTTGCGGAATCTGGGCTCACCATCGCTTCTTCATAGTTCGTAGGTTCGTCATGGTCTAGTAACATAACTTCCAGAACATGATTACCGTACCACTCTGGTGCGGATCTTACTTTGGTTGACCTACGAGGTTCAGTAACAACTTGATCTAAAGTTTCATGATCATCATCATTAACTCCTCACTAATTGGTGTAGGTGTCGTAGAAACCGTTTTCTGTGATGAACTACTTTCCAATAAGGGAGCAGGTACAGTTACCTCACCAAGTTCTACTTTCCTCCCACTCACTTCTTTTGAGAGAAACTCCTTCTCTAGAAAAACTCCGAATTTAGCAACAAAAGTCTTGCCTTCGGATCTGTGATAGAAGGTGTACCCAACAGTCTCCTTTGGGTATCCTATGAAGGCACATTTCTCTGATTTGGGTTCGAGCTTATTGGGTTAAAGCTTTTTCACATAAGCATCGCAGCCCCAAACTTTCAGAAACAAAAACTTTGGTTTCTTACCAAACCATAGTTCATAAGGCGTCGTCTCAACGGATTTTGATGGTGCCCTATTTAAGGTGAATGCGGCCGTCTCTAAAGCATATCCCCAAAATGATAGCGGTAAATCAGTAAGAGACATCATAGATCGCACCATATCTAGTAAAGTATGATTACGACGTTCGGACACACCATTACACTGTGATGTTCCAGGTGGCATGAGTAGTGAAACTATTTCACATTGTTTTAACTGAAGGCCAAACTCGTAACTCAAATATTTTACTTGTGTGATCATATCGTAGAAACTTTTATTTTTGTTACGATGATTCTCCACTTCACTCTGAAATTATTTGAAGTTTTCAAATGTTTCAGACTTGTGTTTCATCAAGTAGATATACTCGTATCTGCTCAAATCGTCTGTGAAGATCAGAAAATAATGATACCTGCCGCGAGCCTTAATATTCATCGAACCACATACATCAGTATGTATGATTTCCAACAAATCTTTTGATCGCTCCATTGTTCCGGAGAACGGAGTCTTAGTCATCTTGCCCATGAGGCATGGTTCGCAAGTATCAACTAATTCATAATCAAGTGATTCCAAAATCCCATCAGCATGGATTTTCTTCATGCGCTTTACACCAATATGACCTAAACGGCAGTGCCACAAATAAGTTGCACTATCATTATTAACTTTCCATCTTTTGGCTTCAATATTATGAAAATGTGTATCACCATGATCGAGATCCAACAAACCATTTTCATTGGGTGTATGACCATAGAAGGTTTTATTCATGTAAACAGAACAACAATTATTCTCTAACTTACATGACTAACCGTATTGCAATAAACATGATCCAATCATATTCATGCCCAACGAAACACTAAATAACATTTATTTTAGGTTTAACACTAATCCCGAAAGTATAGGTAGTGTGCGATGATGATCATATCAATCTTGGAACCATTTCCAATACACATCGTCACTTCACCCTTAACTAGTCTCTGTTCATTCTACAACTCCCGTCTCGAGTTACTATTCTTAGCAACTAAACTAGTATCAAATACTGAGGGGTTGCTATAAACACTAGTAAAGTACACGTCAATAACATGTATATCAAATATACCTATGTTCACTTTGCCATCCTTCTTATCCACCAATTACTTGGGTAATTCCGCTTCCAGTGACCAGTCCCTTTGCAGTAGAAGCACTCAGTTTCAGGCTTAGGTCCAGACTTGGGTTTTTCACTTGAGCAACAACTTGCTTGCCGTTCTTATTGAAGTTCCCCTTTCTTCCCTTTGTCCCTTTACTTGAAACTAGTGGTTTTGTTTACCATCAACACTTGATGCTTTTCTTGATTTCTACCTTCATCGATTTCAGCATCACGAAGAGCTTGGGAATCGTTTCCGTTATCCCTTGCATATTATAGTTCATCACGAAGTTCTACTAACTTGGTGATGGTGACTAGAGAATTCTGTCAATCACTATTTTATCTGGAAGATTAACTCCCACTTGATTCAAGCGATTGTAGTACCCAGACAATCTGAGCACATGCTCACTGCTTGAGCTATTCTCCTCCATCTTTTAGCTATAGAACTTGTTGGAGACTTCATATCTCTCAACCCGGGTATTTTCTTGAAATATTAACTTCAACTCCTGGAACATCTCAGATGGTCCATGACGTTCAAAACGTCTTTGAAGTCCTGATTCTAAGCCGTTTAAGCATGGTGCACTAAACTATCGAGTAGTCATCATATTGAGCTAGCCAAACGTTCATAACATCTGCATCTGCTCCTGCAATAGGTTTGTCACCTAGCGGTGCATCAAGGACATAATTCTTCTGTACAGCAATGAGGTTAAACCTCAGATCATGGACCAAGTCCGCATCATTGCTACTAACATCTTCAACATAGTTTTCTCAAGGAACGCATTAAAATTCAACGGAACAACAGCACGGGCCATCTATCTACAATCAACATAGACACGCAAGATACTATCAGGTACTAAGTTCATGATAAATTTAAGTTCAATTTAATCATATTATTTAAGAACTCCCACTTAGATAGACATCCCTCTAATCCTCTAAGTGATCACGTGATCCATATCAACTAAACCATGTCCGATCATCACGTGAGATGGAGTAGTATCAACGGTGAACATCACTATGTTGATCATATCTACTATATGATTCATGCTCGACCTTTCGGTCTCCGTGTTCCGAGGCCATATCTGTTATATGCTAGGCTCGTCAAGTTTAACCTGAGTATTCCGCGTGTGCAACTGTTTTGCACCCGTTGTATTTGAACGTAGAGCTTATCACACCCAATCATCACGTGGTGTCTCAGCACGAAGAACTTTCGCAACGGTGCATACTCAGGGAGAACACTTATACTTTGATAATTTAGTGAGGGATCATCTTATAATGCTACCGTCAATCAAAGCAAGATAAGATGCATAAAAGATAAACATCACATGCAATCAATATAAGTGATATGATATGGCCATCATCATCTTGTGCTTGTGATCTCCATCTCCGAAGCACCTTCATGATCACCATCGTCACTGGCGCGACACCTTGATCTCCATCGTAGCATCGTTGTCGTCTCGCCAATCTTATGCTTCCAAGACTATCGCTACCGCTTAGTGATAAAGTAAAGCATTACAGGGCGATTGCATTGCATACAATAAAGCAACAACCATATGGCTCCTGCCAGTTGCCGATAACTCGGTTAAAAACATGATCATCTCATACAATAAAATTTAGCATCATGTCTTGACCATATCACATCACAACATGCCCTTCAAAAACAAGTTAGAGGTCCTCTACTTTGTTGTTGCAAATTTTACGTGGCTGCTACGGGCTTAGCAAGAACCGTTCTTACCTACGCATCAAAACCACAATGATAGTTTGTCAACTTGGTGCTGTTTTAACCTTCGCAAGGACCGAGCGTAGCCACACTCGGTTCAACTAAAGTTGGAGAAACTGACACCCGCCAACCACCTGTGTGCAAAGCACGTCGGTAGAACCAGTCTCGCATAAGCGTACGCGTAATGTCGGTCCGGGCCGCTTCATCCAACAATACCGCCGAACCAAAGTATGACATGCTGGTAAGCAGTATGACTTATATCGCCCACAACTCACTTGTGTTCTACTCGTGCATATGACATCTACGCATAAAACCTGGCTCAGATGCCACTGTTGGGTTACGTAGTAATTTCAAAATTTTCCTATGCACACGCAAGATTATGGTCATGCATAGCAAGGAGAGGGGAGAGTGTTGTCTACGTACCCTCGTAGACCGTTCGCGGAAGCGTTATATCAACGCGGCTGATGTAGTCGTACGTCTTCACGATTCGACCGATCCAAGTACCGAAAGCACGACACCTCCGAGTTCTGCACACGTTCGGCTCGGTGACGTCCTCGCCTTCTCGATCCAGCAAGAGGGGCGAAGTAGTAGATGAGTTCTGGCAGCACGACGGCGTGGTGACGGTATTGGTGAAGAACAATCTCCACAGGGCTTCGCCTAAGCACTACGAAAACTAGGATGGAGGATAAACTAGAGGGGGCGGGGTTGCCGGCACACGGCTTGGTGTTTCTTGATGTGTCTTGGGTGCTAGCCCTACCCCTATATTTATATGTTGAGCCTTGGGGTCGAAACTTGGAGTAAAAGCCTCCACAAAGTCGGTTTCACCCGAAAGGCAAGAGTCCTTCTCGGACACCAGGGCCAAACGCCAGGGTTCCTGGCGTCTGGACCCAGACGCCAGGGACCCTGGCGTCTGGCCCCTGGACTCCGCAAAACTTCCTTTTGCGCTTTCCAAAAACCTTGTGGGCTTTCCCCTTTGGCCCAAATAAAGTGTTCTCGTACCCAAACATTTCGGGAAACATCCGGAACCCCTTCCGGTGTATTCCGGAACCCTTCCGGTGACCAAACACTATTATCCCATATATCGAACTTTATCTGCGGACCATTCCGGAGTTCCTCGTCATGTCCGTGATCTCATCCCAGACTCCGAACAACATTTGGTCACCAACATACATAACTCATATAGTACTATATCGTCAACGAACGTTAAGCGTGCGGACCCTACGAGTTCGAGAACTATGTAGACATGACCGAGACACCTCTCTGATCAATAACCAATAGCAGGACCTGGATGCCCATATTGGCTCCTACATATTCTACGAAGATCTTTATCGGTCAGACCGCATAACAACATACTTTGTTCCCTTTGTCATCGGTATGTTACTTGCCCAAGATTCGATTGTCGGTATCTCAATACCTAGTTCAATCTCGTTACCGGCAAGTCTCTTTACTCGTACCGTAATACATCATCCCGCAACTAACTCATTAGTTGCAATGCTTGCAAGGCTTATAGTGATGTGCATTACCGAGTGGGCCTAGAGATACCTCTCCGACAATCGGAGTGACAAATCCTAATCTCGAAATACGCCAACCCAACAAGTACCTTTGGAAACACCTGTAGAGCACCTTTATAATCACCCAGTTACGTTGTGACGTTTGGTGGCACACAAAGTGTTCCTCCGATAAACGGGAGTTGCATAATCTCATAGTCATAGGAACATGTATAAGTCATGAAGAAAGCAATAGCAACAAACTAAACGATCAAGTGCTAAGCTAACGGAATGGGTCAAGTCAATCACATCATTCTCCTAATGATGTGATCCCGTTAATCAAATGACAACTCATGTCTATGGTTAGGAAACTTAACCATCTTTGATCAACGAGCTAGTCAAGTAGAGGCATACTAGTGACACTTTGTTTGTCTATGTATTCACACATGTATTATGTTTCTGGTTAATACAATTCTAGCATGAATAATAAACATTTATCATGAAATAAGGAAATAAATAATAACTTTATTATTGCCTCTAGGGCATATTTCCTTTAGTTCACCTCATCGTCCTCTACATCGTTCCGCAGGCGTCCTTCACCGAAGCACACCGGAGCCACCTTCTTCCTCGTCTCTCGCGACAAGTCCGGTGAGCACCCAACCAGTGAATCATAGAGCGCCACTTGTCCTTGGCCGATTTTTTTCTTTTTCAGGAATTTTTCCAAATTCAGATTCTTTTCCAAATCTTCTTTCTTGTATATCTTTTAGTCTATAGATCCGATTTAGTTGATTATTTTTCCTACTAGTTCATAGAAATCCCATCTATCCAGAGAACCAAACGAAAAATATTTTTGAAAATTTTAAATTTTGAATTCAAAAAGATCTGAATTCAAACTTCGTTAGGCCGTAACTCGAGTTTCGTAACTCTGTTTTAGGTGATTCTTTTTGCAAATCGAAGCTCGTAACGTGTACCTTCCGTTAAAACTAAAACCATTTATTTTTCTTGATGTAAAAATTTCATTCTGTAAAGAAACTTTATTTGGTTGTTTTTGAAGTTTTCCGAAGTCTTTCATTTGTTCTCTTTTTGGATCTTTGTTTGTATGCTTATGTATGTTATTGCTTGCTTACGCTAGATCATCCGGAGTGCGAAGTTTGATACTATGAATCTTTAGAGTTCAACGAACGTCAGAAAGGCAAGTTCACACTTCGATCATACTTTTCAATACCCAGTTTTTTCTATGCATTAGTTTAACCCTCAAATATTGCATGAGTAGGATTGGGAACATGTGGTTATGCTATGTAGTTCATGTGGTAGGAACCTATGACCTTTGATAACCCCGGGAATATTCGTTATATCATATATTGCTTAGCCATGCTCGTAGACGGGGATTGGTATGTGTGATCCATGCAAGTTTCGAGAGATAATAATTTGGGGACAACATAAGATGGCAACTTCAATACACATATGGGTGGATTGTTTGGGGCACCTGGAGAAACCAGTGCTTGCTCAAGGGGAATCCCGGAGTACCCGTGTGATTACCCTAGGTCCGCCACCCAGGCTCAAAGGGATCATAAGATATTTCATGCCTAGAAACTTCCGTGTGCAACCACAAGCCATTATGGGCTCTGGCATAGTTGAGTAAGTTGTGTGACCTCTTTCCGTGGTAGACTAGCTGATGTAGGGGAAAGTAGGTGTATCGGTCTACCCAGGGTTAAGGGGAAACATTTCTGAAAGGCTATGTCTTGATCTTCCGATCATGGAGGTGGTCGAGTCTTGTGGGAAAAAGTGCGCAAACCTCTGCAGAGTGTACAAACTAATCATGATTAGCCGCGTCCCCGGTTATGGACAACTTGAGTATCTAGAAGTGAATTATTGATTGATCTCGTCACTCTTTTTAATGAAATTATTGGGTTACTAATAACTTGGGAATTTTGGGATTGAGTTGGAGGTACCTTCTCAATAAGGGCATTTTTAATTTAGTCAAAATAAAAAATTATTCCTTTGTTGTAGGAAAAAATGGCTTCATGCAAAAATTTAAACTTAGAGCCTCCACCAGCTAAATTTGCATATAGAGATAGTATTTTTCATTATTATTATTCTATGGTGTGAAATTGCCAGCATATTCCATGTTTGTCCTACACGGCTGCAACGTCTCATGTTGAAGACTTTTCTGACGAGGATTAAAGGTGCGATAGGTCATTGTTCTACACTCAGTTTGCCGTGGAGTTGGATGGACTCTTTTACTTTCGATGCTTCCGCAGTTATTTTTATTTAGATGGCCTTTGGCCATATTATTGTAATAAATACTCTTCTGAGGATCTTGATGTAATAAAGTGTGTGATTGAACTCTGTTATAATACCTCAAGTACTGTGCGTGTCAGCATACCGATCCAAGGATGACACTTAAGCACAGAGACTTTGATCCATTTGGATCAGGTCGCTACAGTTGTGGAGTTGGATGGACTCATTTACCTTCGAAGCTTCTGTAGTTATTTAGATGGCCTTCAGCCATATTATTGTAATAAGTACTCTTTATGAGACACTCGATGTAATAAGTGTGCAATTGAACTCTACAATAAATCCTCGAGTACTGTGTGTGTCAGCAATACCGATCCAGGGATGACACTTAAGCACAGAGACTACGGTCCATTGGGATCGGGTCGCTACAATTCTAGCATGGATAATAAACATTTATCAAGAACATGGAAGTATGATAATAACAACTTTATTATTGCCCCTAGGGGATATTTCCAACAACATATATGACATAACACAATTTTCAAAATAAGGTAGCAGGTTTGTCCAAATCATAGCAAGTTCGCTAGAACCATTAATGTCTAGTTCACATACCAAATCATCCCAAAGCATAATGATTTGAAGTTCATTACAGTCACATACCTACTTACCCCAAACAACCTTGTTTGTTTGGGAAAGTGACATGAAGGCTCTTGTGATCTTGTGACGGTCAACAAGATGAGCTTAGTAGTGGGCATGGTGGTCTTCATCAAATTCAAGAATCATGGAGACTAAATCCCAGAGGTCATTCGGTATAGCATCATCATCTCCACCATAATTCACAAGAGCTTTAGGCACAAGTTTGAACCCATCTTTGAGAGTGGCACAAGTGCATCATCTTCAACTTTCACTAACTTAGCCTTGTTTTTGGTGATCATTTGGAGTGAGAAGACTCACCAACATTTGGTGACATGTTCACCTCACCATTGCCATCACCTTGTTCTCCTACTTGAAGCTCATCAGACTTCAGTTGATTTTACTCGTGGTAGATTCTTCTCGACAATCTTCAAACCTTCAATAAACTTGCTTCGTGAACCACAATTACACTTGGTTGCTAAATACTTTGACTTGGTGAGGACAATTACTCTTCGTCACTCAAGTCGACACCTAACTGTCTAGAGAGTTGGTAAATCTCAAGAGTAATAGGCACAATAACTCTTAACTTAGATCTATTGTGATGTTAAACCACTACCTAAATTTTGGCTCTTTATTTTCTCTCAGTTGATCTTAAGCTCAAATCTCTCAGAGTGGGGTGCCCGAATAATATTTTCAGAATCTCAAGTGGAGCAGTCAACAAAACACGTTGGTGTGGGGGCTATTTATAGCCACAACCTTCCAAGAAGGGAAATGACCATTTAGGACACACTATCCAGGTGATGGCCGACCGACGCATATCCAACGATCGGATTTTTGAGTGCACAACAACTTTACTTGAGGGCCAATTAAAGCTCACTCCTCAGTTCGAAGAATATATCTCGCAGCCCTGAAGATCAATGTCTCTAGCTGGCAAGTAATGTTTCAGAACACAAATAGATTTCTCTCAACTCTCATAGGTTTCAGCTAAGCATCACAACAGACAAAAGTCTCGAAATACTTATACCCCTCTTAATAGTACGGAGGTCTTATGAGTCAAATCAGGGAAAAGGAGCGACGAAACAAATGCTACGTCTTTGCTTTGACTTCAATATTCTCGACTGTAGTCATTTCTTCTCAGACACCTCGAATACCAATTGCTTCACTTCGGCAATATTTTTAGGGGTCAAGTCCCTCATGCAATATTCTCGATATAGTTTGTTCTCAAAACATATCTATCTTCTCCGCAACGCAGATAACTCTCAATGAAGTTTATATCAAACTTCTCATCAAAAGTAGCATTCTTCTTGAGACATAGGGACTATTTCTATCTGTGTACACTAGTAAACAAATTAGTCCCAACCTATTTCTGACAACAGTCTCCAAAGTTCAAGGGGGCAAGACATTGCACCAACAACCTGAAAGAATGAATGGAAAGAGGTAGCACAGTTAGACAAGTAATGAAGCAAGACGAGGAAAGAAGCAAAACCTCGGCTACGAGGAAAGACAAAGGCCACATGGGTCGGTAAACAAAGTAGGAAGAAACAACTCGATAGCAGAGATGAGCTCAAAGAGCACCTCCATGGACTGAAGCGAGGGATGTGTGGGGCGAGGCATAAGGTGAAAGTGGTAAAGGGAAAGAGAAGAAAACAAATACAACAGACAAGGCAAAGAGACAATGGCACCACACAAGCGAACAAACAAATAAACCCACCACACAGAGTCACACATGTGGACATGAGCCCAAAAAGAGCGAAAGATCGGACGATGAAAGCCGCTCCATAAAAAGCCGAGGCGAGCACATGATTTTACCCAATAGAGTGAGCATCATAGGCTTACCAGCTAACCCACCTTACCTGGCACTGTTATTTTGGTTCAGATACACCCCTGTTATTAATGAAACTATGTGTGAAATATGCTAGTCACTCCTTTAAAGGATGTTGGAGTACCTGCCTCCTAGGGGCTTCGCTGGCGAGAGTGCCCTCCACGCTGTCAGTTTCACAGCGTCGTGCCGCGAGGGCCTCCCTGGGTTACTTTGCGCCGTCCAATCTACCCAGATGGTGCGCACCCGAGCAGGTCGCCTCGGGGCTCCATGATGGGGGAGCCACGGGCGCGCCCAGGACCACATTCATGTGGTGTTGTGCGGCATACCCGCATACGAGGTTCTGCATGCGAGGGGATGTCAGACCCGCATGTCAGCAACATTTGACCTTGGGGGTTGCCTCTCTTGTGCCAGTCAAGCCCCCGCGTGCGGCTTGCTGGGGGTGGCATGTGTCGGGTGGTCTAGGAGGTCCATTGGAACAATGGCCGCGATTGCCGGCCAAATGGCCATGAGGTCCTTTCGGTGGCTGGACAAACTATACAATTTATATCGTGAAACCATGAATTTGTGATGCTCTAATCATATGTTTTGTAACCTTTTGATGGCTATGTAGAATGGACAATTTTGAAGGCACCGTTGCAAGTGGGAACACTAGGAAAAGTGGGACAACTGTATGGACCACTTCCATGGTCTCCGTGATGCTAGGCTTTTTGGCCAACCTTGTTTTTTGACATAAAGACTCTAAGGTACCCCCTACAGTATAATTGGTGCAACAAACCCAAATTGCAAGTACCATGCCTTGAACCTGGGTGGGTGGGAAGGCATCAGCCCCTTGTTGCTAGAGGGAAGAGAACTTCAAGTGGATTCAGGGTGGTGCATCATAGACAATGTGTTGCGACTTTGAACAGTAATTCAAGATAACTGTCGTGGGAGATCAAGTTTTCAACCATATCAAGAAGTGGAGGCAGATGGGCAGGATAATCATTTTGAAGAATTTAAGTGGAGCTCTATGGGACAAAGACACTTGCACAATTAGGCTTAGCAATTAACAGTATGCAGGTCATTGCCGGCTTCTTATGCTTGGAGAAATATTATGCCATGTTATATCTACATTATGAAAATCACTTGCACAATTTTTGCATACCCACAAATTTGATGCCTCCTTCTTGAATAGACCAATTGAACACTATCATGTCATGGCGACCATTTTTGGGACAACTACGACTATGGGGGTGAATGCAAGGTCCGGGAATGACCTCCTTTCACAAGTTCCTCCAACCAGATGTAGCTATTTTGTAGAAGAGTGAACTGGTCTACCAAATCATCTGTCACCATCGAGTACCACTGGTCATTTCC
Source organism: Triticum urartu (assembly GCF_056163025.1). Lineage (NCBI taxonomy): Eukaryota > Viridiplantae > Streptophyta > Magnoliopsida > Poales > Poaceae > Triticum > Triticum urartu. Next base: position 251,839,693 of record NC_141873.1, read on the forward strand.
TTCTACTGCAATTCCCTCAACAGTTTACTTGCGGGGTACTCGCTTCTGATAGATATCTCCCTGATCACAGTTATCCTCCCAATTCTGTATCAACACTGTGATTATGTTGTGTAGCATATTTATGTTTGTTGTTTATCTGGTGCTATCTAATTGTTCAGTCTCTCTCTCTCTAATAAACATCCACTAGTACAACGAGCTGCTATACAAACGGTTTTAACCCCTTTCTGCGATGGCATTTTAAACCGTTGCCTTGCTAGTGTGTCCGATAGGGGGGTCCTTCCCACACGATCTAGAAACTGTCGAGGATAGGCCCTCCGATCACACATGCTGCACAAAATGAGCTCGTGTGCGATCGGGCTAGCCATCGCATACAATTATACAGGCCCAATCATTTCCGTTCATAAGTACATCCCACACAATAAATCCCAGAGAAACATTTACCTTCGTATGTACATCCCACACAGTCGATCCAAGTAATACATTTCCATTTGTATGTACATCCCACACAGTCAATCCAAGAAGAATGTTTCCATCCGTATGCACATCCCACACAGTGAATCCCATACAAACATTCCCGTTCGTAAGTATATCCCACACAGTTTTGTGTATAACCTCGTGTGCGATAGGCATAACGATCACAAACGCTCTGCCTCTGTTAACTGTTTTCTTTATTCACATATATCACACACGATTCGATTAAGAAAACTGTATGGTGTTGGGCTATCCATCATACACGCTTTTACTGATAGAACCGTTTGTAAAAGTTCCATTACCCATTTAGCAGGTTTTTTTTTATAATTAGTAATTCCAGTATTACGCAAATTCACATTTCATATGGAATAACTATTTGCCAAGTTCATAGAAGGCACATAAATATATTTTAACATAATAGTGCGATAGCTACATGAAAACAACAAAGTACAACATATAGCTAGTTCACCTTCATTAGCACAATATTAGACTAATATATTCATTTCCCTAATCGACTGATGCATGAACAACCAGGTTCATCTTCTCCACCTCTGCTTTCAGTTCAGTAAGAACCTGTTTTGCACCGACCAACTGGGAAAGTGCCTCCTCCTTCGCTAACACCGCCTTAGCAAAGTCTAATTTAAAAATATGAGCTCGTCCTCCATATTCCTATTTTTTGCCCGCATCTTGAAACATTCTTCAGCGTTGACAACACTTTCTCTAAGCCTATCTCTGTTCTCTTTCTCATACATGCTCCAGAGCTTTGCTGGGCGCATCTTCAAAGACTGTGGCCACTCTTGATCAATCCACTCTAGGTAAGAACACTTCCGTTTATCCTATAATATTTAAAACTAAATCAGTAACAATTGTAGGGGAAATGGGTTTCTAGAAACATAGAAAATCACCACATACATATTTTGAAAAACTGAAGAAACATGTTAATTATGACATATCTTCTCAAAAAGATCAATGTGCAAATGAATTAATTACTAATGAGACAACAACCAAATTCAGAAACATCACACGCTATAATTAACTACAATAATGCTACAAGTTATTAGTCATGTACTATAAATAACAAATTGAACATTTTATGAGGAAGCTGAATATAACTACAATAGCATAGCGACAATTTTGGATGACATTAAATTGATACTAACAGGTGTGTACTGCTACTTCTTGAGCTTGCGTTGGTTTTTCCCTTGAAGAGGAAAGGGTGATGTAGCAAAGTAGAGAAAAATATTTCCCTCAGTTAAGAACCAAGGTATCAATCCAGTAGGAGATACACGCAAGTCTCCAATCTATGCACCTGCACAAACAATCAAACACTTGCACCCAATGCGATAAAGGGGTTGTCAATCCCTTCACAGTCACTTGCAAAGGTGAGATTTGATAAAGATAGATATAAAAGATTACTAAAACGTAAAACAAAGTAAAAGTAAATAAATTTCAGTGAGGTATTTTTGGATTCTTTGGTTTTTAGATATGAAAATATATGATGGAAAATAGACCCGGGGCCATAGGTTTCACTAGAGGTTTCTCTCTTGGAGGAAAATAATATGGTGGGTGAACAAATTATTGTCGAGCAATTGATAGAAAAGCGCAAAGTTATGACGATATCCAAGGCAATGATTATGAACATAGGCATCACATCCGTGTCAAGTAGACCGACTCCTGCCTACATCTACTACTATTACTCCACACATCGACCGCTATCTAGCATGCATCTAGAGTATTAAGTTCATAAGAACGGAGTAACGCCTTAAGCAAGATGACATGATGTAGAGGGATAAACTCAAGCAATATGATGAAAACCCCATCTTTTTACCCTTGATGGCAATAATACAATACGTGTCTCGCTACCCCTACTTTGTCACTGGGTGAGATCACCGCAAGATTTAACCCAAAACTAATCACCTCTCCCGTTGCAAGAAGAACCAATCTAGTTGGCCAAACCAAACTGATAATTCGAAGATAAATACATAGATATCAAATCATGCATATATGAATTCAAAGAAGATTCAAATAATATTCATAGATAAGCTGATCATAAATCCACAATTCATCGGATCTCAACAAACACACCGCAAAAGAATATTACATCAGATAGATCTCCAAGAACATCGAGGAGAACATGGTATTGAGTATCAAAGAGAGAGAAGAAGCCATCTAGCTACTAGCTATGGACCCTTAGGTCCGTGGTAAATGTTGGCGAACGTAGCATGCAATTTCAAAAAAATTCCTATGCTCACGGAAGATCTATCTAGGAGATGCATAGCAATGAGAGGTGAAGAGTGTCTCCACGTACCCTTGTAGACCGAAAGCGGAAGCGTTAGCTTAACGCGATTAATGTAGTCGAATGTCTTCTCGATTCACCCGATCAAGTACCGAACGTACGACACCTCCGAGTTCTGCACACGTTCAGCTGGATGACGTCCCTCCAACTCTTGATCCATAAAAGTGTCGAGGGAGAGTTCTGTCAGCATGACAGCATGGTGACGGTGATGGTGAAGTGATCCGCGCAGGGCTTCGCCTAAGCACTACGTGAATATGACCAGAGGCGTAAACTGTGGAGGGTGGTGCCACATATGGCTTGGAACAATTGATGTGTGTTAGAGGCGCCCCCACCCCTGTATATAAAGGAGGGAGAGGGGAGGAGACTGGCCCTAGGCGCGCCCCAAGTAGGGAGAGTCCTACTTGGGCTCCTAGTAGGATTCGGCCCCTCTTCCTTTTATTGGAGGCGGAAAGGGGGAAGGAGAGAGAGAGGGAGAAGGAAAGGGGTGCGCCGCCCCCTCCCCTAGTCCAATTCAGACTCCTCCCTTGTGGGGGGCGCGCCACCCCTATGTGGGCTGGTGTGCCTCCCTCCTATGGCCCATATGGCCCATATCTTCCCCCGGGGGGTTCCGGTAACCCCCCGGTACTCTGATATGTACTCGATACATTCTGAAACACTTCCGGTGTCCGAATACTATCATCCAATATATCAATATTTACCTCTTGACCATTTTGAGACTCCCCGTCATGTCCATGATCTTATCCGGGACTCCGAACAACATTCGGTCACCAAATCACATAACTCATATAATACAAATCGTCATCGAACGTTAAGCGTGCGGACCCTATGGGCTCGAGAACTATGTATACATGACCGAGACACCTCTCTGGTCAATAACCAATAGCGGAACCTGGATGCTCATATTGGTTCCTACATATTCTACAAAGATCTTTATCGGTCAAACCGTAATGACAACATACGTCATTCCCTTTGTCATCGGTATGTTACTTGCCCGAGATTCGATTGTTGGTATCTTCATAGCTAGCTCAATCTCGTCATGGACAACTCTCTTTACTTGTTCCATAATTCATCATCCCGCAACTAACTCATTAGTCACATTTCTTGCAAGGCTTATCATGATGTGCATTACCGAGAGAGCCCAGAGATACCTCTCCGATACTCGGAGTGACAAATCCTAATCTCGATCTATGCCAACTCAACAAACACCTTCAGAGATACCTGTAGAGTATCTTTATAAGCACCCAGTTACGTTGTGACATTTGATAGCACAGAAGGTATTCCTCCGGTATTCGGGAGTTGCATAATATCATAGTCAAAGGAATAAGTATAAGTCATGAAGAAAGCAATAGCAATAAAACTTAACAATCAATATGCTAAGCTAACGAATGGGTCTTTTCCATCACATCATTCTCCTAATGATGTGATCCCGCCATCAAATGACAACTCATGTCTATGGTTAGGAAACTTAACCATCTTTGATTAACGAGCTAGTCTAGTAGAGGCTTACTAGGGACACTGTGTTTTGTCTATGTATTCACACATGTACCAAGTTTCCGGTTAAGACAATTCTAGCATTAATAATAAACATTTATCATGATATAATGAAATTTAAATAAAAACTTTATTATTGCCTCTAGGGTATATTTCCTTCAGTAAACTACTCACGCTTCATCGGAAGGGTAATAGAGTTGATGTAGATGCCCTCTGTGATTGAATCCCCCTTTGGCAGGGTGTTGGAAAAGGCCCCAAGATGGGATCTCACGGGAACATAAGGTTGCGACAGCAAAAAAGATTTTCGTGGATGCTTCTGATGTTGGGGAATATTTGTGAATTTATAGAGCTGAGAGGGAGGTTGGTGGACTCCCCGGGGGCCACAAGCCAGCCCCCCCCCTAGGGCGCACCCTGAGGGCTTGTGGAGCCCTCGGGACTCTTCTGACTTTCATCTCCAAGTTTTGTGGATGTCTTCTGGTCCAAGAAAAATCATCACAAAATTTTTATTCTGTTTGGACTCCGTTTGATATTCCTTTTCTGTAGAACTCAAAAACAAGGAAAAAAACAGAAACTAGCACTGGGCTCTAGGTTAATAAGTTACTCCAAAACATAATATAAAATAGCATATTAATGCATATAAAACATCCAAAATAGATAATATAATAGCATGGAACAATAAAAAAATATAGATACGTTGGAGACGTATCAAGCATCCCCAAGCTTAATTCCTGCTCGTCCTCGAGTAGGTAAATGATAAAAATAGAGTTTTTGATGTGGGATGCTACCTAACATATTTATCCATGTAATTTTCCTTATTGTGGCATGAATATTCGGATCCGTAAGATCCAAAACAATAGTTCAATATTGACATAAAAACAATAATACTTAAAGCATACTAATGAAACAATTGTGTCTTCTTAAAATAACATGCCCAAATAAAGTTATCCCTACAAAATTATATAGTCTGGCTATGGTACATCTTCATCACACAAAGTATTAAATCATGTACAACCCCGATGACGCAATACATGAGTGTGAGACATGGATTACCACTATAGGTGGAATAGAATATGGTGGTTGTGGAGAAGACAAAAAGAAGGAGATAGTCTCACACCAACTAGGCGTATTAACGGGCTATGGAGATGCCCATGAATAGATATCAATGTGAGTGACTAGGGATTGGCATGCAACAGATGCACTAGAGATATAAGTTTATGAAAGATCAAAAAGAAACTAAGTGGGTGTGCATCCAACTTGCTTGCTCACGAAGACCTAGGGAACTTTGAAGAAGCCCATCATTGGAATATACAAGCCAAGATCTATAATGAAAAATTCCCACTAGTATATGAAAGTGACAATATATGAGACTCTCTATCATGAAGATCATGGTTCTACTTTGAAGCACAAGTGTGGAAAAAGGATAGTAACATTGTCCCTTCTCTCTTTTTTCTCATTTTTTGATGGGCTTATTTGGCCTCTTCTATTTTTGTAAAGTCCAGAGACTCAACCCAACTTGTGAGGGAATCATAGCTTCCATCATCCTTTCCTCACATTAGACAATACTCTAATAATGATGGTCATCACATGTTTATTTACTTACAACTCAAGAATTGCAACTCGATACTTAGAACAAAATATGACTCTATATGAATGCCTCCGGTGGTGTACCGGGATGTGCAATGATCTAGTGTAGCAAATGACATCAAAAAACAGACAAGCCATGAAAACATCATGCTAGCTATCTTACGATCATGCAAAGCAATATGACAATGATGGTGCATGTCATAATAAATGGAACGGTGGAAGTTGCATGGCAATATATCTCGGAATGGCTATGGAATGCCATAATAGGTAGGTATGGTGGCTGTTTTGAGGAAGGGTATATGGTGGGTGTAATGCACCGACTAAAGTTGCGCGTCACTAGAGAGACTAGCAATGGTGGAAGGGTGAGAGTGCGTACAATCCATGGACTCAACATTAGTCATAAAGAACTCACATACTTATTACAAAAATCTATTAGTCATCGAAACAAAGCACTACACGCATGCTCCTAGGGGCATAGATTGGTAGGAAAAGACCATCGCTCATCCCCGACCGCCACTCATAAGGAAGACAATCAATAAATAAATCATGCTCTGACTTCATCACATAACGGTTCACCATACGTGCATGCTACGGGAATCAAAAACTTTAACACAAGTATTTTTATCAATCCACAACTACTCACTAGCATGACTCTAATATCACCATCTTTATATCTCAAAACAATCACAAGGAATCAAACTTCCCATAGTATTAAATGCTCTTTATATGAAAGTTTTTATTATATACCTCTTGGATGCCCATCATATTAGGACTAAATTCATAACCTAAGAAAAATACCATGCTGTTTAGAGACTTTCTAAATAATATAAGTGAAGCATGAGAGTTCAACAATTTCTATAAAATAAAGCCACCACAGTGGTCTAAAAAGATATAAGTGAAGTACTATAGCAAATTGCCTAGCTCAATGGATATAAGTGAAGCACATAGAGTATTCTAATAAATCACGATTCATGCGTGTCCCTCTCAAGAGGTGTGTACACACTGGTGCGTGTCGGTCCTAAACAAACGATTTTTAACCCCTTTCCGAGACAGCCTTTGGAACCGTCGCCAAGCGAGTGTGGGCGATAGGGGGGTCCTTCCCACACGACCCAAAAACCGTCGGGGATATGCCCTCCTGGCACGCACGCTCGGCCAAATGAGATCGTGTGCGACCGGCGAGCGCTCAAATATGGAAATACGTATAGTAGATCTAAAATAATACAATTATACGACGAAATTGTTTCCGGTCGCAAGTACATCCCACACAGTCAGTCCCTGCCAAACGTTTCCGTTCGTATGTACATCCCACACAGTCGCTCCAAGGAAAACATTTCCGTTCATAGGTACATCACAAATTTTTTTTCCGTTAAATCGTTTGCGTTATTGAATGTATCACACACGGTCCGTAGAAGAAACTGTGTGGCAAAGGCTCTCCATCACACACAATTTTTATGTGGTAAACATTTGCACAAGGTGGCCTAACGCAAACCGTTTTCAAGAGAAAGTCGTGTGTGATTGTTCATTAATCCAACACGATTTATTCCTAGAAACTGTGTCCGTTGCCTAAGCTCATCGCCCATGGTAGTTTTTCAACAATCGTTTGCAATACCAAAACCCAATTAGCAGGCTAATTCGCCATTATCAGGCTAATTATCCGATTATTCATAATCCATTTATTAATCTAATTGACATTTCATATTAAGCACACAATATATTTCATTTTCATAATTGAAATACATCAGAGTACAACATCATATACCTTCAGCACTCAGCTACCCCATTACACAACTACACCAGGACCAAGTTTCACATGCAACATCTATAACCTTTCGAAATTAGCATCATAGACGGTACATAGACATATGTATCTCATCTGGAAAACTGCTAAAGCAGAAGGCGAATATTGAGCCTTCATTGATGTTGAAGGTATTTGTAACTTTAGGCCAGTGCCTATGGATGATTGACCGCCCATCCTTCGTCCTCTTCAGGAACACTTCAATATTGAACCGTGGGTGTTGTATGAATACCTTCCTCGCCTCCTGACCATACAGGTGGTTTGAGAGGAAATCATCAGTGAACTACTTTGGAAAAGCCTGAAAACAAGGATGTGCATAAATATCTTCTCTATATTGGAAATGGGGCAAAGGAATAAAAAAGGCTAGGTATAATAGTTAGTACCATCCTGTAGTGAACTGATGTCTTCTTCATTGTGCATACAAAGATCTTGTTGTTTTTTGTCGCTAATTTCTTTATCCTAACAATCTTTCTGAATTTCTTGACTTGACTGATATTCATGGCAAGTCATTTCCCCATATGCAAAAAGGGTCGAACAGTGGGTCAAAACCTCTAACAGCACGACCTACATGTGCAAGACCAAATTGTTAAAAACCTAAATATTAGAATGGTTCCTTCAATTGCACAATAATGTGCTATTAGACAACGGACCATGCACGTGCTAACCTCGACTGTAAACCTCAGTGCTTCCCATTGTTTCCCTGCAACACATATAAGGCAGTTAGTCATCAGGTTAAGTAAGTGTTTGCATGCTATCAGTAAAATATGTTGATGAAAAATAAGCACATTGCAGATTCATCAGATTAATTCAAGCCACAATGGAAAACCCATTTATCCAAACCAAGCATGATTAAGAACTAGGAAATATAGCACTAGTGTATGTTTCTCATGTATTAAGTGCAGCCAAATTTGATTTATTCTTCACATGCACAACAATACAAAATTCTACCCACGACAATTGGACATCGCATTGCAGAATTGAACCAAGCAGTTAACTAAACACCACAACAAATGAACCAAAATTAACTGAGCACCACATTGCACAATATAACATACTCCTAATAGAAGATCAGACAGTTAACCAAACAATTAACTACAACCAATTGTAGGAATTGCATTTGTTTCTCATGTATTTACTACAACCAAATTCAATTTATTCCTCACATGGTATACAATAACAGAATGCACCCGCAACTATTGAACATCGCATTGCAGGATTGAACCAAACAGTTAACTAAACACCACAACACTAATGAACCAAATGTTAACTGAGCACCACATTGCACAATATATAACCAAACCAAGCATGCTTGACAACTTGGAAATATAGCAATTGTATTCTTTCTCATGTATTTTGTAAAGATAAATTCAATTTATTTCTCACACGGAAGACAATAAAAAATTGCAGCCTGAAGAATTGAACGTCACATTTGCAGAATTGAACCAAACAGTTAACTGAAGACGACAACTAATTAACAAAATAGTTAATAAGTGAGCACCACACTGCACGACATATAGAACATATATACTAGAGCAACATATTGCATGGTAAAATTAGATAGCACAATTCACTAGAATTTGTGAAGGAAAGGCAGGAGCAGCACACGCAATAGGTAAATCGAGCATGCTAAACTGGCATAGCTAGAAAATGGCAAGGTGCTCCTTCAAGATCTGGGGGTCGGCACGGATGGCAGCCATCGTGACCTCATGTGCGCGTGCGGCTGCGATTTGCTTCTCCGCTGCCAAATGCTCCTTGAGGTCCTGGCTATACTGCGTGCACCATGGCTTAGGCCGGCGCATATTTGGTGGAGGGGTCAGTGATTTAGGTGGAAGGTGTCGCGCTCGCGCCGGTGGTCGGGGCATGTGGGATGAGGAAGGAGGAGGACGCTGGGGTCGGGTGTGGATTACCTGCCTGGATAAGCGAGGCCAAGCAGCGTGAAGGAGGGTCGCGGCGAGGAGGCGGCGGTGCTGCAAGCAAGGAGTGAAGGTTTCAACTTGGAAAAGAAGCCGAAACAGGGGAAATGTGGCTTTTGGTAAGGGGGAGGGGGCGGGGAGGTAGATATTTCCGCGGAAGTCAAAAATTTGGAATCGCTTCAGTCAAAAAACTGGCGCGCAAAGTGTCATTAGATACGGTCCCTTATTCAGACACGGCCCAAAGATATTTTGTGCTGCATCTCACACGGTTGGTTATAATAAACTGTGTGGGATCTACTTGATTTTTCATCTTGATTTGAATTACATAATGGGGTCACATCAGCCATGGACGGTGTTTCAATGGCTAGAACTTTTATCTGTAGTGAACATGCAACTATACGTGTGTTGTCAAAAAAATTGGAATTATTCAGGGTTCGTTTGGACATTTTATACATTAACTGGGTTTTCTAGGCATTTTATGCGCATAATTCAAATTTGAACTACATGCACATGCTCCAGTGCATATAAACTGGTTGAAAAATCAAATATGTGTCCTTGGTTGCATGCTTAGGTCCCATGCAAGAAATGGGAATGAATTTCAGACACCCTACCACCGTCAGTCGGTCGCACATATTGAGATACCTGGTTTTTAAATTCTAGTAAATACGAAACTCGTCTGAAATTCATTAAACTTGGCATGCTATCATGGAGCGGCATCAACACGCCGTGGTAAAATTTTTGTCCCATTTGGGGCAGGTTTGGTTATAAGCTTCTCACAAACCAGCGCTTCTCACAACAAGTGTGATGGTTTCGGTAGGGAACGTGCCACCTTTGGGGACGAAACGATATCCGTTGCCTCTTATTGCTTTCAAAAAATTTCGAGTGTGAACATAGAACAACAAGAGTGTTGTGGTCAATTTTGGAATTTTTCGGGGTTCGTTTGGACATTTTTATACATTAACTGGGTTTTCCAGGTATTTTATGTGCATAATTCAAATTTGAACTACATGCACATTCTCTAGTGCATATAAACTGGCTGAAAAATCAAATATGTGTCCTTGGGTGCATGCTTAGGTCCCATACAAGAAATGGGAATGAATTTCAAACACCCTGCCACTGTCACTCGGCCGCAAACATTGAGATACCTGGTTTTTAAATTCTAGTAAATACAAAACTCATCTGAAATTCATGAAACTTGGCATGCTATCATGGAGCGGCATCAACATGCAGTGGTAAAAAAATTGTCAGCTTCCCCAGGTTTAGTTCGGTTTCCCTAGTTTAATTCGGTTTTAAAATATAAAACACTCATCGCAAACGTCTTAGTCAGAACACCCGTATGCAAACGACATCTTCCCTAGGAAGCCAAGGGAAAATGTGGCGAGTAGGATTTGTACAGCTCTTGATCGCAAACGTTTTAGATAGTACACCCATATGCAAAGTGAGAGCAGCGCAGGATTTGTGCATCCCTTCAACACAAACGTTTGTTTTGGATGACCCGTGTGCAACCGCGTACAAACAATTATTGGTTATGTTGCCATTTGTCAAACTGGAAAGATTTACATTTGTTGATCTAGTAACGTTGCCATTTGTCAATCCTTGTAACACTGCTATTTGTCAAAATATGCAGCTAGAAATCATTAGCACTATCTAATTTTTTCAACTAAAATTCAGTAATTAAGCATAGATTTCATTCATAGATTAAGTAGTCGTTCTTAATTTATACAAACAGTTCAACTCGATAGCTGAACCGACCAAACTTCTCCCATTTGTTGCCAACCACGTACTGAAATAGCTAGTTCAACTATATATACTAGCTAATTTTAAGTACGTTGTAAAGTTCGACCACACATCTATAGTCAGATGAACTGAACAAAATAGCCCCTAAATACTACTACTACCATGGAGGGGCTTTGTGCTACTTCCGGAAGCCTCTCCTCCGCCGAGCGCGCTCACCCCCTCAGTACAAATGCAATACGGTGCCTGCCGGTGCTGCATGTTCAGCGACGCTCACCAGCTCGAACGCTCACTGCCGCTACGGACGATCCCTCTCGAAGCAGCCAGACTGCTCGTAGATCTCCTGATTCCTCGCCTCTGTGTCGGCGTGTGCTGCGGCCACAGCTGTGGTAAGGATCTTTGCGTGCTCGACGAGGCGCTCCTCCTCCTCCCACAGGAACTCGATGTAGCACGCAAGGTCGCTGACACACGTGTGGGCCTCCACCTCTGCCTCCCGCCTTCGGGCTGTGGCGGCAGAGCGGGTGATAATCATGGCGGTCAATGGTGGGCTGGCGGCCACGGCAGCCGACGATGGGATGGCGGCCACGACCACCACCTCCCGCCTTTGGGCGGCGGTGGCGGAGTGGGTGATGGCCATGGTGGCCGGCAGTGGGGTGGCAGCCACGACGGCCACCTCCCACCTTCGGGTCGCGGCGGCGGAGCGGGAGATGGCCCTGGCTTTCGACGGTGGTGTGGCAGCAACGGCGGCCAGCAACAGCTGCCGACGGGCACCGGCGGCGGAGCGTGTGGTGGGTGTTCCGCGCACACTCAACTGGGACGCCACGCGCACTACACTATACCGGGGACTGCGCCACCGCCGCGGTGTAGCCTCCTAGCTCGAGCCGTCCTCTGATGACGACAGAGTGGCTGAGCGACGACGACGGACCTATGTCATTGGCGGTTGTGGAAGAAGCAGAGGAGATAAGCTACATGGAGGGAGGGGAAAATGCAACGCAGGACTAGACGGTCGTGAGGGTTTTTATAGCAGGCCGGTAAGCATTGCTATTTTGGGGGATTTCACCGAGTCAGGCGGGAAGCTTGCGGGGGAACCTGCGAGGTTGTGTGGGAACGGGCTCACCGATGATTCATTGGCGCCACCGTTTGGCCAAAAGAACGCCCCCGCGCGCTGCGCAAGCTTACGCTGTAAGCCATCTACGGCAGCGGGGTGACAAGACGTGCGAGAGGACACGTTTAATAAAAAAATGTTTGTGATTTAATTACCTACTATACCCTCGTCTTGGTTTATAAGTAGGATTTAACTAATAAAATATGAATGCATGTCGCCATAGATTATATCGTTGAAGTCGTATTTGAACATAGTTTCTAGCTATACAATTTTTGTAACATGCATTAGCACTGTTTTGGTTAAATTTAAGGTTATAAACCAGCAAGCGTTTGCCCGCAACACACACGGCTTATTTCATCACGAACAGCTCGGATGGATCAACTGTATGCCACGTATCGCACACGCAACTCTAATCTGATTCGTGCTTGATGTCCCCGACACTGCTCGCACAGTTCGTCTAATTTGCCACGTATCACTGTGCCATCCTCTGCTCGCGTCCCTCGGTAAGCTCTGCTCGCCATTAGGCGCCGTGGCGCACTCTGTCGCGTCCGTTGGCACGCTCTGCTTGCGTCTTCCGGCGCGCTTGGCTTGTGGACAACTTTCCCTTGCGCGTTCAACTGCTATATGCATATATATACTAGCAAGATGCCTGTGCGTTGCACGAAACATCAAGATACATTTTCATGAGTAGTTTATCTTGTGAGAGAAAAAGATGAACGAGAGAAGTCCTTATCTGCAAGTGTGGAGAGAGGTGCGGGTATCTTTTTGGAAAATTGTCATAGTTTGCTTTCTAACCGTCAGATATAGATCGGACGATCTATATTACACAATGGCAGGCACACCATCATCACCAACTCGGTCTTCTATAAGAGTAGAGATAGAGATGGTTGATTGCCATTGAGGCAACTGCGGAGCGCTCTGCTCGCGTCCCTCCACACGCGCTCTGCCAACAGTTGGGCATGCGCACAATCACGTCAGGGGCCCCATATGCATGCGGTTGTGCCGCGCGCGTTGCCACGTGATGCGGTTACGCGCGGCACGATGGAGTTACGCGCTGCAAATTAGAACTACCATCAGGGCCTGCCGATATTCCTGGCCGTCCGGCTTCCCCTTTAATTCCCGCGGCCATTATAACCTTAGTCTCTTCAACCTTTCGATCGTGCCCCACAACACAACAAGCACACCCACGATGACACATAGAGAGGGGATGTCCAGCAGCGCTCCAATGGAGTTCCATGAGCATAGAGTGGAGACCCACGCGAGGGAGATGGATCTCTCGGTGGTGTACACCATCGACCCGGCCGTGGTGGACGACTACATCAACAACGTTGAGCAGTTGCTTGCTCAAGACAAGTACAAGGTGGTCAGCATCGACCTCCAGTACACCACCGGTCGTCCCGGCATAGATCAGAAGGTTGCCGTCACCCAATTGTGTGTGGGCCATAATGTCCTCATCTACCACTACTCCATGGCCACAGAGCCTTGCGATCGTTTCAACAGGTTTGTCAACAGCTCCGACTACAAGTTCGTCACGGTGGAAACCACCGACGATGTAAACACGCTCCGTGTTACGAGCTTGGCCTGCAAGAACCTTGTAGAAATCCGTGACCACTACAGGGTCTGGGGAAGCACGAAGAAGGACTCCCTAGTCAAACTCGCCTCGGCCATCATCGACCCCTACTATGAAAAGATGAAGGAGGATGCCCAGAAAACAAGTCCCGTATCCTGGCATGGGGCATGGATGCGGCAACTGGATGAACCTCACCTTAGGTTCACGGCCAAGAGCGTGTACACATGCTACGAGATGCACAGGTGGATCATTAACATGAGGAAGTGCCTCGTTACCAAAATCGATGAGCCCAGATCGAGCCACAAGCAGAGCAAGCGTCACAAGAAGTAGATGATGATCAGATGATCGTTTATGCTAGTTAATCATCCATGTAATATATAGTTTACTTTGTTGTTGGTGGAAATGTCATGTGTGTAGTAGCCACCTATGTAATTATGCATGTAATAGTTTACTTTCGTGTGTGCAAATGCCATGGTTGTTGTAGCCACCTACGTAAGTGGATGTTTAATTTGGTTATGCAAGCATGTCCTTATAAGTGTGTGTGTGTGTGTATGTGTGTGTGTGTGTATGTTGTTGTCCTGTATGCAATCCCATCGCACAACACACACGTCTTGTTAAGTTGAACCGTTTCTGTTCTCTTGTGTCAACGCAAACAGTTCATCCGAGTGAACCGCATGCCGTATATCACACACACCTTGATCTGGCTGACCGTTTCTTTTGTGTTGCCTAAACACAAATAGTTCATACGAGTGAACCGTATGCTGTATATCGCACACACCTTCATCTGGCTGCCCATTTCTATTGTTTTGCCTAATCACAAACAGTTCATCCGAGTGAACTGTATGCTGTGTATCGCACACGCCTTCATCTGACTGCCTGTTTCTTTTGTTCCTCCTCATCGCAAACAGTTAATTGAACTGAACCGTATGCCCTTCATCGCACATGCAACTAAAATCTGAACCGTGTTTGATGCATCCTCCATCGTAAACGTTCTGCACCTTTTTTTGACGGTTTTCATACACCACCGTTTGCGATTATTGCATCGCACACAGTTTGTCGAAGGTTTTCTGATCGTAGTGTCGCGTTAGCAGCATCCCGCAGTAGTGACAACAAGTATGATTGTGTCAAACTAAAAAGCAAAGACTCATATCATACAAGATGCTCCAAGCAAAACACATATCATGTGGTGAATAAAAATATAGCCTCAAGTAAATTTACCGATAGACGAAGACGAAAGAGGGGATGCCATCCGGGGTATCCCCAAGCTTAGATGCTTGGTTGTCCTTTAATATTACCTTGGGGTGCCTTGGGCATCCCGAAGCTTAGGTTCTTGCCACTCCTTATTCCATAGTCCATCAAATCTTTACCCAAAACTTGAAAACTTCACAACAGAAAACTCGACAGAAAACTCATGAGATCCGTTAGTATAAGAAAATAAATCACCACCTTTTGGTACTGTTGTGAACTCATTCTTTATTTATATTGGTGTAATATCTACTGTATTCCAACTTCTCCATGGTTCATACCCCCCGATACAACCCATAAATTCATCAAAATAAGCAAACAACACATAGAAAAAAGAATCTGTTAAAAACAGAACAGTCTGTAGCAATCTGTAAACTTTGTATACTTCTGTAACTCCAAAACTTCTGAAAAATTAGGACAACATAGGCAATTCATATATCAATCTTGTGTAGGAAAGTCAGGATTTTATCACGCTTTTGTTATTTTTAAAATTCTGGCAATGGGCGCAAAAGTTTCTATTTTTCAACAAGATCAAATCAATGATACACCAAAGTATCCTAAAGGCTTTACTTGGAACAAACACTAATTAAAAACACCAATACTCAATTAATACATAAGTAATGATGTGCATACTCATAAAAACAGAAAATAAAAATATTGGGTTGTCTCCCAACAAGCGCTTTTCTTTAAAGCCTTTTAGCTAGGCGTTGATAATTTTAATGATGCTCACATGAAAGACAAAAAATTGAAGCACAAAGAGAGAATTATATAGCATGTGAAAAACAAGTTTAAGTCTAACATAATTCCTATGCATATGCATTTTACAGGCAAACAAATTATAAAAACAAGCAAAACCTAGCATATGCAAGGAAGAAGAAAGAAACAATAGTAATCTCAACGTAACGAGAGGTAATTTGGTAACATGAAAATTTCTACAACCATATTTTCCTCTCTCATAATAATTACATGTAGGATCATAATCAAATTCAACAATATAGCTATCGCATAAAATTTTCTCTTCATGATCCACATGCATACAAAGTTGACACTCTTCCAAAATAGTGAGATTAACATAAAATAAAGTCATTACTTCTGCAAGCTCATGTTTATCAAAAATTTCATAAGATTGATCACTCTCCAAAGTAGTGGGATCATTATTTCCTAAAGTTGACACTCTTCCAAACCCTCTTTCAATATTATTGCAAACATTATTATCAATATCATATTCATCATGAGGCTTAAACAAATTTTCAAGATCATAAGAAACATTATCACCCCAATCATGATCATTACAACAAGTAGTGGAGATAGCAAAATTAGCATCCCCAAGCTTGGGGTTTTGCATATTATTAGCAATAAGCATTAATAAATAACCCCATTGCAACCATGCTTTTCATTCAAGGAGTTAACATGAATCACTTCATAAATTTCTTCTTTTAACACTTCATCACAATTTTCAGGTTTACAAATTTCAAGCAAAACTTCATCAAGATAATCTAGTGCATTAAACTCACTAGCAATTGGTTCATCATAGTTGGATCTTGTAAAAAGATTAGGAAGTGGATGAGGATCCATAAACTCTTTGCTTACTGTTTCTGAATAAATACACAATTATACCAAACAAACGAGCAAACAAACCAAGTAAGACATAAGGGCAAATGAAAAGATGAACGAAAGAAGGTGAATAAAAAGGAAAATATTTTTGTATTTTTTTGAAATTGTTTTAGAACTGGGGGAGAGGAAAACGGGAGGCAAATGGAAAATAATATAATGCAAGAGATGAGAGTGTATGATAGGTACTTGGTAGTCTTGCTATAGAACCTCCCCGGCAACGGCGCCAGAAATTCTTCCTGCTACTTCTTAAGCTTGCGTTGATTTTCCCTTGAAGAGGAAAGGGTGATGCAGCAAAGTAGAGATAAGTATTTCCCTCAGTTAAGAACCCATGTATCAATCTAGTAGGAGATACACGCAAGTCTCCAATCTATGCACCTACACAAACAATCAAACACTTGCACCCAACGCAATAAAGGGGTTGTCAATCCCTTCACGGTCACTTGCAAAGGTGAGATCTGATAAAGATAGATATAAAAGATTACTAAAACATAAACAAAATAAAATCAAATAAATTGCAGTGAGGTATTTTTGGGTTTTTTGGTTTATAGATCTGAAAATATAAGATGGAAAATAGACCCGGGGGCCATATGTTTCACTAGAGGCTTATCTCCTGAAAGAAAATAATACGGTGGGTGAACAAATTATTGTCGAGCAATTGATAGAAAAGCGCAAAGTTATGACGATATCCAAGGCAATGGTTATGAATATAGGCATCACGTCTGTGTCAACTAGACCGACTCCTCCCTGCATCTACTACTATTACTCCACGCATCGACCGCTATCCAGCATGCATCTAGAGTATTAAGTTCATACGAACAGAGTAACGCCTTAAGCAAGATGACATGATGTAGAGGGATAAACTCAAGAAATATGATGAAAACCCTAGCTTTTTACCCTTGATGGCAATAATACAATGCGTGTCTGGCTACGCCTACTTTGTCACTGGGTGAGATCACCGCAAGATTGAACCCAAAACTAAGCACCTCTCCCATTGCAAGAAGAACCAATCTAGTTGGACCAACCAAATCGATAATTCAAAGAGAAATACAAAGATATCAAATCATTCATATAAGAATTTAGAGAAGATTGAAACAATATTCATAGATAAACTGATCATAAATCCACAATTCATCGGATCTCGACAAACACATTGCAAAATAATATTACATCAAAAAGATCTCCAAGAACATCGAGGAGAACATGGTAGCGAGTATCAAAGAGAGAGAAGAAGCCATCTAGCTACTAGCTATGGACCCTTAGGTCCGTGGTAAACTACTCATGCTTCATCGGAAGAGAAATAGAGTTGATGTAGATGCCCTGTGTGATTGAATCCCCCTCCGGCAGGGTGCCGGAAAAGGCCCCAAGATGGGATCTCACGGGAACAGAAGGTTGCGGTGGCGGAAAAGTATTTTCGTGGATGCTTCTGATGTTGGGGGAATATTTGTGAATTTATAGAGCTTAGAGAGAGGTCGGTGGACTCCGGGGGGGGGGCACAAGCCAGGGGCGCCCCCCTAGGGCGCGCCCTGAGGGCTTGTGGAGCCCTTGGGACTCTTCCGACTCCATCTCCAAGTTCCGTGGATGTCATCTGGTCCAAGAAAAATCATCGTGAAAGTTTTATTCCGTTTGGACTCCGTTTGATATTCCTTTTCTATAGAACTCAAAAACAAGGAAAAAACAGAAACTGTCACTGGTCTCTAGGTTAATAAGTTAGTCCCAAATATAATATAAAATAACATATTAATGCATATAAAACATCCCAAATAGATAATATAATAGCACAGAACAATAAAAATTATAGATACATTCGAGACGTATCATGTACATGCACAAATTAGTAAATAGAACTAATAACACTAAGGCCGTCCACCATCTGTATGATGAACCACAAGTATAGGGGATCAATCATAGTCCTTTCAATAAGTAAGAGTGTCGAACCCAATGGGGAGCAGAAGGAAATGACAGGCGGGTTTCAGCAAGGTAATTTCTACAAGCACTAAAATTGTCGGTAACAGGTAGTTCGATAGCAAGATAAATTGTAACGAGCAAGTAACGGTAACGGTAACAAAAGTGCAACAAGATAGCCCAACCATTTTTATAGTAAAGGACAGGCTGAAATGATCTCTTATAATAAGCAAAGCGTTGTTGAGGGCACAAGAGAATTTCATCTAGTCACTTTCATCATGTTGGTTTGATTTGCGTTCACTAATTTGATATTTTGATATGTGGGTGGGCCAGTGCTTGGGTGCTGTTATTACTTAAAAAAACCTCCCACTTATGATTAACCCCCTTCGCAAGCATCCACAACTATGAAAGAAGAATTAAGATAAACTCTAACCATATCATTAAACATATGGATCCAAATCAGCCCCTTACGAAATAGCGCATAAACTCGGGTTTAAGCTTCTATCACTCTAGCAACCCATCATCTAATAACTACTTCACAATGCATTGCCTTAGGCCCAAAGATGGTTAAGTGTCATGTAGTCGACGTTCACATAACACCACTAAGGGAATCACAACATACATATCATCAAAATATCGAACGAATATCAAATTCACATGATTACTTGCAACATGACTTCTCCCATGGCCTCAAGAACAAGGGAAACTACTCACAAATAATATTCATGCTCAAGAACATAGGGATATTAAATAGCATAATGGATCTGAACATATAATCTTCCACCAAATAAACCATCTAGCATCAACTACAAGATGTAATCGACACTACTAGTCACCCTCAGGTACCATCTGAGGTTCCGGTACAAAGATTGAACACAAGAGATGAACTAGGGTTATGAGATGAGATGATGTTGTTGAAGATGTTGATGAAGATTGGCCTCCCAAAGATGAGAGGGTTGTTGGTGATGACGATAGCATCGATTTCCCCCTCTCAGAGGGAAGTTCCCCTGGCGGAATCGCTCCGCCGAAGGGGAAAAGTGCTCCTGCCCAAGTTCCACCTCGAGACAGTGGTGCTCCACTCCGAAAGTCCTCTCCTTACTTTTTATAGGTTAAAAGACCTTATGTACTAGAAGATGGGCATCGAAGGTGGGCCGAGGAGCCCACTACCCACCAGGGCAAGCCTGGAGGGGGTGGCGGGCCCTGGTGCCTAGTGGGCACCTAGGTGCCCCCCTCTGGTAATTCTTTTCTCTAGTATTTTTTATATATTCCAAAATAATTCTTCGTAAAATTTTAGCTCATTTGGAGATGTGTAGAATAGGTATCTCTGACATAGATTTTTTAGGTCTAGAATTCCAGGTGCCGGCATTCTTCCTCTTGGTGAAAGCGTTGCATATTATGAGAGAAAAGGCATTATAATTACTCCACAAAGTGTTAAAATGCATAAAAACACTGTACATAATAGTAGGAAAACATGATGCAAAATGGACGTGTCAACTCTCCCAAGGTTAGACCTCGCTTGTCCTCAAGCGGAAGCCGATATTGAAAATCATGTCCACATGTTTAGAGAGAGAGAGAGAGAGGTGTCGATAAAAACAAAATACAAACATAGTAACATCATGCTTATTATTATAACAATAACAATGTTTATCATATAGCTTCTCATGAACAAGTAGCAATTCATCACAACATCAAAGTATGAAGCATAAACTTTATTGAAAACTAACAAACTATGTTCTCAGTCAACTTTGCAATTACAATTCATCATATTTTCAGGAAGGGCCTCGTATCGAAGCCTTTTGGCAAGTCCACATACTCAACCATCATTTAGTCTTCTATGATTGCTAACAGTCACAACATATATATGAGCAAAAAGTTTCAACCGGACACATAGAAAGATAGAAGCTTATAGTTTCGCCTCCCAACTTATTCACCTCAAGGATGATCTCAACAATAATAATTCTTGATTACTCACATTCAATTGGATATATGTTCCTAGATCTTTCCCCACCACATGACACTTGCAAAAGAGAAAAATAAAAAGGAATAGAGGAGAACACTTTGACTCTTACATAAAAAGTAAATACATAAAAGTAAAAGATAGGCCCTTCACAGAGGGAAGCAGAGGTTGTCATGCACTTTTTAGTTTTGTATGCACAATCTCTTAATGTAAAAGAACATCACGTTATATTGCCCCTTATGATAGCAACCTTTATTATGCAGTTTGTCGCTTTTATTACTTTGCCATCACAAGTTCGTATGACACTTATTTTCCCTTACACTAAAAGATCAAACACTTTTAGAAGAAATTTTTATTGCCTTATGTACTGATGACAACTTACTTGAAGGATCTTACTCAATCCATAGGTAGGTATGGTGGACTCTCGAAACATGGATTTGGGTTTAAGGGTTTTGGATGCAGAAGTAGTATCTCTACTTAGTGGGATTTTTGGCTAGCAAAGATATTGGGAAAGCACCACATGTTAGAGGATCCATGACAATATAACTTCTATGTGAAGATGAACAAACATAAATCATTATGTTGTCTTCCTTGTCCAACGTCAACAATTTGGCATAAGATATTTAATGGGGGCTCACAATCATAAAAGATGTCCAAGATAGTATATTTGCATGTGAATCTTTTCTTCCCTCATTAATTCTTTCATGAATTGCATCCTTGACCAATGCTATGTTTGTCAACTTTCAATAAATTTTACCACTCATAGTTTTCCTTATGTAATGTCATTACTTACCATAAGATTAGCATATGATCTTTTTCATTATTTCCTTTACTTTGATTTAAACAAGAAAATAAAGAAGCAAAAACTCAACCTAATCTTTATTATGTAACTCTCACTCGATTACATAGATAGATAGATCATGAAACTAGCATTCGAAAATAGATCACACTAAACTTTTATTCAACAAAATCATGAAATAACTAAAGATCGAACTAAAAACTGGCGAGGATAATAAAAGTGATGGTGATACGATACCGGGGCATCTCCCCAAGCTTGGAACAAGCCAAGGGGAGTGCCCATACTCGTGTACTTAAGTATCCTTCTTCGGTGAGATGATGATGGTGGTGGTATTGAGGTAGTAGCTTCACACTTCAGCCTCAGTAGGTACTCCAATCTACGACTGGTGCTCCGGAGGGCGATGTTTTGCTCTTCCAACAAAATAGTTTCACGAGTGAGATATTTTTTTGAACATGAACCATTTTGAAGGCCCCAGAGGCTTCAATTTCAGTAGGGGTGAGATGGTTGTAGTATGGTTGAAGGATATCTTCTTCCTCATCTTCCCATGTTAACATGGGATGCCCCCCTTCTTGAGCTAGATCTCCCGTAACTTCCTTGACTTTTTCCTCCTTGGTGGCTTCTTTTGGTTCCTCTCTTTTTAATTATGTCTTCAGTAGCCAAGCATCTTCTTCTATGTTGTTGGAGGAGGGAGAAGACATGATGCCGAGCTTGATAGATCTGACAGAGAGAGAGAGAGAGCATGAAACAAGAACAGAGTATATAAATTTTTTTTATCTTGGGAAACAAGCATACTATAGGAAAACGGAGTCGGGAAGGTGCCCGAGGGGCCCACTACCCACCAGGGCACGTCAGGTGGGGTAGGCACGCCTTGGTGCCTAGTGGGCACCTGGGTTGCCTTCCCGGGTGTTTCTTATTTTTTTCTAATATTCCAAAACTAACAGAAAATAGTTTTTTTTTGGAATTTTTGGAGTCCGTGTATTTACTGTATGACGTACCTCTTGCTTTTCAGGGTTCTGGAGTCTTCTGGAAGGTTTCTTTTATATATTCCTCCGATGTCATGGTATGAATAATATTAGTTTCAACATTAATAGGCGTACCTGAAATATATTCTTTGTCCATTGACCACCTTCGGCATTATTGATCTTAATAGCTCCATAGCAGTAAACTTCTTCGATGATATATGGTCCTTCCCATTTGGAGAGAAGTTTTCTTGCAAAAAATCTAAAACGAGAATTGTACAATAGAACATATTCACCAACTTTGGATTCCCACTTTTGGATTCTTTTGTCATGCCATCTTTTAACTTTTTCTTTGAATAGTTTGGCATTTTCATAAGCTTGGGTTCTCTATTCATCTAATGAGCTAATATCAAATAACCTCTTTTCACTGGCAAGTTTGAAGTTATAGTTGAGTTCTTTAATTTCCCGATACGATTTATGTTCTAACTCAAGAGGCAAATGACAAGCTTTACCTTAGACCATTTTATAAGGAGACATACCCATAGGATTTTTATAAGCAGTTCTATAGGCCCAAAGTGCATCATCTAATTTCTTAGACCAATTCTTTCGGGGCCTATTGACAATTTCTTGTAAATTAACGTTATCTCTCTATTGCTAAGTTCAGCTTGTCCACTAGATTGAGGGTGATAAGGTGATGCAATTCTATGGTTGACATCATATTTAGCAAGAAGTTTACGGAAAGCACTATGAATAAAGTGTGAACCACCATCAGTCATTAAATATCTAGGGACAACAAAACTCAGGAAGATAATTTCTTTAAGCATTTTAATATAAGTGTTATGATCAGCACTACTAGTTGGAATAGCTTCTACCCACTGATGTGCTTGAGACTGCGTCGGTATTTCCCCAAAGAGGAAGGGATGATGTAGCACGGCTACGGTAGATATTTCCCTCAGTTATGAAACCAAGGTTACCAATCCAGTAGGAGAACCAAGCAACATTATGTGAACGGTACCTGCACATAAAGAACAAATACTTGCAACCCAACGCGTAAGAGGGGCTGTCAATCCCACCTCGGTAAAAACATAGGTTAAATTGTATGAGATTGGATAAATAGATCTGAATAAAACACAAAATAAAATAAGTAAAGAAAAAGTGCACCAAGGTATTTTTCGGGTTTCAAAATAATACATCTGAAAATATTATGATAAAAGATAGACCCGGGGGGCGTAGACTTCACTAGTGGCTTCTCTCGAGAAAATAGCATACGGTGGGTAAACAAATTAGTATTGGGCAATTGATAGAAGAACAAATAATTATTATGACGATATCCAAGGCAATGATCATGAATATAGGCATCACGTCCAAGATTAGTAGTCCTACTCCTACATGCATCTAGTACTACTACACCACACACACCGACCACTATCCAGCATGCATCTAGTGTATTAGGTTCATGGAAAAATGGAGTAATGCAATAAGAAGGATGTCATGATGTAGACAAGATCTATTCATGTAGGAATACACCCCATCTTTTTATCCTTAATAGCAATGATCAATACGTGCATCACTACACCTTCTATCACTGGGTGAGGACACCGCAAGATCAAACCCATCACAAAGCACCTCTTCCCGTTGCAAGAGAAATCAATCTAGTTGGCCAAACCAAACCAAAGTTTCAGAGAAGAAATATGAGTCTATATAATCATGCATATAAGAGATAAAAAAAGACTCAAATAATATTCATGGATATAGATCTAATCATAAACTCGAACTTCATCGGATCCCAACAAACACACCGCAAAAAAGTCATTACATCAAATAGATCTCCAAGAACAATGAGGAGAACATTGTATTGAGAATCAAAAAGAGAGAAGAAGCCATCTAGCTACTGCCTACGAACCCATAGGTCTATGCATGGTGAACTACTCATGCATCATCGGAGGAGCACCAATGAGGATGATGAACCCCTCCGTGCTCGTGTTCCCCTCCGGCAGAGTGCCGGAATAGGGCTCTAGATTGGGTCTTGTGGTTCTGGAACTTGCGGCGATTGGAATTGTGTTTCGTCGAATCCCCTAGGGGTTCTAGAATATTGGAGGCATTTATAGAGCTGAGAGGCGGTGCAATGGAGCTCCATGGGCCCCACCACCGGGTTGTGGGCCCCATGGGCCTTCCCTCATCCACTTCATTGGCTCCCAAGTTGTCTTCTGGTCCAAAAAAATTTCCAAAATTTTTCGCTGTGTTTGGACTCCGTTTGGTATAGATATTCTGCGAAGTAAAAAACAAGCAAAAAACAGCAACTCACACTAGGCACTATGTCAATAGGTTAGTCCCCAAAAATGATATAAAGTTGCTATAAAATGATTGTAAAATATCCAAGAATGATAATAGAACAGCATGGAACAATAAAAAATTATATATACGTTGGAGATGTATCAGCACCCCCAAGCTTAATTCCTGCTCGTCCTCGAGTAGGTAAATGATAAAAATAGAAATTTTGATGTGGAATGCTGCCTAACATGTTCATCACATATTCTTTTCTTTTGTAGCATGGACATTTGGACTTTTAGATCGTTCAAAGCAATATTCTATATTTGACATGAAGACTTCAATACTCAAGCATATCAACAAGCAACATGTCTTTCAAAATATCAACACTAAATAAAGTTATCCCTAGCCCATCATGCTCAATGATTGATCCATTCACGAAACACACTCAAATACCAGCTACATCCAATGCACAAGTATGATCATAGTGATCCCTAGTTGGTGCTTTATAAGAGAAGATGGGGACACAAATAAAAATAAAAAATTGCATAAAGTAAATAGATAGGCCCTTCGCAGAGGGAAGCGGAGATTTGTAGAGGTGCCAGAGCTCAAAAGCAAAATTTGAGAGATATTTTTTTGAGAGGCATGCTTTTCCTGTCAACGAAAACGACAAAGTAGTTCCCAATACTTTCCATGCTAGATACATCATACGTGGTTTCCAAACATAAAATAAAATATATTCCTTTTTCCACCATTCTTTCACAATCCATGGCTAGTCGTATCCACGAGTGCCTTCCATACCAACACTTTCCAAGGAATTTATTATTTGACAACATAAAGTAAATTTCTTTTTTTTCATTTCAGGACTAGGCATCCCTATTAACGCCATACTCTCGTGTAATGACAAGTGAATAAACACTCATCTTGAGAATAACACATCTAGCATGGAAAAATATTGGCCACCCCCTGCCACTTCATGAGCGGTACGGGCACACAAAAAGGAAATTCATTTTGAAAGTTAGAGTTGGCACATACAAATTTACTTAGAACGACACGAAAATACCACATATAGGTAGGTATGGTGGACTCATATGGCATAACTGGTTTAAAGATTTTGGATGCACAAGTAGTATTCCCGCTTAGTATAAATGGAGGCTAGCAAATAGAGAGAAGCAACCAACCAAGAAACGAAAATTCTCATAAACGAGCATTAAGCATAACTAACACCTAATAATGCACCACAAGTAGGATATAATTTCATTGCATAACTATTGACTTTCGTGCGTGCATAGGGAATCACAAACCTTAATACCAACATTCTTAATAAAGCATAATTACTCACCAACATGACCCATATATTACTATCATCATATCTTAAAACTATTACAATCAAGTTTATTTTGTCCAATGATCTTCATGAAAGTTTTTATTATATCCCTCTTGAATATCTATCACTTTGGGACTAATTTCATATGTTGCAATCGCTTTTGATAAGCTCAAACAAATTTAAGTGAAGAACATGAGCATAAAAAACTTCATGTCTCAAAATAATATAAGTGAAGCATGAGAGAATTTCTTCAAAAATTTACTAACTCTAAAATAAATCTAAGTGAATCATGAGAGTATTTCTTCAAAAAAATTAAAGCACACAGTGCCCAAAAAGATATAAGTGAAGCATTAGAGCAATTCCATAGCTCAAAAAATTGAAGTGAAGCACATAGAGCAATTCTAAAAAATCATAGCATAATTTTGGGTCTCTCAAATAGGTGTGTCCAGCAAGGATAATTTTGGAAAACTACAAAGCAAAACAAGCAAAGACTCATATAATACAAGACACTCCAAGCAAAACTCATGATATGTGATGAATAAAAATATAGCTCCAAGTAAAATTACCGATGGTTGTTAGAAGAAAGAGGGGATGCCTTCCGGGCAATCCGCAAGGTTAGTTGCTTGGTTCTCCTTGAATATTAACTTGGGGTGCCATGGGCATCCACAATCTTAGGCTCTTTTCACTCCTTATTCCTTCATCCATCGTGATCTCACCCAAAGCTTGAAAACTTCAATCACACAAAACTTAACAAAACCATCGTGAGATCCGTTAGTATAATAAAGCAAATCACCACTTTAAGTATTGTTGAAAACCCATTAATATTTTTTATTGCATTATACCTACTGTATATAACTTTACCATGGCTTACACCCCCCGATATAATCCATAGATTAATCAAAATAAGCACACAATGCAAAGAAAACAGAATAAAAATAGAACAGTCTGTAGTAATCTGGACCTTGACAATACTTATGTAACTCCAAAAATTCTTAAAACTTAGCACAATTTAGGCAATTTTGATATCAATCTTGTGTAAAAAATTCAGATTTTATCACGCTTCTGTGATTTTTCACAATTCTGCTAACTATTTTTCAACGAGATCAAATCAACTATCACCAAACATGATTCCAAAGGCTTTAATTGGCACAAAAACTAACTAAAACATGAAAACACAATCATAAAAGTAGCATAATTGTGTTATTAAATAACAGAAAGGAAAACTATTGGGTTATCTCCCAACAAGCTCTTTGTTTATAGCCATTAAGATAGGTTTTGAGATTTCAATGATGCTCACATGAAAGATAATAATTGAAACACAAAGAGAGCATCATGAAACATATGACAAGCACATTCAAGTCCAACATACTTCCTATGCATAGGAATTTTATAAGCAAACAAATTATCAAGACAAGAAACATCTAACATATGCAAAGAAGAGGAATAAAACATTGATGATCTCAACATAACGAGAGGTAATTTCATAACATAAAAATTTCTACAACCATATTTTCCTCTCTCATAATAATTACATGTAGAATCATAATCAAATTCAATAATATAACTATCATACACAATTTTCTCTTCATGATCCACATGCATAAAAGTTTTAAAATCTTCCAAGATAGTGGGATTAATATCAACTAAAGTCATGACCTCTCCAAACCCACTTTTATCAATAATTTCATAAGATTGAACACTCTCCAAGTATGTGGGATTATTTTTTCCTGAGTTGACACTCTCCCAAACCACCTGTCAATATTATTGCAAACATACACTACTGCAGGATGCTGCTAACGCGACACTACAATCAGAGACCCTTCGAGAAACTGTGTGCGATGCAATAATCGCAAACGGTGGTGTATGAAAACCGTCAAAAAAGGTGCAAAACGTTTGCGATGGAGGATGCATCAAACACTGTTCAGATTTTAGTTGCGTGTGCGATGAAGAGCATACGGTTCAGTTCAATTAATTGTTTGTGACGAGGAGGAACAAAAGAAACGGGCAGCCAGATGAAGGCATGTGCGATACACAGCATACTGTTCACTCGGTTGAACTGTTTGTGATTAGGCAAAATAAAAGAAACGGGCAGCCAGATGAAGGTGTGTGTGATATATAGCATACGATTCACTCAGATGAACTATTTGTGATTAGGCAACACAAAAGAAATGGTCAGCCAGATCAAGGTGTGTGCGATATACGGCATGCAGTTCACTTGAATGAACTGTTTGTGTTGACACAAGAGAACAGAAACGATTCAACTTAACAAGACGTGTGTGTTGTGCGATGGGATTGCATATATATATATATAGAGAGAGAGAGACACACACACACACACACTTATAAGGACATGCTTACATAACCAAATTAAACATCCACTTACATAGGTGGCTACTACAACCATGGCATTTGCACACACCAAAGTAAACTATTACATGCATAATTACATAGGGGGCTACTACACACATGACATTTCCACACGCCAAGAATAAAGTAAACTATATATTACATGCATGATTAACTAGCATAAACGATCATCTACGCTCTTGGCCGTGAACCTGAGGTGAGGTTCATCCAGTTGCCGCATCCAGGCACCGTGCCAGGATACGTGACTTGTTCTCAGGGCATCCTGCTTCATCTCTTCATAGTAGGGGTCGATGATGGCCGGCGCAAGTTCGACGAGGGCGTCCTTCTTCGTGCTGCCCCAGACCCTGTAGTGGTCATAGATTTCGACAAGGTTCTTGCAGGCCAAGCCCGTAACATGGAGCGCCTTTACATCGTTGGTGGTTTCCACCGTGGCGAACTTGTGGTCGGAGTTGTTGGCAAACCTATTGAAACGGTCGCAAGGCTCTGTGGCCATGCAGTAGTGGTAGATGAGGACATGATGGCCCACACACAACTGGGCGACAACAACCTTCTGATCTATGATGGGATGACCGGTGGTGTACTGGAGGTCAATGCCGACCACCTTGTACTTGTCTCGAGCAAGCAACTGCTCAACGCTGTTGATGTAGTCGTCCACCACGGCCGGGTTGATGGTGTACACCACCGAGAGATCTGTCTCCCTCACATGGGTCTCCACTCTATGCTCGCCGAACTCCATTGGAGCGTCGCTGGACATCCCCTCTCTATGTGTCGTCGTGGGTGTGCTTGTTGTGTTGTGGGGCAAGATCGAAAGGTTGAAAAGACTAAGGTTATAATGGCCACGGAAATTAAAGGGGAAGCCGGAGGGCTAGGAATATCGGCAGGCCCTGATGGCAGTTCTAATTTGCATCGGTAACTCCAACGTGCCGCATGTAACTGCATCGCGTGGCACCACGCGCGGCGCAATCGCATGCATATGGGGCCCCCGACGTGACCGTGCGCATGCCCAACGCTGGCAGAGCGCGTGCGGAGGGACGCGAGCAGAGCGCTCCGCGGTCGCCTCAACGGTGATCAACCATCTCTATCTCTACTCTTATAAAAGACCGAGTTGGTGATGATGGTGTGCCTCCCATTGTGTAATATAGACCGTCCGATCTATATCTGACAGTTAGAAAGCAAACTATGACAATTTTGCAAAAAGATACCGCACCTCTCTCCACACTTGCAGATAAGGACTTCTCTCATTCATCATTTTCTCTCAAAAGATAAACTACTCATACAAATATATCTTGATGTTCCGTGCAACGCACGGGCATCTTGCTAGGATATATATGCATATAGCAGTTGAACGCGCAAGGAAAACCTGTCCACAAGCCGAGCGTGCCGAGCGTGCCGACGGACGCGAGTAGCGTGCGCCAACGGACGTGACATAGCACGCTGCGGCGCCTAACGACAAGCACAGCATGCCACGGCGCCTAACGGTGAGCTGTGCTTGCCGAGGGACGCGAGCAGAGGACGGCACAGTGATACGTGGCAAATAAGACGAACTGTGCGAGCGGTGTCGGAGACATCAAGCACGAATCAAATTAGAGTTGCGTGTGCGATACGTGGCATACAGTTGACCAATCCGAGCTATTTGTGATGGAATAAGCCGTGTGTGTTGCGGGCAAACGCTTGCTGGTATATAACCTTAAATTTAACCAAAACAGTGTTCAAATGAGTGTTACAAAAATTGTTTAGCCGGAAACTATGTTCAAATACGACTTCAACGATATAATCTATGGCGACATGCATTCGTATTTTATTACTTAAATCCTACTTATAAACCAGGACGGGGGTATAGTAGGTAATTAAATCGCAAATGATTTTTTAATTAAACGTGTCCTCTCGCACGTCTTGTGACCTTGCTGCCGCAGACGGCTTACAGCGCAAGCTTGCGCAGCATGCGGGGGCGTTCTTTTGGCCAAACGGTGGCGCCAATGAATGGTCGGTGAGCCCGTTTCCGCACAACCTCGCTGGTGCCCGCGCAAGCTTCCCGCCCGACTCGGTGATATCCCCCAAAATCACAATGCTTACCGGCCTGCTATAAAAAACCCTCACGGCCGGCGAGTCCTGCGTCGCATTTTCCCCTCCCTCCCTGTAGCTTATCTCGTCTGTTTCTCCCACAATCGTCAATGGCATAGGTCTGTCATCGTCACTCAGCCACTCTACCGTCATTAGAGGACAGCTCCAACTAGGAGGCAACACCGTGGCGGCGGCGCAATCCCCGGCGTAGTGTAGTGCTGTGGCGTCCCTGTTGGGTGTGCGCGGAACATCCAGCACACGCTCCGCCACCGCTGCCAGTCGGCAGCTGTTGCCGGCCACCGTTGCTGCCACACCACCATTGAAAGCCAGTGCCATCTCTGGCTCCGCTGCCGCGGCCCGAAGGCGGGAGGTGGCCGTCATGGCCGCCCCCACAGCCGGCCACCGTGGCCATCGCCCGCTCCGCCACTACGGCTCGAAGGTGGGAGGTGCTGGTCGTGGCCGCCACCCATCATCGGCCGCCGTGGCTGCCAGCCCACCATCGACCGTCGGGATTATCACCCGCTCCGCCACCGTGACCTGAAGGTGGGAGGCGGAGGTGGAGGTGGAGGCCCGCACGTGCGTCAGCGACCTTGCACGCTACATCGAGTTCCTGCGGGAGGAGGAGGAGCGCCTCGTCGAGCATGCAAAGAGCCTTACCATAGCCGTGGTCGCAGCACAGGCTGATGCAGAGGCGAGGAATCAGGAGATCTACGAGCAGTCCGGCCGCCTCGAGAGGGATCGTCTGGAGCGGTAGTGGGCGTTCGAGCTGGCGAGCGTCGCTGAACGTGCAGCACCGGCAGGCACCGTATTACATTTGTCCAGCTCGTCGGTAGGCTCCTCCTCCTCCCCTGCCTCTTACTAAGGGGGTGAGCGCGCTCGGCAGAGGAGAGGCTGCCGGAAGTAGCACAAAGCCCCTCCGTGGTAGTAGTAGTATTTAGGGGCAATTTTGTTCAGTTCATCTGACTATAGATGTGTGGTCGAACTATACAACGTACTTAAAATTAGCTAGTATATATAGTTGAACTAGCTATTTCAATACGTGGTTGGCAACAATTGGGGAGAAGTTTGGTCGGTTCAGCTGTCGAGTTGAACTGTTTGTATAAATTAAGAACGACTGCTTAATCTATGAATGAAATTTATGCTTAATTACTGAATTTTAGTTGCAAAAATTAGATAGTGCTAATGATTTCTAGCTGCATATTTTGAAAAACCGCAGTGTTACAAGGATTGACAAATGGCAATGTTACTAGATCTACAAATGTAAATCTTTCCAGTTTGACAAATGGCAACATACCCAATAATTGTTTGTACGTGGTTGCACACGGGTCATCCAAAAGAACCGTTTGCGTTGAAGGGATTGAGGGAGTCCTGGACTAAGGGGTCCTCAGGCGACCGGCCTGTTGGACATGGGCCGGACTGACGGGCTATGAAGATACAAGACCGAAGACTCTCGCCCGTGTTCGGATGGGACTCTCCTTGGCGTGGATGGCAAGCTTGGTGTTCGAATAATGAAGATTCCTTTCTCTGTAACCAAGTTTGTATAACCCTAGTCCCCTCCGGTGTCTATATAAACCGGAGGGTTTAGTCCGTAGGGACAATCATAATCACATAGCTAGACTTCTAGGGTTTAAGCCATTACGATCTCGAGGTAGATCAACTCTTGTAATACTCATATTCATCAAGATCAATCAAGCAGGAAGTAGGGTATTACCTCCATAAAGAGGGCCTGAACCTGGGTAAACATCGTGTCCCTGTCTCCTGTTACCATCAACCTTAGACGCACAGTTCGAGACCCCCTACCCGAGATCCGCCAGTTTTGACACCGACATTGGTGCTTCATTGAGAGTTCCGTTGTATCATCATCAGAAGGTTCAATGGCTCCATCCATCATCTACAACAACACTGCCCAGGGGGATGTCTTTCTACCTAGAGATATCTTCGTATTCGGCGGCTTCGCACTATGGGTCAACTCGCTTGGCCATCTAGAGCAGATTGACAACTACGCCCCTGGCCATCAGGTCAGGTTTGGAAGCTTGAACTACGTCGCTGATATCCGCATAGACTTGATCTTCGACGGATTTGAGCCCATGGCAGCCGCTCCCTGCCACCGCGATGAACATGACCTAAATCAGTCATCAGACCATACCCAGGAGATTGCGCCTGTAAGCGCTCTGGCCCTAGATCCGGAGCTGCTTGCGCCATCCAAAGACGAGAAACTTAACCCTGCCACAGAAGCCGTAGACTCAGCGGCGTTGGAGCCGCACAGAGACCCAACTTCGAGCGGGGTATGCGTCGCCGGACCCCCGGACTCATATCCGGTCACTGGTTCCGAACTACGTGCATCCGCATCCGCCGAGCCTTACCAGGCACCGGTCGTCGAATTCAGTTCCACGGACATGATCCGCCACTCGCCTTTAGGCGATGTGCTAAACTCATTAGAAACCCTCTCTTTAGCAAGGGACTCACAACCGAATTATATTCGGTTTGAACTGGGGGCTGATGACGGGGAATTTCGCTTCCCACCCACCGCCCACTTAATAGCAACTGTCGAAGATCTAACCGACATGATCAACCATGACTCCGGAGACATCGACGGTATGGACGACGATGCGGAAGAGGAGCAGGCCCAAAACCCGCCATTTACCGGGCGCTGGACGGCCACCTCCTCCTACGACGTATACATGGTGGACACACCCAAAGAAGTTAACGGCGATGACAAAGAAGACCTAGTGGAAGATAAACCTCCTAAGACACAGCCAAAGCACCGACGACAGCGACGCCGTTCTAAGTCACACCGTGAAAAAGACAGCAATACCGGCACAGGAGAAAACAATACTCTAGACGATGCTGGAGACAATGAATACCCCGTTGAGCCAACTTCCAAACAGCACGAACGGGAAGATGGGCGAGTCAGCCCTGATGAACAGGTCGTGCATGAAGACTCGGAGGACAACAATTATCTTCCATTCTCCGAGGATGAGGTGAGCCTCGGCAACGAGGATTTTATCGTGCCCGAGGAACCTCTCGAGCAAGAGCGCTTTAAGCGCCGGCTAATAGCCACTGCAAGGAGCCTGAAAAAGAAGCAGCAGTAGCTTCAAGCTGATCAAGATCTGCTCAACGATAGATGGACTAATGTCTTGACAGCCGAGGAATACGACCTTGAGCGACCACTCAAAAGATACCCGAAGCACAAATTACTACCTCAATTGGATGACGAGGCGCTGGAGCCCGTGCCATCAGCGCACAATGCGGCTGACCGACCACCACGTGGCCTGGACAAAGCGGGAACTCAAGCCGAACACCAGCCCGTACTACCTCACTATAAAGGCAGGGATAAAATAGCTCGGGCATATACATATGACCTTCGGCAGGACCTGGAGAGTAGAGCAGGACATACCAGATGGATCTACGGACCGCGGGTGTCGGTGTCAAAACCAGCGGATCTCGGGTAGGGGGTCCCGAACTGTGCGTCTAAGGTGGATGGTAACAGGAGGCAGGAACACGATGTTTTACCCATGTTCGGGCCCTCTTGATGGAGGTAAAACCCTACGTCTTGCTTGATTTATTCTTGATGATATGAGTATTACAAGAGTTGATCTACCACGAGATCGAAGATGCTAAACCCTAGAAGCTAGGCTATGGTATGATTGTATCTTGTCCTACGGACTAAAACCCTCCGGTTTATATAGACACCGGAGGGGGCTAGGGTTACACAAGATCGGTTACAAAGGAGGAGATATCCATATCCGTATTGCCTAGCTTGCCTTCCACGTCAAGGAGAGTCCCATCCGGACACGGGATGAAATCTTCAATTTTGTATCTCCATAGTCCAATAGTCCGGCCAAAGGATATAGTCCGGCTGTCCGGAGACCCCCTAATCCAGGACTCCCTCAGTAGCCCCTGAACCAGGCTTCAATGACGATGAGTCCGGCACACAGTGTTGTCTTCGGCTTTGCAAGGTGGGTTCTTGCTCTGAATACATCACAGAAGAGTTGGAATAGAAGGATAGTGTCCGACCCTGCAAAATAATTTCAACATACCACCGTAGAGAGAATAATATTTCCACCGACCTAATCTATTGACCCGTTTTGGCAATCATGACGTTACGTCATGGCCAGGTGATTATTCGAACCGTTTTTCTTTAACCAGCCCTGCACCTAATGCGAGGCGGTTTCTTGACACGTCTTGTAAAGCAGAGATCGTGTTCCTTTTATTACAGGATCCTCATCAATATGGACGTGGGTAACCTAGCCGTGTCTAGGACTCCTAGATTATAGGCAAGTCCCAAACGGCCACGGAGAGGACACTTGATATTCACCTTCTTTATAAAGGGGCAAGGCCTTTACTTTTTTCCTCCCGTGCTCAATCGAGTCCTTCCCCCGCTTTGAGTTCTAACACCCGAAACCTAGGTCAGGAGCTTCAGACCTTCAATCATGTCCGGATCTAGCCTTCAAGGCCAGTGGATGCCCTCCTCCGTCACGGAAGAGGATATCAAGAAGTTGAGGGAGGCAAGATACTTGACCGCCGAAGTCTTATATCGGCTGCTCGCCCGAGGGTAGGTCGTCCCTACTCCTGAACCCAGTGAAGATGTCGTGTTCGTCTCCCACTTCCTCCGAGGACTAGGCCTTACTCTAGATCCTTTTGTTAGGGGTTTGATGTTCTATTACAGGCTTGATTTCCATGATCTAGCCCCGGATTCCTTTCTCCACATCTTGACATTTATTGTCGTATGTGAGGCCTTCCTCCGCATCACCCCTCACTTCGGCCCGTGGCTCAAGACCTTCGATGTGAAGCCGAAGACGGCCGAGGGGCAGTATGCAGCGTGTGGGGGTGCATTAATAAGCAAGATTGCTGGAGTTCCATGGGCAAAAGGTTCCTTTCCAGAGGGGTCCGGATTATGGCAATGGGAGTGGTTCTACGTCACCGCTCCCAGAAGTGCCAAGTGGGTAGCTTCCCCTGCCTTTCATTCGGGCCCTCCACCACAACTGATGTCATGGATCAGCAGGGGGCTGAGCTGGGGTCCAGCCAAGGATGTGCCCATACTGCAGAGCCGCATCCGGGATCTCTTTGAGGGAGATTTTAGTTTGGTTATGGTAGTGCAAGTCTGCTGGTACGTCAAGTCCAGCCGTGCAAATGCCGGCCCCTCCGCATGTGGGAGTTCAACCCAGAAGGACCGCGTACTATTCAGAATTTCCTCGGCCTAACGCACGAGGAGATGTATAAATCATTCTTCGGACCTCAAATAGAGTGTTCGGACACTACTGAGGACGTGGGACTGAGCAGCAACCGCACCGCGGCCCAAGTAAGTAATTCTCTAGCCGAACACACTGTCTTTCAGTTATCATGACGTCATTCTGAAGAATCGCTTTTTGACCAGGACTGGATAACAAAGGCGAAGATGATCCGGTGTTCGGCCCCCCTTCCCGAAGGCTTGGACAATCCAGTGCTGGAAAAGATGCTCAAGCCAGCACCTTGCTTGGTTCCCTCAAAGGAAGATGAAGGGGGGGGGGGAATAAAGAGGGCAAAAGCGGGCCCCCACCGCTACCTATTCCAACCGAGGGAACGAGCGCCTCCGTGAGGGAGGATAACCAAGGGAAGGAATCTGACATTCCCTCGCCGTGGGGGAGGAAGAGGACTACCTCTGATGATCCGGAAACCAAGGTTTCCAAACAGGAGAAGAAAACTCCACCAGAGGGCCCTGCCTCGGAGGGTGCTCTTGCGGCACAAAGTCCGCGCGGGGATCAGCCCTCTAACGAGCTGTAAGTAATCAAAAGGTACTTAATAGTGAAGATATTGTACCTTACTTCTGAGGAAGATAACCGAAGCATCTATCTTGAAGTTCGGATCTAAGCCCTTCTCAGCAGAGCTCGTCTTCGGGGGATCTTCTTCCGGAGATGATGGAGAGCGAAACGCCTCCCCCGGATTCCCCGGCTCAAGAAGCGGGCGACCTTGAAGTGTCATCACGGAGAGTTTCTTCGGATCTAGCAAGGCCAGAAGGTAATCCCATGGTCACCCGAAGCCCCCAGTATCCGGCTCTTGAAGAGAGCAACCAAAAGAATCTGACACCTTCTGGTACGCAGTCGGACGCACTAAGGGATCTGCTAGGGCGAGCCACTATCTCAGAAGAGCACCGCACATTGATGGGTATGGTGATTGAAAGGATTTCGTCTGCCGAAAGCGGGTTGCATGAATCTTTCATGAGTCTACTAACGGGCTTTGAGGTATGTGAAATGATATGCATTTGTGGTAGAACCGCACATTTTTAGGTGTGCCCTGTGTAGATAGTAGCCCTTGAGACTCTGGTTGTCGTCGAAAACGATGGCGAACAGAGGATCGTAGTCCCAGGTAATAACCAGACCGCCTTTATGTGCAGGTGTCTGGAGCTCCGGTGGCTAGCCGGACTGATGAGGTTGCCGAACTAAAGCGGCAACTGGATGCGGCGGATGCCGACATCGAGCTTGTTAATAAGCGCCTTGATGAGGCACAGGGTAAGTGATGTTTTCTGGTGAATGTCACATAGGAAGAGCAGCGTGATGCCAATATCTTTAATATGTTGTGAATGCAGATGGAGCTACCACCGTGGAGACCCTTCGGGCGGAACTTGCCCGAGCCAAAGAACAAGCAAGGAGTAGTAATGCGGCTGCTTTGAAGGCGGCCGAAGAGTTGAGAGCCGAGAAGGCCGCGCATTGCGAGAGCAAAGAGAAAATGGCCAAGATGGCTGTAAAGTTAAAAGACACTGTCGACCGTTGCCAGTTCCTTGAAGAAGAAAACCGAGCGAAGGCGACGGACCTTGAAAAGGCCACGATGGCGACCAAAGACACCCGCTCTGCTATGAGAGCGAAGAAGGAGGAGCTACGTGAAGCCGGGGATATTGTGGCTGGGAAGCCCTTTATGCTGCGGAGGAAGTTCGGAGATCCGCGGTATGCCCCTCTGGATCGGCTGTGGAGTTCGGCAGACGCATATCTGGACTTGGCGGCGAGCGCGGTCGATGCGGCCGAATACTTTCGAGATCAAATAGATCGTGAAGTGGACAAGCTGTTCTGGTCGCAGTTTAATGTTCCAGAGTGTCCGCTTCCATTGACTGATCAGCTAGCCGAATGGGCCGAACTAAATAGGTTGTCCGGACTCGCCATGAGGTCTGTCGTGGACCAGCTGTGGCCGAAAAGGCCAAAGCCGAACAACTATTTTAGCCTGGTGCAGTAGTTCCTTGGTGCGATGCCGCGCATCAATGCGATGAAGATGTCGGCGTGCATAGAGGGCTCACGGATGGCCCTTGCCCGTGTCAAAGCATACTAGGCAGAGATGGATGCTACCACTGTTGCGGCGCATGGTTCAGCCATAGGCCGAGTGGCTGCCGAGCACTATTTTGAAGAAGTTCTTGAGGGTGCTCGTTTGATAGAGGCCCAGTGCTCGAAGAATATTATGTTTGAGTGAAATGTATTCCCATTGTAAAAACAATGTTTTTATTAAATTCATCAAGGCTGTATTTATACTTTTGCCCGATAGTAATATGATGCCTCCTGTGCGGCTGTTTACATATATATATATATGTATATCCTGAAAGATTGCAGTCGTCGGCTTCAGCCCCCACGCATATAATGCAGGGGTGTTCGCAGAAGACACATGTTCACACTTAATCCAACGTCTTGGTCCTATTAAGGAGGTGATAGCGCAGCGAACTAGGCAACCGGACTATAATGCTTTACCACTTTCACTTAGCCAGAGGAGTTTGACAGTGGGGCTACTATATAGCCCCTGGTGGCTCTGCACTCACGCGAGTTCGGGGTGCGTACATGCCTGGCCGAGAAACGGCCCTTCGTTAAGGCGGAGGAATTCTAAGATTCCGATAGGTCATCGAGTGGTTGACCAGTCTCACACTATATCATGACAGTCAGTTTTCGGCTTTCTCTACTGAGGTGCTCTTCCGGATGAACCAGGGCACAATCGCAGTAGTTCTCCTGGTGCCGCCTTAGCCGATAGAGCAGAACGTAAGGCAGCAAAACGCAGGAGCCAGGCAAACCCAACATTTGACCAAAGACATGATTCGGAGCTGATGCATATAAGGCCAAACTCGCGACGCCGAACACTCCCTAAGGTGTTCGGTCTTTATTGTGGGCCTAAACAGTGCCCTTTGTAAGAAGCCCCTGGTGTCCAGGTACGTGCATTATTCTGACGTGGCCACATGCCAAGACATCAACATCCTT
This sequence comes from Triticum urartu, assembly GCF_056163025.1. Taxonomy (NCBI): domain Eukaryota; kingdom Viridiplantae; phylum Streptophyta; class Magnoliopsida; order Poales; family Poaceae; genus Triticum; species Triticum urartu. The sequence goes on from NC_141873.1 coordinate 251,878,355, forward strand.
CTCAATTGTACTGAGAATCCGAGGGATGTGTATCAACAAGAGACAGTAAAAAAGGTTGACGCAGGGTCTTAATCTAAAAAGAATCCTTTGAACGGGTCCCTGCTGCACATCTGCGCCTGTGTCTCCGTTGTGCCGTATCCTGGACGTGTGTAGCACGATGGTCATCTATAAAAGAGAGGAACTTAGGTGAAAAGTGTCGTGCCAAAAGGTAGGTTTTAAAGAAACCATGTATAGATCAAGATGAGTAAAAATTGCCACTTGTCTGCGCACGTTGAGCCCCTTGTATTTGTAATAGGGATGTGGTCATCAAACCTGTATGAATTACATATAGCTGCGCCGGATTCGTCTAACCATGTCTGTGGTCTTGACGACCTATCGAATGTTTTAGTTGGTGAGGCCGCTTTAGTGTGCGGCTGCCACGGCAGCCGCATTCTTTTCAGCGCGCAGGGATCGCTCAATATTTCCTTTTACTATAATGATGCCACGTGGACTGGGTATCTTAAGAGTGAGGGAAGCATAATGTTGTATTGTGTTAAAGCGGGTGAAAGCTTCGCGTTCGAGTAGTGCTTGATAGCCACTTTGGAATGGAGCAATGTGGAAGGTTAAATTTTCTCTACGGAAGTTGTCGGGGAAGCCGAATACAACCTCTAGTAGCAGGGAGCCCGTGCAATGAGCCCCTGGGCCTGGCGTTACTCCTCTAAAGGTAGTATTGCTATGGTAAATTTTCGTTGGGTCTATCCCCATTTTGCAGATTGTAACCTGATATATCAGGTTTAAGCTGCTGCCGCCATCCATCAGGACTCGTGTGAAGTGGTATCCGTCAATTATTGGATCTAATATCAAGGCAGCCCATCCTGCGCTCCGGATATTTGCTGAGAAATCCTGATGGTCGAAGGTGATTGGTTGAGACGGTCAGTGGCAGAACTCCGCGGTGATAGGTCCTTGGGCATGTTTATCTAGGAGTGCCGCTTTGCTTCTCGCCTTTATCACGTGTAACACGTTTACTGTTTTGACTTCTAGTGGAAATTTCTTCTGTTCCCCTGTGTTTTGCGTGCGAGGCTCATCCTCGTCTTCGCTTGGTGTATCCAGCCCATTGTGTTGGGCATTGAGTTTGCTGGATTGCTTGAAGACCCAACATTCTCTGTGGGTGTGATTTGCGGGCTTCCCAGGGGTGCTGTGGATTTGACATATCTTGTCCAGGATTTTGTTTAGGTTAGACAGTTCGTCCCTGTTAGCTTTGAGGGGCAGCTTTTGCTGACCCTACCGAGAGCTTTTGAATCCGGCGTTAACTGCCGTGCTCTTCGAGCTGTTTCCCATATTTCGGCGCTGGTCTTTGTTGCGTCGTGGCTTTCCGTTTCCATCCCTGACTTCAGATGTACTTGGGTCGCTGGTGCTGCATCTTGCCAACCAGCTGTCCTCGCCCGCGCAAAAGCGGGTAATGAGGCTTGGTAATGCGGCCATTGTTCTTGGCTTTTCCTGGCCGAGGTGTCTAGCGAGCCATTCGTATCGAACGCTATGTTTGAAAGCTGATAAGGCTTCAGCGTCCGGACAGTCGACTATTTGGTTCTTTTTAGTAAGAAACCTGTTCCAAAGCTTTCGGGCTGACTCTCCGGGCTGTTGAGTTATATGACTCAAATCGTCTGCATCCGGAGGTCGGACATAAGTCCCTTGAAAATTTGCCCGAAAAGCGTCTGCGAGCTCTTCCCAGCTTCCAATGGAGCTTTCGGGGAGGCTTTTAAGCCAGTGCCAAGCTGGCCCTTTGAGCTTGAGGGGTAAGTACTTGATGGCATGGAGATCATCTCCTCGAGCCATATGGATATGGAGGATATAGTCCTCAATCCAGACCCCAGGGTCTGTTGTTCCATCGTATGCCTCTTTGTTTACGGGTTGGAATCCCTCTGGAAATTCGTGGTCCAGCACTTCGTCGGTGAAACATAGGGGGTGTGCGGCACCCCTGTATCTGGGTGTACCGTGATGTTCGGATGTTTGTTGTGTTGCATCGTATGCTGGAGCGTGCTTGCGTGGTCCATAGATGGATCTGGTTGTGCTGTCCTTTTGATACGAGCCCTCGCGTGGATCGCGTATTGGCTTATGTGCGGCGTTGTTTGCCGCTCTATGTTGGCCGTGAGGTCGACTATCCGGCCAGATGGCCATTTTAATTTTTGGTTGCGGGGGATCTAAGGCCTCCTCATCGAATTCAGGTAGCAACTTCCGCTTCGGGTAGCTCTTGGTGTGGCGATTACCGCCGTACTTCGCTATTGTGTTGAGTACTTCACTCCATCTGATTCTGAGTGTGTCTTGCGCAGCCTTGAGCCTTTGCTTCTGCTTTTTTAGACTCCTCGCGGTGGCAACAAGCCTTTGGTGGGCATTCTGTTGCTCCGGGTGTCTGTCTGGTGTGATGTCATCGGACTATTATCTTTGACAGAGTCGGGTTGTTCGGTTTGATTCTCCGTGTTGCCGTGGTCCGGCGATGGTTCACCCTGCTCTAACGCTGGGTCTATATGATCGTTGTTTCTGCCGAGGCGGGATTTGGAGCGGCGTGACGACGGCTATCTATTCGAACGTGACAAGCCTAATCACGTAGGGGCCGAATGCCGCAGACAGACTCCATCTGAGCTACATCGCGATGTGGCTCTATATAGAGGCGCTGCACACCCTCTTTGCTTCACTGATGAAGTAATGGAGCACGAATTCCCAAAAGGGTTTAAACCCATGAATATCGAATCATACAATGTAATAGCAGATCCCGCGGTATGGATTGAAGATTTTCTCCTCCATATCCACGTGGCCCGCGGTGATGATCTCCACGCCATCAAATACCTCCCATTAAAACTAAAGGGACTAGCGTGGCACTGGCTAAACAGCCTTCCAGAGAACTCCGTTGGCAGCTGGGAAGACCTGGAAGACGCCTTTCGCGATAACTTCCAAGGTACATATGTCCGGCCACCAGATGTCGATGACTTAAGTCACATCATCCAGCAGCCGGGGGAGTCAGCCAGGAAGCTCTGGACTAGATTCCTAATGAAAAAGAACCAAATTGTCGATTGCCCGGACGCCGAAGCCCTCGCGGCCTTCAAACACAGCGTCCCGGATGAGTGGCTCGCCCGCCACCTCGGTCAAGAAAAACCAAAATCCATGGCAGCCCTTACCGCTCTAAAGACCTGCTTTTGCGTGGGAGAAGACAGCTGGCTCGCTCGTAGAAGCAGCAGCGCCAGCAATCCAGGCACTTCTGAAGTCCGAGACAGCAACGGCAAGCCACAACGCAATAAACACAAACGTCGCAATCATAACGAAAGAACGCAAGACACGGCAGTCAACGCTGGATTCAGCGGCTACAAACCCGGTCAACGAAAAAAAGGCATTCAAGGCAAATAGAGACAGACCATCAAATCTAGACAAAATACTGGATCGGCCCTGCCAGATTCACGGCACCCCCAATAAACCAGCTACTCACACCAACAGAAGCTGTTGGGTCTTCAAACAAGCCAACAAGCTTAATGTCGAACACAAGGGGAAGGGGCCGCCCAGTGACAGCGATGACAAAGAGACTCACCAGCCGAATACCGGGGGTCAGAAACAATTTCCCGCCGAAGTAAAAACCCTAAACATGGTATACGTGACGCACACCCCTACAGGGGAGCGTAGGCGCGCACTACGGAATGCATACGCCATAGAGCCGCTCCCCCCAAATTTCGCCATATCCGTCCCGAAGGTTTGGCGGCTCTGGTCATCGATCCAATTATCGACGGGTTCCATCTCACGAAAGGCCTTATGGATGGCGACAATAGCCTTAATCTACTCTACCAAGACACTGTCTGCAAAATGGGCATCGATCCTTCAAGAATCAATCCCACCAGAACTACCCTCAAGGGAGTAGTACTCGGCATAGAAGCTCACTGTAGGGGCTCCGTCACATTGGAAGTCGTTTTCGGTTCGCCGAACAACTTTCGAAGCGAAGGCTTGACCTTTGATATTGTCCCGTTCCGCAGTAGCTAGCATGCACTTCCAGGGCGTACCGCTTTTGCTCGTTTTAATGCGGTCCAACTCTACGCCCGCACAAAACTTAAGATGCCTGGTCCACGCGGCGTCATAACAATAAATGGAAATACGGAACACTCCCTCCGTACAGAGGGTCATACTACGACTACCACAGTCGAAGTACCAAGCGGCCTCATCAAGCCGCATATCTCATCGGCCATTAAGCCGGCTGCCTCTATTAAATGGGGCCGATCAATCTCAGAGCTGGATTAGCGGTTCGGCCTCCGTTGTTTGCCTCATATACCCGTGAAGTTTGTACCGCACGTACATAATGATGTACTTAGAATACCCTGGGCTATTCCTGATAGGCAAAGGCACAATACGGACAGGCCTACAAGCTCTCCAATAGCCTCCTTTTCCTTTCTTTTCTAACTATTTTTTATCTTTTACCACAGGTGGCTCAAAGACTGGTCATCTCACGAACTCTTTTGGAGTTTGGCTTCGTTCACCTACCTAAAGGCTATTCCTGTTAAGGAGTCCTTTCACCAAGGCAAGGCAGCACAGACGCGTGACAGGAGGCCCAAGTAATTCTTAGTAGACCACACTCTCTATTTAGAGCATGTAAAGTGCCTTCTCCCTTAGCCTTCGACCACCGGCATGTCAAATAACCTGGGTCGTGGCGTTATTATCTGTAAAATGGCAATTGACGTATCAATCAGGTTCCAGTGAACATAATCCGTATTCAGTACTCACTTTTTCAAAAAGAACTGAATTTTGCTTCTTCGGTTGTTTCACACATGCACCTCGGCACAAATTGCCAGGGGCTCAATATGGAAACAAATAAATTGCGGGCAAGTCCGAACAGCTTTATAGCACACTTCGGCGTCACTAGTTCAGCCTTATATGCATCAGCTCCGAATCATGTCTTTGGTCAATAGTTGGGTTGCCCGGCTCCTGTGCTTACTACCTTACGTTCCACTCTATCGGCTAGGGTAGTAAAGGGAGAACTACTGCGATTGTGTCCTGGTTCATCCGGATGAGCACCTCAGTAGAGAAAGTCGAAAACTGACTGTCATGATGCGGCGAGAGCTGGTCAACCACTCGATGAATTATCAGAATCTTTCACGATTCCTTCCATATTACACGAAGGACCATTCTTCCGGTCACCTATGTAATGCACTGCATTCGGATAGCCGCGTACATACCAGGGGCTATATCATAGACCCACCGTCAAACTCCTATGGCTAAGTGAAAGTGTTAAAGCCCTATAGTCCGATTGCCTAGTTCGTCGCATTGACACCTCCTTCACGGACCAAGATGTTGGGTCAAGAGTGATCAAGTGCTTTTCCGAACACCCCCGTATTTTATGTGATGGGGCTGAAGCCGACGACTGGAAAACTTTCAGATTATACAAAAACGGTGGCACAGGAGGAGCCAAAACTTTTAGGCATAACCTTAAAATATCATAATATTGTTTTTACAATTTCGGCACATTCACTCGAAGACCGTATCCTTTGAGCACTGAACCTCTATTAAGCGGGCGCCCTCTAGGACATCTTCAAAATAATGCTCCGGCGTGTGTCTGTTCTTCCCCTCGGGTGGACTCTTCGCTGCAATATCGTTGGCCTTCATCTTCGCCCAATACGTCTTGATACGGGCAAAGGCCATCCATGCACCTTCAATGCATGCCGATCGCTTCACGGCGTCGATACGCGGCACCACATCCATAAGTCGCTGCACCAAACCGAAATAACTATTCGGAATTGGCTCAGTCGGCCACAGCCGGACCACGACGTCCTTCATGACAGAATCAGATATCTTGTGGAGCTCGGTCCACCTGGGCCATCTGTTCGTTCAGCAACAACGGGCGCTTTGGCGTGCCGAATTGTGTCCAGAAAAGCTTCTCCGTTGCATACCCTTCTTGCGCTTGGTAAAATTGCTTTGCATCGGAGGCGCTCTTCGGCAAGTCCAAGAATGAGTCTGGAGAGCTCCACATTTGATTAAGTGGGGCATATTTCGGATCACCAAATTTAGTCTGTAATAAGAAAGGCTTACCGGCCGCTATCTCCCCAGCTTGTCGGATCTCCTCCCGAGCCGCCCTAGACTCGGATCGTGCTTCCCTCACCTCTTGTAAGGCATTGTCGAGATCGGCCGTTTTGGCTTTGTTATCCCTCTGGAGGAACTCGCACCGGACAGTGGCTTCCTTTAGCTCGCGCGCCATGGTAGACATTCTCTCCTCGCACTGGAGCCGAGCAGCCTGTCAGGCTTTTAACTCATTAGCTGCCTTCTTGACAGCCACATTACTCATCCTGGCTTGCTCCTTTGCTCAGGCAAGTTCATCCCGAAGGGCCTCCACCGCGGCAGCGCTATCTGCAGTTATGCATGTCTTAGTATATAATTCTTAGATTCGTGCTCATGTTATTATACATACATACACTGACCGCCTCAAAACATACCTTGCGCCTCGTTGAGCCGCCTGTTAATAAGCATGATGTCGTCATTCGCCACATCAAGTTTCTGCTCCAGACCTGCAACCTCTGTAGCATGGGCAGTCGTCGTGGATGTAACAGCCTGTGTTCCAATTAATTAGATTTTTCCTGGGCATATCTTTTTCGATCCTCTGATTGCCTCCCTTTGGACGTCAACTAGAGTCTCAGGGGCTACTATCTATACACAGGAGCATTTTGCGTATAGAGCACAATCGAAAATATTACATTACGTACCTCGAAGCCTCTTAGCAGGCCCGTGAAAGCTTCATTCAATCCGCTTTTTGCGGACATAATCCTCTCAACCACCGTACCCATCAAGGTACGATGTTCCTCTGAGATGGACGAATATCGCAACATGTCCATCAGTGTATCCGGCGCCTCCGGACCCCGGGAAGCAGCTGTGGGAGTATGGACTCCTTTGAAGGGATAAGTTTGTTCGACCCTAGAGTCGTCTCCGGCTGTAAACCAGATAGTCCGAGGCCTTTATTGTTGGTCCCCGTAGGGACCGCACTCCCCGAGCCCTGGGCGACCGAAGTTTCACCTTGGGGCATTGTCTTCATTATCCTCTGCACCACTTGATGATCGGGAGAGATCCTCCGGGACGACACCTCGAAGTCATCCGCAATATTGGGCGAGGAATCCTGTGGAGGTGTCTCGCTTTCCATCATCTCCGGAAGAAGATCCCCCGAAGAGGATTGTTGAGGAAGACTGCGTGCCAGACTGCAAAACATGTACTCTAGATGTTAACCTTGTAACAGGAAAAGGAACGGGATATGTTTAAAACACCCTTCTTCACTTATGATTCGGCTAAAGGCTCGTCCTTACGAAGGAACTGCGCGACAACGTCGTCTTTCGAGCCCGAACCACCTGATAGGAGCGTCTTACTACTACCTCTTGAGCACTGCGTTGGTTTTCCCTTGAAGAGGAAAGGGTGATGCAACAAAGTAGCGTAAGTATTTCCCTCAGTTTTTGAGAACCAAGGTATCAATCCAGTAGGAGGCCACACACGAGTCCCTCGCACCTACACAAACAAATAAAATCCTCGCAACCAACGCAATAAAGGGGTTGTCAATCCCTTCATGGTCACTTACGAAAGTGAGATCTGATAGATATGATAAGATAATATTTTTGGTGTTTTTATGATAAAGATGCAAAGTAAATAAAGCAAAATAAAAATGGTGCAAGAAATAGCTTGTTGATGGAAGATTAATATGATAGAAAATAGACCCAGGGGCCATAGGTTTCACTAGTGGCTTCTCTCGAGAGCATAAGTATTACGGTGGGTAAACAAATTACTGTTGAGCAATTGACAGAATTGAGCATAGTTATGAGAATATCTAGGTATGATCATGTATATAGGCATCACGTCCCAGACAAGTAGACCGACTCCTGCCTGCATCTACTGCTATTACTCCACACATCGACCACTATCCAACATGCATCTAGAGTATTGAGTTCAAAAGAACAGAGTAACGCTTTAAGCAAGATGACATGATGTAGAGGGATAAACTCATTAAATATGATATAAACCCCATCTTGTTATCCTCAATGGCAACAATACAATACGTGCCTTGCTGCCCCTACTGTCACTAGGAAAGGACACCGCAAGATTGAACCCAAAGCTAAGCACTTCTCCCATTGCAAGAAAGATCAATCTAGTAGGCCAAACGAGACTGATAATTCGAAGAGATTTGCAAAGATAACCAATCATACATAAAATAATTCAGAGAAGATTCAAATATTTTTCATAGATAAACTTGATCATAAACCCACAATTCATCGGTCTCAACAAACACACCGCAAAATAAGATTACATCGAATAGATCTCCACAAGAGAGGGGGAGAACATTGTATTGAGAGCCAAAAAGAGAGAAGAAGCCATCTAGCTAATAACTATGGACCCGAAGCTCTGACGTGAACTACTCACACATCATCGGAGAGGCTATGGTGTTGATGTAGAAGTCCTCCGTGATCGATGCCCCCTCCGGTGGAGCTCCGGAAAAGGCCCCAAGATGGGATCTCACGGGTATAGAAGGTTGCGGCAGTGGAATTAGGGTTTTGGCTCCGTATCTGGTTGTTTGGGGGTACGTAGGTATATATAGGAGGAAGAAGTATGTCGGTGGAGCAACATGGGCCCCACGAGGGTGGAGGGTACGCCTGGGGGGGTAGGCGCGCCCCCCTACCTCGTGCCTTCCTGATTGCTTTCTTGACATAGGGTCCAAGTCCTCTGGATCACGTTTGTCGGGGGGATGGACCCCGGGCAGGAAACAGAACCCGGATCCTCTTCAAAAACAACGGGGTTGGCACTGCCCCTCAATACCGGCACGCGCTTGGCTGGGTCGCTCGACCAGGCCAAGCCCCGCAAGCCGGCCAGACTAGCCGACCCGGCAAGACACGTCGACTCGGCCCCAACAACTAGCGCAAGACAGCCGAACCCGGCACAACCAAAGCCTCCTCAACAAGCCAGCACCACCCGTGGCGTGCTACGCAATCCAGCCACGGGTCAACTCCCGTCCCATCCAGGCCGTATGATGGGACGAGACTTCAATCAACGCTGACCGAGGTAACAGTGCCCCGCCCATGCCTCTGGTCAGCAGGAACGTGGCAACAATGCCCCTCACCTACCCACTGACCAGGGCCGGCATGGCTACAGTGCCCCCGCCTTCACCGCTGATGACAGCAAGCGGCAACCTGATGGAGATCACTGTACATGACTCGACTCGGCTACGCCCCGACGATCGACAAGACGGCGCACAGTCCCCCTAGGCATGTGGGGCCCGTACCTAGGGGAACTCGGCGAACCACAAGCCCTCGACGAGACCCAGCCCGGCTTCCCGGACACCGACAATACGGACCCACCGACTTGTAACATTACCATTGTACCCCCGGGGGGTTGGACTATAAAACCCCCCGGGAGCCCGCGATCGCAACACAACGCAACAGAGCAAGAGAGAAAGCAGAAGACACACACACCTAGTTAGCAACACCCAAGGAGAGGAAACCGCCTAAGCCTTGGCCAGCTTCCTTCCTCCTCCATTCATACAGCTCCAGGAGCAACATTGTACTATCGATCATCCAACTACACTCGGCAGGACTAGGGGTATTATCTCTCTGGAGAGCCCCGAACCTGGGTATGTCCGGCGTCTCGCGCCCGCTCATGCCAACCTCGCCTCTGGAGTCCACCAGTGCACTCGAGCCTCCTCCTCTCTTTAGCCATCCCTTGGCATCTACCGCGCGCCCACCACGATAGTTGGCGCCCACCGTGGGGCAGCTCGAGGAACTGGCCGGGAACATGCTTCAGACGGGGCCCTTCTCCAACACCAATGAGTCCGTCGCACTGGCGGATGACGTCGTCGGTGCGCCTGTCGCCTCCTTCACCGCGCTGCGCATCTCCGACGCGTTCGTGGCCGACGAGTACCCCAGCGAGGTGCTCAGCTACTCCGACTCTCCCTCTCCCTCAGCGGCGGCATTTCCGCCGGGGCAATGGACGTCCACGTGGAGGTCTTCGTCACTGGCGATGGCGCCTCCTCCTCGTCGAGCAAGACAAGGAAGGCTGCCGAACCCAGGGCCGCAGCAAAACGGATCGAGCCATCCGATCCGTTGTGCGCCGTGATGCAGAGCCTCCGCATCCCCGTCGGCACCAACGTCGACGCCACCAACATCGCTGAGGCCCGAACTCAGCTCGAGGAAAGGCGCCAGTAGATGCTGGACCTGTCCGAGACGCTCGCCGCCACTCAGCGTCGCCTGGACGCCGCTCAGCTGGAGCGCGATGCCGCCTACGGATTCACGGCCACCGCGGCCGACCCAAGCCGGGTCACTAATGTGCGTGCCCGGGGAGGAGCTATCGGCCGGCCCCTCGGCACCGCCCCAACCGTCTACGAGACCCCAGCGAAGAACATGCGCGCTGCCCAGGCAGCCGCAGCGGGCCTAGACCAGCTCGCGGGTGAGGAGCTGAAAGAGCGCATCGGGCGGATGCGCGAACTCCTCCACGCCGCCAACACCCAACAGGACCGCCTCAACCAGCTCGCCAAGCCAGCGGGATCCGGCTTCGCCCGCCTTGGCGGGTCTGGTGAACTTCTGCACACCGCTTCCTCGCCAACCGGCGAGGCACACTCCGGCCGAGCCCGTACTCGGCGCGACCCGGCCACTACAACTGCCGATGGATTGGGCGACGAGCCCATCCTAGAGATCCAGCGCGGACCCAACCAGCATGGCCGGTGTCCGGCTCCAACCGACCCGGCCCCCCATGGCCTGGCCGCACGTCGACTCGGCCCGCGCGCCATCCATGACGCCGACACTCGCCACCGCCTCGATCGGCTCGCTCACTCCCTGGAGATGGAGGAAAGCGGCGCTATCGGGCCGGCATGCTTTGGCCCCCGCATCCGGGAGGAGCCCGTCCCCAAAGGATTCATGGTCCCCCGCGACACCCCCAAGTACAACGGGACGATGAAGCCCGAAGACTGGCTCACCGACTACACCACGGCCATTGGCATCACCGGTGCCAATCGTCATCTCGCCGTGCGCTACGCACCGCTCATGCTCCATGGGTCGGCCCGCACATGGTTGAATAACCTGCCGATGGGCAGGATCAACACGTGGGTGGACTTCGAGGAAGCCTTCATCCACAACTTCACGGGGACCTACAAGCGACCCGGCCGCCGTAGCCAGCTTGCCATGTGCGTGCAGGGACCTACGGAGACCGGTCGCGAGTACCTTGTACGCTGGACCGAGCTTCAGAACAGCTGCGAGGGCGTCCATGAAGTCCAAGCGATCCAGTACTTCGTCAACGGGTGCCGAGATGGCACCCTCCCCAAGCACAAGCTCTTACACTCCGAGCCGGCCACCATGGTCGCACTCATGGTGACGGCGGACAAGTACACCAACACCGACTCCACCATGAAGATCCAGGTGGTGCTGGATGAGGCCGGCAAGGCGAAGCCGATTCCCCCTCCGAAGCCGGCCGGCGAAAGCAACGGGCAGCAGCATCACCAGAACAACAAGCACAAGGCCGACCAGCCAGCGCCGTGTCGCGACAACCGGCTCGTCGCGGCCGCCAAGCCCGCGGCGGACCCGGTGGCGAAGCGCCGGCAAACCGGCAAGACGGCATAGCAACCAGCCATGAGCTTCGAGCAGATGCTCGACGTCCCCTGCAAGAACCATAGCAGTGCAAAACCCTCCATGCACACGCTCCGGCAGTGCGCCATCACCAAGCGCATCATGAGGGGCGACGTACCGCCCCCTCCGGCTCCGGCTCCAGGCGCGGGACAGCCGCCTCCGCCTCCACCGCCGCCTCCAGCTGGCGGAGCGATGCGCAACGACGCCTACCCGGACCAGAACGCGGCCTACGTCGTCTTCACCAGCCTCGGCGACGACAAGCACAGCGAGCGCCTCCTTCGGCAGGAGGTGAACACCGTTGTTTCGGCCAAGCCGAAGTTCATGCATTTGTCGGATCGCCCGATCACCTGGACCCAGGAGGATCACCTGGCAGTCATGCCGAGTCCGGGTGGTTACGCCCTCATCCTCAATCCCACCATCGTCGCGCGACGCACATGCAAGTTCTCCCGAATCCTCATCGACGGTGGCAACAACATCAACATCTTCTACCACGACACGATGACCAAGCTCGGCCTCAAGGCCGAGGACCTGGAGCCGACCCGAACGATCTTCCACGACATCGTGCCCGACCTCTCCTGCTCCCCCATTGGCTGGGTCCGGCTAGACGTCCTGTTCGGTGATAGCAACCACTTCCGGCGCGAACCAATTTGGTTCGAAGTGGTGGACCTGTCCAGCGCGTATCACGCGTTGCTGGGTCGGCCCGCGCTCGCCAAGTTCATGGCGGTTCCCCACTACGCGTACCTGAAGATGAAGATGCTGGGTCCCAAGGGCCTCATCACCAGCGATTACCGCAAGTCCCTGGAGTGCGCCCGAGACGGCGCCAAGTTGGCCGAGTCGCTGGTCATTGCCGAGGAGCGGCGCCAGCTCAACCGGATCGTCGCTCTGGCAGGCGAGGCCTCCGCCGCGTTGATCCCATCCTCGGACCCGGCCGACGAGGCCGCCTTCAAGCCCTCCAAGGAGATCAAGAAAGTGAAGCTCAACCCAGAAGACCCTGGCTGCAGCAAGTACGTCATCGTAGGCGCCCGCCTCGACAGCAAATAGGAAGGCGAGCTTGTCGACTTCCTCCGTGAGAATCAGGATATCTTCGCATGGACCCCCAAGGACATGCCGGGTATCCTGAGGAAGTACGCCGAGCACAAACTTCACATTCGCGAGGACGCCAAGCCTGTCCATCAACCCCTACGACGATTTTCCGAACGGAAGAGAAGAACCATTGGTGAAGAGGTCGCCAAGCTTTTGGCGGCCGGCTTTATAATGGAAGTGTTTCACCCCGAGTGGCTAGCCAATCCAGTCCTCGTCCTAAAGAAGAACAAGACCTGGCGCATGTGTATCGACTACACCAGCCTCAACAAGGCCTGTCCCAAGGATCCGTTCACCCTCTTGGGATCGACCAAGTCATTGACTTGACCGCCGGGTGTGAGCTCTTGTCCTTCCAGGACGCTTACTCCGGCTATCACCAGATCAAGCTAGACCCGGACGACGCCCTGAAGACGTCCTTCATCACGCCCTTTGGGGAGTATTGCTAGATCACCATGTCGTTCGGCTTGAAGAACGCCGGCGCCACCTTCCAGCGCTGCATGCAGAAATGCCTGTTGCCGCAACTCGGCCGCAATATCCACGTGTACGTGGACGACATCGTGGTGAAGACCAAGCAGCACCTCATGCTCCTCGACGATTTGAAGGAAACATTCGCCAACCTCCGTGAATACAAGGTCAAGCTTAACCCGGAAAAATGCGTCTTCAGTGCCCCGGCCGGAAAGCTACTCGGCTTCCTCGTCTCGGAACGCATCATTGAGGCGAACCCGGAGAAGATCAAGTCCATCGAGCGCATGAGCAAGCCGGCTCGGCTGCGCGATGTCTAGAAGTTCACCGGATGCTTGGCCTCGGTCAGCCAGTTTCTAAGCCGGCTGGGCGAGAGGGCGCTACCCCTGTACTAGCTGATGAAGAAGACGAGCCCGTTCGAATGGAACGGCAAGGCGGACGAGGCCTTCCAAGACCTCAAGCGCATGGTCTCCACCGCACCAGTCCTAGCCGCGCTGACCGACAAGGAGCCGCTGCTGCTCTACATAGCTGCGACCTCGCGGGCGGTCAACACGGTGCTGGTGGTCGAGTGGCCAGAGAAGGGCAATATCCAAGCCGTCCAGCGCCCAGTCAACTACCCAAGCGAGGTGCTCTCCAACTCCAAGCAGAACTACCCGCACTACCAGAAGATGTGTTACGGCGTGTACCTCACCGCCAAGAAGCTGAAGAAGTATTTCCAAGAGCACGTTGTCACCGTGGTCAGGACGACGCCTATCGGAGAAATCATCGGGTGCTGGGATGCCTCTGGTCGGGTTGCCAAGTGGGCAATCCAGCTAGCCGGCCACACCATCCTCTATGAGCCCCGCACCACGATCAAGTCTCAAGCCCTGGCCGACTTCCTCGTCGACTGGACCGAGACCCAGTACTTGCCGCCGCCTCCCGACTCGACGCATTGGCGCATGCACTTCGATGGGTCCAAGATGCGACTCGGCTTGGGGGCTGGCATCGTACTATCATCCCCAAAGGGCGACCGGCTCCACTACATGCTCCAGATCCATTTCGCCGCCTCCAACAATGTCGCCGAGTACGAAGCCCTTGTGCACGGCCTCCGGCTTGCCAAGGAACTCAGCATCCGACGCATCCTGTGCTACGGTGACTCGGACCTGGTGGTGCAGCATTGCTCCGGTGAATGGGACGCCCGTGACTCCAACATGGCAAGCTAACGCTTCCTTGTCCAAAAGCTGTCTGGATCCTTTGAGGGCTGCGAGTTCCTCCACGTCCCGCATGCGGAGAACGAAGCAGCCAACACACTCGCCAAGATCGCCTCGTCACGAGAAGCCATCCCGTCCGGCGTCTCCCTCGAGCACCTGCGCAAGCCGTCCGTCAAGCCATCGCCGGACTCCGAGTCCATCCACATTCCAGATGACCCGGCCGCACCTCAACCTGGCCCGGGGACAGCTCAACCCGGCCCGGGGACTGCTGAACCCGGCACAGGGGCTGCTCAGCTCGACCGGCCACCATCGTCCCGGACCCGGGCGTCGCCATCCCTGACCCAGGGGCTGCTCAACCCAGCTCAGGGGCTGCCGACTCGGAACCCACACTGGTGGCCGTCTTCGCCATGGTTACGGCTCCATCTTGGGCCCTCCCAATATCAGAATTTTTGGAGAACGGGGTTCTCCCCATGGATGAGACCGAAGCTCGACAAGTGCAACGCCGGGCGTCCGCCTACAGCATCATCAACATCGGGCGTCCGCACAGCTCCACCGGCGTGTTCCAGCGCTGCGTCGAACAGGAACGGGGCATCGACATCCTCTGCGACATACTCCAGGGCGAGTGCGGGAACCACACCGCATCATGATCCCTGGTGGCCACGGCATTCTTCCACGGCTTCTACTGGCCCACGGCCCTCGAAGATGTCGAGTCGCTCGTCCTCAAGTGTGAGGGATGCCAGCGCTTCAGCAAACACAGCCACCAGCCGGCGTCAGCACTCCGCACCATACCGATCGCCTGGCCCTTCGCGGTCTGGGGACTCGACATGGTGGGAACCTTCAAAACCGCTCGAGGCGGCATGACGCACTTGCTGGTGGCAGTGGACAAATTCACCAAGTGGATCGAGGCAAGACCAATCAAGAAACTGGATAGGCCAACAGCCGTCCGGTTCATCAAGGACATAGCGGTGCGCTACGGCATGCCGAACAGCATTATCACCGACAACAGCACCAACTTCACCAAGGGCGCACTCGAACAATACTGCTCCTTCTCCGGCATCCGCCTCGACCTGGCCTCTGTTCCGCATCCGCAGTCCTACGAGCAGGTCGAGCGGGCCAATGGACTCATCCTGTCCGGCGTAAAGCCGCGACTCGTCGAACCACTCATCCGCTCACCCAGCAACTGGCTTGACGAGTTGCCAGCCGTTCTCTGGAGTCTACGCACCACACCGAATCGGTCGACCGGGTTCACCCCGTTCTTCCTCATCTACAGACCGAAGCCGTCATCCCGACCGACGTCGACTTCGACTCGCCACGCGTCGCAATGTACACTGAAGCCGAAGCCAGAGAAGCCCGCGAAGATGGCGTCGACCTGCTCGAAGAAGCACGCCTCCTGGCACTTAGTCGCTCGGCCATCTACCAGCAAGGCCTGAGGCACTACCATTGCAAGAAGATCAAGCCCCTCGCGTTCCACGAGGGCGACCTCGTCCTCCGACTCGTCCAAGAGCAGGCAGGCCAGCACAAGTTGTCTCGTCCATGGGAGGACCCATTCATCATGAGCAGGGCCTTGCACGACCGCAACGCCTACTACCTCATCGACACACGCAAATCACAGAAGTGCAAGAAGGACACTGCCGGTGAAGAAACGACCCGGTCGTGGAACGCGGAGCTCCTCCGCCCATTTTACAGTTAGCCGCACGAGCGTATGCATCGTCACCTTTTGTAAACGCATGAAACTATGGGGTCCTCGAACAAGACTCGGGGGCTGCCTTTTGTCGACCAATTTATTGTGTCCTATTTTTTCGCATCACTATACCACTGAACCCGGCCACCGGTCCGACTCGCTCGACCCGGGGGCTTGGGGGCTGGCCGGCTCGGTCGCCACCCCGCCGCCTTACTCAGTGATTCCTAATAAAGTTAGGATGCCGCGGTCCCCCACTTCGCCCTAAAGCCACTGATCCAGCTTTGGCTGTCGGCCGGCAAGCACAACGGGCCAAAGCTCCTTTACGCTTCATACACTAAGTCAAAGGCTGTCGGGTTGATCAACACGGCTAACCATTCACCAAATGAACAATTGCATGACCGTCTGCTCGCCAACCGGCTTTGCCGGATTGCCGCCAGCTGGCCCAGTGGGTGTTTCGCTCGCGCTCAACGTTTCGAGGGACCCAAGTCCTGCGCGCTCCTCTCAAAGAACTGAACTCCTTTTCACGGACCGGAGCCTCGGCCGTCTGACTCGCGCAGGGGGGGGAGGTTTGAGAAAGGAAAAACATATGAAATCGGTCCAAAAAAATGAAAGGCAAAAAGCAAAAGCACCGACGACATCTACACAAGTATTTAAGAAAAGGCCCACGACCCGAGTTCATTACACCCTAAAACCCCCAGTGGGTGGGTGGACCTGCTATTTAACAAATTATTACACAAAGTGTCTCAGGCATCTCCAGTGCCGCGTCGCGACGTCGATGGCTGTCCCCTGGCGGCCTCTGGATCCAGCGAGGTGCCGGTGTCCTCCTCAGCACCAGCATCACGGTAGACGCTCGTCTCCTCCGAGCTCCCCTCCGGATCGTGGAGGAGCAAGACATAGTCTTCACCATCCACGGCCCTGCCGTCTTCCATCCGCTCCGGGTGGAACTCGTCGTGGAAGGCAAACTCGGCGATGTAGCTGGCCCAGGAGGCAATCCGGCCGGCTTGCTCCTGCAAGTGCTGCTCTGAACCGGCCCGCTGGCCCATCAATGCGTCCCGCTGCAGGTCCGGATGCCAGGACAACGTGAACGAGAGCGCCATCTCAACACCAACACGAGCGGCGGAGACGCGCCATTGGCCAAGCCGGTCCAGCCCCATCTCCAACCAATGCGCCAGGCGCGAGAAGCTGCTCGGTTGGACGGAGTCCGGCCGTAGGGCCGCCGTCATCGCGGTGCCGGCCTGGGACAGAGGCCCCAACTACATTCCCAGGACCTGCAGGCGGGCCTCAGCGGCGGCGATGATCTCCGGGAAGGTCCAGGCCACCCGCAGATCCGTCCCGGACCCAACGACGCCGGTCGGCTCGCGCTGATGGCAGACGGTTTCCTCTGCCAGCCACTGCGTCTCCGGGAAGGCCCCTGCCGTGAAGGAAGAAGCGAGTTAGAAGAAGAACAACAAGGAAGAAAGGCCGGATCCCGACCCAGCAAACGACAAGAAAAAGCACTTACTAGAGAAGGACTCTTCCAGGTGCTGCGCTTCAAGCAACGTACCACGCCGCTCCCGTTTGATGGCGCGATCGCGCTCCTTGAGCGCCTTCTCCAGATCGTCCGCCTTGGCAAGGGCCGCCTTCAGCTCGGCATCCTTGTCTTCAGCCGCCTTCTCAGCTACCTCGCGGCGACGGGCCTCGTCCTGACAGGCCCCCTCAGCCGTGGTGACCTGCTCCCGTAGGCGATCCACCTTGGTCTGGAGCCGACCCTTGTCGTCGGCCAGCTGGCCATGCTGCTGGTCTGCCTTCACCAGGTCCTGCTGCCCCTCTGCCACCTTGGCGGATTCCGCCTTGAGGTGCTCCACCTCGGCCTCGAGACAACTCATGTGACCCGCTAGCTGCTCATGCTGCTGGTTGGCCTCATCAAGGGACCGCCGAGCCGCGGGCGCCTCCGCCCTCGCCTGCGCCGCCTCGACGCCAAGACGGCTGGTGTCGGCAACGAGCCAGTCGTACTGATGACCGGCCCAGAGCAGACGAGTCCGCCAGGACAGCACCTCAGCTGCAAAGGACTCGGCAGAAGAAAGAAGCAAGACTTACGATTTGGCCCAACTGTTACACAGTTGGCCCGAATCTCGGGGGCTACACCCAGTGGGTGCGCTTGTGCGCCCCCACTAGAAAAGGGCGGAAGAATACCTGCGGCGATGCGGAGCTCCTCCTCCTTGGCGGCAAGCTGCTCCTTGAGCCACCAGTACCTGCCCAGGAGACAATTGAAGGCTCTGACCCGGAAAGCGTTGAGATGCTGAAGAAAGCAGAAGTCAGAAAAAGGCCAACGCTCTAAAGATTCGACCCAACTACTACGTAGTTGGCCCGAACCTCGGGGGCTACACCCAGTGGGTGCGCTAGCGCGCCCCTACTAGAAAAGGGCGCAAGAATACCTGCGGCGACGCGAAGCTCCTCCTCCTTGGCGGCAAGCAGCCCCTTGAGCTCCCGGTGCTTGCCCAGGAGACGATTGAAGGCGGCGACCCGGAAAGCGTCGAGATGCTGAAGCAAGCAGAAGTCAGAACAAGGCCAACGCTCTAAAGATTCGACCCAACTACTACGTAGTTGGCCCGAACCTCGGGGGCTACACCTAGTAGGTGCGCTGGCGCGCCCTCACAAAGAAGAAATTACTAGAATACTTAACAGAACGGCGCGCTCCAGGTCGCGCGTCCGCTCCACCTCGGCCTGGGCGAAGGCCCGAGCCTTTCCGTCTGGCCTCGCAGGCGGCGACTGACGGCGTCCAGTGCCGCCTCCTCCTGGGTCTGAGGCCCGAAGACAACGACGCCCCCGCTCCGCGCCGGCTACGGCACGGCAGCTCAGCGCCCTCCCTGCCGGGGCACCAAGGCGTACTCCCCGCTGGCCGCTCGCGACACGGCCAGCACCTCCTCCGACGCCCCTCCTGGCGCCGACGATGACCCAGACGCCGGGACGCCCTGCGTCGCCATCTCCGGCCCAGCTGCCGGGGCGGCCTCCGGCACCGCCGCCCGCGGTGCCTCCTCCAAAACCGGCGGCGCCTCCGACACCGCCGCCCATAGCGTCTCTTCCAAGACGGCGCCACCTCCACCACCATCAGCCCCCGCTCGCCCGACCACGTCAGCCCGCGGCGGGGAGTCATCCGCCACCTCCACGACCGCCCGGTCGGGTATCACCACCGCAACCCGGCCACCACGGCTGCGCTCCCTCGCCAGCGACGGCTCGAAGACCGTCGCCGCCACCACCGTGCCCTCCGGCATCTCGCGCCAGGCTGGCTCCGTGTCGCCTCGCGCCCATGCCACCGCCGCATCGGTCCAAGCCCGGACCGACGCCGCCTTTAGCTCAGCCTCGGCCAGGTTCCTGTCCCGCCAGGCCACGGCTTCAGCGTCGTTCGGATCCCGGCCAAGGTCCGAGTTGGCCTGTTCCTCCACCTCGGCCTGGTCGGCGAGGTCGGACCGGCTCCTGCGGAACTCGGCCCCTTCGGTGGCCGCGGCTTCCGCCGCCACCCTCGCCAACGCGATTGGCGACTTGAAGAAGAAGACAGAATGAGCGGAAAAGAAATAAGACTAGCTCAAGGAAAGAAAAGATGAGCGCAAACAAGAAACGAAGCTTACCCCGCCAAGACCGGGACCGGGGTTGGCCCCCCGTGCCCGCCACCGCGCTTCCTCTAGGCCGGCCTCCCGGCCCCGGCCGGCTCCACTGTGCGCTTCAGGGCCTGAGGTCGCGGCGCGACGCTTTCTTACCCATGCGGGCGGCGCCGATGCGAGGACCCGGCTCCGCCCCATGCGAGGACCCGGCTCCGCCCACGTCGCCGCCTCCTCCGCCCATCGCCGCTACACCAACAACTGCCGTCAGCACTGACCGTTATGTGCCGTGGTCAACAACTCAAGACACATGAAGAAAAACATGAGACTTACCCGCGCGACGCCCAGCGCCGGCATCGGACTCGGCCTCCTCCTCCCCGCCACAAGCTGCGGGGTCCTCTGGCGCCACCGGCGGCACCTGCGACGAGGCCCAGGCATAAGGATGCCGAATCATGTTCAGAAGTACCACCCGCGTCGCGTCAGGATGGATGAGAAGGTGCACGGCAGCAAAGTAAGAAGACCAGACACTCACCTGCAGCGCCGAGTTCGACCGGCTATACGGCGCCTTGCCGAACTCCCAGTCCTCCCCAAGGTTGGCCTTGAAGATGGCATTCACGCCGCGCGCGACGTGCGCCGCGAACAGCCGCGTCGACCCCATGCGGTTGGGATCTTGAAGGCCGACCATCTCGCCGATGAGGCAGGAGCGCCTTGAAGCAGAAGGACCCGGCACTTGATGAACGCGGCGAGGAGGTCGGTGCCGGTGAGCCCCTCCTGCGTCCTCATTACTGTCACCCGCTCGCAGAGATTGACAATCTCCTACGACAGGCGCCTGGGTGAATAGCCCCAGTTCGTCTTCGCCCGCGGCGGTGCGATGGTGAAGGCCGGAAGGTTGATGCGATCCGCGATAAGGTTGCGGACGTAGAAGAAGGAGTTCTGCCACTTCTTGGCAGAATCCTCCAGCGGGATCTTGGGCAAATCCGCCCCCGACCACTTCGAGATGACGGCGGCGCCGCAGTCGGCAAACTCCCCGGCCGACGGGCCCTGCTGCTTCAAGGAGAAGAAGCGCGTCCAGAGGTCGATCGAAGGCTTGACCCCCAGGTACCCCTCGCAGAGGATGACGAAGCCAGAGAGCTGGACGATGGCGCCGACGCCAAGATGATGCGGCTGGACCCCGAAGAACTCCAAGAACGCGCGGAAGAAGGAGCTCGCCGGCAGCCCGAACCCGTGCTCAAAGTGCATGAGGAAGACCACGCGCTCCTGCCCCTCGGGCCGAGGCCTCTGCTCACCCAGTGGCAGGCGAACGCTGACGTCCGTCTCCCATGGCAGGCGCCGTGCCGCCCGGAGTTGGGCGATGTCCTCGGAGGTGACGCTCGAGCCCATCCAGGATCCCGATGGCAGCGACATGATCAAAGGAAGAAGAAGAAGGAAGATGGACGGTGAAGGAGTTCTGCTCGGAGCAGCGGGCGCCGCAGTGCGTCGGTTGCAAGGAGCGGAGCGAGAGAAAAGGGACAGGAGGGCGTGAGCGAGAATAATGTCCGCCGCCCCCTGCCCCCCAATTTTTAACCCTCGGTTTGAACATGGGGAAGTGGGATCGTCTGCGCGCACCTGTTCCACTACCCCACAATAAGTGCGCATGTACGCGCGCGGTAATTACCCGAGGAAGAGCAAACGGCCCCCGGACGCCGCAATAAATCCACGCGCTTGGGCCAAGGGCGCGCGGCGGTGGGCCGCGGCACGCCGCCCGGTCCCTTCACACGCATGTCCTGTCAGGCCCCTCCGACTTCCGGGCACCACGTGGCGCCCGTGCGAAGCCTGAGGGATTGTCCTAAGATTCAGCGGACTTCTCGGTCCCCGCCACGGACGGAATGCCACGATCCGGTTTCCGAGCAAACCGGCACACAGTGGGTGTTGCCGGACCCGGCGCTCGCAGAATCCACCGTGCTTAAGGGGGAAACTGCGAAGGCCCACTCATCCGAAGACGGCGGACCTTCACAGCTTCGGGGACTACTGTCGGGGGGATGGACCCCGGGCAGGCAACGGAACCCGGATCCTCTTCAAAAACAACAGGGTTGGCACTGCCCCTCAATACCGGCACGCGCTTGGCCGGGTCGCTTGACCCGGCCAAGCCCCGCAAGCCGGCCAGACTAGCCGACCCGGTAAGACACGTCGACTCGGCCCCAACAACTAGCGCAAGACAGCCGAACCCGGCACAACCAAAGCCTCCTCAACAAGCCAGCACCACCCATGGCGTGCTACGCAATCCAGCCACGGGTCAACTCCCGTCCCATCCAGGTCGTATGATGGGACAAGACTTCAATCAACAATGACCGAGGTAACAGTGCCCCGCCCATGCCTCTGGTCAGCAGGAACATGGCAACAGTGCCCCTCACCTACCCGCTGACCAGGGCCGGCGTGGCTATAGTGCCCCCGCCTTCACCGCTGACAACAACAAGCGGCAACCTGACAAAGAGCACTGTACATGACTTGACTCGGCCATGCCCTGACGATCGACAAGACGGCGCACAGTCCCCCTAGGTATGCGGGGCCCGCACCTAGGGGAACCCGACGAACCACAAGCCCTCGGCGGGACCCAGCCCGGGTTCCCGGACACCGACAATACAAACCCACCGACTTGTAACGTAACCATTGTACCCCCGGGGGGTTGGACTATAAAACCCCCGGGAGCCCGCGATCGCAACACAACGCAACAGAGCAAGAGAAAAAGCAGAAGACACACACACACACACACCTAGTTAGCAACACCCCAGGAGAGGGAACTGCCTAAGCCTTGGCCAGCTTCCTTCCACCTCCATTCATACAGCTCCAGGAGAAACATTGTACTATCGATCATCCAACTACACTCGGCAGGACTAGGGGTATTATCACTCCGAGAGCCCCGAACCTGGGTATGTCCGGCGTCCCGCGCCCGCTCATGCCAACCTCGCCTCTGGAGTCCACCAGCGCCGTCGAGCCTCCTCCTCTATTTAGCCATCCCTTGGCATCTACCGTGCGCCCACCACAACCACGTTCGTTCCAAAAATCACGTTCTCGAAGGTTTCATTCTGTTTGGACTTCGTTTGATATTCTTTTTCTGCGAAACTCTGAAATAGGCAAAAAACAACAATCCTGGGCTGGGCCTCCGGTTAATAGGTTAGTCCCAAAAATAATATAAAAGTGTATAATAAAGCCCAATAATGTCCAAAATAGAATATAATATAGCATGGAACAATAAAAAATTATAGATACGTTGGAGACGTATCAAGCATCCCCAAGCTTAATACTTGCTCGTCCTCGAGTAGGTAAATGATAAAAACAGAATTTTTGATGTGGAATGCTACTTGGCATAATTTCAATGTAATTCTCTTAATTGTGGTATGAATATTCAGATCCGAAAGATTCAAGACAAAAGTTCAATATTGAAATAAAAATAATAATACTTTCAGCATACTAACTAAGCAATTATGTCTTTTCAAAATAACATGGCCAAAGAAAGTTATCCCTACAAAATCATATAGTCCGGCTACGCTCTATCTTCACCACACAAAGTATTTAAATCATGCACAACCCCGATGACAAGCCAAGCAATTATTTCATACTTTTGGTGTTCTCAAACTTTTTCAATCTTCACGCAATACATGAGCATGAGCCATGGACATAGCACTATATGTGGAATAGAATGGTGGTTGTGGAGAAGACAAAAAGGGAGAAGATAGTCTCACATCAACTAGGCATATTAACGGGCTATGGACATGCCCATTAATAGATATCAATGTGAGTGAGTAGGGATTTCCATGCAACAGATGCACTATAGCTATATATGAAAGCTCAACAAAAGGAACTAAGTGGGTGTGCATCCAACTCGCTTGCTCACGAAGACCTAGGGCATTTTGAGGAAGCCCATCATTGGAATATACAAGCCAAGTTCTATAATGAAAAATTCCCACTAGTATATGAAAGTGATATCATAGGAGACTCTCTATCATGAAGATCATGGTGCTACTTTGAAGCACAAGTGTGGTAAAAGGATAGTAGCATTGTCCCTTCTCTCTTTTTCTCTCATTTTTTTATTTGGGCCTTTTCTCTTTTTTTATGGCCTCTTTTTTTATTTAGTCTGGAGTCTCATCCCGACTTGTGGGGAAAGCATAGTCTCTGTCGGATGTGGGGTTCCGGCAAACCCTTAAAGTTCGAACACTGGGGTGCGCGCGAAGTCCTTCCCTCCTACCGATCTACGTTCTAGCTCGCTAAGATCTTGCAGACGAACTCGACGAAGTCACGACACAGAAAGACACGGGGTTTATACTGGTTCGGGCCACCGTTGTGGTGTAATACCCTACTCAAGTGTGGTGGTGGTGGATTGCCTCTTGGGCTGATGATGAACAGTACAAGGGAAGAATGACCTCCTGAGGTTGAGGTGTTCTTGTGCGTATGAACTTGTAGTGTGAGGATTCGATCCCTTCCTATGGTGGTGGCTAGCTCTACTTATACAGGCCCTGGTCCTCTTCCCAAATATCGAGTGGGAAGGGAGCCCACAATGGCGGTCTAATTTGAAGGGGGGCAGCTAGTACGTGCCATCCTGACAAAAGTAGTCTTCGCCTGCACAAAGCTCTTGTGGTGACGCCGTCCTGGGCTCCATGATGACCTCTGTCTTCCAGTCCATGGTCTTGGTATTGTTGCACCGAAATGGCAACCTTTGCCTGAGGCCTCGGTACTCCGCGGCTGCGCTTGCCTCCCTTGCACCAAAGATGAAACAAGGACGCTGCGCGCGCTGGCGCCCGCCTGGTGTCGATCGTCATGGCTCACATCATGAGAGGCTCGTGAGGTTCGCCTCGCCTTGATATCTCCACTCCTCACGAGCCTTCCTGACCAGGCCACTCCTGAGGAGGTCTTGCGTCGTCCGCCTCGCGAGGCTTGGCCCCTCGCGAGAGTCTTGGGTGCCTTGTTGGTGAAGATGGGTCGTACGGCCTGCTGGCTCCGCCACACCGTGGGCTGCAGGCAGGCAAGTCTGGTGACCCATGTCGGTGTTCTGGGAACGGGGGTCCCCATACTTGCCTGCTTGCGGCCCGCGGTGTGGCGGAGCCAGCAGGCCGTACGGCCCATCTTCACCAACAAGGCACCCAAGACCCTCGTGAGGGGCCAAGCCTAGCGAGGCGTACGACGCAAGACCTCCTCAGGAGTGGCCTACTCAGGCAGGCTCGCAAGGAGCGGACATCTCAAGGTGAGGCGAACCTCATGAGGCTCTCGTGACGTGAGCCATGACGATCGACACCAGGCGGGCGCCAGTGCGCGCAGCGTCCTTGTTTCCTCTTCGGTGCAAAGGAGGCAAGTGCAGCCGCGGAGTACCAAGGCCTCAGGCAAAGGTTGCCATTTTGGTGCAACAAGACCAAGACCAGGCGGACTACAAGGCGGAGGTCATCATGGAGCCCAAGACGGCGTCACCACCAGAGCCTTTCACAGGCGCAGACTACCTTTTGTCAGGATAGCTTGTACTAGCTGTCCCCCTTCAAATGAGCCCGCCATTGTTGGCTCCCTTCCCTCTCGATATTTGGGAAGAGGACCAGGGCCTCTATAAGTAGAGCTAGCCACCATAGTAGGGGCACGGACTCATCAGGCCCAGAGACACACAAGTTCATACGCACAAGAACACCTCAAACTCAGGAGGCTGATCTTCCCTTGTACTGTTCATCATCAGCCCAAGAGGCAATCCACCACCACCACACTGGAGTAGGGTATTACACCACAACGGTGGCCCGAACCAGTATAAACTCCGTGTCTATCTGTATTGCGAGTTCGTCGAGTTCGTCCGCAAGATCTTAGCGAGCTAGAGCGTAGATTGGTAGAAGGGAAAGACTTCGCGCGCACCCCAGTGTTCGAACCTTAAGGGTTAGCTGGAACCCCACATCCGACATTTGGCGCGCCAGGTAGGGGTGCACCATAGCTTCCTTTCCGTCAGTACGTCGCTCCGTCGTCTCCATGTCGGATGCTCGCCGTGCTCGAGCTGAGCGTCAGGCTGCACTAGCCGCCTGCGTCGCTCAGACGGCTCCCGTCGGCAGGCCACCTCGTCGTTCTCCGTCCCCTGCCGCCAACGCTGCCACCGCCCAGTGGGGAACGAGCAGAAGGCGTCCTTGCTGCATCCTTCAGTGCGGCAGGACAGCCGCACCGCTACTCCGTCACTCACCCCTGCTGGTTCTTCGTCCCACGTGCACCGCGCTCCCATGGAAGCACGGACCGCGCTCATCGCGGTGAACGAGCTCCTGCGTTACCGCCCCGTCGACGACCTCTATGAGGAGTGGCTCGACTGCGTTGCCGAGCTCGTTCGTGCCGCAGGGGGCTCTCCGACGCCGTCCCACTCTCTGCCTCCCCCTCAACCAGCCGCGGGCGACGGGGCTCATGGTGTGCCTCCACCGCCTCGACCCCAAGACGCTGCCTTGACACCAAGGTGCACGCCTCCGCGGCGTGATCCACCGCTCCTGGCGCCCACGCGTGAAGAAAGGAGCTGCCAAGAAATCCTACGGCCGCGAGAAGCTGCACCAGTGATCCCCGCGCCACCTCGTCAAGATCGCGTGCCGCCTGCAGTGGCGCAGCGCGGGCCTCGCCAAGACCAAGCTCCGCCACGGAAGCGGGCCCCAGCGACCCCGGCTGGCTGCCGCGCCTTCACCCTCGAATTGCGTAGTGTCACCTGGCCAGGCAAGTTCAAGCCAGATCAACCTCCTTGATACGACGGCACCGCCGACCCCACAGAGTTCCTGCAGCTCTATGAGATGAGCATCGAAGCGGCTAACAGCGACGAAAAAGTCATGGCGAACTGGTTTCCCATGGCTCTCAAGGATGGGGCCCGCTCCTGGCTCCTGAACCTGCAGCACAGCTCGATCTCCTCCTGGGACGAGATGCGCGACCGCTTCATCGCCAACTTCCAAGGTACTCGCGACCGCCCACCGGCCGCGGGCGATCTACGCCGGATCAAGCAACAGCCAGGAGAGACCCTCCAGAAGTACATCTAGCGCTTCAACAACACCCGCCTCAAGATCCCCAAGGTCATGGACGAAGCCATCATCTCCGCGTTCTCAGACGGCGTCCGTGACATCTAGATGAAGGAAGAGCTGGCTATCCATGAGGAGCTTTGCACATCTCAGGAGCTGTTCAACCTGGTGACCAAGTGCGCAAGAGCTGAGGAGGGGCGCCTCTCTCTTCTTGAGCTGCCACCTGCAGGAGTGGAGGAGAAGAAGGCCAAGGCCAAGGACGTGAAGCACAAAGAGGCAGTAGTGCTCGCAGCGGAGCCCGACACCAAGCGAGGCAGAGATCAGCCCGAGTCATCCAAGAACGGCCGTCCGTTCTGCGCCTTCCACAACCTGAACACCCACAGCACCAGCGACTGTCAAGAGCTCAGAGCCATATGGGAAGGACGCTTCGGTCGACGCCCTGAGCGCAACGACCGGGGCTACGGCCACGGAGGAGGACGTGGAGGCGGACGTTGGGACGACCGTGGCCTGCGCCAGGAGTGGCGCGACCGGCATCGTGAAGACCGCTGGCAGGACCAACCTCGTGAGGGCGCCTGGAGGGGCCCGCCTCATGAGGATCGCCCCCAAGGCAATGCCGGTCTTCCCCCGTTGCCGCCACCAAGAATGAACGACGACCACCACCAGGACGAGGGGGCTGGGGGCTTCCAGGAGCCGCGTGCGGTCTCTTGCATCTTGGGCGGTGCTCAGGCCCCAGCCTCTCAGCGCGTCTTCAAACAGTTCGCTCGCGAGGTGAACACGGCGCTCCCCAAGCTCGAGGCCACGCGCCCCTCAGGTGGTCCCAATGCGCCATCACCTTCAACTCAGCCGACCAGCTCAAGTGCGCAGCCACCGCTGGCACACTCCCTATGCTGTGCTCCCTAGTCATCAGCAATGTGCAACTCACCAAGACTCTCATCGACGGTGGCGCAGGGCTCAACGTCCTATCCGTCGACACGTTCAACAACCTCCAAGTGCCCTATGAGGAGCTCCAGCCAACCAAGCCTTTCTCAGGAGTGACTGACGGTTCCACCACACCGATAGGGCAAGTCAACCTACCTGTCACCTTCGGGGAGCGCAAGAACTACTGCACCGAGCTCATCGACTTCGACATCGTGCACATCCGCCTGCCGTACAATGCTATCCTCGGGTACCCAGCCCTGGCCAAGTTCATGGCAGTCACTCACCACGGCTACAACGTTCTCAAGATGCTAGGAAGCAGGGGAATCATCACGGTCCCATGTGAAGAAATGGATGCGGTGTGCTCCCTTGAGCGCGCCTTCCAAGCCACAGCAATTGACAACCCTGATAGCAGAAGCGAAGGCCCTCAGGAGACCATCCCCAAGAAGAAGCTGTCGCGCCGCGCAGGACCCCAAGAAGATGGTGTCGCGTCAGGAGCCACTTCAGGATCAGCGCCTGATCTAGGGGCGCCTCCCTCCACCGTATAGGAAAGCGCACCCGGCGCCTTCCTCGGGCAGGGCTCAGGGGCTCTCTTCTGGAGAGCCTTAGACCTTGCCAATCTCATGAGGGAGACGCTTGGGCACCACTTGGAAGCATGATTCACGGCACACTTTCCTCAGGAGAGCAAAGGGCGAGGAGTGCCCACCACCCAGGAGTTCATCACCGAGACCACCCAAGAGCTACAAGACGCAAGAGCCATGCCCGGCGACAGCCGCTCACCGAGCGCGGATCACCATCCAGGTGAGGCTGCTGAGCTGCGCGTCTGCATCAACATCCCAGGGCTCAACAGGGCCGCATCTCAGGAGCGCTTCTGGCCATCACGTGCGGGCTACTGTGAGGGTCCACCACACAGCTACGTTCGCATGCCCTTCGGCTTGCCGAGCATGGCGTCGGCCTATCAGCGCAACGTGTGGCAAGTCCTGGCGGCTCAGGAGGCCAGGTTCCACGCCATTCAGGAGGAGATGGGGACGGTCTCCTGGAAACCTCCCGAGCCCCCAGAGCTTCCCGAGGCTCAAGGTCCCGGTGGTTCATGAGGAGCCATTCCTTCAACGCGTGGCTTCAGCTGCACCAACTCTACTTCGTCTACAGGACTAGGTGACATCTTCCAAGTCCATTTAAGCTGGGAGCGCCCCACGGGCTGCATTATTCCCAGGCCACATGGGTCCGTCCCTGTGGCATGTATCCCATTTGCTATGTTTTTAGCTCACCTTGTTGGGGGCGCCCCTCGGGCTGCATCATCCCTAAGCCGCTCGGGCCAGACCAAGTGGCATGTATCTTCCTGCATTTATCCGAGTCGATCTATTCTTCATGCTTAACCTGCCAACTGCTATCACCTGCTCAGCTGCCGCCTGCTGCGGGTCTATTTATCCCATGCAACCCGCTTGCACGTTAAAAGGGGGGCTCCTGAGCATCGCGACTCAGGAGCTCTTACTGGCTCTCCAACCTTCACCCCTGGCCTTGACCACGATATCGCGACCTGGCATACCAGCAGCGACTGAGCTCGCTCGAGAGCCAGGACCTGAGGACGTAGAGTGCTTGCATTTAACCTCCTTGCAGGGACATACAGTCACCAAGACTCAAGACCAGGCGCAACCCGCCTTGAGGTAGGGCCTCGTGAGTCCCGCGCTGGCTCACGAGTGCCCAGATACACCTCGCAGCCCTGCCGTGCAAGCCATATGTTAGGGCGGGGTTGTACACGCCCCGGGGGCTCCTCCTGGAGGGGCCCCCCATACCACGCCCAAGTGGAAGCTCCATGCTCCGCGCTGGCTGTCGACACTGCCGAGGAGCGGCTATGCCCGTGCACAAGTGGAAGCACTATGCTCTGGCGCTGGTGATAAACAACTGAGGGCGACCCCACGGTCATGCCAACCTCAGGGAGCCCAGAGCTCAATGCCCAGTCTCACCACGACGCCTCCACTCGGGAGAGTTGCGCGAGGGGGCTGCGCTGGGGTCATGCCCAAGCACACGCCACCCAACCAGGTCCTCCGGACCTGGGCGTCGCGCGCCTCTCCCGAGGCCTCGGCGAGGGCAGGTATGGAAATTGTTTGAACGTCAAGGGGGACTCCTGAGCATCGCGACTCTGGAGCCTAACTGGTCACGTAGCCCCTCACTCCTTGGTCCGTCCTGGTCTCCGGTTGGCCCAATGGCGGTTGAGGTATGCGCGGGGCCGAGTTCTACCGACGTATAACATTAATTTATCCTCACGAACTCTCCCTGTATGTTGTTCGCACGTCAAGGGGGACTCCTGAGCATCGCGACTCAGGAGCCTAACTGGTCACGTAGCCCCTCACTATTTGGACCATCCTGGTCTCCGGTCGGCCCAATGCCGGTTGAGGTATGCGCGGGGCCTGGCACTGCCGACGCAAAACAAAGCAAATAGGAAGGAAAACACAATATCTCAAAGCAAATATTACAAGCATATTGTTCTCACAATGCCAAATGAAAAGTCTAAACGCCTCCACGACGCCTGATGTATGTCGCAGGAATGAAACGAGAAGAATAGCCGGAGGTCACTCCTGGATGTCACCATCGCCTGCGGAAGGTGCTTCCCCGTGGGCGACTGCTACCTCTTGAGCACTGCGTTGGTTTTCCCCGATGAGGAAGGGATGATGCAACAAAGTAGCGTAAGTATTTCCCTCAGTTTTTGAGAACCAAGGTATCAATCCAGTAGGAGGCTACGCACGAGTCCCTCGTACCTGCACAAAACAAATAAATCCTCGCAACCAACGCAAATAGGGGTTGTCAATCCCTATAAGGCCACTTACGAGAGTGAGATCTGATAGATATGATAATATAATATTTTTGGTATTTTTATGATAAAGATGCAAAGTAAAATAAAGGCAAAGTAAATAGCAAAGGAAATAACTAAGTAGTAGGAGATTAATATGATGAAGACAGACCCGGGGGCCATAGGTTTCACTAGTGGCTTCTCTCGAGAGCATAAGTATTCTACGGTGGGTGAACAAATTACTGTTGAGCAATTGAAAGAATTGAGCATAGTTATGAGAATATCTAGGTATGATCATGTATATAGGAATCACGTCCGAGACAAGTAGACCGACTCCTGCCTGCATCTACTACTATTACTCCACTCATCGACCGCTATCCAGCATGCATCTAGAGTATTAAGTTAAAAATAGAGTAACGCCTTAAGGAAGATGACATGATGTAGAGGGATAGACTCAGGCAATATGAAGAAAACCCCATCTTGTTATCCTCGATGGAAACAATACAATACGTGCCTTGCTGCCCCTACTGTCACCAGGAAAGGACACCGCAAGATTGAAACCAAAGCTAAGCACTTCTCCCATTGCAAGAAAGATCAATCTAGTAGGCCAAACCAAACTGATAATTCGAAGAGACTTGCAAGGATAACCAATCATACATAAAAGAATTCAGAGAAGATTCAAATATTATTCATAGATAGACTTGATCATAAACCCACAATTCATCGGTCTCAACAAACACACCGCAAAAAGAAGATTACATCGAATAGTTCTCCACAAGAGAGGGGGAGAACATTGTATTGAGATCCAAAATGAGAGAAGAATCCATCTAGCTACTAACTATGGACCCGTAGGTCTGAGGTAAACTACTCACATTTCATCGGAGGGGCTATGGTGTTGATGTAGAAGCCCTCCGTGATCGATGCCCCCTCCGGCGGAGCTCCGGAACAGGCCCCAAGATGGGATCTCGTGGATACAGAAAGTTGCGGCGGTGGAATTAGGTTTTTGGCTCTGTATCTAATCGTTTGGGGGTACCTAGGTATATATAGGAGGAAGGAGTACGTCGGGGGAGCAACAGGGGGCCCACGAGGGTGGAGGGCGCGCCTGGGGGGGGGGGGATAGGCGCGCCCCCTACCTCGTGGCCTCCTATTTTCTTTCTTGACGTAGGGTCCAAGTCTCCCGGGTCTTGTTCGTTGAGAAAATCACGTTCCCGAAGGTTTCATTCCATTTGATATTCCTTTTCTTCGAAACCCTAATATAGGCAAAAAAACAACAATTTCGGGCTGGGCCTCTGGTTAATAGGTTAGTCCCAAAAATAATATAAAAGTGGATAATAATGCCCAATAATGTCCAAAACAGTAGATAATACAGCATGGAGCAATGAAAAATTATAGATACATTGGAGACGTATCAAGCATCCCCAAGCTTAATTCCTGCTCATCATCGGGTAGGTAAATGATAAAAACAAAATTTTTGATGCGGAGTGCTACTTGGCATAATTTTAATGTAATTCTTCTCAATTGTGGTATGAATATTCAGATCCGAAAGATTCAAGACAAAAGTTCATATTGACATAAAAATAATAATACTTCAAGCATACTAACTAAGCAATTATGTCTTCTCAAAATAACATGGCTAAAGAATGTTATCCCTACAAAATCAAATAGTCTGGCTATGCTCTATCTTCACCACACAAAATATTTAAATCATGCACAACCCCAATGACAAGCCAAGCAATTGTTTCATACTTTTGACATTCTCAAAACTTTTTCAATCTTCACGCAATACATGACCGTGAGCCATGGATATAGCACTATAGGTGGAATAGAGTGGTGGTTGTGGAGAAGACAAAAAGGGAGAAGATAGTCTCACATCAACTAGGCGTATCAACGGGCTATGGAGATGCCCATCAATAGATATCAATGTGAGTGAGTAGGGATTGCCATGCAACGGATGCACTAGAGCTATAAGTATACGAAAGCTCAAAAAGAAAGTAAGTGGGTGTGCATCCAACTTGCTTGCTCATAAAGACCTAGGGCATTTTGAGGAAGCCCATCATAGGAATATACAAGCCAAGTTCTATAATGAAAGATTCCCACTAGTACATGAAAGTGATAACATGAGAGACTCTCTACTATAAAGATCATGGTGCTACTTTGAAGCACAAGTGTGGTAAAAGGATAGTAACATTGTCCCTTCTCTCTTTTTCTCTCATTTTTTTATTTGGGCCGTTTCTCCTTTTTTATGGCCTCTTTTCTTTCTCTCTTTTTTTCGTCCGGAGTCTCATCCCGACTTGTGGGGGAATCGTAGTCTCCATCATCCTTTCCTCACTGGGACAATGCTCTAATAATGATGATCATCACACTTTTATTTTTCTTACAACTTAACAACTACAACTCGATAACGGAATGGTGGAAAGTTGCATGTCAATATATCTCGGAATGACTATGGAAATGCCATAATAGGTTGGTATGGTGGCTGTTTTGAGGAAGGTACATGGTGGGTGTATGATACCGGCGAAAGGTGCGCGGTATTAGAGAGGCTAGCAAAGGTGGAAGGGTGAGAGTGAGTATAATCCATGGACTCAACATTAGTCATAAAGAACTCATATACTTATTGCAAAAATCTACAAGTTATCAAATCAAAGTATTACGCGCATGCTCCTAGGGGGATATATTGGTAGGAAAATACCATCGCTCGTCCCCGACCGCCACTCATAAGGAAGACAATCAATAAATAAATCATGCTCCGACTTCATGACATAACGGTTCACCATATGTGCATGCTACGGGAATCACAAGCTTCAACACAAGTATTTCTCAAATTCACAACTACTCAACTAGCATGACTTTAATATCACCATCTCCATATCTCAAAACAATTATCAAGTATCAAACTTATCATAGTATTCAACACACTCATAAGAGAATTTTTTTATTCTTGAATACCTAGCATATTTGGA
This sequence comes from Triticum urartu, assembly GCF_056163025.1. Classification (NCBI taxonomy): domain Eukaryota; kingdom Viridiplantae; phylum Streptophyta; class Magnoliopsida; order Poales; family Poaceae; genus Triticum; species Triticum urartu. The sequence goes on from NC_141873.1 coordinate 251,911,565, forward strand.
TTTTAAGCAAATTACCATGCTATCAAGACTCTCAAAATAATCTAAGTTTAGCATGAGAGATCAATAGTTTCTATAAAACAAATCCACCACCGTGCTCTAAAAGATATAAGTGAAGTACTAGAGCAAAATTATATAGCTCAAAAGATATAAGCGAAGCACATAGAGTATTCTAACAAATTCCAAATCATGTATGGCTCTCTCAAAAGGTGTGTACAGAAAGGATGATTGTGTTAAACTAAAAATCAAAGACTCAAATAATACAGGACGCTCCAAGAAAAACACATATCATGTGGCGAATAAAAATATAGCTCCAAGTAAAGTTACCGATAGAAGTAGACAAAAGAGGGGATGCCTTCCGGGGCATACCCAAGCTTTGGCTTTTAGGTGTCCTTAGATTATCTTGGGGGTGCCATGGGCATCCCCAAGCTTAGGCTCTTGCCACTCCTTGTTCCATAATCCATCAAATCTTTACCCAAAACTAGAAAACTTCACAACACAAAACTTAAAGTAGAAAATCTCGTGAGCTCCATTAGCGAAAGAAAATAAAAGACGACTTCAAGGTACTGTAATGAACTCATTCTTTATTTATATTGGTGTTATACCTACTGTATTACAACTTCTCTATGGTTTATAAACTATTTTACTAGCCATAGATTCATCAAAATAAGCAAACAACACACAAAAAACAGAATCTGTCAAAAACAGAATAGCCTATAGTAATCTGTAGCTAGAGCAAGATATGGAACCCCAAAAATTCTAAAATAAATTCCTGGACGTGAGAAATTTATCTATTAATCATCTTCAAAAATAATTAACTAAATATCACTTTCCAAATAAAAATGACAGCAGTTCTCGTGAGCGCTAAAGTCTCTGTTTTTTACAGCAAGTTCAACAAGACTTTCCCCAAGTCTTCCCAACGGTTCTACTTGGCACAAACACTAATTAAACACAAAATAACACAAACAAAACAGAGGCTATATAAATTATTTTTACTAAACAGGAGAAAAAAGCAAGGAATGAAAATAAAATTGGGTTGCCTGCCAACAAGCGCTATCGTTTAACGCCCCTAGCTAGGCATAACAAGCAAGAATAGATCTAGGTATTGCAATCTTTGGTGGGCAATTCTTCAATGAGGCATCTACCATCTTTAGCAATTTCTTTCTTTTTATTAATTATCAAACTTATAGGCACAACATCGAAAAATTCATTTGTAACAAATGATTCCTTAATGATAGCAAAAAGATTGGGATGAATACTTATAGATTTGAGATCCGCATTTTCCTTACTAGAGGATTCACCCTTATTTTTAGGAACATACATAAGCTTGGCAATTTTAGTGGGAGGACTTGGAGTATTCTTTACGGAAGAAAAAGCGGTTCCCAAGTTGCTGATAATACCCTCAAGTTTATCGATCCTAGTGGAATCGAGATTTATTTTCTCATTAACTATGGGTTCCTTTTCTTTAATATTTTTCAAAGTAACTCCTACTTTAGATCCATATTGAGAGATTCGGGTGTGGATCTTTTTATCCAAATTTTCAATTAACTCTACGGTAGCAACCTTAATTTCAATAATTTCAAGCCTTTGCATTACAGGCTCCAAAGTTAATATAGTTTCGTTAACCAAGAGAGGAGGTAAGCCAAATAAATCTAACATAGCATTATAAGAATCAAAAGTATGGCTACCCAAAAAGTTCCCTCCGGTAATAGTATCAAGAACATAATGGTGCCAAGGAGTAATGCCTACATAAAAATTGCGAAGAAGAACGGAAGTAGATTGCTTCCTAGTAGATCTATTTTGAGCATTGCAAATTCTATACCAATCATCTTTTAGATTTTCTCCCTCCCTTTGCTTAAAATTTAGAATTTCATTCTCAGGAGACAACGGAGAAGATAAGGGACTAGCCATAACGACAAGCAAACGAACTAACACACAAGCAAACAGAAAGCAAGCGGGCAAAAAGAGGCAAATATAGAAATAGAGGGAGGATAGAGAGAGAGGGCGAATAAAACGGCAAGGGTGAAGTGGGGGAGAGGAAAGCAAGAGGCAAATGACAAATAATGTAATGCGGGAGATAAGAGTATGTGATAGGTACTTGGTATGTTGACTTTTGCACAGACCTCCTCGGCAACGGCGCCAGCAATCCTTCTTGCCACCTCTTGAGCACTGCGTTGGTTTTCCTCGAAGAGGAAGGGATGATGCAGCAAAGTAGCGTAAGTATTTCCCTTAGTTTTTAAGAACCAAGGTATCAATCCAGTAGGAGGCTACGCGCGAGTCCCTCGTACCTGCACAAAACAAATAAATCCTCGCAACCAACGCAAATAGGGGTTGTCAATCCCTATAAGGCCACTTACGAGAGTGAGATCTGATATATATGATAATATAATATTTTTGGTATTTTTATGATAAAGATGCAAAGTAAAAGAAAGGCAAAGGAAATAAATAAGTAGTAGGAGATTAATATGATGATGATAGACCCGGGGCCATAGGTTTCACTAGTGGCTTCTCTCGAGAGCATAAGTATTCTACGGTGGGTGAACAAATTACCGTTGAGCAATTGACAGAATTGAGCATAGTTATGAGAATATCTAGGTATGATCATGTATATAGGCATCACGTCCGAGACAAGTAGACCGACTCCTGCCTGCATCTACTACTATTACTCCACTCATCGACCGCTATCCAGCATGAATCTAGAGTATTAAGTTAAAAATAGAGCAACGCCTTAAGCAAGGTGACATGATGTAGAGGGATAGACTCATGCAATATGAAGAAAACCCCATCTTGTTATCCTCGATGGCAACAATACAATACGTGCCTTGCTGCCCCTACTGTCACCGGGAAAGGACACCACAAGAGTGAACCCAAAGCTAAGCACTTCTCCCATTGCAAGAAAGATCAATCTAGTAGGCCAAACCAAACTGATAATTGGAAGAGACTTGCAAAGATAACCAATCATACATAAAATAATTTAGAGAAGATTCAAATATTATTCATAGATAGACTTGATCATAAACCCACAATTCATCGGTCTCAACAAACACACCGCAAAAAGAAGATTACATCGAATAGTTCTCCACAAGAGAGGGGGAGAACATTGTATTGAGATCCAAAAAGAGAGAACAAGCCATGTAGCTACTAACTATGGACACGTAGGTCTGAGGTAAAATACTCACACTTCATCGGAGGGGCTGTGGTGTTGATGTAGAAGCCCTCCGTGATCGATGCCCCCTCTGGCGGAGCTCTGGAATAGGCCCCAAGATGGGATCTCGTGGATACAGAAAGTTGCGGCGGTGGAATTAGGTTTTTGTCTCCGTATCTAATCGTTTGGGGGTACGTAGGTATATATAGGAGGAAGGAGTACGTCGGTGGAGCAACAGGGGGCCCACGACGGTGGAGGGCGCGCCGGCGGGGGTAGGCGTGCCCCCTACCTCATGGCCTCCTCTTTTCTTTATTGACGTAGGGTCCATGTCTCCCGGGTCTTGTTCATTGAGAAAATCACGTTCCCGAAGGTTTCATTCTGTTTGGACTCCGTTTGATATTCTTTTTCTTGGAAACCCTAAAATAGGCAAAAAAAACAACAATTCTAGGCTGGGCCTCCGGTTAATAGGTTGGTCCCAAAAATAATATAAAAGTGGATAATAAAGCCCAATAATGTCCAAAATAGTAGATAATATAGCATGGAGCAATCAAAAATTATAGATACATTGGAGACGTATCAGTGACGTTGTTCTCACCTTCACCGCCAGCCGCAGGACCCACGGCATCGCCAGACAGAGGATCGGAGACAAAGCCACGGAACTTCCCTAGCAAAGCCCCCACTTGACCTTGAATATCTGCGGCGGCGGCTTCGCAGAGGTCTTGAGCCACCGGCTCTAGCAGCTCGCCAAAGCGAGCGTTGGGGTCGCGGAGGTGCAGATGGCTGAGGACGCGAGTCAGTGTGGCTGAAGACAGAACATGAGCTTCTGCCTCCGCCATGGGACCGAGGCCCTCAACGACCTCCTTAAGTGCCTTCACCACGAGAGGAAGCAGCTGGGCGGAGCCGTCCTCGTCAGCGTCCAGCGGCCTCTCCAGGCCATGCTCGTAGAGCGTCCTCAGCGCCTTGGGAGATCTCTTCTCGAGGTCGGCGAAGGCCACACGGTCTTCGGCCAGGACTCGCGCCTTGGCGGCAAGATCGGCCTCCTTCGCCCCCATCTTCTGCTCCAACTCTTCCAACCGGGTGCGCTCGGCAGCCTGCTTCTTCCCCAGCTCCGCCAGCTCAGCATCACAGTTCTTGACGGCTTCCTCCCGGGCCTTCACCTCCTTCTCCTCTGCTTGGCGGCGGCGTACCTCCTCGGCATGCTTGTTACGTAGGCTCTGCAACTCGCCCTCCAGTGCTTGGCAGCGGTCACGGGCGGCCTTGGCATCTTTTAGCGCCACCTCACGATCGGCTGCAGCGCCGACGGCCCCTTCCTTCTCCCTCTTGGAAGCCGCAATAGCCTGGCCCAGAGCCGCGCGTACCGACAGGTCAGAATGAAGCCAGCCGGAGGCCAACTCTAGACGCCCGGCCACCAGGCGCGGGTCAGCGCTCAGGAGATCCGCCTGCACTTGGGTCATCTCTGAAAGGGCATGCTCCAAGATGCCAGCAGGAGCAGAAGGACCTGGAAGTGGAGATGCAGCAGGAGGAGGAAGCGACATCATCACCAGAGCTTAGGAGACCGCGGGTTCCGGAGCAGCTGGGACCCCATCAGCCGCGCCAAGTACCGGCACCTCCGGAGCCAGCGGGGCCATGGGGGCTGACTCTGCGCGGCAATGATCCTCTTGGCCCCGCGAGGACGACCAGGCTAGGGAGACACAGGCAATGTTGCCTCCTTGCTCTGCGGAGGGAGGCACAACCACCGTACCCTCCTTCCTCCTCTTCGCCGAAGATGTCGGCCTGATCAACCAAAGGCGAGCGTCGAGAAATAATAAGTACCAGCCGGGATAAAGCGAAGCTCGAGACACCTACCAATCCACCGCGAGGTACTCCACCCTCCGCTTGTGATGCTTGTGTCCTGACAACGTTGGGACCTGAGGAGCAGGCGTTCGGGCTCCGGTGGCGCCGTGTGTGAGGAGGCAGAACCGGATCCAGCCCCAGGAGGTGTTGGGGTGGAGGCGGTACCACGGTCCAGCAGCGACGACCTACCCTTCGTCGGGACGAGGGGTTGCTCCTTCCCTCCTAGTTAGGCGTCGGCCTTGGCATCATCAGGAAGGGCGCGGAGAATCTCGGCCTTGCTCGGAGGGGAGGTATCCCCCACCTCTTCCAGAGTTTCCTCCGAGTCCACCTCCTCTTCCCCCTCTCCGCAGGACTCGCCAGAAGACACCTCCGTCGGTTTTGGCACCGTAGGAGCTCCCGAAAACACCAGCGGCACCAGCCCGCGCGCATCAAAAGTCGGCCTGGAGGCGACGAACTCCTCCCGGTCCCTGCATTGGAACAGGGAAATGAAGGCGCTAGGCGGGTACTCTTGGTTGTCTCCAACTATGAGGCACAGGACGACATCCAGTTCGTCATCAGGCAGGTCCCTCGGCCTCAGGCGGGCCTTGTTTTCTCCTCCTTCAAGCTCCCAAAAGGGGCGCGCACGCCTGGAGCGGGGCAACCCACAACGTCAAGAACTCCCTCAGGAGCATCGCTCCCGTTATTTTGGCCGCCCTCGAATTGCCTGGCCTTAGGTCAGTCATCATCTACCCCAACATTGACGATGCCCGCTCGTCGACAAGCTCCGCCCTGGGCCACTCCTTGCCTTGCCAGGTTGCCTCCGTCGGCAACACCAGGCGTGGATGGATGAGCTTGGAGTCCACCATGACCCATTTGGATCGAATGTTGTCGGCCCTCTTCCTGGTGCTCGAGATCGAGTTGGCCTTGCCGGACGCAACGAAGTTGGAGCATCCAGAGATGTGACCCTCGCTGACGCGGAGGAAGAAGAAATGGCGCAGGAGCGCCACGGACGGCATCACACCCAGGTACGCCTCATAGTATTAGGCAAAGATGGACAAGAGGAGGACAGAGTTGGGATGGAGATGCAGCGCTTGCAGCCCATAGTGGTCGAGGACTTCATAAAAGAAATCAGAGAAGGGAGGGACCAACCCGACGTCAACGCTGTTCGAAAAGAAGGGAAAGAAGGTGCTCCCCTCAGGCTCCGGCTCGTCGGAGGCAAGCCGGAGCTCCGTCTTCCCCCACTCGTTGCTCTCTCCCGCCGTCAGCAGGCGCACGGAGTCAAGGCTCTTCTCCATGACAGTGGGCGCCTCAAGAGCGGGCTCGTACCAAGTAGGAGACGAGGAAGTCTTGACCTTGCGCGGCGCCATGGGCGGCAGATGCAGAGCAAGGCCGGAGCAGATCTGTAGGTAGTAGGCGACGAAGAAGCAATGAAGCAATGAAGGCAAGTGCCGCCCGCGCCAACCTTTTGTCAGGTCAAGCAGTTGCCAAGGCAGCATGGGGAAGCGGAGACGCCCACGTCCAATCAACCGCCGCGCGTCAACCGAGGCCGCAGGCTTTCGGGGGCCCGCGGTGCTCCGAACTTGACCCTTGGCTTTGCCATGAAGCCAAGTCCGAGCGCACCTTGGGCCCGGGGGCTACTATCGGTGTTTTGGGAACGGGGGTTCCTAGACTTGCCTGCCTGCGGCCCGCGGCATGGCGGAGCTAGCAGGCCGTACGACCCATCTTCACCAACAAGGCACCCAAGACCCTCACGAGGGGCCAAGCCTCGCAAGGCAGACGACGCAAGACCTCCTCAGGAGTGGCCTGGTCAAGGAGGCTCGCGAGGAGCAGAGATATCAAGGCGAGGCGAACCTCACGAGGCTCTCGTGACATGAGTCATGACGATCGACACCAGGCGGGCGCCAGTGCACGCAACGTCCTTGTTTCCTCTTCGGTGCAAAGGAGGCAAGCGCAGCCGCGGAGTACCGAGGCCTCAGGCAAAGGTTTCCATTTCGGTGCAAGAATACCAAGACCAGGCGGACGGCAAGGCGAAGGTCATCGTGGAGCCCAAGACGGCGTCACCACCAGAGCCTTTCACGGGCACAGACTACCTTTTGTCAGGATAGCTTGTACTAGTTGTCCCTCTTCAAATTAGCCCGCCATTATTGGCTCCCTTCCCGCTCGATATTTGGGAAGAGGACCAGTGCCTCTATAAGTAGAGCTAGACACCATAGTAGGGGCACGGACTCATCAGCCCCAGAGACACACAAGTTCATACGCACAAGAGCACCTCAACCTCAGGAGGCTGATCTTCCCGTGTACTGTTCATCATCAGCCCAAGAGGCAATCCACCACCACCACACTGGAGTAGGGTATTACACCATCACAGTGGCCCGAACCAGTATAAACCCTGTGTCTATCTGTGTTGCGAGTTCGTCGAGTTCGTCTGCAAGATCTTAGCGAGCTAGAGCATAGATTGGTAGAAGGGAAAGACTTCGCGCGCACCCCAGTGTTCGAACCTTAAGGGTTAGCCGGAACCCCACATCCGACAACCCCCGTTCCCAGAACGCCGACAGTAACCCCCGGGCCCAAGGTGTGCTCGGGCTTGGCTTTACGGCGAAGCCAAGGGTCAAGTTTGGAGCACCGCAGGCCCCCAAAGCCTACGGCCTCGGTTGACACGTGACAGTTGATTGGACGTGGGTGTCTCCGCTTCCCCATGCTGCCTCGGCGTCTGCACGACTTGACAAGTCCATGCGACATGCAAGGGAAACCATCATTACCTGCAATCGTGGGAGGTGCCAGTTGGCCTTCTTCCACTATAAATGGAGAGGGGGCGGAGCCCCCATTGCCTATCTCCTCCTCGATTGCTTGCTTCTTCCTCCTTGCTCCACTGCTTGCTCCAATGGCACCTATCAGAAGGTTCTCCACCGAAGAGAAGGGGAAAGCTCTCCGTGACGATCCGGGACCTCTTCTGCCGAAGAAGAGGTCGATCCATCGTCGTGATGAAGCGGCGATGCAAGTGGTGACGAGGCCTTGGTGCGAGCGGCCTCCTCCGGGGTATCCGCTACCCTGTAGGCCCAAGCCGAGGGCTCGGGAGGACGAAGCAACGAGCAGCGCCACATCCGGGGTCGCCGTGCCGTCCATGTTGCGGACTCCTCGTGCGAGTTGGTGCTTTGGGCACCGATGCATCCGAGCTCCTGGATCCGCTTCCTGCAGTTCTTCTCCGACGTGATGCCGCCAAGGGGGCCTCTAGAGCTCTGGCTGCAGCACGCCGACTGCAGTGCTCCAGCGACCGGAGTAAAGATCGAAGCGGTCCCCACTGACAAGATCTTCATGACTCGCGGCTGGGGCAAAGTCGCACGGGTCTGTCATGCGAGGGGCGCCTTGCGATCCACTTCGAGTATGACGGCGCCTCCACGCTCTTCTTCAAGGTCTTCGACGCCGAGGGCCGCCGCCTGGAGTGCTGCTCCGGAGAGGAGCGCGAGGCTGATGCGCGCTCTGCTCACGACCACTCCAGCAGCAGCAGCCCTTGGGAGTCTAGCAGCTCTCCTGAGCCCTACGAGACTCTGGAGACGAGCGGTGATAGCTACGTCCCCCCGAGCTCTCACCGTGCTCGGAGCACGGCTGCGGGGTCCGGCCGCCTCCGCCGCTGATCTGGATGGGGTTGGCGCCGGCCTCCCGTGGCCCACTGTTGATGATGGCGTCCGCCACGGAAGGATGTAGATAGGATCCCGCTTAGCATCAGCTTTTGTTTCCTGCGAAGAATCATGAATCACCCCATGGGGGCATGTAAGGATCTGCAATGCCTTTGTACTTATCTTCCTTGTTATGAAGATTTGTTGAACGCGTGTCCCGTTAAGGCTCGGTCCCCCCTTTCTTTCCTCGCGATAGCTTGTTGCTCTATGCTGACGGGTCCCGTTCCCAAGGCGGCTACAGCCGTCGCTAGTATGCCAGGTCACTATGCCGTGGTCAAGGCCAGGAGGTGCGTGGCCCGAGGTCTAGTAAGAGCCCCTGAGGCGCGATGCTTAGGAGGTCCCCCTTAGCGCCCAAGCGGCCATGCTAAGGAAGGAAAGGAAGATGACTTGGCCACAACAGGGTTGCGGCATGGTGTGAGCGACCACTAGGCCCAAATATTTAGCCGATCCGAGGGCGAGACTTATCTTGCTGACTTCGCGGTGATTCCCGATGTTGCGCTAGGGCTGCGCGCCAACTTACGCGACATATCTAGGTCGGTCCGTACGAGTTTTCCTTCTCCTGAGCTATTCTTAGTGCTCTACATCCTCAGGTCCCGGCCCTCAAGCGAGCCCAGCCGCCACTGGTATGCCAGGTCACGATGCCATGGTCAAGGCCAGGGGGTGAGGGCTGGAGAGCCAGTAAGAATTCCTGAGTCGCGATGCTCGGGAGCCCCCCTTTTAACACGCAAGCGAATCGCATGAGAGAAAAGGAGACTCGCGGTGCCGTCTGCTATCCTTCCCGCGGGGTCCCTGTGGACAGGCACAAGAAGAAACATGGTTTGCCGTTACTACCGCCTGCCTGCCGCTGGTTGGTCCAGATGAAGTGAAGTCACTGAGGGCCTGGTGAGGTGACGTGCACGGCGCGTGCCGCGAGCCAGAGCTCGACCACTCAGATTTGTCGGTCATGGCAGGGACGGACCCATGCACCAGCGCCGTGCCTGTGTAGTGGCCCCGAGGGAGGCGATGATCGAGCAGGTGATAACAGTTGGCAGGTGAAGCATGAAGAGCAGATCGACTTGGATAAATGCAGGAAGATACATGCCACTTGGTCTGGCCCGAGCAGCGTGGGGATGATGCAGCCCGAGGGGCGCCCCCAACAAGGTAAGCTAAAGGCATAGCAAAAGGGATACGTGCCACAGGGACGGACCCGTGTGGCCTGGGAATAATGCAGCCCGAGGAGCGCTCCCAGCTTAAATGAACTTGGAACATGTCACCTGGTTCTATAGACGAAGTAGAGTTGGTGTGGTTGAAGCCACGCGTTGAAGGAATGGCTCCTCATGAACCACCAGGGCCCTGAGCCTCAGGGGGCTCTCGGGGCTCAGGAGGTTTCCTGAAGTCGGTCCCCATCTCCTCCTGAATGGCGTGGAACCTGGCCTCCTGAGCCGCCAGGACTTTCCGCACGATGCGCTGATAGGCCGATGCCACACTCGGCAAGCCGGAGGGCATGCGAACGCAGCTGTGTGGTGGACCCTCACAGCGGCGCGCACGCGAAGGCTAGAAGCGCTCCTAAGATGCGGCCCTATTGAGCCCTGGGATGTCGATGCAGACGCGCAGCTCAGCACCCTCGCCTGGATGGTGAGCCGCGCTCGATGAGCGGCTGTCGCCGCGCATGGCTCTCGCGTCTTGTAGCTCTTGGGTGGTCTTGGTGATGAACTCCTGGGTGGTGGGCACTCCTCGCCCTATGCTCTCCTAAGGAAAGTGTGCCGTGATGCACGCTTCCAAGTGGTACCCAAGCGCCTCCCTCGTGAGGTTGGCAAGGTCTGAGGCTCTCCAGAAGAGAGCCCCCGAGCCCTACCCGAGGAGGGCGCCGGGCGCACTTTCCTATGCGGTGGAGGGAGGCGCCCCTGGAGTGGGCGCTGATCCTGACGAGGCTCCTGACACGACGCCATCTTCTTGGGGTCCTACACGGCGTGACTGCTTCTTCTTGGGGATGGTCTCTGGAGGGCCTTCACTTCTGCTGTCAGGGTTGTTGATTGCTGTGGCTTGGAAGGCGCGCTCAAGGGAGCACACCGCATCCCTTTCTTCACATGGGACCGTGATGATTCCCCCGCTTCCTAGCATCTTGAGGACGTTGTAGCCATGGTGAGTGACCGCCATGAACTTGGCCAGGGCTGGATACCCGAGGATGGCATTGTACGGCAGGCGGATGTGCACGACGTCAAAGTTGATGAGCTCGGTGCGGTAGTTCTTGCACTCCCCGAAGGTGACAGGCAGGCGGACTTGCCCTACAGGTATGGTGGAACCGTCAGTCACTCCTGAGAAAGGCTTGGTTGGCTGGAGCTGCTCATAGGGCACTTGGAGGTTGTCGAACATGTCGACGGACAGGACGTTGAGCCCTGCGCCGCCGTCGATGAGAGTCTTGGTGACTTGCACGTTGCCGATGACTGGGGAGCACAGCATAGGGAGTGTGCCAGCGGTGGCTGCGCACTTGAGCTGGTCGGCCGAGTTGAAGGTGATGGCGCACTGGGACCACTTGAGCGGGCGCGTGGCCTCGAGCTTGGGGAGCGCCGCGTTCACCTCACAAGCGAACTGTTTGAAGATGCGCTGAGAGGTTGGGGCCTGAGCACCGCCCAAGATGCAAGCGATCGCACACGGCTCCTGGAAGCCCCCAGCCCCCTCGTCCTGATGGTGGTCGTCGTTCCTTCTTGGTGGCGACAATGGGGGAAGACCGGCGTTGCCCTGGGGGCGATCCTCGCGAGGCGGGTCCCTCCAGGCGCCCTCGCGAGGTTGGTCCTGCCAGCAGTCCTCACGAGGCCGGTAACGCCACTCATGGCGCGGGCCACGGTCGTCCCAGCGTCCGCCTCCGCGTCCTCCTCCGCGGCCGTAGCCCCGGTCGTTGCGCTCAGGGCGTCGACCGAAGCGTCCATCTCGTATGGCTCTGAGCTCTTGACAGTCGCTGGTGTTATGGGTGTTCAGGTTGTGGAAGGCACGGAACGGACGGCCGTTCTTGGATGACTCGGGCTGATCTCTACCTCGCTTGGTGTCGGGCTCCGCTGTGAGCACCACTGCCTCTTTGTGCTTCACATCCTTGGCCTTGGCCTTCTTCTCCTCCACTACTGCAGCTAGCAGCTCAAGGAGAGAGAGGCGCCCCTCCTCGGCTCTTGCGCACTTGGTCGCCAGGTTGAACAGCTCCAGAGATGTGCAAAGCTCCTCATGGATAGCCAGCTCTTCCTTCATCTTGACATCGCGGACGCCGTCGAAAAACACGGAGATGATGGCCTCGTCCGTGACCTTGGGGATCTTGAGGCGTGTGTTGTTGAAGCGCTGGATGTACTTCTGGAGGGTCTCTCCTGGTTGTTGCTTGATGCGGCGTAGCTCGCCCGCGGCCGATGGGCGGTCACGAGTGCCCTGGAAATTGGCGACGAAGCAGTCGTGCATCTCGTCCTAGGAGGAGATCGAGCCGTTCTGCAGGTTCAGGAGCCAGGAGCGGGACCCATCCTTGAGAGCCATGGGAAACCAGTTCGCCATGACTTTTTCGTCGTTGTTGGCCTCTTCGATGCTCAACTCATAGAGGTGCAGGAACTCCGCGGGGTCGGCGGTGCCGTCGTATCGAGGAGGTACATCTGGCTTGAACTTGCCTGGCGAGGCGACGCTACGCAGTTCGGGGTGAAGGCACGGTAGCCAGCCGTGGTCGCCGGGGCCCATTTCTGAGGCGGAACTTGGTCTTGGCGAGGTCCGTGCTGCGCCACTGCTGGCTGCACGCGGTCTTGATGAGGTGGCACGGGGAGCGCCGGTGCAGCTTATCGTGGCCGCGGGATTTCTTGGCAGCTTCTTTCTTCATGCGCGGGCGCCGGGCGTGGTGGATCACGCCACGGAGGCGCACGCCTGGGTGCCAAGGCACCGTCTTGGGGTCGAGGCGGTGGGGGCATGCCATGAGCCCCGTCGCCCGCGGCTGGTTAAGGGGGAGGCAGAGAGTGGGACGGCGCCGGAGAGCCCCCTGCGGCACGAACGAGCTCGGCGACGCGGTAGAGCCACTCCTCATAGAGGTCATCGACGGGGCGGTAACGCGGGAGCTCGTTCGCCGCGAGGAGTTCGGCCCGTGCTTCCATGGGAGCACGGTGCGCGTGAGATGAAGAACCAGCAGGGGTGAGTGATGGAGTAGCGGTGCGGCCGTCCTGCCGCACCGAAGGATGCAGCAAGGACGCCTGCTGCTCGTTCCCCACCGAGCCGGTGGCAGCGTTGGCGGCGGGGGACGGAGAACAACGAGGTGGCCTGCCGACGGGAGCCGTCTGAGCGACGCGGGCGGCGAGTGCAGACCGACGCTCAGCTCGAGCACGGCGAGCGTCCGACATGGAGACGACGGCGCGACGGACTGACGGAAAGGAAGCTACGGTGCACCCCTACCCGGCGTGCCAAATGTCTGATGTGGGGTTCCGGCAAACCCTTAAGGTTCAAACACTAGGGTGCGCGCGAAGTCTTTCCCTCCTACCGATCTACGCTCTAGCTCGCTAAGATCTTGCATATGAACTCGATGAACTCACGACACAGAAAGACACGGGGTTTATACTGGTTCGGGCCACCGTTGTGGTGTAATACATTACTCCAGTGTGGTGGTGGTGGATTGCCTCTTGGGCTGATGATGAACAGTACAAGGGAAGAATGACCTCCTGAGGTTGAGGTGTTCTTGTGCATATGAACTTGTAGTGTGAGGATTCGATCCCTTCCTATGGTGGTGGCTAGCTCTACTTATACAGGCCCTGGTCCTCTTCCCAAATATCGAGTGGGAAGGGAGCCCACAATGGCGGTCTAATTTGAAGGGGGGCAGCTAGTACGTGCACCGAAATGGCAGTCCATGGTCTTAGTATTGTTGCACCGAAATGGCAACCTTTGCCTGAGGGCTCAGTACTCTACGGCTGCGCTTGCCTCCCTTGCACCAAAGAGGAATCAAGGACGCTGCGCGTGCTGGCGCCCGCATGGTGTCGATTGTCATGGCTCACGTCACGAGAGCCTCGTGAGGTTTGCCTCGCCTTGATATCTCCGCTCCTCGCGAGCCTGCCTGACCAGGCCACTCCCGAGGAGGTCTTGCGTCGTCCGCCTCGTGAGGCTTGGCCCCTCGCGAGGGTCTTGGGTGCCTTGTTGGTTCACCATACGTGTATGCTACGGGAATCACAAACTTCAACATAAGTATTTCTCAAATTTACAACTACTCAACTAGCATGACTCTAATATCACCATCTCCATATCTCAAAACAATTATCAAGTACCAAACTTCTCTTAGTATTCAGCACACTCATAAGAATTTTTTTACTAATCTTGAATGCCTAGCATATTAGGATTAATTTCCCAGTTTAAGTAAATTACCATGCTGTTTAAGACTATCAAAATAATATAAGTGAAGCATGAGATAATAATAGTATTCTAATAACTCAAAAGGTGTGTACAGCAAAGATGATTGTGGCAAACTAACAAATAAAGACTCAAATAATACATGACGCTCCAAGCAAAACACATATCATGTGGTGAATAAAAAAATAGCTCCAAGTAAAGTTACCGATGGAAGTAGACGAAAGAGGGGATGCCTTCCGGGGCATCCCCAAGCTTTGGCTTTTAGGTGTCCTTAGATTATCTTGGGGTGCCATGGGAATCCCCAAGCTTAGGCTCTTGCCACTCCTTGTTACATAATCCATCAAATCTTTCACCCAAAACTTGAAAATTTCACAACACAAAACTCAAAATAGAAAATGTCGTGAGCTCCGTTAGCGAGAGAAAACAAAAAACCACTTCAAGGTACTATAATGAACTCATTATTAATTTATATTGGTGTTAAACCTACTGTATTACAACTTCTCTATGGTTTATAAACTATTTTACTAGCCATAGATTCATCAAAATAAGCAAACAACACACGAAAAACAGAATCTGTCAAAAACAGAACAGTCTGTAGTAATCTGTAGCTAACGCAAACTTCTGGAACCCCAAAAATTCTAAAATAAATTGCTGGACGTGAGTAATTTATCTATTAATCATCTTAAAAAATAATTAACTAAATATCACTTTCCAAATAAAAATGGCAGCAATTCTTGTGAGCGCTAAAGTTTCTGTTTTTTATAGCAAGATCAAAAAGACTTTCCCCAAGTCTTCCCAACGGTTCTACTTGGCACAAACACTAATTAAACACAAAAAACACAACCAGAACAGAGGATATATAAATTATTTATTAATAAACAGGAGCAAAAAGCAAGTAATAAAAATAAAATCGAGTTGCCTCCCAATAATCGCTATCGTTTAACGCCCCTAGCTAGGCATAAAAGCAAAGATAGATCTAGGTATTCCCATCTTTGGTAGGCAATCCATAAGTGGCTCTCATAATAGATTCATATGGTAATTTAATTTTCTTTCTAGGGAAGTGTTCCATACCTTTCCTTAACGGAAATTGGAATCTAATATTCCTTTCCTTCATATCAATAATTGCACCAATCGTTCTAAGGAAAGGTCTACCAAGAATAATAGGACATAAAGGATTGCAATCTATGTCAAGAACAATAAAATCTATGGGTTTTCTTAATAGTGGAACCCGCAATAAGAACATCATTAATTCTTCCCATAGGTTTCTTAATAGTGGAACCCACAAGGTGCAAGTTTAAAGAGCAATCATCAAAATCACGGAAACCTAGCAAATCACACAAAGTCTTTGGAATCGTGAAAACACTAGCACCCAAATCACACAAAGCATAGCATTCATGATCTTTAATTTTAATTTCAATAGTAGGTTCCCACTCATCATAAAGTTTTCTAGGGATAGAAACTTCCAACTCAAGTTTTTCTTCATAAGATTGCATCAAAGCATTAACGATATGTTTAGTAAAAGCTTTATTTTGACTATAAGCATGTGGAGAATTTAGCACGGATTGTAACAAGCAAATACAATCTATCAAAGAGAAATTATCATAATTAAATTCCTTGAAATCCAAAATAGTGGGTTCATTGATATTTAAAGTTTTGACCTCTTCAATCCCACTTTTAACAAGTTTAGCATCAAGATCTAAAGACTCCGAATTTTTGGAACGCCTTCTAGGTAAAGGTGGATCATATTCAGTCCCATCATTATCAAGATTCACATTGCAAAACAAAGATTTAATAGGGGACACATCAATAACTTTTAGATCTTCATCTTTATTTTCATGGAAACTAGAAGAACACGCTTTCACAAAACAATCTTTCTTAGCATGCATCCTAGCGGTTCTTTCTTTGCACTCATCAATGTTAATTATCATGGCTTTGAGAGACTCATTGATATCATGCTTAGGTGGAATAGATCTAAGTTTCAAAGAATCAACATCAAGAGAAATTCTATCCATGTTCCTAGCCAATTCATCAATCTTAAGCAATTTTTCTTCAAGCAAAGCATTGAAATTCTTTTGCGAATTCATAAACTCCTTAACACTAGTCTCAAATTCAGAGGGAATCTTATTAAAATTTCCATAAGAATTGTTGTAGGAATTACCATAATTATTAGAGGAATTACTAGGATACGGCCTAGGATTAAAATTACCTCTATACGCATTGTTGTTGGTATTAGTAAAGTCACACAATTTGGTATTATCTTGAGCCATCGTGACAGGCAAGCAATCCAACACACAAGCACACAAGAAACGGGCAAAAGGAGGCAAATAGGGAAAGAGAAGGAGGACAGAGAGAGAGGGCAAATAAAACGGCAAGGGTGAAGTGGGGGAGAGGGAAACGAGAGGAAAATGGAAAATAATGTAATGCGGGAGATAAGGGTTTGTGATGGGTACTTGGTATGTTGACTTTTGCGTAGACTCCTCGGCAACGGCGCCAGAAATCCTTCGTGCTACCTCTTGAGCACTGCGTTGGTTTTCTCTTGAAGAGGAAAGGGTGAAGCAGCAAAGTAGCGTAAGTATTTCCCTCAGTTTTTGAGAACCAAGGTATCAATCCAGTAGGTGGCCACGCACGAGTCCCTCGCACCTACACAAACAAATAAAATCCTCGCAACCAACGCAATAAAGGGGTTGTCAATCCCTTCACGGTCACTTACGAAAGTGAGATCTGATAGATATGATAAGATAATATTTTTGGTGTTTTTATGATAAAGATGCAAAGTAAATAAAGCAAAATAAAAACGGTGCAAGAAATAGCTTGTTGATGGAAGATTAATATGATAGAAAATAGACCTGGGGGCCATAGGTTTCACTAGTGGCTTCTCTCGAGAGCATAAGTATTACGGTGGGTAAACAAATTACTGTTGAGCAATTGACAGAATTGAGCATAGTTATGAGAATATCTAGGTATGATCATGTATATAGGCATCACGTCTGAGACAAGTAGATCGACTCCTGCCTGCATCTACCACTATTACTCCACACATCGACCGCTATCCAGCATGCATCTAGCGTATTAAGTTCAAAAGAACAGAGTAACGCTTTAAGCAAGATGACATGATGTAGAGGGATAAACCCCATCTTGTTATCCTCGATGGCAACCATACAATACGTGCCTTGCTGCCCCTACTGTCACTGGGAAAGGACACCGCAAGATTGAACCCAAAGCTAAGCACTTCTCCCATTGCAAGAAAGATCAATCTAGTAGGACAAACCAAACTGATAGTTTGAAGAGACTTGCAAAGATAACCAATCATACATAAAAGAATTCAGAGAAGATTCAAATATTTTTCATAGATAAACTTGATCATAAACCCACAATTCATCGGTCTCAGCAAACACACCGCAAAATAAGATTACATCGAATAGATCTCCATAAGAGAGGGGGAGAACATTGTATTGAGATCCAAAAATAGAGAAGAACCATCTAGCTAATAACTATGGACTCGAAGGTCTGAGGTAAACTACTCGCACATCATCGTAGAGGCTATGCTGTTGATGTACAAGTCGTTCGTGATCGATGCCCCCTCCGGGAGCTCCGTAAAAGGCCCCAAGATGGGATCTCATGGGTACAGAAGGTTGTGGCGGTGGAATTAGGGTTTTGGCTCTGTATCTGGTAGTTTGGGGGTACGTAGATATATATAGGAGGAAGAAGTACGTCGGTGGAGCAACATGGGCCCCCTACCTCGTGCCTTCCTGGTTGCTTTCTTGACGTAGGGTCCAAGTCCTCTAGATCACATTCGTTCCAAAAATCACGTTCCCGAAGGTTTCATTCCGTTTGGACTCCATTTGATATTCTTTTTCTGCGAAACTCTGAAATAGGCAAAAAACAGCAATTCTGGGCTGGGCCTCCGGTTAATAGGTTAGTCCCAAAAAATAATATAAAAGTGTATAATAAAGCCCAATAATGTCCAAAATAGAATATAATATACAATGGAACAATCAAAAATTATAGTTACGTTGGAGACGTATCACTTACCTCGCTTAGGAGCCTTTACCTCCCAACCTTCGGAGGCGGCCCTTTTCTTACCATGGGGAGAAAGGATGTCAGCTTCTCCTTATCTTTTATCTTCGGAAGAGGGAACCTTAATCTCTCCGGACACAGTGTTTGGTGTACCTTCGGAATGAAGGCCACCTTTGGCCTTCCTGCTCTCCTCATTGTACTCTTTCATAGGCACCTGGAATGGTGCCGGGACCAGCATCCTTGTTAGCACAGGACTAGCTAAGTCTTTGGGTGTAGCGACCCGACCTCAGACGGTCAAGCCTCTGTGTATCCATGCCATCCTTGGATCGGTATGCTGGCACACACAGTACGCCAATGTATATATCAAAGTGCAATCACATGTATAAATAACGTAAAACTGATATATACCTCATAAGTCTCAGCGGAAACAAACAATCGGGTGTGGAGTCCCATCAACAACATCGGCAGGTTGAGTGTAGACCGTAACCCTGTACCGTACTCTTACTCGTTGGAAGAAACATATCTGCAACCTGAGACGTTGCAGCCGTGTAGGTCAGTACATTGAATGTACCGGCAAGATCACTGTAAGAAAACAATTGATAAACTATACTATATGCAATATGGCTTTGTGGCTCTGTATCTGAGTTTTGTTTGCACAAAAGCTGGTTTTATTTTCCCTACATCAAAGGAATTAACCGGAGTCAGTGCTATGGAGTTTTCTATCATGACATGGTTCCGCCAACCGATGTCTCATAGCCCAACTCATCATAAGTTGCCCACAATTAAGTTATCAGTCCGGTGTTGAGAGTTTCGAGATAGATCCAAGTCTAGAGGCTCAAATTGTCCGTAACTGGGGACACGGCTAATCGATTAGGTTTTAACCCTGTACAGAGGTTTTTACACTTTACCCGCAAGATTCGATCCCTCTTTTTACGTTCCCGCACTTCAGGTTGTTTGAGAACAAGATGACCGAAACATGGTCTTCCGAAGAGTTCCTCTGACCACTGTCCGGTGCTCATCCAATACTACCGTAGTTCTACATATGCTAGCACCATCCCAGCCAGAGTCACAACTAAGCTCAACCAAGCCAGAGCCCATAGTGACTTGCGGTTGCACAGGTAAGCATCCGGGCATGAAGTATTCTTCTGTCTCTTTGAGTCTGGGTGAAGCTTTCCGCAAGATGTCATGGCGCTTCTCCATGCATTCCGGCCAACCACTGGTTTCTCCAGGGTGCCCGTCAACCGTCCTTCACCCAGTAGTGTGTATTGAATTCTTGTCTCGAGTCTCGAAATCTTGAGGAATCCTGAAGATGCAGTCCTTGTCGATGCCATCATGAAGTTCTCGCCATTGACGTAGAGTCCTCCTTCTTCACACCACTCTCATGCACTCATACCAAACCCCGTCTACTATAGCATAGCATTAAAACTATATAACGTCCCGGGCTTGATAACAGGGAGATGGGTTCCTACCTCATGCATTCTACTCAACTACAAGAAATCAATATCACTACTGGAGGGATTACTGAAAAGGTGCTACTATATGAAAATAAAACATAGGTATGAAAAACATGGTCAAAGTGAACTTGCCTGGTAAGTTGAAGAAGATAAATATGCTCTCAAAATTAATGACTTGTAGAACTATTCGTCACTCCGTTGGAATCTATATAATCAAACGTAGTATTCACATAAGCAATAAATTCTAGCAATCAATACTATCAATAAAAAATAACACCCAACTAAATAAAATAAATAAAGAAAATAATAATGAAATCAAAGAAGACCAAAATAAATATCCAAAGAAAACTTTAAGGAAAACTAGGGAAAACCAACACACTATCAACCAATAACTTTCATAACCACACTAAATTAATCTAAACAATTTCTTAACAGAAAATAAAATCTATTTCCATTAAAACAACATAATTAAATTATCTAAAATAATTTCTAGCAACAATAACTACAATACTAGTTATTACATACACTATATACTAGTTATGCTAAACTGAAATCCTAAACAGTAGCAAAACTAATAAAAATAATTTCTAAAATTATGTAATGAAGTCTAACATATGTATATTTCAATCAACAAAACTTTGCGAAAAGAATTAATTAAATCTAAACAAAACTTACTAAGTTACAAGCAAAAACAAAACTACATAGAAAACACTACTGTTTTTCGCTAAAACCCTAATTTAAATAAATTAAAAATAAATCACTATAATCTACTAGATAGGCAAAAGTCCTAGTGACTAGGAGCAAAAAGAATCAACTTAAAATATACATTCAAACTCAAGTTATGGCCAAAATAGTGTTTGAGGCAAATTCATGCAAATTCAAACTACAACTACTCAAAATTGAAATCCAAGTACACAACCAGAAACTTCAACAAATTTGTGACACAGTGCAAAAAGAATCAATCAATTTGGATCTAAAACATAAAAGTTATAAGCAATATGAAATCAGAACTATTCTGTTTTTAAAACAGAAACGAAAAAAAACTAAACGAGTTAACGGGCCGAACAGTGAGCGTTTTAAAACTAACCAGCGCCTAAGTGTTTAATAAACCGATGCGTGTGTGTTAAAAAAATAATAAACCAGCGAGCCGGTTCGATCTAAACCCAAAAAACCGGTTCACTAAAAAACCCTACCATTTCGTTAGATCTAATCTAGCGCGTTAAAAACAGATCGGACAGCGGCGATGGCTTACAGCGGAGGAAGAGCAGCTCCGGTAAGGCTTCGATGACGGCCGCGGCTCAGGGTCAATGCAGGCAATGTCTCCCGTGGGTTTCCGGCGGCGGGGAGAGCTCCGTTCCACGCGGAAGACGACGGCGATCACGGGGGTGGTCGGTGGAGAGCTCGGGGATGACGGAGTCGAGCAGGGCGAGATCGACGGCGGCGGTGGCAGCTCGAGTGTCGTCGGGGAGGGGGCTCTGGTGGGTTTAGGGCTCGGGAGAGTGCGCGGGGAGGTGCGGTGGAGTGAAGGGGATGCGGTGGTGGGTTCAGGCGGCGATGAGGTGGTCGTAGAGGAGAGCTAGGGCGATAATGGCGCGCGTCGGCGCTCAAGTTCCGGCGAGGAATCGGGGAGGCAGCGGAGGTTCTTGATGCGAGGAAAGGAGGGGAATGGGTCGAGGGAGTGGGGTATTTATAGGGGGAGGAGTTCTTGGAGGAGGGGGTGAGTCGGGGAGAGGATCCCGAGGATCACGGGATTCGGCGGCGCGGCCGGTGCGATCTGGCTCGGGCGGGGCTTGCGGAGGAAGAAGACGACGCGGGCCCCGCTGTCAGCGAGTGCGGGAAGGAGGGAGAGGTGCGGGCGACCGGTGGGGAGGGGTTTCGGGCACGTGCGCGGGCTGGACCGTTGTGGGCCGCGGCGGAGGGAGAGAGGGATGGGCCTCAGGCTGGGCACTGCTGGCTTCGGCCGTTCTTTTTTTAAATATATATATATATATATATATATATATAAGCACACACAAAAAAATAAAGGAAAAACAATAAGAATTTTATATAGACATATTATATACCAAAATTTTCAGAATAAAATTTCCTAAAACATGAAGACATTTTCAGAGGCAAATAAAATCTACAAAAATTTAAATAAAGCAAATAGTGGTATTGTTGCATTAAAACCCAACAAAAATCATTTTTAAAATACCAAAATGATTTCAAAATTATTTTCTCCTAATTTTCCATTGAAGGGAATCATTTTACCCTTATTTCCATTTATTTAATTTTAGGAGAAAAATAATTTGATTAAAAGTCAAAATACTCCTAAATGGTTTTGAAATTGAAATTCAAGCCACTACCAAATATTTTCTGTTTTTTCCTCATTCAAATATATTTCAAATTTGCCCCTGGTTTGGAGTGTCATATTACTCCTCTCTTTATTTTGCAATGGGTCTGAGTAATTTGAAACTATTCAAATGGGAGGGATTCCAAATGGAATTTCAAAAGTGGTTTAACTCCCCACTCTTTTCATTTAAACTTTGGAGAAGTCATTTCATCTCCTCTCTTGAAAGTCCTTGAGTGGCATGAAGTTTGCATTACTTTCAAATGAGGTTTCAAATCATTTCAGATGGAAACACTTTTGGGAAAGACCTTTTATTCCCTCTCATTCAACTTTCAAAAAGTTTTAAATTGCACTCAATTTCACCCAATCATTCACACGACAATCAAACAAACAATCAAAACTATTAATTTAATATAACATTCCAAAATTTAGAATTTTGGGATGTTACAAACCTACCACACTTAAAATGAATCTCGTCCTCGAGATTCGAAGAGGCTAGCAAGAAAAGGTTAGGGATTGGGGGTCTTCTAGCAAATATTTTGGTTGGAAGGGTCTAGTGTGCTACCACACTTAAAAGCATGGGTATGGTTCAGACAAAACTCATGTACTACATCCTTTTGGGTTGCTGGTGTCGGTGTTCTCATATACTCCGAAATAGCTCTTTCACGGGTGCTCTTCCGGTCGGGGCATAACCTTTTCCTCAAAGACGTGTCCTTTTATCCTGGTGACGTTCTTCCGAGTCTGGGTCTTCTTAGCTGACTGGTTTGTTGCCAATACTAAATAACTATCGAAATTCTCATGGTGGTCAACCATGTATGGTTTCTCCTGCAGAAAAATGGGTTTGGTTGAATCTCACCGTATATCCTACGATTGGCAACGGGTGCCTGGTACATGGATCAACCATCCTACCATTCTATGGTTTTATGGCTTGACGTGTCGACACTCTTCTAAGGTTTTCAAGGCTCTCTAATTTTCCATCGACATATGATAGTTCATGATAGAAGTCTCCGGTATGGGGGCCAATCCATCCCGTACTTGAACCATTACTACATATGCAGACATCGAATCACGTATTCTAACACCTGGGCATACTCACAAGCATTGCAGAATTTCTCTTGTCGATGAACTGAGTTCGAATAAATCCATTGTTTCTGCAAGCTGAACAAGACATCTAACGTTTCTTCACATCTCTCGGGTTTTCGTATCCTCCTAAAAATGTCGGCTGATTAACTCAGAGTTTTCCTCCAAAATATCTTCCTTCAGCAAGAGTGTGCTTGCTTCTTATTAACTCCTGGGCCTGTGGGTTATGGCCCACTTCAACTCTTGTACAATTTTAACCCATCCTTTTGAGGATTATCATTCCATATTCCAACATTACATCTCCTTTAAATCCAATAGTAGTTCTTCCTTCATACCCTTGTGGTGACGATCATACAAAACTCCAACTTATTTGGTCCAGCTCCCTTCTATGGACCGTCATGAATAACACATTTCTTTCTTCATTGATCTTGTGGCTTTACGGAGTACTACCACACCTAAAATGAAATGCACTAGTTTATCCATAAATCATATTATTTTCATATCAAATCTTTTATCACATCCTTAACCATTTTTCGTAAATCCAACTTCCAAAAAGTACTGTATTACAAATGCTGCCACCCACATGGTTTGGTATGGTCAGACATTACTTCCAACTTTATTCATTCTCCTCCTTGAGGATTCTTCAGTCCCACTGGAATTGTGCGACATGCGCCTTGAAATCTTCAATCTTCTATTTCATCGTAGTGGCCTTGAGCTTCATCTCCATCATCTCTGCATGCACTTCTCTTAGGTATTCCTGAGTATAATGGAGTCTTGCTTCAAGTATTTCTCCGATCTGGCGTATGGCTTCCATGGCTGCTTCACGAACAGCATCAAAGAAAGTTGCTTGTGGTACACGTGAGATGAAAAAGTACTGCCCCATCGTCATTGGGCAAACTCCTTTCATTACGATGGAGGTGTACCTCCACATACCAAAGTTCCACTCCCTTTTGCATGAAGGGGTGGCCTTTGTAGACTGCATCTCCTTCAAGGTGAATATGCTTCATCATGTCCTTCAGGATCTTCGGGTAATCATGATCACTTGTTAGGGTCATGATCGTTTCTGGGCCCTTAAGGAAAGACTCATAAAGGGTCGTCATCTGCAGTTGTAAAACAAAAATGGTGCTCATAATAAGGTACATATCTCCTTGGGTACACATTCATATCATCCAAACAAAACTTCAAACTCAATTTCCAACATCCAGTTTATGCATCACAACTCATTTTCTTCCATGTTCACCTAGAATATTAATTTCCAAGATAAAACATAACAACTCCTTAAAGCCTTTCAGCATATGACATATCAACTTTATTGAGTCATGAATTATTACAATCTCTGAGTAATCTATTACATAACTCAACCCCGCATTCTCATGAAAACGTGTTTTCCATACTACCCTTATTACAGATATCAACATCTCCACTACTCAGCTCCAGCTTTCTCATGATTTGTACAATGCCTAGCAAAATGTCCTGCTTCCTTGCAACGAAAACAAATAACTTCCGGCATGTCTCGAGGCTTCTTGGTGATGGTGCCTGCTCCTTGAGTTCCTTGCTTCCTTTTGAGACAATCATTGGCATAATGCCCGACGTCCTTACATTCAAAACAGGTAATATGACTCTTGTGCCTCTTTGTAGAAATTGGGTTGTTTTGAGGGTGTCTTTGTTTTCTCTTCCTGGTTTTGTTCGTTCTGATCAAACGTTCTATTCCCCGTGGATCAAACTCCACTGCTTCTGTCGGGAAGTATCCTAGATACTCTTTTCTTTCCTTGGTGCAATACTGTGAAAAATGTCCTTCTTCTCCACATGAATAACAGGCATTGGAGTAAAATCTATTGAGGCTTTCTCCATCAGGGACTTCAACACTTTCCTTAATCACAGGTTCTTTCATAACTTCTCGTAGGGCTTCTTTCATTCCTTCTTCCTGCTTCTGAATAGTTTGTTGCACCATGGGGTAAATGTGACACTGAGTTGGGTAGTGGGTGGTTCCTTCACACAAGAAACAAGTCACCTGACTAGTTGGGCATTCCTCAGCTGGGTGTTTCTCCTCACAATGAGGGCATCCATCCTTGTGTTCCTCCTGGGTGTGTCCTATTTCTCCGCAAATCTTGCAGGCACAAGGTTTATTTCTTGGGGTATCATGGTGCTTCCGGATAAGACGGGATCTTGTCAGAGTCCTCTTGAATTCTTCCCAATTCCTTGCTCCATTCCATCCCTGTATAGCTTGATGCATCTACCACCATGTTGCAACACTTCCTTCAAAGTACTGAAGAGCGTACGATACTGCGTTCTTCCTTGAAATCAAATTGCTCCCGAAGTGATTCTCCATGTTCTGAATCCATAGCTCTGCTTCCGGCTGGGTTTTTGGTCCAGAGAATACCAGTCCAACTTCATTCATCATCTACTGGGTCCAAAAGTTTTAGGATGAGATAAGAGAGAGATGGGAAGGGATACACACAATACAAACAATAGTTTTGAAGAAACAAGTTTTATTTTGTGGCTGTCGGAAAAACATCAAACAAATGATAGCTCAGAAATCGTCGCATCTAACGTAAGTGTATAACAGGGGTTTGGTCCTCTAACGGTCAAATAATTCTTCTGATTCTTCAAGACATCGGAGTCTTCAACTGCTATAGCTTCAACTCTTCTAATGCATGGTCAAATCCTGTTTACTCTGAAATGTTCATCGGTTGTCCGATATCTTGTCCTTCTTGGAGCAGCTGCAGTTGATCCTCCGTGTGGTCAAAAGGGAAAGGGGTATATTCTAACTATTTGAGGTAAGATAGGATATTTTTATAAAATCATAAAAGATAAGAAGTAAGGGATGTTTTTGTTGAAAAGAAAGTTTTAGAGATTTTGTTGTCCTGGGGGCTTTCCGATTTCTAGGGTCACGTCCTACAGTCAACATGTGCTTTGATACCATATCTGTAGCGAGCCGACCTCAGACGGTCAAGCCTCTGTGTATCCGTGCCATCCATGGATCCGTATGCTGGCACGCACAGTACGTCAATGTATATATCAAAGTTCAATCACATGTATAAATAACGTAAAACTGATATATACCCCATAAGTCTCAGCGGAAACAAACAATCAGGTGTGGAGTCCCATCAACGCCATCGGCAGGTTGAGTGTAGACCGTAACCCTGTACCTGTACTCTTACTCGTCGGAAGAAACATATCTGCAACATGAGACGTTGCAGCCGTGTAGGTCAGTACATTGAATGTACCGGCAAGATCACTGTAAGAAAACAATTGATAAACTATACTATATGCAATATGGCTTTGTGGCTCTGTATATGAGTTTTGTTTGCATAAAAGCTGGTTTTATTTTCCCTACAACAAAGGAATTAACCGGAGTCTGTACTACGGAGTTTTCTATCATGACATGGTTCCTCCAACCGATGTCTCATAGCCCAACTCATCATAAGTTGCCCACAATTAAGTTATCAGTCCGGTGTTGAGAGTTCTGAGATAGATCCAAGTCCAGAGGCTCAAATTGTCCGTAACCAGGGACACGGCTAATCGATTAGGTTTTAACCCTCTGTAGAGGTTTGTACACTTTACCCACAAGATTCGATACCTCTTTTTATGTTCCCGCACTTCAGGGTGTTTGAGAACAAGCTGACCCAAACATGGTCTTCCGAAGAGTTCCTCTGACCACTGTCCGGTGCTCATCCAATCCTACCGTAGTTCTACACCTGCTAGCACCGTCCCAGCCAGAGTCACAACTAAGGTCAACAAAGCCAGAGCCCATAGTGACTTGCGGTTGCACAGGTAAGCTTCCGGGCATGAAGTATTCTTCCGTCTCTTTGAGTCTGGGTGAAGCTTTCCGCAAGATGTCATGGCGCTTCTCCATGCATCCCGGCCAACCACTGGTTTCTGTAGGGTGCCCGTCAACCGTCCTTCACCCAGTAGTGTGTATTGAATTCTTGTCTCGAGTCTCGAAATCTTGAGGAGTCCTGAAGATGCAGTCCTTGCCGATGCCATCATGAAGTTCTCGCCATTGACGTAGAGTCCTCCTTCTTCACACCACTCTCATGCACTCATACCAAACCCCGTCTAGTATAGCATAACATTAAAACTATATAACGTCCCGGGCTAACAGGGAGATGGGTTCCTACCTCATGCATTCTACTCAACTACAAGACATCAATATCACTACAGGAGGGATTACTGAAAAGGTGCTACTACATGCAAATAAAACATAGGTATGAAAAACATGGTCAAAGTGAACTTGCCTGGTAAGTTGATGAAGATAAATACGCTCTCAAAATTAATGACTTGTAGAACTATTCGTCACTCCGTTGGAATCTATATAATCAAACGTAGTATTCACATAAGCAATCAATTCTAGCAATCAATGCTATCAAACAAAAATAACACCCAACTAAATAAAATAAATAAAGAAAACAATAATGAAATCAAAGAAGACCAAAATAAATATCCAAAGAAAACTTTAAAGAAAACTAGGGAAAACCAACACACTATCAACCAATAACTTTCATAACCACACTAAATTAATCTAAACAATTTCTTAACAGAAAATAAAATCTATTTCCATTAAAACAACATAAATAAATTATCTAAAATAATTTCTAGCAACAATAACTACAATACTAGCTATTACATACACTATATACTAGTTATGCTAAACTGAAATCCTAAATAGTAGCAAAACTAATAAAAATAATTTCTAAAATTATGTACTGAAGTCTAACATATGTATTGCGAAAATAATTAATTAAATCTAAACAAAACTTACTAAGTTACAAGCAAAACAAAACTACATAGAAAACACTACTGTTTTTCGCTAAAACCCTAATTTAAATAAATTAAAAATAAATCACTATAATTTACTGGATAGGAAAAAGTCCTAGTGACCAGGAGCAAAAAGAATCAACTTAAAATATACTTTCAAACTCAAGTTATGGCCAAAATAGTGTTTGAGACAAATTCATGCAAATTCAAACTACAACTACTCAAAAGTGAAATCCAAGTACACAAACAGAAACTTCAACAAATTTGTGACACTGTGAAAAAAGAATCAATCAATTTGGATCTAAAACATAAAAGTTATAAGCAATATGAAATCAGAACTATTCTGTTTTTAAAACAGAAACGAAAAAAACTAAACGAGTTAACGGGCCGAACAGTGAGCGTTTTAAAACTAACCAGCGCCTAAGCGTTTAATAGACCAATGCATGTGTGTTAAAAAAATAAAATAAACCGGCAAGCCGGTTCGATCTAAACCCAAAAAAATGGTTCACTAAACAAAAACCTACTGCTTCGTTAGATCTAATGTAGCGCGTTAAAAGCAAATCAGATGGCGGCGATGGCTTACAGCGGAGGAAGAGTAGCTCCGGCGAGGCTCCGGCGACGGCCGCGGCTCAGGGTCGATGCAGGCGACATCTCCCGTGGGTCTCCGGCGCCGGGGAGAGCTCCATTCGACGCGGAAGACGACGGCGATCACGGGGGTGGTCGGTGGAGAGCTCGGGGACGACGGAGTCGAGCAGGGCGAGATCGACGGCGGCGGTGGCAGCTCGGGTGTCGTCGAGGAGGGGGCTCCGGTGGGTTTTGGTCTCGGGAGAGTGCGTGGGGAGGTTCGGTGGAGTGAAGGGGATGCGATGGTGGGTTCACGTGGCGATGAGGTGGTCGTAGAGGAGAGCTAGGGCGATAATGGCGCACGGCGGCGCTCGGGTTCCGGCAAGGAATCGGGGAGGCAGCGGAGGTTCTTGGTGCGGGGAAAGGAGGGGAATGGGTCGAGGGAGAGGGGTATTTATAGGGGGAGGAGTTCTTGGAGGAGGGGTGAGTCGGGGAGAGGATCCCGAGGATCACGGGATTCGGCGGTGCGGCCGGTGCGATCTGGCTCGGGCGGGGCGTGCAGAGGAAGAAGATGACGCGGGCCCCGCTGTCAGCGAGTGCGGGAACGAGGGAGAGGTGCGGGCGACTGGTGGGGAGGGGTTTCGGGCACGTGCGCAGGTTGGACCGCTGTGGGCCGCGGCGGAGGGAGAGAGAGATGGGCCTCAGGCTGGGGTGCTGGCTTCGGCCGTTCTTTTTTTAAATATATATATATATATATATATATATATATATATATATATAAGCACACACAAGAAAATAAAGGAAATAAATAAGAATTTTATATAGACATATTATATACCAAAATTTTCAGAATAAAATTTCCTAAAACACGAACACATTTTGAGAGGAAAATAAAATCTACAAAAATTCAAATAAAGCAAATAGTGGTACTGTTGCATTAAAACCCAACAAAAATCATTTTTAAAATACCAAAATGACTTCAAAATTATTTTCTCCTAATTTTCCATTGAAGGGAATCATTTTACCCTTATTTCCATTTATTTAATTTTAGGAGAAAAATAATTTGATTAAAAGTCTAAATACTCCTACATGGTTTTGAAATTGAAATTCAAGCCACTACCAAATCTTTTCTGTTTTTTCACTACTAGGGAAAAGGCTAGCAGCAGCGCGGGTTTTAGGCCTATCAGCAGCGCGGGTGCCCACGCTACCAATAAGGCGCTACAGCTAACTCTTAGTAGTAGCGTTGCCTGTACCCGCGCTACCACTATTAACTATAGCAGCAGCGCTTTTCAGGAACGCGCTGCTATTATTTAGCTGTAGCGATTTCCCGGTCCAGCGCTACTGTTATATCTTTCACCATTTCCCCATTCCAGCTTCGATAAACTGCAATTTCCAGATACTAGGTACTACTAGATATCAATTTCATAAAGCATTATAGGTACTAGGTAGTACTCCCTCGGTTCGAAATTACTCGTCGTGGTTTTAGTTCAAATTTGAACTCAAACCACGACGAGTAATTTGGAACCGAGGGAGTACTAGATAACAATTTCATATATACTCAACATGCATCCTCAAGCAGTACAAGGTGACATCGATGACAATCATCATATTTAGTTCTAGATGATATCGACGACGATCATCATATGTAGTTCTACATGATATCGACGACAATCATCATATGTAGTTCTACATGATATCGACGACGATCATCATATGTAGTTCTAGATGATATAGCCACACACACATATGTAGTTCTATATGATATCGACGACGGTCATCATCCTCAAGCCTGGGCGGTGGGTGTTCCTGATAGTAATTAGGATGGCCTGTCCAGCACGAAGATTCTTGCCAACGAGGAATCTCTTCCACCCAACCGAGTTCAAGTGTGTGCGACCATCTGTACCCATGCGGTAAGTACATGTGGTGACGGAGCCCCTTGCGGTAAGGCGTAGTCCAACTGAGCCTTCTTCATCAGGCTCGATACCACAACTCACAGATAGGTTCTTTGGCAATCTCTGAATAAGAAAAACATATCAATTAATAAATAGCCTCACACATACTCTTGCAAATATATTTCTATTAAGTCTAGATTTCTACACTATCAAAAGACACAGTACTACGCATTTGTACTAATTAATCATGAATTCTACTAATAAGTATATATATGGATTATCTACACTATTAATAGTTCCTTGGATTCTACACTAATAAGCATGTGATCAGACTCTACACTAAAGTATATCATCGACTAGATTCCACAAAGCATATCATTGGACTCTACACTAAGCATATCATCGGATTCACTAAGCATATAATCGGATAATTTGCATTTGTAAGTATAACAATAAAGCATACATATATATCATCAAATTACTACTGCAGTACGTATAACATACCATTTCATGCCGATCGACCATGGTACTTGTCAGGCGGGTCACGAATGGCACCCCGACAAAGTCATCACGTGGCGGAATTATGTCCCATAGGTTGCACACCTCCTCCTCGCTCAGCCTCATTCTTTGAGCTATGATGGCTTCATGAAGTGGGTTCTCATCATCTTTATTGAGTGGGTCCTCATTATCTTCATCATCTTCGTCATCTTCATCATCTTCCACCAGGTTGATATAAATGACAACCAGCTTGGGTCTTTCTGCTCTGAAGGAGAATCTGATCAACTCACCACCAGTAAGACGCATGCGAGCGAGGAAACGGACCCATCCATCTCCTCTAATCTGCAACATATTGCGTCCTTTCTCGACCTCCATAGTGTACGGCCCCCAGGAGTCTCAAATGTCACAGTGTCTCCTGTCAGCTTATTGAATTTCAACCTCACATTGCATGGGATGATCTGTGTAAGAAAAGCAAAATGACACAATGCAGTAATGCCAACACTAAAAATAAAATAGTTGTTACATTTCATCTAATTTCTTACCACCGCATGACGAAAACTCGGATGGAAGTAGATGCCGAACAGCTTGCCAGTTGCAAGGCTGCTGGCGCACCTTGACTAGCACAGTCGACATAGTGGTGCTGGTGGTGGCGCCATTTTCCTAAAGCAATATGAGCAAAGGATTAACGATTCAGTTAACAGGAAACAAGTGGCAAATTTAACTAAATTGGCACCTACATTTTGCCAGAAAATAACTTATTACAAAAAAACTAAATTGAGCATACTAAATCAACTAAATAAACTAGCATACTAAATCCACTAGCATACTAAATCCACTAGCATACTAAATCAACTAAATCAAAATGTTCTAAATCAACTAGCCTACTAAATCAACTAAATCAACTAGCCTACTAAATAAACTAAATCAAAATGTTCTAAATCAACTAAATCAACTAGCCTACTAAATCAACTAAATCATATCAACTAAATCAACTAAATCAACTAGCATACTAAATCCACTAGCATACTAAATCAACTAAATCAAAATGTTCTAAATCAACTAAATCAACTAGCCTACTAAATCAACTGAATCATATCAACTAAATCAAAATGTTACATATGAAAGCCTACTAAATCAAAATGTATCAGGGAGGAGGGACAAGGAGGGGCGACTCGAGGAGGGAGAAGATAGTAGGACGGAGGAGGAAGGCGGAGCGAGGAGGGGCCGGCCGGCGGCGAGTGGAGGGAGGACGGATCGAGGAGGAAGGCGGAGCGAGGAGGGGGCGGCCAGCGGCGAGTGGAGGGAGGATGGAGGAGGAGGCCGGTACCGAGTCTAGCGAGGAGGATGAGGCGACAGCGGCGCAGATCGGGGGAGGGGAGACGGGGGAGGACCGGCGGCGCGGGGGGTGAGGAGGAGACCGTGAGTGTGATCCGTGGATGAGGCTAGTGAGTGGGGGAGATGGAATGGAATAGCAGTAGCGCGCTATAGGTAAATGCGCTACTGCTAAACTACCTATCAGTAGGGCCTTTTGGCCTGAACGCGCTACTGCTATGTGTCAGTATGTAAAAATAGACATAGACATAAAAATACATTGATCATCAATGGTCTTTTTGTGTACAATCTGATTTGTCAATAGGAATCCTCGCCGGTTGGTTTAAGAACTGGCGGGGACTCCTATTGCGGCCACAGATCCTACACATAGAGTTCAATGAAGACCAAGTGCTTGTGAAAGTTGTAGAAGAAACATATTTAAGGTGGGTAAAACTCTCTTCACAGAGCGAGGTGGGACTAAATTTTTGTAGTTAATTTAGCAGTAGCGATTATTGCCTGAATGCACTGCTGCTACATTACGTAGCAGTAGCGTTGTTTATTTTAACGCGCTGCTGCTATAACTGGCCTCGCGGCGGCGTCGTGGGAATTTTAGCAGTAGCGCTTCTTGGAGTGCACGCGCTACTGATAAAATTGTTTCAGCAGCGAGTTTCCATGGCCCGAGCTACTGCTACTTAGCAGCAACGCCTGATTTTAAAGCACACTACTGGTAAGATTCTGTGTATAGGCTTTTCCCTAGTAGTGTTTCCTCATTCAAATATATTTCAAATTTGCCCCTGGTTTGGAGTGTCATATTACTCCTCTCTTTATTTTGCAATGGGTCAGAGTAATTTGAAACTATTCAAATGGGAGGGATTCCAAATGGAATTTTGAAAGTGGTTTAACTCCCCACTCTCTTTCATTTAAACTTTGGAGAAGTCATTTCATCTCCTCTCTTGAAAGTCCTTGAGTGGCATGAAGTTTGCATTACTTTCAAATGAGGTTTCAAATCATTTCAGATGGAAACACTTTTGGGGAAGTCCTTTTATTCCCTCTCATTCAACTTTCAAAAAGTTTCAAATTGCACTCAATTTCACCCAATCATCCACACAACAATCAAACAAACAATCAAAACTATTAATTTAATATAACATTCCAAAATTTAGAATTTTGGGATGTTACATTGGGCAGAAGAGCTGAACACCTAATTCGCTCCGCCTTCTTCGTCCAGCCCTGGAAAAAGATGGTTTTCTTAGTATCTTCTCATGGGATGTTTAATTAAGCTATGTTCGGGAGTCAAGCGCTTA
The DNA here is from genome assembly GCF_056163025.1 of Triticum urartu. Lineage (NCBI taxonomy): Eukaryota > Viridiplantae > Streptophyta > Magnoliopsida > Poales > Poaceae > Triticum > Triticum urartu. The sequence continues at coordinate 251,944,725 of NC_141873.1, forward strand.
CCGAGGTATCCAGATGATTGTAGTCAAGGCAGATGTCCTCGGTAGTGTCCGGCCACTGTTTTCGTGTCCCAAAAAATAACTTCCACATTCCTCTATGCGTCGTGACGAAGAAGTGCTGAAGGGTTCGTGGTCCTTCCGGATTAAACTCACACATACGGAGGGGCCGTCGCTGGCACAAGAGGACCCGACGGACTAACATTACTTGAATCACGTCGATGAGATCGGTATTCTTCTCAAGGAGACTCCGGATGCGGCTCTGTAGAGTCTGCACTTTGTTGATTGATCCCCAGTCCAGCCCCTTGTTGATCCATGATGCGAGCTGAATTGGAGGGCCGGATCAGAACGCAGGTGTAGCTTCCCACTTGGTACCACGGGGTTCAGTGATGTAAAACCACTCCCGCTGCCATAAGTTGGAAGATTCTATGAAGGATCCTTTTAGCAAAAGAGCGTTGGTGAGCTTGCTCACCGTGGCACTGCCACACTCCGGTTGCTTCCCCTCGATCACCTTCGACTTCACATAAAATGTCTTGACTCATAAGCCGAAGTGTGGGGGAATACAGAGAAAGGCCTCGCACATGACGATGAACACCGAGGTGAGGAGGAAAGAGTACGGGTCTAGATAGTGAAAATCTAGCCCGTAATAGAACATGAGCCCTCGAACGAAGGGGTGAAGAGAAAAACCTAGCCCTCGGAGGAAGTGGGAGATGAATACGACCCTCTTGCCGGATCTGGGAGTAGGAATAACCTGCCCTTGAGCAGGGAGACAGAGGAAGCCACCCACCGGCCTTGAGGGCTAGGTCCGGACATGACTGGGAAGCTCGAAGCAATTAAATTGAACCTTGGGTTCTGGAACTCGAGGTTGGAGAGGTTGAGGAAAGGGTTGGCGTAAAGGAGAAAGCCGGGTTGTAGCCCCTTCATAAAGGCGATGAATATCGAACGCCTCCTCCCAGGCCTTTAAACCTGCCTGTTCCTAAGGAATCATGCCAACAAAATGGTTGGGATACCCACGCCCGTATTGATGAGAATCCCGCAATAAAGGGACATGATCTCTGCTTCGACAAGACGCGCCAATAAAACCACATCTCGAAACATGGAGCGACAGGCTAAAAAACGGTTCGAAATAATAATCGGGTGGTGATGTGATATCACGCTACATAAAGTTGTCAGCAAACTGGACTCATGAAGTATTATACTCTCTGCGGTTGTGTATGGGATTTGTTTTGCAGAGTCGGACATGATTCTTGTGTTTGAAGACTATTTGGAGTATTCGGAAGGAACCCGCCTTGCAATGCCGAAGACAATCTGCGCGCCGGACACCTCGTCATTGAAGTCTGGTTCAGGGGCTACTGAGGGAGTCCGGCCTGTTGGACATGGGCCGGACTGATGGGCTATGAAGATACAAGACCGAAGACTCTCGCCCGTGTCCGGATGGGACTCTCCTTGGCGTGGATGGCAAGCTTGGTGTTCGAATAATGAAGATTACTTTCTCTATAACCGACTTTGTATAACCATAGTCCCCTCCGGTGTCTATATAAACCGGAGGGTTTAGTCCGTAGAGACAATCATAATCACATAGGCTAGACTTCTACGGTTTTAGCCATTACAATCTCGAGGTAGATCAACTCTTGTAATACTCATATTCATCAAGATCAATCAAGCAGGAAGTAGGGTATTACCTCCATAGAGAGGGCCCGAACCTGGGTAAACATCGTGTCCCCTGTTTCCTGTTACCATCAACCTTAGACGCACAGTTCGGGACCCCCTACCCGAGATCCGCTGGTTTTGACACCGACAGGGATGCACAAATCCTGCGCTGCTCTCACTTTGGATATGGGTGTTCTATCTAAAACGTTTGTGATCAAGAGCTGCACAAATCCTGCCCAACACATTTTCCCTTGGCTTCCTGGGGAAGCTGTTGGTTTGCATACGGGTGTTCTAACTAAAACGTTTGCGATGAGTGTTTTATATTTAAAAACTGAATTAAACTGGGCAAACTGAATTAAACCTGGGGAAGCTGACAATTTTTTTACCACGGCATGTTGATGCCGCTCCATGATAGCATGCCAAGTTTCATGAATTTCAGATGAGTTTTGGATTTACTAGTATTTAAAAACCAGATATCTCAATGTTTGCGGCCGAGTGACGGTGGCAGGGTGATTGAAATTCATTCCCATTTCTTGCATGGGACCTAAGCATGCACCCAAGGACACATATTTGATTTTTCAACCAGTTTATATGCACTGGAGAATGTGCATGTAGTTCAAATTTGAATTATGCACATAAAATGCCTGAAAAACCCAGTTAATATATAAAAATGTCCAAACAAACCTCGAAAAATTCCAAAATTGAACACAACACTCTTGTTGTCCTATGTTGACACTCGAAATTTTTTTAAAGCAATAAGACGCAACATATATCGTTTCGTCCCCAAAGGTGGCATGTTCCCTACCGAAACCATCACACTTGTTGTGAGAAGCACTGGTTTGTGAGAAGCTTATACCCAAACCTGCCCCAAATGGGACAAAAATTTTACCACGGCATGTTGATGCTGCTCCATGATAGCATGCCAAGTTTCATGAATTTTAGACAAGTTTTGGATTTATTAGAATTTAAAAACTAGGTATCTCAATATGTGCAGCCTACTGATGGTGGCAGGGTGTTTGAAATTCATTCCCATTTCTTGCATGGGACCTAAGCATGCACCCAAGGACACATATTTTCTTTTTCAACCAGTTTATATGCACTAGAGAATGTGCATGTAGTTCAAATTTCAATTATGCACATAAAATGCCTAGAAAACCCAGTTAATGTATAAAATGTCCAAATGAACCCTGAATAATTGCTAAATTGAACACAACACTCTTGTTCTATGTTGACACTCGAAAAATTTGAAAGCAATAAGTGGCAATGGATATTGTTTTCGTCCCCAAAGGTGGCACGTTCCCTACTGAAACCATCACGCTTGTTGTGGGAAGCTCTGCTTTGTGTGAAGCTTATACCCAAACCTGCCCCAAATGGGACAATTTTTTTTACCATGGCGTGTTGATGCCACTCCATGATAGCATGCCAAGTTTCATGAAATTAAGACAAGTTTTGGATTTACTAGAATTTAAAAACCAGGTATCTCAATATGTGCAGCCGACTGACGGTGGTAGGGTGTTTGAAATTTATTCCTATTTCTTGCATGGGACCTAAGCATGCAACCAAGGACATATATTTGATTTTCCAACCAGTTTATATGCATTGGAGCATGTGCATGTAGTTCAAATTTGAATTATGCGCATAAAATGCCTATAAAACCCAGTTAATGTGTAAAAATGTCCAAACGAACCCCAAAAATTCCAAAATTGAACACAACACTCTTGTTGTTCTACGTTGACACTTGAAAAAAAAATTAAAAACAATAAGAGGCAACAGATACCGTTTTCGCCCCCAAAGGTGGCACGTTCTCTATCGAAACCATCACGCTTGTTGTGAGAAGCGCTGGTTTGTGAGAAGCTTATACCCAAACCTGCCCCAAATGGGACAAAAAATTTACCACGACATGTTGATGCCGCTCCATGATAGCATGCCAAGTTTCATGAATTTCAGAAGAGTTTTGGATTTACTAGAATTTAAAAACCAGGTATCTCAATATGTGCGGCCGATTGACGGTGGCAGGGTGTTTGAAATTCATTCTCGTTTCTTGCATGGGACCTAAGCATGCAACCAAGGCACATATTTGATTTTTCAACCAGTTTATATGCACTGGAGCATGTGCATGTAGTTCAAATTTGAATTATGCGCATAAAATGCCTAGAAAACCCGGTTAGTGTATAAAAATGTCCAAAGGAACCCTGAAAAATTCCAAAATTGAACACAACACTCTTGTTGTTCTATGGTGACACTCAAAAAAAAATTGAAAGCAATAAGAGGCAACAGATATCATTTTCGTCCCCAAAGGTGGCACGTTCCCTACCGAAACCATCAAGCTTGTTGTGAGAAGCGCTGGTTTGTGAGAAGCTTATACCCAAACCTGCCCAAATGGGACAAAATTTTTACCATGTCATGTTGATGCCGCTCCATGATAGCATGCCAAGTTTCATGAATTTCAGACGAGTTTTGGATTTACTAGAATTTCAAAACCAGGTACCTTAATTTGTGCGGCCGACTGACAGTGGCAGGGTGTTTGAATTCATTCACATTTCTTGCATGGGACCTACGCATGCAACCAAGGACACATATTTGATTTTTCAGCTAGTTTATATGCGCTGGAGAATGTGCATGTAGTTCATATTTGAATGATGCGCATAAAATTCCTAGAAAACCCAATTAATGTATAAAAATGTCCAAACGAACCCTGAATAATTCCAATTTTTTGGACGACACACCTATAGTTGCATGTTCACTGCAGATAAAAGTTCTAGCAATTGAAACACCGTCCATGGCGGTTGTGACCCCATTATGTAATTCAAATCAAGACGAAAAATCAAGTAGATCCCACAGAGTATTATAACCAACCGTGTGAGATGCAGCACAAAATATCTTCGGACCATGTCTGAATAAGGGACCGTATCTGACGACACTTTGCGCGCCATTTTTTGGCTGAAGCGATTCCAAATTTCCGGCTTTCGCAGAAATATCTACCTCCCTGCCCCTACCCCTTACCAAAAGCCACATTTCCCATGTTTCCGCCTTCTTTTCCAAGTTGGAACCTTCACTCCTTGCTTGGAACGCTGTCGCATCCTCGCCGGCGACCCTCCTTCATGTTGCTCGGCCTCGCTTATCCAGGAAGGTAATCCACACCCGAACCCATCTTCCTCCTCCTTCCACATCCCACATGCCCCGACCGCCGATGCGAGCGTGACACCTTCCACCCAAATCACCGACCCCTCCACCAAATAAGCACCAGCCTAAGCCATGGTGCACGCAGTATAGCCAAGACCTCAAGGAGCATTTGCAGCGGAGAAGCAAATCGCGGCCGCACGCGCGGATGAGGTCGCAATGGCTGCCATTCATGCCGACCCCCAGATCTTGAAGGAGCACCTCGCCATTTGCTAGCTACGCCGGTTAAGCATGCTCGGTTTACCCATTGCGTGTGCTGCTCCTCTCTTTCCTTCACAAAATATAGTGAATTGTGCTATCTAATTTTACCATGCAATCTATTGCTTGAATTAATCTGATGAATCTGCAATGTGCTTATTTTTCATCAACATATTTTACTGATAGCATGCGAACCCTTACTTAACCTGGTGACTAACTATCTTATATGTGTTGCAGGGAAACAATGGGAAGCACTGAGGTTTGCAATGGAGATTAGCACGTGCATGGTCCGTTGTCTAATAGCACATTATTGTGCAATTGCAGGAACCATTCTAATATTTGGGTTTTTAACAATTTGGTCTTGCACATGTAGGTCCTGCTGTCAGAGGTTTTGACCCACTGTTCGACCCTTTTTGCATATTGGGAAATGAGTTGTCCATGAATATCAGTCAAGTCAAGAAACTCAGAAAGATTGCTAGGATAGAGAAATTAGCGACAAAAAACAACAAGATCTTTGTCTGCACAATGAAGAAGACATCAGTTCACTATAGGATAGTACTGACTATTATACCTTGCCTTTTTATTTCTTTACCCCATTTCCAATATAGAGAAGATATTTATGCACATCCTTGTTTTCAGGCCTTTCCAAAGCAGTTCACAGATGATTACCTCTCAAACCACCTCTATGGTCAGGAGGCGAGGAAGGTATTCATACAACACCCACGGTTCAATATTGAAGTGTTCCTGAAGAGGACGAAGGATGGACGGTCAATCATCCACAGGTACTGGCCTAAAGTTAAAAAGACCTTCAATGTCGATGAAGCCTCAATATTCGCCTTCTGCTTCAGCATTTTTCCAGACGAGATACATCTGTCTGTGTACCGTATATGCTGCTAATTTCAAAAGGTTATAGATGTTGCATGTGAAACTTGGTCCTGGTGTAGTTGTGTAATGGGGTAGGTGAGTGGTGAAGCTATATGATGTTGTACTCTGATATATTTCAATTATGAAAATGAAATATATGGTGTGCTTAATATGAAATGTCAATTAGATTAATAAATGGATTACGAATAATCGGATAATTGGCCTGCTAATGGCGAATTAGCTTGCTAATTGGGTTTTGCTATTGCAAACGGTTGTTGAAAAAATACTGTGGGCGATGACCTCAGGCAACGCACACAGATTCTAGGAATAAACCATGTTAGATCAATGAATAATCGCACACGACTTTCTCTTGAAAACTGTTTGCGTTAGGCCACCTTGCGCAAACGTTTACCACATAAAAACTGTGTGTGATGGAGAGCCTTTGTCACACAATTTGTTCTACACAAACGATTTAACAGAAAAAAATGTTTGTGATGTACCTATGAACGGAAACGTTTTCCCTGGAGCGACTGTGTGGGATGTACTTGCGACCGGAAACAATTTCGCCGTATAATTGTATTTTTAGCTCTAATGTACGTATTTCCGTATTTGAGCACTCGCCGGTCGCACATGTTCTCATTTTGCCGAGCCTGCGTGCCAGGAGGGCATATCCCCGACGTTTTCTGGATTGTGTGGGAAGGACCCCCTATCGCCCACACTCACTTGGCGACGGTTCCAAATGTCGTGGCGGAAAGGGGTTAAAAACCGTTTGTTTAGGAGCTCGCTGTACTAGTGATATTCATCATGAGGCTTAACTAAATCTATTATATAACTAAAACAGAAGTAAAATAAGCCATCATATTCATCCACATAGGTTAAAAATATATACTCCGTTGATTTAGAAAATAATGGTTGAGATTTTAAAGATCTAAAGGTTACGTACAACAATAGAATGTACCACTTTTACCATTGACACGTATGCAAAACATGTACTATATATATAACACATATGTGCTGCCAAAAAATATAAAGGAGTACATATTAATATGGGGTACGTCATAACAAATCAATCATGTTTACGGCCAGCCGTAAGGACACACCTCCATGTAAGAGTAATCCGGCTAGGACTTGCCACAAAAGAAAAATAGAGTAGTCCGGCTCCATTGAGCAATCATGTTTAGAGCCACCCGAAAGGTCATGCTTAATTTATACACTAATGTCATGGATAATTTAAAGCTTGCGAGCAGCCCGGCTCCTATATATTAGACTTTTACTATTCAAGAAAGACTCGCGTTTGCCCTCTTATTAGAATTTAAATTAAATACTTAAAAAGAGATAATGTTGTGAGGTTGCCCGGCCGAACGAAAACATGCACACGAATTAGTTCTAGCGTATGATTTTGCTAAATCTAATACTATGGTGGGTAAACATAAAAGCAAGAATTTATATAAAACCAAATATTATTTTATGAAGAGAAAATGCTAATGCTAGAGTAACGTCTGCTTAGGTATATTGTATTTACATACCTCACTTGGTCAAATATGGTGAGGTGCGGATCTCTATTGGCGGCTCAAGTGCATGCCATCTTAGTGTCATTGGTATGGGAGTATGTATACTTTGACTCTCCTGCAAAAAAAGTATGTATACTTTGACTCTCCCACAAAAAAAGTATGTATACTTTGACAGAGACTCACACACATTATTACAAACACTAATGGTGATAAACATGGACAACCATATGACAAAATGATTTTAAGTTGTAGCAATTTGTTTTATTAAGTCAGCTCAGCATTGTATCAACATTATGGCGGTGACGAACCTACAGGGCATAAGAGAAAGTAAGTTTAAGATCGAGCAACTTATTTAATGATGTCTTGAAGCATGTAAACTATGACACAACAATATATCATATTGGTCGCTTAAATTTTCAGTCTAAAATAACATTACTATTTTAGTGTCTACTTCTAGACATAGATAACAAAAATTTCATATCTTTTTTCTTTGGAAACTTAAAATTTGAATTTTGGGAAATGATGGTGTGCACATGATTGGTATGTCACAAGTATTACCCGCAAAAAAAGATATGTCACAAGTATGAAACACATACTTTCACTCTTCTATTTATTCGTCATTCTCTTCTTCTATTATTTTCGCACCAGCCTATGGCTAATCTTCGTCCATAGATTCCCCGTCGTAGACAATAAATGCACACTTAAAAAGTTGGCCACCATGTTTATCCATGTGGGCTACTGTCTCTATCCATATATAGGAGGAACGGAGTAAATAATATCTAAGATCAATTTCGTGTGTTGTAGGTATGAATTATAATGATCAAGATTCCTTCTCACACAACATATTGCAATATATACGGCAAGAAGATCTGTTTCTGTCAAAATTTAAGAAAGTTGAAACATGGTGAAATTTCCAAATGTGGAAGGAAATTAGAAGTAAAATTAACACTGGTTTCTGTTTCATAGTATAGATAGGTCTTCGTAAAGGAAGAACTTTTTTACCCATAATGATGAATATTAAGATATAATTACATTTCCTTAGGAATGGTAAGAATTTAGAGGCATGAAGTTCCAGTTATCAAAGCAACAACTGTGTTACAACTAATGATGAGGCAAAAAATTGGTAACTAACATTTATGTTTTAGGAAATTTAGTTCTAACCTACGACACTTAATCATTAGTTTTCCTATTGTGCCACCCGGAAATTCCTCACCAATATCCTAATAGATTAAAGCATATAGATGTATTTCTACGGAAGTCGAACTATATTTATGAATTGAAAGGAACAATAGTTGGACGACAGAAACAATTCTGAATAGGGTTTAACATGTTGTATTTTTACCAATTGGTTTCTAAGTTATATATACCAATGTGTCAAATTCCAAACATATTAAATATAAACTTAGAAACATATATTAAATCTAGCTGCGCAAATGCGCGGGTCACCCAACTAGTTTTCAAGATCATAAGAGTCATTATCACCCCAATCATGATCATTGCAATAAGTAATGACCATAGCAAAATCATCATCCCCAAGCTTGGGGGTTTTGCATATCATTAGCACAATTGACATTAATAGAATTTATAATAACATCATTGCAATCATGATTTTCATTGAAGGAGCTATCATGAATCACTTTATAAATTTCTTCATTTAACACCTCATCACAATTTTCAGATTCACGAATCTCAAGCAAAACATCATAAAGATAATCTAGTGAACTCAATTCACTAGCAATTGGTTCATCATAATTGGATCTTTTGAAAAGATTAGCAAGTGGATGAGGATCCATATCAATAGATTTTTAGCAAGTGAAGATGCAAACAAATAGAAGACACATGGCAACACGAGCAAAGAGGCAAAGAAGAAAAAGGGAAAGAAAAAATATTTTTGTATTTTTGCAAAAATGTTTTAGAAGTGGGGGACATGAAAATGAGAGGCAAATCGCAAATAATGTAAATTGTAAGTAGATGAGATTTGTGATTGGGTACCTGATAGATGTTGATGATGTCTCCCCGGCAACGGCGCCAGAAATTCTGTTGACGTGGCTTGAGACTGCATCGGTATTTCCACAAACAAGAAGGTATGATGCAACACATCTACGGTAAGTATTTCCCTTAGTTATGAAACCAAGGTTATCAATCCAGTAGGAGAACCAAGCAACATTATGTAAACGATACTTGCACACAAAGAACAAATACTTGCAACCCGACGCGTAAGAGGGGTTGTCAATCCCTCCTCGGTAAAAAGATAGATTAAATAGTATGAGATTGGATAAATAGATATGAATAAAACATGAAATAAATAAGTAAAAAAAGTGCAACAAGGTATTTTTGGGTTTTCGGAATAATAGATCTGAAAACAATATGATAAAAGATTGACCGGGGGCCGTAGATTTCACTAGTGGCTTCTCACGAGAAAATGGGATACGGTGGGTAAACAAATTAATGTTGGGCAATTGATAGAAGAATAAATAATTATGACGATATCCAAGGCAATGATCATTAATATAGGCATCACTTCCAAGATTAGTAGACCGACTCTTGCATGCATATCCTTCTATTACTCCACACATCGATCGCTATGCAACATGCATCTAGTGTATTAAGTTGGAAAAACGGAGTAATGCAATAAGAACAATGACATGATGTAGACAAGATCTATTCCTGTAGGAATAGACACCATATTTTTATCCTTAATAGCAACAATCAATACGTGCCTCACTACCCCTTCTGTCACTGGGTGAGGACACCGCAAGATCGAACTATCGGATTTCGGGTTCCGGCAGACCCTTGAGGTTCGAACACTGGAGTGCGCGTGGAGATTTCGCCCCCTTACCTACCTGCACCCCTCCGCCATGCTAGGATCTAAACTATGGAAAGAACGACACAAGAGACACAGGGTTTATACTGGTTCGGGCCACCGTTGTGGTGTAATACCCTACTCCAGTGTGTGATGTGGTGGATTGCCTCTTGGGCTGATGATGATGAGCAATACAAGGGAGAACAGCCTCGCGAGGGTCTGTTCTTGGCTGGGACGATGAACTGCTCGGAGGAGTTTAGTCACCTTTTTCTCTCTCTCTCTCTCCCTGCTTTCCTCCAGCCGACCCCTTGCTGTGTGGGTGGTTGGTCCTATTTATAGAGGCCCTGGTCCTCTTCCCAAATATCGAGCGGGAAGGAAGCCAACAATGGTGGGCTAATTTGAAGGGGGACAGCAAGTATCAGCTATCCTGACAAAAATAGTCTTCGCCTGCGCAAAGCTCTAGTGATGACGCCGTCTTGGGCTCCACGGTGATCTCCGTCTCGTAGTCCTCCTGGTCTCGGTCTCGTTACACCGAAATGGCAACCTTTGCCTGATGCCTCGGTACTCCGCGGCTGCGCTTGCCCCCTTTGCACCAAAGAGGAAAGGAGGACGCTGCGCGGACTGGCACCCTCCTGGCGCCCTGAGTCGTCATGGTTTGCGTCATGGGCACCTCGTGAGGTACCCCGCCTTGATCTCTCCGCCTCCTCGTGAGCCAGCCTGACGAGGCCGTGCCTGAGGAAGCTTCGCGTCGTCCACCCCGCGAGGCTTGGCCCCTCGCGAGGGTCTTGGGTTTGTGTTGGTGAAGATGGGCCATGCTGGGCCCCCCTTTGAGCCACGCCGCAGGCAGGCAAGTCTGGGGACCCCCGTTCTCAGAATGCTGACAGTAGCCTCCGGGCCCAAGGCGCGCCCGGACTTGGCTGTGCAGGGAGGCGAAAGGGCAAGAGCGAAGCGCCGCGGGCCCTAACAGCCTGCGGCCTTGGGCGCCGCGTTGCGGTTGATTGGACGTGGGCGTCTCCACTTCCCAACGACGCCTCGGCAACTGCACGGATTGGACAAGTCCCTGCATGCAAAAAAACGGGTCATGATTACCTGCGATCGTGGGGGCCGTCGGTTGGCCCTCGCCAACTATAAGTACTGATCGACGCGCGTCCTTCCAGTTTTATCTCCCCTCGCTTCTCCTTCTTATTCATGGCCCCGTCGAGGAGGTTCTCGGCCGCGGAGAAGGGGAAGGCTTGCCAGGCTGGGCGTGCCTCTCCTCCGCCCAAGCGCGGCCGAGGGCGCCCCGCAAACATCTTGTGGCCACCACGGCAGCTCCCCGCGGCCACGGAGACGCTTTCCAGCATGGTGGCGGGCGGATTACTGCGACCAGGGGGTGTGCTCCGTCTTCACGTCCCCCCATGCCACGCTTCCGCGCTACCGAGGTGCTGCCGGAGTTCGTCGTGTGGTCGGCGGAGCCGACTAGCACCCGGCTTCCTCTTCCTCACTTCCTCCTCGACGAGCTCCTGGCCGGCGCCCCGGGCGGCCTCTGGCTTCAGGCCGACGGCTGCTGCAGCCGGGCCTCATGGGTTTCACTGGAGGTCTCCGCAGCCGGGAGTCTGGCCCTGGCCCGCGGTTGGCAGTCGTTTGCCCGCGCGCGCGGCCTGGGCCGTCGGTGCACCCTACACTTCAAGTTCGACGGTGATGCCACCCTCTACGTGAGGGTGTTTGGGGAAGATGGTCGCCGCGCACGGTGCTGCCCCGAGGGTGATGACCGCGGCTGGGAACCCGGCTCTGGTGATGATGGAGAGGGCAGCTCTCGCGCGGCCGGCGGCGCTCAGGGTTCCTCAAGCCTCTCCGGTTCTTCTTCAGGCGGCGACTCTTCTAGCGGTGGCCGTGGTCAGGCTCCACGCCGTCGCATCTGCTTGGGAGGTGGTAGCGTGTCCGCCCACCGTCGCGCCCTGGTGAAGCGCGAGAGGGAGTCCGCCTGAGCTCCGGAGGCAGCTCGGGCTTCCCCGCGGGCCGGTGCGAGGCGAGCTGCACCAGATTTGTTATTCCTTTTCCTTTTTCCTGCGTAACAAGGACAGTAGTGTGGTGCCCCGCGGGGGCGTGTATGGGTTATTGCTATTAATCATCGTTTTGCTTTCTTTATCGTACCTTCCGGCTACGTGCCCACGCGTGGATGGTTCCCGGCCCCAGTCGTGGGGGCGACCGACCCAAGCCCTGCGTCTGTGTCGCGGTGCCCGAGGGGCATGGACTGGAGGGGTGCTCCTGCAAGGGGCCCAGGTCGCGAACCCTTTGAATGACTAGGATAGGGACTCCCACGAGGGCGCCCGGCTGCCCCCCCCCCCTCGCGAGGCTTTGCACCAGAGAAATCGAGGCAGGAGAATGAAAGGTCGAAGAACCGCAAGCCAAAGACGGCAACAACTTCAATAAAACTTCGAATGAGAAGGAACAAGCCAACTGCGGAAAGCAAATGAAAAGCCGTGTCCGGCACCTAATCTAGTCTTCGACGTCTTCTCACCAGCGCGGAGCTAAGTGCTGCCACTGGGCGTGGGAGGGAGCCCCAGGGCCTAAGGCCAGCACTCCTGAGACTCCGGGGCATGTACAGCCCCAACTCATTATTATGTGAGAGTGTCACGGGCGGCGAGCTTCACAGGCGTTGGCCTTCTTCACAGGCTCCGGGCCTTTTCCGAAGCGCGATAGCTTCACAGGCACTCGCCTTGCTTCACAGGCTCTGGGCCTTTTCCAAAACGTGATAGCTTCACAGGCACTCGCCTTGCTTCACAGGCTCTAGGCCTTTTCCAAAACGCGATAGCTTCATAGGCACTCGCCTTGCTTCACAGGCTCTGGGCCTTTTCCAAAACGCGATAGCTTCACAGGCACTCGCCTTGCTTCACAGGCTCTGGGCCTTTTCCAAAATGCGATAGCTTCACAGGCACTCGCCTTGCTTCACAGGCTCTGGGCCTTTTTAGGGGTAGAACCTCCGGAGGTGCTGGATGTTCCATGCATTCTGGACCGGCACTCCCTCCTGAGTCTCCAAGCGCGCGGAGCCGGGCCTGGAAACATGAACAACCTTGAACAGGCCCTCCCACATGGGAGAGAGCTTGTGCAGTCCCTCCCTGGAGAGAACCTGCCTGAGCACGAGGTCTCCTACCTCGAGAGTCCTGGGGCGGATGTTGCGGCAGTGATATCACCACAGCACCTGTTGGTACCTCGCCGCTCGCAGCGCGGCTTCTCGGCGACGCTCCTCCCCCAGCACGAGGTCCATCCCCCGCATGGCGTCCTGCTGTGCCTCGTCGAACACCAGGACCCGCGCGGAGCGACGTCTCACCTCATGAGGGAGGACCGCTTCCGCTCCGTAGACTAGGAAGAACGGGAACTCTCCAGTCGGCTTGGTCGCAGTGGTGCGGATGGACCACAGCATAGACTGAAGCTCGTCGTACCAACCTCTGCCGCAGGCCTCCAGCTTCTTCTTGAACGTCCTGGTCTTGAGGCCCCTCAGGACCTCCGCGTTTGCCCGCTCGGCTTGGCCGTTGCTTCGGGGGTGCGCCACTGAAGCGTAGCATATCTGCGTTCCAAGGTTAGCACAGTATGTTTTGAACAGGTTACTGGTGAACTGCGAACCGTTGTCCATGATGATGCGATTCGGCACCCCGAACCGGCTCACGATGCCCTTGATGAACTTGACCGCGGAACCCGCGGGAATGGTGCGGACAACCTCTACTTCAGCCCACTTGGTGAACTTGTCCACGGCAACGTAAAGGTAGCGGTAGCCCCCTGGCGCCCAAGGAAACGGGCCCAAGATGTCCAGCCCCCAGACTGCGAATGGCCACGAAAGGGGGATAGTCTGCAAGCCCCCTGCTGGCTGATGGATCTGCTTGGTGTGGAACTGGCAGGCTTCACAAGCTTTCACCAGTTCCACGGTGTCATTGAGCGCGGTGGGCCAATAGAACCCAATGCGGAACGCCTTGCCGACGAGGGTCCGTGATGATGAATGATGTCCGCAGTCTCCGTCGTGTATATCTTCCAGTAGTTGCTTCCCTTGCTCCCTGGAGATGCAGCGCAGGGATACATCATTTGGTCGCTTCCGGTAGAGCTCTCCATCTTTGATGCAGTATGCCGTGGCCTGGCGTGCCACTCGCTCTGCTTCCTCCTCCTTCTCCGGCAGGGTCCCTTGCGTTAAGTAGCTCCGGAACTCCGCGATCCAACATCCCTCCTGAGGTTCCATCGTCAGGAGCAGGCGTGCTCCCGAGGCCGGGCCACAGGCCGGAGCTCCTGAGGCAGGCAGCTGGGGGAGCTCCTCCCGGGGCTGAGCCGTGTTCGATAATGACGGCAGGGCTGAAGGCTTGAAGAGCCGCTCCTCGAAAACGCCAGGCTCCTGAGGTAACCGCCTGGACGCGCGTTTGGCAATGTCATCGGCTTCCTGATTGGTGCCACGGGGCACATGCTGCAACTCCAACCCCCAGAACTGCTTCTCCATCCTACGGACCTCCGCAAGGTAGGCTTCCATGTGCTCATCCTTCGGCTCATACACCTTGTTGGAGAAGTTGACAAGAAGCTGCGAATCACCCTTGATGGTGAGGCGTTTCACCCCCAGGGCAGCCGCGGCCTTCAAGCCTGCTATTAGACCTTCATACTCTGCTATGTTGTTGGAGACCTTTTCACCTTGCTGGAAACAGAGCTGCACGGCGTAATAGAGCTTGTCCTGAGTGGGCGATATAAGCACCGCCCCAGCCCCAGCGCCGTGCCTGGAGAACGCCCCATCGAAGTACATGACCGAGCCTTCTGGCGCCTCGCTTCCCAGGGACAGGGACCGATCCTTGTCGGCCTTGAGGCCTGGCGCCTCCGTCCATTCTACCACAAAATCCGCCAACGCTGCTCCCTTGATGACTCTGGTTGTGTTGAATTCGAGCTGAAACGCTTGCAGCTCTATGTTCCACTTGGCGACCCTTCCAGCTGAATTGGGGCTCCTGAGCACTCTCTCCAGGGGGTATGACGAGACGACCTTGATGGGGTGACCCTGAAAATAGTGCCGCAGCTTGTGCGAGGCCACCAGCAGCGCGAGGAGGAGTTTCTGAGGCATCGGGTACCGTGCCCTTGCATCCCGCAACACCGTGCTGATGAAGTACACTGGGTGCTCAACGAGGTGGAGTGCATCAGTGCTGGTGGCTCCCTTCGGAGACCTTGGCGCCTCTTGAGGCAATGAAGACTCCTGAGACTGGCCATCTGGGAGTGGGGCCTCTTCTGCTTCCGGTGCGCCCCCCTGCGGCGGCTGATCCTCCTCAGCCGCTGTAGCGGTTTCTATGGGCCTTCCCCATTCCTATTCCGCCTCGTCCCGGGCCACTACTGCGGTTTTGATTCGACGCTCCTCTCTGACTGCCACCAAGGCTGCGCTGGCGGAGTAGGGAGTGGCGGCGAGGTAAAGCACCAGGGGCTCTTAAGGGCGCGGAGCCACCATGACCG
Source organism: Triticum urartu (assembly GCF_056163025.1). Taxonomy (NCBI): domain Eukaryota; kingdom Viridiplantae; phylum Streptophyta; class Magnoliopsida; order Poales; family Poaceae; genus Triticum; species Triticum urartu. Next base: position 251,960,367 of record NC_141873.1, read on the forward strand.
GTGGACTGGTCAGGTATCTCTTGAGATCCTGGAACGCCTTGTCGGCCTCTTCAGTCCACTCGAATGGCCCCTTTTTCTTCATAAGCTGGAAGAAAGGTAGCGCTCGCTCCCCCAACTTGGAGATGAAGCGCCCTAGCGCGGTCACGCGCCCCGTGAGCTTCTGCATTTCTTTGAGGGTCTTTGGCGGGCTCATGTCTTCCACTGCCTTGACCTTCTCCGGGTTAGCCTCGATGCCTCGGTGGGACACGAGGAAACCCAAGAGCTTGCCCGAGGGGACTCCGAACACACACTTCTCTAGGTTGAGCCGTAGGTTCACTGTGTTGAGGCTCGCGAAGGTTTCCTCCAGGTCTTGTATCAAGGTCCTGGCCTCCCGAGATTTTAACACGATGTCATCGATGTAAGCTTCGACATTCTTCCCGAGCTGCGGGCCCAGGGTGATGTGCATCAGCCGCTGAAAGGTCGCCCCTGCATTACGCAGCCCGAATGGCATGCATGTGTAGCAGTACACCCCACACGGGGTTAGGAAGGCTGTCTTCTCGACGTCTTCTACCGCCATCTTGATCTGGTGATACCCAGAGAAGGCATCCAGGAAGCATAACAGGTCGCATTCCGCAGTGGAATCGACGATCTGGTCGATGCGGGGGAGCGGGAACGGATCTTGCAGGCACGCTTTGTTGAGGTTGGTGAAGTCGACACACATGCGCTCCTTCCCTCCCTTCTTTGGCACAACGACAGGGTTGGCCAACCAATCTGGGTATCGGACCTCGCGAATGACCCCAGCGTCCTCTAATTTGCGGGTCTCTTGGACGATGAAGGCCTGCTTTTCTGTGGACTGCCACCTGGCCTTCTGCTTCACAGGGCGCACGTTGGGGCACACGTTGTGGTGATGCTCAATTACACTCCTGGGGATCCCTGCCAACTGGTCTGGCTCCCAAGCGAATACCTTCTTGTTTGCACGCAGGAACCGGACCAGGGCCTCTTCCTGCTCGGGTTTGAGGTGGGAGCCTATGGTGAAAGTGGCGTTGGTGGACCCGTCCTCATCGACGGGTATCTGCTTGGTTTCTGCCTTGTCTTGGGTGAACAACTGCTTCTTCTTGGCGGGCGCAGCTCCCTTGGGCTCGGGGGCCTCCAAGTCAGCAGGCTGTGCCGACGCTGCTGTCTTGAAGATGAGCTTGAGCACCCGCAGAGCGTCCCCGGTGTCCCCGTGCATGGTGAGGACACCGCTGCTCCCGGGCATCTTCATGAGGTTGTACGCCGGGTGCATCGCTACCATGAACTGGGCCAGCGCTGGGTAGCCGAGGATGGCGTTGTAGGGGAGGCCGATGGGGGCGATGTCGAAGTCGACCAGCTCCGTGCGGAAGTTGTCGTAGGTGCCGAAGGTCACTGGGAGCCGGATCTGTCCCAAGGAGCTGGACGATCCGCCCCCAACGGCTGAGAAGGGCCGGCTGGGTCGCAGCCGTTCCTGGGGTATGCAGAGGAGATTGAAGGCCTCGACCGAGAGCATGCTGAGGCCCGCGCCGCCATCAATGAGGGTTCTGGTGACGGCCACCTGGCAGATGGTGGGGGTGCACAGCATGGGGAGCGCACCCGAACAGGCCGAGTTGGAGGGGTGGTCCTCCGAGCTGAAGGTCAGGCCGGTCTCAGGCGCCGCCCGATCCAGGGGAGCCCCCTGCCGTGTGCAAGCGGCGCTGACCCTGCAGATGAACGGCTTGACGTGGTGACTTGTGGGCGGCGCCTGCGATCCGCCCAAGAGGGCCGCGATGACCGGGGGTGTTGACGCAGCGTGATAGACGGGGGAGAGGTTGCGGGGCTCCATGGGCGCGCGGAGCGCGCGGGGCGAAGAACCAGCTGGGGAGAGCGTGGGAATTGCGGTGCGGCCGCCTTGCCGCACGGACAGATGCCGGGACGATGCTTGCTGCCCATCCCCCGCCGGGACGGTGGCGGCATTGACGGCAGGTGATGGGGAACGGCGTGGATGCCCGCCGATAGGGGCCGTCTGGGCGACGCGGGAAGCAAGTGCGGCCCGGCGCTCGGCGCGGGCCCGACGAGCATCAGACATGGGCGTGATGGTCGGAGGAGAACGGGGCGGTGGAAGACGAATTCCGGCGCACCCCTACCTGGCGTGCCATGTCGGATTTCGGGTTCCGGCAGACCCTTGAGGTTCAAACACTGGGGTGCGCGTGGAGATTTCGCCCCCTTACCTACCTGCACCCCTCTGCCATGCTAGGATCTAACTATGGAAAGAACGACACAAGAGACACAGGGTTTATACTGGTTCAGGCCATCGTTGTGGTGTAATACCCTACTCCAGTATGTGGTGTGGTGGATTGCCTCTTGGGCTGATGATGATGAGCAATACAAGGGAGAACAACCTCGCGAGGGTCTGTTCTTGGCCGGGACGATGAACTGCTCGGAGGAGTTCAGTCACCTTTTTCTCTCTCTCTCTCCCTGCTTTCCTCCGACCGACCCCGTGCTGTGTGGGTGGCTGGTCCTATTTATAGAGGCCCTGGTCCTCTTCCCAAATATCGAGCGGGAAGGAAGCCAACAATGGCAGGCTAATTTGAAGGGGGACAGCAAGTATCAGCTATCCTGACAAGCTCTGGTGATGATGCCGTCTTGGGCTCCACGGTGACCTCCGTCTCGTAGTCCTCCTGGTCTTGGTCTCATTACACCGAAATGGCAACCTTTGCCTGATGCCTCGGTACTCCGCAGCTGCGCTTGCCCCCTTTGCACTAAAGAGGAAAGGAGGACACTGCGCGGACTGGCACCCGCCTGGCGCCCTGAGTCATCATGGTTTGCGTCATGGGCTCCTCGTGAGGTACCCCGCCTTGATCTCTCTGCCTCCTCGTGAGCCAGCCTGACAAGGCCGTGCCTGAGGAAGCTTCGCGTCGTCCGCCCCGCGAGGCTTGGCCCCTCGCGAGGGTCTTGGGTTTGTGTTGGTGAAGATGGGCCGTGCTGGGCCCCCCTTTGAGCCACGCCGCAGGCCGCAGGCAGGCAAGTATGGGGACCCCCGTTCCCAGAACGCCGACACGAACCCATCACAAAGCACCTCTTCCCGTTGCAAGAAAAATCAATCTAGTTGGTCAAACCAAACCAAAGTTTCGGACAAGAAATATGAGGTTGTAAATAATCATGCATATAAGAGATCAAATAAGACTCAAATAATATTTATGGATGTCGATCTGATCATAAACTTGAACTTCATCGGATCCCAACAAACACACCGCAAAAAAGTCATTACATCAAATAGATCTCCAAGAAAAAGGAGGGGAACATTGTATTGAGAAGCAAAAAGAGAGAAGAAACCATCTAGCTACTGCCTACAAACCCGTAGGTCGATTGTGAACTACTCATGCATCATCGAAGGAGCACTAATGAGGATGATGGACCCCTCAGTGATCGTGTTCCCCTCCGGCAAAGTGCCGGAATAGGGCTCTAGATTTGATCTTTTGGTTCTGGAACTTGCGGCACCTGGAATTGTGTTTCGTCGACTCCCCTAGGGTTTCTAGAATATTGGGGTATTTTATAGAGCTGAGAGATGGTGCAACGGAGCTCCGTGAGCCCCACCACCCATTAGGGCATGCCTGGGCCTCCTGGCGCGCCCTGGTGGGTTGTGGGCCCCATGGGCCTTCCCTTGCCCACTTCCTTGGCTCCCAAGTTGTCTTCTGGTCAAAAAAATCCCCAAAAAGTTTTGTTGTGTTTGGACTCCATTTGGTACTGATATTCCATGAAGTAAAAAACAAGCAAAAATAGCAAGTGGCACTAGACACTATTGGCGGTGTCAAAACCGGCGGATCTCAGGTAGGGGGTCCCGAACTGTGCATCTAAGGTTGATGGTAACAGGGCACACAATGTTTACCCAGGTTCAGGCCCTCTCTACGGAGGTAATACCCTACTTCCTGCTTGATTGATCTTGATGAATATGAGTATTACAAGAGTTGATCTACCACGAGATCGTAATGACTAAACCCTAAAAGTCTAGCCTGTCTGACTATGATTATGAGGATATCTGTCTACGGACCTTGCCCTCCGGTTTATATAGACACCGGAGGGATCTAGGGTTACATAAGGTTGGTTACAGAGAAAGAAATCTTCATATTTGGTCAGCAAGCTTGCATTCCACGCCAAGGAGAGTCCCATCCGGACACGGGTAGAGTCTTTGGTCTTTGTATCTTCACAGCCCATTAGTCCGGCCCATGTCTAATAGGTCGGACGCCCGAGGATCCCTTAGTCTAGGACTCCCTCAGTAGCCCCTGAACCAGGCTTCAATGACGAGGTGTCTGGCGCGCAGATTGTCTTCGGCATTGCAAGGCGGGTTCCCCTTTCTGAATACTCCAAGATAGTCTTCGGACGTGACGAACGTGTCCGGACCACGCACAACCACAGAGAGTATAATATATCATGAGTCCAATATGTCGACAACTTTTTGTAATGTGACATCACGTTTGCCCGGTCATTATTTCGAACCGTTTCTTGTCCTGTCATGCCATGTTTTGAGGCGCGGTTTTTATTGGCACGTCTTGTAGAAGCAGAGATCGTGTCCCCTCATTGCGGGACTCTCATCAATACGAGCGTGGGTAACCCAACCGTTCCATTGGTATGATTCCTTAGGAATAGGCAAGTTTTCAGGCTTAGGAGGAGGCGCTCGATATCCGTTGCTTTTATAAAGGAGCCAAGGGCCGTCTTATTTTACGCCGACCCTTTCCTCAGCCGTTCCAACTTTGAGTTCTAGCACCCAAGGTTCGACTGCATTGCTTCAAGCCTCCCAATCATGTCCGGACCTAGCCCACAGGGCCGATGGGTGGCTTCCTCTGTTACAGAGGAGGGCATTGCGAAGCTTCGTGCGGCCAGATACCTGACCGCGGAGATCCCCCACAGGCTTCCTGCTTGAGGACATGTTATTCCTACTCCCAGATCCGGCGAGAGGGTCGCATTCATCTCCTACTTCCTGCGAGGGCTAGGATTCGCTCTTCATCCCTTCGTCCGGGGGCTCATGTTTTACTACGGACTAGATTTTCACGATCTAGCCCCAGATTCTTTCCTTCACATCTTGATGTTCATTATCACGTGCGAGGCCTTTCTCCATATTCCCCCACACTTCGGCTTATGGCTCAAGACCTTTAGTGTGAAGCCGAAGGTAGTTGATGGGGAACACGCAGAGTACGGAGGTGCTACAGTGAGCAAGATTACCAATGCTCCCTGGCCAAAAGTCTCTTTCACCGAAGCTCCCTACCTATGGCAGCGGGAGTGGTTTTACGTCACTGAACCCTGCGGTACCAAGTGGGCAGCTATACCTGTGTTTCGGTCTGGCTCTCCATTACAGCTTGCATCATGGATTAATAAGGGGCTGGACTAGGCATCCGTTGACGAAATGCAGACTCTACAGAGCCGCATCCGGAGCCTCCTTGAGAAGGACGTTAGACTTATCAACGTGGCCCAAGTAATGCTAGTCCGCCGGGTTCTGCCGTGCCAGCGATGGCCTCTCCGTATGTGGGAGTTTAATCTGGAAGGACCACGGACCCTCCAAGACTTCTTCGGTACTACGCACAAAGGAATGTGGAAGTTGTTTTTTGGGAAACGAAAACAGTGGCCGGACACCACCGAGCACATCGGCCTCGACCGCAACCATCCGGATACCTCGGTAAGCTCTTGACTTCCGAGCAATTTTTGGCAATGTATGCCGTAATGCGATACTGATCACACTATCCTCTTCCAGGGCTGGATAAAGAAAGCAGAGCGAATTAGGTGTTCGGCCCCCTTCCCAAAGACTCAGCGGATCCTGTATTAACAGGGATGCTGGCCCCGACACCGTACCAAATGCCTGTGAAGGAGGACAAGACGGAGAGCAGGAGGACCGAAGGTGGCCTCCTCCCGAAGATATATTAGATGTTCTGTCCAGGGAGATCAAAATCCCATCGCCTGAAGACAAAAGTAAAGGAGAAGTCAACATTCCTTCTCCCCATGGTAATAAAAGGGCTGTCTCCGAAGATTGGGAGGAGAAGGCTCTGAAGCGAGGCAAAATGCCCCTGTTGGGCAGCTCGAGCTTGGAGGACGACGTTATCGCGCAGTCCCCTGGCAAGGGCAAGCCTAAATCATAAGCGAACAAGGGTGTTTTAAACATATCCCGTTCCTCTCCGATGACCAGGGTAACATCTAGAATATATGTTTTTGCAGCTCGGCACACAGTCTTCTTCAAAAATCCTCTTCCTCGGGGGATCTTCTCCCGGAGATGATGGGAAGCGAGACGCCTCCACCGGTCTCCTCGCCCAATAGGGCGGAAGACTTCGAGGTGTCGTTCCGGAGGGTCTCTCCTGATCAACAAGTGATGCGAAGGATGATGAAAACACTAACCGAAGGTGATACTTCGGTAGCTCAGGGTCCGGGGGCCGACAATAAAGGCCCCGGACTGTCCGGCTTATAGCCGGAGACAACTCTAGGGACGAAGGAGAGGATCCCTTCGAAGGGAGGCCGTGCTGCTACAGCAGATTCCGGATATCTAGAAGCAGCGGATATATTGACGAACCTGCTGCGACAGGCGTCCGTCTCCAAAGATCATCATACCTTGATGGGTACGGTGGTTGAAAAGGTCCTGTCCACGAAAAGAGGGTTTAATGAGGCTTTCACGAGCCTGCCAAGAGGCTTCGGGGTTTGTACTATAATGCTTTTAATTGTGTTTTATTCACAAAATACTCCCGTGTATAGATAGTAGCCCCTGAGACTCTGATTGGCTTCCCAAGGGAGGCAATTAGAGGATCAAAAAGATATGTCCAGGAAATAATCTGACTACTTGGAACACAGGCTACACTACAAAAAAAGACACATCCGTGACATTTTGGGCCGAACGAATTTTTTTCTGTCATACTTATGACATTTCTATGACATTAATTGTGACAAAACACGGTGAGGGAGTCCTGGATTAGGGGGTGTCCAGATGGCCGGACTATACCTTCGGTCGGACTCTTGGACTATGAAGATACAAGATTGAAGACTTCGTCCCGTGTCCAGAAGGGACTTTCCTTGGCGTGGAAGGCAAGCTTGGCGATACGGATATGTAGATCTCCTACCATTGTAACCGACTCTATGTAACCCTAGCCCTCTCCGGAGTCTATATAAACCAGAGAGTTTTAGTCCGTAGCATGAAGGACAATCATACCATAGGCTAGCTTTTAGGGTTTAGCCTCTCTGATCTCGTGGTAGATCTACTCTTGTACTACCCATATCATCAATATTAATCAAGCGGGACGTAGGGTTTTACCTCCATCAAGAGGGCCTGGACCTGGGTAAAACATCGTGTCCCTGCCTCCTGTTACCATCCAACCTAGACGCACAGTTCGGGACCCCCTACCCGAGATCCGCCGGTTTTGACACCGACATTGGTGCTTTCATTGAGAGTTCCTCTATGTCGTTACTTTTAGGCCCGATGGCTTCTCCGATTATCAACAGCGATGCGATCCAGGGTGAGACTTTTCTCCCCGGATAGATCTTCGTATTCGGCGGCTTTGCACTGCGGGCCAATTCGCTTGGCCATCTGGAGCAGATCGAAATCTACGCCCCTGGCCATCAGGTCAGATTTGGAAGTTTGAACTACACGACCGACATCTGTGGAGACTCGATCTTCGACGGATTCGAGCCATAGCCGAGCGCGCGGCACTGTCACGATGGGCATGATTTAGCTCTGCCGCCGAACAGTGCCCTAGAGGCTGCACCTGTGTCCGCTCCAACCCCTAGCTCGGAGCCGATCACACCAATCGAGGATGGGTGGTTAGACACCGCCTCGGGGGCCGCAATCTCTATGGCGATCGAGCCGAACACCAGCCCTATTCTCTGCAAAGCCCGTGACTCTAAGGAGCCGGACTCCTCTCCAGACTCCGAGCCCTCCGCGCCCCGACCGATCGAACCTGATTGGGCGCCAATCATGGAGTTCACCGCCGTGGACATCTTTCAGCACTCGCCCTTCGGCGATATTTTGAATTCACTAAAGTCTCTCTCTTTATCAAGAGAGCCCTGGCCGGACTATGGTCAACAAGGTTGGGATGCGGATGATGAAGAAATTCAAAGCCCACCCACCACCCACTTCGTTGCCACTGTCGATAATTTAAACGACGTGCTTGACTTCGACTCCAAAGACATCGACGGTATGGACGACGATGTAGGAGATGAACACAAACCAACGCCTATAAGGCACTAGACAGCCACCTCATCTCATGATGTATACATGGTGGACACACCCAAAGGAAGCGACGACGAGGAACACAGGGATGCAACAAGGGATCGTTCACTTGAAAAGCAATCAAAGCGGCGACGTAAGCGCCGCTCCAAGCCCCGCCTCGACAGAGAAAACAGCCATACAGACCCAGCCATAGAGCGGGACAAGCCGGCGAACGACGAACATGCCTTCGAGCAAGTGTCCGAACAGGGAAATTTGGATAAACAAACCGAACACCCCGTCCCCGGCGAAAACAATAGTCTGGACAACCTTACGCCGGATAAACTCATGGAGCAGAAGAACCTCCACAAAAGGCTCGTCGCCACTGCACATAGCCTGAAAAAGCAGAAGCGGAAGCTCAAAACTGCGGAAGATGCACTCAGAATCAGATGGAGCGAAGTACGCAAACACCACAGACAAATATGCCGGCAGTCGCCGCACAAAAGCTATCCAAAGCGAAAGCTACTGCCTAAATTTGACGAGGAGGCCTTAGAGCCCCCGCAGTCAAAAAATAGGAAAGCCATCCGGTCGGATGGACGACCGCATGGCCAGCATGGAGCGGCAAGCGGCGCCGCACACAAGCCAACACGCGATCCACCAAAGGATCCACATCAAAAAGACGGCCCAGCCAGATCTATATATGGGCCAAGAAAGCAAGCTCTAGTAAGCAATGCAACACAACAAATATCCGAACATCACGGCACACCCAAATATAGGGGTGCCGCACACCCCCTATGTTTCACCGATGAGGTGCTGGACCATGAATTTCCAGCAGGATTCAAGCCCGTAAACATAGAGGTGTATGACGGAACAAAAAACCCTAGTGTCTGGATCGAGGATTATATCCTCCACATACACATGGCTAGAGGAGATGACCTCCACACCGTAAAATACTTACCCCTCAAGCTTAAAGGGTCAGCCCAGCATTGGCTCAAAAGCCTTCCCGAAAACACCATTGGAAGTTGGGAAGAGCTTGAGGATGCTTTTCGGGCAAATTTTGAAGGGACCTATGTCCGCCCTCCGGATGTAGACGATCTCAGTCACATAACTCAACAACCCGGAGAGTCAGCCCGGAAATTCTGGAACAGATTTCTTACTAAAAAGAATCAGATAGTCGAGTGTCCGAACGCCGAAGCCCTAGCAGCTTTTAAGCACAACGTTCGAGACGAATGGCTCGCCAGACACCTCGGCCAAGAAAAGCCAAGAACGATGGCCGCATTGACAAGCCTCATGACCCGCTTTTGCACAGGAGAGGACAGCTGGTTGGCAAGCTGCAGCACCAGCGACCCAAGTACATCTGAAGTTAAGGATGGAAACGGAAAACCCCGACGCAGCAAGGACCAGCGCCGGAATAAGGGAAACAGCCCAAAGAGCACGACGGTCAACGCCGGATTCAAAAGCTCGCGGCAAAATCAGAGAAAGCCGCCCGTCAAGGATAACAGGGACGAGCTATCCAACTTAAACAAAATCTTGGACAAGATATGTCAAATACACAGTACTCCCGGGAAGCCTACGAACCATACCCACAGAGATTGTTGGGTTTTCAAGCAAGCCGGCAAGCTCAACACCGAACACAAGGGGCTCGACACACCAAGTGAGGACGACGACGAACCCCACAAGCAGAGCACCAGGAAACAAAAGGATTTCCCACAAGAAGTCAAAACAGTAAACTTACTTCACGTGACGAACAGAACGGCGCCACCAAAGATACGCGCCATACGGCCTATCCCAAAGGAGTCTCGCCAATGGTTGTTAAAACCAATCACCTTCGACCATCAGGATTACTCTAGAAGTATCCAGAACGCAGGCTGAACTGCCTTGGTATTAGATCCAATAATCGGCGGACTCCATTTTACAAATGTCCTGATGGACGGCGGCAGTGGTCTAAACCTGTTATACCAGGACACAATCCGCAACATGGGGATATACCGAACAAAAATTCGCCATAGCAAAACCTCCTTTCAAGGGGTAACGCCAGGCCCGGATGCCTGTTGCATGGGTTCTCTCCGGCTAGAAGTTATGTTCGGCTCCCCCGATAACTTCCGTTGCGAACAACTAACTTTCCACATCGCCCCATTCTAAAGTAGCTATCAAGCACTGCTGGGACGCGAAGCTTTCGCCCGCTTTAACACAATACCGCATTATGCATCTCTTACGCTTAAGATGCCCGGTCCACGAGGCATCATCTCATTAAAGGGAAAACATTGAGTGTTCCTCCCACGCGGAAAATAGTGCGGCTGCCTTGATAGCCCCGCAATAAAGCGGCTTCACCAGCCAAAGCATCTAAACAGGTCATTAAGACCACGGACACGGCTAGACAAGTCCGGCATAAACATACAATTGATAAAGGCCTAATAGCCATATACCCCTGTACTAGGGGCTCCGCGCATATAAAACAAGAGACAATAAAGCTCAATTTTACCCATTTCGATTTATACTTTGTTTATTTAGTATAACTCATGTTCGGCACAATCTTTCTTTAACTAAGTTCCTCTCTTTTACAGATGAACACTGTGCTACACCCGTCCAGGATACGGCACAACAGAGACACAGGCGCAGACGTGCAGCAGGGACCCGTTCCAAGGATTCTTTTCAGATTAAGACCCTGCGTAAACCTTTTTTACTGTCTCTTGTTGATACACATCCCCTCGTTTCTTGGTATAACCAAGGAGGAGGCTGGCATTTTGGCATGTGGCCACGTCAGAGTTTTGCGCGTACCTGGACACTAGGGGCTTATTACTAAGGGCGTTATCCCGCCCGCCCTCATACAGACCGAATACCTTAGGGAGTGTTTGGCGTCGCAAGTTTGGCCTTATATGCATCAGCTCCGAATCATGTCTTTTGTCAAATGTTGGGTTTGCCCGGCTCCTGTGTTTTGCTTCCTTACATTCCGCTCTATCGGCTAAGGAGGCACTAGGAGAACTACTGCGATTGTGCCCCGGTTCGGCCAGACAAGCACCTCAGTAGAGAAAGCCGAAAACTGACTGTCATGATATAGCGCGAGACTTGTCAACCACTCGATGACATACCAGAATCTTTAGGATTCCTCCGCATTAACGAAGGGCCGTTTCCCGGCCAGGCACATACGCGCCCCGAGTTCGGGCGAGCGCAGGCACCACCAGGGGCTATATAAGTAGCCTCAATGTTAAACTCCTATGGCTAAGTGAAAGTGATAAAGCATCATAGTCTGATTGCCTAGTTCGCTGTGCTATCACCTCCTTTGTAGGACCAAGACGTTGGATCAAGTGTGAAAATGCGCCTTCTGCGAACACCCCCGCATTATGTGCGCGGGGGCTGAAGCCGACGACTGCCATCTTTCAGATTATATATACATATATGTTAAACGGCCGCACAGGAGGTATCATAATACTTGCAAGCACAAGTATAAAAAGCTTCTACAATTTATCTAAATATTGTTTTATAATAATACATGCTATTCAAATATAGTATCCTTCGAGCACTGCGTCTCTATTAAACGAGCGCCTTGCAGAACTTCCTGAAAATAGCGCTCGGCAGGTACTCGGCTTCCATCTGAGTCTGGGGATGCAACAGCGGTGGCTTCCATTTCCGCCCAGTATGTCTTGACACGGGAAAGAGCCATCCGCGCACCCTCTATGCACGCTGACCTCTTCATCGCATTGATATGCGGCACCGCACCAAGGAACTGTTGCACCAAGTTGAAATAACTTTTCGGCTCTGGTCTCTCTGGCCACAGATGACTCACGACATACTTCATGGCGAGTCTAGACAACCTATTTAGCTCGGCCCATTCGGCCAAACGATCGGCTAATGACAGTGGACGCTCTGGATTGTGGAACTGCGACCAGAAGAGCTTTTCCACTTCGCGATCTTTTTGTTCTCGGAAGTGATCGGCCGCATCTGCAGCACTCGCTGCTAAGTCCAGATAGGTGTCCGCCATACTCCACATCTGGTCCAACAGAGCATGTTTAGGATCACAGAAATTCCTCCGCAGCATAAAGGGCTTTCCAGCCACGATTTCTCCGGCCTGACGCAGCTCCTCCTTCACAGCTCTCATCGTAGAGCGAGCATCCTTGGCATCGGCAACGGCCTTCTTCAGGTCCGTCTGTTCCGCCCGATCTTCTTTTTCAAGAAGCTTGCAACGGTCAGCAACGTTCTTCAGCTTCACGGCCATCTTGGCCATTTCCTTCTTGCTTCAGCAGTGAGCAGGCTGTTCGGCTTTCAGCTCTTCAATTGCCTTTCCGGCAGCCACATCACTTTTCCTGGCTTGCTCCTTGGCTCAAGCATGTTTCGCCCAAAGATTCTCCATGGCAGCAGCACCATCTGCATCAAGCGCACACATTGTAAGATACTGGCATAAAGCTCCTCTTACCAGGCGCCGTCGAAGGAATTACATACCTTGTGCTTCGTCAAGCCGCTTGTTGACAAGCGCGATGTCGGCATCTGCCACGTCAAGTTGCCGCTTTAGCTCGGCAAATCCATCAGTCCGGCTGGCCACCGGACACTTCGCCACTACGTATAAAGGCGGCATATTAGACCTGGGATTATGATCCTGTATGCGCCGACACTTTTGACAACACACAGAGTCTCAGGGGCTACTATCTACACAGGGCGCATCTTATTTATGCGCAACTGTCCAAAAAGGGTACATTATTTCGCGTACCTCAAAACCTATCAGTAAACTCATGACGGCCTCGTGCAATCCGCTCTCCGTGGATGAAATCCTCTCAATCACCGTACCCATCAATGCACGGTGCTCCTCTGAGATAGATGCTCTCCCTAGTAGATCCGTCAGCTCCTCCGACCGTGCACCAGACGGCGCTGGACTCGTCCGATGGCCCTTTTCGAAGGCCGGACGCGGAGGGCTTTGGGGGGCCATATGACTACCTTCTGGCCCCGCCGGATTTGGAGAAACCCTCCGCGACGATACCTCAGGGTCGCCCGCCTCGCAAGGCGGTACGGCAGGGGGAGGCGTTCCGCTCTCCATCATCTCCGGAAGAAGATCCCCCGAATACGAGCTCTGCTGAGAAGGGCTAAGGTCCGAGCTACAAGGTAAATTTTCGATTACTTTTCTCAAATATAAAGCAGGGATTTCTCTCGTTTCTTAAAAATAAAACTCCTCTCTACTTACGGCTCGGTGGAGGGCTGATCCCCTTGAGGGCATAATTCGGCCGAAGTATCGCCCAGCACAGGACCCTCTGGCGAAGATTCCTTCCCCCGCTTTAAGGCCATGGTCTCCGGGGCTTTAGAGGCGGTCCTCTTCTTCTGCTGAGGAGAGGAATTTTCGATTCCTCCATTCCGGACAACCTCCTTTGAGGAGACTGTAGCTCCCTTGTCCCCTCCCTCGCTTCCCTTTGAAGGCACAACCTCCAACATCCTGAGTAGCACGGGACCCGGCGTGGTCTCGGGGAGGGGGCCCGGACACCTGATTAGCTTTGCTTTCGCTATCCACTCATGTTTAAAGGACAACTCTTTTAGGGGTAATTTTATGATAAACATATGGATAGCGAGTCAGGGCACAAGGCTACTTACTTGAGTATCCGTACGATTGCAGCTCAGACCTGCGTCCTCCGTAGAATCCGTACACACTACTTGTGGTCCGAAGAACAATTTGTACATCTCCACGGGTGTCATGCCAAGAAAATGTTGGAGAACTCGTGGTCCCTCCGGGTTGAACTCCCACAGGTGTTGGGGGCGACATTTGCAGGGCAGAACTCGGTGAATTAACATAACCTGCATCACCATGACCAGACTGATGTCTCTTTCTAGGAGATCTTGGATGTGGCCCTGCAACAGGGGCACATCCTTTGCCGGGCCCCAGTCCAGCCCCGTATTGACCCATGACGCCAGTCGTGGCGGGGGACCCGAGCGAAAGGCAGGTGGCGCCACCCACTTAGGGGCCCTGGGAGCGGTAATATAAAACCACTCTCACTGCCATAAGCTGGAATCCTCTTGAAAAGAGCTCTCGGGCCATGGAGTACCAGCATTCTTGCTTATAAAAGCACCTCCGCACTCCGCATGCCTTCCCTCGATCATCTTCGGCTCTACTTTGAAGGTCTTGAGCCATAGTCCGAAGTGAGGAGTGATACGGAGCAAGGCTTCACACACGACGATGAATGAGGAAATATGGAGGATGGACTCCGGGGCTAAGTCATGAAATTCCAGCCCATAATAATACATGAGCCCTCGTCACGAAGGGATCCGTCAGGAAGCCTAGCCCCCGAAGGAAGTGAGACATGAACACCACACTCTCACCGGGCTTGGGAGTGGGAATGACCTGCCCTTGAGCAGGCAGCCTATGCGAGATTTCGCCGGTCAAGAACCTGGCCTCTCTCAACTTCAGCACGTCCTCCTCCGTGACGGAGGAGGGCATCCATCGGCCTCGAAGGTCGGAACCGGACATTGTCGAAGGTCTGAAGCGCCTGAAATCTGGAGCCTTGGGTGTTGGAACTCGAGGCGAAGGGAGAACTCGTTTGAGATTGAAAGAAAGGAGTAAGGCCTTGGTCTCTTTATAAGAGGTTGAATACCAAGGGCCTTCCCCGTGACCGTTTGGGACTCGCCTTTGATCGAGAAAATATACCAACGGGTATGGTTGGGTTACCCATGCCCATATTGATGAGAATCCCGGAATAAGGGGACACGATCTCTGCTTTAACAAGACGTGCCAAGGAAACCGCCTCGCTAAACGCGCTAAGGTGGGACAATAAAACGATTCGAATAAAGACTTGGCCGTGGTGTGATGTCACCCTACGGAATACGCCAGCAGATTAGATTTGTGTAAAAAGTATTCTCTCTATGGCAATATGTGGAAACTTATTTTGCAGAGCCGGACACTACCTTTGTGTTCAAAATCTTCTATGAAGTACTTGGAGGAGGAACCCGCCTTGCAATGCCGAAGACAATCTGCACGCCGGACTCGTCGTCATTGAAGCCAGGTTCAGGGGCTACTGAGGGAGTCCTGGATTAGGTCGTGTCCGGATGGCCAGACTATACCTTTGGCCGGACTCCTGGACTATGAAGATACAAGATTGAAGACTTCGTCCCATGTCCGGAAGGGAATTTCCTTGGCGTGGAAGGCAAGCTTGGCGATTCGGATATGTAGATCTCCTACCATTGTAACCGACTCTGTGTAACCCTAGCCCTCTCCGGAGTCTATATAAACCGGAGAGTTTTACTCCGTAGCACGAAGGACAATCATACCATAGGCTAGCTTTTAGGGTTTAGCCTCTCTGATCTTGTGGTAGATCTACTCTTGTACTACCCATATCATCAATATTAATCAAGCAGGACGTAGGGTTTTACCTCCATCAAGAGGGCCCGAACCTGGGTAAAACATCGTGTCCCCTGCCTCCTGTTACCATCCGACCTAGACGCACAGTTCGGGACCCCCTACCCGAGATCCTCCGGTTTTGACACCGACACACGGTATCATCATAGATGTGGTGGGGTCCTACTTCTATGACAAAAAAATCATGACAGAAAATGGGCTTTTCGTCCTGGGCGGGCCGGAGACGCAGCTCCATGACATTCTTTGGGCCGTCCATGACGGAAAAAACTATGGTAGAAGCGAGGGCGAGGAAAATGTCGGGGTGTTCCCGGTTACGGTGGGTGGTCGGGGCCGAGCGATACACGTTTCCCTCATACACGCACGCGCGTGGGTGCGAGGCGTTGGGCTCTAACTGAACCCGAGCGATTGCACTGTAGGCTACGCGTTACTGAACCCGAGCGATCGATCGATGGCTATTAACTGAACCCGATCGAGCGATTCCTTCGCTACTGCTACTAACTGAAGCCGATCGATGCTACCTCTGGATGAAAAGTGAGCGTTGCTGGGGGGTTTTGGATGAACAGATCCCGGTGGGGGTGGATGAACAGGAACCCGTGGTGTTGCCTCTGGATGAATAGTGAGTGTTGCTGGGGGGTTTGGATGAACAGTCCCGGTGGGGGTGGATGAACAGGACCCCGTGGTGTTGCCTCTAGATGAACAGGACCCCGATCGGTCGAGCCGGTTGGGGATGGATGAACAGGACCCCGTGGAGGGCTGGATGAACAGGACCACCCCGTGGAGGGCGGGATAAACAGTAGACGGTGGAGAGCTTGATGAACAATAGCCCGTGGAGGGGTGGTTGAACAGGAGCCCGTGGAGAGGGCTGGTTGAATAGTAGCTGGTGGAGTAGTGCGCGGTGGAGGCTGGACAAACAGGAGCCCATGGATGAACAATCGCAGGTGGAGGCTGGAGGAGGTTGACGGTGGATGAATAGTAGCCCGTGGAGGCTGGAGGGGATCGACGGTGGAGATGAACAGCATCCCGTGGAGTCCCGTTTTGCGGTACGCCACACCCCTCCCGATGAACAGGACCCCCGTTTCGACCGTAGGAGGTATGGTTCCTCCGTTTTGCGGTACGCCAGACCCCTCCCGATGAATAGGATCCTGTTTCGACTGTGGCCAGTCGAACACAAGGCCGTTTCCTCCGTTCTGCAGTACACCAGGCCTCGTTTCCATCGGTTGTTCCGTCCAAGCCCTCCCGATGAACACAACGACGCATTCTGTTCCGACCCAGCCGGTTGGCTCCCCATGAGCACGACGACGTCGTTGTTTCTTCGTTCCGACCCAGCCATGTACACGAGCCCTGGCCGTACGTACGCGCGAGTAGGTGTTCGAGACCCCGCTCGTATGTACATACATAGTCGTATTTACTTTCTTGCACCCTGGCCGCTGTACATATGTGTACATGCTACGTGTGCACCTCTGCTACGACACGTGCACGCCTCTACATTGACTAGTATGTACGTACACGTTCGCGACTAGAATGACAACGCTACATACGCTTCGACCAGGTGGGTCCCGACTGTCAGGCACTTCCTTGCGTGCAATGATGTAGCTGGTGGGTCCCAGCAGTCAGGGGGCGAATCATTTTTTTGCCCGGACGCACTTCCTTGCGTGTGAAGATGTAGCTGGTGGGTCCCAACAGTCAGGGGAAATGTTTTCACGAAATATGGTGGCCCGTCCGGTGGGTCCTCGCTGTCAGGTGGAGGAATAATTATTTTGCGCATAATAAGGAGGCACTTCCTTGCTGCGGCCGTGGACCAAGCCGTCAGCCTCTCCACGTACAGTCCAGGTCCGATGGAAGCCGTTCCTTGACCACGTTGACCACGCCGCGCCCAGAGCACCAGGGCGGTGGACGATGGCGAGGCCTAGGAAGGGGACGACGCGAAGCCAAGGAAGACGTGGCAGTGGATGCCCACGTGGAGAGGAGTACGAGGGTTCACTGGTTCGACTGCGGTGTGAGGCTGACGTCGCCGCAGAATAATAGGGGGTGTGGGTGAGTAGAGGGATGCCCTGGCCAGCGATGGGAGTAGTAGGGAGCAGTGAGGCCTGCATGGGAGGCAGGAGCAGGCGGTCCCACCGACGCTGGATTTGGCGGCTGGAGCAAGAAGATCAGAGATTGAAGAAACACGATGGTTGTTGGATTAACATCCAACGGTTACATCTGCTAGAATCATTTGTTGACGTATATAATAACTAAAAAAATCTTGCATACGCATCAACTTAATAGGCCCATAAGTCAGACCATTCCCTCTTTTTTAATAATTTATATATAGCTCATTGCGACTTCTTATGAAAGTTATTGTAGTCCATTTTTTTGGTTGGCCAGGGCCAATTTCGCATATTTCTGTGGGTTCCAAACTATTTTTAATACCGAAATGTTGAGCCAGATTTAAAGTACTTTGAAGGTATATTTAAATTAGATTAATGCCTAGTGAAATAGGAATCTAAAAATGTGAAAAAAAAATCAGAAATTATAAAGTAATAGCCAATTTGTCATCTGTTTTTATATTTACAACCAATTTCACATTACTTTCAAGATTTGCAGGCGTCTTGAAAGAGTTGCAGCCCATCGGGGCATAGAAAATAAATAGGCCTGGATTGGGTATTCTTCAGAAAAAATAAACTGGGCTCATTTTCATAAAGAAAAAATAGCTAGGCTGGTCACATGGTGAACATAAAATGTAAGCCTAGGCTAGATGGGAAATAGGCCAGTTCAAACCCTGCTCCGTCTCAACAATAAAAAAATACTGCTCGAGCAGCTACGTCCCAGGTGTCAGCCGATCTTGTGTTGTTCTCTTGTCTATTGACTATATACGCTCACAGTGTCATGGGTCCCAGATGTCAGGAAAACACTAGGAGGAAGCATTTTATTTTTCCTTATGCTAACATGGTGGTCCCGTACTATCATCCTCTTCACGTACTTCTGCCGATTCCTGTTGTTTGTTGACCATGTTGACAATGCGAGAGGGCGGCGCTGCGATGATCATGCCAAAGCACGCGGAGGATGATGGCGAGGTCTCAGACGTCGGCGTTAACGATTTAGGAGAGGGTGGGACGGCGATGCGTGCGCTGAGGCACAGCCAGCCGTGGGAGGCGAAAGCAGGCGGCCCATTGGCGCTGGTTTGGTTTTGGTGGCTAGAGGAAGACAAGACTGAAGAAACACGACAGACTGTAAAAGCAGCAGGAGTACTTAATAACCTTAACTAAAACTAGCAGGGGCACTTAACAACCATAGCTGAAAGTAGTATGAGTACTTATACAGGTTCAACCATACAAAGCACACCTCGAACAGTGCTACTTTGCCTACAGTTAACCAAGAGTGAGGCCGCCAAGGCCCAGGACAAGGCCCAGGCGCCACCTCGCGCATCCACAAGCTTCTGAAAGCGGCTTGATCTTGCAATGTGGTCAATAAACACGATATTCGCTTTAGAGCCATGGAAAGGCAGGCACATAATCTTCTGTCCTATTCTCCAAGATGGACGGGCCTTCATTATTTGAGACCACCCATGAATAAGTATCTTTTCACCTCCAACGGGAATGGAGTAGGTCGACATAAACATCATGTTGTGACCAAGCGCAAGTCTGACCCGACCATGGTCAGGCATCTGTATAGGAACAATAGAACTCGGCAGTTTCTGTTTCAAGAAGATCACAACTATAAAACTGTGTATAAGCAATGGTTTATGAACAACATATATAACAGAAAACAGCTCGTACCATAAGTTTCTCGACACAGTTGGACCTGTTCAACGAGTGCAGCCGTGGCATACATATCCCACGTGGCCTTCCACCATTGAAACGCCCCACAAGGACCTCAAGACGATCAATAAAGTGTAGGAACTTGTGGATGTCGTCCCAGTCAACTTCAGTGCCATCAGTAACAACCGAGTTGTTATAGAATAACAAACGAGCAGCCTGCTTAACTCTGAAAAAACCGACACGTGCCACCAATTATAAGAAAATATTAGTTAGAAGTAGCATCTTCGTGAGAGATTCGTTGCTACTTCTAAAGTTAAATTGTGATTAGTTAGACATAATAGGTGGATTAAGAAGTAATCGAGGCATCAAGCAAGAACCAGATACAAAACTAACTTGGATGAACAATTGGAACGACGTCGGGGTGGAAGATCATAGTGAAGATGAGACCAGGTTCTGCTATTTCCATCAACATTCGTGTGCCAACTTTCAGTCCGTAACACTTGAGAAAGTTTATCCAAGTTCGGCCATAAAAAAAGCAGCGATCTTCTTGGTTCATGAACCCAACTCGGAACTTATATCCATGGCTTGTCTTCATTGTGACCATTAAACTGGTATATTCAGTTATGCCAAGGCCGAGCATCTTGAGTACATGTGTTCTGGCATAGCAAATAATGCACTGCAGGAAAAATAATACGAGAACACAATGTATTCCCTATCCAAATCTAGAAATAACTTCCTCCTTCATGTCAGTGTTGACCATCGTACTGGTAGTACCTTTTTATCCAAATATAGCAATCCAAATTTCGAAATTAGTCAACAGCATGTTCAAAAAAACCCACCCTCCCAAATAGAAAAGAGGATTCTAGGAACATACTGTGCGTTTTAAAATCCTGTGTTAGGATGAGAAGGAACAAGTGTGGCGTCTCGCCGAGGGCGCAGAAACCTGTAGGGTCCTCGCACTTTCGGCACAGCAAATGAAACACACTAGATTCAGTAGGAAGAAAAATGCATCAATGGTAGCGGCTGCCATCCTAGGATTACCCTCGACCAAGGGATTGGGATTTATCGGGGATGGATGAAGAATTCGTACTTGGTTCTCCATGAGAAAACCCTATGCAATCGCCGAGAGGGGGTTTTCTCTAAACAAGCATACGAGGGAGAAGGGGATTCAGGCCCAGTGAAATATTGCCGCTTCATACGTCCAGCTTACTGCTAAAGCTGGAAGGCGGGTTGTGATTTGACGGCTCATTGGGCATTACTGCGGCGCTATGACCGGGGTGTGTCTACCATGCAGTTTTGCACTCTAATTTGTGCATATGTCACGTGGACCCCATTGCCGGATGCCCCACATATTAGCAAAAGGAAGTAGAAAGACAGGAGTAACTAGTTACACAAAAATATATTTTTGACAGAGAGATACTCCCTCTGTAAAGAAATATACAGATATTTTATGTCACAACTTTATACATAAGAAAAATCAAGGGGAATATATATAACATATATAATTATAAAAAACAGAGTTGGTTTTAACACAGTATAGACGAGTTGGTGATGATGGTGTGCCTGCCATCCTGCAATATAGGCCGTCCAATTTATATCTGACGGATAGGAAGGAAACAATGGCAATTTTGCAAAAAGGTACCCACACACCTCTCCACATTTGCAAATAAGGCCTTCCCTCATTCATCCTTTTCTCTCACAAGATAAAATACTCATACAAATGCATCTTGATGTTACATGCAACGCACGGGCATTATGGGGGTTCAGCTGAGAATATAATACTCAGACAGGCTCACGGTTCTGGACTTTGGGCCGCACGCCCACCCTGCATGTTTGGGGGCCCATGTGTTCTACCTCAGCGCTTTTCATACTGCAAGCGATCAGTACGGCGCTGGTTTTAGATGCTGTCACAAGGCAACTACACAAAATTGAATAAAGCACGACAGCTGTTGGAATGAAATCGAATGACAGTTCCTAACCAGCAATGAGAGTTGCAATTCTATCAACGATATACCATGTGATAAATAATACTGCCGTATTACTTATACACACAGGACACTTGTTTCACCATGCCAGATTATTACATCAAAATCTCTCGTAGGATAGATCAGTTCGACAGTTGCGTGCTGCTACTAAAGAATTTCAAAGTTGATTTGGATCAGCTCTCCTTGCCGAGAAAGTTCGATTTTCAGATCATCCCCTACCGCAAGATATGATTTAGATTTGAACCTTGACCATCCTTTAGCATCAATCATCATGCGACCATCCTTTGTATTTACAGTATATTGAGCAGGTTCATTCACACCAAGGCTGCGCATGGCAAGAGAAACTTGGCCGCTGTCGCCCGGATTGTTGAACGACTCCCTCGTTGCTCTAGGAATTCTTTGTTCGCAAACAAGACATACCCAAACAGTTAGATCAACACAGTGAATCATGTGAAACAACATGGAAAGAAAAAAAGAACGAAACACTTGGGCGGCCAATGCTTACCAAGAAGGTGGACATGTCGGTTTTTGTAAGTACTTTGGTATATGAAGTGCGAACTGCAGCCCAGTCTGTTGCCGGTACAACTGCTCGTTCGGTTGCCGCTGCACGGGCCGGAGCAGATGCAAGTGCAAGTGTTGGTGCAGGTGCCGAAGCCGCTGCTGCTGCCGGAGATAGTGCTCCTTGTAGAGCTGGTGCCGGTGTCAGAGCAGGTGCCGGTGTTGATGCCCGATCCTCTGGTAGATCAGCCTAATCCGCTGACGCGGTCGGTGCCCAATCCTCAGCTGGATCAGACTGAGCTGCTGCCACTGTCAGTGCTAGAGCAACTGCCGGTGCTCGATCCGTTGCTGAAGGTGGTACCGATGTGCGACACAGCGGCGATCGTGTCTGGTCTGCTATGATCAGCTTTCTAACTTGACTAGGCTTCGTGACATGATCCATTTTTTCTTCATTTCTTTTAAATGTGAGAAGGACTAATTGTGGCGTTTTTGTTAAACCAAACTACAGTTCATCATAGGGATTCAGCTTGTACTCAGACAATAGACTGATCCAATTTTTTCCAGTAATATGAGTGATGGACAGTGCCTTCGTTACTGACACGACATAAGAAGTGAAACCTGCAAAAATAGCCATCATAGAGCAAACCAAATGGTTTATTCTATGATGAATGTCACATGGCAAAACCTGCATCATAAAATTGCAGGAAAAGAAAGAAAACATGACATTAAATCAATAAGATTTAGACAGTAAATCAATAAGATTTACTTGATGTGATACGAGTGAATCCTTACCAGGAAATCACTATGTTGAAGTACTAAACAGAAGCTTGATCGTCCAACTATGGGTGGCATGAAGGGGCCCTGCCTACTCCCACAAGCAGGACAGTCCAAAGGCCGTGACAAATCGTATGGACCGAACATCCATGGGACTGGAAATCCTGGTGGGTGCGATAAACCCTGCAATGCATACAAATATTGGAGTGTAACCATAATTGATAAACCGTCCTCACAAAAAAGATGATCTGTATACTTCAAAATATTCAGACTGAATTGAGTGGACAGACATTAACATAGACCATTCTCAGGACTGACCACACAATAAAAGCGGCAGTACTAATAAACAATACAGGGTTCACAAACACAAATCAAGTATTGGACAATATTACTTACTACAGACAAGCAAAGTTGCACTAATTAAACTCTGCAGACTATTTCTTGCCACCGACCTACGGGATGAACCCCACATAACTGACTAGGCCATGGACTTCCTGAGAGATGTCTACATGCACCATCACCATCTCGTCAACCTTGGAGAACCTAACAGAGTGGTCTTTCCACTCATAAACATGATCATGAAGACATGCCGCATCAAATTTGTTGGGAAGCTTTACAAGAACCACACCCTTCATAACTGAAGGCACAACCAGGAAATTGTTGTGGTCAAGTACAGCCTCGAGAACACGCCTGGCAACAATGCTACAGGAAAACACTAGTTCAGGACACGTGGCGACAAGGACACAGCAGCTGGATAGTTTAGCAGTAGATCTCATCCTCGGGACTTCCAGTTCACACGGCATGACTTTGAGAACTTCATCTCCACCGTGGACCTGGTTCTAATTCAAATAGAAACCATATTTTATTACTACCTCCGTTCAGAAATATAGGATGATTTTCGATATTATACTCCATATATGACTACATAGACGCATAGAAATGAGTGAACAAAGACACTAGAACATGTCTTCAAAGGCATGAAAGCAGAGGGATTACTTGCAATATCCATAACACAAGTTACTAAGGCAAATATGCCCTCTTCAAAGGTAGCATTGATGTTCATAAAGTACTCCCTCCGTCCCAAAATTCTTGTCTTAGATTTGTCTAGATACGGATGTATCAAGTCACATTTTAGTGTTAGATACATCCATATCTAGACAAATCTAAGACAAGAAATTTGGGACAGAGGGAGTAGTTGATAGTAATCTATAAGAAATCAGTGTCAACCTCTTGCATGTTTTGGTCAAAAGAGGAATTTAGAATCGTCATTTGGCACACAAAAATCACATGCAAGATCACCCAGAAAGTTGTACTACTCGTACTGCGTGTTAGATGAAAAAAAATGATTAAGATCGAGAAAAAGATCATCAAGAAGAGATATTACCTGGACTTGCTTAATGAGGGATCCCAGAGAGGGGGGCTTGGACAGGGCGATGGCTTTGAGCTTGTCTGCGGTAGTCTCGGCGGGTTGCTTGCGCTTCTTCGTACCATGAGCCTCGACGGTTTTTGGCCAGAGCCATAGACATCACTTCGGCCGGTGCTCCAGGTCCATCAAGAAACTGTCAAATAGAAATAAAAGAAAAGAAACCATAATCACAAACCCAAAAGAAGAAAAGGGAGGGAGTTATATGATCAGTCTCGGGGTTGCAAGACCGATCCTTGGCCAGAATCAACACCATTGATGCGCTCACCTTTCTTTCTTTGGGAGAGAAGAACAATGGCAGAAGCAGGTTGGGGTTTTCTTGAAGAAATGAGGAACACGATGAGGGATAAGTGAGTTGGGTGGAGAGGAAGCTGAGAGAGACAAGTGAAATGATGGTTGCTTCGTCCGTCCAACTTACTGCTGGAAAGGAGGGGGTTTTGTGATTTGATGGCTCATTGGGCATTACTGTGGCACTTTGATCAGGGTAGTCTACCGTCACTCTACTACAGAGTAATTTAGTGCATGGCTGGTGGACCCCAATGCTGGCTATTCCACACGTCGGCGAAAGTGAGTAATTTAGTGCATGGCTGGAGGAGGATCCGCATGGTAGAGCGTGTCCACTGTTTTTCTGAAGAAGAAAATGATTGCAACAAGCGTTTCCACTCTTACGACGGAGGAGTGCAAAACACGGCAGCCACTTGAACATACACAGTGCTCCTACTACTAGGCATGTGCAGTGGTTCATACGTCAGTACTACATAATCTTGTTGCTAGTGTAGTAAGATATGACGACAACAAATGATGTTGTGCGCATGTCAACTATATGAACAGTAATGTAGTAACATAGTACCGCTTTTTTGACTGTCCGGTCCAGAATGAATGGTGAGATCAATGTTAACAGAACTAGGTCTACAACGCACTGAGAGTATGGCGCTACAGTACTCCACGAAACATGAACCATATGAAGCACGAATAGTGCTAGGCAGGGTGTATGAAGGGTGCACGGGATGGGAGCAAAACTTCCCTTCTCGACCCACTTTTGGGTGTTTGGCAGAGGGCATGAAGGGTGCATGAGTGCACACTAGTAGGTTAACACAAATACACAAAGAGAAAACAACTATATTGAGATGAGAATGCAACCAAACACACCCACACGCTTTGTGCTACAGTGACTAATCTGCACCGTCTGAGTTTGATCCAAAGGTAATATTGCGCCGAGACATAGACATGCCCATGCAGAGGGCGCCTAGACACCACCGAAGTCCCTCTGCTTCTCGAGGCGCACGACGTTGGTGATGCAGGGGGTGAAACGGCTGAAAGGCAATGCAATCTATGGGAAGGCGGAGGGAGCCAGCCGAGGAGCGGGGAATCTTTTGGTTTTCACCATGGTAAAACACCAGTCGATGACTTCTCACATCAGGGAGCAATGGGTTTTACAAGTGGAGTCATCGTGACTAATTGCTACCGCACCTGCTCCCGTCAATCAAAAAATTAAAAATCCTGCCGCGCCTGCTCCCGTCAATCAAAAATTAAAAATCCTGCCGCACTCAAACACCAGAGCAACGCCACGGTGGATATTTAAATTTACCTGCCGGCAAGTAGATCAAAAAAGGGGTGAAAAAAAAATGTGACGGCGACCTAGCTAATCGGTCGAACTAGCCCAACTAGCTAGCCACCGTGCTTCACTGATGTACTCGGCGGGAAAAGTGGTATTTCGTGATTTGACGATTTATTTACTTGCTTCGGCGAAAACGCGTGGTAGGGCGTCCCACGTCAGGAAGAATATATGCGTGCACCACCCGGGAGGACCCCGAAACCGCTCGGTTGGGTGTGCCATGTCTCGGCACGAAGAAAAAATGTGCGTGTAAAAATGTACTGTATCAGACATAGTACCTACGGTTCGACCTCGGGACCCAGCCACTCGGTCGAAAACACCCCACTAGCCACACAGCTTCATCATGCTAACATGTCACGGAGGATAGGTGTGGTTAGCTCTGTCTTGACCAACTACAACATCTCTTGTTCTAGGCGATTCTTCTATTTTCCAAGCTTTTTTTAGTAGTAATAACACCACGGCAAGATAGCGCTGCTCTTCGTGTGTGCCCATGCAAAGGTTATACGATGGAGAGAAGAGAGAGATCGCAGACCTGGGACCCACCAGTAAGTGAGTCAACGGTCATGCACGTGTTGACGAGGCACTCCCTCTACTCTACTCAACGTAATACTATATAAAATCAAGTTATGGGACAAAGCCAACAACCATTGTTGTTTCAGGCTATCGACTTACGCTTTGTAGTCCAGGTTGCCAGTTCGAATCTCGTATTTCATATTTGTTAGTTTTAGGTCCAAATTTGATTAATGACAAGTGGGACCCCCGTGTGTTGTTCCGATATTTCAGTGTAGGATGGTTTTTTTGAACAAACACTTTGCACAGTTACACAAGTAATGGCACAAGTTACACGTATTTTGCAAGTTTACGAACAAAAATGATAGCGGCATAGAATATCACATCCACCCCGTAGCTTAAATGCTATGGTGATACGAGTTTTTACACTGTTGGAAGTGAGATCCAATGGCTTGGGAGTAGTCTTTGTAATTATGCGCAATTTCCAAACTCTCCAAAGGTTTTTTTGCAAATAAAACATTCAGGCCTCGTGTGTGCAGCTGCATCTTATATCCAACGGCTCCCCGTTGCTCATATTAGGTGCTCCCCCACTAGTAGAAAAAGGGTCAAATGTGAAGCACATTAGTGCCGGTTTGAATTTGAGCCGGCACTAATGTGACCATTAGTGCCGGTTCCAACGGCTAGGCGGGCGGGCATCATTAGTACCGGTTCGTGGGCAACCTTTAGTACCGGTTCATGCCATGAACCGGTACTAATGAGGCCAGTGCGGATGTGGTCAGGCTGGGGCCCCCACGAAGACCTTTAGTACCGGTTCATGGCATGAACCAGTACTAGAGTTTCTTAGTAAGCTGATTTTTAGTCCCACCTCGCCAAGAGAGAGGCAGTATGAGCGGTTTATAAGCCATGAGTGCAGAGACAATGACGAAGAGGCGCAATGCTCACTTGCACGTTGATTAGCTTCAAGCCTTTCGGAAAAGCATAGATTGCATTGAGCTATGTGCAGTGCAGTCTACACTATTCCGAAAGGCTTGAAGCAAATTAACCAGCATTGCACCTCTTTTTTATTTTTAATAACTTATTTGAACTCCGGACTTCTTGTGTTCCGTATGCTGCATTCAAAGTGACGTCATCAACTTCCGACATGTTCTGACATCATTTGTTGTTTTTCAGTCATTTACCGAATTGTTTAAAGAGCTAAATGACCGTGAAATTGAAAATCTCTACAAAATGAACTGTGAAAATGTTGAAACTTAGCATGGTATCATCATTTCACCAACATAGCATGTGCGAAAGAGTAGAGAGGGTCACGGCAAAAACTGGACGCACTTCGTGTACAAACTGGACAAACTCTTTCGGAGTATCAGGCTTTCGGACGAGAACTCATCTGTTACACTGGCACTTCAATGTTTTTTAAATTTATTTGAACTCCGGACTTCTTTTGTGTTCAGTATGCAGCATTCAAAGCGACGTCATCAATTTCCAACATGTTCTGACATCATTTGTTGTTTTTTGGTCATTTACCTAATTGTTTAGAGAGCTAAATGATCGTGAAATTGAAAATCACTACAAAATGAACTCTAAAAATGTTGAAACTTGGCATGGTATCATCATTTCACCCGCATAGCATGTGCTAAAGAGTAGAGAGGGTCACGGCAAAAACTGGACGCACTTCGTGTACAAACTGGACAAACTCTTTCGGAGTATCAGGCTTTCGTACGAGAACTCATCTGTTACACTGGCACTTCAATGTTTTTTATACTTATTTGAACTCCGGACTTCTTTTGTGTTCAGTATGCAGCATTCAAAGCGACGTCATCAATTTCCAACATGTTCTGACATCATTTGTTGTTTTTCAGTCATTTACCTAATTGCTTAGAGAGCTAAATGACCGTGAAATTGAAAATGACTACAAAATGAACTGTGAAAATGTTGAAACTTGGCATGGTATCATCATTTCACCTGCATAGCATGTGCGAAAGAGTAGAGAGGGTCACGGCAAAAATTGGACGCACTTCATGTACAAACTGGACAATCTCTTTCGGAGTATCAGGGTTTCGGGCGAGAACTCATCTGTTACACGGGCACTTCAATGTTTTTAAACTTATTTGAACTCCGGACTTCTTTTGTGTTCAGTATGCAGCATTCAAAGCGACGTCATCAATTTCCAACATGTTCTGACATCATTTGTTGTTTTCGGTCATTTACCTAATTGTTTAGAGAGCTAAATGACCGTGAAATTGAAAATCACTACAAAATGAACTCTGAAAATGTTGAAACATGGCATGGTATCATCATTTCACCCGCATAGCATGTGATAAAGAGTAGAGAGGGTCACGACAAAAACTGGACGCGCTTCATGTACAAACTGGACAAACTCTTTCGGAGTATCAGGGTTTCAAACGAGAACTCATCTATTACACGGGCACTTCAATGTTTTTAAACTTATTTGAACTACGGACTTCTTTTGTGTTCAGTATGCAGCATTCAAAGCGACGTCATCAATTTCCAACATGTTCTGACATCATTTGTTGTTTTTCAGTCATTTACCTAATTGTTTAGAGAGCTAAATGACCGTGAAATTGAAAATCACTACAAAATGAACTGTGAAAATGTTGAAACTTGGCATGGTATCATCATTTCACCCGCATAGCATGTGCTAAGAGTAGAGGGGGTCACGGAAAAAACTGGACGCACTTCGTGTACAAACTGGACAATCTCCTTCGGAGTATCAGGGTTTCGGACGAGAACTCATCTGTTACACGGGCACTTCAATGTTTTTTAAACTTATTTGAACTCCGGACTTGTTTTGTGTTCAGTATGCAGCATTCAAAGCGACGTCATCAATTTCCAACATGTTCTGACATCATTTGTTGTTTTTCGGTCATTTACCTAATTGTTTAGAGAGCTAAATGACCGTGAAATTGAAAATCACTCCAAAATGAACTCTGAAAATGTTGAGACTTGGCATGGTATCATCATTTCACCCGCATAGCATGTGCTAAAGAGTAGAGAGGGTCACGGCAAAAACTGGACGCACTTCGTGTACAAACTGGACAATCTCCTTCGGAGTATCAGGGTTTCGGACGAGAACTCATCTGTTACACGAGCACTTCAATGTTTTTTAAACTTATTTGAACTCCGGACTTCTTTTGTGTTCAGTATGCAGCATTCAAAGCGACGTCATCAATTTCCAACATGTTGTGACATCATTTGTTGTTTTTCAGTCATTTACCTAATTGTTTAGAGAGCTAAATGACCGTGAAATTGAGAATCACTACAAAATGAACTGTGAAAATGTTGAAACTTGGCATGGTATCATCATTTCACTTGCATAGCATGTGCTAAAGGGTAGAGGGGGTCACGGCAAAAACTGGACGCACTTCGTGTACAAACTGGACAATCTCCTTCGGAGTATCAGGGTTTCGGACGAGAACTCATCTGTTACACGGGCACTTCAATGTTTTTTGAACTTATTTGAACTACGGACTTCTTTTGTGTTCAGTATGCAGCATTCAAAGCGACGTCATCAATTTCCAACATGTTCTGACATCATTTGTTGTTTTTCAGTCATTTACCTAATTGTTTAGAGAGCTAAATGACCGTGAAATTGAAAATCACTACAAAATGAACTGTGAAAATGTTGAAACTTGGCATGGTATCATCATTTCACCCGCATAGCATGTGCTAAAGAGTAGAGGGGGTCACGGCGAAAACTGGACGCACTTCGTGTACAAACTGGACAATCTCTTTCGGAGTATTAGGGTTTCAGACGAGAACTTATCTGTTACACGGGCACTTCAATGTTTTTTAAACTTATTTGAACTCCGGACTTCTTTTGTGTTCAGTATGCAGCATTCAAAGCAACGTCATCAATTTCCAACATGTTCTGACATCATTTGTTGTTTTTCGGTCATTTACCTAATTGTTTAGAGAGCTAAATGACCATGAAATTGAGAATCACTACAAAATGAACTCTGAAAATGTTGAAACTTGGCATGGTATCATCATTTCACCTACATAGCATGTGCTAAAGAGTAGAGAGGGTCACAGCAAAAACTGGACGCACTTCGTGTACAAACTGGACAAACTCTTTCGGAGTGTCAGGGTTTCGGACGAGAACTCATCTGTTACACGGGCACTTCAATGTTTTTTAAACTTATTTGAACTCCGGACTTCTTTTGTGTTCAGTATGCAGCATTCAAAGCGACGTCATCAATTTCCAACATGTTCTGACATCATTTGTTGTTTTTCAGTCATTTACCTAATTGTTTAGAGAGCTAAATGACCGTGAAATTGAAAATCACTACAAAATGAACTGTGAAATTTTGAAACTTGGCATGGTATCATCATTTCACCCGCATAGCATGTGCTAAAGGGTAGAGGGGGACACGGCAAAAACTGGACGCACTTCGTGTACAAACTGGACAATCTCTTTCGGAGTATCAGGGTTTCGGACGAGAACTCATCTGTTACACGGGCACTTCAATGTTTTTTAAACTTATTTGCACTCCGGACTTCTTTTGTGTTCAGTATGCAGCATTCAAAGCGACGTCATCAATTTCCAACATGTTCTGACATCATTTGTTGTTTTTTGGTCATTTACCTAATTGTTTAGAGAGCCAAATGATCGTGAAATTGAAAATCACTACAAAATGAACTCTAAAAATGTTGAAACTTGGCATGGTATCATCATTTCACCCGCATAGCATGTGCTAAAGAGTAGAGAGGGTCACGGCAAAAACTGGATGCACTTCGTGTACAAACTGGACAAACTCTTTCGGAGTATCTGGATTTCGGACGAGAACTCATCTGTTACACTGGCACTTCAATGTTTTTTAAACTTATTTAAACTCCGGACTTCTTTTGTGTTCAGTATGCAGCATTCAAAGCGACGTCATCAATTTCCAACATGTTGTGACATCATTTGTTGTTTTTCAGTCATTTACCTAATTGTTTAGAGAGCTAAATGACCGTGAAATTGAAAATCACTACAAAATGAACTGTGAAAATGTTGAAACTTGGCATGGTATCATCATTTCACCCGCATAGCATGTGCTAAAGGGTAGAGGGGTCACGGCAAAAACTGGACGCACTTCATGTACAAACTGGACAAACTCTTTCGGAGTATCAGGGTTTCGGACGAGAACTCATCTGTTACACGGGCACTTCAATGTTTTTTAAACTTATTTGAACTCCAGACTTCTTTTGTGTTCAGTATGCAGCATTCAAAGCGACGTCATCAATTTCCAACATGTTCTGACATCATTTGTTGTTTTTCGGTCATTTACCTAATTGTTTAGAGAGCTAAATGACCGTGAAATTGAAAATCACTACAAAATGAACTCTAAAAATGTTGAAACTTGGCATGGTATCATCATTTCACCCGCATAGCATGTGCTAAAGAGTAGAGAGGGTCACGACAAAAACTGGACGCACTTCGTGTACAAACTGGACAAACTCTTTCGGAGTATCAGGGTTTCGGACGAGAACTCATCGGTTACACGGGCACTTCAATGTTTTTTGAACTTATTTGAACTACGGACTTCTTTTGTGTTCAGTATGCAGCATTCAAAGCGACGTCATCAATTTCCAACATGTTCTGACATCATTTGTTGTTTTTCAGTCATTTACCTAATTGTTTAGAGAGCTAAATGACCGTGAAATTGAAAATCACTACAAAATGAACTGTGAAAATGTTGAAACTTGGCATGGTATCATCATTTCACCCGCATAGCATGTGCTAAAGGGTAGAGGGGGTCACGGCAAAAACTGGACGCACTTCGTGTACAAACTGGACAATCTCTTTCGGAGTATCAGGGTTTCAGACGAGAACTCATCTGTTACACGGGCACTTCAATGTTTTTTAAACTTATTTGAACTCCGGACTTCTCTTGTGTTCAGTATGCAGCATTCAAAGGAACGTCATCAATTTCCAACATGTTCTGACATCATTTGCTATTTGTCGGTCATTTACCTAATTGTTTAGAGAGCTAAATGACCATGAAATTGAAAATCACTACAAAATGAACTCTGAAAATGTTGAAACTTGGCATGGTATCATCATTTCACCTGCATAGCATGTGCTAAAGAGTAGAGACGGTCACGGCAGAAACTAGATGCACTTCGTGTACAAACTGGACAAACTCTTTCGGAGTGTCAGGGTTTCGGACGAGAACTCATCTCTTACACGGGCACTTCAATGTTTTTTAAACTTATTTGAACTCCGGACTTCTTTTGTGTTCAGTACGCAGCATTCAAAGCGACGTCATCAATTTCCAACATGTTCTGACATCATTTGTTGTTTTTCAGTCATTTACCTAATTGTTTAGAGAGCTAAATGACCGTGAAATTGAAAATCACTACAAAATGAAGTGTGAAAATGTTGAAACTTGGCATGGTATCATCATTTCACCCGCATAGCATGTGCTAAAGGGTAGAGGGGGACATGGCAAAAACTGGACGCACTTCGTGTACAAACTGGACAATCTCTTTCGGAGTATCAGGGTTTCGGACGAGAACTCATCTGTTACACGGGCACTTCAATGTTTTTTAAACTTATTTGCACTCCGGACTTCTTTTGTGTTCAGTATGCAGCATTCAAAGCGACGTCATCAATTTCCAACATGTTCTGACATCATTTGTTGTTTTTTGGTCATTTACCTAATTGTTTAGAGAGCTAAATGATCGTGAAATTGAAAATCACTACAAAATGAACTCTAAAAATGTTGAAACTTGGCATGGTATCATCATTTCACCCGCATAGCATGTGCTAAAGAGTAGAGAGGGTCACGGCAAAAACTGGACGCACTTCGTGTACAAACTGGACAAACTCTTTCGGAGTATCAGGCTTTCGGACGAGAACTCATCTGTTACACTGGCACTTCAATGTTTTTTAAACTTATTTGAACTCTGGACTTCTTTTGTGTTCAGTATGCAGCATTCAAAGCGAGGTCATGAATTTCCAACATGTTCTGACATCATTTGTTGTTTTTCGGTCATTTACCTAATTGTTTAGAGAGCTAAATGATCGTGAAATTGAAAATCACTACAAAATGAACTCTAAAAATGTTGAAACTTGGCATGGTATCATCATTTCACCCGCATAGCATGTGCTAAAGAGTAGAGAGGGTCACGGCAAAAACTGGACGCACTTCATGTACAAACTGGACAAACTCTTTCGGAGTATCAGGGTTTCGGACGAGAACTCATCTGTTACACGGGCACTTCAATGTTTTTTAAACTTATTTGAACTCCGGACTTCTTTTGTGTTCAGTATGCAGCATTCAAAGCGACGTCATCAATTTCCAACATGTTCTGACTTCATTTGTTGTTTTTCGGTCATTTACCTAATTGTTTAGAGAGCTAAATGACCGTGAAATTGAAAATCACTACAAAATGAACTCTGAAAATGTTGAAACTTGGCATGGTATCATCATTTCACCCGCATAGCATGTGCTAAAGAGTAGAGAGGGTCACGACAAAAACTGGACGCACTTCATGTACAAACTGGACAAACTCTTTCGGAGTATCAGGGTTTCGGACGAGAACTCATCTGTTACACGGGCACTTCAATGTTTTTTAAAATTATTTGAACTCCGGACTTCTTTTGTGTTCGGTATGCAGCATTCAAAGCGAAGTCATCAATTTCCAACATGTTCCGACATCATTTGTTGTTTTTCAGTCATTTACCTAATTGTTTAGAGAGCTAAATGATCGTGAAATTGAAAATAACTACAAAATGAACTGTGAAAATGTTGAAACTTGGCATGGTATCATCATTTCAGCCGCATAGCATGTGCTAAAGAGTAGAGGGGGTCACGGCAAAAACTGGACGCACTTCGTGTACAAACTGGACAATCTCTTTCGGAGTATCAGGGTTTCAGACGAGAACTCATCTGTTACACGGGCACTTCAATGTTTTTTAAACTTATTTGAACTCCGGACTTCTTTTGTGTTCAGTATGCAGCATTCAAAGCGACGTCATCAATTTCCAACATGTTCTGACATCATTTTTTGTTTTTCAGTCATTTACCTAATTGTTTAGAGAGCTAAATGACCGTGAAATTGAAAATCACTACAAAATGAACTGTGAAAATGTTGAAACTTGGCATGGTATCATCATTTCACCCGCATAGCATGTGCGAAAGAGTAGAGAGGGTCACGGCAAAAACTGGACGCACTTCGTGTACAACCTGGAAATCTCTTTCGGAGTATCAGGGTTTCGGACGAGAACTCATCTGTAACACGGGCACTTCAATGTTTTTTAAACTTATTTGAACTCCGGACTTCTTTTGTGTTTAGTATGCAGTATTCAAAGCGACGTCATCAATTTCCAACATGTTCTGACGTCATTTATTGTTTTTCGGTCATTTACCTAATTGTTTAGAGAGCTCAATGACCGTGAAATTGTAAATCGCTACAAAATGAACTCTGAAAATGTTAAGACTTGGCATGGTATCATCATTTCGCCCGTATAGCATGTGCTAATGAGTAGAGAGGTTCACGGCAAAAACTGGACGCACTTCGTGTACATACTGGACAATCTCTTTCGGAGTATCAGGGTTTCGGACGAGAACTCATCTGTTACATGAGCACTTCAATGTTTTTTGAACTTATTTGAACTCTGGACTTCTTTTGTGTTCAGTATGCAGCATTCAAAGCGACGTCATCAATTTCCAACATGTTGTGACATCATTTGTTCTTTTTTGGTCATTTACCTAATTGTTTATAGAGCTAAATGACCGTGAAATTGAAAATCACTACAAAATGAACTCTGAAAATGTTGAAACTTGGCATGGTATCATCATTTCACCCGCATAGCATGTGCTAAATAGTAGAGAGGGTCACGACAAAAACTGGACGCACTTCATGTACAAACTGGACAAACTCTTTCGGAGTATCAGGGTTTCGGACGAGAACTCATCTGTTACACGGGCACTTCAATGTTTTTTAAACTTATTTGAACTCCGGACTTCTTTTGTGTTCGGTATGCAGCATTCAAAGCGACGTCATCAATTTCCAACATGTTCTGACATCATTTGTTGTTTTTCGGTCATTTACCTAATTGTTTAGAGAGCTAAATGACCATGAAATTGAAAATCACTACAAAATGAACTCTGAAAATGTTGAAACTTGGCATGGTATCATCATTTCACGTGCATAGCATGTGCTAAAGAGTAGAGGGGGTCACGGCAAAAACTGGACGCACTTCCTGTACAAACTGGACAAACTCTTTCGGAGTATCAGGGTTTCAGACGAAAACTCATCTGTTACACGGGCACTTCAATGTTTTTTAAACTTATTTTAACTCCGGACTTCTTTTTTGTTCAGTATGCAGCATTCAAAGCGACGTCATCAATTTCCAACATGTTCTGACATCATTTGTTGTTTTTCAGTTATTTACCTAATTGTTTAGAGAGCTAAATGACCGTGAAATTGAAAATCACTACAAAATGAACTGTGAAAATGTTGAAACTTGGCATGGTATCATCATTTCACCCGCATAGCATGTGCTAAAGGGTAGAGGGGGTCACGGCAAAAACTGGACGCACTTCGTGTACAAACTGGACAATCTCTTTCGGAGTATCAGAGTTTCAGATGAGAACTCATCTGTTAAACGGGCACTTCAATGTTTTTTAAACTTATTTGAACTCCGGACTTCTTTTGTGTTCAGTATGAAGCATTCAAAGTGACGTCATCAATTTCCAACATGTTCTGACTTCATTTGTTGTTTTTCGGTCATTTACCTAATTGCTTAGAGAGCTAAATGACCGTGAAATTGAAAATCACTACAAACTGAACGCTAAAAATGTTGAAACTTGGCATGGTATCATCATTTCACCCCCATAGCATGTGCTAAAGAGTAGAGAGGGTCACGGCAAAAACTGGACGCACTTCGTGTACAAACTGGACAAACTCTTTCGGAGTATCAGGGTTTCGGACGAGAACTCATCTGTTACACGGGCACTTCAATGTTTTTAAACTTATTGGAACTCCGGACTTCTTTTGTGTTCAGTATGCAGCATTCAAAGCGACGTCATCAATTTCCAACATGTTCTGACATCATTTGTTGTTTTTCGGTCATTTACCTAATTGTTTAGAGAGCTAAATGACCGTGAAATTGAAAATCACTACAAAATGAACCCTAAAAATGTTGAAACTTGGCATGGTATCATCATTTCAGCCGCATAGCATGTGCTAAAGAGTAGAGAGGGTCACGACAAAAACTGGACGCACTTCGTGTACAAACTGGACAAACTCTTTCGGAGTATCAGGGTTTCGGACGAGAACTCATCTGTTACACGGGCACTTCAATGTTTTTTAAACTTATTTTAACTCCGGACTTCTTTTGTGTTCAGTATGCAGCATTCAAAGCAACGTCATCAATTTCCAACATGTTTTGACATCATTTGCTGTTTGTCGGTCATTTACCTAATTGTTTAGAGAGCTAAATGACCATGAAATTGAAAATCACTACAAAATGAACTCTGAAAATGTTGAAACTTGGCATGGTATCATCATTTCACCTGCATAGCATGTGCTAAAGAGTAGAGAGGGTCACGGAAAACTGGATGCACTTCGTGTACAAACTGGACAAACTCTTTCGGAGTGTCAGGGTTTCGGACGAGAACTCATCTGTTACTGGGCACTTCAATGTTTTTTAAACTTATTTGAACTCCGGACTTCTTTTGTGTTCAGTACGCAGCATTCAAAGCGACGTCATCAATTTCCAACATGTTCTGACATCATTTGTTGTTTTTCAGTCATTTACCTAATTGTTTAGAGAGCTAAATGACCGTGAAATTGAAAATCACTACAAAATGAACTGTGAAAATGTTGAAACTTGGCATGGTATCATCATTTCACCCGCATAGCATGTGCTAAATGGTAGAGGGGGACACGGCAAAAATTGGACGCACTTCGTGTACAAACTGGACAATGTCTTTCGGAGTATCAGGGTTTCGGACGAGAACTCATCTGTTACACGGGCACTTCAATGTTTTTTAAACTTATTTGCACTCCGGACTTCTTTTGTGTTCAGTATGCAGCATTCAAAGCGACGTCATCAATTTCCAACATGTTCTGACATCATTTGTTGTTTTTTGGTCATTTACCTAATTGTTTAGAGAGCTAAATGATCGTGAAATTGAAAATCACTACAAAATGAACTCTAAAAATGTTGAAACTTGGCATGGTATCATCATTTCACCCGCATAGCATGTGCTAAAGAGTAGAGAGGGTCACGGCAAAAACTGGACGCACTTCGTGTACAAACTGGACAAACTCTTTCGGAGTATCAGGCTTTCGGACGAGAACTCATCTGTTACACTGGCACTTCAATGTTTTTTAAACTTATTTGAACTCTGGACTTCTTTTGTGTTCAGTATGCAGCATTCAAAGCGAGGTCATGAATTTCCAACATGTTCTGACATCATTTGTTGTTTTTCGGTCATTTAGCTAATTGTTTAGAGAGCTAAATGACCGTGAAATTGAAAATCACTACAAAATGAAATGTGAAAATGTTGAAACTTGGCATGGTATCATCATTTCACCCGCATAGCATGTGCTAAAGAGTAGAGAGGGTCACGGCAGAAACTGGACGCACTTCATGTACAAACTAGACAATCTCTTTCGGAGTATCAGGGTTTCGGAAGAGAACTCATCTGTTACACGGGCACTTCAATGTTTTTTAAACTTATTTGAACTCCGGACTTTTTTTGTGTTCCATATGCAGCATTCAAAGCGACGTCATCAATTTCCAACATGTTCTGACATCATTTGTTGTTTTTCGGTCATTTACCTAATTGTTTAGAGAGCTAAATGACCGTGAAATGGAAAATCACTACAAAATGAACTCTGAAAATGTTGAAACATGGCATGGTATCATCATTTCACCCGCATAGCATGTCCTAAAGAGTAGAGAGGGTCACGGCAAAAACTGGACGCACTTCGTGTACAAACTGGAGAAACTCTTTCGGAGTATCTGCGTTTCGGACGAGAACTCATCTGTTACACCGGCACTTCAATGTTTTTTAAACTTGTTTGAACTCTGGACTTCTTTTGTGTTCAGTATGCAGCATTCAAAGCGACGTCATCAATTTCCAACATGTTCTGACATCATTTGTTGTTTTTCAGTCATTTACCTAATTGTTTAGAGAGCTAAATGACCGTGAAATTGAAAATCACTACAAAATGAACTGTGAAAATGTTGAAACTTGGCATGGTATCATCATTTCACCCGCATAGCATGTGCGAAAGAGTAGAGAGGGTCACGGCAAAAACTGGACGCACTTCGTGTACAACCTGGAAATCTCTTTCGGAGTATCAGGGTTTCGGACGAGAACTCATCTGTAACACGGGCACTTCAATGTTTTTTAAACTTATTTGAACTCCGGACTTCTTTTGTGTTTAGTATGCAGTATTCAAAGTGACGTCATCAATTTCCAACATGTTCTAACGTCATTTGTTGTTGTTCGGTCATTTACCTAATTGTTTAGAGAGCTAAATGACCGTGAAATTGTAAATCGCTACAAAATGAACTCTGAAAATGTTGAGACTTGGCATGGTATCATCATTTCGCCCGTATAGCATGTGCTAATGAGTAGAGAGGGTCACGACAAAAACTGGACGCACTTCGTGTACATACTGGACAATCTCTTTCGGTGTATCAGGGTTCGGACGAGAACTCATCTGTTACACGGGCACTTCAATGTTTTTTAAACTTATTTGAACTCCGGACTTCTTTTGTGTTTAGTATGCAGTATTCAAAGCGACGTCATCAATTTCCATCATGTTCTGACATCATTTGTTGTTTTTCGGTCATTTACCTAATTGTTTAGAGAGCTAAATGACCGTGAAATTGAAAATCCCTACAAAATGAACTGTGAAAATGTTGAAACTTGGCATGGTATCATCATTTCACCCGCATAGCATGTGCTAAAGAGTAGAGAGGGTCACGACAAAAACTGGACGCACTTCATGTACAAACTGGACAAACTCTTTCGGAGTATCAGGGTTTCGGACGAGAACTCATCTGTTACACGGGCACTTCAATGTTTTTTAAACTTATTTGAACTCCGGACTTCCTTTGTGTTCGGTATGCAGCATTCAAAGCGACGTCATCAATTTCCAACATGTTCTGACATCATTTGTTGTTTTTCGGTCATTTACCTAATTGTTTAGAGAGCTAAATGACCATGAAATTGAAAATCACTACAAAATGAACTCTGAAAATGTTGAAACTTGGCATGGTATCATCATTTCACCTGCATAGCATGTGCTAAAGAGTAGAGAGGGTCACGGCAAAAACTGGACGCACTTCATGTACAAACTGGACAAACTCTTTCGGCGTATCAGGGTTTCGAACGAGAACTCATCTGTTACACGGGCACTTCAATGTTTTTTAAACTTATTTTAACTCCGGACTTCTTTTGTGTTCAGTATGCAGCATTCAAAGCGACGTCATCAATTTCCAACATGTTCTGACATCATTTGTTGTTTTTCAGTCATTTACCTAATTGTTTAGAGAGCTAAATGACCGTGAAATTGAAAATCACTACAAAATGAACTGTGAAAATGTTGAAACTTGGCATGGTATCATCATTTCACCCGCATAGCATGTGCTAAAGGGTAGAGGGGGTCACGGCAAAAACTGGACGCACTTCGTGTACAAACTGGACAATCTCTTTCGGAGTATCAGAGTTTCAGACGAGAACTCATCTGTTACACGGGCACTTCAATGTTTTTTAAACTTATTTGAACTCCGGACTTGTTTTGTGTTCAGTATGCAGCATTCAAAGCGATGTCATCAATTTCCAACATGTTCTGACTTCATTTGTTGTTTTTCGGTCATTTACCTAATTGTTTAGAGAGCTAAATGACCGTGAAATTGAAAATCACTACAAAACGAACTCTAAAAATGTTGAAACTTGGCATGGTATCATCATTTCACCCGCATAGCATGTGCTAAAGAGTAGAGAGGGTCACGGCAAAAACTGGACGCACTTCGTGTACAAACTGGACAAACTCTTTCGGAGTATCAGGGTTTCGGACGAGAACTCATCTGTTACACGGGCACTTCAATGTTTTTTAAACTTATTTGAACTCCGGACTTCTTTTGTGTTCGGTATGCAGCATTCAAAGCAACGTCATCAATTTCCAACATGTTCTGACATCATTTGTTGTTTTTTGGTCATTTACCTAATTGTTTAGAGAGCTAAATGACCGTGAAATTGAAAATCACTACAAAATGAACTCTAAAAATGTTGAAACATGGCATGGTATCATCATTTCACCCGCATAGCATGTGCTAAAGAGTAGAGAGGGTCACGGCAAAAACTGGACGCACTTCATGTACAAACTGGACAAACTCTTTCGGAGTATCAGGCTTTCGGACGAGAACTCATCTGTTACACGGGCACTTCAATGTTTTTTAAACTTATTTGAACTACTGACTTCTTTTGTGTTCAGTATGCAGCATTCAAAGCGACGTCATCAATTTCCAACATGTTCTGACATCATTTGTTGTTTTTCAGTCATTTACCTAATTGTTTAGAGAGCTAAATGACCGTGAAATTGAAAATCACTACAAAATGAACTGTGAAAATGTTGAAACTTGGCATGGTATCATCATTTCACCCGCATAGCATGTGCTAAAGGGTAGAGGGGGACACGGCAAAAACTGGACGTACTTCGTGTACAAACTGGACAATCTCTTTCGGAGTATCAGGGTTTCGGACGAGAACTCATCTGTTACACGGGCACTTCAATGTTTTTTAAACTTATTTGCACTCCGGACTTCTTTTGTGTTCAGTATGCAGCATTCAAAGCGACGTCATCAATTTCCAACATGTTCTGACATCATTTGTTGTTTTTTGGTCATTTACCTAATTGTTTAGAGAGCTAAATGATCGTGAAATTGAAAATCACTACAAAATGAACTCTAAAAATGTTGAAACTTGGCATGGTATCATCATTTCACCCGCATAGCATGTGCTAAAGAGTAGAGAGGGTCACGGCAAAAACTGGACGCACTTCGTGTACAAACTGGACAAACTCTTTCGGAGTATCTAGGTTTCGGACGAGAACTCATCTGTTACACTAGCACTTCAATGTTTTTTAAACTTATTTGAACTCCGGACTTCTTTTGTGTTCAGTATGCAGCATTCAAAGCGACGTCATCAATTTCCAACATGTTGTGACATCATTTGTTGTTTTTCGGTCATTTAGCTAATTGTTTAGAGAGCTAAATGACCGTGAAATTGAAAATCCCTACAAAATGAACTGTGAAAATGTTGAAACTTGGCATGGTATCATCATTTCACCTGCATAGCATGTGCTAAAGAGTAGAGAGGGTCACGGCAACAACTGGACGCACTTCGTGTACAAACTGGAAAATCTCTTTCGGTGTATCAGGGTTCGGACGAGAACTCATCTGTTACACGGGCACTTCAATGTTTTTTAAACTTATTTGAACTCCGGACTTCTTTTGTGTTTAGTATGCAGTATTCAAAGCGACGTCATCAATTTCCATCATGTTCTGACATCATTTGTTGTTTTTCGGTCATTTACCTAATTGTTTAGAGAGCTAAATGACCGTGAAATTGAAAATCCCTACAAAATGAACTGTGAAAATGTTGAAACTTGGCATGGTATCATCATTTCACCTGCATAGCATGTGCTAAAGAGTAGAGAGGGTCACGGCAACAACTGGACGCACTTCGTGTACAACCTGGAAAATCTCTTTCGGTGTATCAGGGTTCGGACGAGAACTCATCTGTTACACGGGCACTTCAATGTTTTTTAAACTTATTTGAACTCCGGACTTCTTTTGTGTTTAGTATGCAGTATTCAAAGCGACGTCATCAATTTCCAACATGTTCTGACGTCATTTATTGTTTTTCGGTCATTTACCTAATTGTTTAGAGAGCTCAATGACCGTGAAATTGTAAATCGCTACAAAATGAACTCTGAAAATGTTAAGACTTGGCATGGTATCATCATTTCGCCCGTATAGCATGTGCTAATGAGTAGAGAGGTTCACGGCAAAAACTGGACGCACTTCGTGTACAAACTGGACAATCTCTTTCGGAGTATCAGGGTTTCGGACGAGAACTCATCTGTTACACGGGCACTTCAATGTTTTTTAAACTTATTTGCACTCCGGACTTCTTTTGTGTTCAGTATGCAGCATTCAAAGCGACGTCATCAATTTCCAACATGTTCTGACATCATTTGTTGTTTTTTGGTCATTTACCTAATTGTTTAGAGAGCTAAATGATCGTGAAATTGAAAATCACTACAAAATGAACTCTAAAAATGTTGAAACTTGGCATGGTATCATCATTTCACCCGCATAGCATGTGCTAAAGAGTAGAGAGGGTCACGGCAAAAACTGGACGCACTTCGTGTACAAACTGGACAAACTCTTTCGGAGTATCAGGCTTTCGGACGAGAACTCATCTGTTACACTGGCACTTCAATGTTTTTTAAACTTATTTGAACTCTGGACTTCTTTTGTGTTCAGTATGCAGCATTCA
This sequence comes from Triticum urartu, assembly GCF_056163025.1. Classification (NCBI taxonomy): domain Eukaryota; kingdom Viridiplantae; phylum Streptophyta; class Magnoliopsida; order Poales; family Poaceae; genus Triticum; species Triticum urartu. The sequence goes on from NC_141873.1 coordinate 252,002,923, forward strand.
AAGCGAGGTCATGAATTTCCAACATGTTCTGACATCATTTGTTGTTTTTCGGTCATTTAGCTAATTGTTTAGAGAGCTAAATGACCGTGAAATTGAAAATCCCTACAAAATGAACTGTGAAAATGTTGAAACTTGGCATGGTATCATCATTCCACCTGCATAGCATGTGCTAAATAGTAGAGAGGGTCACGGCAACAACTGGACGCACTTCGTGTACAACCTGGAAAATCTCTTTCGGTGTATCAGGGTTCGGACGAGAACTCATCTGTTACACGGGCACTTCAATGTTTTTTAAACTTATTTGAACTCCGGACTTCTTTTGTGTTTAGTATGCAGTATTCAAAGCGACGTCATCAATTTCCATCATGTTCTGACATCATTTGTTGTTTTTCGGTCATTTACCTAATTGTTTAGAGAGCTAAATGACCATGAAATTGAAAATCACTACAAAATGAACTATGAAAATGTTGAAACTTGGCATGGTATCATCATTTCACCCGCATAGCATGTGCTAAAGAGTAGAGAGGGTCACGGCAAAAACAGGACGCACTTCGTGTACAAACTGGACAAACTCATTCGGAGTATCAGGGTTTCGGACGAGAACTCATCTGTTACACGGGCACTTCAATGTTTTTTAAACTTATTTTAACTCCGGACTTCTTTTGTGTTCAGTATGCAGCATTCAAAGCGACGTCATCAATTTCCAACATGTTCTGACATCATTTGTTGTTTTTCAGTCATTTACCTAATTGTTTAGAGAGCTAAATGACCGTGAAATTGAAAATCACTACAAAATGAACTGTGAAAATGTTGAAACTTGGCATGGTATCATCATTTCACCCGCATAGCATGTGCTAAAGGGTAGAGGGGGTCACGGCAAAAACTGGACGCACTTCGTGTACAAACTGGACAATCTCTTTCGGAGTATCAGAGTTTCAGACGAGAACTCATCTGTTACACGGGCACTTCAATGTTTTTTAAACTTATTTGAACTACTGACTTCTTTTGTGTTCAGTATGCAGCATTCAAAGCGACGTCATCAATTTCCAACATGTTCTGACATCATTTGTTCTTTTTTGGTCATTTACTTAATTGTTTAGAGAGCTAAATGACCGTGAAATTGAAAATCACTACAAAATGAACTCTAAAAATGTTGAAACTTGGCATGGTATCATCATTTCACCCGCATAGCATGTGCTAAAGAGTAGATAGGGTCACGGCAAAAACTGGACGCACTTCGTGTACAAACTAGACAAACTCTTTTGGAGTATCTGGGTTTCGGACGAGAACTCATCTGTTACACGGGCACTTCAATGTTTTTTGAACTTATTTGAACTACTGACTTCTTTTGTGTTTAGTATGCAGCATTCAAAGCGACGTCATCAATTTCCAACATGTTCTGACATCATTTGTTGTTTTTCAGTCATTTACCTAATTGTTTAGAGAGCTAAATGACCGTGAAATTGAAAATCACTACAAAATGAACTGTGAAAATGTTGAAACTTGGCATGGTATCATCATTTCACCCGCATAGCATGTGCTAAAGGGTAGAGGGGGACACGGCAAAAACTGGACGTACTTCGTGTACAAACTGGACAATCTCTTTCGGAGTATCAGGGTTTCGGACGAGAACTCTTCTGTTACACGGGCACTTCAATGTTTTTTAAACTTATTTGCACTCCGGACTTCTTTTGTGTTCAGTATGCAGCATTCAAAGCGACGTCATCAATTTCCAACATGTTCTGACATCATTTGTTGTTTTTTGGTCATTTACCTAATTGTTTAGAGAGCTAAATGATCGTGAAATTGAAAATCACTACAAAATGAACTCTAAAAATGTTGAAACTTGGCATGGTATCATCATTTCACCCGCATAGCATGTGCTAAAGAGTAGAGAGGGTCACGGCAAAAACTGGACGCACTTCGTGTACAAACTGGACAAACTCTTTCGGAGTATCAGTCTTTCGGACGAGAACTCATCTGTTACACTGGCACTTCAATGTTTTTTAAACTTATTTGAACTCTGGACTTCTTTTGTGTTCAGTATGCAGCATTCAAAGCGAGGTCATGAATTTCCAACATGTTCTGACATCATTTGTTGTTTTTCGGTCATTTAGCTAATTGTTTAGAGAGCTAAATGACCGTGAAATTGAAAATCCCTACAAAATGAACTTTGAAAATGTTGAAACTTGGCATGGTATCATCATTTCACCTGCATAGCATGTGCTAAAGAGTAGAGAGGGTCACGGCAACAACTGGACGCACTTCGTGTACAACCTGGAAAATCTCTTTCGGTGTATCAGGGTTCGGACGAGAACTCATCTGTTACACGGGCACTTCAATGTTTTTTAAACTTATTTGAACTCCGGACTTCTTTTGTGTTTAGTATGCAGTATTCAAAGCGACGTCATCAATTTCCATCATGTTCTGACATCATTTGTTGTTTTTCGGTCATTTACCTAATTGTTTAGAGAGCTAAATGACCATGAAATTGAAAATCACTACAAAATGAACTATGAAAATGTTGAAACTTGGCATGGTATCATCATTTCACCCGCATAGCATGTGCTAAAGAGTAGAGAGGGTCACGGCAAAAACAGGACGCACTTCGTGTACAAACTGGACAAACTCTTTCGGAGTATCAGGGTTTCGGACGAGAACTCATCTGTTACACAGGCACTTCAATGTTTTCTAAACTTATTTGAACTCCGGACTTATTTTGTGTTCAGTATGCAGCATTCAAAGCGACTTTATCAATTTCCAACATGTTCTGACATCATTTGTTGTTTTTCAGTCATTTACCTAATTGTTTAGAGTGTTAAATGACCGTGAAATTGAAAATCACTACAAAATGAACTGTGAAAATGTTGAAACTTGGCATGGTATCATCATTTCACCCGCATAGCATGTGCTAAAGGGTAGAGGGGGTCACGGCAAAAACTGGACGCACTTCGTGTACAAACTGGACAATCTCTTTCGGAGTATCAGGGTTTCGGACGAGAACTCATCTGTTACACGGGCACTTCAATGTTTTTTAAACTTATTTGAACTCCAGACTTCTTTTGTGTTCAGTATGCAGCATTCAAAGCGACGTCATCAATTCCCAACATGTTCTGACATCATTTGTTGTTTTTCGGTCATTTACCTAATTGTTTAGAGAGCTAATTGACCGTGAAATTGTAAATCGCTACAAAATGAACTCTGAAAATTTTGAAACTTGGCATGGTATCATCATTTCGCCCGCATAGCATGTGCTTAAGAGTAGAGAGGGTCACGGCAAAAACTGGACGCACTTCGTGTACAAAACTGGACAAACTCATTCGGAGTATCAGGGTTTCGGACGAGAACTCATCTGTTACACGGGCACTTCAATGTTTTTTAAACTTATTTGAACTCCGGACTTCTTTTGTGTTCAGTATGTAGCATTCAAAGCGACGTTATCAATTTCCAACATGTTCTGACATCATTTGTTGTTTTTCAGTCATTTACCTAATTGTTTAGAGAGCTAAATGACCGTGAAATTGAAAATCACTACAAAATGAACTGTTAAAATGTTGAAACTTGGCATGGTATCATTATTTCACCCGCATAGCATGTGCTAAAGAGTAGAGAGGATCATGGCAAAAACTGGATGCACTTCATGTACAAACTGGACAATCTCATTCGGAGTACCAGGGTTTCGGATGAGAACTCATCTGTTACACGGGCACTTCAATGTTTTTTAAACTTATTTGAACTCCGGACTTCTTTTGTGTTCAGTATGCAGCATTCAAAGCGACGTCATCAATTTCCAACATGTTCTGACATCATTTGTTGTTTTTCAGTCATTTACCTAATTGTTTAGAGAGCTAAATGACCGTGAAATTGAAAATCACTACAAAATGAACTCTGAAAATGTTGAAACTTGGCATGGTATCATCATTTCACCCGCATAGCATGTGCTAAAGAGTAGAGAGGGTCACGGCAAAAACTGGACGCACTTCATGTACAAACTGGACAAACTCTTTCGGAGTATCATGGTTTCGGACGAGAACTCATCTGTTACACGGGCACTTCAATGTTTTTTAAACTTCGTTGAACTCCGGACTTCTTTTGTGTTCAGTATGGAGCATTCAAAGCGACGTCATCAATTTCCAACATGTTCTGACATCATTTGTTGTTTTTCGGTCATTTACGTAATTGTTTGGAGAGCTAAATGACCGTGAAATTGAAAATCACTACAAAATGAATTCTGAAAATGTTGCAACTTGCAATGGTATTATCATTTCACCCGCATAGCATGTGCGAAAGAGTAGAGAGGGTCACAAAAAAACTACTCAGAAAATAAATAGAACAAAATAAATAAAGCGGAAAAGAAAAAAACTATATAAAAAATTACTCAAAAATAAATATAAGAAAATAAATAATGCAGAAAAGAAAAAAACTATATAAAAAATTACTCAAAAATAAATAGAAGAAAATAAATAATGCTGAAAAGAAAAAACTATATAAAAAAGTTTTTGGGGTGCTGCCCAGTGGGCCTGCCAGACCTAGGGTGTGCAAATGGAGGCCCAGAAGGGCCAGCAGACTCACAGGGCAGCACGCCCTAGTTAGCCCAGAAGCCTGCTATATAGAGAAGTTTGAAGGAGCAGCCGCGGCTGGGTTTATAAACCAGTGCGGCTGCCCTTCGCTCAGCGAGGTGGGACTAAACATTGTGCACCGCCGGTGGCAGCGCACAATCATTTGTACCGGTTGGTGGCTCCGACCGGTACTAATGATTGGGCCTTTAGTACCGGTTTGTGGCACGAACTGGTACTAAAGGGGCCGTTTCACCCCCCTCGGCCTGGCGAAAATTGGCCTTTAGTACCGGTTGGTGGCTCCAACCGGTACTAAAGACCCCTCATATATATATGACACTTCGAAACATTCAGTTTCATCGACCACCACTTCTTCTCGATCCAACTTCTTCGCGCGACATCGCCGCCATCGCCGTCGCTGTGCCGTTGCCCATCGCGCACCGCCCTCGTAGGCCCCGCCGCCCCCGCCGCCCGTCGTCGCCGTCACCGCCGTCACCGCCGTCGCCGCCGCTACCCGTCGTCGCTGCCGCCGCCCGTCGCCGCCGCCTCGCCCGCCGCCGCCCGTACGCCGCCGCTCCCCACTCGTACACACACACATGCACACACACACACATTGTTTTTACTTATTTTCTATTTTCTGTTGTTTAGATTAATGTTAGATAAATTACGTAGATAATAATGTTAGAATGTTAGTGTTAGATGAATTATATGGAAAAGATGTTAAATATTGATGTCAATTTTAGATGAATTAGCTAGATATTAATTAGGTATATATATGAGATTTGAACTAGTTGAATTAATATAACTAGTTTATTTTTAGTATGAAAATTAATAGAACAAGTTTATTTTTAGTAAGAAAATTTAGGTATATGAGATTTGATGATCTAATCAAAATATTACTATATAGAACTACCTACTTTATTTTAGTAAGAAATTAATAGAACTAGTTTATTTTTATTAAATGCTTAGTTGAATTAATAGAACTAGTTTATTTAGTTGAATTAATAGAACTAGTAAGTGTTTAATGTTTCACCTATATATGAACATATGTTAGATATTAATGTGAAATGTTAGATGAATTAGATATAAATTATATGTTAGATATATATTTAATTTAGTTATATGATATTTCATTATCTAATTAACATTTTATTATATAGAACTAGCTACCTTATTTTTTAGTAAGAAAATTAATAGAACTAGTTTAGTTGAATTAGTTGAATTAATTAGTTGAACTAGTGAGTTGAATTAGTTCAATTAATTAGGTATATTTTTCGTAAGTGCTTAGTTGAATTAGTTCAATTAATTAGTTGAACTAGTTATATTAACAAAATTAGTTGAATTAATAGAACTAATAAGTGTTTAATGTTTCACCTATGAACATAGGAATGTCGTCTAACGACGAACACGATTTCATTATGTGCGAATACTGCGAAGACCAGCGCAGCCTGTGCGGTAGAAATTTTCTAGTTGATGATAGACGCTTCAGCATCAAGCTGGATGAGAACTTCGAAGTGGATACAGTAAGTCACAACGACAAGTCTTCTTTCATAATTAAGCATGATTTATGCTTTATTTGCTTCAACTTTTAATTTTAATTTTTCACTATTCTACTAGCGTATCCCCTGCCATGCAAGAATTTTTGTCTTGGATAAGATAGGTTTCAGTCCTAACGAAACTATGGAGGTAAAAAGAGTTTACTTGAAGACCGAGCATGGTTATACCTTCAACGTCAAATTATACAATGCAGACACATACACCTATTTTGAATGCAAATCTTGGCAAGCACTATGCAAGGCTTATGCATTTCAGCCTGATATGGTTATCACCTTTGATATTCGTACAGAAGATGATATTGAAGGTAATAGAGACATCTGGGTCGATGTGCAGACACCTCCAGTTCTACCATATTTATATTGACAGCTTACTTCCAATCAAGCAAACATGTCCGGCGCTTGGTAGACAGGACCGTCCACTGTCCCGGGGCTGAACTAAACTACGAGGAGACAAGTCATTATGTTTCATGGCTTGAGGATCTTGATGTTGTCAAGACAAATTTCTTTCCTGCACTTAGAAATGTTAGTACTCAAAACGTGCGACCAATAGTGTTCGTATTGAACTACGGTCACATATATATAGGAAAGATGGTAAGATTTCTACTATTTCTCCTCAGTGCATCTTTTGCATACATTATTTTTTAAGCTAAACTTCATTGCTAAGTATGTTACTATACGATGTTCTTCAACAGGGACTCCCGATGAATGTTGTGCCTGATTGGATCGAGACTAAAGGTACCATGAATATTGTTAGCTTACGGCCAAGATATCCTACAATGCACTTTAGTGCATTCAGGATTTCTAATAGCGAGGAATGCTTAATAGTAAAAGACTAGAGAAAAATTGTGAACGATCACAGAGAAGTACTAGGGGGAAGCAATCAGAAGCGCAACCCACGATTAGGAGACAGGTTCATCTGCATGCTCCAATATGATGAATCAGCAAAGCTATATATGTTCTATGCTATTTTACCTGAGAGAGAGAGAGAGCAGCAGGAGTGATTAATTAGCTAGTTCATGCTCTTAGTACTTGTCCTCTCATGTCTGTGTTCTTCATCCTGAACTTAATCTCAAAGAGTGATTTGCTTTTGTGGTGTTATGAATGCTTATAATATCATTACCATGTTGAACTCGATGATATCTTTGCTATGAAAACTGTTGTTGGTGATGATATATATGATGCAAGAGTTTTTATATTAATATGATGATGATGATGAGTTATTATATCATTTATGAAAGAAACTGCATATTAGTTTCAACTGGATGGATTCTAGCTAAGTGATCAAGTATATGCCATATCCATATTACCTCGATCAATTAATTAGGTGATCAAGTATATATAATATGGATATGACATATACTTGATGACTTAGCTAGGATCCACGCATCCAGTCAAACTAATCTGCGGTACATTCACCTAATGATTTAACAACTCATTATAATGTAAAACAATCACTAAATTAAATTGAAAACACAAAATTAAACTAAAAATAAAAAATAAAACCAAAACACACCCAAACATTTAGTACCGGTTGGTGTTACCAACCGGTACTAATGTCCTACGCGCCCACGGAGCTGGCTCGTGCCACGTGGTTGCCCTTTAGCACCGGTTCGTGTTGAACCGGTACTAAAGGGGGGGGGCTTTAGTGCCCACAATTTAGTGCCGGTTACCGAACCGACACTAAAGGGCCTTACGAACCGGTGCTATTGCCCGGTTCTGCACTAGTGCCCGTAGCTTAATTACCCGCTACGGTGATATGAGCATCTAGGTCGTATGATCAGTGATCAGATGGCACATGTGTAGTACTTGTAATTTCTGCGCAATTCCCAAACTCTCTCAGCCGTATATTGCAAAAACATTCAAACCTCCTACTGTGGGCCGTTAGATCTCCGTGAACTCGTATCACCATAGAATCTACGGTGTGGGAGCACCTCATATTCTCCCGTGCAAGAAAACATAAGGTGCTCTCGTAGCTTGGATGCTACGGTGATACAAGCTTCGAGGTCGTTTGATCTGAGATCCAATGGCATCTGAGCAGTCTTTGTGCTTGTAAGCAGTGGCCAAACTCTTTGGGGGATTTTCTGTAAAAAACCATTCGAACCACCGAGGAGGTGTTGGTTCACAAATCCAACGGCTCCGAAGAGCTTGTATCATCAGGGCATCTAAGGTGTGGTAGCACATGATATTCTTACATACAGGAGAATATGATGTCCTCCTTCATCTTAGATGCTACGGTGATACGAGCTTCGAAGTCGTTGGATATGGGATCCAAGGGCATCTGTGTAGTTTTTGTACAAATTGTGTGCAATTCTCAAACTCATCAAGGTTTCCTGTAAAAATATTAAGACATCATGTGAGCTGCTATATCTCAGATCTACAAGCTCCAAGCAACTCGCATCGGCATATAGCATCTAAGGTATGGGGGCACATGATATTCTCCCGGGGAGGAGGGGTGGGGGGTGCACAACCAATCGGTGGTTGGGAGGGTGGGGACAAATATAATCTAAATAACCCTAAACAGAGCTTCACAATTTTATCTAAGGTCGAGGGGATGATCCCCGACAATCATAGCTCCGCCTAATTAAACACAACATTTGCATGTACTGTAGTACTAGACTTAATATTCAGGTTTCAGTTTCATGTTCGTTTTAAATATTGAATTGAGGACCATGCATGTCTTACATTTTACTCCCTTCGTTCCTAAATATTAGTCTTTTTAGAGATTTCAAGTGGACTAGCACATACAGATGTATATAGACATATTTTAGAGTGTAGATTCACTCATTTTGCTTCGTATATAGTCGCTTGTCGAAATCTCTAAAAGACTAATATTTAGGAACAGAAGGAGTATTTTTGAATTCGTGTCATACGTGCATGGTTTGGAAAAATAGATGCAGTATACTTATTGGATTGTTGTTGTGTTCGTGTGTGGGTGTCTTTGTGTGTGTGTATGTGTGTGGTCATATGCTTGATACATACAAAGATTTATCACCTCCATATTGTTCATCTTTTAAATTTTAATTTGCATTGAAAAACTTACCAGGGATACCATGAAATGTGAAATCCACATTGAGATCACTATATCACAAACTCACGCTAATTCAACAACTCGTCATAAATCAATTACCACGTAGAGATTAGTATTTGCAAGGAAAATATGGGCATTGTAATACACATAGATTTGTTCGGCAATTTAAAAGGTTCCTTTCGTATTCTCGAATGGTAGGACCCAACGGTGTACCAGCCAGACCTTGGCTTGTGTTGATCCTAAAAAACCGTGCTCGTGTCCTTCTGGTGGCATGCGTGGTACGCACATTAGGCAACCCCAACCAGTCGAGACTCCGCGTTTTGAGTCGAAATATCTGGCGGCCAGAATTCCAGCCCTAGGAAATTCCCCTCATGTCCCCGGTCCATAATGACTACCAATGAACAACGGAGGGATGCTTTAGTAACTAGACAACATTACCTACCGTGCCGAGCACGATTCAATTCCCTCGGTCGCCGCTCGCCAAGGTCACCCGTCAACTGCATTTCCTAGTACTACTACTACTACTACACGAGGATGAGCACATAATTGAGCCCGTTTGTTCGTGCCTAGTACTTGAGTTAATATATCAGGCAATGCACTGGTACGGAGGGATTATCCTTTTGCTCTGCATATATAACTTGTCTGAAGTCTAACTAAGCAAAATGTTTGACCAAATCCTTTCTTAAGAAATACATCAGGACAAATGTATGGCTTGAAAATTTATTGCATGATGCAGGTTATGATATTGTTTTGAATCCTGGATCTTAAATTTCAGAAAATCCAAAAGTGACCATAAATTCTTGAAACTGTGCATGGTCACGTGATATGGCACCAATATTACTTCGTAATTGTTTTCTTCAATTTGAGACAAGCTGCTTATGACAAGTTGCACAAATGAAGAGCCAAGGTATTTTGGAACAAAGACCTGTCATGTTAAGGCAAACGCTTTCACTATTGAAACCGTGGGCGTTTACATGCCGCCACGAGTCCCGCTTGTCATCGGCAGGTGCCGTCTGAGCAAGCGTGTGAGTCGACGGGAGGCGTGCGAGCAGACCGTTGCGCCGGCTGACTGGGAGGCATGCGAGCAGACCGCTGTGCAGGCTCACCGGGAGGTGAGCCCTTTGACCAGGCTCCGCCGCCCACCTTCGTCCCAATTGCTCCCACTTTTAATGTCGCCGGCGCCACAGTTTAAAATCAACCCCGCACTACCCGGTATCGCTGCAATCTTCTCTCTTCCTCTCCGATTCTCCTGTCGCCTACCTCCAACCAGCCTAACCTAAACGTACGCCATGCCGCATCATGATGGTCTGCCCTTAGTCTTCGAGTTTCCTGAGGAAGACGACCAGACGGAGTCTCAAGAACATAAGGCGCTTTGGGACGAGCTTGAACTGGCCTTGCGAGAAGACGCCGCGCCTGTCCCCGCTCCCATTCTGGCTCCCGTTGCCCCGACTACGCCAGCGCCCATCCCCGTGGCATTGATGGGATGGGAGCCGCACATTGTTGCCGAGCTTGATGCCACGGGGTTCCACGAGGTCCCCGCCGACTTTCACGCGCCCGTGCACCTGCCAGCGCATGCGCCTACGCGTGCACTGACGTGCATGCCCGTGCCAGTGCCCGTGCACCTGCCAGCGCATGCGCCTGCGCGTGCACTAACGTTCGCACCCGTGCCGGTGCCCGTGCACACGAATGTCTCCGCCGCGCCATTGACAGCGCCTGTCCCCGCGCGGGTGCCAGTGCCCCCCTCAGCGGCATGGATGCCCGCTGTCGACCGCTTCCTTGCACCAACACCAGTCGCCTCTTCCCGCCAGTTGACTCGCTCCGAAGTCCAGAATATTTTGGCCTTCCTTGCAGCTAGGTCAACGTCCAGGAGTACGCCAACAACGACACAAGGCGCCACCGTCACCGTCGGTCAGTGGTCCGACGACACGCAAAGCACGGCAGAGGAGCCGCTTCCCACCACAAGAGGCCGCCGCCGCCGCGTAATCTAAATTTGCCATGAAAAACGTTGAGATTGCCATGCTTAAAATCCGAACATTTATCATTTCCGTTTATTTTAGATCGATCACCATATAATTTAAAGTCGGAGTCAGACTGAACGAAATCTATGGTTTGATTGATTGAATGTTCTGCTAGAGCCGTATCAAATTAAATATAAAACGTCATCAAGCCACATGTATTCCTTGTCATCCAACGACCTAGACTGCTTCAATGTCGAGCGCTCAACACGTTTAGCGTGCAGTTAATTTCATGCCAAAAATAATCACATAATAACACGCAAATAATATCCTACTTAATATCTGCATGCACTTAATATACTTCCAAATTAACATGCATTGCACGTACACACTGACTAGTTCTGCTAGCACGTGAAACTGGTGTCGTAACTTGTGAACGTGTCCAGATATGGTCAACGGCAACATCGCCCGCGAGTTCTTCGTGTTTGCCCGTGTGTCTAAACGCAGAAGGGGAGGAGAGAGAGAGAGCACACATGGAACCCACCAGTAAGTGAAGGCGAATAGTACTAAAAATAATATTACATGTTATCAATTAAATAGGTTGTGGTAATATAAAAACATTATGTTAAGAAAGGGAGGTACAACAAACATTGGTGTTCTACATATGTCGCCTCTTGACGTGCGGCTTGAAGGCCCTGGTCGCATGTTCGATCCTCGTCCTTCATTTTTTAATTTGTATATGGGTTCAAAAAAATTTCATGACATGTGGGCCCCTCGGTGTGTAGCTTGTAGCACTTTAATTTGTGGGTCTAAATTTGTTCCATTCCAAGTGGACTATCGATGTGTAGTTTTGTATCTTATTTATAATAATTAAATAGAACAATAGAGTTTTTTGCAATAATACCATGGTGCGACGTTGAAGGCGAGAAAGGACATGGGAGAGAGCGATGACCGAGCCAGAGGGAAATCAACTAGGGGAGTTGCGGGGGTTGCAATGGTGTTTCGAGTAGTTATGGGCCGAATGCTATGAAAATATAATCTAAACCGACCGGGATAAATGCCTACACAGATTAATCCAAGGTTGTAGTGCCCCTCGCAATGTAAATAGCTCCGGCTTTGCGAGGGATGGAGAGGTAGCTTCAATGTGTGGAAGATACGGCGTGATAAAGCGAGGTCAATCGAGAGACATATAGATAGAGAGACAAAGTGAGTGTGGTCCGACATTCATGGAACAAATATATATGCTCTGGAGAGATATTGTCCGATTGAGCATTTGGCAAGGGTGAGGGCTGTAAGATAGAGCTTGAGAGATGATCCAGTCATAGACGTGTAGATATATTTTGTGCATGGGAGCAAGCAAGGCCAGTCGATCACATAGGGTCGTTGTGCGATCGAAAGAGTGAGATGGGTTGGAGAGAGTGACCTAGATAGACAATGTGCGTGCGAGAGTATACAATGTGAATAAGTCGAATTGGGCTCAAACATGGTGATATATCATTTTTGTCTGAGAAAGAGCAAGGTCAATCGAGACATACAAAGAGAGAGAGAGGGGGGAGAGAGGGAGAGAGAGAGCGTGGCCCGCCATGAGGTCGAAAGAGTGGGGCGGCTTCGATGGACTGACCTAGATAGACAATCTGCGTGAGAGAGAGTATATAGTGTGTCGATCGAGGCCCGAACAGGGAGATATATCATTTTGTGTGTGGAAGAAAATGAGGTTAAACGAGACTCAGATAAAGAGAGCGAGATTGAGCGAGTGTGGCCCGCCGTGCGAAAGAAAGAGTGAGACAGTCTCGAGGGAGTGACCTAGACTCGATTTGTTGTGCTATTTTGTAGGTCATATGTTTGGATCCATCCAAAAGTTTTGTCACTACCATGGTTTTCATCATATACATATGAATTTGTATTAAAAAAAGTAGCGTGGATACAGTGAAATGCGAAATCCACGTTAGAATTGGAGATCGCTATGTTACACACACTCTAATTCAAATAACTAATTATGTGACACACACTCTAATCCACGTTAGCGTGGATAACATTTCGATTTTTTTTCGAATAACTCCTCATTAATTAATTTATAGTATCTCGTTTCGAATGACTAATTATTGCAAGGAAAACACGGGCATGGTAATACATATAGATTCATTTGCAAATGAAAGAAGATTCGTTTGCATTCTCAAATGTAGGCGCACCAGGCAGACCAGGGTCGTGTCGTGGTGGCCGCGTGTGTCGGACGGACGCTTAGCACCCAACCACCCACCCCCCTCCCTCCATCCCCCTCCCCCCAAAAGGACGACGACAAAATAAGTTCGCGCTTCCACGTTTCGGATTGAAATATCTGGCGGCCCCAATTCCAGCCCTGCAAAATCTCCCTTCTCCACCATCCCCTTCCGTGCCCAGATTGCTCAAATCCCTGATTCCCCGCCAACCCAAGCAAAGTTCGAATCGCCCCTCGTCTCGTCTCTTTCCCCACCTCTGTGCCGGACGACGACGACGAAGACAACGGTCGCGCTTCACCACTGCACCAGAGCTACCTCGTCTACGCCCTCGTCCACCGCACTGGGTGGTCCACCGACAACGTCGGCCGCCGCAACTGACGTGCCTCACAGACACTGACTTCCACCGCGTCAGGTGTGCTTCACCGATGCCGTCTCCCAGCTCACTGGGGCTACTTCACCGAGCACATCGTCGTGCCTCCGCCCCCCGAGGCCGCTGGGGCTTCACCAACGGTCTCGTCCACCGCATTGTAGCGCTCCGCTGCCACTCAAGATCTGCATTCGTGCACGGCCAGCCAACGCCAGCGCATCACCCTCAATGGCTCTGAAGTGACCCGCACTCTTGCTAGGCGAGCATGCCCAAACGCCGGCCCGAACTAGGTATCCACACATCACTCCCTTGTGCACTGTTTCGATGATGTTTGGATATCCTTTCACTGCTCTCTTAGCTTACATGCCTATCCAACTCTGACTTTAACTCTTATTTCTTCTGGAGATATCATCTGAAACAAGAAAATCCATTTTTTAGCGAAGCATGACGGCACTACAGGATCTGGTACACATCCTGCACACCTGTATAACCTTGTAAGTATCTGTCCTCCGATACAATAGCAAGGTCGATTCCTCTTATTTGATCAGCCATTCGCCGTGTCAAAAATGCAGAGGGGGATGCAAGGAGCACAAGGCCTGCACATCCAAGCAAGTGGTAACATGGACTTGTACATGGAACATCCCAAGCGCAAGCAGAGCTGCAGTGAGCCTGTACAACGAGCTAGCGTAAGTCCCTGCATTTCATTTAATTCGTATTGGCATTAGTGTATGATTTGTGTGTAGTGGCGGATCCATGAATTCAAGTTACCAGGGGCGAACATTTAACTTAAAAAATACAAAGGCACTTGCACTCCGGAAATCAACATAACTTGAGAAATGTGAAGCTACATGCACTTTGAAAACCAGCTAATGATCCAAAGTAGTTTAGATTATAAACACTAAATGATGCAAGCACCAAAAAACACAAAATGCAACATGGTGTACAAGGACTACATACATGGTCTGTACCTACTTGAATTATTTGTTCTCTAGCTAAAAATATCGAAGTGTAATTGCACCTATAACCAGTGCGCAAACTGCATATCAATATATCTATCCTGCACAAGTACGCCAATAGTTTCAAACAACAGATTAGAAAAGTATTTATGCTACGTTGTCATGATACGGGGACTTTCTGGTAGATGGCCTCGATGTTTCCTCAAGCCATGAAAATGCACTATAATTTTCTTGTCATCAATGCCTGCAAATTTCTATGTCTCTCTCAACATAGAAGATAATCATTAGACACTAAATCCTTCAATGGGAGCTTGCAAAATGCTTGCATTAGATGCCTCATTAGACACTATATGTTCATCACCAGGAGCATGTAAAATGTTTGCATCAAATCCTTCATTAGCAGTTTGTTCATTAGACACTTCAGGCTCAAGAACAACATGAGCTTGGATGTCTGCACCGGAAACTTGATTAGATTCATCAGATTCAGTCAGTTCAGTATTGATTGGGGGAGTTATAAAATAAGTAGAAATTGATTTCATTTTCTCATAGATTCCCTACATACAAGCAGTTTTACAACACCGCCAGGTTTAACTATTGGCCATAAATTGAAGAGTTGAATTAGATATAATCAGGGATGTGATGTACCTGCTCGTTGCGCATGCTACTCTTGCAAGTTGCGACTGTCCGTTTGCGCAAGCTCGATGCCATGCCTGTTCTGCCACCGCTGCCTCCCATGCAGGCTACACCCAAGGTTGGATCTTCATCTTCTTGTCCTTCCGTTTGCTTGAAGCCCGGCGACCGCCCTCCAACGAGGGCGTGAGGAAGTGCTGTGTCGGTCTGTCTAGCGGCGGCTAGGTTAGGAGCGAACCAGACTGGAGGCTGGAGCGGATGAATTGGGATTTTTCCTACTGTCGATCGATATGGGAGGCGCTCGTTTGGGCCGCGAGCTTGCTATACGGCCCGCCTTGCACTTATGTTATTGGCCTATCCAAATTGAAACATTTTTCTTCATTTTTTACATTGCATTCTCGTGTGTTGGGACAACCAAAACTAGCCTGGGCCAACCTAGACGACTCTAACTAGGTGCACACTTTTGAGCCACCCGAGGCGGACGCCCATACCAGCCCCTATGGGGGTGTCGCCCCTTTTTACGTGTATGATAGGGGTAGTGAAAAATATTCCAGTGGCGCTTCTAATTTACCCACAGAATGGTTGAATTGCTTGTTTCTATGAACTGAGTTCACCAATAATGTGAAGGATGCCAGTCTTTTCATCCTATTGTAGATTGCTTAGATCTTGATATGCCAAAAGTAATCACATGAAATATACAGTAGAAGCCAGTGTGATGTGTGTGGCTACAACTAGTCTGACTACATGTCCTCATATAACATATGAAGGACGCACCATCTTACCAGATTAACCATTCGACATACCAATGCAGTGTGGGAAGAAAGAAGTATTAGGACTGCGTATCCAAGCAATTGATGCCATGGACTCCTTCGCACAACCTTGTAAGCGAAAAAGAGGTTGCAGTGTGCCTGTACAAAGAACTAGCATAAGTTCAGTTACCTTCTTCTAGGAATTTTAGTTAGCTACTTATTGCAAAATTGTTCAATTACGTTGCTTGGCTTAATTTAGTTTGCTATTGATTACATAATGCCACAGCATGTTAATCCTATTATAGACTATGTCTATCTATGTGTTTGATACTTACTGTTAAGAATTACCTGTTTTCCTAAACTTGAATAGCTACTTGTTTCTTTAACTGCTTTGCTGCTGCAACAACAGGTTATAATGATGTTAATAACTACTTTTCAGCATCGAATTGAAACTCTTTAATTCCTTGTTTGTTTAACTGGTTTGTTGTTATAACTCCTAGTTGAGATGTTTTGCTAACTTCAAATTTTCTGAATCCAATCGGAACTTTAATGGCAAAACAGGTTAGCCCAAGATCAAAGAGCGGGGTTCCCATGGACATCGTATCATCCCACAGTAGTGGCACAGTCCCAATCGTGCATAATGAATTGCCAACTGCTGATGCTCTAGAGGCTAAACTAGTGGTAGAAAGAGATTATGCTTCTGCACTTAGATATGAAGTTGACATGTTGAGGAAGCAAACAGCACAATTAGTAGCAGTACTCAAGACAACCATTAAATATTTGGTGGATTTCAAAACGAAGCAAGCTGAGACTGACCACATTGTTAAGGTCCTGAAGGAAAAAAGGAAATTAAATTCCCACTTGGTAAATCATAGGTGAAATGTTCTTTCCATCGTTGAATAACCTTTGTGTTGTTTGTTCATGTAATCAATCAAACCATTTGTTTTAGAGATCATGTAATAATTGTTTTTTTTGTAATTTTATTTGAGCACAAGTTTGTATTAATTGATAAGACTCGGAGACATTTCATTTTGATTGCTGTGCCAGACCTACAAATATGCCAATAGGATTGAATGTGCATTCAGCAATAATAGTAGTATATATGTACCATAAGTGGCACGCATCGGAAAGGGCCAAGATGTTGTAGTAGCTTGGCTAAAAAAAGGATGCTATTGTAGCAAAGAAAAGTACAGCGGCCTGGCTTATGTATGTTAGTTGATATTATTGACCCATATACTCTATAAGTGTTTATATGTCTGTTAGTTCTGTACATTCTTGGTTGATTGACTCGGTATTTGAATCTTGATACATCGCTTGTGTACATATCTAAATGGGAGTACACATTATGCTGCTTGTGACATTTGAGTTGGACATGAAGTGTTCCAAATATTCGAATTCATCTTAAATTGGATTCTAGCTTCTGGATTTGAGTTTCGGCATTTGTAAACCATATTCATATATGACAGTGGAATACATCTTTGTCGTCCTTCTGAAGATATATAAAGACACATTGATTGATTTATAAAGATTCGTATAGGAATACAAAATGGATTCGAATTTAGTTGCCAGGGTAAACATGGATGTTTATTGTCCCAAAATTCTAAAGAAGCGGCAAAATGTCCACTCCAACGTCGGCTGCCTGAAGCCAAGTGTTTGGGAGATGGAAATTACCGTCTACCCATTACACGGACAATCCATCGGCCCGATTTCCACTGCTCTAAATAGGGGTAGGATAGTAACTTCAATTAGATGTGACACGACCGTCTCTGAGCCCATCCGACACGGTGGGCGCCAAACATGGTCGGCAAAACACATTTGATTCAAGCTTGTCCGAAAGACCTCTGTTTCTCCCTCCATTTCCCCATTCATACACGGTGAGCGGCAAAACAAACTCGACTCGGCCGAAATCGATGTAGGTAAATATTTTCAATAGGGGCAGGTTTGTAACTTCACTCAAACGTGACATGACCGCCCTACCTGTCAGCCCCGTTCATACACTGTGGGCGCCAACCATGGGCGCCAACCACCCTCTCCTCGCCCGGAATCGCTCTGGGCAAATATTGGCGAGATGCGAGATTACTGTCGTATCCCCAACCGACGAGACGTCCAAATTTTAAATGGGGGCTAAGTTCGTAACTTCCCCATATTTCAGACATGCGCGTCCCAAAAACATGGTTCCCCGTACCTCTCAATCCATTTTCCCGTTCATACACCGTCCACGCTAGAACACCATCCCCACACCAGCCTCCGTCCGCCACCCCATCCGTCGCCACCGTCCTCCACCACATCCATAGCTGCCGTCCTCCACCACATCCATCGCCATCGTCCTCCACCATGTCGGAGCGCCTACCAAGACCATGTCGTCCACTGCTAGAGATGGACGTTTCCCATCCACGGCGACGGACCAAGAGCCTTTCATCATGTCCTCTCGCTTCATCGGCGTGATCGTCCTCTTTGTCGGGTCCGCTCACACGACCTTCTCTTCCACCACAACGGGACTTATCCCCCAATGCCCCCGTCTAGCGTCGCATATCTGCTTCAACGCCACCTATAGCCATCGCACCCCCGATGCCTACACGGCGCCGCAAGAGAGGTGGTACTTCATATCTCCTCAACTTTTTGATCCCAACCAGAAAATAGATCTTAACTTGGTTACTCTACTTTCTTTTCAGCTCTTAGAATTTAGTTCTCAGTTCGAAGCAAACAATGGCTACTAAATAGGATCAGAATACGTGCTTCGTGTCATAATAGCACTGCTCGACCCATCAAGCTAAACAAGCTTAGTTGTTCAAATACGAATCTGATATTATTAAAACAGATTCGTTTAACTGGTCAGCTAAATGTTCCTAAATTAGTTTCGAAAATGCATGTTCACCGCTCGGGTGTGTATCTCTACAGGGTGCCCACAGTGGGCCGGCCCACCCTAGGATTTTGGGTTGTCCCAGCCCCCGATTGCCCTCTGTTCTGCTACGCGCTTCCGAACTCTACTTGCCCCCAGCCGCCTGCCTCACCTGCGACTTGCCGTCCCCGGATGACATGACTCTAGGAGGAGACGCCGGACTAACAGGAGGTCAGGAGCCGCTCGCCCAACAGCGTCACCGCTGCCCGGGCGTGCCGCCGTGCCTACCTTTCGAGTCCGTTTAGGGCTCAGGCATGCAACACCCACTAAGCCAACCCGATTTATCCTAAGATAAGTCCTCAACACTCAGCATCCACTCCTCATCACCCATTTTCTAATTTATTCATTAATAATTAGGCAGGACTGTCATTAGGGTTTGTTGTGTGCTTAGTGCTATCTACACTTAATGGTTCAGATGTATTTCGGTAATATTTAGTACCTGTAATGTTCACATGGTTTTCAAAATTCCGACCATAGGAACAGACACTAGTCATTTTGGATTGTTGGTCGTAGTGACATTGACCCAGACTACTACTGCAAGCCAGGTTTGTTGACAATTTTACTTGTCTTTCTTACTCATTCGATATAATATCCGATTATTCACGTTGATTAGTTGCAAACAATAAGTGCTAGACAAACTTCTTGATTCAGATTTTGGACAGTCTCTTACTGCAGTTACAATTATGCATACTTGTCCTAGTAAGCTCACAAGTAAATGATTGATTCACTACATCTATGCTTGCCTTGTCATATTTGTTGTCAATATTCTTTTAGGGTGGACCACCCTATTTCTAAATACTTCAACCGTAGACATGAGTGAATAGTATTTCTCTATGTGACCTCTTCCATCATGTGTGGGCAACAAACACTACATTGTATAGAAAGAAAGTGTCATTTCCAACTTTTACATAGGCTTCGATCTTTTACATGGAATACAATCTGCCTACTTGCTTTGTGTCGCACTACCAACACTCCACCCTTGAAGCTAAACATTATGCCACTCATAATTCCTTTGTTTATTTGTTCAAATACGAATTTCATATGATTCTAGTATTCCTACTTCAGTTTTGAAATGTGTGTCTGCCTGTTATAGACACATAAGGGGTTTGTATTTCTGTGTGTGGTCTGGTCAGCACGGTTGGGGGGTGAACTTTGCATATGCAGGGGTTTATAGGGAGACACTCTTCGAGTTGAATCCACAATGCATTCCATAGATAATCTGAACACTTTTTATGTTTTCATGAATCTCAGATTCTGAACAGCATCTTAATGATTATGAGCCTGTGCGCATGAAAAGAATAAAGCAGAAC
Organism: Triticum urartu; assembly: GCF_056163025.1. Taxonomy (NCBI): domain Eukaryota; kingdom Viridiplantae; phylum Streptophyta; class Magnoliopsida; order Poales; family Poaceae; genus Triticum; species Triticum urartu. Next base: position 252,023,145 of record NC_141873.1, read on the forward strand.
AATGCCATGGCTGTCAAACTTGGCATTAAGGGACTAAAATCAAGTCTGGATGCAATGCAATGCAAACACTCTCCACCTATAGATTCATGGTCAGAATATGATCCTAACAGTGATTCTGAGCTAGAGGGAGACCTAAGTCAATGTAGCTCCCTAGTGGAGGAGTCAGAGGAAGATGCCCTATCTTATTCACCCATCAAGGTGCTTGCTCTAACTTTCCAAGGTTATATTTGTCGCACATATCTTGCAACTGATGCTTTGCATTGCTTCTACTTTGTTGAACTGCCATTAGCTTAGTTTACACATCGTGTATGTGAATACGCCTTGCCTATCCATTTTTAGTACATATTCCATCCGCCATCATACCATATTTATCCATTCAAATGTTGTTCTTGTGTATCAGACGTTCAAAAGGAAGAGGGTGATTGCTGATCGTGGAGGAGCACAAGCAAAGTATTTGGAAAAGGTAGCGGCACCTGATAAATCAAATAGCCCATTAGGTGTAGTTGCAATATCACCTGACCCACAAAACACCCAACTCTAGCAGACTCTAGCCCTAATACACTGGTCATTTCTGATGCCCCAACTCAGCAGACCCCAACTGCAGCAAACATTATGATTATGCCAGTTGACATAGCACCAGCTCTACGACGGAAAACCCCCATTCCAGCAAAGAGTACACCAAATCCAGTTGCCAAATCCCTTTTTGAACCAGAGAGAGCCCCAATTGCAGCAAATAGGACCCCTGTTCCATTTCTTCCGAATTTAGAAGACAAAGCTTATATTGTTGTCAGGAACTTTGTGCGCATCTTTCCTTCATGGAAAGATTATACCGCAGACACAGAACAATTTCCAGTCTTCCTCCACAACTTACGCGTAAGTAATGTACTAATGTTATTCATGGTCATTGCTACATATGTTTCTGCTGACAGAAGACACAAGATTTCATTCTTTGAAATAGGCGAGGACCAAACTAGATTCTGAAGACGAGCAAGGGTTGGTTGCGCTTTTCAAGCACTCGTTGACGAAGTATCGTTCCTACCTGAGGCAAGCGCACTTCGATGGCAAGCCTCTAAACGAAATTTCTTTAAAGTCTCCGGTGCTACATTTATCCGACGGTGACTGGAATAATCTTCTTACACATTGGCCTCGGCTGCAGCGTAAGGTACTATCTATGATATCACATCACAATTTGAACTACATTTCTGCATTTGCCTTAAGGTCTCACTTGTACGAAAACTGTTAGCAGAGGAACATTCATTCTCAAGGGACCACAGAATCTCACAACTATACTGCACACTTCATTGCTCTTGTGATTAGCTCTTGCCCTATATGACCATTCTTACTTTCATAGCTGTTTGATTATGTAGCATTACTGCAGATGTTAGCCTCATTATCTTCCATTTGGTGGACATCATAAGATCCGTATGGACTCTTACATAAATTTAGAATCAACCCAATGCTTTTGAAGAGGTTTAGCTCTGCAGTCCTCTTGTAAGGACTGAACGTCGTCTATCACTGTACTTACATTAACAGCTACTCCCTCTGTCCCATAATATAAGAACGTTCTGTAAAGTACACCAGTGTTCAAAACACTCTTGTATTATGGGAAGAGGGATTGGTTCATTCTGTAGCATTCTGCATCTTATCTCCCTCGCCCACAATTTACTAAAAAAGATCAGATCTATATTTAATCTTACCAAAAAGTAGAATACACAGACAATGCCAGTGCAGAAGTGTAGCCCATTGCTCTTGTCAATACATTTTGTCCTGTAATGCTTGTACTTCTAGGGATTGGTAGTTGATTATGTAGCATCAATCTGCATCTTATCTTCATTATCCTCTATCCCTTCCAGTATTATCATATCTATAATTACTCTCTACAGAATGTAGAGTACAGGCAATGCTTATGAAGAAGATTCACTGCTGAAATTCTTGAGTTATCCTTCCCTTGACATGAAGAAGGGCATTATAAAGCCGGTGTTAACTGTTAATGTAAGTCAGTCCTTCTAAAGCCTTTATCCTCAACTACTGTCTAATTTGCTCATACTCCCTATCAATTACTGCTGTTTAGTTTGCTGTTTCTACGAAAATGCATGTTCGCAAGAACCGTAAGTTCTAAGTTTTACTTGTAAAACAAAATTCCTTATTCATACCATGCACATTACTCAATACTCTCTATATGTATGCTTGTTTTGTGGATCTATAATCCAGTGTGTGGTGAAGCAGCCCACGTTTGCACCTTGTCATCTCCTGCTTTATCTTACTGATGTGGCTGATGATATGAACAACATTCCATGCACATTAACCAAAATAGATACAATGATTTTCTTTGCCCTTCATCTATGCTTGTTATGTTGACATGGTAATCCAGTAGTGTGGTGAAGCTCCCCGCATTATGAACAATGCCAAATTATGATATTGATATTTTGAACTTACTCTTTATTTTCTAATTTGAAATGGGATGGAATTGACATCACAGTTATCATCTTTGTTTATACACGTGCAAAACCTGTCATCTCTCTGCTTTGTTTCAGGGTGATATGCCTGATGGCATGCACAAGTCTGCTGAAGGCTGTGAGACAAACCCAACATATATTGCACCAAAGAAGGCAAAACATCTTGAAGATAGCGAGACAACCCCAAAGTCTTGTCTTGATGCAGTGCTCAAGTTACTTGAGACTAGCAGTCAGACAAGCTCACAGAATTCGTTGTCTGAATCAGTTCGACTTCTTCAGTCCCAAGTTCTAGCAGAAAGGCATTATGCAACTCAACTTTGACTTGAAGTCCTATCTCTAAGAAATATTGCGGAGAACACCAATGAGAACCTCATCACTAAACAGCTACACCTGGAAGCTATGACCGACATGCTAGGCCGGTCTCACAGCCTTGCTCAGCAGCTTGTGCAGCAATTCCCGCCCAAGGCTAACCTTTCTTGAACTGTCTTGGAAGTGGTCTCGGTTCAGTATTATTTTGTTATGCTGCAATGGTGCCCAATTTTTGTAATCTGCTTCTTCGTTGCGCGTTATGATCACTGGTGGCTAACTTCGATGCCCAGTGGATGTAATATACCGTAAATCCTTTATTGTATAGTGTAGGTTTATTCTTAGTTACTATGCCGTAATTTCTTTATTGTATAGAGTAGGTTCGTTCTTAATTCATACTAGTTATTGCCATCATTCGCTATCTGAAAAAATCAGATGTAGTCGACCTGGCCGAAACATTCACCTCTAATGGGCCTGGTGTTTAGCGGGCCACAATTGAGCCAGCCTGCATCTTTCATGAGCCCGAATCATCGGGGCCTTCACACTTTGCGCGAGGCCCACAACTTACATCTGCCTATATTTTAGTTGGGCCTTTTGTGGACCCAGCGCTTAGTTTGGCCCAGGTAGCGTTGGGCCATTAACAGGCTAAAAATTATACTGGCCTATTACGGCCCAGATGAAACCATGGGCCTTTAGCAGGCCAAAATGCATATTGGGACTCAATTTTTACTAGTCGTCGATGGACTTTAGCAGGCTGAAATGTAGACCTGGCCTTTTTGGGCCCAGTTATATCACGGGCAGTTAGAGCATCTCCAGCCGCGCCACCAACAGGCCCGCCAGGGCACTTTTTCGGCGCCAGTGCCGAAAAAATGGCCCAGTCGCGCCCCCAGGAGCCCGTTTTCCGCCGGATTGGGCCGAAATTGACGCCGGTGTACCCAACTCGAACCCGGCGCACTGGGGGTCGCCTGGGGGCGCCGGACGGACCGTTTCTGGCGCGAACTGTGATGGGCCCGCCCTGTCCGTGACCTGCCGCTTCGTCATCCACATCGCCTCGTTTCCCGTGGGAATCAATGCCAAAGCTGCGCGCCGTCGCCTCCATTGATGCCACGCCTGCCGCGATGCAGCGCGCCGGTCAGCATGCCCATTAATGTTGCGCAGTGAAGCATCGCGTCGCCCGGCGCCACGCCCGCCCGCCACACATCGCCTGGCATGCGCCTCCCGCCGCCCGAGCTCCGGCTATAAAAGCCGCCTGCCTCGCCGGTGAATGCCACACCGCAGCACATCACCCCCCCGCTCGCACACTCCACTCCCCCCACCGACGAGCAATGGCAGCGCGGTACCCAGGCGATTCCGCGGCGAAGAATGGCTTCGGCCGCCACCACCTCCACGACTGGGAGGCGCGCCTCCTTTTTGAGGCCGACTACCCAGCTCCCCCGAACATGAGGGTGCCGAGCGCGTGGCGTTTGAGCGCCGCCGGCATGCCGGTGCCACCCGCTCCCACCGGGGTGGACCGGCGGGCAGAGATCGCCCGCATTAGGTCGTCACTGGCGGAGGAGCAGAGGCGAACGCCGGCGTACTCCCCCTACAACATCGCATTCTGGACGATCTACTTCGACCGCCGCCGCAACGGCCTGATAGCCTCCAACAATGGCGTCGTGCCTCGCGGCCGCCACAACGCCGAAGGGCGGCGCGAGTGGTGGGGGGTGCCCGGCCGCACCCTCGAGCATGTCCTCGACTACATCGAGGCTGGCAACATGCCACGCCTCGAGTACCCCGCCCCCGCACCCACGTCCTTCTCTCACCACCGTGGCAGCTCGTGGATGCTGCGGCGGTTGTCGGACGTGACGACCTCCTCCTCCTCGGGGGGCTCGCCGGCGGCCTTCGCCGTCAAGCCCGAGCCGTAGGACACGGCGGGGGAGTCCCCTCTAGGGCGCCGCACCCGCAGCGGTGCCCTGACCATCCCCGAGGAAGGCCGTGGCGGTCGCATGCGCCTCGTCCGGCCAAAAACCGAGCCGGAGCCTCCCCTACTCCCGGTAAAGCCGAAGCACCTCGCGATGGCCACCAACGATGAGACGGCCATGAGGTGGGCGAGGGAGGACTACGTCCGTGAGCTGGTGGCTCGCCAACGCCGCTCCCTCGAGGAACTCAAGGCACGCCACCGCCGCCCCTTCTGCGAGGTGGACGGCATCCTCTACCTCGACAGCGACAAGGAGGAGGCCGGGCTATCCCGCATCGGCGACCCTGGACAGGGCTGCAGTAGGGACGCCGGCGGGTGGCAGGGCGAGGACGAGGACGACGACGACGACAGCGGAGACTACACTGACTTCTACAAGCGCCTAGGCATGTAGAAGTCGGACGGCGGCAAGGCGCGACGAGGACGGCGTAGCTAGGCCGTGTTTGTTTTTTATTTCTTTTTTGTACAAATTTGAATGAATGTCGCCGAGTTTGGATGAAGTTCGACAAGTTTGTGCCAACAAACGCCGAATTCGTTTTGCCCTAGGGCCGACCTGGGGCGACGACTGGGAACGCAGTCGCCCCCACGCCAAAAATCTCGCCGGCTCGCCCCTAGGACACATTTTTTCGGCGTCCTGGGGGCCGAATAGCTGGAGATGCTCTTACCAGGACGAAACATATCTCGGGCCTTAGTTGGCCCACTGATATCACGGGCCTTTAAAAGGGCCGAAAGCTTAGTATAGACATCAACGGGCCGAATTATGCGACAGGCCTTTAACAGGCCCAAAGTCACGTTAGGCTTAACTGTTGCCACCTTTATCACGGGCCGTTAGTGGGCCCAATGTCCTGTCGAACCATATATCGCCCATTGACAGCACGGGCCGTTCCCAGGCCGAAAGTTACACCGGGCTGAAATGGGCCCATGTCTACATCGGTCCTCTAACAGGCCGAAAGTCACTGGGCTGTAATTGGGCCCAAATATTTGGCGAACAATTAACGGGCCAGATCTGGCTTCGGGCCGTAAATGGGCCCAAATATTCGGCAAATAATAAACGGGCCAGATCTGGCTTCGGGCCGTAAATGGGCCTTTATTAAGCAGGTCGTTATTGGGCTGGCCCACTAGTACCTAAGTAAGTACTACGGGCCTTTGACTGGGCTGGCCTTTTAACCTATATGGGCCTCTGTTGGGCCGTGCCACGTGTCGACGTATCATAGGCTCTTTGGGTCCAATGAGTGGATGACATCTGTCCCAACGGTGAGCCGACACGTGCTTCCTCCAGCCAATGATGATTTTACACGTGGAAAATCCCCATTGGTCGGGGCTGTTAACGGGTTATTGGATCCAAAATCGGACCCGATAGCTTAATGGCGTTCCGTTACAGTGGATGCCACGTGTCAGTTGTAACACCCTCGATGCACGACTTAGAGGCATAACCGCACTGAAAGCAATGTCGCAAGTGAGGTAATCTTCACACAACCCATGTAATACATAAGGGAAAGAGATACATAGTTGGCTTACAATTGCCACTTCACACAATTACATGAATAAAGCATTACATCATCCAAATACAAACAAGGTCCGACTACGGAACCAAAATAAAAGAAGACTACCCCAAATGCTACACAGATCCCCGATCGACCCCAACTGGGCTCCACTACTGACCAACTAGCACGAAACAACACAAAGGACAAGATCTTCATCGAGCTCCTCCATGAGCTTGGTTGCGTCACCTGCACGGTTTCATCGACACCTGCAAACTGGTTTTGGAAGTATCTGTGAGTCACGGGGACTCAGCAATCTCACACCCTCGCGATCAAGACTATTTAAGCTTATAGGAAGGGTAAAGGTATGATGTGGAGCTGCAGCAAGCGACTAGCATATATGGTGGCTAACCTATTCGCAAAAGAGAGCGAGAAGAGAAGGCAAAAGCATGGTCGAACAACTATGATCAAGAAGTGATCCTAGAACAACCTACGTCAAGCATAACTCCAATGCCGTGTTCACTTCCCGGACTCCACTGAGAAGAGACCATCACGGTTACACACGCGGTTGATGCGTTTTAATTAAGGTCAACTTCAGGTTTTCTACAACCGGACATTAACAAATTCCCATCTGCCCATAACCGCGGGCACGGCTTTTGAAAGTTCAAATCCCTGCAGGGGTGTCCCAACTTAGCCCATCACAAGCTCTCACGGTCAACGAAGGATATTCCTTCTAGCGGGAAGACATTTCGACAATGGTAAAACAAGACCAGCAACACCACCCGAATGTGCCAACAAATCCCGATAGGAGCTGCACATATCTCGTTCTCAGGGCACACTCAGATGAGTGCTCCATACAACTAAAACCAAACCTCGAGTTTCCCCGAGGGGGCGCTGCACAGGGCTCTAGTTTGGACCAACACTCAGAGGAGCACTGGCCCGGGGGTTAAAATAATGATGACCCTCGGGAGCGCGACTCCTAAGGGAAAAGAAAAGGCTAGGTGGCGAATGGTAAAACCAATGTTGGGCATTGCTGGAGGAGTTTTATTCAAGGCGAACTGTCAAGGGGTTCCCATTATAACCCAACCGCGTAAGGAACGCAAAATCGGGGAACATAACACCGATATGACGGAAACTAGGGCGGCAAGAGTGGAACAAAACACCAGGCATAAGGCCGAGCCTTCCACCCTTTACCAAGTATATAGATGCATTAATTAAATAAGAGATATTGTGATATCCCAACAAGTAAACATGTCCCAACAAGGAACAACATCTCCATGTTCCAACAAGGAACAAACTTCAATCTTCACCTGCAACTAACAACGCTATAAGAGGGGGCTGAGCAAAGCGGTAACATATCCAAACAACGGTTTGCTAGGACAAGGTGGGTTAGAGGCTTGGTTTAACAATATGGGAGGAATGATAAGCAAGTGGAAGGTATCGCAGCATAGGCATAGCAAAAGAGCAAGCAACTAGCAAGCAAAGATAGAAGTGATTTCGAGGGTATGGTCATCTTGCCTGAAATCCCGCAAGGAAGAAGAACGAGTCCATGAAGAAGACAAACGGACGTAGTCGAACGGGTCCTCACAAACGCCACGTTATCGGAACCAACCCGAAGAAGCAAACACCGGAAAGAAGCACACAACATAGTAAACAATCCATGATTTGTGGGATGCGGTATGCGATGCATATGCATGATTTGCAAAGGAATGATTGAACCTGGCCTCAACTTGTAAATCCAAGAGTGCCAATGGAAAGAGGAGATGATTTTGGTTGAAATCGATATAAAGATCGCCGAGATCGGATGCACGGTTTGGAAATGGCAAGCAAAACAAATATGGCATAGGTCTGCGATAATCAGCAAGTAGCCATCTAAATGCATCAAGATAAATATGCTAAAGCACTCAAACATGACAACAAAATACATGGAAGGGATCCATTGAAGATGCTTGACAAAAGATGAACACTGAGCTACAGATAATTCATCCACTAACAGGTTCAAACAAGCATGGCAAAAGGGCAAACGAGAACAGATTTCACACTTAGTGAAATTAACACAAGTCTGGAATTTAACATCAGGAAGCACACTTTAGAGCATGAAAACTACATGCTACAGGAACATAACATGGCAAAGCAAGGCATGGCATGAAGCTACTCAAAGAACTTAACAAAAGTCCCTTAGTGAGCTTGAGCCAAAAGGGATCAGAGAATACAATTGCAAGCATGTGAACATGGCAAAAACATAAACAGACTCAAGACTTAGTGAAAAACTGGAGCATGCAAAACAGTTAACGAGTAGGCATGTTTATGAGCTCGATGCACTCACTACAAAGCATGGCATGACAAACTAAGCATACACCCATCAAGAAGACATGGCATAGAAGCTAGACATGGCAAGAACAACATCATAGCATGCACGGATCAATAGCAACATCCTCGGCATAATCGCTAACAAGTCAACAATCTGCCAGGATTCACGATATATCAAAAGTAGAGCTCGATTGGATTGTCTCAAGCTAGGGTGCTCCATAAATGAAAAAAAGACACGGATGGATAGAGCACCACAATGTTAACAAAACATCCTTACCGATCATCCTCAAAAGAGGCACGGATCACTAGGAAACAACAAGAACATATGGCATAACGACAAAAACAGAGCAAGGACTTGGTGGAATTCTAAGTCCCTGAAATCAGCATAACCGAATACGCTACTTTGCAAGCTTGTGCTAGTCACCACAAATATCACAAAAATACATGGCAAGCATCTCTGTAAAGATGGCATGGCATATAACAAAACACATGTAGAGTTCAGGGTCATAGCATGCACACAATAATCATGGCAAAAATGACAAAATGCCATTTGCAGAAACAGATCTGACAAAATACTCACATAGCCCTCTTCCAACAACATTTCGGGCATCAAGATGAGCTCAAATGAAAATGGTGCAATGAGATGAAGTGATGTACTCGTCGAGGCGAACATTTTTATATGCTACACGCTCAAAACGGAGCCATGGATGATGAGTTATGACATGATGAAGATAGCAAAATAATTAGCAGGATCTGGGACTTAGTGAAAAAAGAACATGGGCGCGGGATAGCTACAGGACGCACTGAGCGGAGGATAGGGGAGTCTCGCTCACCCTAAGTCATGGGCCAGATCTGGAGAGGAAGCAGGCGGGCCGGGTGGATCTAGGCTGGATCTGGCCTGCGCGGCCCACGCGGAGGGTCAAAGAGACCGTCGTCTCCCTCGATCCCGATCGGATCGGGGAGGCAGGGGCGGCGACGACGGTTCCCGCCGGCGAGGCGAGGCGGCGAAGGAGGGGGCCGGACAGGGATGGCATGGCGCAAAGTGGCGCACTCCGGTGAGCTTCGGACGGCAGCCTCGTCGTCGCAGCGGCAGATCCGGCGAGCAAAACCGGTGGAGGGCGGGCGTCGAGGCTGCGGTGCGGCGCCGGAGACGAGGGGCGCGCGGTCGGCGTCAGGATCGAGCGACGTGGGCCGCGGGGAGGGCCGGAGCTCCTTGGGCGGTGGCGGAGCGAGGTCGGCGGCGAGCGCGGTGGCCGGCGCCGGCGCACGGTGGCAGAGACGAGGCACGCTGCAGGCGGTGGGGGCTCGGGCCGCAGCGGGCGAGCGGCGGCGGTGCGCGGGCCTGCGCGGGCCCGCGATGGGCTCCGTGGGCCGTGGCGAAGTGGGGCGGTGTGGGCGCTGAGGTGGCGGGCGCCGATTGGCTGCGACAGCGGGGAAGGGTGATGTGTCGCGACAGGATTGGTGGAGGTGAGGTGGAAGGGGCGGTGGACACGTCCGGCGGCGGGAAGAAATGTCCGGCGGCGATGAGGGAGTTGGATCTAGGGTTTGTATGCACGAGAATTTCGGAGGGAGACACATATTTATAGGTAGAGGGAGCTAGGAGAGTCCAAATGAGGTGCGGTTTTCGTCCATGCGATCGTGATCGAACGACTGAGATGTTGGAGATGTCTTAGGTGGGTTATGGGCCACTTTGGAGGGGTGTTGGGCTGCAACACACACGAGGCCTTTTCGGTCCTCGGTTAACCGTTGGAGTATCAAACGAAGTCCAAATGGCAAGAAACTTGACAGGCGGTCTACCGGTAGTAAACCAAGGCTGCATGACAAGTCTCGGTCCAATCCGAAAACGTTTAACACCCACACACGAAAAGAGGTAGAAAGGGACACCGGATGACATAGGAGCGCCGGATTGCAAAACGAACAACGGGGAAAATGCTCGGATGCATGAGACGAACATGTATGCAAATGAAATGCACATGATGACATGATATGCAATGCATGACACGCAAGCAATGACACAGCAACAACAGCGAATAACTGGAGGACACCTGGCACATCGGTCACGGGCGTTACATCGGTCACCCTTGATGAAAGCACTTCTGTGACGCCCGATTTATCGTCATGGAAGTGGACACTTTAATGATGATAATTTTGGTAATGTCATGGAACATTTCTATGACAGCACAGGTATGACTATCTTGATTATGTCATAAATTTGTCTTGGATGTACATGCATGACAGAAAACGTGTCCTACTGTGACAAACACATAACATCACGAAAGTGTATTTTTTGTAGTGCTGTTACCTCCCCTGCTACTGCCCGATCCACAAACGTTGTAGATCTGCAATGGTAGATTGATGAGGCGGATGATGACATCATGCTTATCAACAGGCGGCTTGATGAGGCGCAAGATATGTTTTTGGGGCAGTCAGTATATGTATGTATGATAACATGAGCACGAAGCTAGAATTGTGTACTAAGACACGCATAACTGCAGATGGTGCTGCTGCGGTGGACGCCCTTCGGGCTGAACTTGTCCTCGCAAAGGAGCAAGCCCGGATGAGTAATTCGGCTGCCAGTAAGGCAGCTGATGAGTTAAAAACCGAACAGGCTGCTCGGCGCCAGTGTGAGGAGAGAATTTCTATCATGACGCGCGAGCTAGAGGAAACCACTGTCCGGTGCGAATTCCTCGAGAGGGATAACAAAGCCAAAGCGGTCGATCTCGACAAGGCCTTACAAGAGGCGAAAGAAGCATGATCTGAGTCTAGAGCGGCTCGGGAACAGATCCGACAAGCTGGGGAGATAGCGGCTGGTAATCCTTTCTTATTACAGACAAAGTTCGGCAATCCATAGTATTCCCCGCTTAATCAAATGTGGAGCTCTCCGGACGCATTCTTGGACCTGCCGAAGAGCGCCTCTGATGCGGCGCAATTTTACCAAGCGCGGGAAGGGTGTGCGATGGAGAAGCTTTTTTGGTCGCAATTCGGCGCGCCAAAGCGTCCGATGTTGCTGAACAAACAGATGGCCCAGTGGGCCGAGCTCCACAGGATATCCGTTTCTGCTATGAAGGACATCATAGTCCGGCTGTGGCATACTGAGCCGATTCCGGATAGTTATTTCAGTTTGGTGCAGCGACTTGTTGATGCGGTGTTAAGCGTTCAACGTGCATTGAAGGTGCACGGATGGCCTTTGCCCGCATGAAGACATACTGGGCGAAGATAAAGGCCACCGACGTTGCAGCAAAGAGTCCCCTCAAGGGCAAGGACCATCACGCACCAGAGCATTATTTCAAGGACATCTTAGAGGGTGCCCGCTTGATAGAGGGTCAGTGCTCGAAGCACATAATATTCGAATAAAATGTGCAGAAATTGTAAAAGACAATATTACGATAATATTATTATAGTTCCTGAAAAGCTTTGGCTCCTCCTGTGCGGCCAGTTTTGTATAATTTGAAAGTTTTCCAGTCGTCGGCTTCAGCCCCCTCGTAGAAAATACGGGGGTGTTCCGAAAATAACATGATCACTCTTAACCCAACGTCTTGTCCATGAAGGAGGTGTCAATGCGGCGAACTAGGCAATCGGACTATAGGGCGTTAACACTTTCACTTAGCCATATGAGTTTTATGGTGGGTCTACGATATAAACCCTGGTATGTACACGGTTATCCCAATATGGTGTGTTACATGTATGACCTGAAGAAAGGTCCTTCGTGTAATACGAAGGGAATAATGAAAGATTCCGATAAGTCGTCAAGTGGTTGACCAGCTCTCGCCGCATCATGACAGTTAGTTTCCGGCTTTCTCTATTGAGGTGTTTGACCAGATGAACCGGAAAAACAATCGCAGTTTTTCTCCCTTTACTACCTTATCCCATAGAGCAGAATGTAAGGTGGCAAGCACAGGAACCGGGCAACCTAACTATTGACCCAAGACATGATTCGGAGCTGATGCATATAAGGCCAAACTCACGACGCCGAAGTATGCTATAAAGCTGTTCGGACTTGTTGGAAATTTATTTTGTTCCCATATCAAGCGCTGGCTAGTTTTGTTGGGGTGTGTGAAATAACACAAGGAGCAAAATTTAGTTCTTTAGAGAAAAGTGAATACCAGATACGGGTTATGTTCACTAGAACTTGAGTGATATGCCACTTGTTTTTTTGTATATAATCACGTCGTGACCCTGGCTATTTGACATGCCAGGGGTCGACGGCTAACGAAGAAGACAATTTACAGGCTCGCAAAATAGAGAGTGTGGTCTATAAAAAGTTGTTTCGGACCCCCGTCGCACATCTGCGCCGCCTTTCCTCAGTGAAGAGGCTCCTTAACAGGAGTAGCCTTTGGGTGATTGTACAAACCCGAACTCCGATAGAGTTAGTGAGCTGACCAACCTTTGAGTCACCTGTGGTAAAGGATAACGAAAAAGGAAAGAGTAGTTAGAAAAGAAAAAGAAGGAGGTTATGGGAGTACTTGTATTTTGAGTGCATAGTTATGTATGCGCGGTACAGACTTCGCGGGTGTATGAGGCGGACGGCGGAAGCTGAACTGCTAGTCTAGCTCCAGAATTGGTCGGTCCTGCTGAATGGAGACCGGCGGCTTAATGGCCGACAAGGTATGCGGTTTAATAAGACTGCTTTGTACTCCGACTGAAGGAAACGTAATATGATCGTCATTCCGGGGGGAATGCTTATCATGCTCCCCTGTAGAGGTGTGTGTCACGTATACCATGTTCGCTGATTTTACTTCGGGGGGAAATTGCTTCTGACCCCTGGTATTTGGTTGGTGAGTCTCTTCGTCATCGCTATCACTGGGCGGCCTCCTCCCCTTGTGTTTGACGTTGACCTTGCCGGCCTGCTTGAAGACCCAACAGCTTCTGTTGGTGTGATTAGCTGGTTTATCGGGGTTGCCATGAATCTGGCAGGGCCGATCCAACATCTTGACTAAAATGGATGGTCCATCTCAGTTTGCCTTGGATGGCTTTTTCCGTTGACCGGGTTTGGGGCCGCTGAATCCGGCGTTTACCGTTGTGTCATGTGTTCTTTCCTTATCATTACGACGTTTGTGTTTGCTCCATCGTGGTTTGCCATTGCTGTCTCGGACTTCGGAAGTGCCCGGATCGCTTCCGCGCAAAAGCAGATCATCAGAGCGGTAAGGGCTGACATGGATTTTGGATTTTCTTGATCGATGTGGCGGGCGAGCCAATCATCCCGGACGCTGTGTTTGAAGGCCGCTAGGGCTTCCGCGTCCGGACAGTCGACGATTTGATTCTGTTTAACTAAGAACCTAGTCCAGAGCCTCCTGGCCGACTCTCCGTGCTGCTGGATAATGTGACTTAAGTCATCAGCATCTGGTGGCGGGACATATGTACCTTGGAAGTTGTCGCGAAAGGCGTCTTCCAAATCCTCCCAACTGCCAATATAGTTTTCAGGCAGACTGTTTAGCCAGTACCGAGCCGGCCCTTTGAGGTTTGGTGGGAGGTATTTGATGGCATGAAGGTCATCTCCACGGGCCATGTGGATATTGAGAAGGAAATCCTCTATCCATACCGCGGGATCAGTTGTTCCATCATATGATTCGATATTCACGGGTTTAAACCCTTCTGGGAATTCATGCTCCATTACTTTGTCTGTGAAGCAAAGAGGGTGTGCGGCGCCTCTATGTTGGGCCACATTGCGACGTAGCTCTGATGGAGTCCATCTGCGGTTTGTGGCCCGAGCGTGACTAGGCTTGTTACGTCCGAATAGATAGTCGTCGTCACGTGTCGGGGCACATCCTCGTGATCCGTAGCTCGACCTGGTATGTCTGGCTCTATTGTCCAGGTCCTGCCAGAGGTCATATGTGTTACCATGAGCTGTGTTATCTCTGCCTTTATGGTGAGGTGGGGCGGGCTGCTGTTCGGCTTGAGTTACCCCTTTGTCCTGACCGCGTGGTGGTTGGTTAGCCGCATTATGCGATGATGGTATGGGCTCCGGCGCCTCGTCATCAAACCAAGGTAGCAATTTGCACTTCGGGTAAATTTTGGCTGGGCGCTTGAGGTCGTATTCTTCGGCTGCTAGGACATCAGTCCATCTATCGTTGAGCAGATCTTGGTCAGCTTGAAGCTGCTGCTGCTTCTTTTTCAGGCTCCTTGCAGTAGCTATTAACTGGCGCTTGAAGCGCTCCTGTTCGAGAGGTTCCCCAGGCACGATAAAATCCTCGGTGTCGAGGCTTGCCTCATCCTCGGAGAGCGGAAGATAATTACTATCCTCCGAGTCTTCATGCGTGGCTTGTTTACCAGGGCTAACTTTCCCATCTTCCCGTTCAACCTGTTCGGAAGTTGGCTGAATGGGGTCTTCATTGTCTTTGGCACCGTCTGGAGTGTTGTCTTCTCCTGTGCCGGTGTTGCTATCTTTGCTGCGGCATGACTTAGAGCGCCGCCGCTAACGCCGGCGCTTTGGTTGTATCTCGGGAGGTTTATCCTCAATTGGATCTTCCTTCTCATCGCTGCTATTCTCTTTTGGTGCATCCACCATGTATACGTCATACGAGGAAGTGGCCGTCCAGCGTCCGGTAAACGGCGGGTTGTGGGCCTCTTCTTCTCCAGCATCATCGTCCATACCGTCCATGTCATCGGAGCCGTAATCGAGCGTGTCGGCTAAGTCTTTGACAGTGGCTATGAAGTGGGCGGTGGGTGGGAAATGAAGTTCTCCATCATCAGCCTCCAGTTCGAACCAGATATAATTCGGTTGTGAGCCCCCCACTAACGATAGTGCTCTAAACGAGTTTAACACGTCGCCCAAAGGCGAGTGCCGGAAGATGTTCGGGGAGCTGAATTCGACAATCGATGACCGATCAAGCTCGATGTATGTGGATCCACAAGGTTCAGGACCTATGGCCAGAGAACGAGTCCATGGTTCCGGTGACACAGATGACACTTGAAGTTAGGTCTGTGTGCGGCTCCAACGCCGCCGAGTCTGCGGCTTCCGTGGTGGGGTTGAGCTTCCTGTATTCGGATGGTGTGATCTGCTCCGGATCTAGGGCCAAAGCAGCTACAGGTACTTTCTCCTGCATATGGACCGATGACAGATTTACGTCATGTTCATCGTGGTGGCAGGGAGCGGCTGCCGTGGTCTCGAATTCGTCAAAGATCAAGTCTCCATGGATATCCGCGACGTAGTTCAAGCTTCCAAATCTGACCTGATGTCCAGGGGCGTAGCTTTCGATCTGTTCCAGATGGCCAAGCAAGTTGGCCCGCAGTGTGAAGCCGTCGAACACGAAGATCTGTCGGGGGAGGAAGACTTCCCCTTGGACAGCATCGTTGTAGATGATTGAAGGATCCATCAAACCTTTTGACGACGTCACAACTGAACTCTCAATGAAAGCACCAATGTTGGTGTCAAAACCGGCAAATCTTGGGTAGGGGTTCCCGAACTGTGTGTCTAAGGTCGATGGTAACAGGGGACACAATGTTTACCCAGGTTCGGGCCCTCTCTACGGAGCTAATACCCTACTTCCTGCTTGATTGCTCTTGATGAATATGAGTATTACAAGAGTTGATCTACCATGAGATCGTAATGACTAAACCCTAAAAGTCTTGCCTGTCTGACTATGATTATGAGGATATCTGTCTACAGACCGAGCCCTCCGGTTTATATAGACACCGGAGGGATCTAGGGTTACATAAGGTCGGTTACAGAGGAAGGAATCTTCATATTTGGTTGCCAAGCTTGCCTTCCACGCCAAGGAGAGTCCCATCCGGACACGGGTAGAGTCTTCGGTCTTTGTATCTTCATAGCCCATCAGTCCGGTCCATGTCTAATTGGCCGGACGCCCGAGGACCCCTTAGTCCAGGACTCCCTCAACTATGTCAATAGGTTAGTACCACAAAACGATATAAAATTGTTATAAAATGATTGTAAAACATCCAAGAATGATAATATAACAATATGGAACAATAAGAAGTTATAGATACATTGGAGACGTATCACCCACTTAGTGACATAATCAATAACAACCAAGATATGTTTATACCCATTAGAGGATGGAAAAGGTCCCATATAATCAAATCCCCAAACATCAAGTGGTTCAATAACAAGTGAATAATTCATAGGCATTTCCTGACGTCTACCAATATTAACAATTCTTTGACATTCATCACAAGATAGGACAAATTTATGGGCATCCTTAAAAAGAGTAGGCCAATAGAAACCAGATTGTAATACCTTGTGTGCAGTTCTATCACTAGTACAGCGAGATCCTATACAAACGGTTTTTAACCCCTTTCCACGATGGCATTTGGAACTGTCACCTAGTGAGTGACTGTGATAGGGAGGTCCTTCCCACACGACCCAGAAACCATCGAGGATATGCCCTCCTGGCACACACGCTCGACAAAATGAGGTCGCGTGCGACCGGCGAGCGATCAAATACGGTTATACGTATAGTAGTGCTAAAAAATACAATTATACAGGCGCAATCGTTTCCGGTCGTAAGTACACCCCACACAGTCAGTCCCCGCTAAACGTTTCTGTTAATATATACATCCCACACAGTCGCTCCAAGGAAAATGTTTCCATTCGCGGGTACATCACACACGATTTTCCCCATTAAATCATTTGTGATAACGTTGCCATTGCACACGATATTAACAATTTTATCGATTGCGTTATTGAATGCATCACACACGGTGTGTAGAAGAAACAGTGTGGCAAAGGCTGTCCATCACTGATAACCCACTAGTATAGGGGATCGTTTGTAGCCTTCTTCAATAAATAAGAGTGTCGAAGCCAACGAGGAGCTAAAGGCAGAACAAATATTCCCTCAAGTTCTATCGACCACCGATACAACTCTACGCACACTTGACGTTTGCTTTATCAGAAACAAGTATGAAACTATTTTGTAGGTGTGATGCTAGAACAACTTTGCAAGAATAAAACTAGAAGTACTTTGCAAGATAATAAAAGTTAGGTGTTTAGTAAAAGGGTTTGTGTCAACAAGAAAGTTATTTGTCCCTAGGCAATCGATAACAAGTACCGGTAATCATTCGTGCAATTTTATATGAGGTAGAGGCATGAGCTAACATACTTTCTCTACTTGGATCACATGCACTTATGATTGGACCCCTAGCAAGCATTCGCAACTACTAAAGATCATTAAGGTCATGAAACTCAACCAGAGCATTAAGTATCAAGTCCTCTTTACTCCCATACATCATACCCTACTTACTCGAGTTTAAGCTTCTGTTACTCTCGCAACCCACCATAAGCGAACCATGAACATAATGCAACACCCTACAGTGGGGGGCCCTCACGCTTGCATGAGAATGGAGGGCACCGTAGGACAGCACCATAAATAAAATATACAATCATACCAACCAAGATCACTATTAACCCACAAGACAAAACAGATCTACTCAAACATCATAGGATAACCATAGATTGTTGGGAAATAAAATATGGAGTTGAGCACCATGTTTAAGTAGAGATTGCAGCGGGGAGAAGAGGTGTTACACCTCTGCATAGTGGGGGAGAAATTTGGTGTTGACGGTAGCAAGATTGTTGATGTAGATCGTCGTCACGATCCTTGCCCCGGCGGCAATATAGCGCCACCGGGGAGAGGGGGAGAGAGCCCCCTCCTTCTTCTTCTTCCTTGGCATCCCCCCTAGATGGGAGGAGAGTTCCCCTTTGGTCCACGACCTCCATGGCGGTGGATGGGCAGGAGCCCCTCCGTGATTGGATCTCCCTCTCTGTTCTCTTCTGTTTCGCGCTCCCCATATCTGGCCGGAAACTGATTCTTATATTCTGGGAGATCCGTAACTCCGATTGCGCTGAGATTTTAACACGATTTTTCCCGGATATAAGCTTCCTTGCGCCTAAAGTAGAGCTCCAACCAACGTCCGAGGAGGGCACAACCCACCACCATGCGCCAGGGGCATGGGGCACGCCCTGGTGTCTTGTGGGCTGTGTGGGCCTCCGTTTGCGGTGATCCCAACTCCCAAAAATCACATATATTCCAAAATATTTCTCCATAAAATTTTATTACATTTGGACTTCGTTTGATATGGATTTTCTGCGAAGCAAAAAACATGCAGAAAACAGGAACTGGCACAGGGCACTGGATCAATAGGTTAGCCTAATAAATCATATAAAAAGTTGCCAAAAATATGTGAAAGTTGTATAATATTGGCATGAAACAATCAAAAATTATAGATACGACGGAGTTGTATCAACATCCCCAAGATTAATTCCTGCTCGTCCTCGAGTAGGTAAATGATAAAAAAAAATTGATGTGGAATGCTACCTAGCATAAACTTGATCATATATCTAATCATGGCATGAATATTACGACATAAGTGATTCAAAGCAATAGTCTATAATTTGACATAAAGACATCAATACTCAGGCATCCCAACAAACAATCATGTCTTTCAAAATATCAACACTAAATAAAGCTATCCCTACAAAATCATATAGTCTTGTCATGCTCTGTCTTCTTAACACAAAGTAGTTATCATGCACAACCCCGATGACAAGCCGAGCAATTAGTTCATACTTTTTAACATGTTCCAGCTTTTTCAACCCTCACACAATAGATGAGCGCAAGCCATGGATATAGCACTACAGGTGGAATACATTATGATGATAGGGGTAAATATAGAGAAGACAAAAAGTAAGAAAGTCTCACATCAACGTGGCTAACCAATGGGCTATGGATATGCCTATCAATCGATATCAATGCGAGGAGTAGGGATTGTCATGCAACGAATGCGCTAAGAGCTATAAGTGTATGAAAGCTCAATATGAATACTAAGTGGGTGTGCATATAATCCTATAATGAAAAATTCCCACTAGTATATGAAAGTGACAACATAGGAGACTCTCCATATGAAAAACATGGTGCTACTTTGAAGCACAAGTGTGGTAAAGGATACTAACAATGCCCCTTCTCTCTTTGTTTATTTTTTTTCTTTTTTTTCTTTTTCTTTCTTTTTCTTCTCTCATTGTCCGGAGTCTCATCCCGACTTGTGGGGGAATCATAGTCTCCATCATCCTTTCCTCACTGGGGCACTGCTCTAAAAATGAATAATGATGATCATCACACTTCTGTTTACTTATAATTCAAAAGAAATAAAAATTACAACTCGATACCTATGAAAAAGTATAACTCTATGTGAATGCCTCTGGCTTGTACCAGGATCTGCAATGATCTAGCATAACATGTATGAAAAATGATGAATGGTGGCTGAGCCACAACTACTATGTTAGCTATATGATCATGCAAATCAATTTCACAATGAATGCACAAGTCATCAAGCGGAAGCGGTGGAAGTTGCATGGAAATATATCTCGGAATGGCCATGGAAAAGCCATATTAGGTAGGTATGCTGGATGTTTTGAGGAAGATATAATAAGGCTTATGTGTGATAGAGCGTATCATATCACGGTGTTTAGATGCACCTGCAAAGTTTGCACCACGTCTCGATGTGAGAAAGGGCAATGCACGGTACCGTAGAGGCTAGCAAATTGCAGAAAGGTAAGAGTGCATATAATCCATGGACTCACATTAGTAATAAAGAACTCATATACTTATTGCAAAAGTTTATTAGCCCTCGAACCAAAGTACTACTACGCATGCCCCTAGGGGGATAGATTGGTAGGAAAAGACCATCGCTCGTCCCCGACCGCCACTCATAAGGAAGACAATCAATAATAAATCATGCTCCAACTTCATAGCATAACAAGAGACTATACGTGCATGCTTCGGTAATCCCAAACCTTAACACCAATATTTTTACTAACCACAACCGTTTACTAGTACCTCCCACATATTCCATATATCGCAAAACTATTGCAAGGAATCAAACATATGATATTCAGTGATCCATAAGTTTTATGTAGGATTTTATGACTAACCATGCAATTGACCAATTCTTGTTGACTCTCTAAATAGATATAAGTGAAGACTGAGAGTTTAATTCTTTCTCCAAAATACCATGCTCTAACAAATATAAGTGAAGCACAAGAGCATTCTACAAATAACGGTTTTCTATGTGAAGAGAAACAGGCAATCCAAACTTCAAATGATAATAGTGAATCACATGAAGCATTCTATAAAGCCATACTCAAAAGATATAAGTGAAGTGCAATGAGCATTCTATGAATCAACCGTGGACTATCTCATACCAGCATGGTGCATAAAAGAAAAATGAAAACTAAATGCAAAAGACGCTCCAAGGTTTGCACATATCACGTGAACGAAACGAATCCGAAAACATACTGATACTTGTTGAAGAAAGATGGGATGCCTTCTGGGGCATCCCCAAGCTTAGACGGTTGAGTCTCCTTCAATATTTACTTGGGGTTCCTTGGGCATCCCCAAGCTTGAGCTCTTGCCTCTCCTCCTCCTCCTCAGATCGAGACCTCCTCGATCTTTGAACACTTCATCCACAGAAAACTTAACTGAACTTTTAGTGGCAGGGTTAGTGAATATGGCAATGAAATCCCATCATGTAATGATGTAACATTATTGTATAATTATAAACAAACATTACCCAGTGTATGTTATCACAATCAGGGCCGTTCCTAGGATTTTAGAGGCCCGGGGAGAAATTCGACCTCGCGGCCCCTTAGAGGGTTGCCTTCGTGATTGATTTCGTAGGTCTTTCCCGCTTCCCGTAATACCAATTTTCAATCTTGCCTTCAACACCCAATGAAAGTATTTCACTCACTAGGATGCGGAAATGGAAGTGCTATCAAACCCATTGTATTTAGTGACAAATAGATTTCTTTCCTAGACTAGTGCTTGCATCTTAGTGTTCCATAGCACATTGCAAAGAACGGTTGTGATCCAATCAATTATCTTGACAGAATTCTTAATATTTATCACATTGATTTCAATGACAAAGCCTCTAAAATCTACGGTAACCATGCCCAATCAATCAATTATCAGTGCCCTATGAAATAATGAGAGAGGAATCTTGATTATCATTTATAATTTGTATTAATTATCGTAGGAAAAGCAAAATTGCTAGGGTACAGTACCTTATCTAGAATCAACTTGTCGAATCGTTGATGGGGCATCTCTGGCTAAAATTGTAGCTATTGCAAGGCTCTTGCTCGCTGTCTGTCCCTCTTCCATCGTAGTTCAACTTGTTCTGGTGGTCGCGAGGCGAAGACGAGAAATCCATCCGTCGTCCGGCGGTGGCGGCTGAGATCATGGTTTCTCCTCGCGTGATCCCGATCATCCGTGCGTGCGTAACTGGCGCGCCTCTCCAAAAGGATGATTCAATCCATAATCGATAACCATGCATAATTGTAGCCAGCCTCACGTAGTACCAAACTTGGGCTAGCATGGCAGTGCGTCTCCATATAGACGCACACAGCAACATGCATATATCTCTATAACACATACGTCCTTGATGGGGGCCCCTCCGTTCCTGGGGCCCGGGGCAGCCGCCCCCTTGCCCCCCCCATCAGGACCGGGCCTGATCACAATTTTGTGGCCCCAAGTCAAGGAGGCTTCAACAAGAATTCAAACATACACAAATAATGAAGCTATAACAGCAATCTATGAAAATAGGACAGTCTGTAAAGATTTGAACATCCACCATACTTTTGTAACTCAAAAAATTCTAAAATATTATGAAAAAAAATAAAAATTTTGTATAGAAAGACAGTACAAAAAGTTTTAGAACCGTTTGATGTCTCATTAAAAAATGTAAAATCGAGCACTACAGCCAAAGTTTCTGTTTTGCACCGCACAAACCAACAAGCAATTTAATCATCCTAAAGGCAAACATTGGCACATTATTTTTATAATACAATGGAATTGTACAAGGGGATACATATTTTTGTGAGCATCTTCATGAAAAATTCTACATTGTTTCCATGAGCATGAACACAAGTGTTCAAGGTCGACCCTCACTTCTCCTGTAGCGACCAGACCTCAAACAGTCTGATCTCTGTGCTCAGTTGTCATCCCTGGATCAGTAATGCTGACACCACATAGTACTCGGAGGATTTATAACAGAGTAGCAATCACACACTTATTACATCGAGTGTCTCAATGGAGAACTTATTACAATAAATATGGCTTAAGGCCATCTAATAACTATAACAGCGGAAGGCTTGGAAGATAAGTGAGTCCATCAACTCCAACAACATCACTGAGTATAGAACCATGACCTAAAAACTCCTTAATCGTCGTCTGAAAAGTCTGCAACATTAAAGTTGCAGCCCGAAAACGGGTTAGCACATGGAATATGCTGGCAAAGTAACACATGGAGAGTAATGGAATGAAACAGCTATACTATATGCATATTTGGCTGGTGGAAAGCTCTATGGTTATAGTTTTACGTAAAGCCAATTTTTCCCTACTGCAAAGGAATAAATCTTATTTAACTATCATGGTAGTTGTTAAACATTGAGAATGGTTGACAGCATCCTCAATCCCAATTAAGCATCATCATTAAACAAAACCCAACAAAATTAAATTTTAGAGTAACATGTTGAGATTCACATGATAATCCAAGTACTAGATACTCAAAACGTCCATAACCGGGGACACGGCTAACCATGATTAGTTTATACACTCTGCAGAGGTTTGCGCACTTTTCCCCACAAGAATCGACCGCCTCCATTTGGTTTCTCGCACTACATGGTGTTTCAGAAGACGGATGACCGAGACATAGTCTTTCAGAAGCGCTAGCACCTTACAATGGATAGACCGTTACACCTACTTTCCCCTACATTTGCTAGTCTACCCTGTAAGAGTTCGCATGACTTAATCAACTATTCTAGAGCCCATAATAGCTTGTGGCTGCACACGGAAGTTTCTAGTATGAAAAATCTCATGATCCCTTTGGGCCTGGGTGGCGGTCCATAAAGAAAAACAGGCAATCCTGGAATACCCAGGTACCTCAATCCACCCAGATGCGTGTTTAAGTTGCCACCTTATATAAACCCTTAATTAACAAACTCACATCTGTCATTGATATCACTCACCCAATCCACGTCTACTAGCATAGCATGGCATAATAGGCAAACGTAGAAGTAACTCCCAAAGGTTTGATAATACAACAGGTAATAGGTACTACCTCAACTACTTCCCATCCCACAATTTAATTAGATCCTAATCATGCAATGTTTGAGGATTGATCTAATGCAATAAAACTGGGTAGTAAAGAGGTATGATCAAAGTGTTACTTGCCTTGCTGATGATCTGCGAAACCTAGAGATTCGAAGTAACAGGCGGCGCACTCCGGGTATTCTATCGTAGACAAACAAACAAGCATACAATAAGTATTCATCTAATGCACGGGTAAAACTCAAATAAGAGATCTAACCAGAAGGTTCAACTTAAGAACTCCGGTTTGAAAAAAGAATCAAATCAAATGAAGCAATGAAAGTCAAACGGCAAAAGAAAACAGGCTTTGTTTACTATTCTGGATCTAGGGAAATTTTTATAGTGGAAAAAACTTGTTTAAGTTGGTTAAATGGATAGAGGGTTTGGAGACGAAACTCTAGGCGCTTGAATCGCCTGATTCCGATAAACGAGCGAAAAGTTATACCAAAACGAAAATCGGATCAGGAATCGCGATCAGAAAAATCACGGATTTAATCCGAGAAAAAGAAAAACAATGAACGTTCGCGAGAACGAACGAACGGACAAACGCTCACTAAATAAATAAACCGAAAAAACCGATCTATTTACAAAAAACCGAAACTTAAAAAATAAAACCGTGACCTTTTTTTTACCTCGGGAGGCAGGTCGGCGGCGGCTCCAGCGGTGGCGGCGGGCGGGGGGATCGAGGCACGGCTAGGGTTAGGGTTGGCGGCGGCTCTAGTGGGCTGGGGCGGCTCGGGCGGCGGCTATTTAAAGGCTGCCCCCGGGCGGAGTCCCGCTCGGGTACGGCCCAAAGTCGGTTCGCGTTTTTTTATTCCGCGTAGAAAAACCAATAAAAGAAATACTAAACGGACTCCAAAAATCCCGAAATAAATTTTCCCATGCTTCTAAAATCAAGCCGCACAAGGTGAACATTTATTTGGGGCCTAAATGCAATTTTGAAAAACGCGCATTTTTCCTAAATTCAAATAAAATACCGAAAAACTCTGAAATAAAATCTTATTTGATTTTATTATTAAATCCTCAATATTTCTTTATTTTGGGAAAGTCATTTTATTCCCTCTCTCATATTTTTGTAATAGAAATAATTGATGATAAATAATTAAAATCAAATGATCCTATTCGCAAAATTTGAGAAAACTCAAATATGAAAATAACGAAATCCCCAACTCTCTCCGTGGGTCCTTGAGTTGCGTGGAATTTCTAGGATCAAAACCAAAAGCAAATAAATTATGATATGCAATGATGGTCTAATGTATAACATTCCAAATTGAAAATTTGGGATGTTACAAACCTACCCCCCTTAAGATGAATCTCGCCCTCGAGATTCGGGTTTGCTAGAAAATAGGTGAGGGTGGTCCTTGAGCAAATCTTCCTCTCGCTCCCAGGTGGCTTCATCCTCCGTGTGGTGGCTCCATTTAACCTTGCAAAACTTGATAACTTTGCTGTGGGTGACTCGACTAGCATACTCTAGAATCTTAACTGGTTTCTCCTCATAGGTCAAATCGTTGTCCAACCAAATTGCTTCCAATGGCACTGTGTCTCTCAAGGGTATGTCAGCCATCTCCGCGTGGCACTTCTTCAACTGAGAAACGTGGAACACATCATGAACTCCTGAC
This sequence comes from Triticum urartu, assembly GCF_056163025.1. NCBI lineage: Eukaryota > Viridiplantae > Streptophyta > Magnoliopsida > Poales > Poaceae > Triticum > Triticum urartu. Next base: position 252,048,366 of record NC_141873.1, read on the forward strand.
AATCCTTCAGGCAATTCCAACTTGTAGGCCACTTCTCCCATACGTTCCAATACTCGGTATGGTCCTACAAATCGTGGCGCTAACTTTCCTTTAACACCAAAGCGCTTTGTTCCTCGAAGTGGGGATACTCGAAGATAAGCTCTATCTCCAACTTTGTAAACTCTCTCCTTGCGTTTAGAATCTGCATAACTCTTCTGTCTGGACTGGGCTATCTTGAGCCTATCGCGAATCAATTTCACCTTGTGTTCAAACTCCTTAATCAAGTCAGGTCCAATCAACTGGCGGTCTCCAACTTCATCCCACGACAACGGTGTCCTGCACCTCCTTCCGTACAAGGCTTCGAAAGGGGCCATCTTTAAACTGGATTGATAGCTGTTGTTGTAAGAGAACCCTACATACAGCAAATTCTCGTCCCAACTAGATCCATAATCTAGTGCACAAGCTCTCAGCATGTCCTCCAAAATGTGATCGACTCTCTCGGTCTGTCCATCTGTCTGTGGATGAAAAGCTGTGCTGAACTATAGCCTGGTACCCAATGTTTCGTGCAACTGATTCCAGAACTTTGAGGTAAACTGGGTTCCTCTATCTGATACTATACTCCTCGGAACTCCATGTAAGCATACAATCCTGGTCATGTATATCTTTGCCAACTTAGCACTGGTTCAAGTGGTCTTTACCGGAATGAAATGAGCTACTTTCGTCAACCGATCAACTACAACCCAAATCGAGTCATAGCCTGAACGAGTATTGGGCAATCTCGTGATAAAATCCATGCCTAACTTATCCCACTTCAATTCGGGTATCGGCAATGGCTGTAGCAATCCTGATGGCTTCCGATGCTCTGCCTTTACTCTCTGACATACATCACAAACTGCTACATACTCCGCAATATCTCTCTTCATTCCGGTCCACCAGAAAATATCCTTCAAATCCAAATACATCGTGGTATTTCCTGGGTGAATCGAATACGGTGAATCGTGTGCCTCTTGCAGAATCAACTTCCTGATCTCCGGGTCATTGGGCACATAAACACGGTCTTCAAACCATAGGGTGTCGTGCTCATCCTCACGAAATCCTTTAGCCTTTCCTTCGCTCATTTTCTCCTTTATAGAGGCAATCTCCTTGTCAGTCTTCTGAGCTTCTCTGATTCTATCCATCAAAGTTGACTGAATCTCCAATGCTGCTACATAGCCTCTCGGAACTATTTCCAAACATAGTTCACGAAGATTTTCTGCTAACTCCCTTGGTATTTCTCCCGTCATTACTGTATTGACATGGCTCTTACGGCTCAATGCGTCAGCTACTACATTAGCCTTTCCGGGATGGTAATGCAATCTCATATCACAATCCTTGATGAGCTCCAACCATCTCCTTTGTCTGAGGTTTAACTCCTTCTGCGTGAAAATGTACTTCAAACTCTTGTGATCCGTGTACACCTCACAATGATTTCCAATGAGGAAATGTCTCCAAGTCTTCAGTGCATGCACTACGGCTGCTAACTCCAAATGATGCATAGCATAATTAAACTCGTGAGGTTTCAGTTGTATTGAGGCATATGAAACAACTCTCCCTTCCTGCATAAGTACTGCTCCAAGTCCTCGACGTGAAGCGTCGCAGTACACCTCATAATCCTTGGTCTGGTCTGGCAAAATCAACACTGGTGAAGTAACCAAGCGTTTCTTCAACTCCTGGAAACTAGCCTCACACTCCTCAGTCCAGTTGAACTTGGTATCCTTCTTTAATACTCCGTCATAGGCTTTGCAATCTTGGAGAAATTCTCAATGAATCTCCGGTAGTATCCTGCGAGTCCAAGAAAACTCCGGATCTCTCCAACCGTTGTTGGGGCTTCCCAATTTGTCACGGTATCAACCTTAGTGGGATCTACTGCTATACCTTCTCCGGATATAACGTGTCCGAGGAATCCTACTTCCTTCAACCAAAACTCACATTTGCTGAACCAAATAAATGGTGGGCTGGGGCGGCGGCTATTTAAAGGCTGCCCCCGGGCGGAGTCCCGGTCGGGTACGGCCCAAAGTCGGTTCGCGTTTTTTTATTCCACGCATAAAAACAAATAAAAGAAATACTAAACGGACTCCAAAAATCCCAAAATAAATTTTCCCGGGCTTCTAAAATCAAGCCGCACAAGGTGAACATTTATTTGGGGCCTAAATGCAATTTCGAAAAACGTGCATTTTTCCTAAATTCAAATAAAATACCAAAAAACTCTGAAATAAAATCTTATTTGATTTTAGTAATAAATCCTCAATATTTCTTTATTTTGGGAAAGTCATTTTATTCCCTCTCTCATATTTTTGTAATAGAAATAATTGATGATAAAATAATTAAAATCAAATGATCCTATTCGCAAAATTTGAGAAAACTCAAATATGAAAATAACGAAATCCCCAACTCTCTCCATGGGTCCTTGAGTTGCGTGGAATTTCTAGGATCAAAACAGAAAGCAAATAAATTATGATATGCAATGATGGTCTAATGTATAGCATTCCAAATTGAAAATTTGGGATGTTACATCTCCAATGCATAACTTCCAATCGCTTCTCTTTTGTGAAAAGGTTTTTAAGTTACCCTCTATATGTTTTTGTTTTTAAACTTTATAAAAGCACTCAACAGAAAGAAATGACTCTCTAAAACTTTCGGATTGTCTCCCTGGCAGCGCATTCTTTAAAGCCATTAAGCTAGGCATAAAGTGCTCATGTAATGGATCCACCTGGATCCCAAGGTATATCAAAGCCAATTTTAATTAACAATGATTTGGCATTTAGTAGTGAGCACAAAGCAACATATATCATGCAATGAAAAAGTCTAACTCTCTTCCTATGCACCGGCATGTCATAAAAGAACAACTCATGCACATCAAGTAAAGGCCAATACATATCATAAGAAGTTTCTTTCAATTTTGTCATGTTGGAAACATAGAGAGGTGGAGATGTAGTTCCTCTCTCACAATAATTGTGTCGGCGTTCTAGGAACGGGGGTCCCCAGACTTGCCTGCCTGCGGCCCACAACGTGGCTCCACCAGCGGCCCTGTACGGCCCATCTTCACTAGCAAACACTCAAGACCCTCGTGAGGGGCCAAACCTCGTGAGGGGGACGATGCAAGACCTCCTCAGGGGTGGCCTCACCAGGATGGCTCGCGAGGGGCGGAGAGATCAAGGCAAGGGATACCTCACGAGGTTTGTGTGACGCAAGCCATGACGATTGGAGCCAGGTGGGCGCCAGCGCACACGGTGTCCTCGTTTCCTCTTTGGTGCTAAAGAGGCAATCGCGTGCGAGGAGTCCCGAGGCATCAGGCAAAGGTTTCCATATCGGTGCAACGAGACCAAGACCAGCAAGGTAGCAGGATGGAGGTCACCGTGGAGCCCAAGACGGCGTCATCACCAGAGCCTTTGGCAGGCGAAGACTACTTTTATCAGGATAGCTTGTACTGGTTGTCCCCCTTTAAACTGGCCGTTGTGGGATCCCTTCCCGCCTAATATTTGGGAAGAGGACCGGGGCCTCTATATATAGGACCAGCCACCACCTTAGAAAAGGGATGGGGATCCAAGATAGCATCACTCACCAAGCACAGGAACACCTCTCCTTAGGAGGCTGTTCTTCCCTTGTAAGTGATCATCCTCAGCCAATGAGGCAATCCACCACAGCACACTAGAGTAGGGTATTACACCACAACGGTGGTCCAAACCAGTATAAACTCTTGTGTCTTGTGTTCTTTGGGTTCGTCGAGCTAGGCTGTGAGATCATACGGAGTGCGAGCTAGAGAGGGGGGAGATCTTAGTGCGCACCCTAGTTTTCGAACCTCAAGTGTTTTGCCGGAACCGGAAATCCGACATTTGGCGCACCAGGTAGGGGTGCGTCGGAGCTTCTCTTCCCCCGGATGATCCGCCGACGCTCTGTGGTTCCAATGTCCGGTGAGCCAAGGACCAACGCCGATCGTTGGGCGGCTTGGCCAGCCCAGGTGGCGCCGTCCGCCCAAGAAGACCTCGACCCTGCGCCCCAGGTGGCACGCGCACCGCCAAACACTGCAGGGCGCAGGTGGCGCGGTCAAACACCGTCCACCCTCACTCCACGACAAGTGCAGGCGGTCGCAAGGACCTCAAGCCATAATGCGGCCACGGCCCGCATACCCGAGGGAACAAGCAAACATGAGGGCCGCACTCATGGTGGCTCGGGAGCTGCTGCGATGCCGGCTAATGGAGAGCAGTCGGGATGCATTGCTGGAGCGCGTCGCCAAGCTACTAGGCGCCGCGGCCTCGGGAGCACCGCCCTTCTGCTCCCTGCTTACGCCTCAGGCCACAGCCGGATCGCATGGTGGGCCTCTCCGCGCCCGCGCACCCCCAGGTGCGCCAGGAGGTTTCATCAACACCGGCGAGACCAGAAGCACCGGACACCCACTTGCACCCGCGCCACCTCCAATGGGCGCGGACACGAGCGTAGCCACCCGCGGCCTCAGCAGAGTGCCGCCTTACCATCCTCGGGGCGGCGCAACGTGGAGCGTGGGGCACTTCGGCGAGGTCTTCGGGGTGGCAGCCTCGGAGGCCTACGTGCCGCGCATGATAGACCAGGAGTATGCGCTGGGAGACGACCCTGGCTCGTTCCTCGAGCCGGGCTGGGAGGAGGAGGCGCTGGAAGCTGAGGCCTTCCAGGAGCCCCCCGAGCGCGCCGTGAGCCTCACCAACCATGTCGGTGAGGACAGCTACATGGTACCACTAATCTCAGGAGCAAGCTTATGCTAACCATGGGTCGCAGGAGGATCAGGTCACAACGGCGGGCGGCCGCCCCAGCTCAACGGCCTCCCTCCCACTAGGAGGAGCGCACTGGGGGCTGCTGGGGAGGGGTCGGGAGCCAGGTCCCTCCCCGCATCGCACGGAGCAAGGCGCCCCCCGGAGGTATGCCCTCTGTCGGGGACGTTCTGGTGAGCCTTCCTCCGGCAGAGGACCCGTGGTCTCCGAGGGCGCCGCTGGCGTCCCCTTTGCCCCTTGGCTTCGTCCTGGTTTCTGGTCGCACCAACGGTGGTCGAGGGCGGCGCAAGGCGGGGCCATCGTCTGGCGATATGAAGTAAGGCTCACGCCTGTGAAGATCTCTGCTCGTGACACTCTTACGTAATAATGAGTGGGGTTGTACACGCCCGGGAGTCTCAGGAGTGCCGCCCTCGGGCCTCGAGGGCTCCTTCCCACGTGCAAGTGGCAGCACCTAGCTCCGCGCTGGTGAGAAGACAAGAAGACTTGACTAGGTGCCGGACATGGCCTTTTCTCTTAACCTCTTTTCCGTAGCCCTATTTCTGGCTTTGGATTTAAGTTGAAGTTGAATTTTCATTGGTATGTGTGGGGGGTGTCTTTTCTCGAGTCATGCGATTTCTTGCAATCTGGTTCCTTGCCCTGATTCAGAGTTTGCACCAGTTGCCTCCCCCCTCACGAGCTCCTCGCGAGCGGGGGCTGGGCGCGACACACGCAAGTTGCGTGCACGACCTTCCATGGCTGGCGCTTGCTCCTCGCGAGGCCCTCTCGGGCGGATCGGGAGGCCCCTCAGAAGATCACGACCTCACGAGCCGGTCGGGAACCAGCCCTGACTAAGGTAAACTGCAGCAGTAAGCTCGCGGCGGGCTCGCGGGCTCATAAAAACACATCTTCAGCTTGGCCTAAGGAATAGAGGCAGTAATCTGTTTACATGAGGGCCCCCCCTCCCAAAATGCTCGTACAACTTTCGGGGCCATGCCCAAGTTTTTACTTACAGGGTCAGCAACAAGGAAGCATGGGCTCAATCGGACATATCACTCACCGCGTCCTCCGGGTCGCCCTAAGACGCGTCACTGGTGTCATCGTCACCATCGCTGGCGTCACCGTCCACGTCGCCGGCATCACCATCACCATTGTCGGCATCGCCTGCACCATCCTCGACCACGTCGCCTTCATCCGCAGCGACCACCATCGCGTCATCATCGGAGGTGAAGGCTCTGACTAGAGCATCCACATTGTCCTCTACCCAGCGTGCCAGGTCGCCCCGGATGGCCTCGGGCACATGGGTAATGACGGCGTCAAAGTCGAAGTTGGGGTAGGTGTTCTGGAGGTGGCTGAAGACACGAGAGAACGCACGCTTGAGCATGCTGCGGCTCCTCTCCTCAACAAACACGCGAGCCCTCTCGGATCGATTCTCCAGGTGTGTCACCACATCGGTGAAGAAAATGTGGTGACTGGCGTAGTCGCTCGAGTGGGGATGAGGTGCATCTTCGTCGCAGATGGCGCCCAGCGCTGCGTTGGCTCTGGCCCTGAGGCTTTGGAGCATGGGGGCGTGCTCACGCTCCAGCGTCCACCGCCGGAGCGCTTCCTCCCTGCTCTACCGCGCGGAGGACTCGGTGCCGGCGACCCGCTGCGCAAGGGAAAGTAGCTCGGCACGAGCGGAAGCCACCTCAGTTTGCACTGAGGTCAGGGTGGCTGCGGCGGCTTTCTTGTGATGTTCTGCCTCATCCAACCCTGACCTGAGGGCATTAGTCCTACCCACAGCTTCGGCTTCTACAAGCTTCAACTTCAGGTCGTACCCACCCACAAGATCCGCGCGAGCCTCGGCCACCCGGCGGTCGACCTCCTGCTAAGCCCTAGCCTCGCGCGCACCCACATCATCCTCCGCTTGGGCAACTTGGTGCCCCCTCGTCTCCAACCGCTCAAGCTCAAGCCTGCGTTCCGTGGCTTCCAGCGCCAGCGCTTCCTCGCGCTTCAGGACCTCTTCCTCCTCGGCAGGCATCCCCTTCATCAACGCTAGGGCGGCCTTGCGCGCATCCACTTGCTGCTCGAAGGAGACACTCCATGCTTGGAGCTCCCACGCGCGTTTCTCTGCAATCTCGCGGCGACGATCAGCTTCCTGTGCTTCTTCCAAGGCTTGGGCAAGCCTCACGCGAGGTCGCAAGAGACACCTCGGCCTTCGCGTTATCAAGCTCACATTGGTGGTGCCCGAGGTTGATGGCCACATTCAGTTTATGCCACTCCTCCCTCAGCCGAAGACCTTCACCCTCGAGGCGCGCGTCTACATCCGCGAGCTCTCCGCCAAGCCGGCTCATCGCGCCCATCGCCTCCCGAAAGAGCTCATGGAGAATGACACTCCATTTGTGTGCAAACTCGAGTGCGCGACCGGTTCCGTCCTACACAGTGGGGGCCGCCAACGGGATCCGAAGCGGCTCGCTCCCTTTTCGCAGGGGCTGGCGGCTGGCACCCCTCCGGTCGCCGACTGGGATTCGGCAGGAGCCCGGTTTGGTTGAGGCTCGCTACTCGAAGAAGGAACCAAGACCGAAGCCATCCAACCGCCGTCTACAACCAGAGGAGGAGCCCTTGGCACGCTCATCTCACCACCGACGAGGCCACGAAGAAGACATGGCAGGCGCGCGGGCTCGAGGCGCCAAGCTAGCGTCTCTACCTCTCCAGCTGACCTCGTGCCAGGGGCAACATGCTGACCTGGGACGCTCAAGGCCAGCAGGAGATTCGAGGCAGGAGGAGGTTGCTTCCCAGAGGGCTTCGCGGCCTTAGCAGATGGGATCCTGAAGAGCCACCGTCAGGAAGGGAAGCAGCACTCGAGGAATTACAAAGATAAGGTACTTACTCATCTATGGCGATGTACTTCCTCTGTTTCAATGGTCGGAAGGCACCACTGCTGCAGCTTGGGGAACCCTTCCTTTTGCGGACCGCATCGAAGTCTATGCAGAGCCGGCCGAAGCGCTGGATGTGGCGACTAGCGCAGGGCGCGGCTGGTGAGGCCCCCGAGGAGGCGACCTTGGGAGCGCCAACCTGGGGAGAGCCATCGAGTCCCACCTCGCGACGGCCTCCAGAGGCCTCGGGAGCTTCGACCGCAGGAGCAGCGGATTGCGTCGCCCCCTCAACTACCACCCTAGAGCGAGAATTATGGGCTCCCAAAGATGACGCCTCAGGAATCGTCGGTGGCTTCAACACCTCGGCACCCGCACTTCCGGCCTCCAGTGGTGCTTGCCCCCCAGCGTCCACTCTTGGGGCAAGTTCGGCACCGGCGACAAGAAGGGGAACCACATAGACGGGATTCTCGTGGGCCCCTCAAGGCCGACCGGATGCAGCCCCCATTCATCAAAGGGGGCATCTGCCCCATGAACTCCACCCTGTTTGAGAAACAGTACAAGAGACAGCCCTCCAGCGGCATATCGGCAGGCGAGGGCTCGCCCACCAGGACCTCAAGCACTGTCCTTTGTGCCTCAGGCGGAAGCTCTGACTCCTGAAGCCTCATGCGATCCTGGCCGGCAGATAGGGCCCACATCGGCTGGGAAGGGCGCTGGAGTTGGGTGACACGGCGTCGGAGGAACTCCTCCATCACCATGGGCGAGGTCAAGCCAAGATGCTTCAACCTCTTCAGCCAGAGCCAGACAAAGATGTGGCGGGAGCTCGTAAGCTTCTCGTGAGCCCAGCCGGAGCTGGGGACGGTGGGTGCAGACGAAGGCGGGAGCAAAGGGCTAAGCACTCTGACATCCACATACACCCACCATGTCCAGAACCCGCTCGCAGACGGCGGGAGTTCAAAGTCAATCCCCGAACCAGCCATCGCCGCCACGGCCTGAATGCTCAGGCACCCTGAGCATTGTCGGGGGTTGGTCAGGTGCAGCGAGAAGAAATGGCACAGAAGGGCCATGGAGGCGGCGATGCCCACCATGGCCTCGCAAAAAAAGGCGAAGACGGCAAGAAGAGCGACCGATTGGGGATCTAAGTGCAGCAGATGAATCTGGTAATGGGAAAGCACGGCGTTGAAAAGGGCGGAGAAGGGGGGACCAGCCCAGCCCATAGGGCATCGACGAAGAACTAGACCTCGGTGGCTGCTCTATCGACAAAAGCTCGGGACGCCGGCCAGGCTGCCGTCCCTCCCCATTCGTTGAAGCTGGAGGCGAATGCAAGGCGTACCTTGTCCATGGCTTCCTCGTTGAGCACCCGCGATCGGCCGGCGGCGGGCTCGACGGCCAAAGGCGGGTTGGCCGAGGATAGGGGCTTCTTCCCTTTCTCCGTCCGGTTTGGCGCCATGGCAATGGGGAGGACTGAGCTCAGATTGGATTGGGAGAGGAAGATGAGGTTCGAGGAAGCGAATGAGTCGGGGGGTGCGTTGCCAGCAAGGATGAAATAACTGTGCAGGAGGCCATGGCCTCCTAGCCAGGCGGATATCAAGGCTGCGTGGGGGAAGCGGGGCCACCCACGTCCAATCAATCGCCACGTGTCAAGCGGGGCCGCAGGCTGTTGGGGCCCATGATGCTCCACACTTGCCCTTTGGCTTCTCCTTGAAGCCAAGCCCGAGCGCGCCTTGGGCCCGGGGGATACTGTCGGCGTTCTGGGAACGGGGGTCCCCAGACTTGCCTGCCTGCGGCCCACCGCGTGGCTCCACCAGCGGCCCTGTATGGCCCATCTTCACCAGCAAACACTCAAGACCCTCATGAGGGGCCAAGCCTCTCGAGGGGGACGATGCAAGACCTCCTCAGGGGCGGCCTCACCAGGCTGGCTCACGAGGGGCGGAGAGATCAAGGCAAGGGACACCTCGCGAGGTTTGTGTGACGCAAGCCATGACGACTGGAGCGAGGCGGGCGCCAGCGCGCAGTGTCCTCGTTTCCTCTTTGGTACTAAAGAGGCAAGCGCAGGCGAGGAGTCTCGAGGCATCAGGCAAAGGTTTCCATATTGGTGCAACGAGACCAAGACCAGCAGGGTAGCAGGACGGAGGTCACCGTGGAGCCCAAGTCGGCGTCATCACCAGAGCCTTTGGCAGGCGAAGACTACTTTTGTCAGGATAGCTTGTACTAGCTGCCCCCTTCAAACTGGCTGTTGTGGGATCCCTTCCCGCCTAATATTTGGGAAGAGGACCCGGGCCTCTATATGTAGTACCAGCCACCACCTTAGAAAAGGGAAGGGGATCCGAGATAGCATCACTCACCAAGCACAAGAACACCTCTCCTCAGGAGGCTGTTCTTCCCTTGTAAATGATCATCCTCAGCCCAAGAGGCAATCCACCAAACCACACTTGAGTAGGGTATTACACCACAACGGTGGCCTGAACTAGTATAAACTCTTGTGTCTCGTGTTCTTTGGGTTCGTCGAGCTAGGCCATGAGATCATACGGAGTGCGAGCTAGAGAGGGGGATAGATCTTAGTGCGCACCCCAGTGTTTGAACCTCAAGGGTTTTTCCGGAACCCGAAATCCGACAAATTGCAAGTAGGAGCAACAAAATTATCATGTGCAACGGTAAAAGGCAACCCATCAATGTAATCCTTAATGAGTGCAAATTTCTATGATATAGTGTAGTTGGGAGAATTCAAAAAGATAATAGGACTATCATGTGTGGGTGCAATAGCAATGTCGGTGTCAAAACCGGCGGATCTCGGGTAGGGGGTCCCGAACTGTGCGTCTAAGGCGGATAGTAACAGGAGGCAGGGGACACAATGTTTTACCCAGGTTCGGGCCCTCTTGACGGAGGTAAAACCCTACATCCTGCTTGATTAATATTGATGATATGGGTAGTACAAGAGTAGAATTACCACGAGATCGGAGAGGCTAAACCCTAGGAGCTAGCCTATGGTATGATTGTATGTTGTCCTACGGACTAAAACCCTCTGGTTTATATAGACACCGGAGAGGTTAGGGTTACACAAGGTCGGTTACAAAGGAAGAGATATACATATCTGTATTGCCTAGCTTGCCTTCCACGCCAAGTAGAGTCCCATCCGGACACGAGACGAAGTCTTCAATCTTGTATCTTCATAGTCCAACAGTCCAGCCAAAGGATATAATCCGGATGTCTGGAGACCCCGTAATCCAGGACTCCCACAGTAGCCCCTGAACCAGGCTTTCAATGACGATGAGTCCGGCGCGCAGTATTGTCTTCGGCATTGCAAGGCAGGTTCTTCCTCCGAATACACCAGGAAGAATTTGAATATAAGGATAGTGTCCGACCCTGCAAAATAAGTCCCACATACCACAGTAGAGAGAATAATATTTCTACAAATCCAATTTGCTGACTTGTTTTGGCAACACGACATTACGTCATGGCCCGGTGTTTATTCGAACCGTTTCCTTTAACTAGCCCCGCACATAACGCGAGGCAGTTTTTTGACACGTCTTGTCAAAGCAGAGATCGTGTCCCCTTATCATGGGATTCTCATCAATATGGGTGTGGGTAACCCAACCGTGCCATCGATTATGGCGCTTGGGGGAGAAGCGAGTTTTACCAGGCTAGTGGGGACGCATAGTTTCGTCCGCCCATATAAAGGGATAAGGATTTACCTTTTCATCCATGCCTTCTTCCTCCTTTGCCCATCCACCTTCGCACACTCAAGCTCCAGCGCCCAAGTTCGCATTTCCCACCTCGACCTTCTCCAACCATGTCCGGAGCGGGAGGCAGGTGGATGGTCTCCTCCGTCACAGAGGGACACGCCAAGAAGCTGAGGAGAGCCAGATACTTGCCCAACGACATCGCGCACCGGCTCCCAGAGGAGGGGCAGCTCATCCCCACCCCAAGGCCCCATGAGAGGGTAGTGTTCCTCACCCATTTCCTCCGCGGACTGGGATTTCCTCTCCACCTATTTGTCTGGGGGCTCATGTTCTACTACGGCCTGGATTTCCACGATCTGGCCCCGAACTTCATCCTCAACATCTCGGCGTTTATCGTCGTGTGCGAGGCTTTCCTCCGCATCAAGCCCCACTTCGGCTTATGGCTGAAGACTTTCAATGTCAAGCCGAAGGTAGTGAGCAGCCTCCAGGCGGAGTGCGGAGGCGCCATGGTGGGCAAGATGCCCAACATCACATGGCTCGAGGGCTCCTTCATGGATACCATAAAGGGGTGGCAATCGGGGTGGTTCTACATCACGGAGCCGCGTGACCCTACATGGGCAGCGGCCCCCGAGTTCCGATCTGGCTTCCCCACATGGCTTACCTCCTGGCAAGAGAAGGGCATGTCTTGGGGTAGTTCGGGAGAGCTGACCGGACTCCAAACATGTATTCAAAACATGGTGAACAAGAAGCTCAAACTTGTTAACATAGTCCAGGTCATGCTCCACCGCCGGATCCTCCCGTGCCAGCAACGGGCCTTCAACTTGTGGGAGTTCGACCTGGCGCAGCACCGAACTCTGAACAGGCTCTTCAACACAACTCACGAAGATGCCTGGAGGGTGCTGTTCAAGAGCGCCGAGGTCACCCCTCCCATTACTAAGGATCGCGGATTCAGCGCGAAGCGCCAAGCCAGTGCGGTAAGCTGCTTTACCGCTTACAGGATACTTATTTTCATAGATTGACTCCATGCGGGATCTAAACTCCTGTACCTTTGATAGGACTGGCAGGAGACGGCCGGACAGATCGATTGTCCGGCTCCTTTGCCCAAAGGCCCAGCAGACGCTCTTCTGACGAAGATGCCGACTCTGGCTCCTTATACGGTGCCGGAGAAGACCAAGAAGGCCAAGGGAACCCGAAAGAGTTCCCGACGCCAGGCGTCATCGGACTCACCGTCCGAGGACTCTACAGCGCAATCCTCCCCCGAAGACGAGGAGGCAGAAGAAGATGCTCCCCCTCTAGACGGGGGAGACAAGAAAAGGAAGGCTGCCCCAACTGGGGAGGCCGAAGGGTCCAAGAAGGGGAGGACTCTCCTTCCGGACAGCTCTACCACCGCCGCTGACGGCGAAGACGAGTGGCTGCCCAGGGCCAAGCCCCTGGGGAAGTCGTAAGTATTCCTTTGTCGCACTACTTCACCTAACGTCGAAATATGATTATGCAGGCCGCCCCGAGCCTGTATTGATGTATCATCGGACGGCTCCCTGGGCTCGTCGGATATGGATAGTGATCCAGTCCCGACCGCCACCTCCCCTCATCCTACGGACGATGCCAAGGTGCTGTCTCACGAGGCACCGGGTCGAGGGGAGACAGTCCCGGAGGCGCCTCAAGGCGACCTCCCGGACTCCGGGAGCCGAGGGGACAAGGCTCCTAAGAGCTCCGGGTTCGGCCCTCAGCTGAACACTACGCCGGAACCTCAAGTGGTCCCGGACTCGGGCAGGCGACCCCCTTCTAAGAGCGGCGAGATGCCTGTACCGGTGACCTCTGTCCATCCAGAGGCACCGGACAATCTACTGGAAGCGCTTCGCAGTGCTTCCATCGACGAGGAGCACCGTACTATCATGAGTGCGGTGATCCGAAAGGTTCAGTCTGCCAAGAGCGGATTGACTGAAGCCTGTGCCAGCCTTCTAACAGGCTTTTAGGTAAGTGTTTAAAATATAGGAAAATATTACCGCATAGACGGTAGCCCCTGATGCTCCGTTCGGTGTTCAGAAAGAAAATCCGAACAGAGGATCAAACAATATCGTAGGAGTCTAATATGAGTATGTAATATGCATATGTAGGCTTCGCTACTGGCGCCCGCCGCACTGACTGCGCAGGTCGCCGTACTGAAGCAGGACCTGAAAGGGTCCCAGGACGAGCTCGGCCTTGCCAAGAGGCAGCTCGAGGAGAACCAAGGTAAGTAGTACCTAGTCTGAGGATATGTATAAAAAGAGTGCGATTGCAAAATGACAGGATCATCGTGAATTTGCCAGGGGCCATGACCGAAGTGGCGACCCTAAAGCAAGCGCTGTCCGAGGCCGAAGATAAAGCGGCCAAGGAGCGCATCGAGCGAGAAAAGCAAGAGGCTCGGGTGGGCGAGGTGCAGCAAGAGCTCCAGGCTCTCGTGACGAAGCATGAGGCGTTGGAGCTTGACTCGAAGATGCGAGAGTCTGAGCTTGCCGCGGCCCTCGAGAGCGCAAAAAGTGCCAAGGCCGAAGCCCAAAAGGCCTTCCAGGAGATCGACACAATGAAGAAGATAGCAGCGGGTAAGGCATTCTATACGCAGAGCAAGCTTGTAAAAGTGAATTACCGATTACTTACCCGAATTCGGAGCTCTCCAGGAGCATTCGCAGATTTGCCCCGTAGCTTGTCAGATGCCGCACAGTTTTACCATGCCGAGCAGGGAAGCTCAACGGAGAAGCTATTCTAGTCTCAATATACTAGGACCGAACACCCGATGCCTCTGAGCGACCAGCTAAAGCAACTGGTCGAGCCGCACAAGGCGGTCGAACAGGCCATGAAGGGCCTTATAGTCTGGCTGTGGCCTGGCGACGCCCTTCCGAACAGCTACTTCAGCCTGGTGAGGCGGCTTGTGGATGCCTGCCCACGGCTGGAGGTCGTCAAGCGGTCCGTCTTCATCAAAGGTGCACGCCGGGCTTTCACCCGTGTGAAGGTGTAGTGGGCCAAGCTAGGCATCGTGAAGCTGATCAAGGAAGGGCCGCCGCAGGGCAAGGAGCATCGCACCCCCGAAATTTATTATGAGGGTGTCCCGAAGGGTGCCCGTCTTGTAGCAGATGAATGTTAAAAGGATGTAATATTTGAGTAAACTTGCTCATGTGATCCTGTATGATGAAAATTTGTTTCATATGCACTATGCAACACCTGTGTGAATTTAAAATATTGCCTTCTGTTTGGCTGTTTATCCAATCTGAGAGATGGCTAGTCCTCGGCTTCTGCCCCCATGCCACGAGTGTTGGGGTGTTCGGCATAAACCTGAGTACTCTTGTTCTCATGTTTGGGTCCTTCAAGGGAGGTGCTCAGCACAACGAACAAGGCAACCGGACTAATAATGCTTTATCACTCTCACTTAGCCATAGAATTCTATAATTTTAAATTTCAGCGAAGCCCCTGGTATTCGGAAGGCCGAATTCGGGGCGCGATACATGCCTTTAAGCCGGACAAGGCCGGCCCCTCTCTCTAAGCGGCATAAGTCTTTAGGGACTCGAAAACCTCGCTGAACAGTGACCAGTCTCTCCCCTTATCATGACAGTCAGTTTTAGCTTTCTCTACTGAGGTGCTTAGCCCACCAGAACCGGGGCACAATCATAGTAGTTCTCCTAGCGCTACTTTAGCCGATAGAGCGGAACATAAGGTACCAAAACATAGGAGTCAGGCAAACCCAACATTTAACCAAAGACATGATTCGGAGCTCATGCATATAATGCTATATGTTCGGGGTGCCGCACTTGTGAAAGTGTTCGGACTTTTCACACCATATTGTGGGGTACGTAAGCCCCTGGTGTATTAGCCGTACCAAAGTGTACGGTTGCAAGGTGTCATTAATGAACACATATATGTATAACAAGAATGCAATAATAGTCGTAATGTTATGCATTGTTTATTCAAAAAGGTGCGTTAAAGCAGAATGATACAGATGGTGCGATAAGCAAAGAGTAGGACTATGTCCCTTCCAAGGGCAAGCTGAGGAACAGTATTAAATCAAATATTTTGCTCGTTATTGTAATCCAGCTGGGAATTCCATGGTGTGACGTAGCTTTCTGCCTCCTTGGTTCCTGCATCATGTGTTCGACAATAGTGCTACCGGACAGGGTTTCCAGAGATTAAGGTCCTGAAAAAAAGAAAAATAACCAAACGGGAAGCCCCTAGTGCGGTTTAAGCCGTGTCTTGGGGCGTGCCGCACTTGTGCCCCCCTCCCCATCTGTGCCCATGGTATTTTTAATGAGTAATTATGTACGCGTGGCACGAGTTTCGTCGTTCGGCTAGGACTGGGGTGGGGGCCGCATTTCTACACGAGCTAAGATCACGCCAGGCGGTCTAGTTGCCGATTGCTCCGAGCACGCTTGAAGGTGTCCGGGTCTTGAAACGCCGAACTGGTGGATTGCCTTGAGAGGCTGCCTTGCACTTCTGCTGCAAGGGCCGCGGTGTGCTCCTCCGTTCGGAGAGAGCGCTCTGTGTTTCCATTGACTGTAATAACCCCGCGAGGTCCTGGCATCTTGAGCTTGAGGTATGCATAATGCGGTACCGCATTGAATCCCGCAAATGCGGTTTGCCCGAGCAGTGCATGATAACCACTGCGGAACGGGACTTTATCGAAGATTAACTCTTCGCTTCGGAAGTTATCCGGGGATCCAAAGACCACTTCCAGTGTAATTGAGCCTGTGCAATGGGCCTCTATGCCTGGAATGACGCCTTTAAAGGTCGTTTTGTGGGTTTGATCCTTGAGGGGTCTATACCCATTTTACGCATTGTGTCCTGATAAAGCAGGTTCAGGCTGCTGCCGCCATCCATAAGGACTCGAGTGAGGTGAAATCCATCAATGATTGGGTCCAGAACCAGTGCGGCGAATCCGCCATGTCGGATACTAGTGGGATGGTCCCTGCAATCGAAAGTGATTGGATAGGAGGACCATGGATTGAACTTTGGGGTGACTGGCTCCAACGCATATACGTCCCTGAGCGCATGCTTCCGCTCCCTCTTGGAGATGTGGGTAGCGTATATCACGTTCACCGTTTGCACTTGTGGGGGAAACCTCTTCTGTCCTCCGGTCTGTGGCTGTCGGGGTTCCTCCTCGTCATCGCTATGTGGCCCCTTGTCCTTGTTTTCAGCAATTAATTTGCCGGCCTGCTTGAACACCCAACAATCCCTGTTGGTGTGATTGGCTGGCTTTTCTGGGGTGCCGTGTATTTGACACGAGCGATCGAGTATACGGTCCAAGCTGGACGGACCCGACGTACTTTGTTTGAATGACTTTTTCCGCTGACCGGGTTTAGAGCCTTTGAATCCAGCATTGACTGCCATATCCTCGGTATTATCGTTGTTAATGCGGCGCTTATGTTTGTTGTGACGTGACCTGCTATTGCCGTCCTTGGTATCCGAAGTACCATGGTTCTTTGATATGTTATTACTGCGAGCCAGCCAGCTGTCTTCTCCCGCACAAAAGCGGGTCATGAGTGTCATGAGGGCTGCCATAGATTTCGGCTTTTCCTGACCAAGGTGCTGGGCTAGCCATTTGTCGCGGATGTTGTGTTTGAAAGCCGCTAGGGCCTCTACATCCAGACAATCGACGATTTGATTTTTCTTTGTTAGGAACCAAGTCCAGAATTGCCTGGCCGATTCTTCTGGCTGCTGAATTATGTGGCTCAAGTCATCGGCATCTGGTGGCCGCACATAAGTGCCCTGAAAGTTGTCGAGGAATGCGGCTTCCAGATCTTCCCAACAGCTAATGGACTCTGCTGGCAAGCTGTTAAGCCAATGCCGCACTGGTCCCTTGAGCTTTAGAGGGAGGTATTTGATGGCGTGTAAGTCATCACCACGGGCCATGTGGATGTGAAGGAGGAAATCCTCGATCCATACCGCGGGATCTGTTGTGCTGTCATATGATTCAATATTTACAGGTTTGAAACCTTCTGGGATTTGATGATCCATTACTTCGTCTGTGAAGCATAAGGGGTGTGCGGCGCCTCTCTATTGGGCTATATCGCGGCGCAGCTCGAATCGGTCTTGCCTGCTGTGTTCGGCCCGGCCGGATTTACTTTTACTGTATCTGACGTGACGTTTATCGTCTCGCATAGTGGCGCGCCCTCATGATCCGTAGATTGATCTTGCATGCTTTGCTTTATCCTCCAATATCTCTCGTAGGTCTAGCGTATCTCCCCATGACTTTTTATTTGAATGGCGTCAGGGTGCAGGCTAAGTTTTTGGCTGGAATGCCTCCTTATCACGGCCACGAGGTGGCCGATCAGCCGCGTCATATGCTTCTTCCTTTAGTCGGGGTTGCAACCTGCAGTTTGGGAAACTCTTGGAGGGGCGCTCGAGTTTATATTCCTCGGCCGCGAGGACTTTAGTCCATATGTCAGCTAGCAGATCTTGATCAACTTGAAGCTGTTCCTGCTTTTTCTTAAGGCTATTTGCCATGGCTGTAAGCCGGCATTTGAAGCACTTTTGTTCGACGGGATCCTCTGGCACGGCGAATTCGTCGTCGCCGATGCTTGCCTCGTCTTCGGAGGGGGGCATGTAATTATCATCCTCCGCCTCTCCATCTGCCGCTCTCTCAGGAGGGCTGGCTCCTCCATCCTCCTGCTCTAAATCTTGCTGGAGGGGATTGTTGTTGTCTTCGGCACTATCCGGAGTGTTATTATCTCCTACGCCGGTATCACCACTTTTGCTTTGGCGGGACATAGAGCGGCGCTGCTGACATCGGCGCTTGGGTTTCTTCTTGGAGGGGTCATCCTCCGCTATCTCGTAGCCATTGCCTTCTTTGGGTGTATCCACCATGTATATATCGTATGATGAGGTGGCTGTCCAGTGCCCTGTGAGTAGTGGTTCCTCTTCGTCTCCCGCATCGTCGTCCATACCGTCGATGTCTTCGGAGTCGAAGTCGAGCATGTCGGTTAAGTCATCGATAGTGGCTACTAAGTGGGTGGTGGGTGGGCCATGAGTTTCTTCGTTGTCCGCATCCCAGTCCTGCCGGACATAGTTCGGCCAGGATCCTCTTGACAAGGAGAGAGACCTTAGTGAGTTCAGTATGTCTCCAAAGGGCGAGTGCTGAAAAATATCCGCGGAGGTAAAATCCATGATCCGCGCCCAATCGGATTCGATAGGAACGGGCGCAGGCGGCTCGGAGTCCGTGGCCGAAGAAGGATCCGGCAGTTTAACAACACGGCTCTCGTGCAAGGTAAGGTCAATGTTTGGCTGGATCGCCGCTAAGGGTAAGGCCTCCATTGCGGGGTCCATCCACCCAACCATGGACGACGCAACTGGCTCCGAATTGAGGGTCGGAGCGGCTGCCTGTGTGATCTCCTGAACACTGTCCAATGGTAGAGCTAAATCATACTCATCGTGACCGCGTGACGCACAAGGCAGAGGCTCGAATCCGTCGAAGATCAAGTCTCCATGGATATTGGCCGTGTAGTTTAAGCTTCCAAACCTGACCTGGTGGCCAGGGGCGTAACTTTCAATCTGCTCCAGATGGCCAAGCGAATTGGCCCGTAGTGCAAAGACGTCGAACACGAAGACCTGTCCGGGGAGAAAAGTCTCACCCTGGACTGCATCGTTATCGATGATAGTAGGAGCCATCAAGCCTAATGGCGACGACACAGAGGAACTCTCAATGAAAGCACCAATGTCGGTGTCAAAACCGGCAGATCTCGGGTAGGGGTTCCCGAACTGTGCGTCTAAGGCGGATGGTAACAGGAGGCAGGGGACACGATGTTTTACCCAGGTTCAGGCCCTCTTGATAGAGGTAAAACCCTACGTCCTGCTTGATTAATATTGATGATATGGGTAGTACAAGAGTAGATCTACCACGAGATCAGAGAGGCTAAACCCTAGGAGCTAGCGTATGGTATGATTGTATGTTGTCCTACGGACTAAAACCCTCCGGTTTATATAGACACCGGAGAGGTTAGGGTTACACAAGGTCGGTTACAAAGGAAGAGATATACATATCCGTATTGCCTAGCTTGCCTTCCACGCCAAGTAGAGTCCCATCCGGACACGAGACGAAGTCTTCAATCTTGTATCTTCATAGTCCAACAGTCCAGCCAAAGGATATAATCCGGATGTCCGGAGACCCCCTAATCCAGGACTCCCACAAGCAACAATTTCATTCTTAACATAAGAAACTATAACAAGTTCATCTCCATAAGCATAATTCATATTGGCATCATGGCCACAAGCATAGCAAGCATCAAGTTCATCAAAAAGGGATATTTCAAACGAATCAACGGGATCATAGCAATTATCATGGCATTCATCCTTCGGTAAGAACGAATGGAAATTAAACAATGCATGAGTTGAAGGGTTACTCTCATTAGAAGGTGGGCACGGGTGATCAATCCGCTCTTCCTCTTTTTGTTCTTCGCTCTCCTCCTCATCTTTTTCATCCAATGGGCTCAAAGTTTCATCAATTCCTTATTCCATAGACTCCTGCAAAATATTAGTCTCTTCTTGGACAACGGAGACTTTCTCAATAAACACATCAATATCGTAATTAAATTTATAATTATCATAGCAATATTTAAGAATAGCAAAATTTTCAGGTCTATAAACTGAATCATCAAAATCTTCAAACTTTTCAAACAAACATTCAATTTCATAAGCATCCTTAAAAGCAACAAATTCTTCTATTCGTTCCACATCATAATAATCATATATACAATTAGCATAAGAAGCCAAGGTTTCATTATCATTAAGTTTGCATGAAAAGGGAAGGTGTGGAGCGTTCATCCTAGAGCAACAAGTATAATCATATCTCAAGTATAGCTCCCGAGCATACCAATGCAACATATGAATTTGATCCCATAACAATTTCCCTATATGAGTCAAGCGATAATCCCTAAAGTATTCATGTTGATCCAACGTTACTCCCATTATATACTTGAATGGGGTTTTCTCAGGATTATCAAAGTATTGCATAATATCTTTAACATAACAAGCATCGAGGGTTTTAGGAGGTTCCCCATCTCCATGAGTAGCAAGTACCACTAATTTTTATGGTGTTTCGTGTTCCATATCTATAACTAAATATAGTGAACAACTTAGAACAGGAAATAAAAACTACTTAGTGATAAAGCAAACAAGCACACACGAGAATATTCACCCCACGCTATTGCTCCCCGGCAACGGCGCCAGAAAAAGGTCTTGATAACCCACAATTATAGGTGATCGTTTTTATCCTTCTTCTATAAATAAGAGTGTCGAACCCAACGAGGAGCTAAAGGCAGAACAAATATTCCCTCAAGTTCTATCGACCATCGATACAACTCTACACACACTTGATGTTTGCTTTATCGGAAACAAGTATGAAACTATTTTGTAGGTGTGATGCTATAACTAATTGCAAGAATAAAACTAGAAGTACTTTGCAAGATAATAAAATTTAGGTGTTTAGTAAAAGTGTTTGTGTCAACAAGAAAGTTATTTGTCCCTAGGCAATCGATAACAAGTACCGGTAATCATTTTTTTAATTTTATATGAGGGAGAGGCATGAGCTAACATACTTTCTATACTTGGATCATATGCACTTATGATTGGACCCCTAGCAAGGACAGAAAACTACTAAAGATCATTAAGGTCGTGAAACCCAACCATAGCATTAAGTATCAAGTCACCTTTACTCCCATACATCATACCCCACTTACTTGGGTTTAAGCTTCTGTCACTCTCGCAACCCACCATAAGCGAACCATGAACATATTGCAACACCCTACAGCGGGGGCCCCTCTCGTTTGTGCGAGAATGGAGGGCACCGTACGAGAGCGCCATAAATAAAATATGCAATCATACCAACCAAGATCATGATTAACCCACAAGACAAAACGGATCTACTCAAACATCATAGTATAACCAAAGATCATTGGGAAATAATATATGGAGTTGAGCACCATGTTTAAGTAGAGATTACATCAGGGAGAAGAGGTGTTACACTACTACATAGAGGGGGAGAAAGTTGGTGTTGACGGTAGAAAGATTGTTGATGTAGATCGCCGTCACGATCCTTGCACCGGCGGCACTCCGGCACCACCGGGAGAGAGGGGAGAGAGCCCCCCTCCTTCTTCTTCTTCCTTGGCCTCCCCCTAGATGGGAGGAGAGGTTCCCCTCTGGTCAATGGCCTCCATGGCGGCGGAGGGGCGGGAGCCCCTCCGAGATTGGATCTCCCTCTCTATTATCTTCTATTTCACGCTCCCCAGATCTGGCTGAAAACCGTTTCTTATATTCCGGGAGATCCGTAACTCCGATTGCGCTGAGATTTTAACACGATTTTTTCGGATATAAGCTACCTTGCGCCCAAAGTAGGGCTCCAACTGATGTTCGAGGAGGGTGCAACAACCACCATGCGCCAGGCCTTGGGGCGCGCCCTGGTGTCTTGTGGGCTGTGTGGGCCTCCGTTTGCGGTGATTCCAACTCCCAAAAATCACATATATTCCAAAATAATTCTCCATAAAATTTAATTGCATTTGGCCTTCGTTTGATATGGATTTTCTGCGAGGCAAAAACATGCATAAAACAGGAACTGGCACTGGGCACTAGATCAATAGGTTAGTCCAATAAATCATATAAAAAGTTTCAAAAAATATGTGAAAGTTGTATAATATTGGCATGAAACAATGAAAAATTATAGATACGACGGAGTTGTATCAATCACACACAGTTTTTATGTGGTAAAAGTTTGCGCAAGGTGGCCTAATGCAAACAGTTTTCAAGAGGATGTCGTGTGTGATTGGTCATGGATCCAACACGGTTAATTCCTAGAAACTATGTGCGTTGCCTGAGGTCATCGTCCATGATGTTTTCCCAATAACCATTTGCAATAGAAAAAACCCAATTAGCAGGCTAATCGCCCTATTATTGCTAATTCATTTATTAATCTAATTGACATTCATATCAAGCACATAATATATTTCATTTCCATATTAAGGAAGTAGGAATTCATGATTGAAATACATCGGAGTACAACATCATATAGCTTGAGCACTCAGCTACCCCATTAAACAATTGCACCATCACCAAGTTTCACATGCATCATCTAAAACATTTTGAAATTAGCATCATAGGTGGTACATAGACAGATGCATCTCATCTGGGAAACTGCTGAAGTGGAAGGCGAATATTGAGCCTTCATTGATGTTGAAGGTCTTTGCAACTTTAGGCCAGTGCCTCTGGATGATTGACTGTCCATCCTTCGTCCTCTTCAGGAACACTTTAATATTGAACCGTGAGTGTTGTATGAAAACCTTCCTCACCTCCTGACCATAGAGGTGGTTTGAGAGGTAATCATCAGTGAAGTGCTTTGGAAAGGCCTGAAAACAAGGATGTGCATAAATATCTTCTCTATATTGGAAATGGGGCAAAGGAATAAGGCAAGGTATAATAGTTAGTACCATCTTGTAGTGAATAGATGTCTTCTTCATTTTGCAGACAAAGATCTTGTTGTCTAATTTCTTTATCCTAACAATCTGTCTGACTTTCTTGACTTGACTGATATTCATGGACAACTCATTTCCCCATATGCAAAAAGGGTTGAACAGTGGGTCAAAACCTCTAACAGCAGGACCTACATGTGCAAGAACAAATTGTTAAAAACCTAAATATTAGAATGGTTCCTGCAATTGCTCAATAATGTTCTATTAGACATTGGACCATGCATGTGCTAACCTCGCTGGTAAACCTCAGTGCTTCCCATTGTTTCCCTGCAACACATATAAGGTAGTTAGTCATCAGGTTAAGTGAGGGTTCGCATGCTATCAGTAAAATATGTTGATGAAAAATAATCACATTGTAGATTCATCAGATTAATTCATGCAACACAGAAAACCCATTTATCCAAACCAAGCATGATTAAGAACTAGGAAATATAGCTCTTGTATATGTTTTTCATGTATTAAGTGCAGCCAAGTTCAATTTATTCCTCACATGCACAACAATACAAAATTCTACCCGTGACAATTGTATATCGCATTGCAGAATTGAACCAAGAAGTTAACTAAACACCACAACAAATGAACCAAATATTAACTGAGCACCACATTGCACAATATAACATACTCTTAATAGAAGATCAGACAGTTAACCAAACCAAGCATGCTTAACAACTTGGAAATATAGCAATTTTATTTGTTTCTCATGTATTTAGTACAGCCAAATTCAATTTATTCCTCGCATGGTATACAATAACAGAATGCACACACAACAATTGAACATCGCATTGCAGAATTGAACCAAACAGTTAACTAAACACCACAATAAATGAACCAAACGTTAACAGAGCACCACATTGCACAATATAATATACTCCTAATAGAAGATCGCGTAGTTAACCAAACCAAGCATGCTCAACAACTTGGAAATATAGCAATCGTATTTGTTTCTCATGTATTTAGTATAGCCCAATTCGATTTACTTCTCACACGGTATACAATAACAGAATGCACCCACAACTATTGAACATCGCATTGCATAATTGAACAAAACAGTTAACTAAACACCACAACAAATGAACCAAACGTTAATTGAGCACCACATTGCACAATGTATAACATACTAGAAGATTAGACAGTTAACCAAACCAAGCATGCTTGACAACTTGGAAATATAGCAATTGTATTCGTTTCTCATGTATTTTGTAAAGATAAATTCGATTTATTTCTCACATGGAAGACAATACAAAATTAGAGTCTGAAGAATTGAACATCACATTTGCAGAATTGAACCAAAAAGTTAACTGAAGATGATAACTAATTAACCAAACAATTATTCAGTGAGCACCACACTGCATGACATATAGAACATATACACTAGAGCAACAGATTGCATGGTAAAATTAGATAGCACAATTCACTAGAATTTGTTAAGGAAAGGCAGGAGCAGCACACGCAACGGGTAAACCGAGCATGCTTAACCGGCTTAGCTAGCAAATGGCAAGGTACTCCTCCAAGATCTGGGGGTCGGCACGAATGGCAGCCACCACGACCTCATCCAAGCGTGCGACCACGATTTGCTTCTCCGTTGGCAAATGCTCCTTGAGCTCCTAGCTATAATGCGTGCACCATGGCTTAGGGCGGCGCTTATTTGGTGGAGGGGTCGGTGGTTTGGGTGGAAGGTGTCACACCGGCGGTCGGGGCTTGTGGGATGTGGAAGGAGGAGGAGGATGGGGGTCAGGTGTGGATTACCTGCCTGGATAGATGAGGTCGAGCAGCGTGAAGGAAGGTTGCCGGCGAGGAGGCGACGCTACAAGAAAGTAGTGAAGGTTTCAACTTGGAAAGGAAGGCGGAAATAGGGGAAATGTGGCTTTTGGTAAGGGGGGCGGGAAGGTAGATATTTCCACGGAAGCCAAAAATTTGGAATCTGTTCAGCGAAAAAACTGTCGCGCAAAGTGTCAGCAGACACAGTCCCTTATTCAGAACTATGTACGATATGTGAACATCACAAATGATTCAGATAGCTTAACCCATGTGTAATGAGTTTGAAAGTTAAAAAATTTGGTTCGAATTTCCCTGGTTACAGTGGTCATCCACGTCATGGCATAATTTGGGTACACAAAGGAGACTACGGCACACCCACACTTCTTAATTGAGCAAGTTCAGCAATTAAAGAGAGCTAGATGACCTAAAAATTACTCTAACGAATTAAAGATCGACGCTCTTAATTAAACAAAACAAAGAGTACTACTATGACTGGTGCTCGTCGATCTCCGCCGACTCCTCCATGTCCAGCTCGTGCCTAATGGTCTCCTGGGGAAGGGGCTCCATTGCATCCATCGCACCAAACTCAGCAAGCATCTCACCATCCGCGTACGCCATCTATTTGGAAAAGGACGCCACAAGCTAGGCATGGGCGGCCGCAATCTGGGCTTGGACAGGTCCGTTGTGGCAAGGTATGCGGTGGAGGAACGGACGCCTGCTCGAACACTCTTGGTGATTGCCAACTCTTCGGGTGTGGGTTCCCGACCATTGTCGGAGAAGCTTCGTTTGATTTGTGCGGTGACCGCCACGAGCTGAGCGGGGGCGGCCGCGACATGGTCGTGGGCGGTCTCCATTAGGGCTAAGGCCGCCACTACAAAACAGACAGCTGCTATGCCGTTCTCTCCAGTTGCTATCCCCGAGGCAGATATTGCTGCCACCACCTGAGAAGCAACAACGGCCGTTTGGGCTGGCTTGGCCGCCCGGTCGCAGATTGCGGCCGCGCTCATGCACATTGTTAGCACGCGCATGGCGGCTGCGACCGCGCTCTTGCCGGAGTGGGCTGCCAAAGTTGCCCTCATGACGCGTGTCCACGTCCCCATCTTTCACCAGCGACGATTGAACAGTGAAATGATATTTGGGGAGCAAGCTAGTGTGCTTGACATGTCGGCTGTGGACTGTAGTCAACACACCTTCTCGCGTAAGCCTTGGGCGTACTATACACCGACGGTGCTCCAAGATATTTTGTACTGCATCTCACATGGTTGTTGATTATAAACTTAGTGGGATCTACTTGATTTTTCATCTTGATTTGAATTACATAATGTGGTCACAGTGGCAATGGAGGGTGTTTGAATTTCTAGAACTTTTATCTGCAGTGAACATGCAACTATATGTGTGTTGTAAAAATTGGAATTATTCAGAGTTTGTTTGGACATTTTATACATTAAATTGGTGTTCTAGCCATTTCAGGTGCACAATTCAAAATTAAACTACATGCACATGCTTCGGTGCACCAACATGGGTTGTAAAATCATATATGTGTCCATGGGTTTATGCTTATGTCCCATGCAAGAAATGGGGATGAATTTCGAACACCACGGCACCGTGGCTCTCCGGCAAATGTTGAGGTACTTGCTTTTGTAATTCTAGTAAATACACAACCCATCTGAAATTCATGAACCTTGGCATGCTATCATGGAATGGCATCAACAAGCCAAGGTAAAAAATATTGTCCCATATGGGGAAGGTTATGGTATAAGCTTCTTACGAACCAGAGCTTCTCACAAGAAGCCTCATGGTTCCATTAGGGAATTGTGTCACCTTTGTGGACAAAACGATATTCTTTGCCTCTTCTTCCTTTCAATTTTTTTCCTGGTGTTAACATAGAACAACAGGACTGTCGTGTTAAATTTTGGATTTTTTCGGGGATCATTTGGAAATTCTTATACATTAACTGAGTTTTCTAGGCATTTATGTGCATAATTCAAAATTGAACTACATACACATGCTCCAGTCCATAAAAACGGGTTGCAAAATCAACTCTTTGTCCTTGGTTGCAAGCTTAGGTCACATGGAAGAAACGAGAATGAATGTCAAACACCTTGACGCTGTCGCTCGGCCGCTAACATTGAGATACATGGTTTTAAAATTCTAGTAAATCGAAAACTCATCTGAAATTCCTGAAACTTGACATGATATCATGGAGCAGCATCGACATGCCGTGGTAAAAATATTGTCCCATTTGGGGTAGGTTTGGGTATAAGCTTCTCGCAAACCAGAGCTTCTCTCACAACAAGCCCGATGGTTTCGGTAGGGAACGTGCCACATTGGGGGATGAATCAATATCTGTTGCCTCTTCTTACGTTCAAAATTTTTCTCGTGTCAACGAAGAACAATAGGAATGTTGTGTCAATTTTTGGGATTTTTCGGGGTTCACTTGGACATTTTTATACATTAACTGAGTTTTCTATGCATTCGTGCGCATAATTCAAATTTGAACTACATGCACATGCTCCAGTGCATATAAATGGGTTCAAAATTGGAATGTGGGTCCTTGTTTACATGCTTAAGTCCCATGCAAGAAATGAGAATGAATGTCAAACACCTTGCCACCGTCGCTCGGCCGCTAACATTGAGATACATTTTTTTTAAATTCTAGTAAATCGAAAGCGCGTCTGAAATTTATGAAACTTGACATGCTAGCATGGAACGGCATCAACATGCAGTGGTAAAAATATTGTCCCATTTGGGGCAGGTTGGGGTATATAAGCTTCTCACAAACCAGAGCTTCTCACAACAAGCCTCATGGTTACGGTAGGGAACGTTTCACCTTTCTAGACGAAACGATATTCGTTGCCTCTTCCTGATTTCAATTTTTCTTCTTGTGTCAACATAGAAAAACATGAGTTTTGTGTTAATTTTAGGAATTTTTTAGGGTTCGTATGAACATTTTCATACAATAACTGAGTTTTTTATGAATTTATGTGCATAATTCAAATTTAAACTACAGGCACATGCTCCAATGCATGTAAATTGTTTGAAAAATCAAATATGTGTCCTTGGCTGCATGCTTAGGTCCCATGCAAGAAATGGGAATGAATGTCAAACACCTTGCCACCATCACTCGGCCGCAAACATTGAGATAGATGGTTTTTAAATTCTAGTAAATCCAGAACTCGTCTGATGTTCATGAAACTTGACATGCTATCATGGAGTGGCATCAACATGTTGTGGTAAAAAAATTGCCCCATTTGGGGCAGGTTTGGGTATAAGGTTCTCGCAAACCAGAGCTTCTCACAACAAGCCTGATTGTTTCGGGAGGGAACGTGCCACCCTTGGGAATGAAACGATATCCGTTGCCTCTTATTGCTTTCAAAAATTTTCTATTGTCAACAGAGAATGACAAGAGTGTTGTGTCAATTTTTGGGATTTTTCGGGGTTTGCTTGGACATTTTTATACATTAACTGGGTTTCTAGGCATTTTGTGTGCATAATTCAAATTTGAACTACATGCACATGCTCCAGTGCACAAAAAGGGGTTGACATATGAAATGTGTGTCCTTGGGTGGATGCTTAGGTCCCATGCAAGAAACGGGAATAAATTTTAAACACCAGGGCACTGTTGATTGCCAGCAAAATGTTGAGATACTTTGTTTTTAAATTCTAGTAAATCCAAAGCTCATATGAAATTCATGAAACATGGCATGCTATCATGGAATGGCACCCAACATGTTGTGGTATTTTTCATGTCCATTGAGAGAAGGCGCAATTGAATAACAGCCAACAAAGGCATTTTGAAAAAATAGCTGCCACTTTAACATCTCAAACATTTGTATAATTCAAATCATGTGCGTTCTGTTAACCATTCACGTGACACCACGTGTCTTGGTTTTCATGGCTATAGGAGGTGCCGTGCGGACAGCTGCTTGATTGAATGGGAGGCATGCAAGCGCAGTCCGGTGCGCAGGTTAACCGAGAGGCATGCAAGTTGTCCTCCTATGCACAGGCTCATCGGGAAGCGTGCGAGCTGTACGCTGCGTGGGACCACTTGGATGCGAGCCCTTTGACTTCCATGGCCGCCCGCCTTGCTCGCATCATCTCCATTAATGGCGCCTGAGTCGTTGTTTAATACGGGTGGCTTCATTATTCGCCTCGCATTCCCCTCCCTCCCGCACACCTCCACCAACGTCATGGCGCAGAAGGATCATCTACCACTAGTCTTCAAGTTTAGTGACGTCGACTCGGAGCCGGAAGAGATAGAAAATAAGGAGGAATGGGGCCTCGGGGACATGGCCCTGAATGAGTTTGCCGCAGCAGTTGCTACCCCTGCTCCTGTCCCAGCTCCCATCCCCGCGCCTGTGCAAGCAACCATCCCCATAGCATTGATAGGCTGGTCGCCGAGCACTATCGCAGAGCTGGAAGGCACAGGCGTCAGCGAGGTCTCGCGCGAGCTCATGTACATTCCAGCGCCAATGCCGGTGCCCGTGCCCGTGCGCGCCCCTCCACCCACCGCAGCACCGGTCCCCGTGCGTTTGGCTGCATCCGTGTCACACCCTAGCTAGTTCATGCATTAGAGTGTTGCATCATGTTTAATTTCCAAGAAAATTGAAATGGGGATGACAGAATCCCCAGCACCCCCTAGAACAACTAGGGTTTACTAAAAACATTTCCAATGAACCTGAAATGCCCTTCTAAAAAGTCCACCCTTTTTGTTTTGGGTTAAAACCTTTGACAAAAATGGTGCACATTTTTCTAGGACATCATAAGGTCATTGGATTAACTCATTACTAATTGCATTTGGGCAATTTAAATCCTATAAATATTTTTAAATGCCCAAATAATCCTGAAAGTAATTTTAGGCTGTTGAGAATATTTCCAAATGTGCCTCTGATTATTTTTAGGGTTTTTCTAAATGAAATAGTATTTTTACTATTTCAAAACACAAAACAGAATAAATAAAAAAACGGAAAAAGAGAGAGAAAGGGACTAACCTGGCTAAACCCCCAGCCGGCCCACCTGGCGGCCCAGCACTGTGCTGGCCCATGGCCAGTCAGCTGCTTCCTCTTGCCAGGCAGGCAGGCAGAGAGGTGAGCGCCGGCGCGCCTGAGCTCGCCACGGCGCCACCTGCTTGCCGTCCGCGCCCCTGGATGCCTGGACGACCTCCACGTCGTCGCCCCGACCCCGCAGACCCCTCCATTCACCCCCAACGCCTCTCCCTCGCCCTCTCCCACCATGGCCGACGCCCCTGCCGCCGCACCGTCGCCGTAGCCGCGCCCTCCGTCATCCTCGCGCCGCGCCATCGTGTCCACGAGCTCCGCCGTCGTCGACTACGTCGAGCAGGCTGAGCCCCGAGCGCTCGACCGCTCTGGAATCGCCCCGACCTCGTCTTCCCCAACTACGGCCACCGGAGATCCCCTTCGCCGTCCCCGACGCATCAGCTCGCCCCCGACCCCACCGACTGCCTCGACGTGACCCCCGTGAGCTCAGCCATCTCCCCATCCCCTCCATTTACCTCCTCATGCACCGTAGCGTCTACACCATGCTCACCCGCACGCGCCACCGCCCGCGCTCGTCGCCAGCGATGCTCCGGTGACCATTTGGTCCCGGGCATGCACCCAACGCGCTCCCCGCATCGCGTAGAACCCCTGTAGCACCTCGCCGCGCTCATTTGCGCACCACAGCCCCATCCCCACCTGCACCCGAGCTTCGGCCGCCGCCAAGCTCGTCGTCGGCGCCACTCCGGCCACTCCCCGGTCGCGCCACCACCACGGTTGGATGCGGACGAGCGTCCGCGTCCCGTAGCTGTGCTCCGCGCGCCAAACGGCGCCTTGTAGGTGAATCCCGCGCTGCTCCGCCGCGTCTGGCCTCGCCGGCGGCTAAACGCTGGCGAGTTTGACCCTGCTTGACCCCGTGTGGGCCCAGGTTGACCTCCCCTGAGTCACTGACATGTGGGCCATGCCCTTGTCTAATTAGAATTAGTTTAGTTAACACTAATTATTTTAGTTAATAGGTTGACTCACTGACATGTGGGCCCAGGGCCTAACTAACCTAGTTTAGTGCTAACGAAACACTAACTAACTCTGTTAGTTAGTTGTTACACTGGCAGATGGGGCCCACCGGTCAGGTTTGACCTAGGCTGGCGCCTTTGACAAGCGGATGTCACACTGACGCCAGGCTGACGTAGTAAATCCTTTTCTGGATTTATTCTTATATAGGAAATTCCAGAAAATAACCAAAACTTCTAAAATTCATAACTTTTAACCTATAACTCCAAATGCAAAGATTTATATATCAAATTTGATCAGAAAAATTCAATCTTTCCATCTGTAATGGTTTCATGCATGACAAAACACTTTAACCTTGCTGTATAGGTGAAACAAGATAATACACCTATAATGCTTAAGAACATAAGCTCCCATTTGAATCTTTGATTCAAATGGACCCAATTCAACTTGTTTCACATTGCATTAGGCAGGACACCTCATATTGCCATGTCATAGCATGCATCATATTGTTGCATATTGCCATGTGATGATTGTATTATGTGGTGCCTTTCGTGGTAGGTTCTGCCTCCGAGGATATCTCTGAGTATCCAACTGAAGGGCAGTACCCTACTACTACTCCATCAGGCAAGCAGCCCCATTGATCATATCGATACAATCCCATGTTCTCGCTTCTGCTCTCATTTACTGCATTAAGACAACAACGTTTCAAACTGTTGTGTGCTGTGGTAGTTGAACCCTTATCCTCTGCATGACCTGTCATTGCCACAGTAACTAGATGAAACCCACTTGCATGTGTAGGAGTTGATTGAGCCATGTATGTGTTTCCTACCTTGCTATGCCTGCTATGCTTAGAGTTGTGTCAGGTCTGGTTCATCTGGGTGATGGGCTAGAGTGAAATGATTACGTCAGTAATGTGAGGGATGTGTTGAACATGATTTCGTAAAGGTATCGATGAGAGGCCATGTAGGAGTACATGGTGGGTTGTTTCATTGAGGCCATCCCTAAGAACTGAGATCTGTATGTGTGATTTAAGAATCAGTTACTACCATACATTGGGCCCGAAACCAATGGACCCTCTCGGCTTCTTAATCACCCTAGTACTCTGTCCAGGAGTTGCAACTAGTTTCTGGTGTTTGTAGGTTATGTGTTGGCGGGCGTGCGTAGCGCTGACCCTAGGGGTGGACTATGATGCGGTAGATACATCGTGGCACAGTGTACCAAGTCACCCGTTTGGTGTCTCGGGAACCCTGTTCACATTGTTCGGGGCCGTATGTGGAAACCTCGGCCGGACTCCCTGCGGATGGAACCTGGATAGGAGATAAACCTGGACTAGAGACTTGAGTGTATAGGTAGGCCATGGCCGACACCCTCGTTGGGCTTCAGCTTGAAGGTTGCCGAGTACAGGTCGTGTAAACGACGGTAAGTGGTGAGAGCGTGTATGAAGAAGTACACCCCTGTAGGGTTAACATCATCTATTCGAATAGCCGCGTCCGCGGTAAAGGACTACTTGGTTGCCTATACAGTTCATAGGTAAGTTAATGAATACTACTAAAAGACTCAAGATAAGTGTGAGTACCGAGGATGGCCCTCTCGTAGGATGACAAGGGAGGATCCCCGGTGGAGTATTGTGTTGGTGATTAGTGGACTCATGTGCAAAAACTATTTTACTAGTGGTGTCTCGTAGGATAGCTTAGCCAAGAGTCAAAGCTGGCTTGCTGCATTAACTCCACCACCTTCTTGAGAATGAGCATGTATAGTAGGATCTGCTGTAAGACTTGTTGAGTACCTTTGTACTCATGTTGCTTTAATTACTATTTTCAGACGACAACACCGCCCCCTCCGATGGGTTTTATGTAGACCTCGACGTCGATGAGTAACTTGCGACCCAGGTGGTGATTCTGGCCATGGAGGGCCCTATGTAGATAGACAGGCTTCGACAAGCCTTCTTTCTTTCTAGTGTATGTACTCAGACTATTTGCTTCCGCATGTGCCTGTATGCTTGTATGCTTGTATGACTTGAGTGTTGGGTCATGTGACCCCTACCTGTATGAACATGCTATGTATGGCTCTCCGGAGCCTTTAAATAAAGTACTTGAGTTGTAGAGTTTTGTTGTGATGCCATGTTGTATTTGCACATATCGAGCATATTGTGTGTATGATTGAAATGCTTGGTATGTGTGGGATCCGACAATCTAGTTGTTTATCCTTGGCAGCCTCTCTTATGGGGAAATGTAGTCTAGTGCTCCTTGAGCCATAGTAGTCCGCTACAGCCCGGTTCACCGGAGTCCTACTAGCCCAGCACTACTTCTCAGGACACTTGACTGTCCGGCATGTGTTTCACTTCGTTCCTATGTTTGTCCCTTCGGGGAAATGTCACGCGGTGACATCCGGAGTCTTTCCTAGCCTGCTACAGCCCGGGTTCCCCGGAGTCCTGTTAGCCCAGTGCTACAGCCCGGATTCACTCGCTGATGACTGACATGCTCGATGTGATTCATGTATGCCTGTCCCCATAGGTTAGTGCCGCTTTGGGTTCATGACTAGCCATGCCGGCCCAGGTTCTCTGTCATATGGATGCTAGCGACACTATCATATACGTGAGCCAAAAGGCGCAAACGGTCCCGGGCCATCGTAAGGCGACACCCGTGGGAATACCATGTGTTAGGCCGCAAAGTGATATGAGGTGTTACCGGCTAGATCGATGTGACTTGGAGTCGGGGTCCTGATAATCCGCCATGCCCGTACCCGTGTGCGCGCCCCCTCAACGGAATGGGACGCCGCCGTCGACCACTACCTCTCAGCGCTGCCAGTTGCCGTCCTCCCGCTCCCCGCCCGTCGATCGCGCGACGACATGATGTTTGATTTCCAAGTGAAAAACATTTTGGGCTGCCTTGAAGACTTCAACAATGGCCTCCCGGAGGACGACAACGACAATGACGACGCGTCACGCCACCTTCGCCGCCGTAGGAAATAGTTTTTTGGGGTTTAATATTGTATCTTGATCATATGAATATAAATTCGCATTGTGACTGAATGAAATATATGGTTTAAACGAACTTGCGTTTTTCTCTCTTGATGTATAGACTTATCAAATGATTTTATTTTGAAAAAAAGTCAATGGTTTTAAAATATAAAACACTCATCGCAAACATTTTAGTTAGAACACCCTTATGCAAACTGAGAACTTCCCCAGGAAGCCAAGGGAAAATGTGCCGAGCAGGATTTGTGCAGCTTTTGATCGCAAACGTTTTAGATAGAACACCCATATGCAAAGTGAGAGCTATGGTCTTCCCCCTTAAGTCAAGCGAAAATTCATAGTGCGGGATTTGTGCATCTCTTCAACGCAAACAGTTGTTTTGGATGACCCGTGTGCAACCACGTACAAACAATTTGGTAAGATTTGCATCTGTGATATTGGGTATATTGCCATTTGTCAAACTAGAAAGATTGACATTTGTTGATCTAGTAACATTGCCATTTGCCGACCTTGTAACACTGCGATTTGTCAAAATATGCAGCTAAAAATCACTAGCACTATCTAATTTTTGCAACCCAAATTCAGTAATTAAGCATTGATTTCATTCATAGATTAAGCAGTCATTCATAATTTATACAAACAGTTCAACTCAGCAGCTGAACCGACCAAACTTTTCCCCAATTGTTGCCAACCACGTACTGAAATAACTAGTTCAACTATATATACTAGCTAATTTTAAGTATGTTGTACAGTTCCACCACATCTATAGTTAGATGAACTGAACAAAATAGCCCCTAAATACTACTATGGAGGGGCTTTGTACTGCTACTTCCGGCAGCCTCTCCTCTGCCGAGCATGATTAGTAAGAGGCAGAAGAGGAGGAGCCTACCGACAAGCTAGAAACTGCAATACGGTGCCTATCACTACTGCACCTTCAGCGACGCTCACCTCGAATGCCCTCTGCCGCTCCAGACGACCCCTCTTGAAGCGGTGGTTCTCCTCATAGAACTCCTGATTCCTCGCCCCTGAGGTGGCGTGTGCCACGGCCACGGTGATGGTAAGGCTCTTTGCGTTCTCGACGAGGCGCTCCTCCTCCTCCTGCAGGAACTCGGTGTAGCGCGCAAGGTCGCTGACGCATGTGCGGGCCTCCACCTCCGCCTCCCGCCTTCGGGCGGTGGTGGCGGAGCGGGTGATCACCCCGGCGGTCAATGGTGGGCTGACGGCCACGACGGTCGACGATGGGGTGGCAGCCATGACCACCACCTCCCGCCTTCGCACCGCGGTGGCGGAGCGGGTGACGACCACAGTGGTCGGCAGTGGGGTGGCGGCCATGACGGCCACCTCCTGCCTTTGGGCCGTGGTGGCAGAGCAGGCGATGGCCCTAGCTTTCAACGGTGGTGTGGCGACAACGGTGGTCGGCAACAGCTGTCGACGGGCAGCAGGGGTGGAGCATGTGGTGGGTGTTCCACACACACCCAATAGGGATGCCACGTGCACTACACTACGCCGGGGACTACGCCACCGCCGCGTTGTAGCCTCCCAGCTGGAGCTGTCCTCTGATGATGACAGAGTGGCTGAGCGACGACGACAGACCGGTGCCATTGGAAATTGTGGGAGAAGCAGACAAGATAAGCTCAGGGAGGGAGGGGAAAATGCGATGGAGGACTCGCCGGCCGTGAGGGTTTATATAGCAGGCCGGTAAGCATTGGGATTTTTAGGGATTTCACGGAGTCAGGCAGGAAGCTTGCACGGGAACCTGCGAGGTTGCATGGGAACAGTCTAACTAACGATTCATTTGCGCCACTTCAGGCCACCGTTTGGCCAAAAGAACGCCCCCGCGCGCTGCGCAAGCTTGCGCTGTAAGCCATCTGCGGCAGCGGGGTGACAAGACGTGCTAGAGGAGGGTGAAAGGCCATGTACACATACGACTAATAAAAAACGTTTGTGATTTAATTACCTACTATACCCCCATCCTGGTTTATAAGTAGTATTTAACTAATAAAATATGAATGCATGTCGCCGAAGATTATATAGTTGGATTCGTATTTGAACATAGTTTCCAATCATATAATTTTTATAACACACATTATCATTTTGTTGGTTAAATTTAAGGGAAAAGTATGGCACAGAATATAAAGGGGACTAATAGACCATGTCTGCGTTCTGGGAACCAGAGTACCCAGACTTGCCTGCCTACGGCCCGTGGCGTGGCCCCATCAGTGGCCCGGTACGGACCATCTTTATCAACTTCAAGACTTGACCCTCACAAGAGGCCAAGCCTCGCGAGGTGGACGACGCCAAGACCTCTAGAGGGAGTGGCCTCGTCAGGGTGGCTCCTGAGGAGCGGAGATTCCTATGCAAGCACCCACCTCCTGAGGCTCGGGTGATGCAAGCAATGACGACGAAGGCCAGGCAGGCGCCAGTAAGCGCAGTACAACAGGTTTCCTCTTTGGTGCTTGATACGTCTCCGTCGTATCTACTTTTCCAAACACTTTTGCCCTTGTTTTGGACTCTAACTTGCATAATTTGAATGGAACTAACCCGGACTGACGCTGTTTTCAGCAGAATTGCCATGGTCTTATTTATGTGCAGAAACAAAAGTTTTCGTAATGACCTGAAACTCCACGGAGCGTACTTTTGGAAATAATAAAAAATACTGGCAAAAGATCAAGGCCAGGGGGGCCACACCCTAGCCACGAGGGTGGGGGCGCGCCTGCCCCCTGGGCGCGCCCCCTACCTCGTGGGCCCCCTGGAGCTCCTCCAACCTCAACTCCAACTCTATATTCGTGTTTGGAGAGAAAAAAATCAGAGAGAAAGATTCATCGCGTTTTATGATACAAAGCCGCCGCCAAGCCCTAAACTCTCTCGGGAGGGCTGATCTGGAGTCCATTCGGGCCTCCGGAGAGGGGAATCCGTCACCATCGTCATCATCAACCATCCTCCATCACCAATTTCATGATGCTCACCGTCGTGCATGAGTAATTCCATCATAGGCTTGCTGGACGGTGATGGGTTGGATGAGATTTATCATGTAATCAAGTTAGTTTTGTCAGGGTTTGATCCCTAGTATCCACTATGTTCTGAGATTGATGTTGCTATGACTTTGCTATGCTTAATGCTTGTCACTAGGGCCCGAGTGTCATGATTTGAGATCTGAACCTATTATGTTTTCATGAATATATGTGAGTTCTTGATCCTATCTTGCAAGTCTATGGTCACCTACTATGTGTTATGATCCGGCAACCCCGAAGTGACAATAATCGGGACCACTTCCGGTGATGACCGTAGTTTGAGGAGTTCATGTATTCACTATGTGTTAATGCTTTGATCCGGTACTCTATTAAAAGGAGGCCTTAATATCCCTTAGTTTCCGCTAGGACCCCGCTGCCACGGGAGGGTAGGATAAAAGATGTCATGCAAGTTCTTTTCCATAAGCACGTATGACTATATTCGGAATACATGCCTACATTACATTGATGAATTGGAGCTAGTTCTGTGTCACCCTAGGTTATGACTATTACATGATGAACCACATCCGGCATAATTCTCTATCACCGATCCATTGCCTACGAGCTTTCCATATATTGTTCTTCGCTTATTTACTTTTCCGTTGCTATTGTTACAATCACTACAAAATACCAAAAACATTACTTTTGCTACAGTTAATTTTTCTATAGTTACCATTACTATCATATTACTTTGCTACTAAATACCTTGCTGCAGATATTAAGTTTCCAGGTGTAGTTGAATTGACAACTCAACTGCTAATACTTGAGAACATTCTTTGGCTCCCCTTGTGTCGAATCAATAAATTTGGGTTGAATACTCTACCCTCGAAAACTATTGCGATCCCCTATACTTGTGGGTTATCAAGACTATTTTCTGGCGCCGTTACCGGGGAGCATAGCTCTATTCTTTGAGTCACTTGGGATTTATATCTTCTTATCATTACGAAAAACTTGAGAGATCCAAAAACCACGATTTATCCCTCAACTACGAGGGGAGGTAAGGAACTGCCATCTAGCTCTGCACTTGATTCACCTTCTATTTTGAGTAAGCTTGCGACAACTAAACCTGCTTCTGCTATTGATTCTGATATGTGGCATATTATTGATAATGCCACTTCTGCTATGCATGATACTTATGATGAAACTACTTCTATGCCAGATACTACTGTGCCACTTGGTGAATTTCTTGATGAACAACTTGCTAGGGCTAGAGAGAATGAAATTATTGAAACTGATAATACTGATGAAAGTGATTATGAAGGCTCTCCTAATAAATATGAATTACCTATTGTGCCTGAGGGCTATGTTATGGATGAAGAAACTAAAAGAGACTTTCTTGCTTGCAATGATAGAAGTGATCTTAATAAATTATTAGCTAAGCTTAAACAAAAAACTCTGAATGCTAGAATGAAATATGATCCTGCTTATGCTACTTCACCTATCTTTGTTACTGATAAGGATTATGAATTCTCTATTGATCCTGATATAATTACTTTGGTTGAATCTGATCCTTTTTATGGCAATGAATCTGAAACTGTTGTGCCACATCTTACTAAATTAAATGATATAGCTACCCTGTTCACTAATGATGAGAGAACTCGTTACTTTTATATCCTTAAAATATTCCCGTTCTCATTAAAGGGTGATGCTAAGATATGGTTTAATTCTCTTGATCCTGGTTGTGTGCGTAGTCCCCAGGATATGATTTATTACTTCTCTGCTAAATATTTCCCTGCTATTAAGAAATAAGCTGACTTAAGGGATATATATATATAATTTTGTGCAAATTGAAGAAGAGAGTCTCCCACAAGCTTGGGGGAGGCTTCTCCAATTACTTAATGCTTTGCCTGATCATCCTCTTAAGAAAAATTAAATACTTGATTATCTTTTATAATGGACTAACCGATGCTTCCAGAGATTACCTGGATAGTTGTGCTGGTTCTGTTTTCAGGGAAAGAACATCGGATGAAGCTGAAATCCTATTGAATAATATGTTGACAAATGAAAATAATTGGACACTTCCTGAGCCAACTCCTGAACCTATTCCTAAACTAACTCCGAAGAAAAGGGGTATTCTATTTCTCAGTCCTGAAGATATGCAAGAGGCAAAGAAATCCATGAAAGAAAAGGGTATTAAAGGTGAAGATGTTAATAATTTACCTCCTATTGAAGAAATACATGGTCTTAATTTACCGCCTACTGAAGAAACACATGGTCTTGATAACCTGACACAGGTGGTAAAGGTAAATTCTCTCTATAGATATGATAAAGCTCAAATCCCATTTACTAAGTTTGCTAGCCCATGCTTAGATGAGTTTGATAAATTTATGGTTAAGCAAGAAGACTTCAATGCTTATTTTGGTAGAGAATTAAAACGCAGTGCTGATATGCTTGAACACTTGGGTGATTATATGGCTAATGTCAAAGGTGAACTTAGACTTATTAGTAAACATGCTTCTATGGTTACCACTCAAGTAGAACAAGTACTTAAAGCTCAAAATGATTTTCTCAATGAATTGAATAGTAAGAATAATGACTATGCTGTTAGAGTGGCAACTAGAACTAGTAAAATGACTCAGGAACCTTTGTATCCTAAAGGCCACCCTAAGAGAATTGAGCAAGATTCTCAAAGAAATAATATAGATGCACCTAGTCCTTCTAAAAGGAAGAAAAAGAAAAATGATAGGACTTTGCATGCTTCTAGTGAACCTATTGCTGAAACACCTGAGAATCCAAAATGATATTTCTATTTCTGATGCTGCAACACAATCTGGTAATGAACCTTAAACTAGTGATAATGTTCATGTTAATGCTCAACCTAGCAATGATAATGATATAGAAATTGAACCTACTGTTGATCTTGATAACCCACAATCAAAGAATCAACGTTATGATAAGAAAGACTTTGTTGCTAGGAAACATGGTAAAGAGAGAGAACCATGGGTTCAAAAACCCATGCCTTTTCCTCCCAAACCATCCAAGAAAAAGTATGATGAGGATCTTGAGTGCTTTGCTGAAATGATTAGACCTATCTTTTTACGTATGCGATTAACTGATATGCTCAAAATGAATCCTTATGCTAAGTATATGAAAGATATTGTTAGTAATAAAAGAAAGATACCGGAAGCTGAAATTTCCACCATGCTTGCTAATTATACTTTTAAAGGTGGAATACCTAAGAAACTAGGAGATCCCGAAGTACCAACTATACCATGCTCCATTAAAAGAAACTATGTTAAAACTGCTTTATGTGATCTTGGAGCCGGTGTAACTGTTATGCCTCTCTCTTTATATCGTAGAATTGATTTGAATAAGTTGACACCTACTGAAATATCTTTGCAAATGGCTGATAAATCAACTACTATACCTGTCGGTATTTGTCAGGATGTGCCTGTTGTGGTTGCAAACGTTACTATTTTAATGGACTTTGTTATTCTTGATATTCCCAAGGATGACAGTATGTCTATTATTCTTGGAAGACCTTTTTTGAATACTGCAGGGGCTGTTATTGATTGCACCAAAGGCAATGTCACTTTTCATGTTAATGGTAATGAGCATACGGTACACTTTCTGAGGAAACAACCTCAAGTCCACAGTATCGATTCTATTGGAAAATTTCTATCAATTATTTTTGGAGGTTTTTGATTTCCTGTTCCTACTGTCAAGAAGAAATATGATATTCTTATTATTGGGGATGTGCATATACCCGTTGAGGTAACCTAGTGTTATTCAAAAATTCTCCGGTTTCATGTTATTTGGAATGACTTTGTTAACAAGACCTGATCAACCTTGTTAATGGATTCCTTTTAATGATCATGAGATGGATGAATTTAGAAAACACAACTCTCTGTACCCTCTTTTTTACTTTCTGTTAGTTATATTAAATAAAGAAAAAAATAGCATTTTCTGTCTGTTATCTGAGTTACCCGTGCAATATAAAAATACCCCGAAAATAAAAGTTCTCCAAATGCCCTGAAATTTAAATATGATTTTTTTCTGGAATATTTAAGAATATTTGGCACTGAGAGAACAGCAGGGGGCATCCACCTGGCCACGAGGGTGGAGGGCACGCCCTACCACCCTGGGCACGCCCCCCTGCCTCGTGGGCCCACGGTGGCCCTCCTCCACTTATTCCTACACCTACACACTCCTTCTTCCTCCCACAAACACCATTAGCCAGCTCAAGCACGAGCTCTAGCTCATTTTGCTGCGATTTTCGATCTCCTTGCTCAAAGCACCTCTCACAAAACTGCTTTGGGGGATTGTTCCTTGGTATGTGACTCCTCCATTGATCGAATTAGCTTTTGTTCTTGTGCTTTATTCATTGCAAATTTGTGCTGCCTAGGTGACCATGTTCTTGAGCTTGCATGTCAAATTTATGTGGTTCCAGGTAGTTTTGAGTCATGATATAGGCTCTAGGCACTTGTAGGAGTAGTTGCTATCAATTTTGTTGAGTTTGGTTTACTTTTATTTGAAGTTACTATAAATTTCAGAATTATTCAGAAAATTATGAAGAGATTTTGAGGGGCTCATCGAGCCGAAGCTTGAAGGAAAAGCAAAATGAAGAAGCAAAGAGGCCCAAATATAATCTGCCTCGCATCGTGGAGGCCTCATCGCCTTCCTCCACGACTAGCGCGAACAACAAGTACCTTGTGCCATTGGAGGATATTCACGCCTACCAGAACCCTACATCAGCCACAGAGCCAGAGCCGGAACCACAAGTTGATCCTCCACGACAGTCTAATTACCAGTGGGATCCGGAGATGATTGCCAACCAGTGGCAATCAGAGTCTTCTTCTTCTCAGTACGACCCCAACTATTACTTTGGATATCCGCCAGGCCATCCGTGGCATTAGACCAACTTAAGCCAAAAGCCTAAGCTTGGGGGAGTACGTATTTATCACCGACATTACATTCATGTTCACACACTCATTGCTAGATGTCGGTGCTCATACTTTTTCATTGTATCATCCATGCTAGTTTATTTTCTCTTTTCATGCTTTCTTCTTTTGTGTTTAATAAACCTTAAGAAAAACCAAAAAAATTAGTTGTAACTTTTAGCTAGTTTTAATTTCCATGCTTGTAGTAGTAATTAAAAAGAAACCCCAAAAGATTTCTTGTTCTTTTTT
Organism: Triticum urartu; assembly: GCF_056163025.1. Lineage (NCBI taxonomy): Eukaryota > Viridiplantae > Streptophyta > Magnoliopsida > Poales > Poaceae > Triticum > Triticum urartu. The sequence continues at coordinate 252,089,985 of NC_141873.1, forward strand.
TTGCTTGTTGGGAGCTTTCCGTGTATATATTTTATTTCTTTTCTTTTCTTTGGGGGTCGATAGGAGAAGATCATGATTAAATTGTTGAAGTGGCTCTTATATGCATTATTGTTGATCTGACAAAAGAGCCCATATTGCCTTGTCTTCTCCTTTTTATTGAATGCTTGCAGATTCCAGCTTAGTCCAATGCACATGCACTATTATTATTATCCACATCATTCGGTCGTGCAAGTGAAAGGCAGTTATGATGATATATGATGAACTGGTTGAGATGGGAGAAGCTGGTATGAACTTGACCTCTCTTGTTTTTGTAATTATGATTAGTTCATTGTTCCTGATTCAGCCTATTATGAATAAACATGGTTGTCATGACAATTAGAGATCATAGTTTCTTATGCCATGCTTAATTACCTAGGAGCTTATAATGGTTTACCTTGAGTGCCAACATGCTATTAAAATGGTTGTGATGTGGTATGATAGGCTGGTATCCTCCTCTGAATGATTTAAGTGACTTGACTTGCCACATGTTCACGCATGTAGTTGAAACAAAATCAACATAGCCTTCACGATATTTATGTTCATGGTGGATTATATCCTACTCATGCTTGCATTCGGTGTTGATTAATTTTAATGCATATTCATGACTGTTGTCGCTCTCTAGCTGGTCGCTTCCCTGTCTTTTTCTAGCCTTCATCTGTACTAAGCAGGAATACTGCTTGTCCATCCAATCCCATAAACCCCAAAGTTATTCCATATGAGTCCACTATACCTACCTATATGCGGTATCTACCTGCCGTTCCAAGTAAATTTGTATGTGCCAAACTCTAAACCTTCAAATAAATATCCTGTTTTGTATGCTCGAATTGCTCATGTATCAACTAGGGCTGTCCGTATCTTCCATGTTAGGCGGGTTATTCTCAAGAGGAGTGGACTTCGCTCCTCACTCACGAAAAAATGTCTTGTCACCGGGATGCCCAGTCCCATGCTTTATGCAAATCAAATCAAAATAATTGCAAACAAAACTCCCCCTGGGACTCTTGTTAGTTGGAGGCACTCGTTGTTTCGAGCAAGCCATGGATTGATGCTTGTTGGTGGAGGGGGAGCATAAACTTTACCATTTTGTTTGGGAACCGCCTATAATGTGTGTAGCATGGAAGATATCGCCATCTCTTGGTTGTTATGTTGACAATTAAAGTATACCGCTCAAAATATTATTCATCTCTATTTCAAAACCGAGCTCTGGCACCTCTACAAATCCCTGCTTCCCTCTGTGAAGGGCCTATCTATTTACTTTTATGCTGAGTCATCCTCCTCTTATTAAAAAGCACCCGCTGGAGAGCACCTCTGTCATTTGCATTCATTACTGATTAGTTTACATCGAGTATGACTTGACTGGATCTCTTTTACCATGAATTACAATGTCTAGTCAGTCCTTGATCTTTAAAGGTGCTCTGCATTTATGTTTTGCGGTCTCAGAAAGGGCTAGTGAGATACCATCTTGTTATATCATATTATGATTGTTTTGAGAAAGTGTTGTCATCCGAGATTTATTATTATTGCTCGCTAGTTGATTATGCCATTGATATGAGTAAGCATGATACCTAAGCGTTATTGTGAATATGGTTAGTTTATAATATTTGCTGAAAACTTGAATGCTAAATTTACATATTTACAACAACAAGAGCAAACCGAGTTTGTAAAAGTTTTTCTTTATCACTTTAAGTTTGTCAACTGAATTGCTTGTGGACAAGCAAAGGTTTAAGCTTGGGGGACTTGATACGTCTCGGTCGTATCTACTTTTCCAAACACTTTTGCCCTTGTTTTGGACGCTAACTTGCATAATTTGAATGGAACTAACCTGGACTGACGATGTTTTTAGCAGAATTGCCATGGTGTTATTTATGTGCAGAAACAAAAGTTCTCGGAATGACCTGAAACTCCATAGAGCGTATTTTGGGAAATAATAAAAAATACTAGCAAAAGATCAAGGCCAGGGGCCCACAACCTAGCCATGAGGTTGGGGGCGCGCCTGCCCCTTGGGCGCGCCCCTACCTCGTGGGCCCCCTGGAGCTCCTCCGACCTCAACTCCAACTCTATATATTCGTGTTCGAACAGAAAAAAATCGAAGAGAAAGATTCATTGCGTTTTATGACACGGAGCCACCGCCAAGCCCCAAACTCTCTCGGGAGGGCTGATCTGGAGTCCGTTCGGTGCTCCGGAGAGGGGAATCCGTCGCCATCGTCATCATCAACCATCCTCCATCACCAATTTCATGATGCTCACCGTCGTGCGTGAGTAATTCCATTGTAGGCTTGCTGGACGGTGATGGGTTGGATGAGATTTATCATGTAATCGAGTTAGTTTTGTTAGGGTTTGATCCCTAGTATCCACTATGTTCTGAGATTGATGTTGCTATGACTTTGCTATGCTTAATGCTTGTCACTAGAGCCCAAGTTCCATGATTTCAGATCTGAACCTATTATGTTTTCATGAATATATGTGAGTTCTTGATCCTATCTTGCAAGTCTATAGTCACCTACTATGTGTTATGATCCGGCAACCCCGAAGTGACAATAATCGGGACCACTTCCGATGATGACCGTAGTTTGAGGAGTTCATGTATTCACTATGTGTTAATGCTTTGGTCCGGTACTCCATTAAAAGGAGGCCTTAATATCCCTTAGTTTCCGCTAGGACCCTGCTGCCACGGGAGGGTAGGATAAAAGATGTCATGCAAGTTCTTTTCCATAAGCACGTATGACTATATTCGGAATACATGCCTACATTACATTGTTGAATTGGAGCTAGTTCTATGTCACCCTAGGTTATGATTGTTACATGATGAACCACATCTGGCATAATTCTCTATCACCGATCCATTGCCTACGAGCTTTCCATCTATTGTTCTTCGCTTATTTACTTTTCCGTTTGAGAGTGCAACTATCCCTAGGTGGTTTTGGTAATTCATAACAACATATAGCTCATTGAGCTAATGCTATTCCAAGATGACTATTTTAGGAAAGCTCAATGATTGGCATGGCATGGATGTGAAAGTGGAACCCTCAAAATGCTAAGGACAAAGGATTGGCTCAAGCTCAAAAGCTCAAGACTCTTCATTTTATATTTTAGTGATCCAAGATCACATTGAGTCTTTAGGAAAAGCCAATACTATCAAGGAGGGATGAGGTGTTGCTTAATGAGCCTTTTGCTTCATGTGCTTAGTGATATGCTCCAAAACCCTCAACTACTTTCCCATATCCACATATGACCTAAACCCTAAGCCAAACTCGGTCCTACCGATTCTTTCTATCCGGCGCCACCGAGTTTCACTTGTCATAAGCCACTGCCAAACCCTAGCAATTCGGTTCTACCAATAGGGATCTCGGTCTCACCGAGATGGGATTGCAAACTCTCTGTTTCCCTTTCGTAACTTTTCGGTCTCGCCGAAAGAGCGAATCAGTCCCACCGAGATTGCAATGTAAACTCTTTGTTTCCCTTTTGTAACTTTTCGGTCTCACCGAAAGAGCAAATCGGTCCCACCGAGTTTGCCTAACCAACTCTCTGGTTAGCTTATTACCAAACTCGGTCTCACCGAGTTTGTGTAATCGGTCTCACCGAGATTACGTTATGCCCAAACCCTAACCATATCGGTCCTACCGAGTTGCATGTCAGTTCCACCGAAAATCTCTAACGGTCACTAGGTTTACCTTTTCGGTCCGACCGAGTTTGTTGATTCGGTCCCACCGAGATTGGAAAACTGTGTGTAACGGTTGGATTTTGTGTGGAGGCTATATATACCCCTCCACCTCCTCTTCATTCGTGGAGAGAGCCATCAGAACACATACACAATTCCAACTCATATGTTCTGAGAGAGAACCACCTACTCATGTGTTGAGACCAAGATATTCCATTCCTACCATATGAATCTTGATCTCTAGCCTTCCCCAAGTTGCTTTCCACTCAAATCTTCTTTCCACAAAATCCAAATCCTATGAGAGAGAGTTGAGTGTTGGGGAGACTATCATTTGAAGCACAAGAGCAAGGAGTTCATCATCAACACACCATTTGTTACTTCTTGGAGAGTGGTGTCTCCTAGATTGGCTAGGTGTCACTTGGGAGCCTTCGACAAGATTGTGGAGTTGAACCAAGTAGTTTGTAAGGGTAAGGAGATCACCTACTTCGTGAAGATCTACCGCTAGTGAGGCAAGTCCTTCGTGGGCGATGGCCATGGTGGGATAGACAAGGTTGCTTCTTCGTGGACCCTTCGTGGGTGGTTGCTTCTTCGTGGACCCTTCGTGGGTGGAGCCTTCCGTGGACTCACGCAACCATTACCCTTCGTGGGTGGAGCCCTCCGTGGACTCACGCAACCGTTACCCTTCGTGGGTTGAAGTCTCCATCAACGTGGATGTAGGATAGCACCACCTATCCGAACCACGGGAAAAACATCCGTGTCTCCAATTGCGTTTGAATTCTCCAAACCCTTCCCTTTACATTCTTGCAAGTTGCATGCTTTACTTTCCGCTGCCAATATACTCTTTGCATGCTTGCTTGAATTGTGTGATGATTGCTTGACTTGTCCTACAATAGCTAAAATCTGCCAAGAACTAAAATTGGGAAAAGGTTAGGTTTTTATTTGGTCAAGTAGTCTAATCACCCCCCCTCTAGACATACTTTCGATCCTACAAGTGGTGTCAAAGCTTTGGTCTCCATTTGCTTTGATCTCCATAGCTTTTGGTGGTCATAGCCTTGGTTTCACAACCTAGGAGAGTATGGTGTCTAGTGAGAGAAATTATCACCGTAGAGGTCCTTACTTTGATGGTACTAATTTTGCTAGTTGGAAGCATAAAATGAAAATGCATATTCTTGGAAATAACCCCGCCGTTTGGGCTATTGTGTGTGTTGGTTTGCAAGGTGACTTCTTTGATGGGAAAGAACCAAACCGTGAAGCTACCGCAGATGAGTTGAAGATGTTGCAATACAATGCTCAAGCTTGTGATATTCTCTTCAACGGATTGTGCCCCGAAGAATTCAACAAAATCAGCCGTCTTGAGAATGCAAAGGAAATTTGGGACACTTTGATTGATATGCACGAAGGTACCGACTCCGTCAAGGAATCCAAGTTGGATGTGCTTCAAAGTCAACTTGACAAGTTCAAAATGAAGGATGGTGAAGGTGTCGCTGAAATGTACTCCAGGCTTGCTCTCATCACAAATGAGATTGCCGGCTTAGGAAGTGAAGAGATGATGATAGATTCATCATCAAGAAGATTCTAAGAGCCTTGGATGGAAAATATGATACCGTGTGCACATTGATCCAAATGATGCCCAATTACAAAGATCTCAAGCCAACGGAGGTGATTGGAAGAATTGTTGCTCATGAGATGTCACTTAAGGATAAAGAGGAACTTCACAACAAATCAAGTGGTGCCTACAAAGCCTCATGTGAAGCCCCTACATCATCAAGTGAGAAACAAAACTTCAATGAAGAATTGAGCTTAATGGTGAAGAATTTCAACAAGTTCTACAAGAGTAGAAGCAAAGATAGAAGCTTCAAGTCAAGGTCCTACAATGACAAAAGATCTTCTAGTCGAGAGCGAAACTGCTACAGTTGTGGAAGACCCGGACACTATTCCAATGAGTGTACGGCTCCCTACAAGAGAAGAGAAGATTCTCCAAAAAGAAGAAGCAAAGAATCACCACCAAGAGAGAGAAGGAGTAGAGATGATCGTTATGAACGAAGATACTCACGGAGAAGCAAGGATTCTGAAAGGAAGGAAAAATCATCAAGGAGCTACACAAAACGAAGACATCAAGCTCATGTTGGTGAATGGGTATCCGGCTCCGACTCCGACAGCCACTCCGAGAGAAGTTATCACTCCGACTCCGAAGATACTCAAGATGAAGGTGTTGCCGGTCTAGCACTTGTGTCAACCAACTCCTACGACATATTTGACTCACCAAATGAAGGAATTGGAAGATGCTTCATGGCCAAAGGTCCTAAGGTAACACACCCCCAGTATGTTGATTTCAATAGTGATGAAGATGACTTGTTAGGTGATGATTTGCTTGTTGACAACTCTAGTGATGAATACTATGATGAAACGTCAATTAATCATGCTAATCAACATAAAACGAATGACAATGATAAGGAGAAGATTGAGGCTCTAACTAAAGAACTAAACACTCTTAAGTTAGCTCATGAAACTATCTTCGAAGATCATCGAGAACTTTTAAGAGCTCATGAGAAATTACGCTTTGAAAAGCTCAATCTTGAGCAAGAGCATGAGTTCTTAAAAGCAATCAATAATGATCTCCGCAAGAAAAGTTCTTCTTACATTGCCAAGCGTTTACTCTTATCCACTTACATGCCTCAAGTCAAGTCTAGTAACAAGAACAAGAAAGATTCTTCCTCTAGCAGTAACAATGATCATGCTAAATCCAATATTGTTGCTTCTAATAGTTCTCTTGATTCCACTAATGATTCTCTTAGCCAAGTTACACTTGAGCAAGAAAATAGCTTATTGAAGGAAATTATAGAGAAAGGAGTGTACAAAAGCCTTGTCGGGAGTAAGCAATTCGAGGAAATTGTGCGCAAGCAAGGAATGCACCGGAAGAATCAAGGTGTTGGTTTTGAACGAAAGTTCAATGCCAATGGAGTTGAGTGGGAAGAAGATCAATACCCCAAGACAAAGTTTGTTCCTCAACAAGAGAAGTATGATACTTCTTTCAAGGGGACACAAGCTCAAGGTGATCTTCCACCACAAGACTACAAGCAAAAAGGCAAGGACAAGCTTCAAGAGGAAATTGATGCATTTGAAGAAGCTCCTAAGACCTTAGTCAAGTGGATTCCCAAGAATACTTCAAGTTCCACTTCATCAAGTACGACTACAACTCCAAGGATTCCCATCAAGATGGTGTGGATCCAAAAGAAGAAGAACTAGAGAGTTCTTGAGGGTGACTCCGCCAACATACTTCACTCTTATCATTTTGGCAAGAACAAGTGCAATCAACTTCCACATCTTGCACTAGTTCAAGGAGTCACAAACCCTCTTGTTGGTAAGACAAGGGACAAGGTAACCTAAAAGTTTTCATGGACATCATCTTGTGTGTGCATCACTCTATGTCTATGGATATCCTTGTTTGTTCCTTGTGGGACTAACCCATGTAGGTATTGAAAGTGCAATTCACTCAAATGGATAGCTCCAAGTGATCTACATCAACATTGAGCATCCACATCTTCAACATCTACATGAAGTCATCATCGACAAAACCCGAGGTTAGTTCATCCCTCTAAGGGGGGATATCACATCTAGGGGGAGCTTTACTCTAAGACTTGAGCTAAAGCAACTCTAAAGATGTGAACACAACAATGCTTTATGTAAAAGTGGTAACCCCACTTGAGCTTAAACGATGAGTATGACCTATGATCAAGTGTTCTCACTTGACTCCTAAGTCAATATACTCATATATAGATGACCTTGTCATCGCAAATTGCTTGATAGATGCTAGAATTGGTTGTGCATGCCTTGTCACATATTTCATTTGCCATCTTATTGTGTGAGCATGCTGGTTGCATATTTTACTCATTCGAGGACATCCACTTGTTGTTTTGATTGTTTGGTTTTATTTCCTTTTGCCAAGTGGATGGACAAGAATTCCTAAGAACCTCCTCTAGCTATCTATGCTTTTCTCGTCTCAAACTCTATTCATGCTACATCACAAAATTTGATCAAGTCAGATTCGAACCACTCTGTGTGAGGAGCGCTCGGAGTCCCTAATTCGTCATAGACTTAAACTTCCAAAACCTCTTTATGATTCTCGGTCTGACCGATACCCTACTTTCGGTCCTACCGAGATCATTAAGTTGATCTAGGTTTTCGATCTCGGTGCAACCGATTTGAACCATTCGGTCACACCGAGTTGCAACAACTGTATACAGTTTTGCATCTCGGTGCCACCGAGTTGTTCCACTCGGTCACACCGACAGGGTCGGGCTATATATAGTCACGGGCAAAAATTTGGAAATTTCTCCGAACCCCTTCGCCCGCGCGATAGCCTGCTCTGCCAACTTGGTCTCCGGATCGTCTCCTCGCCGCCAGTCGCCTCCAGTCGCTGGTCTCCGTCGCCGTCAACAGGAATCAACCCTGCCGTTGCCGCCGTAGCGAGTCTCTGCCGAACTAGGGTATGGACTCGATCTTTGTGCTATTCCCCAATTCGATTCTTAGCACATTGTGATCATCATGATTCTTGCCACGTTTGTTAAACTTCTATCCAGTCAATGAACTCGTAGATTAGGTTTAATTCGGAAATTTTAGGGTTAGGTTTCCGCCAAAACCATCTCGGACCCACCGAGTTGAAAAACTCGGTCCCACCGATTTGGCTCATGCCATTGCACAAGTGAGACTCGGTCTGACCGAGAATTACTTATCGGTGTGACCGATTTTGGAACTTTGTGAAACCCTAGCAGTCTTGGTGCCACCGAACTGTGACTCGGTCTGACCGAGTTTACTAGTTTAGGTGCCAAAACTGCTTCGGTATCACCGAGTTTAGAAATTGGTAGATCCGAGATGCTTTCAGTGGGAAACTAAAACTAAGTTTTTGAATTATTCTTTTGCAAAAATCTCTGCATTTTGTGATGCTTATCCACTCTATCTCATCTATAACCTATTCATAGGGTCAGCAGTCAGAGTTTGCATCATGTCAGACCAAAGTGATAGCCAGAACTTGTCAGAGCAGCAAGTGCAGATGAGTGAGGGCACTAGTCCCTCAAGTTCCTCAGATGATCGCAGCAGGAGCACCCCTAGCAATCTGCCTAAAGCTGCCACAAGACAAAGGAAGAAGAGAACCTCAGAATCAGAGGATGAGGACTATGTGGCAGAAGAGGAAGCAACTTCAAAGAGAGTAGTGCTCGAGAAGGAACATGGCTCAACTCAAGGCACAAAGCCAGGATTGAAAATCAAAAGGCCAGCAGGTAGGCAGCCTATGCCAAAGGCCAGAGCCTCAACTCAGATTCCTGAAAAGCCTGCAACCATAGAGCCAGTTGCTGTTGAAGGAAAGAAAAGGAAGGAAAGGGTCAAGAAGACCGTAGCCAGAGTGCTTGGAAAGGCTTCCATCATGGAAGAAGAGGAAGAAGAAGAGGTTGCTGCACCAGCACCTAAGGCACCCAAGCTAATGGGTGATGCTACCAAATCAGGGACTACTACATCTAAGCCCAAGAAAGCACCCAAGGCTGCATCAAAGGTCAAGACAACTCCAAAGAGAAATACGAGGAGCATACCTGCAACTGAAAAAAACAAGGCCCCAGTGCCTGAAGCTGCTGAAGAAGATGATGAAGAGCATGTTCTGAGAAAGCTCAAGCCCAAGATCCTAGACCACAATGATGCTCATCCTGTGGCTGAGGACATGAAGCTCAGAAGAGACTCAGGGCTGAGGAAGTGGAGAGAAGCAGATCCGTATGCTTCAAGGAGAAGGACTGCTGTTGATTACAGGTTTCACACTAAGGAACAGCAGGACTTCTATGAGACAGTTTTGTTGGACAAGAAGCCCATAGTTTGTGACATGAGATGGGTTGATTGGGAGTACATCAAGGACAATGAAGAGCACTATCCTGGAGTGCAAGACAGCTTCAATGCTTGTGGAGTAGCAGACTTTGTTGGGCAGAAGCTCACAAAGTGGAACGAGGAACTTATTATGCAATTCTACTCCATGGCACACTTCTATCCAGATGGTAGGATAACTTGGATGTCTGAAGGTACGAGGTACCAATCTACAGTTGCTGAATGGGCTCAGCTGATCAATGCCCCAGAAGAGCAGGAAGATGACTTGGATGTATATGCCAAGAACAAGATGGACCACAACTCTATGTCCAACATGTACAAGGAAATTCCAAATGAAGCACTTGATACTTTCAAGTTTGGCTCAGTGCATTATCTTCTGTCAGGGCTGCCAACTATCAACTGGATCCTTAGGCACACCTTGTTGCCCAAGTCAGGTGATCACAAGATGATCAGAGGCCATGCGATCAATTTGCTTCATATATTTGATGTGCCACAGAAGTTCAAAGTGATGAGCCTCATGGTAGAGACCATTAAGAGGACAGCAGCTGATCAGAAGAGGAGCTGTGGATATGCCCCACAAATTCAGGAGTTAATCAACTCCAAGATGGGCACAGGCATATACTTATTGGACAAGGAACACCTGCCCATCCGTCCAGATTTTGAAGATAATCAAGTTGTCATGAATGAGAATGAACCATCATCTGCCCAAGCACAAGCCAAGAAGGAGAAGGCGAGGAAGGAGAAAGCCGCCAAGATGCCTACTCAAGAGGAGGCATCTGAATATTTCCTGAAAACCAAACAAGAGCAGCTTGGTTACTTGATTGCATCCACCCTGCGGATTGAGCAAGGACTAGCCACCCTAACTCAGAACTAGGCAAGCTTAGAGAGGATCATGGAACAAAAGTTCTATGACTTGGATGTCAAAGTGACAGAGATTCAGACTGCAGTGGAGCAGCTCCAGGATGACATGCAGGAGAGGAGAGGCAAGACTACAACTGATGCCTTTGCCAGAGTGCCACGAGGTCCGAGGTCGTCTGCAGTGCCAGTTGCTGACCCAGAGCCACCATGTCTGCACTAGCTACAGCCTCAGTTCCACCAGCTCCAGCGTCCACTTCAGCCTCGACTCCGACCACGTCTACAGAAGGCTTCATCCTTGGAGTGCTCCGGACTCCACCACCACCAGAAGATCAAGCCCGAGCGTCGATCTAGCACTATGCATTTTCTAGGAACTTTTTGGTAACTTGTTGCCAAAGGGGGAGAAAAATGTATAGATCATAGGCTTCGAGAGAGAGAGAGTGTTGCTTTTTTCTCTCTTGCTTTATTTGGTGGTTTTTCGAACTTTGTTTGCTTTTGTGTGAGATACTATGTCATTGCTCGTGAGACATTGATAATCATGTGTTTGATCATAAGCTACACTTAATGTTTGCTTAATATTATCATCTTATCTATCTTATGTGATCATTCACTATTCTTGGTGACGAGTGCATGTATTTCATTCTTATCATTTTAAGCGCTCCACCAAGATGTATGTGACATGGAAGAGTAACCCATGACTCTAACTCTTTGTGCATTTGCAGTCCAAAGCAAATTATAAATATGCACAAATTTAGGGGGAGCTCTTACTTGTCACATACTTCTCAAAGCGACGATATATTTCATGCTTATTATCATTTGTCAAAGCTTTGATCTATATGTTGTCATCAATTACCAAAAAGGGGGAGATTAAAAGTGCAACTATCCCTAGGTGGTTTTGGTAATTCATAACAACATATAGCTCATTGAGCTAATGCTATTCCAAGATGACTATTTCAGGAAAGCTCAATGATTGGCATGGCATGGATGTGAAAGTGGAACCCTCAAAATGCTAAGGACAAAGGATTGGCTCAAGCTCAAAAGCTCAAGACTCTTCATTTTATATTTTAGTGATCCAAGATCACATTGAGTCTTTAGGAAAAGCCAATACTATCAAGGAGGGATGAGGTGTTGCTTAATGAGACTTTTGCTTCATGTGCTTAGTGATATGCTCCAAAACCCTCAACTACTTTCCCATATCCACATATGACCTAAACCCTAAGCCAAACTCGGTCCTACCGATTCTTTCTATCCGGCGCCACCGAGTTTCACTTGTCATAAGCCACTGCCAAACCCTAGCAATTCGGTTCTACCGATAGGGATCTTGGTCTCACCGAGATGGGATTGCAAACTCTCTGTTTCCCTTTCGTAACTTTTCGGTCTCACCGAAAGAGCGAATCGGTCCCACCGAGATTGCAATGTAAACTCTTTGTTTCCCTTTTGTAACTTTTCGGTCTCACCGAAAGAGCAAATCGGTCCCATCGAGTTTGCCTGACCAACTCTCTGGTTAGCTTATTACCAAACTCGGTCTCACCGAGTTTGTGTAATCGGTCTCACCGAGATTACGTTATGCCCAAACCCTAACCATATCGGTCCTACCGAGTTGCATGTCAGTCCCACCGAAAATATCTAACGGTCACTAGGTTTACCTTTTCGGTCCGACCGAGTTTGTTGATTCGGTCCCACCGAGATTGGAAAACTATGTGTAACGGTTGGATTTTGTGTGGAGGCTATATATACCCCTCCACCTCCTCTTCATTCGTGGAGAGAGCCATCAGAACACATACACAATCCCAACTCATATGTTCTCAGAGAGAACCACCTACTCATGTGTTGAGACCAAGATATTCCATTCCTACCATATGAATCTTGATCTCTAGCCTTCCCCAAGTTGCTTTCCACTCAAATCTTCTTTCCACAAAATCCAAATCCTATGAGAGAGAGTTGAGTGTTGGGGAGACTATCATTTGAAGCACAAGAGCAAGGAGTTCATCATCAACACACCATTTGTTACTTCTTGGAGAGTGGTGTCTCCTAGATTGGCTAGGTGTCACTTGGGAGCCTCCGACAAGATTGTGGAGTTGAACCAAGGAGTTTGTAAGGGCAAGGAGATCGCCTACCTCGTGAAGATCTACCGCTAGTGAGGCAAGTCCTTCGTGGGCGATGGCCATGGTGGGATAGACAAGGTTGCTTCTTCGTGGACCCTTCGTGGGTGGTTGCTTCTTCGTGGACCCTTCGTGGGTGGAGCCCTCCGTGGACTCGCGCAACCATTACCCTTCGTGGGTGGAGCCCTCCGTGGGTTGAAGTCTCCATCAACGTGGATGTAGGATAGCACCACCTATCCGAACCACGGGAAAAACATCCGTGTCTCCAATTGCGTTTGAATTCTCCAAACCCTTCCCTTTACATTCTTGCAAGTTGCATGCTTTACTTTCCGCTGCCAATATACTCTTTGCATGCTTGCTTGAATTGTGTGATGATTGCTTGACTTGTCCTACAATAGCTAAAATCTGCTAAGAACTAAAATTGGGAAAAGGTTAGGTTTTTATTTGGTCAAGTAGTCTAATCACCCCCCCTCTAGACATACTTTTGATCCTACACCGTTGCTATTGTTACAATCACTACAAAATACCAAAAACATTACTTTTTCTACCGTTACTTTTTCTATCGTTACCACTACTATCATATTATTTTGCTACTAAATACCTTGCTGCAGATATTAAGTTTCCAGGTGTGGTTGAATTGACAACACAGCTGCTAATACTTGAGAATATTCTTTGGCTCCCCTTGTGTTGAATCAATAAATTTGGGTTGAATATTCTACCTCGAAAACTGTTGCGATCCCCTATACTTGTGGGTTATCGGTGCTAAGGAGGAAAGTGCAGGTGTGGGGTCCCGAGGAATCACCCAAGGGTTTCCATTCCCGTACTAGAAGACCAAGACCCCACGAGGGTCCGCCTGCTCTGGCCGTACCCTGGGGGAACGCATCTTGAGTTGGGCAAGCGGTGTTGTGGGCTAGGTCGCCACTGCGAGATCCCTTGGACCCTCCAAGGAAGGGCATGCAGACATAGTAGGGGCGAGCGCGTGCCCCTGGCAGCGTTTGTGGCGTAGGCAGGGTGCAGATGGGTGTTGTGCCTTCGCCGGCGGCATCGAGCAGCTCGGCGACCCGTCCAGGCAACGCGTCGTGGCCGCCTTCTGCCAGCCTACATCCTCGTGGGGTACGACCGGAGCAGGTGGCCCCTTGCAAGGTCTTGTTCTTGTAGCACGAGAATGGAAACCCTTGGGTGATTCCTTGGGACCCCACGCCTGCGCTTGCCTCCTTAGCACCAAAGGGGAAACCTATTGTACTACGCTTGCTGGCGCCCGCCTGGCCTCAGGAGGTGAGTGCTTGCATAGGAATCTCCGCTCCTTAGGAGCCAGGCTGATGAGGCCGCTCCCTCTAGAGGTCTTGGCGTCGTCCGCCTCGCGAGGCATGGCCCCTCGCGAGGGTCAAGTCTTGAAGTTGATGAAGATGGGCCGTACCGGGCCGCCGATGTCGCCACGCCGTAGTCCGCACACAGGCTTGTCTGGGTACCCTGGTTCTCAGAACACCGACAGTAGCCCCCGGGCCCAAGACGCGCTCGGACTTGGCTTCAGAGCAAAGCCAAAGGGCAAGGGCGTAGCGCCGTGGGCCCCAATCGCCCACGGACCGAGTCGACGTGTGGAGCTTGATGGGACGTGGGCATCTCCACTTCCCCACGCAGCCTCGGCAACTATCAGACTTGACGACTTCCTGTTGCAAATGCGGCCCAGCCATCATTGCCCGCCGTGCTCGTCCTCTTCTTCCCCCTTTCCTGTGAGATTGTACCTCGTTCTCCAGATCTCGCGCCAGCACCAATCCACTTTTGCCGCTATGGATCCAAGGTTGAAGAAGAAAGGGAAGGCTCGCGTGCTCGTGGAGTCTCCATCGGGGTTGGAACCTGTGCTCGGCCGATCAACGATGATCAACCAGGAGGGACTGGACAAGGTCCGGCCGGCCCTCGCGGCCAATTCTAAAGAGTGGAAGGCGATGTCAGTCTGGCCTGCCTCCAGGGCCTTGGTCGACATGGAGGCCACCGAGATCCCCATTCACCTTCGCGCTCTCCTGGCCGGCTTGGTCCCCCCTTTCTCTGATTTCTTCAACGCCATGCTCTCGCATTATCAGATCCAAGTGCTGCATATGGACCTTGGGTCCATCATCCTCCTCGCCGCCTTTGGCTTTCTGTGCGAGGCTATTGTCACTGTTGCTCCATCTGTGGTCCTATTCCGCCATTTCTTCTCGCTCCATCTGGTCGATGGAAGACAACGCTCGGGATGCGAGGTGATCCAAGCTATGGTGGCAATAGCTGGCTCAGGCACCGACTTAATGCACCGCCTGGATGTAAAGGGATTCCGGAAGCAGTGGGTGTACGTGGACGCCACCATGCACAGCCCCCTGCCCCTCCTCCCGCGAGCACCGGTGGAACCGAGCTTCGGCTGGGGACATGTGAAGCTCGTCGACCGGCAGCTCGCCCGGGTCTAGTCCAGGCTGGCCAAGCTAAAGGAGGCAGGGGTGATGGTGTCGATGGTGGTGAGGGAGTTCATCAAGTGGTGCATCACCCCGCTCCAGCACCACTCTCACCCAATGTGGGCCTTCACTAGCCCCAATGAGCCCATGAGGCTCCAGGTGCCCTCGCTTCCTTCCAAGATGCTGCATGCGGTGCTCCAGCTCCTGCCGCGCTCCCGATAGAGGTGTGCCTCTTTTACAACTGCTCGAACGGGGAGGCCTTCGTAAAGTAGATGCCCCACTTCGATGAGTGGAGGTTGCACCCAGAGGATCTCAAGGGGCCTCGTGAGAACCCCGTCTTGGTGGCTCCCATGCTTGTCGATCCTGTGGCACGGTGATAACCCACAAGTATAGGGGATCGCAACAGTTTTTGAGGGTAGAGTATTCAACCCAAATTTATAGATTCGACACAAGGGGATCCAAAGAATATTTGCAAGTATTAGCAGCTAAGTTGTCAATTCAACCACACCTGGAGATTAATTATCTGCAGCAAAGTGATTAGTAGCAATGTAATATGATAGTTTTGATAATAGTAGCAACAACAATAGTAACGTAACAGTGATAGCAGTAGTTTTGTAGCAAGTGCAATAGTAATGATAGAGTAGTAACTTAGCAAGAACAATATCAGATAAATTCATAGGCATTGGATCGGTAATTTGTTAGATGATATTCATCATTTGACAGTCATAACCTAGTGCGATACGGCACTAGCTCTAATTCATAAATATAATGTAGGCATGTATTCCGTAAATAGGCTTACGTGCTTATGTAAAGAACTTGCATGACATCTTTTGTCCTACCCTCCCGTGGCAGCGGGGTACAATTGTCAACTAAGGGATATTAAGGCCTCCTTTTAATAGAGAACCGGGACAAAGCATTAACACATGGTGAATACATGAACTCCTCAAACTACGATCATCACCGGGAGTGGTCCCGACTATTGTCACTACGGGGTTAACGGATCATAACACGTAGTAGGTGACTATAACAAGATCCGGTCTAGACCATGGATATAATGGTGATAACATAAACGGTTCAGATCTGAAATCATGGCACCCGGGCCCAAAGTGATAAGCATTAAACATGGCAAAGTCATAGCAACATCAATCTCAGAACATAGTGGATACTAGGGATCAAGCCCTAACAAAACTAACTAGATTACATGATGAATCTCATCCAACTCCTCACCGACCAGCGAGCCTATGAAGGAATTACTCATTCCCCATGGGGAGCATCATGGAATTGGCGATAGAGTAGGGTTGGTGATGACAAAGATCAAAGATCCCCCTCTCCGGAGCCCCGAATGGACTCCATATCTGACCTCCCGATGAAGAACAAGAGGTGACGGCGGCTCCATCTCGTGGAATGCAATAATTTTCTTTCTCCCTGATTTTTTTTCTAGAAAAATAGGATTTTATAGCGTCGGTTTCATGGTCTGTGGGGCCACCAGGTGGGGACGACCCACCTGGGCGCGCCTGGGGGGGCAGGCGCGCCCTGGTGGGTTGTGCCCACCCAGGGCCCCCCCTCCGGTGGTTCTCAGCTCCAGAAATTCTCTTTTATTATATAAAAAATCCTCACAAAGTTTTGTTCCATTCCGAGAACTTTTATTTCTGCACAAAAACAACACCATGGTAGTTTTGCTGAAAACAACATCGTCTGGGGTTAGTTTCATTCAAACCATGCAAATTAGAGTCCAAAACAAGAGGAAAAGCGTTAGGAAAAGTAGATACGCTAGAGACGTATCAAGTCCCCCAAGCTTAAATCTTAGCTTGTTCTCAAACAATTCAGTTGATAAACCGAAAGTGAAAAAGAAAAACTTTTACGAACTCTTTTGCTCTTGTTTGCCTAAATGAGCTTAAACAGCACCCAGGTTTTCGGCCAATATTATAAATAACCATGTCGGCAATATCTCTTAAAAATTATATTAACTCATATCAATGACATAATCAGCTAGCGAGTAATAATAAGATATCTCAAACAGCAACACGTTGTCAAAACAACCAAGATATAATATGACAATAGTGGTGTGTCACTAGCCCTTTATGAGACCGCAAAACATAAATGTAGAGCACTTCCAAAGTTCAAGCAGCGACTAAACATTGTAATTCAGGGTAGAAAAGATCCAGTCATGATGCAACCCACATTAGCTACACACAATGCATCAGCATGACATCAATGCTCTCAGGTTCTGGCACTTATTTTAGAGCGTGATGACACAACATAAAGTAAATAGATAGTCCCTTCGCAGAGGGAAGCAGTGATTTGCAACGGTCCCAGAGCTCAAAATTTTAAAACAGAGGTAAATGATATTTTGAGAAATGCACCCTTCTTGTTTACTTCATGACCATCAGTTATCAATATGTTCCATGCTAAGCACGCTAGTGGTGGTTCCCAAGCAATAAAAGTAAAGGTTTACTCCCCCTCCACCAACAGTCACACTCCATGACTTGTCCGAAACAATGGGTGCCGTCCATACCCATAATAGTCCCGGGGGAGTTTTGTTTAATTATTTGCATTTTTTAGTTCGGGATTGGGAATCCCTATTGCCACCCTTTTCTCATGTGATGGTGAGTCGATAAACACTCATCCTGCGAATAACCTACTTAGCATGGAAGATACTGACTACCTCCTATCGTTCCATGAATGATCCAGGCACATAGAAAGGATATTTATTTGAAGTTTTTTAGAGATGGCACATGCAAATTTACATGGACGACAGGGTAATACCGCATATAGGTAGGTATGATGGACTCATCTGGAATAACTTGGGTTCAAGGTTTTTGATGTACAATCAGAATTCTCACTTAGTACAGGTGAAGGCTAGCAAATAGGTTGAGAAGCAGCCAACTAGAGAGCTACAACGGTCATGAACATGCATTATGCATAAGTAACATTGGACACTAGCATGAGTAGGATATGAACACCATGAACATAAATATAATAGAGGCTATGTTGGTTTTGCTTCAACTACATGCATGAACATGTGCCAAGTCAAGCCACTCGAACATTCAGAGGAGGATACCATATCATCATACTACATCACAATCATTTTAACGCAATGTTGATATCCAAGATAAAGCATTATCCTCTCCTAGCTACCTATGCATGACATGAGAAACTATAATCTCTAATTGTCATTGCAAACATGTTTAATCATAATGGGCTGAATCATGGATACTAGGTTAAACATATTTACAAAAACAGAACAAGTCGAGTTCCTACCCGTTTCTCTCTGCCACGGCCAGTTCATCAAATATCATCATTATTTCCTTTCACTTGCACGACCGAATGATGTGAAAGTAATAATAGTGCAAGAGTGCCATGGACTAATACTATGCAGGATGCTGCTAACGCGACACTACGATCAGAGACCCTTTCACGAAACTGTGTGCAATGCATTAATCGGAAACGAGGGTGTAAAAAACCCGTCAAAAAAGGTGCAAAACATTTGCGATGGTGGAGCCATCAAACACGGTTTAGATTTCAGTTGTGTGTGCGATGCAGGGCACACAGTTAATCCATTCAGACTGTTTGCAATGAGGCAGAACAAGAGAAACAGGCAGCCATATCAATGTGTGTGCGATATATGGCATACAGTTCACTCCGATGAACTGTTTGCTATTAGGGAGTCCAACAGAAACGGTAAGCCAGATCAAAGTGTGTGTGATATATGACATACGGTTCACTTGGACGAACTGTTTCATTTAGGGAACACGACAGAAACGGTTCAACATAACAAGATGTGTGTGATACGTGGCAAACAGCCGACTCGGATGAACGGAGCGCACCGCGGAAGCCTCAATGGCGAGCAAAACGCTTAGACGGACACGACAAGAGCGCGCCGCGGCCGCCTCAACGGCGAGCAACCACATGATCAACCTTCTCTCATCAACAAATTTTGACCTTGTTTCTCGTCACATTGCATATTATAACGCAATAAGTAATTGCAAATTTGTTCACACCTATCAAACTAATATGTGTTCACATTTAGCACCGGGCTATAAACACTACCCACTCGAAAATTACTTCACAGTTCCTCTCCTCATCACCCGCAAAACTGGTCTCCCCTATCAACTCATTTCTCCATGACCAGTAGGAGGAGTTTAGGGTGGACATATAACTAGGCAGCAATGACCAAGGCCGCGGAAGCACTAGAGAGGTCCCTCTACGAAGCCGCAGCCACAGCAGATATGTCCCGGCACGCCGGGGAGCCCTCGAACGAGCTCTCATGGGCATGCGAGGGCTCTCACAAGTGCATTCGCAGTATCGGCCATTGCGACGAGCTGGTGTTCCTGAAGTCCTTCGCCGGCGATGATGACATTCTCGCTGGCGTCACTAAGCAGCAGGAGCTGGTCGACGGCTTGATGAAGCCGCTCAAGATCAGCGATGCCTCGGTTGACAAGGCGACCGGCCTTGTCGAGAAACTCATGGGTGACAATGCGAAGATCCGCAAGGCGCTCGCCGAGAAGGAGGAGGAGGCTGCCGGCTAGAAGATGCTGCATGACTAGAGTAGTGCCTCGGGGATGATGCTGACAGCGGTCATCGAGGAACTGATGGGTGACTTGAGGAAGCTCTGGATCAAGAACGAGCAGGAGGTGGAGGAATCCGTGGCTGGTTTCAAGCAAAATCATGAGGAATTGAAGAAGGAGCTGGAGGATATCGTGGCCCGGTGATCCATCAACGAGTAGAGACAGTAGTGACCCAGATCGTTATCTGCAATTTCCTTCTTCTCTTGCCCACGTGTCTTCCGGGCTTTGCTGCATGTGGCATTTAAATTATCCGGAATATGTAAGACATTTATTATCTATGCCATTGTAAATTTGTCCTTGTATTATCCATTGCCATTTTATTTGTGGTCCCATTATCCGTTTCCCTATGTGGCAATTTAAATTAGGGCGGAATACGAGTTGAAAACACGAACAAAGCAAATGCTTCCATGGCATCACAAGCAAACACCCTTCGTCCAGGTGCTTTAATTAACCCATTAATGGAGAAGTTGTGAGCGAGGCGGGCGGCGGCTGGTGCATGGAGGTCAAAGATCTCGCTTCCTAGTGAGCATGGGCGACCTTGCTGCTCGCACGTGTCCCGTCGAGCCTGCGAGGTGGACAGGATGCACGCGTCCCGTCGAGCCTGCGTGGCGGACTGCTCACACACGTCCCGTCGAGCCTGCATGGCGGACTTCTCGCGCTTGTCCTATCTAATCAAACAACTGCATGCACGCCACCAAGTATGGTTAAATTTCGACATGGTTAATATAATACAACCGTTGGCGATATTAAAATGTCAGCTTTTTGTTTCAAAAAGGACTTCGTTGGCTACTAATGTGTGCGCCTCTTCTCAAACTGGACGATTTTTTACCACGGCATATATGTGCCATGTCATGAAACCATGCCAAGTTTCATGTTTTTTGGGTGAGTTTTTGATTTACTGGGATTTAAAAACCGACATTCTCAATGCTTCAGGACGACGAGAAGTTTGTAATTCATTCCCATTCCTTAAATCAGACCTAAACATGCACCCAATGACACATGTATGATTTCCCACCCATTTTGCTTCACTAGAGCATGTGCTTCTAGTTCAAATTTGAATTATGGACTACATTAAATGCATAGAAAACTTAATTAGTAATATATACAATGGCCAAATGAACCCTGAACAGTTTAAAATTTCAGCATGACACTCCTGTTATTCTATGTTACTTGTAGAAAACAAAGTTCAAGGTAAGAAGAGGCAGCGATTATCGTTTCACCCACAAGAGGGGCATGTTTCCGTACCGGAACCATGAGGGTTGCGACAGGCTCCGGTTTGTAAGAGGCTTGTAATATAGCTTCACCCAAATTGGGCAATTATATGTACCATGTAGCACTACTGCAGGATGCTCCTAACGCGACACTATGATCAGAGACCCTTTGACGAAACTGTGTACGATGCAATAATCCCAAACGGTGGTGTAAAAAACCGTCAAAAAAGGTGCAAAACGTTTGGGATGGAGGGTGCATAAAACACAGTTCAGACTTTAGTTGCGTGTGCGATGAAGGGAACACAGTTAACCCATTTGAACTGTTTGCGATGGGGCAGAACAACAGAAACGGGCAGCCATATCAATGTCTGTGCAATATACGGCATACAGTTCGCTCCGATGAACCGTTTGCTATTAGGGAGTGCAACACAAACGGCTAGCCAGATCAAGGTGTGTGTGTGATATAGGGCATACGGTTCACTCGGACGAACTGTTTTCGATTAGCGAACGCAACAGAAATGGTTCAACTTATCAAGATGTGTGTGATACATGGCAAGCAGCCAACTCGGATGAACTGTTTGCGATGAGAATTTACAACACAGACGGTTAATACAGTTAGTTCATGTGCGATTTTGTGTGTACAAAAAAATTTGAAAAATGCAAACTAGTTGCTTGGGGTGGCTAGGAGTATCGCACACGATGCGTCTGCGAGTACTCGTGTGGGATGAGTAGTAAGTTACACATGCATTTCCTTATGTTAACACTTGTGTGATAAATAACACGTGGCATCGGATACGGTATTCGGGTTGTGTGTGTGCTCCACTTAGTCTTCCCGCACTCCAGCGAATGCTTCCCGCGCTCCACATGGGTGATTTGTAAAATCCATGCCTATTCCCTCACCGGTTTCCGCCACCAGCTAACGGCTTGCTGCATATAACCCAGGCGGCAACACACCTCCACGACACTCTGTGAAGATCTAGTCCTCACCCATCTACCATTAGTTATTCCAAGCATGCCAGGCAACGACCAAAGCTTCGACGTCGATGCCTAACTGTGTTACATCTTCGGCGAGGAGAACAAGTCGGAGCAGGTCGGGGAGCAAGAGCTTCATCGGCCGGTGCAGGCACCATGGCCCATCGATAGCGATATCGACGTTATAGTCCTTGGGAGCAAAATCGACATATTGCAGAGGAGGTGCGATGAGCAGTTTGCCATCCACCATGCAAAAGATTCAGAGCTACTCGGCGGCATGATCGACGACCCACCCGAAGAACCACCGTCACTGGTGCTCATCGAGAGCTTGATGCCCAGCAAGGAATGGGCAGAGCACCGCCACGATTCAGTCAAGACAAAGGCAGCATGTGGCTTCATCATTGCCCGCGACGGCCGTGTCAACCTCGATCCCGATGATGTGGTTGCCAGGCTCCAGCACATCCTTGGCGGAGTTGACGTCCCCGACGAAGTAGAACATCGCCAACGTGATATCTTGAGGATGTAGGTGATCGACGGAATTTGCTACCAGGCCAGAGACATGGAAATGGAGCAGTTCCGCGGAGTTGTCATGCGCGCGATTGCACGCTGTCAAGCTCTTCTGGAAGAGGCCCATCAGCCCCAAGAGCCTCCCAGCGCCAACAGCTCCATAGGCGGAGGCGGGTCGGGACACTCAGAGTGAACGGCCACAAGGGTGCTATGCTGATCATGGAGTCCGAGAAGACCATCATCGGAAGGCCGCCAGCTCAGCCTTTTAGCTTACATTTTATTATAATTGTATGCATATGTAGGTCGTGAGTGTTCTGGGCCTTGCGTTAAATTATCCTAAATATGTAAGACAATTATTTAGAATTATTAACCATTGCCATTGTAACATTGCCTCAACGGCGAGAAGAGCACGTGTAGGGACGCCGGAGCAGAGCGCGCCGCGGCCGCCTCATCGGCGAGCAACTACGTGGTCAACCTTCTACCATCAATAAATTTTGACCTTGTTTCTCATCACATTGCATATTACAATGCAATAAGTAATTGCAAATCTGTTCACACCTATCAAACTAATATGTGTTCACACTTAGCACCGGGCTATAAAAACTACCCACTCGAAAATTACTTCACAGTTCCTCTCCACATCACCCACAAAACTGATTTTTTTTCTGTCAAGTAATGCCGCCATGGCCGGGAGGAGGAGTTTAGGGTGGAGATGTAACCAAGCAGCAAAGACCAAGGACGCGGAAGCACTAGAGAGGTCCCACCGCGAAGCCGCAGCCGCAGCATAGATGTCCCGGCGCGCCGCGGAGCACTCGAACGAGCTCTCACGAGCACACGAGTGCTCTCGCAAGCGCATTCGCGGCGTCGGCCATCGTGACGAGCCGACATTCCTGAAGTCCTTCACCGGCGACGAAGACATTCTCGCTGGCATCACTATGCAGCAGAAGTTGGTCGACGGCTTGACGAAGCTGCTCAAGATTAGTGATGCCTCATTTGACAAGGCGACTGGCCTCGTCGAGCAACTCATGGGTGACAATGCGAAGCTCCTCAAGTTGGTCGCCGAGAAGGAGGAGGAGGCCCCCGGCTGGAAGATGCTGCATGAGCAGAGCAGTGCCTCGGAGATGACGCGAGCGGGAGGAGGAGGTCGTCGATGAACTGATGGGTGGCCTGGGGAAGCTCCGGATCGAGCGCGAGCGGGAGGTGGAGGAATCCGTGGCTGGTTTCAAACAAAGTCGCGAGGAATTGAAGAAGGAGCTTGAGGATTTCGCCACCCGGCGATCCATCGACGAGTAGAGACAATAGCGACCCAAATCGTTGTCTGCAATTTCCTTCTTCTTTTGCCCCCATGTCTTCCGGGCTTTGGTGCATGTGGCATTTTAAATTATCCGGAATATGTAAGACAATTATTATCTGCGCCATTGTAAATTTGTCATCATATTATCTGTTGACATTTTATTTGTGGTCGTATTATCCGTTGCCCTATGTGGGAATTTAAATTAGGGCGGAATACGAGTTGAAAACACGAACACAGCAAATGCTGCCATGGGATCACAAGCAAACACCCTCCATCCAGGTGCTTTAATTAACAAATTAATGGAGAAGTTGTGAGCGAGGCGGGCGGCGACTGGTGCATAGAGGTCAAATAGCTCGCTTCCCAGTGAGCATCGGTGGCTTGGCTGCTTGCACGTGTCCCGTCGAGCCTGTGAGGTGGACAGGATGCACGCGTCTCGTCGAGCCTGCGCGGCGGACTGCTCGCACGCGTCCCGTCGAGCCAGCACGGCAGACTTCTCGCGCTCGTCCCGTCTAATCAAACAGATGCACGCGTTCCACCGAGTATGGTTAAATTTCGACACGGTTAATATAGTACAACCGTTTGCAATATTAACGTGTCAGTTGTTTGTTTCAAAAAGGACTTCGTTGGCTACTAATGTGTGCGCCTCTTCTCAAACTGGATGATTTTTTTACCAGGGCATATATGTGCCATCTCATGAAACCATGCCAAGTTTCATGTGTTTTGGGTGACTTTTTGATTTACTAGGATTTAAAAACCGGGATTCTCAATGTTTCAGGATGACGACAAGCTTGTAATTCATTCCCATTCCTTAAACGAGACCTAAACATGCACCCAATGACACATGTACGTTTTCCCACCCATTTTGCTTCACTGGAGCATCTGGTTGTAGTTCAAATTTGAATTATGGACTACATTAAATGCATAGAAAACTTAGTAATTAGTAATATATTTACAATGGCCAACTAAACCCTGAATAGTTTCAAATTTCAGCCCGACACTCCTGTTATTTTAAGTTGCCTGTAGAAAACAAAGTTCAAGGCGAGAAGAGGCAGAGATTATCGTTTTGCCCACAAGAGGGGCATGTTTCCCTACCGGAACCACGAGGGTTGCGACAGGCTCAGGTTTGTAAAAGGCTTGTAATATAGCTTCGCCCAAATTGGACAATTATATGTACCATGTAGTGACACCATGCCAAGTTTCATGATTTCCTGGTGAGTTTCGGATTTATAGAGATTTAAAAACCGAGATTCACAATGTTTGTGGCCAAGCCAGGACGGTAAGATGGTTGAATTCGTTCCCATTCTTTCCATGGGACCTAAACATGCACCCTAAGGAAATATGTACGTTTTTTCAAGCCATTTTGCTGCACTAGAGCATGTATTTGTAGTTTGGATTTGAATTATGGACATTAAATGCCTAGAAAACTCAATTAATGAATAAAAAAGGTCAAACAAACCCTGAATAATTTCAAAGATCAGCGCGAATTTCCAGTTGTTTCGTGTCACGTGTAGAAGAAAATATGAGGCTAGAAGAGGGAGTGATTATCGTTTGAACCACAAGGGGACACGTTTCCCTATCGAAACCATGAGGGTTCTTGCGACAGGCTCCGGTTTGTAAGAAGTTTGTAATAAAGCTTGGCCACATGCTTCTTAGAATGGAGTTGACATATTTTTGCTGGATGGAGCGGACTGGCCACTGGAATCTGCTTATTATCAGTGGGAGTTGGGTTTCTCTGTGCTGGAGCAGTATTTATGAAAACTGGAGTTGGTTTATTATCTCCTGGCGTTTGGATCTTTTGCAAATACCTGGTTTGTAACTGAGGGAGTCCTGGATTAGGGGGTATCCGGACAGACGGACTATATCCTTTGGCCGGACTGTTGGACTATGAAGATACAAGATTGAAGACTTCGTCCCGTGTCCGGATGGGACTCTCCTTGGCGTGGAAGGCAAGCTTGGCAGTCCGGATACGTAGATCTCCTTCCTTCTAACCGACTCTGTGTAACCCTAGCCCCCTTCGGTGTTTATATAAACCGGAGGGTTTAGTCCATAGGACCAACAACAACAATCATACCATAGGCTAGCTTCTAGGGTTTAGCCTCTTCGATCTCGTGGTAGATCAACTCTTGTAATACTCATATCATCAAGATCAATCAAGCAGGAGTAGGGTTTTACCTCCATCGAGAGGGCCCGAACCTGGGTAAAAACACCGTGTCCCCCGTGTCCTGTTACCATCCGCCTAGACACACAGTTCGGGACCCCCTACCCGAGATTCGCCAGTTTTGACACCGACATTGGTGCTTTCATTGAGAGTTCCTCTGTGTCGTCATCGTCAGGCTTGATGGCTCCTTTGATCATCGATAGCAATGCAGTCCAGGGTGAGACTGTTCTCCCCGGACAGATCTTCGTATTCGGCGGCTTCGCACTGCGGGCCAACTCGCTTGGCCATCTGGAGCAAATCGAGAGTTACGCCCCTGGCCACCAGGTCAGGTTTGGAATCTTAAACTACACGGCCGACATCCGCGGAGACTTGATCTTCGACGGATTCGAGCCCCTGCCGAGTGCACCGCACGGTCACGATGAGCATGATTTAGCTCTACCATCGGACAGTGTTCAGGAGACCGCACCGGCAACCGCTCCGACCCTCAATTCGGAGCCAATTGCGCCATCCATGGACGGGTGGATAGACCCCGCCACAGAGGCCGCATTCTTAGAGGAGATCAAGCCGAGTATCGACCTTACCTTTCACGAGAGCCGTGATGCCAAACTGCCGGATTCTTCCCCGGCCACGGACTCCGAACCGCCTGCGCCCGTGCCTATCGAATCCGACTGGGCGCCGATCATGGAGTTCACCTCCGTGGATATATTTCATCACTCGCCCTTTGGCGACATACTGAACTCATTAAGGTCTCTCTCCTTGTCAGGAGAGTCCTGGCCGAACTATGTCCGGCAGGATTGGGATGCGGATGACGAAGAAATTCGCCACCCACCCACCACCCACTTAGTAGCCACTGTCGACAATTTGACCTACATGCTCGACTTCGACTCCGAAGACATCGACGGTATAGACGACGATGCAGGAGACGAACAATAACCACTTCCACAGGGCACTGGACATCCACCTCATCATATGATATATATATATATATATATGGTGGACACACCCAAAGAAGGCAATGGCGACGGGACAGTGGAGGATGACCCCTCCAAGAAGCAACCCAAGCACCGACATCAGCGACGCCGCTCTAAGTCTTGCCAAGGCAAAAGCGGTGATACCAGCACAGGAGATAATAGCACTCTGGACAGTGCCGACAATGACGGCAATCCCCTCCAGCAAGATTTAGAGCAAGAGGATGGAGAAGCCAGCCGTCCCGAGAGAGTGGCAGATGGAGAGGCGGAGGATGATAATTACATGCCTCCCTCCGAAGACGAGGCAAGCCTCGACGATGACGAATTTGTCGTGCCTAAGGATCCCATCGAGCAAGAGCGCTTCAACCGCTGGCTTATAGCCACGGCAAATAGCCTTAAGAAAAAGCAACAGCAGCTTCGAGCTGATCAAGATTTGCTAGCTGACAGATGGACTGAAGTCCTTGCGGCCGAGGAATATGAACTCGAACGCCCCTCCAAGAGTTACCCAAAGCGCAGGTTGCTACCCCGACTGGAGGAGGAAGCATTAAAACCTACATCTCTAGCGTATGACGCGGCTGATCGGCCACCTCGTGGCCACGACAGAGAGGCATTTCAGCCAAAAGCTCAGCCCGCTCCCTGACGCCACTCAAATAAAAATGTCAAGGCATGGGGAAACACGCTAGACCTACGAGACGTATTGGAGGACAAAGCAAAACACGCAAGATCGATCTACGGATCACGAGGGCGCGCCACTATGCGAGACGATAACCGTCATGCCAGATACAGTAAAAGTAAATCAGGCCGGGCCGAACACAGCGGACAAGACTCATTTGAGCTGCTTCGCGATATAGCCTAGTACAGAGGCGCTGCACACCCCCTATGCTTCACAGACGAAGTAATGGATCACCAAATCCCAGAGGGTTTCAAACCCATAAATATCGAATCATATGACGGTACAACAGATCCTGCGGTATGGATCGAGGACTTCCTCCTGCACATCCACATGGCCCGCGGTGACGATCTACATGCCATCAAATACCTCCCACTCAAACTCAAAGGACCAGCTCGGCATTGGCTCAACAGCCTGCAAGCAGAATCCATTGGCTGTTGGGAGGATCTGGAAGCCGCATTCCTCGACAACTTCCAGGGCACTTATGTGCGACCACCAGATGCCGATGACTTGAGCCACATAATTCAGCAGCCAGAGGAATCGGCCAGGCAATTCTGGACACAGTTCCTGACAAAGAAAAATCAAACCGTCGACTGTCCGGATGCAGAGGCCCTAGCAGCTTTTAAGCACAACATCCGTGACGAGTGGCTCGCCCAGCACCATGGCCAGGAAAAGCCGAAATCTATGGCAGCCCTCACGACACTCATGACCCGCTTTTGCGCGGGAGAGGACAGCTGGCTAGCTCGAAGCAATAACATATCAAAGAACCATGGTACTTCAGATACCAAGGATAGCAATGGCAGGTCACGTCGCAACAAACACAAGAACCGCATCAATAGCGACAATACCGAGGATACGGCAGTCAATGCTGGATTCAGAGGCTCTAAACCCGGTCAGTGGAAAAAGCCATTCAAAAGAAGCACTCCGGGCCCGTCCAGTTTGGACCGTATACTCGATCGCTCGTGTCAAATCCACGACACCCCGACAAGCCAACCAACCACACCAACATGGAATGTTTGGTGCTCAAGCAGGCCGGCAAGTTAAATGCTGAAAACAAAGATAAGGGGTTACATAGTGATGACGAGGAGGAGCCCCGGCCGCCGAACACCGGAGGACAGAAGAGGTTCCCCCCACAAGTGCGGACGGTGAACATGATATACGCAACCCACATCCCCAAGAGGGAGCGGAAGCATGCGCTAAGGGACGTATATGCGTTGGAGCCAGTCGCCCCAAAGTTCAACCCATGGTCCTCCTGTCCGATCACCTTCGATCGCAGGGACCACCCCACTAGTATCCATCATGGCGGATTCGTCGCACTAGTCATAGAGCCAATCATCGACGGATTTCACCTCACTCGAGTCCTTATGGGCGGCGGCAGCAGCCTGAACCTGCTTTATCAGGACACAGTGCGCAAAATGGGTATAGACCCCTCAAGGATCAAACCCACAAAAACGACCTTCAAAGGTGTCATACCAGGTGTAGAGGCCCATTGAACAGGCTCAGTCACACTGGAAGTGGTCTTCGGATCCCCGGATAACTTCCAAAGTGAGGAGTTAATCTTTGATTTAGTCCCGTTCCGTAGTGGCTATCATGCACTGCTCGGGCGAACCGCATTTGCGAGATTCAATGCGGTACCGCATTATGCATACCTCAAGCTCAAGATGCCAGGACCTCAGGGTGTCATCACAGTCAATGGAAACACAGAGCGCTCTCTCCACACGGAGGAGCACACTGTGGCCCTCGCAGCAGAAGCACAAAGCAGCCTCTTCAGGCAATCCACCAGTTCGGTGATTAAACACCCGGACACCGTCAAGCACGCTCGGAGTAATCTGCAACAAGACTGCCTGGCACGTTCCGAGCTCGCATAGCAATGCGGCCCCTACCCCAGTCCTAGTCAAACGGCGAAATCTATGCCACACGCACATAATTACGCATTGAAAATACCATGGGCATAGGTGGGGGGGCACGACTACGGCACGCCCCAAAACGTGGCTCAACCACACTAGGGGCTTCCCGCTTTGTTATTTTTTCTCTCTTTCAGGACTTTACTCTCTGGAAACCCCGTCCGGCAGTATGATTGCCAGACATACGATACAACAACCAAGGAGGCAGAAAGCTACATCGCACCATGGAACTCCCAGGTGGTCTCTAATAACGAGTGAAATACCTGCTTTAAATACCATTCCTCAGCTTGCCCTTGGAGGGGACATGTCAAATAGTCCTACTTTTTGCTTATCGCACTACTTGTATCATTCTGCTTTAACGCACCTTTTTGAATAAACAATGCATAGCACTAGACTATTACCGCATCCTCTATTCTTATATATATATATATATGTTCATTCAAGACATTCAGCACTCGTACACTCTGGTACGGCCAATACGCCAGGGGCTTAAGCGTACCCCATAATACGGCGTGAGAAGTCCAATCACTTTCGACAGTGCGGCACCCTGAACATATAGCATTATATGCATCAGCTCCGAATCATGTCTTGGGTCAATAGTTGGGTTTGCCCGGCTCCCATGTTTTGGTACCTTACGTTCCACTATATCGGCTAAGGTAGCACTAGGAGAACTACTGCGATTGTGCCCCGGTTCATCTGGGCAAGCACCTCAGTAGAGAAAGCTAAAACTGACTGTCATGATAAGGCGAGAGCTGGTCGCTGTTCGAGAGGTCTCGAGTCCCTAAAGACTTATGCCTCTTAGGGCGAGGAGTCAGCTTTGTCCGGCTTAGGCATGTATAGCGCCCCGAATTCATCCTTCTAAATACTAGGGGCTTCGCCAAAATTTAAAATTGTAGACTTCTATGGCTATGTGAGAGTGATAAAGCATTATAGTCTGATTGCCTTGTTTGTTGTGCTGAGCACCTCCCTCGAAGGACCCAACAATGGGAAAAAGAGTGCTCAGACTTATCCCGAACACCCCAGCACTCGTGGCATGGGGGCAGAAGCCGGCGACTGGCCATCTCTCAGATTTGATAAACAGCCACACAGAAGGTAATATTTTAAATTCAAACAAGCGTTGCATAGCGCACATGAACAAGTTTTCATAATACAGGATCACACAAGCAAGTTCATTCAAAAATTACATCCTTCGCACACTCGTCCGCCACAAGACGGGCACCCTTCAGGACACCCTCATAATACATTTCAGGGTGGCGATGCTCCTTGCCCTGCGGCGGCCCCTCCTTCACCAGCTTCTCGGCGTCCATCTTGGCCTAGTGCACATTCGCACGGGCAAAAGCCTGGCGTGCACCTTCGATGCAGACGGACCGCTTTATGACTTCCAGCCGTGGGCAGGCATCCACAAGCTGCCTCACCAGGCCGAAGTAGCTGTTGGGAAGGGAGTCACCATGCCACATCCAGACTATAAGGCCCCTCATGGCCTGTTCGGCCGCCTTTTGCAGCTCGACCAGTTGCTTCAGCTGGTCACTCACAGGCATCGGGTGTTCGGTCCCAGTATATTGAGACGAGAACAACTTCTCTGTCGAGCTTCCCTCCTCAGCCTGGTATTACTTTGCGGCATCCGACACGCTGCGGGGCAAATCTGCGAATGCTCCTGGAGAGCTCCAGACTCGTGTAAGTAACAAGTTATTTACTTTCACATGCTTGTTTTGCATAATGAATGCCTTACCCGTCGCTATCTTCCTCATCGCCTCAATTTCCTGGAGGGCCTTTTGGGCTTCAGCCTAGGCATGCTTTGTGCTCTTGAGGGCCGCGGCAAGCTCGGACTCTCACGTCTTTGAGTCAAGCTCCAAAGTCGCGTGCTTCTTCACGAGAGCCTGGAGCTCTTGCTGCACCTCACCCACCCGTTCCTCTTGTTTCTCCCACTCGGTGCGCTCCTCGTCCGCTTTGTTTTCGGCCTCGGACAGCGCTCGCTTCACGGTCGCCACTTCAGTTGTGGCCCCTGGCACATCCATGATGATCCTATCATTTTGCAACCACATCTTATATATATAGACAAGGTATTACTTACCTTTGTTCTCCTCGAGCTGCCTCTTGGCAAGGCCGAGTTCTATCTCGGACCGCTCGAGGTTCTGCTTCAGTGCGGCGACCTCCGCAGTCAGTGCTGCAGAGGTCAGCAGCGAAGCCTGCATACGCATATAGACATACTTGTATTAGACTCCTGCAGATATTATTTGATCCTCTATTTGGCTTTTCTTTGTGAACACCAAACAGAGCATCAGGGGCTACTGTCTATGCGGTAATATTTTCCTATATTTTAAATACTTACCTCAAAGCCTGTTAGAAGGCTGGCACAGGCTTCAGTCAGTCCGCTCTTGGCGGACTGAACCTTCTTGATCACCGCACTCATAATAGTGTGGTGCTCTTTGTCGATGGAAGCGCCGCGAAGCGCTCCCAGCAGGTTGTCTGGTGCCTCTGGATAGACAGAGGTCATCGGCACGGGCGGCTTGCCCTTCTTGGCAGGGGGCCGCCCGCCGGAGTCCAGAACCACTGGAGGTTCCGACACGGTGTTCGGCTGAGGGCCGAACTTGGAGCCCTTGGGAGTCTTGCTACCTTTGCACCTGGAGTCTGAAGGTCACCTTGAGGCGCCTCCAGGACTACCTCCCCTCGGTTCGGTGCCCCTTAAGACAATACCTTGACATTGTCCGTAGGGCGAGGAGAGGAGGCGGTTGGAAGTGACTTGCTATTCATATCCGACGAGTCCAAGGAACCATCCAACGAGGATACGTCGATGCAGGCTCGGGGGGACTGCATGATCATATTCGACGTTAGGAGAAGCAGTGCAATAAAAGTATGCTATGAGTTACTCTGGTATCTGAATACTTACGACTTTGCCAGGGGCTTGGCCCTGAGTAACCACTAGTCTTCGCCGTCGGCGGCGGTGGTGGAACAGTCCGGAAAGAGAGTCCTTCCCTTCTTGGACCCTCCGGCCTCCCCGGTTGGGGCAACCTTCCTTTTCCTGTCTCCCCCGGCTGGAGGGGGAGAACCATCATCTTCTTCCTCCTTGTTTTCACGGGAGGAGTGCGTCTCCGAGTTATCAGACGAGGAGTCCGATACCACCTGGCGCCGGGAACTCTTTCGGGTTCCCGTGGCCTTCTTCTTAATCTTCTTCTCCGGCACCTCATAAGGAGCCGGAGACCGCATCTCCGTTAGGAGAGCATCTGCAGGGTCTTCAGGCAGCGGGGCTGGACAGTCAATATGCTCCGATGTCTCCACCCAGTCCTGTCAAAGGCATGGGAGCTCAGACCCGCACATGGTTAAACTATGGAAAATAAATACCCTACGAGGTGTACAGAACTTACCGGATTCGCAGGGGACGTCGCGCTTAGCCCGCGGTCCTCGGTAAGGGGAGGGGGGACCTCGGCGCCCTTGAACAGCACCTTCCAGATGTCCTTATGCGTCGTGTCGAAGAGCTAGCGTAGAGTCTGGTGCTGGACCGGGTCGAACTCCCATAAGTTGAAAGCCCGTGGTTGACACGGGAGGATCCGGCGGAAGAGCATGACCTGGACCATGTTGACAAGCTTGAGTTTCTTGCCTATCATGTTCCGGATACACTTCTGGAGTCCGTCCAGCTCCACCGATGAGCACCAGGACAGGCCCTTCTTCTTCCAGGAAGTGAGCCGCGTGGGGATTCCGGATCGAAACTCGGGGGCCGCCACCTAGTTGGTGTTGCTCGGCTCGGTGATGTAGAACCACCCCGATTGCCACCCCTTTATGGTCTCCACGTAGGAGCCCTCGAGCCATGTAACTTTGGGCATTTTGCCCACCATGGCTCCGCCGCATTCCGCTTGTTGGCCGCCTACTACCTTCGGTTTGACATTGAAGGTCTTCAGCCATAGGCCGAAGTGGGGCCGGACGCGGAGGAAAGCCTTGCACATGACGATGAACGCCAAGATGTTGAGGATGAAATTCGGAGCTAGATCATGGAAGTCCAGTCCATAATAGAACATAAGGCCGCGGACGAATGGATGGAGGGGAAACCCCAGTCCGCGGACGAAGTGGGTGAGGAAAACCACCCTTTCATAAGGTTCCGGGGTAGGGACGATCTACCCGCAGCTGGCAGCCGGTGCGCAATATCCGCGGCTAAGTATCCGGCCCCGTGCAACTTTTTGATGTCTCCCTCCATAACGGAGGAGACCATCCACTTGCCTCCCGCTCTGGACATGTTTGGAGAGGGTTGAGGAGAAGGATGTGGACTTGGGTGCTGGAACTCGAGTGCACGAGAATGGATGAGCAAGGAGGAAGAAGGCATGGGTAGAAAAAGGTGAACCCTTATCCCTTTATAAGGGCGGACGAAACTATGCGCCCCCACCAGCCTGGTAAAACTCGCTTATCCCCCAAGCGTCGTAATTGATGGCGCGGTTGGGTTACCCATGTCCGTATTGATGGGAATCCCGTAATAAGGGGACACGATCTCTGCTTCGACAAGACGTGCCAAGGAAACCGCCCCGTGAAACACGCTGAGGGTTGGTTGTGAAAAACGATTCGAATGGTGACCTGGTTGTGGTGTGATGTCACACTGCGGAATGCATCGGCAGATTAGATTTGTGAAAATATTATTCTCTCTACGGTTGTATGTGGAACTTGTTTTGCAGAGAC
This sequence comes from Triticum urartu, assembly GCF_056163025.1. Lineage (NCBI taxonomy): Eukaryota > Viridiplantae > Streptophyta > Magnoliopsida > Poales > Poaceae > Triticum > Triticum urartu. Next base: position 252,123,829 of record NC_141873.1, read on the forward strand.
GGACACGATCCTCGTGTTCAAAATCTTCTATGAAGTATTCGGAGGAGGAACCCGCCTTGCAATGCCGAAGAAAATCTGCGCGCCGGACTCATCGTCATTGAAGCCTAGTTCAGGGGCTACTGAGGGAGTCCTGGATTAGGGGGTATCCCGACAGCCAGACTATATCATTTGGCCGGACTGTTGGACTATGAAGATACGAGATTGAAGACTTCGTCCCGTGTCTGGATGGGACTCTCCTTGGCGTGGAAGGGAAGCTTGGCAGTACGGATATGTAGATCTCCTTCCTTGTAACCGACTCTGTGTAACCCTAGCCCCCTTCGGTGTCTATATAAACCGGAGGGTTTAGTCCGTAGGACCAACAACAACAATCATACCATAGGCTAGCTTCTAGGGTTTAGCCTCTTCGATCTCGTGGTAGATCAACTCTTGTAATACTCATATCATCAAGATCAATCAGGCAGGAGTAGGGTTTTACCTCCATCGAGAGGGCCCGAACCTGGGTAAAAACATCGTGTCTCCCGTCTCCTGTTACCATCCGCCTAGACGCATAGTTGGGGACCCCCTACCCGAGATCCGCCGGTTTTGACACTGACAGTAACCCTTCAGATTCTAACATAGCCGTCTTCCCCTTGCATTCCTTATATAGAAGAATGGTGCTTCAATTATAATACATGCTACAGCAAAGATGGAATAGGTACTGAAGAATAGAAAGGCATGACATACTGACATGTATTCCCTCCATCCGGAAATAAATGGATGGGTCTAGGCGTATTTCAGTTCTAGATACATCCAGTTTTATCCATTTCTGCGACATGTAATCCGGACGGAGGGAGTATGATGTAAGAGCTAGGGATACGACAGGACAACAGTGTAAAAAACACGATGTGAATATAAAACTGTATGCTAGCGGAATACATTACAGAAAAACACTAAGGCAACATATGCGTGTATGATTGGGAAACTAAGATGGCATTGCAAGAGACCACTAGAAAAACACTTCAATGTAGAAAAAAGAACATGGTATGGTAGACAGATGAAGTACATACTGATGAATAACAATGCATAAGATATTGAGAAGCATGATGTCCAAACTAAGCAGATGGCATTGTGATAGAGTAGAATGACAGTACGTGAATTTGAAAACATGTTATCATTAATGGAATAGTTACTGAAAAATAGGAAGGCATGCCATATGTACATGCATGATCAGCACGCGAAGCATAAGGCATTGCAACAGAGTAGATGCACTCCAGGACATTATATGCATGATGTTCCCATATCAAGGGCCAAGTTAGAGCAAGGACCTTAGGGTGAATAGGATTCATCATCTTTCTGCAAGTCTTGTCAAGAACTTCCTTTACATGTTCCATCATATTGGGTATCATTGACATCAAGTTTGTTGGCCGTTACATTGCTCCACGAGGTTCTTGTGGATAAATCAGTTTGTGCAATTATATCTAACATGCATGGAAGACAACCACTAGTTAGATTTATGTAATGAGTGCCTGTAGGAGACAACATAAATAGTAGGACTGGCGTTAACTAGCAGCGACATGTCTCAAAAACTAATGGGAGAACACAGATGAAAGCTACAGAATATGTATCATTTGTACTCGAGATTAACTAGATGGCACACAAAAGTATTAAGGAACAACATAGGTTATACTAGAAGTGGTATAATACTATAATCACCAGCCTATGGGATAGCATTGGCTGATGGATGATAACTATGGAACAACGTTACCTAAAGAACAAGTCTCTTAGCTGAACTATGGAATAGCGTTAACTCCTGAACAAGACCCGTAAGAGATCAGCATGAATATACAGTGAAATGTGATAATCTATTTTCAATGCTTAGATGAATAACAAAGCCATAAATGTTGCACACAAGTAAGATGAGGGTACAACCTGTCTGGCCGCCATCCATAGGAGTGAGAATCATGTGATGACTTGTCGATGGCCCTGCAGTTGTTGTGGTTGTCCATGTCGGGCACGCGCATTTGATGCAGGGAACTATTGAGTGGGGACTATACCTCCCTTCTGGTGCATGCTTCCCTTATTGGAGCAGCTGCGGTGAGTCGGAAGACGGTGTGGCTGAAGATGCAGAAAACACATAATGTTAAGAACAACGCATCTCTCTGATATGAAGAAATACCCTAAGAGATCAACAGCAAGGTACGAGAGTGGTCACACGTCTGTTGACTGAAGACTAAATTGGGTTCACACGATTTTATTTTATTTTGGTACTGTCACGTCTACGCCGGATGGCTTGATGGCCATCTTGTGCCTCCCGGCTGACACTGTTCGGAATCTTCCCCGAAGAGCCAGTGACCACTGGCAGAGCAGCCTGCCTCCACCGTCCGTGGCCCCGACCAAAACCCCGCTCCCCGCCCCACCACACCACACTGCCGTGGTTGCGCCGCCCCCGGACCAATCCACAAAGACTCGCCGCCATCCAGATCTGGCGGCGGCAGTACCTTCAACCCATGCAACTCTAAGATAGCCATCTAAGTGCTGCTTATGCGGTGAACTTGCGCCCCCGCACCCTTACGTTAGACACCAGCCAACCGGCAGCCTAGGAGCTTCGTCGGCTCGAGGGGTGCTGCTTCCCATTGGGAATTGATTGGCCCAAAATAAAAATTCAGACAACCGACGCCTAAATAAAGTGATTTGAGATGAGGGTGCGACGTATCTGGCGGCCCGGTGAAGTAGGCAGCTCCAGCTGCCTAGTCGGTGAGGCCGGCGCAGTTGCGGTGGCTACCGGCGGTAGGGAAGTAGAGATGTCGCGATGGTCGACAGCTACGGGGAAGCAGCACCGTGGCTCTGTACGGGTCCAAAGTTGGAGCTGCTCTGGCACCGTGAACAACGGCGAGGGTGAATCGGCTCCGGTACGGTTCACGCGGCCGTCGTCGAGGCAGCTCCGGCAGCATGGAGTAAGAGGCACATGACCCAGTGCATGACGGCAAATGGACAGTGTCTCTAGGATTATCGAGGAGGGCGGCTGTGAATTTGTTGCGGTGGGGGCGCCATGGAGGAGGGGCTGAGGTTTCGTGGCTTGGGAGAAGGGAGCTTCCGGGGAGATGGTGATTTGGCGCCCACGAGGTATGAATGGGGAATTGGGAGTGGGAACCATGTCTTACGGGACGCATTTGTCTGAAATGTGTGTGTGTGGGGGGGGGGGGGTTACAGTTCTACCCCCGCCTTTAGGCTTCTCGGCTTGGATCTGTGTACTAAGGGTCGGGGATAGTAGAGTAACTTTGCTTCTCCCAAATAGTGGGCGCGAGCGATTTCGGGTGAGTGTCGGTGCCAAAACCGGCGGATCTCGGGTAGGGGGTCCCGAACTGTGCATCTAAGCTCGATGGTAACAGGAGACAGGGGACACGATGTTTACCCAAGTTCGGGCCCTCTTGATGGAGGTAATACCCTACGTCCTACTTGATTGATATTGATGAGTATGAGGATTACAAGAGTTGATCTACCACGAGATCGTTGTGGCTAAAACCCTAGAAGTCTAGCCTGTATGATTATGATTGCCTCTACGGACTAAACCCTCTGGTTTATATAGACACCGGAGGGGACTAGGGTTGTACAAAGTCGGTTACAGAGAAAGGAATATTCATATCCGAACGCCTGGCTTGCCATCCACGCCAAGGAGAGTCCCATCCGGACACGGGAGAGAGTCTTCTGTCTTGTATCTTCACGGCCCATCAGTCCGGCCCATGTCCAACAGGTCGGACACCCGAGGACCCCTTAATCCAGGACTCCCTCAGCGAGGAGGGCGTGTTTTGAAATATATTGGGCACGAGCGATTTTGGGCGAGGAGGGCGTGTTTAGAAATATAGTGGGCACGAGCGATTTCGGGCGAGGAGGGTGTGTTTTAAAATATAGTGGGCGCGAGCGATTTCGGGCGAGCGGGGCGTGTTTTGAAATAGTGGGCGCGAGCTATTTCGGGCGAGGAGAGGGTGTTTTGCCGACCATGGTTTATGAATTATTCGGCACATGTCATTTCGGCCGAGGAGAAGCCGCGCTTGGATGAAGTTACGAACCTACCCTCGATGTACAACGGGCCAATTGATGCGTGTCCCACATAGGCCGGTAATTTCGCGTCTCCCATTTATTTGCTCGGGCGAATTCCACCGAGTAGAGGGTGTTTAACAGTTCGTTCAAATTTTGGGAGAACGAGCATCCACGTCTACCTTACCAAGTCGATTCGAATCAAATTTTGAATTATTAGCTTGCCACTTCTTTTTTAGATGGAGAGATGATGCTCGGGAGTAATGTGTTTTTACATGCTCGTTGCTAGCGGTTTACTATATGACAAATTGTTGACCCACTCAAAACGGGAATTAAACCCAAAATGAAATATCCCAATTCAATGAAATAGCTCGTTTACCAGGTCAAAATAGTGAACTAAATCCAAAATTAAACACCTCAATCGAGTAGCATGTTGTACAGTATTATAGTATTCCATGAACATGTTGAGAGTCAAATTAATGAATTTGTTTGATATACGCATATCTCCGTTCATGTGTGGATTGCAGACAACATGTTCTCCAATTTAAATATTTGAATGCAAGTTTATATCGAAACATGGTTTATATCAGTCTTTGATGCATAAAACGCGACCTCCCCCTCTCCCGGACTCATGATCTCCCTCTCTCTCTCTCTCTTGCCGACAATCTTCAATTCTGTCGCACGCGTCCAACACACAAACCTTGTTGGTCCCTCTCCCTCTCTCTCTCCGTCTCTCTCTCTTTGTGTGTGTGTGGGGGGGTCTTTCTAGTATGCATGCATATATACTCCATCTATAGGTCTCTCTCGCACACTATGTATGATTCTCTAGTCCAAGCTAAATATCTTGGGTGCACTCATCGTACGCACCCAAATTCCTTGGCTCGTTGCCCGTAACTCTCTCACGCACCACTCTGTCGTCTCGGAGCTCTTACCTCTCTCTCTCAAACTCTCCATCTACCTCGGTCACACATACACATGCATATCTCACTCGCACTCAATAGACCCGTCTAAAACTTTATCTCTCTCCCTCGTCCTCTCTCCATCTTACACGCATACACACACAATCTCATGCCTATCCAAGTATGATGGTCTCTCACTCAAATGTAGGCATAGCAGTCCCCCCTATATGTATATGACTAGCTAATGTTAGTCTCCATCACAAACATGCGCATGGTCTATCTCGATTTCTCTCGGGTCATCTTTCTATCTCGCACACACCTCCCTCGATCTCCCGCCCATATAAGTCCCCTCACGATCTCGAGGGGATCTCTCTATCACAAACATACCCTCTCTCCCTCCCCATGCGTCCATGTTCTCCATGTGTCCCTCTCAACCTTTGTCCCTTGTTGGCCAGACCTGTATTGGACATGTGCTATAGGGGTGTCTCTCTCCGTTGTAAACAATCACGCACTAGCTATCTTCATGTATCTCCTCACCTCGCTTTTCTATCTCGGAGATGCATGCGTGGTATGTTTGCCTAAGAAACGAAAGAACACACTCTCTCTCTAATTTATCATTTGTTGTCCTTTTCTCTTTCACACACATACTCTTTTTGCACACTCACTCATTCTCCTTCACACACACTTGATCTCTCTCGACTTAGGCACTCTCTTCGGTCCATAGCATATAGATTTATTGAAAAGTCAAACATCACAAAGTTTGACCATGTACGTGGAGAAAAACATTTACATCTAGAACGACAAACATATACCATTAGATTCATCATGAGATGTAGTTTGATATGATGTATCTTTGGTACTGTAGATATAAATAACATTTGTGTAAACCTGATCAATGTTTCCAAAGTTCGACTTCTAAAAAAATTACATGCACTGCATTATCGAGAGGATGGAATATCTCTTTCCCCCTCTCAGCTATCTAACGCAGCACTCAACCTTATTGGGGCTCCTCTATCTCTCTCAAACTTTATATCTCCCTGGTTCACACATACACATGTCTCGCTCGCGCTGCATATAGACCCATCCAACACTCTCCTCCCTTGTTCTCTCTCTATGTGACACGCACCCCCCTAAGTACCATAATCCCTCACTCCATCATAGGCGCACACACTCCCCCCTAAGTATGATTATCTCTCACTAGCCATCAGGAACACACGTATTGTCTCCTTCCATCCATACGTCTATCTCAATATCTCTCGGGGTATCTTCTATTATGCACACACCTTGTCACTCGATTTCCCACCCATGTAGTCCCATCACGATCTCCAGGGGATCTCTCTATCACAAACATACACTCTCTCCTGCCCCCCATGTATGCATTTTCTTCGTACGTCTCTCTCGACCTCTCTCCCTTGCTTGTCAGACCCCTGTTAGCCACGTGCTAGGGGTCTTTCTCTCTCGGTTGCAAACAACCACACACTATCTCCTCACCTTGCTTCCGTTGTCGAAGATGCATGTGTGATATGTTTGCATAAGACGCACACGCCTTTTCTCTACTTTTATCGTGTGTTGTCCATGTCTCTTTCACACACGCACACACACTTTTTTCACTCACTCTTTCTATTTCACACACACACTCTCTCTCTCTCTAGTTAGGGACTCTCTCACATCCATAAGCATATGGATGTTTTGAAAATTCAAACCTTAGAAAGTTTGATCGTATATGTGGAGAAAAACATTTACATCTGGAACGATCATTAGATTCATCACAACATGTACTTACTTCATACTATCATTTATCTTTGGTATTGTAGATATAAGTAATTTCTTTATAAACTTGGTCAAAGTTTCAAAAGTTTGAATTTTAAAAAATGTTGGCACTACATTATCGAACGGAGGGAGTAGATCTTTCTCTCTCTCTGCTATCTCTCACGGGCCTCCCCTCTCACGAACTCTCTATATCGACGGATTATACGCTCACCGTGTCAACGTATAGCTCCGTATATAGTTTAGTTGACCGGTCAACCAGGGCACATGCTGCCTTGTCAGCTCGTGTTCTCTATCTTCGTGTGTTGGCCCATGTGGCACTGGGTGGAAATAAGTAAACTAGAGGACCATCTGACACGCGGTGAAGTAAGCAAGTTGAAACCACTCGGGATAGCACCCCGCACGCTAGTAAATTGAGGCTGCATTGAGGACACAGTTCTTCCGCGTGAAGGACGCACTCGCGCACAAATCACCACTGCGCGGCGGCATGCACAGAAGGACGCACTCGCGCACACCCAGCAGGCCAGCACACAACACAGACCAGCACACGTGTACACCGGCATCGCTGCCGGTTGAGATGGACGGCGAGGCAGCCAACAAGCGGAGGCGGGTCGAGCCAAAACCGTATCCGGCGAGCCTGGACTTGATTAGCAGCCTCCTCGACGACATGCTGCTTGTCATCATCGGCCTCCTCCCCACCAAATTTGCCGTGCGGACTGCCCTGCTCTCCCGGCGGCGGCGCCCCCTCTGGCGCCGCGTCCCCCTCAACCTCACCGTTGACAGCTCCCTCTGCGACGGGGATTGCAAACGCATGGCCGCGGTCTCCAAGATCCTTTCATCGCACCTTGGGATAGCCAGATGCCTTGACATCCGCATGTTCAGTACCAACTGCAAGGTCCAAGCTAAGTTCGACGAATGGTTCTTATGACCCACCCTAGATCAGCTCGAGGAGCTCAGCTTTGAAGCTGGACGATGTTGCTCATTGTCGCCGTCCGCGCTCCGCCTCACGTCAACGCTGCGCCGCGCCAGCTTCAGCTCCTGCTATCTTCCCCAGATTAATGTCGCGCCTGCCCTTCTTCTCCCTCAACTGAAGCAGCTCGACCTCTTCGACGTTGGCATCTTGAAACAGGCTATGGAGCACCTGCTCCGCAGCTGTACTACGCTCGAGTACCTTCGTCATGAGCAGATCCACGGGTTCATTAGCCTCCACATCGCCTCGACGAATCTTCGATGGATTTTCATGTCTTGCTGGCCTTGCAACAAGACATTAATTGGTAAGTGATCACTCCAGCTGTTCCACATTATGATCATCGAGAATGCGCCTTTCCTTGAGAGATTGCTTGTATCTGATCTAGAAGGTCCAACAAAAATCAGGGTCATTGACGCACCGCAATTGACAGCGTTGGTGTACTCGTCTACCAAATTCTCTGAACTCTTTATTGGATTCGTAATCATTCAGGTACAACACTCATCTTCTTCTCCATCTTCTTGAAATTCACATTTTTAAATTTCTTCTTGATGTATTTACGTTCGTCTTCCAGAAAATGATTCCCACGAGCTTGACCCAGTCTATGCGCATAGTGAACATCTGGGCAATAAAATATGTCGACCCCAATTTGGATCAAGTTGTTGGATTCCTTACATGCTTTCTGTGCATGGAGAAGCTACTCATCGAGGTGAAAGTTCTTTCCTATTAGTAAACGGTAATCACAACGTAGCTCATTTTTTTCATAATTTTCCCAAATTACAATGACAAGTGCAGTGTTCAAAATTGCATCTACGCACTGCACCGAAAGAAATGTTTTTAGTATTTTTTCTCACGTGATCATCTGCATCATTTTGTTGTTGTACTACTATAGTAGCCTAGGCTAGTCATAGTGGAAAGTAACTTAGACTAGTAACTCTATGGTTACCCTAAGAGCAAGTACTACCTCTGTCCTGGTTTTCTCTTCCTATTTTGTAGTATCGAAATTTGACCATAGATTTAACTAAAAAAATGTTAATGCATGTCACTAAAATTATATCATTGGATTCATATTTGAACATAATTTCAAATGGTATAATTTTTGGTGACATGCATTGGCATTTTCTTAGGTAAATCTATGGTCAAAATTTTACACTAAATACGAGGTAGTACAAAAGTGGGCTATAACAGCCCTCCACTATGTAGGCCAAAACACATGCCAAATTCACTTGTGATGCATTTGGCATCGATGCCCCTCCATTGCTCACCTGGTGCCCCAATCTGGATCACCTACTTTGCTCTGGTGCCAAATTAAGTCACGCAATGAAAAAACACTTGCGTGGGAGAGAGAGAGAGGACTGAGGCAATAAAAAAACACTTGTTTGGGAGAGTGAGAGGCTGGTGTAGTTGGTTTGATTGATTTGTTTATACATGTGGGTTTGTGTGCATAGCGGTGCCAACTCTCTTACATCGCGAGTGCGGTGCCAAAATATTTTGATTTGACATCGATGCGTATTATGTGGCATACTTTTGAGAAATATGGCATCGGCCACATAGTGGAAGGCAACAAATGCCCAAGCTCTTCACGCGCTCCTAGGTAAATGAGAGGAAAGAGAAAGAGAGAGAGAGAGTGAAAAAATATCACTAGCTAGCCAACCCTATCGTATGAGCGAATGATATTGGTACCTCTTGATGACACGGCAATTTTATACAGCCAGCTGCTCTAATATGTTCTCTTCTTTTGCAGATAAAAAAGACCCGAAAGTGAAAAATGTGCTGCACTATAACAATCTCATCAAATGCCTTGATCTCCATCTTACATAAATTGATTTGATCGACTACTGAGGCAGCACATCTGAGATTAATTGGCCAGGTTCTTTGTTCTGGAGGCAAGTGTGCTCAAGGTAATGAGGTTTGGCATTCTCTGGCGCAACAATGAATGGTGTGTTGATCACCGCAAGCGTCTAAGCCTAAATGACAAAGTCTCCGCAGAAGCTGAATTTGTTTTTGAAACATCAAGTGGCCAAAGACTCGAAAATTTATTTTCCCATTAGTGACTCGTCAGGGCGGTGGATTTTAGTTTGTACGATAATGCTGCATCCCCCTAAACTAACGAAAGTTCTTACGTAAACTTCCTAGTAATTCCCTCTTCATAGGTGCAGCATTACTCCTAACATTTGTAATATCATCCTATTCCTGCGTTTTCAAAATCTGCGAATCTAAGAGGTCCTGAGTTGGTGATGATGTTTTTCCTGCCATCTTTCACCAATAGCCGTCGGATCTAGATCTGACGCATACAAACCGAACTTCTCTAGTTTTGCAAAAACATGCCCGCACTTGTTCCCTATTTACAAACAACTCCTTGTCTCTCACAATCAGCCTTATCTCCTCCCCACCACATCTAGAAGGCCATGGAAAAATCTGGCGCGATGGCCACTGCCGGCGCCGTCCACCCCCAATCTTGGTGTTCCGTGCAATGCACGAGAATCTACGCACGGGAAATTATGCCGAGCATGGCTAGTTGTAAGAAGGCTAGCTCTACAGCCATGATGATAGTGACTGCAGACGGTGAGGCTGACTATGGTATGTCGAACATGGCGCCTATACTCAGGTGTCATCTCCAGCGTAGGGTCTTGTCACTTCACTGTGAGGAGAAGCATGTAATAATTTGACCAACGGGTAGTACAGTGCTACTAGTACATTGGTAGTACTACTACTAGTACTAGCACCACCATCTGGATTTAGTAGTACTACCACGTCCATCTAGATTTAGTATTTGACTAACAATATCTAGTAATGCATGTCACAAAAAATGTACTACTCTGTAAATAAATACATCGTGTATTATTTTATTCCTATCGGTGAGAGAACTTAATGTCTTTTGCTAATTAATAGGATTACATGCAATGAACTAACCACTGCATGTCATGTTTGGTAGTCTCAAGTCATTGAAAGCATGCACGGCCCACATCTCTCATTGGTTGATATGTCACGAAATATGAAATGAGGAGGGAGTTAATGTACCGTGCCTAAGTGTTTTGGGATTACACAACATTTTTGGTTACATGCATTAACATTTTATTAGTTAAATCAAAGGTCAAAACTTGGTGCAAAATGCAAAGGGGGCCAATAAACCAGTAAACATCAAAGTTCTCTCGTTTGGCCCCAACTAGAGGTCCGGTGAGATGACTATACTGCACCGGCATGGAGGGTGACGCAGCTTCATTGACTTACTACACCTGCCTTTGGTTGTATGACACGTGGGCCCAACAGGTGGCTGGCCTCCCTGTCATATAGCCAAAGGCAGGTGCAGTAGAGGGCCGAGGAGTAGATGGCCAACGCGCACGTGAATTCAACGTGGTCTGCACTTCTCACATAAAGGCTCCCGACAAGTCCAATCTACGAAATCCTACGCACCTATGCACGCTAACCAAGGGCAAGAGTGATCACTCCAACCGCAAGAGGAGTTGACTAGAAGCTAGACCCATGGAGGCGATGAGCGCGAGCATTAGCCGGCTGTGCCAGATGGTCCACGACGCCTGCCTGCGGCCCGGCACCTTGGAATGTCTCCGGGTCATACTTGAGGCCGCCATGGTGAGAGGCCACTTGGAGGACAGCATCGTCTCCTTGTTCGACAAGGTCCTCGTCGACTTCCTCGAAAAGTTCACGTACGACCTTGACATACGCCTCCAGCCCACGCACCCAGGCTCTGCGATGCCCGCCACCCTCAACAGCCTCTATGGTGACAACCTCTTCGACTCACTGGTGGCCCTGCGACTGCCCACCGTCGCGCCGGAGAATGTCCACCTCGAGGACGCGCTCGCCGCGTAGCGCCCGGCGCAGCAAGACACCGTCGACATAATCACCCACGTCTGCGTGAAAATCGTCCACAAGGACTACTATGTGCCAGAGGAGGACGATAGGTCACTGGCCTTCTTGACCCGCAGGGCAACCTTGGACGGCACTGTTCAGAAGCATGTTGAGCTCGCCCCCAACGCCGCTGCTCCTCACACGTTAGTTGGTGACCCAGCGCACTAGGGCGTGATGATGTTGTTGATGGATTCGTATGTATCTTTATCTTTCCGTCAAATCCATGTAATAGTATATGGTACAACTAGTAATTATCTTACCTTTCGCATCAACTTCATAATTTTTTTACGTACTCCATGCATGAACCGTGCCAGAACCTAACTTCTCATTACTCCAGGGAAAATCGTTATTTCTATCTATCGGTCGCGCCATGGAGCAGAACCAAATTTTACAAGTTACAAGTTCAAAAGGAAAAGCTTGCCATTTTCGCATCACACCCCGCTGCCCAGACGGTTGGTCCGGCACGCCGCTCAAGGGGGAATGTGTGCTGTGTTGCATTTTCACTTACAAGTGGGACCGCAGTTGAGGAAACCGACTATCGGCAAACCCCCACTCTTCCCAGGGCGCGATGGCTGAGAAAACAGGAGGGAGAAGAGATGGTTGTAGCATGGACTCCAAGAAAATTGGTATCGGATGGGACTCGTGTTGGTGGCGTGTGCCGTATTGCTAGACGTGAATGCTAGTTATGGCCCGTGCCACCCCACAATATTGAGCCTATATCGAGGTGCTGGTTACGTACAACAAATTTCCTGGAGTCCATGCTCAGCCCTCATCTATCTCTCTTCTCAGCCAGCCAGCAGACGCATGGAGCTCATCGTCTGTTTGCTCACATGTGGTTCCACATGTCAGTGAAAACGCAAGAGGACCCACTGAACCTGCACATCTTTCACCTCGATGTGCTGGTGATGAAAAACAAATCCAATAAAGATCTTCGGTGGCCACTTTTGGAGTTACTCAAGAGTAGTAAGATTCTATTTATAGTTTAACCCAAGATGCACATCATGTGGCTTCAACTAGCACTCCATTTTCTTGCATGACACGACCTGGATGCTGGATGTCCCATGCGTCGGCAAAAGGAGGCAGACCAGAGGAGTAGGAAACACGGCAAGCCCTGTGCGTACATCATACTACATACAAGCCCACCTCATGCAGTAATGCTATCACCATATTTCTCGGCCTCCGTGCGACACCTAACTATTGGTTGGCTCTATGTGATGTGGCAACTTCATACTACTACGGATGCTGGCTATACTACTACGGCACTAACACTCCAAGAAGTGAGTCGAAAACCATTTATAAATTGAGTTTATGACATGCATATGCAAATGTACCATTCATTACATACAACAAGTCATCAACACACAACGACAACGAAGATACATGTTGGAGTATAGATTAGTTCCAACAGAACATTTTAGTAAATACTAAAGTTTTCATCACACAAAAAATAACAAGCAATGAAATGAACTTCAGCTCAACCACTCGTCGGCGTTGGAAACACTTGCTTTGAACCAGAAGAGTTTGTCTCGGTAGGGCCAGCTACTCTCAATCTCGAGACCAACCCAGGACTGATCATCCAGGCTGAAGCGGCCTATTTCATGACCCATATTGTGATAGCCATGGTAGGGAAGCATAGCAATGTCCGAGGTATAGATACAATTGCTTCTCATAAATGGTAGTATTGTTGTGTCAACAGCACCTGGATCGCCTTTCACCATGATTGGATAGTTTTTTCCAAGGAAGAGCGAGTTTCCTCCAAGAGTATCAATACTAAACCAGGGAGAAGGTGTTGGCGCTAGCACAGTAGTATCCATCCCGAATACCCTGCAACGGATGTTGGACTAGGTTCGGAGAGTGCAACCATGGGAGACAACACCTGCTTCCTTAGTCACATCAGCGGTGCCCTGTATACAGACAAGAAGAGGTGATCCATCGGAATAACTTGCCAGCTGCCACTGAGTATATGGGTCCTCATGCTTGTGATCATCATCATCGTCATCTCCCCCTTGGTTATAAAATTTTTCAAGTATTGGTGGTGGAATGTTCACAGGACCTTGGAAACACAAGAAGGTTAATTAGTAAAGGGAAACTAGCTAACCCACATGCATGCGGATGAAACAATTATAATTACGATGGAAGACAAACGTACCGAAAGCATAAGGATTCCATGCAAAAACAGTGCCACGAGTGGTGGCAGCAAACAGAAGACCCTCATATTGAATTGCATCATAGTACTCATCCTTGTATAGAAACTGATTTTTGAGCAATATCCATCCAGTCGAACTATGAAGGAAGGAAACAAGCTTGTCAAAGATAGCAACAACTACATATTCCATTAAATCCCAAGAGCTATCGGGAACTTGAAAATTGCTATCTTCTATAGACGACAGTCACCATGACCGTAGTTGAAAGTATGGTCATAACCGGTGTGCTCAACCTCTGGGCAGTCTGAGATTTTTGGAAGTGGAACCTGGTGACGAGTGTACACATTCACAAGTTCCCACTCGCAGTTTGACCCAATATAAACAACCCAATCTCCATTTGTGCTTGCCCAAGCCTTACCCTCAAGCGATGGCATCTTAACATCACACATATCATTATCAAGCGGCACCATGTTGCACAAGGCGAGGCCTCCGTCGTCCGCACACTAGTGAGCAAGGTCACGGTGAAGAAGATAGGGGAGATCAAACCGCTCCTGGATCCTTGGGTTCGTTGTAATGTTGTTATTACTTGAGTCGAGAATGGTCTTGAACAAACCTGCCATGCTAGACGAGGTGGTGACGTCGCACCGATCAATGAGTTCCTCCACCACGTCATCATTCAGATCGGGGTAAGAATAACGGGGTCCTTTCCGGTCTGTTCCCTCCATGGAGAAGACGATCGAACAATGGCAGAAGGAAGGGTGAAGGCAAATGGAGGAGGGAGGAAGAGCGTGCGACAGCAGTTCCAAATCGAGAGGGAAAGGCGAAGAGTCGGTGGACGGTTACCAAGGTACACGAAGAGGCGCCCCGGCCTACATAGACATCCATTCAGAAATTGTACAAAAGGACTAGCTGTCGTCTCACTAACATGTGGGAACTGGACCACATGTCAATGAAGAGGCTAGTGGGGAGCGGACGGTTGCCACAGAGGTCACACACTGACGACAAGGCCGTCATGTCAAACCTAGCGCCCACGCGGGATGGCTTCTGTCCCCCACACGAGTGAAGCCACTTGGCACCCCCACACGGTTGGTCCGCCACGGCGCTAGGCCAACTCCAGCGTGTGCGGCTCGGACGCGCGCTCGCTCAGCCCCCTTTCCCTCGACGCCCTGGAGCTACCCAACCACGGCTACATGTTAAGCGCACCCGGCGGTCGGATTTGGAGCGGATCCGGTCCGGCTTGAGCTCGCCCGATTGTGGGAGGCCGCGCTGCACAATGGAATGGCCGGGCACCAGGCCGGAAGGCCCCGGCAAGGCCGCATGTAGGTACTAACTCCTCTTCTAGCTGCTCGGATCTACACCGTTGGCGGTCCGCTGATAGATACATGAATGGGGGTCGGCCGGGCTCGATGCTGGCCCAAAAGCTAGTCGGCGAATCATTGCCACTCATTATGTGCGACGACTGCCCAAAGAAGGTCTTGCGCCGCGTGTCTACAATGCCGGAATATCCCGGAAGGGTGTTCATCAAGTGCTCAACCGATGGGGTATGTGCTACTTTAGCTTCGGTTGTGCTCTCGGATTAGACTTGTTGTGCTAACTTAAAATTTTATTGTGCAGAATGGATGCAAGTTTTGGTATTGGGAAGAAGAGTACATCGATATATTGATAGAGCGAAATTTAGTAGATGTTGTAGCACTTTTAGCTAGCATAGAGGCTAGAGATGAGACTAGTGCACTTGTTGATAGAATAGAGGCTAGACATGAGACTAGATGCGAGGAAGCAACGTCTACTTCTTTACACTCGAAGAAGAAAGAAGCACGCAAGATCGAGTCTCCGCAGATCAACAATGAATGCATCTAGAAGGCACTAATCCAACTCAGTTATGGAAGTTGGATATCTTCTAAAATGTATTCTTGTCGTTCTTGTTTTCTTTGGTCTTGATTTTCTAGTCAAATTTTGGTGATGTATTTCCATGTACCAAAAATCAATGATGAATAAAAGATATGTGTTTGCAAAGAAAAATGTACGCGGCCGGGATGCTTCCGCGCATTGTGCGCACGGCCATCGCATCCGAGAAATGGCCCGGACACGACCCCATTGCCTACCCAAACGGACAGAATCCAGGAAAAACGGAGGTCCATTTGGGGTCGTGCGTTGGAGTTAGCCTTACAAGTGGGACCGCAGTTGAGGAAACCGACTATCGGCAAACACCCACCTCGCCCACCGCGTGATGGCTGAGTTAGAGAAACGACGAGGTTGAAGAGATAGCTGTAGCATGGACTCCAAGAAATATGGTGTCAGATGGAAGTCGTGCTGGTGGCGTGTGCCGTACTCCTGGACATGAATGCTTGTTCTGGCCCATGCCACCCTACTATATAGTACTAGTAGTATCGAGGATTCGAGGTGCTAGTTACGTACAGTGAACACATTAACATATGGCCCACCTCACACAGTGGCCAAATTTCCTGGAGTCTGTGCTATGTTAAAAATTGTTCTTTGTGAGGGTGGGTGGCTGGTCTAAAGTTTAAAACTTGTTGTATTACGTACGAAGACGTAGAGATAGTGCAGCGTGTGAAGCTAGTACAAATAGTGTTGCAATGCACGTACAATTATGTATTCGGAAAATATTTTTTTGCCTCGTCGCAGCACCCACTCAGAGAAGCGACTCAAAAGCCATTCATAAATTTAGTTAGTTTATGTAACGCCCTCGATGCGGCTATATCTCCCACGTGTCGAAGCACGTCTTAGAGGCATGACCGCATTGAAAGCAATGTCGCAAGTGAGGTAATCTTCACACAACCCATGTAATACATAAGGGAAAGAGATACATAGTTGGCTTACAATCACCACTTCACACAATTACATGAATAAAGCAATACATCATCCAGATACACTCAAGGTCCGACTACGGAACCAAAATAAAAGAAGACTACCCCAAATGCTACACAGATCCCCGATCGTCCCGACTGGGCTCCACTACTGATCAACTGGAAACGGAACAACATAATGAACACGATCTTCAATGAGCTCCTCCTTGAGCTTGGTTGCGCCACCTGCACGGTTTCATCGGCACTTGCAAACTGGTTTTGGAAGTATCTGTGAGTCACGGGGACTCAGCAATCTCACACCCTCGCGATCAAGACTATTTAAGCTTATAGGAAGGGTAAAAGGTATGAGGTGGAGCTGCAGCAAGCGACTAGCATATATGGTGGCTAAACATACACAAATGAGAGCGAGAAGAGAAGGAAAAGCACGTTCGAGAAATATATGATCAAGAAGTGATCCTAGAACAACCTACGTCAAGCATAACTCCAACACCGTGTTCACTTCCCGGACTTCGCCGAGAAGAGACCATCATGGTTACACACGCGATTGATGTATTTTAATTAAAATCAACTTCATGTTTTCTACAACCGGACATTAAGAAATTCCCATTTGCCCATAACCGCGGGCACGACTTTCGAAAGTTCAAATCCCTACAGGGGTGTCCCAACTTAGCCCATCACAAGCTCTCACGGTCAACGAAGGATATTCCTTCTCCCAAGACAATCCGATCAGGCTCGGCATCCCGGTTACAAGACATCCTCGACAATGGTAAAACAAGCCCAGCAAGACCACCCGATGCGCCGACATCCCGATAGGAGCTGCACATATCTCGTTCTCAGGGCAACACCGGATAATCAATCCATACAACTAAAACCAGCCCTCGAGTTTCCCCGAGGTGGCGCTGCAAGGGGCTCTAGTTTGGCCCAACACTTAGAAAAGCACTGGCCCGGGGGGGTTAAAATAAAGATGACCCTTGGGCTCGCCTAACCCAAGGGAAAAAGAGGCTAGGTCGCGAATGCTAAAACCAAGGTTGGGCCTTGCTAGAGGAGTTTTATTCAAAGCAAATTGTCAAGGGGTTCCCATTATAACCCAACCGTGTAAGGAACACAAAATCCAGGAACATAACACCGATATGTCGGAAACTAGGGCGGCAAGAGTGGAACAAAACACCAGGCATAAGGCCGAGCCTTCCACACTTTACCAAGTATATAGATGCATTAATTAAATAAGAGATATTGTGATATCCCAACAAAATATCCATGTTCCAACAAGGAACAACTCCAAACTTCACCTGCAACTAACAACGCTATAAGAGGGGCTGAGCAAAGCGGTAACATAGCCAAACAACGGTTTGCTAGGACAAGGCGGGTTAGAGGCTTGGCTTAACAATATGGGAGGCATGATAAGCAAGTGGTAGGTATCGTAGCATAGGCATAGCAAAAGAGCGAGCAACTAGCAAGCAAAGATAGAAGTGATTTCGAGGGTATGGTCATCTTGCCTGAAATCCCGCAAGGAAGAAGAACGAGTCCATGAAGAAGACAAACGGACGTAGTCGAACGGGTCCTCACAAACGCAACGTAATCGGAACCAACCCGAAGAAGAAACACCGGAAAGAAGCACACACCATAGTAAACAACCAACACATGAACATGGGATGATATGCGGGATGCAGGATGCGGTGCATATGCATGATTTGGAAAGGAATGATTTAACCTGGCCTCAACTTGGAAAACCAAGAGTGCCACCAGAAAGAGGAGTTGATTTCGGTTGAAATCGATATAAAGATCACTGGAATCGGATGCACGGTTTGGAAATGACAAGCAAAACAAATATGGCACCGGTCTGCGATTAACAGCAAGTAGCCATCTAAATGCATCAAGATAAATATGCTACGGCACTCAAACATAGCAACAAAATACATGGCAGGGATCCACTCATGATGCTTGACAAAAGATGAACACTGAGCTACGGCTAATTCACTCAATAGCAAGTTCAAACAAGCATGGCAAAATGGAAATGATAACAGGTTTCAGACTTAGTGAAATAACAACAAATCAGGAATTTATCATCAGGAAGCAATCTTACGAGCGTGATAACTACATGCTACAGGAACATATCATGGCAAATCAAGGCATGGTATGAAGCTACTCTAAGCATATAACAAAAGTCCCTTAGTGACAATAAGCCAAAAGGGATCAGAAAATACAATTGCAAGCATGTGAACATAGCAAAAACATAAACAGATTCAGACTTTGTGAAAAACTGGAGCATGCAAAACAGATTAACAAGTAGGCATGTTTGCGAGCTCGATGCACTCACTACAAAGCATGGCATGATAATCTAAGCATACACCCAGCAAGTAGACATGGTATAGAAGCTGGACATGGCGAGAACAACAACATAGCATGCACGGATCAACAACAATAAGCTCGGCAAATAGCTAAACATGTTAACAATCTGCCAGGAACATTTTATAGCAAAAGTAGAGCTTGATTGACTCAAGCTAGGGTGCTACATAATTGCAAACAAAGACATGGATGGATAGAGCACCACAATATTAACAAAACATCCTTACTGATCATCCTCAAAAGAGGCACGGATCACTAGGAAACAACATGAACATATGGCAGAAAAATAATGACAGGGCAAGGACTTGGTGAAATTCTAAGTCGCTGAAATCAGCATCATTGAGTAAGCTACTTTGCATGCTTGTGCTAGTCACCACAAAGATCACAAAAATACATGGCATACACCCCTGTAAAGATGGCATGGCATTCTACAAAACACATGTAGAGCTCAGGATCATATCATGCACACATTAATCATGGCAAAAATGACAAAAGTGCATTTGCTGAAACAGATCTGAAATATTCCTCACATAGCACTCTTCCAACAGCATTTCGGGCATCACGATGAGCTCAAATGGAAATGATGCATTGAGATAAAATGATGTACTCGTCGAGACGAACATTTTGATATGCTACACGCACGAAACAGAGCTACGGATGCAGAGTTATGATGCGATGAACATGGGCACATGAATCTGGAAACTTCGGGGACTATGAAAGTCTCACCCCGGGAAAAGTCAACGGGCGGAGCGGATCGGGTCGGACGAGGCGGAGCGGATCGGGTCGGGTGAGGCTGGGCGGATCGGGACGGGCCGAGGCAGAGGAGGACCCGAGCTATGGAGACGGCGGCTCCGGCGAGGTCGTCGCCGGTGGGGCGGCGGATCCGGCCGGGCTCGGGCTCCCGTGGCCGGATCTAGCGGCGGGCGGCGGCGGAGCTCCTCCGGGGGCGGGGCGAAGGCGGAGCGCGGGCAGCGCGGCAGGGAAGGCAGCCGGCGGGTGGCGCGCGCGGCGAGCTCGCCGGCGGGAGGCGGCGCAACGAGGCGCTCGGGGAAGGCGGCGCAAGGGCGACTCGGGCGCGCGGCAGCGGGGAACGGGCTCCGTGGGCCCCATGGGCCGGCGGCGGCGGGAGGCGGCGAACGCCACGTGGAGGCTCCGGATTGGCGCGGGGGAGGCCGGACATGTCCGTCGGCAGGGGAAGAAATGTCTGGTGCGCGCGGAGGAGGAGGGGTTAGGGTTCATCCGCGAAAAATTCGGGGAGGCACACATATATATAGGTAGAGGGAGCTAGGAGAGTCCAAATGAGGTGCGGTTTGCGGCCACGCGATCGTGATCGAACGCTCTAGATGATGGAGGAGGTTTAGGTGGGTTTTGGGCCACTTTGGAGGGGTGTTGGGCTGCAACACATACGAGGCCTTTTCGGTCCCTCAGTTAACCGTTGGAGTATCAAACGAAGTCCAAATGGCACGAAACTTGACAGGCGGTCTACCGGTAGTAAACCAAGGCCGCATGACAAGTCTCGGTCCAATCCGAAAACGTTTAACACCCGCACACGAAAAGAGGTAGAAAGGGACACCGGATGACATAGGAGCGCCGGATTGCAAAACGGACAACGGGGAAAATGCTCGGATGCATGAGACGAAAATGTATGCAAATGAAATGCACATGATGACAAGATATGCAATGCATGACACGCAAGCAATGACAAGGCAACAACAGCGAATAACTGGAGGACACCTGGCACATCGGTCTTGGGGCGTTACAACACTCCACCACCACGAGAGGATCTCGTCCCGAGATCTAGAATGGCACCGGAGGGAAAACGGAAGATAAAGAGAAGAGGTACAACTAAGTTGCTTCTTTGACAAACGAGTGAGACCAAGGAACCTTGAAAAGGTTAAGCCATGTCGAGAAAAGAATTCCACAGAGATGAACGAAGTTGAAAACACCCTGTTAGAAAAAAGGAACAAGGAAGAACAACTTCGGGAAGCACTCCGATTGAAAAGAAAAGGAATTGAATAAGAACTTGATAAGATGAGAAGATACATGATGGAATCACAACATACAGCCTCTGGAACTATTGAATGCATGGAACAAGGGGTAAGAAAGATCTCAGACAGCACTCCGGTTGAGAAGAGATGCAAGGTTTGATAAGGCGAAAAAAACATGAGCAAAAGGGCACAACACTCCGGTTAAATGGATAAGCATGAAAAGAACAAGGTCCTGACAAGAACAAGAAGGAGGGTTGACGAGACCAACATCATAATGCCTCCGGAAGAAAAGAGAGAATGGAATGGAAAGAACGGAGGAGAGAACAATATCATCTATCTCGAATGAGCTTGAAAAGGCGTCCTTAGGAGAAGGGTCGGACGGAGTTGTTGGAAAACCAACAACGAAAAGAGTAAGCTTGATATGGTCTTATGGAATACATCTCAAATTATGAGGTGACAACCTGCCACTCACGGGAAAAAGAATTGGATTGGTATGACCAAGGAGACGAGAAACTATTTCACCGGTAGGATAAAAGAAGAACTTGGTCCTTTATAAGCACCATAGATAGCAACAATTCTTAGGGAAGTCTTTAGGTGAAATATAACCCAAGATAACTCCAACGAAGAGGTTGATGGATTTAAAATACCCCATTCTTAACAACCTGTGAATCATGAAACATGAACTCAAATTATCAAGAATGACATAGTACCACCTCCAATGATATGGAAGAAAGGAATTGCACTCCGGATTGCAAGAAGAAGAATGCTTGAGCTCCTCTGAAAAGAATCTTGATGAACACTTCGAGAAGGAATTAAATCCTTGATGAACTATCATGTAGAACCTCCATGAAGAACTCCGTTAAACAAAAGAATGATCAAACGAAAGGAAAGAGAAGTTGAAAACATAAAGTGAAACCTTGTAATGATTTAAATGGATCTCTGTGATGATGAGAGCTTGGAACTTCGGGAAAAGAAAAGATAAAGAATCTCGAACTGAGAATGTGATATGATGAACCACTCCGGAGAAAGAAATTGAATAAACTCGTTGAAACAAGAATAAGAATTACATTATGCTTATCCTTCACCAATTCAAATTGATGGCAAGCAAGAGATTTAACATATTACTTATTCTCAAAAAAAGGATTTAGATAGATATAGCGCAAACTTAATGGACCACCGGTAGGATTGAAACAATGAATGAATTAAAAGGATGAATCACCGATAAGGATTAGCAAATGAACGAACATACATGAGAGAGTTAAGATATATTAGAACGAAGAGATCACAAACTGATAAGAGGATATTTAATCGTCGCACCGGTAAGATTTTGAGAAAGCGAGCTGAAAGCTAGAATGAATAATTCTGAGAAGATGGGCTCCAGGGAATCAAACTAAAAAAACTTGTGAATTACTCTGGATGGCCTCAAACTAGAATCATGAATCTTTGAGAGAATGGATAAGATATGGAGGAAAAAATTCTTCTTCGGTCTTCAAAATCTGAGAATGACGACGAGAAACACCACCAAGAATTGTTGAGACACTCCGGAATGATTAAAACAGGAGAGGTTGAGCCAGCGATGAAAAGATTTTGGCAGATCTTGGAGAAGACATTTGACTGATGATAAATCATTCTTACGTCAAACTTCGAAAAGAATTTGAGAATACCTCCGGGAAAATAAGAAGAGTCAGGTAAGATCCTAGGAAAAGACCTGTGGGTTAGGGCCCACTCAAAAGAAACACCATTGAAATGATTTAAAAGAGAGGTTGCACCGGTTAAATTAAATGGCTTGAATGAGATAACAACCTCGAAATAGGTTGAACCGATCTTGAATGACAAGACGAGCCTTTTGAGATAGCTTGAGCACGCGGAACAAATGAATAGCGAGAAGTGAATTATTATGAGGTGCACCGGTATGAGAAAGCATTTGAAACGAGGAAAGGATATGATCAACCTAGCTTGAATTGGTTCCACTGGAGAAGAAAAAGAATGAGGAATGATGAACTTGAGGTTCCGTTAGGATCTTCATGAGAATCACCGGATAAGAATATTGACGGAAAAGGATGGAGAGACTTCACAAGAATAAAAGGATACATGATTAAGAAATCTGGGTCCTTGAAGAGAAAGGGAGGGTGGGCAGGAAAACAAAGGCAGCTTGGAGACGAATGAAACAAACACCGTTGAGAAGACTTTAGTTGATCTTGCGGATGTTGAAATGATCGGATCCACTTGAAGAGAAACACGCCGGTTGAAAAGGATTGACATGACAATCTCGATTATCATGAAGGATTTGTATTCACATCGGAGTATGAGAACGCCGTTTAGGAAAGGTATGGAATCAACACTTGACATTGAAGCAACTCGAATACCACAACTCAAAACAAAACAAAGGATTGGCTTGCAGAATAAGCCGGAACAAACATATGATAGAGATTTCGTCCGAAGTTTTCGTGGTGGGGCCTACACGGGCTCGATCATACAACACCATCATGTACAAGGCAGTGCACATGACATACGAAGCGTCCCCGAGTCGGCATAGCCAAGGACTCTTTAAGATGCAACGAGACCACTGTAAAACCAACCGTGGATAGGCGGACCACTACACGTTGAACCCCAATTTCATATCATACATCTATCGAAAAGATATCCTAAGAGCTACTTGAATTCCCACTTATAAACTCCCGAAATTTTCCGGTTATGCAATCAGGTGTTGGGGATACAGGGGAAGCATAATATCTCACCCAAAACTATCAAATCCTACATCCAGCTGTATCCATCCTTCAACACATAACCAAGAAACCTTTGGAAATCGTGTACCTCAACCTTCGAAAAGCATCCGTTATATGAGTTATGGCAATACTCCCGAACTCCCGCCCCAGTACTGGGTGGCGTTGAGGTTATCTCACCAACAATTGCATAAAAGAGATTTTCGATGTCGGCGAACTCAGGTATTCCAGAACTGCAATGATATAATTGTGAAGACAACACCTCGGAGCTCAACTCCCCGGGACACTGCCACAACCCCTAAATGTCAGGAGGCACCAAGAACAATGTTCTCGTCACAAAACCATCGGAACGATTCCAAGATACCCGCGTGATCCTAAATTTTTTTAGTGAAATTTGAGAAGAGAAGAGACAAAACTCAACGTCAGGAGGCCTCACTAGGCCTCCGATATATATAATCCTAAATGACTCAAAACATTTTTTCTAGACTCAACAACACCAACGATTCGATCAAGCAGGAGGCTCCTAAAGTCGGGGAAGGCTCTGATTACCAACCAGTAATGCCCTCGATGCGGCTAAATCTCCCACGTGTCGAAGCACGACTTAGAGGCATAACCGCATTGAAAGCAATGTCGCAAGTGAGGTAATCTTCACACAACCCATGTAATACATAAGGGAAAGAGATACATAGTTGGCTTACAATCACCACTTCACACAATTACATGAATAAAGCAATACATCATCCAGATACACTCAAGGTCCGACTACGGAACCAAAATAAAAGAAGACTACCCCAAATGCTACACAGATCCCCGATCGTCCCGACTGGGCTCCACTACTGATCAACTGGAAACGGAACAACATAATGAACACGATCTTCAATGAGCTCCTCCTTGAGCTTGGTTGCGCCACCTGCACGGTTTCATCGGCACTTGCAAACTGGTTTTGGAAGTATCTGTGAGTCACGGGGACTCAGCAATCTCACACCCTCGCGATCAAGACTATTTAAGCTTATAGGAAGGGTAAAAGGTATGAGGTGGAGCTGCAGCAAGCGACTAGCATATATGGTGGCTAAACATACACAAATGAGAGCGAGAAGAGAAGGAAAAGCACGTTCGAGAAATATATGATCAAGAAGTGATCCTAGAACAACCTACGTCAAGCATAACTCCAACACCGTGTTCACTTCCCGGACTTCGCCGAGAAGAGACCATCATGGTTACACACGCGATTGATGTATTTTAATTAAAATCAACTTCATGTTTTCTACAACCGGACATTAAGAAATTCCCATTTGCCCATAACCGCGGGCACGACTTTCGAAAGTTCAAATCCCTACAGGGGTGTCCCAACTTAGCCCATCACAAGCTCTCACGGTCAACGAAGGATATTCCTTCTCCCAAGACAATCCGATCAGGCTCGGCATCCCGGTTACAAGACATCCTCGACAATGGTAAAACAAGCCCAGCAAGACCACCCGATGCGCCGACATCCCGATAGGAGCTGCACATATCTCGTTCTCAGGGCAACACCGGATAATCAATCCATACAACTAAAACCAGCCCTCGAGTTTCCCCGAGGTGGCGCTGCAAGGGGCTCTAGTTTGGCCCAACACTTAGAAAAGCACTGGCCCGGGGGGGTTAAAATAAAGATGACCCTTGGGCTCGCCTAACCCAAGGGAAAAAGAGGCTAGGTCGCGAATGCTAAAACCAAGGTTGGGCCTTGCTAGAGGAGTTTTATTCAAAGCAAATTGTCAAGGGGTTCCCATTATAACCCAACCGTGTAAGGAACACAAAATCCAGGAACATAACACCGATATGTCGGAAACTAGGGCGGCAAGAGTGGAACAAAACACCAGGCATAAGGCCGAGCCTTCCACACTTTACCAAGTATATAGATGCATTAATTAAATAAGAGATATTGTGATATCCCAACAAAATATCCATGTTCCAACAAGGAACAACTCCAAACTTCACCTGCAACTAACAACGCTATAAGAGGGGCTGAGCAAAGCGGTAACATAGCCAAACAACGGTTTGCTAGGACAAGGCGGGTTAGAGGCTTGGCTTAACAATATGGGAGGCATGATAAGCAAGTGGTAGGTATCGTAGCATAGGCATAGCAAAAGAGCGAGCAACTAGCAAGCAAAGATAGAAGTGATTTCGAGGGTATGGTCATCTTGCCTGAAATCCCGCAAGGAAGAAGAACGAGTCCATGAAGAAGACAAACGGACGTAGTCGAACGGGTCCTCACAAACGCAACGTAATCGGAACCAACCCGAAGAAGAAACACCGGAAAGAAGCACACACCATAGTAAACAACCAACACATGAACATGGGATGATATGCGGGATGCAGGATGCGGTGCATATGCATGATTTGGAAAGGAATGATTTAACCTGGCCTCAACTTGGAAAACCAAGAGTGCCACCAGAAAGAGGAGTTGATTTCGGTTGAAATCGATATAAAGATCACTGGAATCGGATGCACGGTTTGGAAATGACAAGCAAAACAAATATGGCACCGGTCTGCGATTAACAGCAAGTAGCCATCTAAATGCATCAAGATAAATATGCTACGGCACTCAAACATAGCAACAAAATACATGGCAGGGATCCACTCATGATGCTTGACAAAAGATGAACACTGAGCTACGGCTAATTCACTCAATAGCAAGTTCAAACAAGCATGGCAAAATGGAAATGATAACAGGTTTCAGACTTAGTGAAATAACAACAAATCAGGAATTTATCATCAGGAAGCAATCTTACGAGCGTGATAACTACATGCTACAGGAACATATCATGGCAAATCAAGGCATGGTATGAAGCTACTCTAAGCATATAACAAAAGTCCCTTAGTGACAATAAGCCAAAAGGGATCAGAAAATACAATTGCAAGCATGTGAACATAGCAAAAACATAAACAGATTCAGACTTTGTGAAAAACTGGAGCATGCAAAACAGATTAACAAGTAGGCATGTTTGCGAGCTCGATGCACTCACTACAAAGCATGGCATGATAATCTAAGCATACACCCAGCAAGTAGACATGGTATAGAAGCTGGACATGGCGAGAACAACAACATAGCATGCACGGATCAACAACAATAAGCTCGGCAAATAGCTAAACATGTTAACAATCTGCCAGGAACATTTTATAGCAAAAGTAGAGCTTGATTGACTCAAGCTAGGGTGCTACATAATTGCAAACAAAGACATGGATGGATAGAGCACCACAATATTAACAAAACATCCTTACTGATCATCCTCAAAAGAGGCACGGATCACTAGGAAACAACATGAACATATGGCAGAAAAATAATGACAGGGCAAGGACTTGGTGAAATTCTAAGTCGCTGAAATCAGCATCATTGAGTAAGCTACTTTGCATGCTTGTGCTAGTCACCATAAAGATCACAAAAATACATGGCATCCACCCCTGTAAAGATGGCGTGGCATTCTACAAAACACATGTAGAGCTCAGGATCATATCATGTACACATTAATCATGGAAAAAATGACAAAAGTGCATTTGCTGAAACAGATCTAAAATATTACTCACATAGCACTCTTCCAACAGCATTTCGGGCATCAAGATGAGCTCAAATGGAAATGATGCAATGAGATGAAATGATGTACTCGTCGAGGCGAACATTTTGATATGCTACACGCACGAAACGGAGCTACGGATGCAGAGTTATGATGCGATGAACATGGGCACATGAATCTGGAAACTTCGGGGACTTTGTGAAAATCTCACCCCGGGAAAATTCAACGGGCGGAGCGGATCGGTTCGGACGAGGCGAAGCGGATCAGGTCGGGCGAGGCGGAGCGGATCGGGCCGGGCCGAGGCAGAGGAGGACTCGAGCGACGGATACGGCGGCTCCGGCGAGGTCGTCGCCAGCGGGGCGGCGGATCCGGCCGGGCTCGGGCTCCCGTGGCTGGATCTGGCGGCGGGCGGCAGTGGAGCTCCTCCGGGGGCGGGGCGCAGGGCGAAGGAGGAGAGCGGGTGGCGCGGCAGGGAAGGCGGCCGGCGGGCGGCGCGCGTGGCGAGGCGCTCGGGGAAGGCGGCCCAAGGGCGACTCGGGCGCGCGGCGGCGGGGAACGGGCTCCACGGGCCTGACGCGGGCCCCGCGGGCCGGCGGCGGGAGGCGGCGAACGCCACGTGGAGCCTCCTGATTGGCGCGGGGGAGGCCGGACATGTCCGTCGGCAGGGGAAGAAATGTCCGGTGCGTGCGGAGGAGGACGGGTAAGGGTTCATCCGCGAAAGATACGGGGAGGCACACATATATATAGGTAGAGGGAGCTAGGAGAGTCCAAATGAGGTGCGGTTTGCGGCCATGCGATCGTGATCAAACACTCTAGATGATGGAGGAGGTTTAGGTGGGTTTTGGGCCACTTTGGAGGGGGGTTGGGCTGCAACCCACACGAGTCCTTTTCGGTCCCTCGGTTAACCGTTGGAGTATCAAACGAAGTCCAAATGGCACGAAACTTGACAGGCGGTCTACCGGTAGTAAACCAAGGCCACATGACAAGTCTCGGTCCAATCCGAAAACGTTTAACACCCGCACATGAAAAGAGGTAGAAAGGGACACCGGAAGACATAGGAGCGCCGGATTGCAAAACGGACAACGGGGAAAATGCTCGGATGCATGAGACGAACATGTATGCAAATGAAATGCACATGATGACATGATATGCAATGCATGACACGCAAGAAATGACAAGGCAACAACAGCGAATAACTGGAGGACACCTAGCACATCGGTCTCGGGGCGTTACAACACTCCACCACTACGAGAGGATCTCGTCCCGAGATCTAGAATGGCACCGGAGGGAAAATGGAAGAGAAAGAGAAGAGGTACAACTAAGTTGCTTCTTTGACAAACGAGTGAGACCAAGGAACCTTGAAAAGGTTAAGACATTTCGAGAAAAGAATTCCATAGAGATGAACGAAGTTGAAAACACCCTGTTAGAAAAAAGGAACAAGGAAGAACAACTTCGGGCAGCACTCCGATTGAAAAGAAAAGGAATTGAATAAGAACTTGATAAGATGAGAAGATACATGATGGAATCACAACATACAGCCTCCGGAACTATTGAATGCATGGAACAAGGGGTAAGAAAGATCTCAGACAACACTCCGGTTGAGAAGAGATGCAAGGTTTGATAAGGCGAAAAAAACTTGAGCAAAAGGGAACAACACTCCGGATAAATGGATAAGCATGAAAAGAACAAGGTCCTGACAAGAACAAGAAGGAGGGTTGACGAGAGCAACATCACAATGCCTCCGGAAGAAAAGAGAGAATGGAATGGAAAGAACGGAGGAGAGAACAATATCTTCTATCTCGAATGAGCTTGAAAAGGCATCCTTAGGAGGAGGGTCAAACGGAGTTGTTGGAAAACCAACAACGAAAAGAGTAAGCTCGATATGGTCTTATGGATTACATCTCAAATTATGAGGTGACAACCTGCCACTCACGGGAAAAAAGAATTGGATTGGTATGACCAAGGAGACGAGAAACTATTTCACCGGTAGGATAAAAGGAGAACTTGGTCCTTTATAAGCACCATAGATAGCAACAATTCTTAGGGAAGTCTTTAGGTGAAATATAACCCAAGATAACTCCAACGAAGAGGTTGATGGATTTAAAATACCCCATTCTTAACAACCTATGAACCATAGATAGCAACAATTCTTAGGGAAGTCTTTAGGTGAAATATAACCCAAGATAACTCCAACGAAGAGGTTGATGGATTTAAAATACCCCATTCTTAACAACCTGTGAATCATGAAACATGAACTCGAATTATCAAGAATGACATAATACCACCTCCAACGATATGGAAGAAAGGAATTGCACTCCGGATTGCAAGAAGACGAATGCTTGAGCTCCTCTGAAAAGAATCTTGATGAACACTTCGAGAAGGAATTAAATCCTTGATGAAATATCATGTAGAACCTCCATGAAGAACTCCGTTAAACAAAAGAATGATCAAACGGAAGGAAAGAGAAGTTGAAAACATAAAGTGAAACCTTGTAATGATTTAGATGGATCTCCGTGATGATGTAGAAAGGATTTAGATAGATATAGCGCAAACTTAGTGGACCATAGGTAGGATTGAAACAACGAATGAATTAAAAGGATGAATCACCGGTAAGGATTAGCAAATGAATGAACATACATGAGAGAGTTAAGATACATTAGAACAAAGAGATCAGGAACTAATAAGAGGATATTTAATCGTCGCACCGGTAAGATTTGGAGAAAGCGAGCTGAAAGCTGGAATGAATAATTCTGGGAAGATGGGCTCCAGGGAATCAAACTGAAAAAAAAACTTCTGAATTACTCCGGATAGGTGAAAAGAATTCCCACAATCAAAAACAATTATGAGAGGATGGCCTCAAACTAGAATCACGAATCATTGAGAGAACGGATAAGATATGGAGGAAAAAATTCTTCTTCGGTCTTCAAAGTCTGAGAATGACGACGAGAAACACCACCAAGAATTGTTGAGACACTCCGGAATGATTAAAAGAGGAGAGGTTGAGCCAACGATGAAAAGATTTTGACAGATCTTGGAGAAGACATTTGACTGATGATAAATCATTCTTAAGTCAAACTTCAAAAAGAATTTGAGAATACCTCCGGGAAAATAAGAAGAGTCAGGTATGATCCTGGGAAAAGACCTTTGGGTTAGGGCCCACTCAAAAGAAACACCGTTGAGATGATTTAAAAGAGAGGTTGCACCGGTTGAATTAAATGGCTTGAATGAGATAACAACCTTGAAATAGGTTGAACGGATCTTGAATGACAAGACGAGGCTTTTGAGATAGCTTGAGCACGCCGGAACAAATGAATAGCGAGAAGTGAATTATTATGAGGTGAACCGGTATGAGAAGGCATTTGAAACGAGGAAAGGATATGATCAACCAAGCTTGAATTGGTTCCACCGGAGAAGAAAAAGAATGAGGAATGACGAACTTGAGGTTCCGTTAGGATCTTCATGAGAATCACCAGATAAGAATATTGACGGAAAAGGATGGAGAGACTTCACAAGAATAAAAGGATACTTGATTAAGAAATCTGGGTCCTTGAAGAGAAAGGGAGGGTGGGCAGGAAAACAAAGGCAGCTTGGAGACGAATGAAACAAACACCGTTGAGAAGACTTTAGTTGATCTTGCGGATGTTGAAATGATCGGATCCACTTGAAGAGAAACACGCCGGTTGAAAAGGATTGACATGACAATCTCGATTATCATGAAGGATTTGTATTCACATCGGAGTATGAGAACGCCGTTTAGGAAAGGTATGGAATCAACACTTGACATTGAAGCAACTCGAATACCACAACTCAAAACAAAACAAAGGATTGGCTTGCAGAATAAGCCGGAACAAACATATGATAGAGATTTCGTCCGAAGTTTTCGTGGTGGGGCCTACACGGGCTCGATCGTACAACACCATCATGTACAAGGCAGTGCACATGACATACGAAGCGTCCCCGAGTCGGCATAGCCAAGGACTCTTTAAGATGCAACGAGACCACTGTAAAACCAACCGTGGATAGGCGGACCACTACACGTTGAACCCAAATTTCAAATCATACATCTGTCGAAAAGATATCCTAAGAGCTACTTGAATTCCCACTTATAAACTCCCGAAATTTTCCGGTTATGCAATCAGGTGTTGGGGATACAGGGGAAGCATAATATGTGACCCAAAACTATCAAATCCTACATCCAGTTGTATCCATCCTTCAACACATAACCGAGAAACCTTTGGAAATTGTTTACCTCAACCTTCGAAAAGCATCCGTTATACGAGTTATGGCAATACTCCTAAACTCCCGCCCAAGTACTGGGTGGCGTCGAGGTTATCTCACCAACAACTGCATAAAAGAGATTTTCGATGTCAGCGGACTCAGGTATTCCAGAATTGCAACAATAAAATTGTGACGACAACACCTCAGAGCTCAACTCCCCGGGACACTGCCACAACCCCTAAATGTCAGGAGGCACCAAGAACAATGTTCTCGTCACAAAACCATCGGAACGAATCCAAGATACCCGCGTGATCCTAAATTTTTTTAGTGAAATTTGAGAAGAGAAGAGTCAAAACTCTACGTCAGGAGGCCTCACTAGAGTGACGAAGGGACCGAGGAGTAAAAAGAATTCCTAACTCTCTGATATATATAATCTTAAATGACTCAAAACATTTTTTGAGACTCAACAACGCCAACTATTCGATCAAGTAGGAGGCTCCTAAAGTCGGGAAGGCTCTGATTACCAACTTGTAACGCCCTCGTTGCAGCTATATCTCCCACGTGTCGAAGCACGACTTAGAGGCATAACCGCATTGAAAGCAATGTCGCAAGTGAGGTAATCTTCACACAACCCATGTAATACATAAGGGAAAGAGATACATAGTTGGCTTACAATCGCCACTTCACACAGTTACATGAATAAAGCAATACATCATCCAGATACACTCAAGGTCCGACTACAGAACCAAAAGAAGACTACCCCAAATGCTACACAGATCCCCGATCGTCCCGACTGGGCTCCACTACTGATCAACTGGAAACGGAACAACATAACGAACACGATCTTCAACGAGCTCCTCCTTGAGCTTGGTTGCGCCACCTGCACGATTTCATCGGCACCTGCAAACTGGTTTTGGAAGTATCTGTGAGTCACGGGGACTCAGCAATCTCACACCCTCGCAATCAAGACTATTTAAGCTTATAGGAAGGGTAAAAGGTATGAGGTGGAGCTGCAGCAAGCGACTAGCATATATGGTGGCTAAACATACGCAAATGAGAGCGAGAAGAGAAGGAAAAGCACGTTCGAGAAATATATGATCAAGAAGTGGTCATAGAACAACCTACGTCAAGCATAACTCCAACACCGTGTTCACTTCCCGGACTCCGCCGAGAAGAGACCATCACGGTTACACACGCAGTTGATGTATTTTAATTAAGATCAACTTCAGGTTTTCTACAACCGGACAGTAACAAATTCCCATCTGCCCATAACCGCGGGCACGGCTTTCGAAAGTTCAAATCCCTGCGGGGGTGTCCCAAATTAGCCCATCACAATCTCTCACGGTCAACGAAGGATATTCCTTCTCCCAAGACAATCCGATCAGGCTCGGCATCCCGGTTACAAGACATCCTTGACAATGGTAAAACTAGTCCAACAAGACCACTCGATGCGCCAACATCCCTCGAAAGTTCAAATCCCTGCAGGGGTGTCCCAAATTAGCCCATCACAATCTCTCACGGTCAACGAAGGATATTCCTTCTCCCAAGACAATCCGATCAGGCTCGGCATCCCGGTTACAAGACATCCTCGACAATGGTAAAACTAGTCCAACAAGACCACTCGATGCGCCAACATCCCCTGCACATATCTCGTTCTCAGGGCAACACCGGATAAGCAATCCGTACAACTAAAACCAGCCATCGAGTTTCCCCGAGGTGGCACTGCAAGGGGCTCTAGTTTGGACCAACACTTAGACAAGCACTGGCCCGGGGGGGTTAAAATAAAGATGACCCTTGGGCTGGCCTAACCCAAGGGAAAAAGAGGCTAGGTGGTGAATGGTAAAACTAGGGTTGGGCCTTGCTAGAGAGTTTTATTCAAAGCGAACTGTCAAGGGGTTCCCATTATAACCCAACCGTGTAAGGAACGCAAAATCCGGGAACATAACACCGATATGACGGAAAATAGGGCGGCAAGAGTGGAACAAAACACCAGGCATAAGGCCGAGCCTTCCACCCTTTACCAAATATATAGATGCATTAATTAAATAAGAGATATTGTGATATCCCAACAAAATATGCATGTTCCACCAAGGAACAACTCTAATCTTCACCTGCAACTAACAACGCTATAAGAGGGGCTGAGCAAAGTGGTAACATAGCCAAACAACGGTCTGCTAGGACAAGGTGGGTTAGAGGCTTGGCTTAACAATATGGGAGGCATGATAAGCAAGTGGTAGGTATCGTAGCATAGGCATAGCAAAAGAGCGAGCGACTAGCAAGCAAAGATAGAAGTAATTTCGAGGGTATGGTCATCTTGCCTGAAATCCCGCAAGGAAGAAGAACGAGTCCATGAAGAAGACAAACGGACGTAGTCGAACGGGTCCTCAGAAACGCGACGTAATCGGAACCAACCCGAAGAAGCAACACCGGAAAGAAGCACACAACATAGTAAACAACCAACACATGAACATGGCATGATATGCAGGATGCGGTATGCGGTGCATATGCATGATTTGGAAAGGAATGATTGAACCTGGCCTCAACTTGGAAAACCAAGAGTGCCACTGGAAAGAGGAGTTGATTTCGGTTGAAATGGATATAAAGATCACCGGAATCGGATGCACGGTTTGGAAATGACAAGCAAAATAAATATGGCACCGGTATGCGATTAACAACAAGTAGCCATCTAAATGCATCAAGATAAATATGCTACGGCACTCAAACATAGCAACAAAATACATGGCAGGGATCCACTCATGATGCTTGACAAAATATGAACACTTAGCTACGGCTAATTCATTCAATAGCAAGTTCAAACAAGCATGGCAAAAATGCAAATGATAACAGGTTTCAGACTTAGTGAAATAACAACAAATCAGGAATGTATCATCAGGAA
Source organism: Triticum urartu (assembly GCF_056163025.1). Taxonomy (NCBI): domain Eukaryota; kingdom Viridiplantae; phylum Streptophyta; class Magnoliopsida; order Poales; family Poaceae; genus Triticum; species Triticum urartu. The sequence continues at coordinate 252,158,031 of NC_141873.1, forward strand.
GCAATCTTACGAGCATGATAACTACATGCTACAGGAACATATCATGGCAAATCAAGGCATGGTATGAAGCTACTCTAAGCATATAACAAAAGTCCCTTAGTGACCATAAGCCAAAAGGGATCAGAAAATATAATTGCAAGCATGTGAACATAGCAAAAACATAAACAGATTCAGACTTTGTGAAAAACTGGAGCATGCAAAACAGATTAACAAGTAGGCATGTTTACGAGCTCGATGCACTCACTACAAAGCATGGCATGATAATCTAAGCATACAACCAGCAAGTAGACATGGCATAGAAGCTAGACATGACATGAACAACAACATAGCATGCACGGATCAACAACAATAAGCTCGGCAAATCGCTAAACATGTTAACAATCTGCCAGGAACATTTTATAGCAAAAGTAGAGCTCGATTGACTGCTAGGGTGCTACATAATTGAAAACAAAGACATGGATGGATAGAGCACCACAATATTAACAAAACATCCTTACTGATCATCCTCAAAAGAGGCACGGATCACTAGGAAACAACATGAACATATGGCATAAAAATAATGACAGGGCAAGGACTTCGTGAAATTCTAAGTCCCTGAAATCAGCATCATTGAGTAAGCTACTTTGCATGCTTGTACTAGTCACCACAAAGATCACAAAAATACATGGCATACACCCCTGTAAAGATGGCATGGCATTCTACAAAACACATGTAGAGCTCGGGATCATATAATGCACACATTAATCATGGCAAAAATGACAAAAGTGCATTTGCTGAAACAGATCTGAAATATTCCTCACATAACACTCTTCCAACAGCATTTCGGGCATCAAGATGAGCTCAAATGGAAATGATGCAATGAGATGAAATGGTGTACTCGTTGAGACGAACATTTTCATATGCTACACGCACGAAACGGAGCTAAGGATGTAGAGTTATGATGCGATGAACATGGGCACATGAATCTGGAAACTTCGGGGACTTTGTGAAAATGTCACCCCGGGAAAAGTCAACGGGCGGAGCGAATCGGGTCGGACGAGGCGGAGCGGATCGGGTCGGGCGAGGCGGAACGGATCGGGCTGGGCCGAGGCAGAGGAGGACCCGAGCGACGGAGATGGCGTCTCCGGCGAATTCGTCGCCGGCGGAGCGGCGGATCCGGCCGGGATCGGGCTCCCGTGGCCGGATCTGGCAACGGGCGGCGGTGGAGCTCCTTCGGGGGCGGGGCGAAGGCGGAGCGCGGGCGACGCGGCAGGGAAGGCGGCCGGCGGGCGGCGCGCGCGGCGAGTTTGCCGGCGGGAGGCGGCGCGGCGAGGCGCTCGGGGAAGGTGGCGCAAGGGCGACTCAGGCGCGCGGCGGCGGGGAACGGGCTCCGCGGGCCTGACACGGGCCCCGCGGGCCAACGGCGGCGGGAGGCGGTGAATGCCACGTGGAGGCTCCGGATTGGCGCGGGGGAGGCCGGACATGTCCGTCGGCAGGGGATGAAATGTTCGGTGCGCGCGGAGGTGGAGGGGTTAGGGTTCATCCACGAAAAATTCGGGGAGGCACACATATATATAGGTAGAGGGAGCTAGGAGAGTCCAAATGAGGTGCGGTTTGCGGCCACGCGATCGTCATCAAATGCTCTAGATGATGGAGGAGGTTTAGGTGGGTTTTGGGCCACTTTGGAGGGGTGTTGGGCTGCAATACACACGAGGCCTTTTCGGTCCCTCGGTTAACCGTTCGAGTATCAAACGAAGTCCAAATGGCACGAAACATGACAAGCGGTCTACCGGTAGTAAACCAAGGCCGCATGACAAGTCTCGGTCCAATCCGAAAACGTTTAACACCCGCACACGAAAAGAGGTAGAAAGGGACACCGGATGACATAGGAGCACCGGATTGCAAAATGGACAACGGGAAAATGCTCGGATGCATGAGACGAACATGTATGTAAATGAAATGCACATGATGACATGATATGCAATGCATGACACGCAAGCAATGACAAGGCAACAACAGCGAATAACTGGAGGACACCTGGCACATTGGTCTCGGGGCGTTACAACACTCCACCACTACGACGGGATCTCGTCCCGAGATCTAGAATGGCACCGGAGGGAAAACGAAAGAGAAAGAGAAGAGGTACAACTAAGTTGCTTCTTTGACAAATGAGTGAGACCAAGGAACCTTGAAAAGGTTAAGCCATTTCGAGAAATGAATTCCATGGAGATGAACGAAGTTGAAAACACCCCGTTAGAAAAAAGGAACAAGGAAGAACAACTTCGGGCAGCACTCCGATTGAAAAGAAAAGTAATTGAATAAGAACTTGATAAGATGAGAAGATACATGATGGAATCACAACATACAGCCTCCGGAACTATTGAATGCATGGAACAAGGGGTAAGAAAGATCTCAGACAACACTCCGGTTGAGAAGAGATGCAAGGTTTGATAAGGCGAAAAAAACTTGAGCAAAAGGGAACAACACTCCGGTTAAATGGATAAGCATGAAAAGAACAAGGTCCTGACAAGAACAAGAAGGAGGGTTGACGAGAGCAACATCACAATGCCTCCAGAAGAAAAGAGAGAATGGAATGGAAAGAACGGAGGAGAGAACAATATCTTCTATCAAGAATGAGCTTGAAAAGGCATCCTTAGGAGGAGGGTCAAACGGAGTTGTTGGAAAACCAACAACGAAAAGAGTAAGCTCGATATGGTCTTATGGAATACATCTCAAATTATGAGGTGACAACCTGCCACTCACGGGAAAAAGAATTGGATTGGTATGACCAAGGAGACGAGAAGCTATTTCACCGGTAGGATAAAAGAAGAACTTGGTCCTTTATAAGCACCATAGATAGCAACAATCCTTAGGGAAGTCTTTAGGTGAAATATAACCCAAGATAACTCCAACGAAGAGGTTGATGGATTTAAAATACCCCATTCTTAACAACCTGTGAACCATAGATAGCAACAATTCTTAGGGAAGTCTTTAGGTGAAATATAACCCAAGATAACTCCAACGAAGAGGTTGATGGATTTAAAATACCCCATTCTTAACAACCTGTGAATCATGAAACATGAACTCAAATTATCAAGAATGACATAATACCACCTCTAATGATATGGAAGAAAGGAATTGCACTCCGGATTGCAAGAAGAAGAATGCTTGAGCTCCTCTGAAAAGAATCTTGATGAACACTTCGAGAAGGAATTAAATCCTTGATGAACTATCATGTAGAACCTCCATGAAGAACTCCGTTAAGCAAAAGAATGATCAAACGGAAGGAAAGATAAGTTTAAAACTTAAAGTGAAACCTTGTAATGATTTAGATGGATCTCCATGATGATGAGAGCTTGGAACTTCGGGAAAAGAAAAGATAAATCATCTCGAACTGAGAATGTGATATGATGAACCACTCCGGATAAAGAATTTGAATAAACTCGATGAAACAAGAATAAGAATTACATTATGCTTATCCTTCACCAATTTAAATTGATGACAAGCAACGGATTTGACATATTACTTATTCTTGTAGAAAGGATTTAGATTGATATAGCGCAAACTTAATGGACCACCGGTAGGATTGAAACAACGAATGAATTAAAAGGATGAATCACCGGTAAGGATTAGCAAATGAACAAACATACATGAGAGAGTTAAGATACATTAGAACGAAGAGATCAGGAACTGATAAGAGGATATTTAATTGTCGCACCGGTAAGATTTGGAGAAAGCGAGCTGAAAGCTGGAATGAATAATTCTAAGAAGATGGGCTCTAGGGAATCAAACTGAAAAAAACTTCTAAATTACTCCGGATAGGTGAAAAGAATTCCCACAAACAAAAACACTCATGAGAGGATGGCCTCAAACTAGAATCACGAATCTTTGAGAGAACGGATAAGATATGGAGGAAAAAATTCTTCTTCGGTCTTCAAAATCTGAGAATGACGACGAGAAACACCACCAAGAATTGTTGAGACACTCCGGAATGATTAAAAGAGGAGAGGTTGAGCCAACGATGAAAATATTTTGACAGATCTTGGAGAAGACATTTGATCAATGATAAATCATTCTTACGTCAAACTTCAAAAAGAATTTAAAATACCTCCGGGAAAATAAGAAGAGTCAGGTAAGATCCTGGGAAAAGACGTGTGGGTTAGGGCCCACTCAAAATAAACACCGTTGAAATGATTTAAAAGAGAGGTTGCATCGGTTGAATTAAATGGCTTGAATGAGATAACAACCTCAAAATAGGTTGAACGGATCTTGAATGACAAGACGAGCCTTTTGAGATAGCTTGAGCATGCCGGAACAAATGAATAGCGAGAAGTGAATTATTATGAGGTGCACCGGTATGAGAAGGCATTTGAAACGAGGAAAGGATATGATCAACCGAGCTTGAATTGGTTCCACCGGAGAAGAAAAAGAATGAGGAATGACGAACTTGAGGTTCCGTTAGGATCTTCATGAGAATCACCAGATAAGAATATTGACGGAAAAGGATGGAGAGACTTCACAAGAATAAAAGGATACTTGATTAAGAAATCTGGGTCCTTGAAGAGAAAGGGAGGGTGGGCGGGAAAACAAAGGCAGCTTGGAGACGAATGAAACAAACACCGTTGAGAAGACTTGAGTTGATCTTGCGGATGTTGAAATGATCGGATCCACTTGAAGAGAAACACGCCGGTTGAAAAGGATTGACATGACAATCTCGATTATCATGAAGGATTTGTATTCACATCGGAGTATGAGAACGCCGTTTAGGAAAGGTATGGAATCAACACTTGGCATTGAAGCAACTCGAATACCACAACTCAAAACAAAACAAAGGATTGGCTTGCAGAATAAGCCGGAACAAACATATGATAGAGATTCCGTCCGAAGTTTTCGTGGTGGGGCCTACACGGGCTCGACCGTACAGCACCATCATGTACAAGGCAGTGCACATGACATACGAAGCGTCCCCGAATCGGCATAGCCAAGGACTCTTTAAGACGCAACGAGACCACTGTAAAACCAACCGTGGATAGGCGGACCACTAGACGTCGAACCCCAATTTCATATCATACATCTGTCAAAAAGGTATCCTAAGAGCTACTTGAATTCCCACTTATAAACTCCCGAAATTTTCCGGTTATGCAATCAGGTGTTGGGGATACAGGGGAAGCATAATATCTCACCCAAAGCTATCAAATCCTACATCCAGCTGTATCCATCCTTCAGCACATAACCAAGAAACCTTCGGAAATCGTTTACCTCAACCTTCGAAAAGCATCCATTATACGAGTTATGGCAATACTAACGAACTCCCACCCAGTACTGGGTGGCGTCGAGGTTATCTCACCAACAACTGCATAAAAGAGATTTTCGATGTCAGTGAACTCAGGTATTCCAGAACTGCAATGAGAAAATTGTGACGACAACACCTCGGAGCTCAACTCCCCGGGACACTGCCACAACCCCTAAATGTCAGGAGGCACCAAGAACAATGTTCTCGTCACAAAAACATCGGAACAATTCCAAGATACCCGCGTGATCCTAAAATATTTTTTAGTGAAATTTGAGAAGAGAAGAGTCAAAACTCTATGTCAGGAGGCCTCACCAGAGCGACGAAGGGACTGAGGAGTGAAAAGAATTCCTAACTCTCCGATATATATAATCCTAAATGACTCAAAACATTTTTTTCTAGACTCAACAACACCAACGATTCGATCAAGCAGGAGGCTCCTAAAGTCGGGTAAGGCTCTGATTACCAACTTGTAACACCCTCGATGCGGCTATATCTCCCACGTGTCGAAGCACGACTTAGAGGCATAACCGCATTGAAAGCAATGTCGCAAGTGAGGTAATCTTCACACAACCCATGTAATACATAAGGGAAAGAGATACATAGTTGGCTTACAATCGCCACTTCACACAATTACATGAATAAAGCAATACATCATCCAGATACACTCAAGGTCCGACTATGGAACCAAAATAAAAGAAGACTACCCCAAATGCTACACATATCCCCGATCGTCCTGACTGGGCTCCACTACTGATCAACTGGAAACAGAATAACATAACGAACACGATCTTCAACGAGCTCCTCCTTGAGCTTGGTTGCGCCACCTGCACGGTTTCATCGGCACCTGCAAACTGGTTTTGGAAGTATCTTTTAGTCACGGGGACTCAGCAATCTCACACCCTCGCGATCAAGACTATTTAAGCTTATAGGAAGGGTAAAAGGTATGAGGTGGAGCTGCAGCAAGCGACTATCATATATGGTGGCTAAACATACGCAAATGAGAGTGAGAAGAGAAGGCAAAGCATGTTCGAGAAATATATGATGAAGAAGTGATCATAGAACAACCTACGTCAAGCATAACTCCAACACCGTGTTCACTTCCCGAACTCCGCCGAGAAGAGACCATCATGGTTACACACGCAGTTAATGTATTTTAGTTAAGATCAACTTCAGGTTTTCTACAACCGTACATTAACAAATTCCCATCTGCCCATAACCACGGGCACGGCTTTCGAAAGTTCAAATCCCTGCAGGGGTGTCCCAACTTAGCCCATCACAAGCTCTCACACTCAACGAAGGATATTCCTTCTCCCAAGACAATCCGATCAGGCTCGGCATCCCGGTTACAAGACATCCTCGACAATGGTAAAACTAGTCCAGCAAGACCACCCGATGCGCCGACATCCCGATAGGAGCTGCACATATCTCGTTCTCATGGCAACACCAGATAAGCAATACGTACAACTAAAACCAGCCCTTGAGTTTCCTCGAGGTGGCGCTGCAAGGGGCTCTAGTTTGGACCAACACTTAGACAAGCACTGGCCCGGGGGGGTTAAAATAAAGATGACCCTTGGGCTGGCCTAACCCAAGGGAAAAAGAGGCTAGGTGGCGAATGGTAAAACCAAGGTTGGGCCTTGCTGGAGGATTTTTATTCAAAGCGAACTATCAAGGGGTTCCCATTATAACCCGACCGTGTAAGGAACACAAAATCCGGGAACATAACACCAATATGACGGAAACTAGGGCGGCAAGAGTGGAACAAAACACCAGGCATAAGGCCGAGCCTTCCACCCTTTACCAAGTATATATATGCATTAATTAAATAAGAGATATTGTGATATCCCAACAAAATATGCATGTTCCAACAAGGAACAACTCCAATCTTCACCTGCAACTAACAACGCTATAAGAGGGGCTGAGCAAAGCGGTAACATAGCCTAACAACGGTTTGCTAGGACAAGGTGGGTTAGAGGCTTGGCTTAACAATATGGGAGGCATGATAAGCAAGTGGTAGGTATCGCAGCATAGGCATAGCAAAAGAGCGAGGGACTAGCAAGCAATGATAGAAGTGATTTCGAGGGCATGGTCATCTTGCCTGAAATCCCGCAAGGAAGAAGAACGAGTCCATGAAGAAGACAAACGGACGTAGTTGAACGGGTCCTCAGAAACGCGACGTAATCGGAACCAACCCGAAGAAGCAACACCGGAAAGAAGCACACAACATAGTAAACAACCAACACATGAACATGGCATGATATGCGGGATGCGGTATGCGGTGCATATGCATGATTTGGAAAGGAATGATTGAACCTGGCCTCAACTTGGAAAACCAAGAGTGCCACTGGATAGAGGAGTTGATTTTGGTTGAAATAGATATAAAGATCACCGGAATCGGATGCACGGTTTGGAAATGACAAGCAAAACAAATATGGCACCGGTCTGCGATTAACAGCAATTAGCCATCTAAATGCATCAAGATAAATATGCTAAAGCACTCAAACATAGCAACAAAATACATGGCAGGGATCCACTCATGACTCTTGACAAAAGATGAACACTTAGATACGGCTAATTCACTCAATAGCAAGTTCAAACAAGCATGGCAAAAATGCAAATGATAACAGGTTTCAGACTTAGTGAAATAACAACAAATCCGGAATTTATCATCAGGAAGCAATCTTACGAGCATGATAACTACATGCTACAGGAACATATCATGGCAAAGCAAGGCATGGTATGAAGCTACTCTAAGCATATAACAAAAGTCCCTTAGTGACCATAAGCCAAAAGGGATTAGAAAATACAATTGCAAGCATGTGAACATAGCAAAAACATAAACAGATTCAGACTTTGTGAAAAACTGGAGCATGCAAAACAGATTAACAAGTAGGCATGTTTACGAGCTCGATGCACTCACTACAAAGCATGGCATGATAATCTAAGCATACACCCAGCAAGTAGACATGGCATAGAAGCTAGACATGGCAAGAACAACAACATAGCATGCATGGATCAACAACAATAAGCTCGGCAAATCGCTAAACATGTTAACAATCTGCCAGGAACATTTTATAGCAAAAGTAGAGCTCGATTTACTCAAGCTAGGGTGCTACATAATTGCAAACAAAGACATGGATGGATAGAGCACCACAATATTAACAAAAAATCCTTACTTATCATCCTCAAAAGAGGCACGGATCACTAGGAAACAACATGAACATATGGCATAAAAATAATGACAGGGCAAGGACTTAGTGAAATTCTAAGTCCCTGAAATCAGCATCATTGAGTAAGCTACTTTGCATGCTTGTGCTAGTCACCACAAAGATCACAAAAATACATGGCATACACCCCTGTAAAGATGGCATGGCATTCTACAAAACACATGTAGAGCTCAGGATCATATCATGCACACATTAATCATGGCAAAAATGACAAAAGTGCATTTGCTGAAACAGATCTGAAATATTCCTCACATAGCACTCTTCCAACAGCATTTCGCGCCTCAAGATGAGCTCAAATGGAAATGATGCAATGAGATGAAATGATGTACTCGTTGAGACGAACATTTTGATATGCTACAAGCACGAAACGGAGCTACGGATGCAGAGTTATGTTGCGATGAACATGGGCACATGAATCTGGAAACTTCGGGGACTTTGTGAAAATCTCACCCCGGGAAAAGTCAACGGGCGGAGCGGATCGGGTCGGACGAGGCGGAGCGGATCGTGTCGGGTGGGGCAGAGCGGATCGTGCCGGGCCGAGGCAGAGGAGGACCCGAGCGACGGAGACGGCGGCTCCGGCGAGGTCGTCGCCAGCGGGCCGACGGATCCAGCTAGGCTCGGGCTCCCGTGGCCGGATCTGGCGGCGGGCGGCGGTGGAGCTCCTCCGGGGGCGGGGCGCAGGGCGAAGGCGGAGCGCGGGTGGCGCGGCAGGGAAGGCGGCCGGTGGGCGGCGCGCGCGGCGAGGCGCTCGAGGAAGGCGGCCCAAGGGCGACTCGGGCGCGCGGCGTTGGGGAACGGGCTCCACGGGCCTGACACGGGCCCCGCGGGCCGGCGGCGGCGGGAGGCGGCGAACGCCACGTGGAGCCTCCGGATTGGCGCGGGGGAGGCCGGACATGTCCGTCGGCAGGGGAAGAAATGTCCGGTGCGCGCGGAGGAGGAGGGGTTAGGGTTCATCCGCGAAAAATTCGGGGAGGCACACATATATATAGGTAGAGGGAGCTAGGAGAGTCCAAATGAGGTGCGGTTTCGGCCACGCGATCGTGATCGAACGCTCTAGATGATGGAGGAGGTTTAGGTGGGTTTTGGGCCACTTTGGAGGGGTGTTGGGCTGCAACACACACGAGGCCTTTTCGGTCCCTCGGTTAACCGTTGGAGTATCAAACGAAGTCCAAATGGCACGAAATTTGACAGGCGGTCTACCGGTAGTTAACCAAGGCCGCATGACAAGTCTCGGTCGAATCCGAAAATGTTTAACACCCGCACACGAAAAGAGGTAGAAAGGGACACCGAATGACATAGGAGCGCTGGATTGCAAAACAGACAACGGGGAAAATGCTCGGATGCATGAGATGAACATGTATGCAAATGAAATGCACATGATGACATGATAAGCAATGCATGACCCGCAAGCAATGACAAGGCTACAAAAGCGAATAACTGGAGGACACCTGGCACATCGGTCTCGGGGCGTTTCAGTTTATCACACGCATATCATTTTATTACATACAACGGGCATCAACCCACAACGTCAACAAGGATACATTATAAATACTAAAGTTTTCATCACACAACAAATAACAAGCAATGAAATGAACTTCAACTCAACCAATCCTCGGCATTGGAAACGCTTGCTTTGAACCACATGTGATTCTCTGGGAACGGCCAGCTACTGTCAATCTCAAGACCAACGCAAGACTGATCATCCAGGCTGAAGCGGCCTACTATATCATGACCAGGGTAGGGAACCACCGCATTGTCTGAGGTATAGATACAGTTGCTTCTCATAAATGGTAGTAATGTTGTGTCAACAGCAGCTGGATCGCCTTTCACCATCATTGAATAGTTTTGTCCAAGGAAGAGCGAGTTTTCTCCAAGACAATCAATATTGTACCAGGGAGAAGGTGTTGGCGCTATCACACTAGTATCCATCCCGAATACCATGCAACGGGTGTTGGAATAGGTCCGGAGAGTGCAACTGTCGGTGTCAAAACCGGTGGATCTCGGGTAGGGGGTCACGAACTGTGCATCTAAGGCGGATGGTAACAGGAGGCAGGGAACACGATGTTTTACCCAGGTTCGGGCCCTCTTGATGGAGGTAAAACCCTACGTCCTGCTTGATTTATTCTTGATGATATGAGTATTACAAGAGTTGATCTACCACGAGATCGGAGAGGCTAAACCCTAGAAGCTAGCCTATGGTATGATTGTATGTTGTCCTACGGACTAAAACCCTCCGGTTTATATAGACACCGGAGGGGGCTAGGGTTACACAAGGTTGGTTACAAAGGAGGAGATATGCATATCCGTATTGCCTAGCTTGCCTTCCACGCCAAGTAGAGTCCTATCCGGACACGAGAAGAAGTCTTCAATCTTGTATCTTCATAGTCCAACAGTCCGGCCAAAGGATATAGTCCGGCTGTTCGGAGACCCCCTAATCCAGGACTCCCTCAGTAGCCCCTGAACTAGGCTTCATTGACGATGAGTCCGGCGTGCAGTATTGTCTCCGCATTGCAAGACGGGTTCCTCCTCCGAATACACCACGGAAGAATTTGAACACAAGGATAGTGTCCGACCCTGCAAAATAAGTTCCACATACCACCGTAGAGAGAATAATATTTCCACAAATCTAATCTGCTGACATGTTTTGGCAACATGACATTATGCCATGACCCGGTGATTATTCGAACCGTTTCCTTTAACTAGCCCCGCACATAATGCGAGGTAGTTTCTTGACACGTCTTGTCAAAGCAGAGATCATGTCCCCCTTATTACGGGATTCTCATCAATACGGGTGTGGGTAACCCAACCGTGCTTAGGACTCCTAGATTTTAGGCAAGTCCCAAACGGCCATGAGGAGGACGCTTGATATTCACCCTCTTTATAAAGGGACAAGGCTTTTAATTTTTTCCTCCCATGCTTAATCGAATCCTTCCCCCGCCTCGAGTTCTAACACCCAAAGCCTAGGTCAGGTGCTTCGGACCTTCAATCATGTCCGAATCCAGCCTCCAGGGTCGGTGGATGCCCTCCTCCGTCATGGAAGAGGATATCAAGAAGTTGAGGGAGGCAAGATACCTGACCATCGAAGTTTCGCATCGGCTGCCCGCCCGAGGGCAGGTCGTCCCTACTCCTGAACCCAATGAAGACGTCGTGTTCATCTCCCACTTCCTCCGAGGACTAGGCCTCACTCTGGATCCCTTCGTAAGGGGTTTGATGTTCTATTACGGGCTTGATTTCCACGATCTAGCCCCGAATTCCTTTCTCCACATCTCGGCATTTATTGTCGTATGTGAGGCCTTCCTCCGCATTACCCCTCACTTCGGCCTGTGGCTCAATACCTTTGATGTGAAGCCGAAGACAGTCGAAGGGCAGTATGCAGCGTGCGCGGGTGCATTAATAAGCAAGATTGCTGGAGCTCCGTGGCCAAAAGGTTCCTTTCTAGAGGTGTCCGGATTATGGCAACGGGAGTGGTTCTACATCACCGCTCCCAGAAGCGCCAAGTGGGTAGCTTCCCCCGCCTTCTGCTTGGACCCTCCAGCACAACTGATGTCATGGATCAGCAGGGGGCTGAGCTGGGGTCCAGCCAAGGATGTGGCCATACTGCAGAGCCGCATCCGGGATCTCTTCGAGGGAGATTTTAATTTGGTTATGGTAGTGCAAGTCATGCTAGTTCGTCAAGTGCGGCCTTGCAAACACCGGCCCCTCTGTTTATGGGAATTCAACCCAGAAGGGCCGCGCGCTATTCAGAATTTCCTCGGCCTAACGCACGAGGAGATGTACAAGTCATTCTTCGGACCCCAAATAGAGTGTCCAGACACCTCTGAGGACGTTGGCCTGAGCAGCAACCGCACCGAAGCACAAGTAAGTAATCCTCTAGCTGAACACACTGTCTTTCTTTTATCATGACATCGTTCTGAAGGATCGCTCTTTGACCAGGACTGGATAACAAAGGCGAAGATGATCCGGTGTTCGGCTCCCCTTCCCGAAGGCTTGGACAATCCGGTGCTGGAAAAGATGCTCGAGCCAGCACCCTGTCCGGTGCCCTCAAAGGAAGATGAAGGGGGGAATAGAGAGGGCCAAAGCAAGCCTCCACCGCTACCTATTCCAACCGAGGGAACGAGCGCCTCCGTGAGGGAGGATAGCCAAGGGAAGGAATCTGACATTCCCTCGCCCCGGGGGAAGAAGAGGACTGCCTCTGATGATCCGGAAGCCAAGGTTTCCAAATGGGAGAAGAAAACTCCAGCAGAGGGTCCTGTCTCGGAGGGTGCTCTTGCCGCACAAAGTCCGTGCGGGGATCAGCCCTCTAACGAGCTGTAAGTAATCAAAAAGTACTTAATAGTGAAGATATTCTACCTTACTTCTGAGGAAGATAACCGAAGCATCTATGTTGCAGTTCGGATCTGAGCCCTTCTCAGCAGAGCTCGTCTTCGGGGGATCTTCTTCCAGAGATGATGGAGAGCGAAATGCCTCCCCCGGACTCCCCGGCTCAAGAAGCGGGCGACCTTGAAGTGTCATCACGGAGAGTTTCTCCGGATCCGGCAAGGCCAAAAGGTAATCCCATGGTCATCCGAAGCCCTCAGTATCCGGCTCTTGAAGAGAGCAGCCAAAAGAATCCGGCACCGTCTGGTATGTGGTCGGACGCTCTGAGGGATCTGCTAGGGCGAGCCACTATCTCAGAAGAGCACCGTACATTGATGGGTACGGTGATTGAAAGGATTTCGTCCGGCAAAAGCGGGTTGCATGAAGCCTTTATGAGTCTACTGACGGGCTTTGAGGTACGTGAAATGATATGCATCCGCACATTTTTAGGTGCGCCCTGTGTAGATAGTAGCCCCTGAGACTCTGGTTGTCGTCGAGAACAGCGGCAAACAGAGGATCGTAGTCCCAGGTAATAATTAGACTACCGTTATGTGCAGGTGTCTGAAGCTCCAGTGGCTAACCGGACTGATGGAGTTGCCGAACTAGAACGGCGACTAGATGCGGCGGATGCCGACATCGAGCTTGTTAACAAGTGGCTTGACGAGGCACAGGGTAGGTGATATTTATAGTGAATGTCACATAGTAAGAGCAGCGTAATGCTAGTATCTTTAATATGTTGTGACTGCAGATGGAGCTGCCACCATGGAGGCCCTGCGGGCGGAGCTTGCTCGAGCCAAGGAGCAAGCAAGGAGTAGTAATGCGGCCGCTTTGAAGGCGGCCGAAGAGTTGAAAGCCGAGAAGGCCGCTCATAGCGAGAGCAAAGAGAAAATGGCAAAAATGGCTGAGAAGTTAAAAGACATTGCCGACCGCTGCAAGTTTCTTGAAGAAGAAAACCGGGCAAAGGCTAGTTCGGCGATCCGTGGCATGCCCCTCTGGAGCAGCTGTGGAGTTCGGCCGACGCATATCTGGACTTAGCGGCGAGCGCTGTCGATGCGGCCGAATACTTCCGAGATCAGACAGACCGTGAAGTGTACAAGCTATTCTGGTCGCAATTTAACGTTCCAGAGCATCCGCTTCCATTGACTGATCAGCTTGCCGAATGGGCCGAACTCAATAGATTGTCTGGACTCGCCATGAGGTATGTCGTGGATCATCTGTGGCCGGAAAGGCCAAAGCCGAACAGCTATTTTAGCTTGGTGCAGCAGTTTCTTGGTGCGGTGCCGTGCATTAATGCGATGAAGAGGTCGGCATGCATAGAAGGCTCGCGGATGGCCCTTGCCCGTGTCAAAACATACTGGGAGGAGATGGATGCCACAACTATCACGGCGCAGGGTTCGGCCATAAGCCGAGTGGCTGCCGAGCACTATTTTGAAGAAGTTCTTGAGGGCGCTCGTACGATAGAGGCCCAGTGCTCGAAGAATGTTGTGTTTGAGTGACATGTATTCCCATTGTAAAAACAATGTTTTATTGAATTTATCAAGGCTGTATTTATACTTTTGCCCGAAAGTATTGTGATGCCTCCTGTGCGGCCGTTTATGTATACATGTATATAGCCTGAAAGATTGCAGTCGTCGGCTTCAGCCCCCACGCATATAATGTGGGGGTGTTCGCAGAAGAAGCATATTCACACTTAATCCAACGTGTTGGTCCTAATAAGGAGGTGATAGTGCAGTAAACTAGGCAACCGGACTATAATGCTTTAACACTTCCACTTAGCCATAGGAGTTTGACAGTGGGCTACTATATAGCCCCTGGTGGCTCCGCACTCGTCCAGATTCGGGGTGCGTACATGCCTGGCCGGGAAACGCCCTTCGTTAATGCGGAGGAATCCCGAAGATTCCAATAGGTCATCGAGTGGTTGACAAGTCTCACGCTATATCATGACAGTCAGTTTTTGGGTTTCTCTACTGAGGTGCTCGTCTGGATGAACCAGGGCACAATCGCAGTAGTTCTCCTGGTGCCGCGTTAGCCGATAGAGCAGAACGTAAGGCAGCAAAACACAGGAGCCGGGCAAACCCAACATTTGACCAAAGACATGATTCGGAGCTGATGCATATAAGGCCAAACTCGCGACGCCGAACACTCCCTAAGGTATTCGGTCTTTATGGTGTAAACCGGGTATAAACGGTACCCTTTGTAATAAGCCCCTGGTGTCCAGGTACGTGCATTATTCTGGCATGGCCACATGCCAAGACGTCAGCATCCTTCTCGGTTGTACTGAGAATCCGAGGGATGTAAATCAACAAGAGATAGTAAAAAAGGTTTATGCAGGGTCTTAATCTAGAAAGAATCCTTGGAATGGATCGCCATGGCACGTGTGCGCCTGTGTCTCCGTTGTGCCGTATCCTGGACGGGTGTAGCATGATGGTCATCTGAAAAAGAGAGGAACTTAATTGAAAAGTTGCCGTGCAAAAGTTAAGTTATACTAAATAAACAATATACGGTTGAAAATGAGTGAAGCCGAGAGAATGTGCATCCGGAGAACAACAGGGAGGCGCCAACAAAATTTTGTCTCGAAATAGGGTAGAGCATGGAGAACGTACCCAATCTACACATACTCGGGTTGTCCATGGAAATCATCGGACAATCCGAATGACTTACGGTGATAAATATGCAATTGAATGCATATTCATCGATGCAACCCTTTTGGACGGGAGACACATACTGGTTACGCGACTGTAGTTACCTAGCTAGTGTCATCAGCACGAAGGCCAGAATAGAGCAAATAATTAAGGGGGGGAGGAGATGTCATTTGTGCTCACCCACAAACGCAGGGGTGGAGCTCGTCGAACACCAGACCCTCGCAGCGATGAAACAACTGCACATTGAAATCGAAAGATGAGTAACATAGCATTATTGTTTTTGCCATCAACCTAACTAAATATTTACAACAGGATGCCACCTCGACCCATGACCCCTCGACCCTCGACCCCTCAGTGACCCCTCGACCCTCGACCCCTCGGCAACCCCTTGACCCCTCGGCGACCCTCGACCCTCGACCCGTCACTCTCGACCCCTCGGCGACCCCTCGACCCCTTGGCGACCCTCGACCCTTGACCTTCTTTTCTTTCTTTTCTACTTTTTCTACTTCTTTTTTTCATCTTCTTCTTCCTCTTCTTCTTCTTATTTTACTTCTTTTTTTCATCTTTCTTGTTTATTCTTAAAAAACAGCAAAAAAACTAAACTAAACCTAAATTGAACTAAATCTAAACCTAAACCTAAACTAATCTAAATTAAACTAAACTAAGCTAAGCTAAACCTAAACTAAACTAAACTAAATCTTAACCTAAACTAAACTAAACTAAACTAACCCAAATTAAAATAAACTAAACTAAACTAATTAGAAAACATAGAAAAAACAGGAAAAAGAGCGCAAGAATTCACCTAGCTAGCTCCGGTGAGGTCGGCCCATGGAGGGGGTGGGTGGAGGAAGGCCGCGGGGAGGAGCAGTGCAGCGCGGCACGACTCCGGCGATGGGGCGGGGCAGGGCGGCCGCCGCGGCCTGGGTCCGCTAGGCGGGGCGGCTGGGCGGGCTGGCAGCGGAGCTAGCCCCGAGGGGCGGGGCTGGCGGGCAGCACCTCAGGCTCCGAGGTGGTGCGGGTCGGCGGCGGATCGGGCTACAGGGGCGGCGTGCGGGTGAGGTGAGCGGAGAGAGAGAGGGTGGGGCGGGGCTAGCCGTTTGAGTTAGTTTGCTCTTTGTTGTTTGCTAGCAAACACCAAAGAGCCTAGCTAGTGGGGTGGGGCCAAGGGAACGACCGTTAGCTAGGTAATTTTTCTTTGCCTTCCGTTGGCGGACGACAGCCAGCCCGTCTATCTGACCTAACCAGCCACAGAGTCCAGTGGGACCCAGCTGGGCTCTTTCTCGTCTGCCTTCTGGACCTTTGTCGTCCGCTGGCGGATGGCAAAGAATTGGCTGACGGCAAATTGCACGTTTGCCCTCAGCCGGTTCTTTGTCGTCTGCTTTTTGTGAGCTGATGGCAAAGACCTTCGTTGTCGTCCGCAAGTTGACGGCAAAGAACTGATGGATGGCAAATTCTCTGATTCTAGTAGTGTGTGGCTAATTCCTCCTCCGAAGGAAATACCGAACAAAATTCTGATGGCCCAGAAAGGATCAGCAAATATCTCGCCTTACTCACGAAAAGATTCCAGCGCCTCCACAGAAAGAAAGAATCAATTTCAAAAGAAGGGATCCAACAACTCTGGCGGTTCAAAATCTTCATCAAAACCCACTGGAGATTACACCTGTTTCGAGTGCAAAAAGACAGGACATTTCATTTCAGACTGCCCTCTCTGGGAAGCTGAAATCTGTGCCAGTGGAAGATATGATTCAGGAAACTATCTAGCCAAAGCAAGAGCAAGAACTATGATTCCAATGATGAGAAGAAAGCAAAGAAGTTCTTCAAGAAGAAGGACAGCTCCTCCTCAAAGTCATCATCAAGATCTTCCTCGAGGAATCCTTCCAAGTCCACCTCCAACTGCAAGAATACCTCTCGCAAGGCCAAGGCGTACATCGGCAAGGAGATGGACTCTGATGAAGAAGAATCATCTGACTCTGAAGACGATGAGGATTCTGATTCTGGCCTAGCTGACATAGCATGCGCCATCAGCCCTGCATCAAACTTCTTCGAGAAACATTCAGGCGACAATGAATCTCCTCCCTAATGCTTCATGGCCAAAGCATCGAAAGAAAACGTATCCTCCAAACGTTCCAAGACTCACTCTAGTGATCAATATTCTTCTAATGAGGATGACCATGCTAACTAATCAAAATTGCTAATATTCGACAAAACTCTCTTAAAAAATTGAGAAAACCCTCAGGAAGTCTGAAGGGTTGTTGGTTGAGGAGATGCAGAAAAATCAGTCGCTGGCCGAAGAGCATTCCACTCTCAAGTCACGAATGGATGAACTATCAACTCGTCATGATTCTCTCTTAGCCGATCACGAGAGCTTGACTTATGATTACGTGAAAAGGAACAGGAACTCGAGTCGCTGAGAAAGGCTCATGAGAATTTGATTAGAGAAAATTCTCTTCTCACCCAACAACTCAAAGAGAAACCTGAAGTGTTTGTTCCACCTTGCTTAAAATGCCTTGAACGCAGCAGTGCTGAATCAAATGTTGAATCTTCTATGAATGCTAACCCTCTGACAAGGAAAATGGTTCTTTGTCTGATGAAGATGCTAGGTTAAAGGATCTCATTCAGACATGAATGTTCAAGTAAATCAAAGGGCATCAAACCCTTTGTGATATTCTGAAGAAATCCATTCTTCACAAAAAACCATGAAAGAAGGTATCGGTTTCAAAAGGAAACTGAGTGAAAATGGCTCCTACTGGGAACCTGACTAATATCCTCGCACTGTGTGGGTGCCTACAAAGAGCAAAACGCTCGATCCAGCTTTGCTTTCGGGATATGGCTCACCTATCCCTGAATATTCTTATGATGATTCTCTGGATAACTACAGGTTGTTCAAAAACCAACATGGTGAGGCTGTTGCTTGCTATGTTGGACCAAACAGCAGGAATGGACCCCAAAGAAAGCTATATGGGTGCCGAGGAAAACTATCGAAGCATTGCATGTTACTACGTTACTAACCATGCAGACACAAAATGCTCGTTACTTTCTTGAAAAAGTTCGACAGAATGAGTAAATGGATACCTCATTCAATCATTGTACTCATTCATCTAGAAAGAATTTCAATGCTTATTCCTTTGGTTATGCTCACACCTCATCGAGTAACAATTATGGTTGCCGAAAGAAATAATATCATGCTCGCTCACTTGTTCCGAAGCCACCTGCAAAGATGTGGGTGGTTAAGAAAGCCTAATTCTTCTGCAGGACTATGTCTCCGGGTGTACCGAATGGATAATGGATAGTGGATGCACTAGTCATATGACCGGAGACAAGTCGTTGTTTGTCGACCCCAACTTAATTGCTTCATCTCTGAAGTACATCACTTTTGGTGACAACAAAAAAGGAAAGGTAATTGTGATAGAATAGAGGGTGTCCCAATGTTTCCATGAGATACCTATCATTTTCTATGGGAGTCGACTTTGACGATCCAACTACAAACGTGCGAGATGTCGCGCCTTAGCAATCGCTAAACCAACTTCCGAGGGATTATTAACTACGCCGGAGCACGATCAACCTGACCATGAGGGTCTATTTCCTGCAAGCAAACAAAGAACAAGCAAGAAACCAAGATTGCAATCTGGATATTGCGAGTATAAGATGAATGCTTTATTGATCAAGGTGGGGTTCTGTGATGCCTTGGTCTGGTCGTTTAACACAAATGAAGTACGCGAAGTTGCAGCTATGGCGAACTTCTAATCTAAACAAAACCCAAGGAAAAAGCTACTAGATGGATCGACTTATATAGGGCAAGGGGTGGCGGCCAAGGAGGTGGGAGGACGTCCTAAGGCATCCTAAAACTAACCCTTGGTCGTACATGGCTCATGGGCCCAAGTGGAGGTACACCTTTGGACTTGTAGTTTGACTCAGATTCTGCTACAGTGTTAGATTGTTTAGTCGATAACTCAACGCTCCGGACGAATTTGAAGGTGAATCCAATTGGGTTGGAAAGTGCACGAAATGTACTTTCCAACAAAAAACGAATCACCCAATTCGGAGTCTGTATGAAAGAGTTATTGCTGTTTTGAATTAGGTATGTATGTGCAGTCCGAATCTGAGTCCAGAACGTGAGAGACTTGGACTCTATCTTCTCTTGGCCCAAAAATGACGTGAGAGGACTTTTTGAACAGAACCAAAACTTCTATCTTTCCCTTATCTTCATATGTGGATTGTACAAACGTCCCATACACCTGCAATTAAACATGACACAAAAGTTTGTGAAGTATTGCATAGTTTGCATTAGAAATCACCTCACAAATATACATGTATGCAATATCTTTGGCCGTATCCAAGGTAGTCATGTCCTCATCATCCTCCCGTTCTTGAAAACAAAACCGTCATCGGCGTTGCTTAATCTCAAAATGTGGCTAACAAAAGAGATAAGGTGTCCATGTTGTATATGTATATGTCATCCATTTTTACTTCCCTTGGTTTTTGCACATATGACACATGTATACATGAGTAACTTTGATAGTTCATAAAATCTGAAGCCAAAATATTATCACAAGAAGTAGAAGGCATGAAAATATTGCAACTCAGTTTGCGTATATAAGTGAAGCTCTTATTCATTTCAAAAGGTTGACAATGTTCATCATTAAATCATCCCAAGATTCATGAATAAACCCTACTTGCACCAAATTTACATGCTACAACATGCTTAAATAAGCAAACATGCAATAAGCTATTGGTCACAAAATCATCACCAAGATTAGAGGTCATGTCAAAATGATTAAACATTGATTCTTTTGCATCAACAGTTAATGAAGGAAATATGCCCTAGAGGCAATAAAAAGTTTTTATTTATATTTCCTTATATCATGATAAATGTTTATTATTCAAGCTAGAATTGTATTAACCGGAAACTTAGTACATGTGTGAATATATAGACAAACAAAGTGTCCCTAGTATGCCTCTACTTGACTAGCTCGTTAATCAAAGATGGTTAACTTTCCTAGCCATAGACATGTGTTGTCATTTGCTGAATGAGATCACATCATTAGAGAATGATGTGATGGACAAGACCCATCCATTAGCTTAGCATAATGATCGTTTAGTTTTTATGCTATTGCTTTCTTCATGACTTATACATGTTCCTCGGACTATGAGATTATGCAACTCCCGAATACCGGATGAACACCCTGTGTGTGCTATCAAACGTCACAACGTAACTAGGTGATTATAAAGATGCTCTACAAGTGTCTCCGATGGTGTTTGTTGAGTTGGCATAGATCGAGATTAGGATTTGTCACTTTGTGTATCGGAGAGGTATCACTGGGCCCTCTTGGTAATGCACATCACTATGAGCCTTGCAAGCAATGTGTCTAATGAGTTAGCCATGGGATGATGCATTATGGAATGAGTAAAGAGACTTGCCAGTGACGAGATTTAACTAGGTATGATGATACCGACGATCGAATCTCGAGCAAGTAACATATCGACGACAAAGGGAACAACGTATGTTGTTATGCGGTTTAACCGATAAAGATCTTCGTAGAATATGTAGTAGCCAATACGAGCATCCAGGTTCCGCTATTTTTTATTGACCGGAGATATGTCTCAGTCATGTCTACATAGTTCTAGAACCCGTAGGGTCTGCATGCTTAACGTTCGATGACGATTTGTATTATGAGTTTCATGTTTTGATGAACTAAAGTTTGTTCGGAGTCCCGAATGAGATCACGGACATGACGAGGAGTCTCTAAATGGTCGAGACATAAAGATTCATATATTGGAAGGCTACAATCGGACACCGGAATGGTTCGGGTCGTTTCAGAGTACCGGGGGTTATCAGACCCCCCCCCCCGGGGGGGGAGTTAATGGACCATCATAGGCCTTAGTGCAGAAGAGAAAGGGCTGACCAGAGGTGGCGCCCCCTCCTGCCCAGTACGAATTGGATAAGGGGAGGGGGCGGCTCCTCCCTTCTCTTCCTTTCCTCCTTCCCTTCTTCTCTTACTTGGACTAGGAAAGGGGGGGCTCAATCCTACTTGGACCGGGAGTCCAAGTAGGACTCCCCCCATGGCGCGCCCCCCTCTAGGGCCCGCCACCTCTCCTTCCCCCTTTTTATATACGTGGGAGGGGGCACCTAAAAGGCACACCAAAGTTTCTCTTAGTCGTGTGCGGTGCCCCCCTCCACAGTTACACACCTCGATCATATCGTCATAGTGCTTACGCGAAGCCCTGTGCCAGTAAACTTCATCATCACTGTCACCACACTGTCGTGCTGACAGAACTCTCCCTTGGCCTCAATTGGATCAAGAGTTCGAGGTACATCACATAGCTGAACGTGTGCTGATCACGAAGGTGTCATACGTTCGGTACTTGGATCGGTTGGATCGTGAAGACGTTCGACTACATCAAACACATTACTAAACGCTTCTGCTTTCGGTCTATGAGGGTACGTAGACACACTCTCCCCTCTCGTTGCTATGCATCTCCCAAATAGATCTTGCATGATCGTAGGTAAAATTTTGAAATACTTCGTTCCCCAACAGTGGCATCCGAGCTAGGTCTTTGCATAGATGTTATATGCACGAGTAGAACACAAAGAGTTGTGGGCGATAATAGTCATACTGCTTACCAACAATGTCTTACTTTGATTCGGCGGTATTGTTGGATGAAGTGGCCCAGACCAACGTTACATGACCGCGTTCATGACACTGGTTCTACCGACGTGTTTCGCACACAGGTGGCTAGTGGGTGTCTTTTTCTCCAGCTTTAGTTGAATCGAGTCTGACTGTGCCCGGTCCTTGTTGAAGGTTAAAACAGCACACTTGACGAAAAATCGTTGTGGTTTTGATGCGTAGGTGAGAACGGTTCTTGCTAGAAGCCCGTAGCAGCCACGTAAAACTTGCAACAACAAAGTAGAGGATGTCTAACTTGTTTTTGCAGGGCATGTTGTAATGTGATATGGTCAAGACGTGATGATATATAAATTGTTGTATGTGATGATCATGTTTTGTAACAGTTATCAGCAACTGGCAGGAGCCATATGGTTGTCGCTTTATTGTATGAAATGCAATCGCCATGTAATTGCTTTACTTTATCACTAAGCGGTAGCGATAGTCATAGAAGCAATAGTTGGCGAGACGACAACGATGCTACAATGGAGATCAAGGTGTCAAACCGGTGACGATGGTGATCATGATGATGCTTTGGAGATGGAGATCAAAGGCACAAGATGATGATGGCCATATCATAACACTTATTTTGATTACATGTGATGTTTATCCTTTATGCATCTTATTTTACTTAGTACGGCGGTAGCATTATAAGATGATCTCTCACTAAATTTCAAGCTACAAGTGTTCTCCCTGAGTATGCACTGTTGCTACAGTTCGTCGTGCCAAGACACCAAGTGATGATCGGGTGCGATAAGCTCTACGTTCACATACAACGGGTGCAAGCTAGTTTTGCACAAGCAGAATACTCAGGTTAAACTTGACAAGCCTAGCATATGCAGATATGGCCTCGGAACACTAAGACCAAATGGTCGAGCATGAATCATATAGTAGATATGATCAACATAGTGATGTTGAGCATTGAAAGCTACTCCATCTCATGTGATGATCAGACATGGTTTAGTTGATATGGATCACGTGATCATTTAGATGACTAGAGAGATGTCTATCTAAGTGGGAGTTCTTAAGTAATATGATTAATTGAACTTTAGTTTATCATGAACTTAGTACCTGATAGTATTTTGCATGTCTATGTTGTTGTAGATAAATGACACGTGCCACTTTTCCTTTGAATTTTAATGCGTTCCTAGAGAAAGCTAAGTTGAAAGATGATGGTAGCAACTACACGGACTGGGTCCGTAACTTGAGGATTATCCCCATTGCTGCACAGAAGAATTATGTCCTGGAATCACCGCTACGTGCAAAGCCCGCTGCAGGAGCAACACCAGATGTTATGAACGTCTGGTAGAGCAAAGTTGATGACTACTCGATAGTTCAGTGTGCCATCCTTTATGGCTTAGAATCGGGACTTCAACGACGTTTTGAACGTCATGGAGCATATGAGATGATCCAGGAGTAAAAGTTAATATTTCAAGAAAATGCCCGAACTGGGAGATATGAAGTCTCCAATAAGTTCTATAGCTGCAGGATGGAGGAGAATAGTTCTGGCAGTGAACATATACTCAGAATGTCTGGGTACCACAACCACTTGACTCAACTGGGAGTTAATCTTCCTGGTGATAGTGTCATTAACAGAGTTCTTCAATCACTGCCACCAGGCTACAAAAGCTTCGTGATGAACTATAATATGCAAGGGATGGATAAGACAATTCCCGAGCTCTTCGCAATGCTAAAGGCTCCGGAGGTAGAAATCAAGAAGGAGTATCAAGTGTTGATGGTCAACAAGACCACTAGTTTCAAGAAGAAGGGGAACTTCAAGAAGAACAGCAAGCAAGTTGCTGCTCAAGTGAAGAATCCCAAGTCTGGACCTAAGCCTGAGACTGAGTGCTTCTACTGCAAAGGGACTGGTCATTGGAAGCGGAACTGCCCCAAGTATTTGGCAGATAAGAAGGATGGCAAAGTGAAAGGTATATTTGATATACATCTTATTGATGTGTACCTTGCTAATGCTCGTAGTAGCGACTGGGTATTTGATACTGGTTCTGTTGCTCATATTTGCAACTTGAAATAGGGGCTATGGATTAAACGAAGATTGGCTAAGGACTAGGTGACGATGCACGTGGGAAATGGTTCCAAAGTCGATGTGATCGTCATCATCATGCTACCTCTACATCCTTCGGGATTAGTATTAGACCTGAATAATTGTTATTTGGTGCCAGCGTTAAGAATGAACATTATATCTGGATCTTGTTTGATGTGAGATGATTATTCATTTAAATCAGAGAATAATGGTTGTTCTATTTATATGAGTAATATATTTTATGGTCATGCACCCTTGATGAGTGGTCTATTTTTATTGAATCTTGACAGTAGTGATACGTATTCATAGTATTGAAGCCAAAAGATATAAGTTTAATAATGATAGTGCAACTTATTTGTGGCACTGCCGT
The DNA here is from genome assembly GCF_056163025.1 of Triticum urartu. NCBI lineage: Eukaryota > Viridiplantae > Streptophyta > Magnoliopsida > Poales > Poaceae > Triticum > Triticum urartu. Next base: position 252,182,598 of record NC_141873.1, read on the forward strand.
TTAGGTCATATTGGTGTAAAGCGCGTGAAGAAACTCCATGCTGATGGACTTTTGGAATCACTTGATTATGAATCACTTGATGCTTGCGAACTATGCCTCACGGGCAAGATGACTAAGACTCCTTTCTCCGGAACAATGCAGCGAGCAACAGACTTGTTGGAAATAATACATACTGATGTATGTTGTGTGATGAGTGTTGATGCTCGCGGCGGGTATCATTATTTTCTGACCTTCACAGATGATTTGAGCACATATGGGTATATCTACTTGATGAAACATAAGTCTAAAACATTTGAAAAGTTCAAAGAATTTCAGAGTGAAGTGGAAAATCATCGTAACAAGAAAATTAAGTTTCTACGATCTGATCGAGGAGGTGAATATTTGAGTTATGTGTTTGGTCTTCATTTGAAACAATGTGGAATAGTTTCGCAACTCACGCCACCAGGAACACCCCAGCATAATGGTGTGTCCGAACGTCATAACCACACTTTATTAGATATGGTTCGATCTATGATGTCGCTTACTGATTTACTGCTATCGTTTTGTGGTTATGCTTTAGATCATGGTTGCATTCACGTTAAATAGGGCACCATCGAAATCCGTTGAGACAACACCATATGAACTATGGTTTGGCAAGAAATCCAAGTTGTCATTTCTTAATGTTTGGGCTGTGATGCTTATGTGAAAAAGCTTGAACCTGATAAGCTCAAACACAAATTGGAGAAATGTGTCTTCATAGGATACCCAAAGGAGACTGTTGGGTACACCTTCTATCACAGATCCAAAGGCAACATATTCGTTGCTAGGAATGGATCTTTTCTATAGAAGGAGTTTCTCTCGAAAGAAGTGAGTGGGAGGAAAGTAGAACTTGATGAGGTAATTGTACCTTCTCCCTTCTTGGAAAGTAGTTCATCATAGAAATCAGTTCCAGTGATTCCTACACCAATTAGCGAGTAAGCTAATGATGATGATCATGAAACTTCTGATCAAGTTACTACCGAACCTCTTAGGTCAACCAGAGCAAGATCCGCACCAGAGTGGTACGGTAATCCTATTCTGGAGGTCATGTTACTTGACCATGACGAACCTACGAACTATGAGGAAGCGATGATGAGCCCAGATTCCGCAAAATGGCTTGAGGCCATGAAATCTGAGATGAGATCCATGTATGAGAACAAAGTATGGACTTTGTTTGACTTGCCCGATGATTGGCAAGCAATAGAGAATAATTGGATCTTCAAGAAGACTGACGCTGACGGTAATGTTACTGTCTACAAAGCTCGACTTGTTGTGTAAGGTTTTCGACAAGTTCAAGGAGTTGACTACGATGAGACTAAGGGAGTCCTGGGTTAAGGGGTCCTCGGGCGTCCGGGCTATGTGACATGGGCCGGACTAATGGGCCATGAAGATACAAGACAGAAGACTTCCTCCCGTGTCCGGATGGGACTCTCCTTGGCGTGGAAGGCAAGATTAGCATGCGGATATGAATATTCCTTTCTCTGTAAACTGACTCTGTACAACCCTAGCTCCCTCTGGTATCTATATAAACTGGAGGGTTTAGTCCGTAGAGGCAATCATAATCATATAGGCTAGAAAATTAGGGTTTAGCCATTACAATCTCGTGGTAGATCAACTCTTGTAACTCGTATACTCATCAAAGTCAATCAAGTAGGATGTAGGGTATTACCTCCATCAAGAGGGCCCGAACTTGGGTAAAACATCATGTCCCTTGTCTCCTGTTACAATTGATCCTTAAACGCACAGTTCGGGACCCCCTACCCGAGATCTGCCAGTTTTGACACCGACATTGGTGCTTTCATTGAGAGTTCCGCTATGCGTCGCCAGAAGGTTCGACGGCTCCTTTAGTCATCTACAACAATGCTGCCCTGAGGGAGGTCTTCCCCGGCCACATCTTTGTGTTCGGTGGCTTCGCACTACGGGCAAACTCGCTTGGCCATCTAGAGTAGATCGACAGCTACGCCCCAGGTCAGCAGATTAGTTTTGGAAATCTGGATTACGTCACTGATATCCGAAGAGACTTGATTTTCCAAGGGTTCGTGACCCAAACCTCCGCTCTGGACTTAGATCCGGAGCGCATCTCCAGGTCCGAAGACGGGATTCCCGAGCCCGCTGGACTCTCTGCGGCTATTAAGCCTAGTACGGGAGAGCTGGAGGAAGCAGCGTCACCGGCAATCATCATGAAGCCGAACTCTTCTCCGAACACTGACCCCGAACCCTCGGAGTCCGCATCATGTGAGCTCAGCCAAGGAGTTTCCTCCCCGTCGTACTCCACAAACTCCCTTCTCCCTGGCCGAACCTCGCCTCTAAGCAAGGCTCTGGACTTAATGCGATCCCTCGTCATTACAGAGGGGCAATGTCCGAACTACGCCCAGCCCGGACTAGGGGCTGAGAGTAGGGAATTTTACATCCCACCCACCACCCACTTCATAGCCACTGTCGAGGACTTAACCGACATGCTCGATTACGGCTCCAAAGACATCGACGGTATGGACGATGATGCCGGAGAAGAACAGGCCCAAAACCCGCCGTTTACCGGATGCTGGACGGCCATCTCTTCGTATGATGTGTACAAGGTAGATACACCCAAAGAGGATAACGACGATAACGAGAAAAATCCAGTTGAGGATCCAACTCCTGAGATACAACCAAAGCGCCGACATCAGTGGCTCCGCTCTAAATCACGCTATGGAAAAGACAGCAATACCGGCACCAGAGACATTAATACTCCGGACGACATTGAAGACCAAGAAGACCCTATCGAGCCAACCTCCAAACAGGACGATCAGGTAGATGGGCAAATTAGCCCTGAGGAACAGGCTATAAACGAAGACTTGGAGGATAGTAATTATCGTCCACTCTCCGAGGAGGAGGTGAGCCTCGGCGGCGAAGACTTTATCGTGCCTGAGGAACCCCTTGAGCAGGAACGCTTTAGGCGCCGGCTAGTAGCCACTTCAAGGAGCCTGAAAAAGTAGCAGCAGCAGCTTCAAGCTGACCAAGATCTGCTCAACGACAGGTGGACTAACATCCTGGCAGCTGAGGAATATGGCCTCGAGCGCCCAACCAAGAGTTACCCAAAGTGTAAGCTGCTACCGCAATTCGACGACAGGCGCTGGTGCCCATACCATCGACGCGTAATGTAGCCGACCGACCACCACGTGGCCGTGACAAAATGGCAGCTCAAGCCGAATACCAGCCCATACTACCTCGCCATAAAGGTAGAGACACAACAGCTCAGAAATATACTTACGACCTGCGGGATGATTTGGAAAATAAAGCGGGCTAGACCAGATCGATCTACAGATCATGGGGGCGTGCTCCGTCGCGCAAGGATGGCTATCTAGCCGGGCACGACAACCATAACCACGCCCAGGCTGAAAACCACAGACGAACTCCATCCGAGATACGTCGCGACGTGGCCCTCTATAGAGGCACCACACCCCCCCTCTGCTTCACTGACGAAGTAATGGAACATGAATTCCCAGAAGGTTTAAACCCATGAATATCGAATCTTATGATGGAACAACGGATCCCGCGATATGGATTGAGGACTTTCTCCTCCATATTCATATGGCCCGCGGTGATGATCTTCACGCCATAAAATACCTCCCACTAAAACTAAAGGGACCAGCTCGGCACTGGTTAAATAGCCTGCCAGAAAACTCCATTGGCAGCTTGGAGGACCTGGAAGACGCCTTCCATGACAACTTCCAGGGTACATAAGTCCGACCTTCGGACGCCGATGACTTAAGTCACGCCAGGAAATTCTGGACTAGGTTCCTAATTAAAAAGAACCAGGTCGTTGATTGTCCGGATGCCCAAGCCCTAGCGGCCTTTAAGCATAGCATTCGCGACAAATGTCTCGCCTGGCACCTTGGCCAAGAAAAACCGAAGTCCATGGCAACCCTCATGGCAGTTATGACCCGCTTTTGCGCGGGAGAAGATAGTTGGCTAGCCCATAGCAGCAATAATGCAAGTGAACTTGGCACTTCTGAATCCAGAAATCGCAATGGCAAGCCCCGACGCAACAGGCACAAGCGTCGGAACAATGGTGATAATACCGATGACACGGCGGTTAACGCCGGATTCAGCGGCTCCAAGCCCGGTCAGCGGAAGAAAACATTTAAAACAAACAATTCGGGCTCATCCAGCTTGGACTGAAACCTCGATCGACCATGTAAGATCCACGGCACCCTCGATAAACCTGCCAATCATACCAACAGAGGTTGTTGGGTCTTTAAGCAGGCCGGTAAGTTACATACCGAGGACAAAGAGAAGGGGTCGCCAAGTGAGGATGATGAGGAGGAGCCTCGTCCACCGAACATAGGGGGACAGAAGAAATCCCCCCCCCCCCAGTCAAAACGGTGAACATGATATACGTTACTCATATCCCCAAGAGGGAGCGCAAACGCGCACTCAGGGACGTCTATGCGATAGAGCCAGTCGCCCCAAAATTCAATCCATGGTCATCTTGCCCGATCACTTTCGGTCGCAGGGACCATCTGACCAGTATTCATCACAGCAGCTCAGCCGCACTGGTCCTCGACCCAATCGTTGATGGATTACACCTCACACGGGTCCTCATGGACGGTGGCAGCACCCTTAACTTGCTCTAGGACACAGTCCGCAAGATGGGCATCGATCCATCAAGGATCAAGCCCACCAAAACTACCTTTAAAGGAGTAATACCAGGTGTAGAGGCCCATTGCACGGGCTCAATCACATTGGAAGTCGTCTTCGGATCGCCGGAGAACTTCTGAAGTGAAGACTTGATCTTCGACATCGTCCCCTTCCGCTGTGGCTATCACACACTGCGCGGACGAACCACATTTGCTCGCTTCAATGCGGTGCCACACTATGCCTATCTCAAACTTAAGATGCTCGGGCCATACGGTGTCATAACTGTCAACGGAAACATGGAATGCTCCCTCCGTACCGAGGAGCACACCATGGACCTGGCAGCGGAAGTATAGGGCGGCCTTATCAAGCAGAACATCAATTCGATGGCCAAGCCCCTGGACACTATTAATTGAGTCCGGATTACTCCGCAGCACGACAATCCGGCTCGTCAGGAGTAGGACTAGCAATTCGGCCTCCGTCTCAGTCCCGACCGAACTGTGGCGTATGTACCACGCATACATAACTACGCACTAAAAATACCATGGGCAAAGATGGAGGCATAACTCGATCATGGTCCACAAATACGGCTCGACCGTATCCGGGCACTCATACTTTCCCTTTTTCCTTTTATCCTTTTTTCAGGTTTCTTTTCCACAGGCCCCTCACGACGGCCTCATCATCGATCCTTTCGAAGGATAAATGTACCAAGTAGGCAAGTAGCATAGACGTGTGGCAGAAGCATCTAGATGATCTTCTTGACGATCACCTTGCCTATTTCCAGGACCCACACGCAGCTTCCCCTTGGCCTCGGCATGTTAAATAGCCCGGCTTCTTATTGCATTATTTATACAAATACGCTTTGACATATCAATCAGATTACAATGGAAACAATTTGTGGCCCAACATATGTGGCATTGGCTTACTCCTTTATTATATTTAAACTATTTTTATCAATTGCACTCGTACACTTTGGTACGACTTAACTCGCCAGGGGCTCCATTACACTCCATATGTTGGCAACAAGTCTGAACACTTTTTACAGTACAATTCGGCGCCCTGAATATTGCATTATATGCATCGGCTCTGAATCATGTCTTTGGTCAATAGTTGGGTTGCCCGGCTCCTGTGCTTGCTACCTTACATTCTTTTTTATCGGCTAGGGTAGTAAAGGGAGAACTACTGCGATTGTGTTTCTAGTTCATCCGGATAAACACCTCAATAGAGAAAGCCGAAAACTGACTGTCATGATGTGGCGAGAGCTGGTCAGCTATTCGGTGGCTAAAATCGCTTGTGATTCTTTCTACATTATGCGACGGATCGGCTTCCACCCAATCAGGTGTTTACAGCCCCTAGTCCGGACAAACAAACTAGGGGCTGTGCCTACACTCCTATTTGTCAAACACCTATGGCTAAGTGAGGGTGATAAAGCAACATAGTCTGATTGCCTGGTTTGATGCACTAAACACCTCCTTCAAGGACCAAAGTCCTGGGTCAAGTGTGTTTAGGTTCCAATCTGAATACCCCGGTACTATCTATGTGGGGGCTGAAGCCGACGACTGGCCAACTCTCAGATTTAAATAAACGGCTGCACAGGAGGAAATATTTTTGAAAAACAACAAGCAATATATTACATATAGGCTTTGTTCCATAACACAGGACTGGATAAACACGAATACATTCATTCAAAGATAATGCCGTTCACACACTGGCCCGCTACAATGCGGGATCCTTCCAGGATGTCATCAAAATAGCGCTCGGGCGTGCAGTGCTCTTTGCCATCAAGCGGCCCCTCGGTCGCAAGCTTGACGGTGTTCATCTTCGCACACTGTACCTTGACGCGGGCGAAGGCCATCCGTGCACCTTCGATGCAGACCGATCGCTTTATGGCATCAAGCCGAGGGCAGGCATTGAACAGCCGCTTCACGAGCCCAAAGTGGCTGCTGGGCACGGCTTCGACAGGCCATAGACGGATTATTAAATCCTTCATGGCCAATCCGGCCACCCTATGCAGTTCGGAAAGCTGTTTCAACTGATTGCTGAGGGCCACCGGATACTCTGGTGTAAGGTATTGTGACCAGAACAGATTCTCCGATGAGCTCCCCCTCTTTGGCTCGGAAGAACTCCACAACATCAGCAACACTGCGAGGCAGATCCACAAACGCTCCTAGAGAACTCCAAATCCGGGTCAGTAAGAGGTACCTTTTCTTCACAAATTTGCTCTGCATAATAAAGGTCTTACCCGCCGCAATTTGCTTGGCCTCCTGGACTTCCCAGAGGGCGCCCTAGGCTTCAACCTTAGCCTCTTGTGCGCTTTGGCGGGCCTTAGCAAGTTCAGACTCTTGGTCCGCAATCTTGCATTCCAAGGACTCACACTTCTTTACGGCGTCCTCGAGCTCCTGCTGAACCTCCCCGACCCTTGACTCGTGTTTCTTGCGGGCGGCTTGTTCCTTCTCCGCCTTCTTCTGGGCCTCGCTCAGAGCCTTCTGGAGAGGCTCCAACTTGGCCGCAGCTCCTATGAAGCATCATACTAGCGTGATCAACACAAACAATTCTTATCATTTTGAAGATCTGAATAGGCCATTGCTCTTTTTTGAAACGGCCGAGCTCTTCATCGGCTTGCTCCAGCCTCTGCTTCAGTTCGGCTACTTTCGCAGAATGGGAGGTCGCAGCCAGCATCGACACATGCTTATTCGCATAGACATATATGATTAGTCTCCTGCGAAAATAATTCGATCCTCTTTCCGGCCTTTCTTTTCGAACATCGGACAGAATCTCAGGGGCTACTGTCTGTACTACAACGTTATTTTTGCATAATTATATCACGTACCTCAAAGCCTACTAGAAGGCTGGCACAGGCTTCGGTCGTGTTCTTCTACAATGGAAGCACCTTGGAGCGCTTCCAGTAGAGTATCCGGTGCCTCCGGATGGACAGAGGTTACCGGCAGAATAGGTACACCCCCTTCTTTCGAAGGAGGCTACTTACCTGATTCCGGAGCCGTATGGGCCTCTGGAATAGTATTCGGTGGGGGCCAAATTGGGTATGGCCCCCGTCACCAGTCTCTAGGGGGGTCTGCTCCCCCATGTGTCCGGCGGCCGAGGTATCACCCTCTGGCACCACCTCAACGGCCTCCTGTACCTTTTCCTGGCATGGGAGGGTCCTTCGGGACAACACTTCGGCGTCCTCCGTAGTCTTGGGGGAGGAGGCTGGCGGAAGCAACCCGCTGTCCATCACCTTTGGAGCCAGTGAATTCCCCGAAGATGAGGATTGCTGGAGGTGGGCGAGAGGCGGACTGCAGCACATGATTCAACATATTAAAACCACAAAGTAAAGGAGCTGGATATATATGTATGTAAGTGCCTTTGAGTACTTACATGTAACGCCCTCGATGCGGCTATATCTCCCACGTGTCGAAGCACGACTTAGAGGCATAACCACATTGAAAGCAATGTCGCAAGTGAGGTAATCTTCACAACAACCCATGTAAAAAATAAAGGGGAAAGGTACATAATTGGCTTACACTCACCACGTCACACAAATACATAAATAAGTCATTACATTCATCCAATACATCCAAGGTCCGACTACGGGACCAAAATGAAGATAATCCCCAAATGCAACATAGTCCCCGATCGCCCCAACTGGGCACCACTACTGATCATCTGGGAAAGACACGTAGTAACAACGAGAGTCTTCATTGAACTCCCACTTGAGCTCAAACGCATCACCTAGAGCAATATCATCGGTCCCTGCATCTGGTTTTGGAAGTAATCTGTGAGTCACGGGGACTCAGCAATCTCACACCCTCGCGATCAAGACTATTAAGCTTATAGGTAGGGTAAAAGGTATGAGGTGGAGTTGCAGCAAGCGACTAGCATATATGGTGGCTAAACATACGCAAATGAGAGCGAGAAGAGAAGGCAAAAGCACGGTCGAACAACTATGATCAAGAAGTGATCCTAGAACAACATACGTCAAGCATTACTCCAACACCATGTTCACTTCCCGGACTCCGCCGAGAAGAGACCATCACGGTTACACACGCGGTTGATGCATTTTAATTAAGTTAAGCCTTAGGTTTTCTACAACCGGACATTAACAAATTCCCATCGGCCCATAACCGCGGGCACGGCTTTCGAAAGTTCAAATCCCTGCAGGGGAGTCCCAACTTAGCCCATCACAAGCTCTCACGGTCAACGAAGGATATTCCTTCTCCCAAGACAATCCGATCAGACTCGGCATCCCGGTTACAAGACATCCTCGACAATAGTAAAACAAGTCCAGCAACACCGCCCGAATGTGCCGACAAATCCCGATAGGAGCTGCACATATCTCGTTCTCAGGGCACACTCAGATGAGCGCTCCGTACAACTAAAACCAAACCTCGAGTTTCCCCGAGGGGAAGCTGCACAGGGCTCTAGTTTGGACCAACACTCAGAGGAGCACTGGCCCGGGGGGGTTATATAAAGATGACCCTTGAGTCCACGGAACCCAAGGGAAAAAGAGGCTAGGTGGCGAATGGTAAAACCAATGTTGGGCATTGCTAGAGGAGTTTTATTCAAGGCGAACTGTCAAGGGGTTCCCATTATAACCCAAACGTGTAAGGAACGCAAAATCCAGGAACATAACACCAATATGACGGAAACTAGGGCGGCAAGAGTGGAACAAAACACCAGGCATAAGGCCGAGCCTTCCACCCTTTACCAAGTATATAGATGCATTAATTAAATAATAGATATTGTGATATCCCAACAAAATAACCATGTTCCAACATGGAACAAACTCCAATCTTCACCTGCAACTAGCAACGCTATAAGAGGGGCTGAGCAAAGCGGTAACATAGCCAAACAATGGTTTGCTAGGACATGGTGGGTTAGAGGCTTGGCTTAACAATATGGGAGGCATGATAAGGCATGTGGTAGGTATCGCAGCATAGGCATAGCAAAAGAGCGAGCATCTAGCAAGCAAAGATAGAAGTGATTTCGAGGGTATGGTCATCTTGCCTGAAATCCCGCAAGGAAGAAGAACGAGTCCATGAAGAAGACAAATGGACGTAGTCGAACGGTTCCTCACCAACGCGACATTATCGAAACCAACCCGAAGAAGCAACACCGGAAAGAAGCACACAACATAGTAAACAACCAACACATGAACATGGCATGATATGCGGGATGCCGTATGCGGTGCAAATGTATGATTTGGAAAGGAATGATTCAACATAGCCTCAACTTGGAAATCCAAGAGTGCCACTGGAAAGGTGAGTTGATTTCGGTCGAAATCGATATAAAGATCACCAGAATCGGATGCACGGTTTGGAAATGGCAAGCAAAACAAATATGGCACCGATCTGCGGTAATCAGCAAGTGACCATCTAAATGCATCAAGATAAATAAGCTACTGCACTCAAACATGGCAAAAAAATACATGGCAGGGATCCACTCATGATGCTTGACAAAAGATGAACACTGAGCTATGGCTAATTCACTCATTAACAGACTCAAACAAGCATGGCAAAAGTGCAAAAGATTAGAGGTTACAGACTTAGTGAAATTAATAGCATGTCAGGAATTTATCATCGGGAAGCAATGTTTAGAGCATGAAAACTACATGCTACGGGAACATATCATGGAAAATCAAGGCATGGCATGAAGCTACTCAAAGAATATAACAAAAGTCCATTAGTGACCATGAGCCAAAAGGGATCAGAAAATACAATTGCAAGCATGTGAACATAGCAAAAACATAAGCAGATTCAGACTAAGCATACACCCATCAAGTCGACATGTTTACATGCAAAACAGATAACAAGTAGGCATGTTTACGAGCTCGATACACTCACCACAAAGCATGGCATGACAAACTAACCATACACCCATCAAGTAGACATGGCATAGAAGCTAGACATGGCAAGAACAACATCATAGCATGCACGGATCAACAACAACAAGCTTGGCAAAATTGCTAAACATGTTAACAATCTGCCAGGAACATTTTATAGCAAAAGTAGAGCTCGATTGACTCAAGCTAGGGTGCTCCATAATTGTAAACAAAGACATGGATGGATAGAGCACAACATTATCTACAAAACATCCTTACTGATCATGCTCAAAATAGGCACAGATCACAAGGAAACAACATGAACATATGGCATAAAAATAAGGACAGGGCAATGACTTAGAATATTTCTAAGTCCCTGAAATCAGCAACATTAAGTAAGCTACTTCGCATGCTTGTGCTAGTCACCACAAGGGTCACAAAAAATACATGGCATACACCCCTGTAAAGATGGCATGGCATACTTCGGAACACATGTAGAGCTCGGGATCATAGCATGCACACATTAATCATGGCAAAAATGACAAAAGTGCATTTGCTGAAACAGATCTGAAACTATCATCACATAGCCCCCTTCCAACAACATTTCGGGCATCAAGATGAGCTCAAATGAAAATTATGCAATGAGATGAAATGATGTACTCGTCGAGACGAACATTTTGATATGCTACACGCACGAATCAGAGCTACGATGCGGAAGTTATGGCATGTCAAAGATTGCAAAAATTTAGGGTTTCGGGGAGAAAAAGTCAACCGAGGGGGATTTCAGATCTGGATCCGGCGAGGGTCACGAGGTTCGCCAGAGACGCCGGAGAAGGGCAGTGCGGTGGCCGGAGCTGGAGAAGCTCGCCGGCGCGAGGGGGCGGCCGGATCTGTCGCCGGGGCTCGCCGAAGAGGACTTGGCGCGGCGCGGTCGTCGAGGGGGGCTCGCCGCGATGGAGTGAAGCGGAGAGGTCGGCGCAGATGGCGGCGGGGTTCGGCGCGGTGGCAGGCGCGTATGGCGGCGACCGTGGTCGGCAATGGAGGCGGAGGGCGGCAGAGCTCCCAGGCGCGGGCGACGCGGCCTCGAGGGCGGAGGCGCGGGCGGCGTGGCCTCGAGGGCGGAGGCGCGGGCGGTTCGGGCCCCGCGGGCCGGATCTGGGCCGCGCGGGCCCGCGGCGGCGCGCGGTGGGAACGGCGGCGGTGCGACACTTGGCGGCGCGGGAGTGGTGGCGGCGAAGCGTCCGGCACCGGTGGACACGTCCGGCGCGCGGAGAGCGGATTCCTAGGGTTTTTAGGAGGGAGAGATCCGAAATTTTCGGGGAGGGTCTATAAATAGAGGTAGAGGGAGCTAGGACTGTCCAAATTGAGCACGGTTTTCGGCCACGCGATCGTGATCGAACGGACTAGGTGATGGAGGAGGTTTAGGTGGGTTTGGGGCCACTTTGGAGGGGTGTTGGGCTGCAACACACACGAGGCCTTTTCAGTCCCTCGGTTAACCGTTGGAGTATCAAACGAAGACCAAATGGTACGAAACTTGACAGGCGGTCTACCGGTAATAAACCAAGGCCGCATGACAAGTCTCGGTACAATCCGAAAACATTTAACACCCGCACACGAAAAGAGGTAGAAAGGGACACCGGAGGACATAGGAGCGCTGGATTGCAAAACGGACAACGGGGAAAATGCTCGGATGCATGAGATGAACATGTATGCAAATGAAATGCACATGATGACATGATATGAGATGCATGACATGCAAGCAAAAGACAAGGCAACACAGCGAATAACTGGAGGACACCTGGCACATCGGTCTCGGGGCGTTACATTACAATACAGCCAGGGGCTTCTTCCTGGTACGCCACTCAGGGCTGCTGTCGGTGTCTGATTCGGAATCATCCTCAAGGGAGACTCTCCCTTTCTTGGATGCCTCCGCCTTTGCCTCCAGATCCGTGGAGGCCGCGCTTTTCTTCCTTCCCCCTCGAGTGGAGAATTTCTTTCCTCCTCCTCGTTCTTGGTAGGGGAGGATTGGGTTTCGACGTCTTCAGATGTTGTGTCCGAAGTGCCTATACGGCGGAGGCCGCTCCTTGTCTCCTGGCCCTTCTATATGGCTTTCTTCTCCGGCGCCTGGTAGGGCGCCGGAACCAGCATCTTCATCAGGAGCAGGATAGCCGGGTTTTCGGGCACCAGAGCCAGACATTGGATCCGCTCCGCCTTCTTTATCCAGCTCTGAAAAGACAAATGGAGAAACTTTGACATCTTCCTTGAATGCACAGGAAGAGATACACCTTGAAGTATGAAGAACTTACCGGATTGGCTAGATGGTTAGGTCAGATTTGCGGTCCTTGGATGTCTGCGGCCACGTCTGATTGGCCTTGAAAAGCACCTTCCAAATACCTTCGTGCGTGGAGCCGAAGAACAGTCGCAAGGTCTGGTGCTTGGCCGGATCGAACTCCCACAAATGGCAAGTCCGGCTCTGGCAGGGAAGGATCCGGCTAAAAAGCATCACCAGTATCACATTGACGAGCTTGATGTTCTTGTCCACCCTGCTCTTGACGCGCGCCTGCGGCGCCGATATCTCATCTAACAACGACCAGTCCAAGCCTTTTTTTAGCCAGGAGGTAAGCCGCATTGGGGGCCCGGACTTGAATTCAGGAGCCGTGGGCCAGATGGTGTTGCGGGGCTCAGTGACATAGAACCACGGCTACTTCCACCCCTTGACGGTTTCCACAAAGGTGCCTGTGAGCCATGTGACATTGGATAGTTTGCTCACCATGGCACCTCTGCAATCCGCATGTTGACCATCCACCACTTTCGGCTTCACATTGAAGATCTTCAGCCATAATCCGAAGTGGGGTGGGATGCGGAGGAAGGCCTCGCACACGATAATGAATGCTGAGATGTTGAGGAAAGAATTCAGGGCTAGATCGTGGAAATCTAGCCCATAATAGGACATGAGTCCATGGACGAAGGGGTGGAGGGGAAATCCTAACCCGCGGATGAAGTGGGGGATGAATATCACCCTCTCGTTGGGCTCTGGGGTGGGGACGATCTGCCCCTTGGATGGAAGCCAGTGGGCGATTCCTTAGGCCAAGTACCCCGCTTCATGCAGCTCCGCGATGTTCCCCTCTGTGACAGAGGAGGCCATCCACTTACCCTGCATTCCAGATCCGGACATGGTTGGAGTGCTTTTTGGAGGCGGAAAGGATGGAAGCTTGGGCGCTGGAGCTCAAGAATGGATGGGTGGAGAGGAAGAAGGCGTGGGTGAAAGAGTGGATCCTTATCCTCTTATAAAGGCAGTGAATATCAAGCGCCTCCCCACTCGCCTTAAAATTCGCCTATTCCCCAAGGGTCGTGCGGACGGCGCGGCTGGATTACCCACGCCCGTATTGATGAGAATCCCGCGATAAGGGGACACAATCTCTGTTTTGATAAGACTTGTCAATGAAAACCGCACCTCGAAATATGGAGCGGGAGGCTAAAAAATGGTTCGAAATAATGACTGGGCCGGGACGTAACGTCTCGCTACAAAAAATTGTCAGTAGATGGGACTAGTGAAATATTATACTCTTTGCGGCTATGTGTGGTGCCTATCTTGCAGAGCCGGACACGTTTTCGGTATTCCAAGACTACTTTGAAATATTCGGAGGAGGAACCCGCCTTGCAATGTCGAAGACAATCTGCACGCCACACACGTTGTCATTGAAGCCTGGTTCAGGGGCTACTGAGGGAGTCCTAGATTAAGGGGTCCTCGGGCGTCCGGGCTATGTGACGTGGGCTGGACTAATGGGCCATGAAGATACAAGACATAAGACTTCCTCCCGTGTCTGGATGGGACTCTCCTTGGCGTGGAAGGCAAGCTTAGCGTGCGGATATGAATATTCCTTTCTCTGTAAACCGACTCTTTACAACTGAGGGAGTCCTGGACTAAGGGGTCCTCGGGCGTCCAGCCTATTGGCCATGGGCCGTACTGATGGGCTGTGAAGATACGAAGACCGAATACTGCAACTGTGTCCGGATGGGACTCTCCTTGGCGTGGAAGGCAAGCTTGGTGTCGAATATGTAAATTCCTTTCTTTGTAACTGACCTTATGTAACCCTAGATCCTCCTGGTGTCCATATAAACCGGAGGAATTAGTCGAGATAGGGGATATTCATTATCACAGCCATACAAGCTAGATCTCTATGGTTTAGCCATTACGATCTCGAGGTAGATCAACTCTTGTAATACTCATATTCATCAATATCAATCAAGCAGGACGTAGGGTATTACCTCCATAGAGAGGGCCGAACCTGGGTAAACATCGTGTCCCTTGTCTCCTATTACCATCGACCTTAGACGCACAGTTCGGGACCCCCTACCCAAGATCCGCCAGTTTTGACACCGACATTGGTGCTTTCATTGAGAGTTACATTGTGCTGTCGCCAAAAGGTTTGATGGCCCCTTTGATCATCAATAATGATGTTGTCCAAGGAGAAACATTCCTCCCCGGACAGATCTTCACGTTCGGCGGCTTCGCACTATGGGCCAACTTGTTTGGCCATCTGGAGCAGATCGAAAGCTACGCCCCTGGCCATCAGGTCAGATTTGGGAGCTTGAACTACGTTGCAGACATCCGTGGAGACTTGATCTTCGCCGGATTCGAGACCGCGATAGCCGCTCCCGGTCACCCCAATGATCATGACCTAAATCTGTCATCTGGCCACATCCAGGAGATTGCTCCTGTAACCGCTCTAGCCCTAGATCCCGAGCAAGCTGCACAATCCAAGGACGGGAGGATCAACCCCACTACGGAGGCCACATATTCCACGGCCTTGGAGCCGCACATAGACTTAACCTCTCATGATGTTTTTGTCAGTGGAACTCCGGACTCGTCTCCGGTCGTAAGTTCCGAACCACTCGAGCCCGCGGACGCCGAGCTTGATCGTTTGTCGATCTTCGAATTTAGCGCCGTAGACATCTTCCAGCACTCGCCTTTGGGCGATGTGCTAAACTCATTAAAGAACCTGTCCTTGGCGGAGGACTCACAACGAACTATATCTGGCTTGAACCAGGGGCTGACGGTGGAGAATTTTTGCTTCCCACCCACCACCCACTTCATAGCCACGGTCGAGGATTCGACCGATTCAGTTTATTACGACTCCAAGAACATTGACGATATGGACGACGATGCCGAAGACAACGAAGACCCCGTTGATACAGCTAATGAACAAGATGAACGGGAAGATGGGCAGGTTAGCCCTGGTAAACAGGCCACACACGAAGATTCGGAGGACGACAATTACCTTCCGCTCTCTGAGGATGAGGTGAGCCTTGGCACCGAGGATTTCATCGTGCCTAAGGAACCTCTTGAGCAGGAGCGCTTCAAGCGCCAACTAATAGCCATTGCAAGGAGCCTAAAAAAGAAGTAGCAGCAGCTTCAAGCTGACCAAGATCTGATCAATGATAGATGGACCAAAGACCTAGCTGCCGAAGAATACGGCCTTAGTGGCCCAGCCAAAAGCTACCCGAAGAGTAGATTGCTACCCTAGGGCGACGACAAGGCACTCAAGCCCGTGCCATTATCGCACAAGGCGCCCGGTCGACCACAACTTGGTCCGGGTAAAGCGGCAACTCAAGCCGAACACCAGACTGCCCCACCTCGTTGTAAAAGCAAGAACAAAACAGCTCGGGGTTGTGCATACGACCATCAACAGGACTTGGGTAGTAGAGCAGGACACTCAAGAGCGACCTACGGATCGCAAGGACATACCTCGACACGCGACGACGGCCACCTATTCGGACATGACAAACCTAGCCACGCATAGGCCGAAAACCACAAACGGACTCCATCGGAGGTACGTCGTAGTGTGGCCCAACATAAAGGCTCCGCACACCCTCTTTGCTTCACAGACGAAGTAATGGAGCATGAATTCCCAGACAGGTTCAAACCTATGAATATCGAATCATACGATGGAACAACAGATCCCACGATATGGATCGAGGACTTCCTCCTCCGTATCCACATGACCCGTGGGGACAACCTTCATGCCATCAAATACCTACCACTAAAACTCAAAGGACCATCTTGGTACTGGTTAAACAGCCTGCCGGAAAATTCTATTGGCAGCTGGGAAGATTTGGAGGACACCTTTCGTGACAACTTCCAAGGAACATATGTCCGGCCACTGGACGCCGATGACTTAATTCACATTGTCCAGCAGCCCGGAGAGTCAGCTAGGAAGCTCTGGACTAGGTTCATAGTTAAAAAGAACCAAATCGTCAACTGTCCGGACGCAGAAGCCCTTGCGGCCTTTAAACACAGCGTCCGGGATGAATGGCTTGCACGCCACCTCGATCAAGAAGGACCTAGATCCATGATAGCCCTTACCACTCTAATGACCCACTTTTGCGTGGGAGAAGACAGCTGGCTCGCTCATAGAAGCAATAGCGCCCAACGACTCGGGCACTTCCGAAATCCGAGACGGCAATGGCAAGCCACGACGAAGCAAACACAACAATCGCAATGATAATGAAAGATCACGCGACACAGCGGTCAACGTCGGATTTAGTAATCCCAAGCCCGAGCAATGGAAAAAGCCATTCAACGCGAACAGAGACGGGCCATCCAACCTAGACAGGACACTGGACCGACCCTGCTAGATTCATGGCCACCCTAATAAACCAGCTAATCATACCAACAGAAACTGTTGGGTCCTCAAGCAGGCCGGCAAGCTCAACGCCGAACACAAGGGAAGGGGGCGCGCCAGGCTATAGGGACGGTGGAGTGGTTCACTAGCCAAATGTCAGGGGGTAGAAGCAATTTTCCCCCGAAGATCGATCAACTCCAGAGTAGAAATAGCAGATCGGCTTCTGTTGCCCATCTCATATACCCATTAAAACTATACCCCGCATACATAACTACGCACTTAAGACACCATGGGCATTGGTGGAAGCATAATACGAACAAGTCTGCAAGCACTCCGGTAAAATTTTAATCTACTTCCTTTTTCTTTCTTCATTATCTCTTAAAGACAGGTGGCTCAAAGGAGAAATATCTAAGACCGACTCCATCGGAGTTCGGATCCGTACACTAACCTACGGGGCTACTTCCTACGAGGATTCTACTCGCCGAGGACAGGCGGCAGCCATGCGAGGGGGGGTCCAAAATAACTTTTTGTAGACCGCACTCTTTTTCGAGCCTTTAACATGCCTTTTTCCTCTGCCTTTGACCCAGGGCATATCAAATAGCTAGGGTCGTGGCCCTTATATAAATACCAGGGGCTATGTCGTATGAATAAGCTACATACATACCAGGGGCTATGTCGTAGACCCACCATAAAACTCCTATGGCTAAGTGAAAGTGTTAACGCCCTATAGTCTGGTTGCCTGGTTCGCCGCATTGACACCTCCTTCACGGACCAAGACGTTGGGTCAAGAGTGATCAAATGGTTTTCCGAACACCCACGTACTTCCTAAGAGGGGGCTGAAGCCGACGACTGGAAAACTTTCAGATTATATTAAAATGGCTGCACAGGAGGAACACAAACTTTTGAGCAATATATAAAAACAGATTAACTATAAAATTGTCTCGTACAATTCTCATACACCTCACTCGAACATTATGTCTTTTGAGCATTGACCCTCTATCAAGCGGGCGGCCACTAGGATGTCCTCAAAATAATGCTCCAGTTCGTGGCGGTCCTTGCCCTTGGGTGGACTCTTCATGGCAACATCGATGGCCTTCATCTTCCCCCAAAATGTCTTGGCTCGGGCAAAGGCCATCCATGCACCCTCGATACACACCAACCGCTTCACAGCGTCGATACGTGGCACCGCGTCAACAAGCTATTGCACCAAGCCGAAATAACTATTCGGAACAGGCTCAGTTGGCCATAACCGGATTATGACGTTCTTCATGGCAGCACCGGATATCCTATGAAGCTCGGCCCACTAGGACATCTTCTCATTCAGCAACTGGGGGCGCTTCGATGCGCCGAATTGTGACCAAAAAAGCTTCTCCGTTGCATACCCCTCTCGCGTCTGGTAAAATTGCGTCGCATCAGAAGAACTCTTCGTCAAGTCTAAAAACTTGTCCGGAGAACTCCACAATTTGTTAAGCTGAGCATAGTTTGGATCGCCGAACTTAGTCTGTAGCAAAAATGGCTTACCAGCCGCAATCTCCCCAGCCTGCCGGATCTCCTCATGGGCAGCTCTGGATTCAGACCGTGCTTCTTGCGCCTCTCGTAAGGCCTTGTCAATTTCATCCGTTTTGGCTTCATTCTCCTTCTCAAGGAGTTCACAGCGGCTAGCAGCATTTTTTAGCTCGAGCGCCATCATGGATATCTTCTCCTTGCCTTGACGCCGGGCAGCTCGTTCGGCTTTTAACTCAGTCGATGCCTTTTCGGCAGCCGCATTACTACATCGGGCCTGCTCCTTGGCCCGAGCCAGCTCTGCCCGAAGACTTTCAATGGCGGCAGCACCATCTGCAGCCATGCATATTATAGTATATAACTTTCAGCGTCATGCTTATATCACAAAAATATATGTGAAGGGACTGCCCCGAATACATACCTTGTGATTCGTCAAGACGCATATTGATTAACGCAATGTCATCCCCGGCCACGTCAAGCTTCCACTACAGCTCGGTAATATCCGTAGTCTGGGAAGTAGCCAGGGGGAGGTAGCCTGTGTTAAAGTTAATCAGATTAGTCCTTGAATATTTCTTCTTGATCCTCCTTTCGCCTCCCATGGGAAGCCAACCTGAGTCTTAGGGGCTACTACCTATACACAGGTGCATCCTTGCAAATAAAATATAGTTGAAAACATTACATCACAAACCTTTAAGCCTCTTAGTAGGCTTGAAAAGGCCTCATTCAATCCGTTTTTTGCGGACAGGATCTTTTCGACCACCTTTCCCATCAAGGTATGATGTTCCTCTGAGACAGATGCCTGTCGTAGCATGTTCGTCAATGTATCCGGCGCCTCTGGGTCTCTGGAGGCTGCTGTAGGAGTATGGCCTCCCTTTGAAGGGATCCGTTCATTCGTATCCAACTGCAGACTAGACTGTTTAGGGCCTTCATTGTTGGTCCCCGGACCCTGGGCCACTTGTTGGTCGGGGGAGACCCTCCGCGACGACACCTCGAAGTCGTCCATCCTATTGGGCGAAGAAGCCGGTGGAGGCGTCTCGCTTTCCATCATTTCGGGAAGAAGGTCCCCCGAGGAAGAGGATTGTTGAAGAAGACTGTGTGCCGAACTACAAAAAAAATATATGCCAGGCATCATAAGAAAAGAACGGGACGTGTTTAAAAACATCCTTGTTCACTTACGATTTGGCTTGAGGCTTGTCCTCATCACGAGACTGCGCTTCGGCATCCTCCAAGCCCGAGCCGCCTGACAGAGGCATCTTGCCTCGCTTAGGAGCCTGTTCCTCCAAACCTTCGGAGGCGGCCCTTTTCTTCCCATGAGGGGAGGAGACGGTGCCCCCCCCCCTTCACTCTTATCTTCGGATGAGGGAATTTTGATTCCTCCAGACACAAAGTTCGATGTACCCTTGGAATAGGGGCCATCTTTGGTCCTCTCGCTCTCCGCCTCGCCCTCCTTCACTGGCATCTGGTATGGTGCCAGGGTCAGCATCCTTGTTAGAATAGGATTCGCTGGGCCCTTGGGCAGAGGGGCCGAACACATAATTAGTTTCTCCTTCTTTATCCAGCCCTGGAAGAGGATAGCTTACTTAGTGCCATATTACGGTATTCATAATTACAAAGTGTTCGAGAGCCAAGTGCTTACTGAGGTATCCAGACGGTTGCAGTTAAGGCCAGCGTCCTCGGTAGTGTCCGACCAATGTTTCCGCTTCCCAAAAATAACTTCCACATTCCTTCGTGTGTGGTGCCAAAGAAGTGTTGGAGGGTTCGTGGTCCTTCTGGATCAAGCTCCCACATGCGGCGAAACCTGCGCTGGCATGGCAGGATTCGGCGAACTAATATCACTTGAATCACGTTGACAAGATCAATGTCTCTCTTGAGGAGGGTTCGGATGCGGCTCTGTAAAGTCTGCACTTCATCAACTGATCCCTAGTCCAACCCCTTGTTGACCCATGATGCAAGCTGTAATGGTGGGACAGGACGAAATGTGGGTGCCGCTACCTACTTGGTGTTGCGGGGCTCCGTAACGTAAAACCACTCCCGTAGCCAGTGATTGGAAGTTTCGGTAATAGAACCTTTTGGCCAAGGAGTGTTGGTGAGTTGGCTGACCATAGCACCGCCGCACTCCACCTGTTACCTATCAACTACCTTCGGCTTCACACTGAAGGTCTTGAGCCATAAGCCAAAGTGTGGGGGGATTCGGAGGAAGGCCTTGCATGTAATGATAAACGCTGAAACATGGAAAATAGAGTCCGGGGCTAGATCATGAAAATCTAGTTCGTAATAAAACATTATCCCCCGGACGAAGGGGTGAAGAGCGAACCCTAGCCCCCGGAGGAAGTGGGAGATGAATACGACCCTCTCGTCAGATCTGGGGTCGGAATAACCTGTCCTTGAGCAGGAAGCCTATGGTGGACTTCCGCAGTCAAATATATGGCCGCCCGAAGCTTTGCCATATCCTCCTCTGTAACGGAGGAAGCCACCCATCGGCCTTGAGAGCTGGGTCTGGACATGATGGGGAGGCTTGAAACAATGAAGTTGAACCTTGGGTCCTAGAACTTGAGGTTGGGAAGGTTGAGGAGTGGTTTGGCATAAAAGGACGACCCTTGGTTCCTTTATAAAGGCAGCGGGTATTGAACGCCTCCTCCTAAGCCTAAGAACATGCCTATTCCTAAGGAATCTTTGCTGCAGGACGGTTGGGTTACCCACGCTCGTATTGATGAAAATCCCGCAATTAGGGGACACGATCTCTGCTTCGACAAGACGTGTCAATGAAAGCCACGCCCCGAAACATGGAACGGCGGGACAGGAAATGGTTCGAAATAATGACCGAGCAACGTGACGTCACATTACCAAAGTTGTCAACAAGTTGGATTCATGGAATACTATACTCTCTATGGCTGTGTGTTACAGGTCCGGACACGATCATTCGTCCGAAGACAACTTTGGAGTTCGGAAGGAGGAACCCGCCTTGCAATGCCGAAGACAGCACTACGCGCCGGATACCTTGTCATTGAAGCCGGGTTCAGGGGCTACTGAGGGAGTCCTGGACTAAGGGGTCCTCGGGCGTCCGGCCTGTTGGCCATAGGCCGGACTGATGGGCTATGAAGATATGAAGACCGAAGACTGCACCCGTGTCCGGATGGGACTCTCCTTGGAGTGGAAGGCAAGCTTGGCGTCCAATATGTAGATTCCTTTCTTTGTAACCGACCTTATGTAACCCTAGATCCTCATGGTGTTTATATAAAATGGAGGACTTAGTCCGGATAGGGGATATTCATTATCATAGCCATACAAGCTAGATATCTAGGGTTTAGCCATTACGATCTCGAGGTAGATCAACTCTTGTGATACTCATATTCATCAATATCGATCAAGCAGGACGTAGGGTATTACCTCCATAGAGAGGGCCCGAACCTGGGTAAACATCATGTCCCTAGTCTCCTGTTAGCATCGACCTTAGACGCACAGTTCGCGACCCCCTACCC
The DNA here is from genome assembly GCF_056163025.1 of Triticum urartu. Lineage (NCBI taxonomy): Eukaryota > Viridiplantae > Streptophyta > Magnoliopsida > Poales > Poaceae > Triticum > Triticum urartu. The sequence continues at coordinate 252,204,659 of NC_141873.1, forward strand.
GAGATCCGCCGGTTTTGACACCGACAACAACCCTAGCCCCCTCCGGTATCTATATAAACTGGAGGGTTTAGTCCGTAGAGGCAATCATAATCAAATAGGCTAGACAATTAGGGTTTAGCCATTACGATCTCGTGGTAGATCAACTCTTGAACCCTTATACTCACCAAAGTCAATCAAGCAGGACATAGGGTATTACCTCCATCAAGAGGGCCCGAACCTGGGTAAAACATCATGTCCCTTGTTTCATGTTATCATCGATCCTTAGACGCACAGTTCGGGACCCCCTACCCAAGATCTGCCGGTTTTGACACCGACAGAGACCTTCTCACCCGTACTATGTATGAAATTTGGCAAATGGATGTCAAAACTGCATTCCTTAATGGATATCTCAAAGAAGAGTTGTATATGACGCAACCAGAAGGTTTTGTCAATCCAAAAGGTGCTAAGAAAGTCTGCAAGCTCCAGCGAACCATTTATGGACTAGTGCAAGCCTCTCGGAGTTGGAATATACACCTTTGATAGTGTGTTCAAAGCATATGGTTTTATACAGACTTTTGGAGAAGCATGTATTTACAAGAAAGTGAGTGGGAGCTCTGTAGCATTTCTGATATTATATGTGGATGACATATTGTTGATCAGAAATGATATTGGATGTCTAAATAGCATTAAAGGATACTTGAATAAGAATTTTTCAATGAAAGACCTCGGTGAAGCTGCTTATATATTGGGCATAAAGATCTATAAGATATATCAAGACGCTTAATTGGACTTTCACAAAGCATATACCTTGATGAAGTTTTGAATAAGTTCAAAATGGATCAGTCAAACAAAGGGTTCTTGCCTGTGTTGCAAGGTGTGAAGTTGAGTTAGACTCAATGGCCGACCACTGCAGAAGATAGAGAGAAAATGAAAGTCGTTCCCTATGCCTCAGCCATAGGTTCTATCATATATGCAACATTGTGTACCAGACCGGATGTGTGCCTTGCTATTAGTTTAGCAGGGAGGTACCAAAGTAATCCAGGAGTGGATCACTGGATAGTGGTCAAGAACATCCTGAAATACCTGAAAAGGACTAAGGATATGTTTCTCGTTTATGGAGGTGACAAAGAGCTCGTCGTAAAAGGTTACGTCGATGCAAGCTTTGACACTGATCTGGATGACTCTAAGTCACAAACCGGATACGTATTTTTATTGAATGGCGGAGCTGTGAGTTGGTGCAGTTCTAAGCAGAGTGTCGTGGCAGGATCTACGTGTGAAGCGGAATACATAGTTGCTTCGTAAGTAGCAAATGAAGGAGTCTGGATGAAGGAGTTCATATCCGATCTAGGTGTAATACCTAGTGCATCGGGTCCAAGGAAAATCTTTTGTGACAATACTGGTGCAATTGCCTTGGCAAAGGAATCCAGATTTCACAAGAGAACCAAGCACATCAAGAGACGCTTCAATTCCATCCGCAATCAAGTCAAGGAGAGAGACATAGAGATTTGCAAGATACATACAGATCTGAATGTTACCGACCCATTGACTAAGCCTCTCTCACAAGCAGAACCTGATCAGCACCAAGACTCCATGGGTGTTAGAATCATTACTATGTAATCTAGATTATTGACTCTAGTGAAAGTGAGAGACTGAACGAAATATTCCCTAGAGGCAATAATAAAGTTGTTATTTATATTTCCTTATATCATGATAAATGTTTATTATTCATGCTTGAATTGTATTAACCGGAAACTTAGTACATGTGTGAATACATAGACAAACAGAGTGTCCCTAGTATGCCTCTACTTGACTAGCTCGTTAATCAAAGATGGTTAAGTTTAATAGCCATAGACATGTGTTTTAATTTGATGAATGGGATCACATCATTAGAGAATGATGTGATGGACAAGACCCATCCGTTAGCTTAGCATAATGATCGTTTAGTTTTTCTGCTATTGCTTTCTTCATGACTTATACATGTTCCTTAGACTATGAGATTATGCAACTCCCGAATACTGGAGGAACACCTTGTGTGCTATCAAATGTCACAACATAAATGGGTGATTATAAAGATGCTCTATAGGTGTCTCTGATGGTGTTTGTTGAGTTGGCATAGAGCGAGATTAGGATTTGTCACTCCGTGTATCAGAGAGGTATCTCTAGGCCCTCTTGGTAATGCACATCACTATGAGCCTTGAAAGCAATGTGTCTAATGAGTTAGCCATGGGATGATGCATTACGGAATGAGTAAAGATACTTGTGGGTGATGAGATTGAACTAGGTATGATGATACCGACGATCGAATCTTGGGCAAGTAACATACCGATGAAAAAGGGAACAACGTATGTTCTTATGCGGTTTGACTGATAAAGATCTTCGTAGAATATGTACGAGCCAATATGAGCATCCAGGTTCCCTTATTGGTTATTGACCGGAGATATGTCTCGGTCATGTCTACATAGTTCTCGAACCCGTAGGGTCCGCACGCTTAACGTTCGATGACGATTTGTAGTATGAGTTTCATGTTTTGATGAATTGAAGTTTGTTCGGAGTCCCGAATAAGATGACGGACATGGAGAGGAGTCTCTAAATGGTTGAGACATAAAGATTCATATATTGGAAGGCTACATTCAGACACCGGAATGATTCGGGTCATTTCGGATAAGTTTCGGAGTAGCAGGGGTTACCGGAACCCCCCCCCCCGGGAAGTTAATGGACCATCATGGGCCTTAGTGGAGAAGAGAGAAGGCCGGCCAGAGGTGGCGCCCCCTTGCCCAGTCCGAATTGGACAAGGGGAGGGGGCGGTGCCCCCTCCTTCCTTCTCTTCCTTTCTTCCTTCCCTTCTTCTCCTACTTGGACTAGGAAAGGGGGGTGAATCCTACTTGGACCGGGAGTCCAAGTAGGACTCCCCCATGGCGAGCACCCCTCTATGGCCGGCCACCTCTCCTCCCACCTTTTATATACATGGGAGGGAGGCACTGAGGGAGTCCTGGCCTAAGGGGTCCTCGAGCGTCCGGCCTGTTGGACATGGGTCGGACTGATGGGCTACGAAGATACAAGATCGAAGACTCTCACCCGTGTCCGGGTGGGACTCTCCTTGGCGTGGATGGCAAGCTTGGCATTCGGATATTAAGACTCCTTTCTCTATAAGCGACCTTGTATAACCTTAGTCCCCTCCGGTGTCTATATAAACCGGGGGGTTTAGTCTATAGGGACGATCATAATCACATAGGCTAGACTTTTTAGGGTTTTAGCCATTACGATCTCGAGGTAGATCAACTCTTGTAATACTCATATTCATCAAGATCAATCAAGCAGGAAGTAGGGTATTACCTCCATAGAGAGGGCCCGAACCTGGGTAAACATCGTGTCCCCTGTCTCCTGTTACTATCAACCTTAGACGCACAGTTCGGGACCCCCTACCCGAGATCTGATGGTTTGGACACCGACATTGGTGCTTTCATTGAGAGTTCCGCTGTGTCGTCGTCAGAAAGTTCGATGGCCCCATCCATCATCTACTACAACACTGACAGGGGGATGTCTTTCTCCTTGGCCAGATCTTCGTATTCGGCGGCGGCGCACTGTGGGCCAACTCGCTTGGCCATCTAGAGCAGATCGATAGCTACGCCCCTGGCCGTCAGGTCAGGTTTGGAAGCTTGAACTACATCGTTGATATCTACAGAGACTTGTTCTTCGATGGATTTGAGCCCATGGCAGCTACTCCCTGCCACCACAATGTACATGACCTAAATCTGTCAGCGAACCATGCACAGGAGATTGCGCATGTAAGCGCTCCGGCCCTGGATTCGGAGTAGCTTGCGCCATCCGAAGACACTAAGCTTAACCCCGCCACGGAAGCCACAGACTCAATGGCATTGGAGCCGCACACAGACCCAACTTCCAGCGAGGTCTACGTTTACCGGACCCCCGGACTTATCTCCGGTCACTGGTTCCAAACTTCATGCATCCACGTCCAACGAGCCTTAGGCGCCGATCGTCGAATTCAGTTCCGCGGATATCTTCCGGCACTCTCCTTTAGGCGATGTGCTAAACTCATTAAAAGCCCTCTCTTTGGAAGGGGACTCACAGCCAAATTATATCCGGTTTGAACTGGGGGCTGATGACGGAGAATTTTGCTTCCCACCCACCTCCCACTTAATAGCCACTATCGAAGATCTAATCGACTTGCTCGAGTATGACTCCGCAAACATTGACGGTATGGACGACGATGCCGAAGAGGAGCAAGCCCAATACCCGCCATTTACCGGGTGCTGGACGGCCACCTCCTCCTATGACATGTACATGGTGGACACACCCAAAGAAATCAACGGTGACGACAAAGAAGACCCAGTGGAAGACAAACCTCCTGAGATACAGCCAAAGCGCCGACGATAGCAGCGCCGTTCTAAGTCACGCTGTGAGAAAGACAACAATACCGACATAGGAGAAAATAATACTCTAGGCGATGCCGAAGACAATGAAGACCCCAATGAGCCAACTTCTGAACAACACGAACGGGAAGATGGGCGGGTCAGCCCCATTGAATAGGCCATGCGCGAAGACTCGGAGGACAGTAATTATCCTCCACTCTCCGAGGATGAGGTGAGCCTCGGCGACGAAGATTTTATCATGCCTGAGGAACCTCTCGAGCAGGAGCGCTTTAAGCGCCGGCTAATAGCCACTGCAAGGAGCCTGAAAAAGAAGCAGCAACAGCTTCAAGCTGATCAAGATTTGCTCGTAATAGATGGACTAACATCCTGGCAGCCGAGGAATACGGCCGCGAGCCACCACCCAAAAGTTACCTGAAGCGCAAATTAGTACCTCAATTCAACGACGAGGCGTTGGAGCCCGTGCCATCAGCACACAATGCGGCTAACCGACCACCACTTGGTCGGGACAAAGCGGAAACCCAAACCGAACACCAGCCCGTACTACCTCGCTATAAAGGCGGGGATAAAACAGTTCGGGCATATACATATGACCTTCGGCAGAACCTGGACAGTAGAGTGGGACATACCAGATCGATCTACGGATCGTGGGGGTGTGCCCCGACACGCGACGATGGCTATCTATTCGGACGTGACAAGCTTAATCACGCGCGGGTCAAATGCCGTAGACAAACTCCATCTGAGCTACGTCATGATGTGGCCCGATATAGAGGCGCCGCACACCCTCTTTGCTTCACCGATGAAGTAATGGCACACGAATTCCTAGAGGGGTTTAAACCCATGAATATCGAATCATATGATGGAACAACAGATCCCGCGGTATGGATTGAAGATTTTCTTCTCCATATCCACATGGCCCGCGGTGATGAACTCCACGCCATCAAATACCTCCCATTAAAACTAAAGGGACCAGCGCGGCACTGGCTCAACAGCCTTCCAGAGAACTCCGTTGGCAACTGGAAAGACCTGGAAGACGCCTTTCGTGATAACTTCCAAGGTACATATGTCCGGCAACCAGATGCCAATGAGTTAAGTCACATCATCCAGCAGCCCGGAGAGTCAGCCAGGAAGCTTTGGACTAGATTCCTAATTAAAAAGAACCAAATTGTCGATTGTCTGGACACCGAAGCCCTCGCGGCCTTCAAACACAGCGTCCAGGATGAGTGGCTCGCCCGCCACCTCGGTCAAGAAAAACCAAAGTCCATGGCAGCCCTTACCGCTCTAATGACCCACTTTTGCACAGGAGAAGATAGCTGGCTCGCTCGTAGAAGCAACAGTGCCAGCGATCCAGGCACTTCCAAAGTTCGAGAATGCAATGGCAAGCCACGACGCAATAAACACAAACGTCGCAATCATAACGAAAGAACGCAAGACATGGCAGTCAACGTCGGATTCAGCGGCTCCAAACCCGGTCAATGGAAAAAGCCATTCAAGGAACATAGGGACAGATCATCCAATCTAGACAAAATACTGGATCGGCCCTGCCAGATTCATGGCACCCCCGATAAACCAGCTACTCACACCAACAGAAGTTGTTGGGTCTTCAAACAAGCCGGCAAGCTTAATGCCGAACACAAGGGGAATGGGCCGCCTAGTGAAAACGATGACGAAGAGACTCGCCAGCCGAATATCGAGGGTCAGAAACAATTTCCCCCCGAAGTAAAAACCATAAACATGGTATACCTAACGCACACCCCTACAGGGGAGCGCAGGCGCACACTACGGGAAGCATACGCCATAGAGCCGTTTTCCCCAAAATTTCGCCATATCCGTCCCAAAGGTTCAGCGGCTTTGATCATCGATCCAATTATCGATGGGTTCCATCTCACGGAAGTCCTTATGGATGGCGACAGTAGCCTTAATCTACTCTACCAAGACACTATCTGCAAACTTGGCATCGATCCTTCAAAAATCAAGCCCAGCATAGCCATCCTCAAGGAAACAGTATTCGGCGTAGAAGCTCACTCTAGGGGCTCCGTCACAGTGGAAGTCATTTTCGGTTCGCCGAACAACTTCCGAAGCGAAGGCTTGACCTTTGATATTGTCCCGTTCCGCAGTAGCTACCATGCACTTCTGGGACATACCACTTTTACTCATTTTAATGCGGTCCCGCTCTATGCCCGCACAAAACTTAAGATGCCCTGTTCATGCGGCGTCATAACAATAAATGGAAATACGGAACACTCCCTCCATACAGAGAGTCATACTACGGCTACCACAGTCGAAGTACCAAGCGGCCTCATCAAGCTGCATATCTCATCAGCCATTAAGCCGTCGGCCTCTATTAATTGGGGCCGATCAATCTAAGAGCGGGAGTAGCAGTTCGGCCTCCGTCATTCGCCTCATACACCCACGAAGTTTGTATCGCGCGTACATACTGATGTACTTAGAATACCTTCAGCAAAGGCACAATACGGACAGGCCTACGAGCTCTCCAATGGCCTCCTTTTCTTTTCTTTTCTAACTATTTTTTATCTTCTACAACAGGTGACACAAAGATGGGTCATCTCACGGACTCTTTCGGAGTTCGGCTCCGTTTACCTACCCAAAGGCTACTCCTGCTAAAGGAGTCCTTTCACCGAGGCAAGGCGGCGCAGACGTGCGACAGGAGGTCCAAGTAATTCTTAGTAGACCGCACTCTCTATTTAGAGCTTGTAAGGTGCTTTCTCCCTCAGCCTTCGACCACCGGCATGTCAAATAGCCTGGGTCGTGGCGTTATTATCTATAAAATGCCAATTGACGTATCAATCACGTCCCAGCGAACATAATCTGTATTCAGTACTCACTTTTTCTAAAAAGAACTAAATCTTACTTCTTTGATTGTTTCACACACGCACCTCGGCATAAATTGCCAGGGGCTCAATATGGGAACAAATAAATTGCCGGCAAGTCCGAATTGCTTTTTAGCACACTTCGGCGTCACGAGTTCGACCTTATATGCATCAGCTCTGAATCATGTCTTTGGTCAATAGTTGGGTTGCCCGGCTCCTGTGCTTACTACCTTACATTCCGCTCTATTGGCTAGGGTAGTAAAGGGAGAACTACTGCGACTGTGTCCTGGTTTATCCGGATGAGCACCTCAGTATAGAAAGCCGAAAACTGACTGTCATGATGCGGCGAGAGCTGGTCAACCACTCGATGACTTATCAGAATCTTTCGTGATTCCTTCCGTATTACACGAAGGACCGCCCTTCCGGTCAACTATGTAACGCACCATATTCGGATAACCGCGTACATACCAGGGGCTATATCGTAGACCCACCATCAAACTCCTATGGCTAAGTGAAAGTATTAAAGCCCTATAGTCCGATTTCCTAGTTTGCCGCATTGACACCTCCTTCACAGACCAAGACATTGGGTCAAGAGTGATCAAGTGCTTTTCCGAACACCCCCGTATTTTATGCGAGGGGGCTGAAGCCGACGACTGGAAAACTTTCAGATTATACAAAAACGGCCGCATAGGAGGAGCCAAAACTTCTAGGCATAGCCTTAAAAATATCATCATATTGTTCTTACAATCTCGGCACATTCACTCGAAGACTATATCCTTTGAGCACTGAACCTCTATTAAGCGGGCGCCCTCTAGGACATCTTTAAAATAATGCTCCGGCGTGTGTTTGTCCTTGCACCCGGGCGGACTCTTCGCTGCAATATCATTGGCCTTCATCTTTGCCCAATACGTCTTGACACGAGCAAAGGCCATCCATGCACCTTCAATGCACGTCGATCGCTTCATGACATCGATACGCAGCCCCACACCCATAAGCCGCTGCACCAAACCAAAATAGCTATTCAGAATGGGTTCAGTCGGCCACAGCCGGACCACGATGTCCTTCATGGCAGAACCAGATATTGTGGAGCTCGGCCCACTGGGCCATCTATTCGTTCAGCAACAGGGTGCACTTTGGCGTGCCGAATTGTGTCTAGAAAAGCTTCTCCGTTGCATACCCCTCTTGCGCTTGGTAAAGTTGCGCTGCATCGGAGGCGCTCTTCGGCAAGTCCAAGAATGCGTCTGGAGAGCTCCACATTTGATTAAGCGGGGCATATTTCGGATCGCCGAATTTAGTCTGTAATAAGAAAGGCTTACTGGCCGCTATCTCCCTAGCTTGCCGGATCTCCTCCCGAGCTGCTCTAGACTCGGATCGTGCTTCCCTCGCCTCTCGTAAGGCATTGTCGAGATCGGCCATTTTGGCTTTGTTATCCCTCTCCAGGAACTCGCACCGGACAGTGGCTTCCTTTAGCTTGCGCGCCATGGTAGACATTCTCTCCTCGCACTGGCGCCAAGCAGCCTATTCAGCTTTTAACTCATCAGCTGCCTTTTGGGCAGCCACATTACTCATCCGGGCTTGCTCCTTGGCTTGGGCAAGTTCAGCCTGAAGGGCCTCCACCACGGCAGCACTATCTGCAGTTATGCGTGTCTCAGTATATAATACTTAGCTTCGTGCTCATGTTATTATACATACATACACTGACCACCTCAAAACATACATTGCGCTTCGTCGAGCCGCCTGTTAATAAGCACGACGTCGTCATTCGCCGCATCAAGTTTTTGCTCCAGACCTGCAACCTTCGTAGCGTACGCAGTCGTCATGGATGTAACTGCCTGTGTTCCATCTAATCAGATTATTTCCTGGGCATATCTTTTTCGATCCTCTGATTGCCTCCTTTTGGACGCCAACTAGAGTCTTAGGGGCTACTATCTATACACAGGTACATTTTGCATATAGAGCACAATCAAAAAATATTACATTACGTACCTCAAAGCCTCTTAGCAGGCCCTTGAAAGTTTCATTCAATCCACTCTTCACGGACATAATTCTCTCAACCACCGTACGCATCAAGGTATGATGTTCCTCCGAGACGGACGAATACCGCAACATGTCCATCAGTGTATCCGGCGCCTCCGGATCCCGGGAAGCAGTTGTGGGATCCTGGACTCCCTTCGAAGGGATGTGTTTGTCTGACCCTAGAGTCGTCTCCGGCTGTAAGCCGGATAGTCTGGGCCCTTATTGTTCGTCTCCACACACCCCGGACCCTGGGCGACCGATGTTTCACTTGGGGGCGTTGTCTTCATTATCCTCTGCACCACTTGTTGATCGAGAGACATCCTCCGAGACGACACCTCGAAGTCATCTGCCCTATTGGGTGAGGAATCATGTGGAGGCGTTTCGCTTTCCATCATCTCTGGAAGAAGATCCCCCGAAGAGGATTGTTGAGGAAGACTATGTACAGGACTGCAAAACATGTATTCTAAATATTACCCTTGTCATAGGAAAAGGAACGGGATATGTTTAAAACACCCTTGTTCACTTACGATTCGGCTAAAGGCCCGTCCTTACGGAGGGACTGTGCGACAACATCGTCTTTCGAGCCCGAATCACCTGACAGGAATGTCTTACCTCACTTAGGAGTCTTTACCTCCCAACCTTCGGAGGCGGCCCTTTTCTTACCATGGGGAGATAGGATGTCAACTTCTCCATCTCTTTTATCTTCTAAAGAGGGAACCTTAATCTCCCCGGACACAGTGTTTGGTGAACCTTCAGAATCGAGGCCACCTTTGGCCTTCCTGCTCTCCTCATTGTCCTCTTTCACCGGCACCTGGAATGGTGCCAGGACTAGCATCCTTGTTAGCACAGGACTAGCTAAGTCTTCGGGAAGAGGGGCCGGACACCTAATTCGCCCCGCCTTCTTCGTCCAGCCCTGGAAAAAGATGGTTTTCTCGGTATCATATCACGGGATATTTTATTAAGTTGTGTTCGGGAGTCAAGTGCTTACCGAGGTGTCCAGATGGTTGCAGTCAAGGCCGATGTCCTCGATAGTGTCCGGCCACTGTTTTCGTGTCCCGAAAAATAACTTCCACATTCCTCTGTGCATCATGTCGAAGAAGTGATGAAGGGTTTGTGGTCCTTCTAGATTAAATTCCCACATATGGAGGGGCCATCGCTGGCACGGGAGGACCCGGCGGACTAACATTACTTGAATCACGTCGATGAGACCGGTGTCCCTCTCAAGGAGACTCCGAATGTGGCTCTGTAGAGTCTGCACTTCGTCGATTGATCCCCAGTCCAGCCCCTTGTTGATCCATGATGCGAGCTAAATTAGAGGGCCGGATCGGAACGCATGTGTAGCTGCCCACTTGGTACCACGGTATTCAGTGATGTAAAATGACTCCCGCTGCCATAAGTTGGAAGATTCTGTGAAGGATCCCTTTAGCCAAAGAGCGTTGGTGAGCTTGCTCACCATGGCGCTACCACACTCCACTTGCTTCCCCTCGATCACCTTCGGCTTCACATTAAAGGTCTTGAGCCATAAGCCGAAGTGTGGGGGAATACGGAGGAAGGCCTCGCACATGACGATGAACGCCGAGGTGAGAAGAAAAGGGTCTGGGGCTAGATCCTGGAAATCTAGCCCATAATAGAACATGAGCCCTCGAATAAAGGGGTGAAGAGCGAACCCTAGCCCTCGGAGGAAGTGGGAGATGAATACAACCCTCTCGCCGGATCTGGGAGTAGGAATAACCTGCCCTTGAGTAGGAAGCCTATGGGGGATTTCCGCGGTCAGGTACCTTGCCACCCGGAGCTTCGCAATATCCTCCTCTGTGATAGAGGAAGCCACCCACCGGCCTTGAGGGCTACGACCGGACATGACTGGGAAGCTCCAGGCAATTGGATTGAACCTTGGGTGCTGAAACTGGAGGTTGGAGAGGTTGAGGAAAGGATTGGCGTAAAGAAGAAAGCCGGGTCGTAGCCCCTTTATAAAGACGGTGAATATCGAACGTCTCCTCCTTGGCCTTAAAACCTGCCTATTCCTAAGGAATCATGCCAACATAATGGTTGGGATACCCACGCCCGTATTGATGAGAATCCCATGATAAGGGGATACGATCTCTGCTTCGACAAGACGTGCCAATAAAACCGCGTCTCAAAACATGGAGCAACAGACTAAAAACGGTTTGAAATAATAACCGGACAGGGACGTGGTGTCACGTTACAAAAAGGTTGTCAGCAGATTGGACTCGTGAAATATTATATTCTCTGTGGTGGTGTGTGGTACTTGTTTTGCAGATCCGGACACGTTCTTTGTGTTTGAAGACTATTTTGGAGTATTCGGAGGAGGAACCCGCCTTGCAATGCCGAAGACAATCTGCGCGCCGGACACCTCGTCATTGAAGCCTGGTTCAGGGGCTACTAAGGGAGTCCTGGACTAAGGGGTCCTCGGGTGTCCGGCCTGTTGGACATGGGCCGGACTGATGGGCTATGAAGATACAAGACCGAAGACTCTCACCCGTGTCCGGATGGGACTCTCCTTGGCGTGGATGGCAAGCTTGGCGTTCGGATATGAAGATTCCTTTCTCTGTAACCGACCTTGCATAACCCTAGTCCCCTCCGGTGTCTATATAAACCGGGGGGTTTAGTCTATAGGGACGATCATAATCACATAGGCTAGACTTTTTAGGGTTTTAGCCATTACGATCTTGAGGTAGATCAACTCTTGTAATACTCATATTCATCAAGATCAATCAAGCAGGAAGTAGGGTATTACCTCCATAGAGAGGGCCTGAACCTGGGTAAACATCGTGTCCCCTGTCTCCTATTACCATCAACCTTAGACGCACAGTTCGGGACCCCCTACCCAAGATTTGCCGGTTTTGACACCGACAGGCACCCTAAGGGCACACCAAAGTTTCTCTTAGCCGTGTGCGGTGCCCCCCTCCGCAGTTACACACCTTGGTCATATCGTCGTAGTGCTTAGTCGAAGCCCTGCGCCGGTAAACTTCATCATCACCATCACCACACCGTTGTGCTGACGGAACTCTCCCTCGGCCTCAACTGGATCAAGAGTTCGAGGGATGTCACCCAGCTGGACGTGTGCTGATCGCGGAGGTTCCGTATGTTTGGTACTTGGATTGGTTGGATCGTGAAGACGTTCGACTACATCAACCATGTTACTAAACGCTTCTGCTTTCAGTCTACGAGGGTACGTAGACACACTCTCCCCTCTCATTGCTATGCATCTCCTAGAAATATCTTGTGTGATCGTAGGTAAAATTTTGAAAAATTGCGTTCCCCAACAGTTAATTCAATGGGTGCACTCAAAATTGTTGGTATTTCAGTTGTTTGATCACATGACGCATTCATGACAGTAACATGGTTCTCTAAAATAGATGGTGTGCCAAAATCAATAGGTAACTCAACACGTGATGTATTCAAGTTAACTAGGCATGCATCATTCTCATGTGAATGTGAAAAATATGTGCCTTTATCATTACCTCTTATGATCAACTCAGATGATGTAGGCACTCTCGGTGGTGATGTGTCACATGGTGGAGATGATGTAGTCCTCGCAACAATGGATGTGGTTATCATAGTACGCCTAGTAGTTGAACAAACATCTGTATCAACACTTGGAATGTGCACCGTGCGCTTGTTCTCCTTGTGAGCAACACGTCTCATTTTATTTCCTGTTCAGCTTTGCAAGCAAGATGGAACAAATGGTCCATAGGATAATGCTCTTCATGAATTAGTATATCTTGATATCACGGTTTAATCCTCCCCAAAATCTATCCATAAATATTCTTCACTTTATTCTAAAAATGAGTGCAATAATGTAGTTTGTAAATCATCATAATATTTTGTTACCATGTCAGTGCCTTGTTTTAAATGTTCTAGTTTTTTAATCATGCCACGAGTATAATAAACATCGACGAATCTATCTCTCATGACAAGTTTTAAATCATCCCAAGTAGTAGGTATAAAATCAGGGTTTAACCGACAATATTCACTCCACCAAACTAAAGCAAAGCTACTGAAAGTACTAACCGCAGCTTGAAATTTTCCACGCTCATCAAAATTATGGGAAGCAAATATAGCATTTATTTCATACTCCCATTCAATGTATAAATCAGGCCTAAACGACCAGTAAATGGTGGCATGGAAACATTAACCTTATTATGTGCATTTTGATGTTGTTGCTCCCCTTGTGACGGTTGTTGTATTTTCTTAGGTGATGGCAAATCTCCCACGATCGATGAAGTCCAAGAAATAACAACTCTGGAACCTGCCATAGTTAGTATAAAACAAGAAACAAAATTCGAGAATAATGTTCCAATGAACTACTTGGATGTGGTGGCAAAACGCTCACAGTATAGCAAATATCAATATCTTACAAGTTCTTACCATGCAGCAAGTGGTGACAAGCAACCAATGGTGTCAAATAACTCCGAAGATTGAGTAAAGTGATTGCCAGGGGAACATACGTATACAAGGTGTAGAAATATGTGGAGCTTGGAAGGCTTAAATATTTGGTAGAAAAAAATTAGCAATAATCAATTCAGAGATGCAATGTTGAATAAACGCTCAATGATGGTATAGTGTTGGTCCTAGGCTAGACCGGACTAGAGACGCGAGCCTAGAACACTAATGAGGTCACGGCATAGCACAACTAGCATTAATAAAGGATATGAGGTTGCTCTAGACAGCAAGTTATAAGTGAAGATCACAACGGCAGTAAAGATAATGATGAAAAACAACTACCAAGCAGGATATACAACAACTCTCTCTCCAACTTTCCTCTTGAAAAGTTTGAACCAATTTTCTAATAATTTTTCTCAAGAATGGCACTGACTCAAGCTTTCAAATGCAAAAGAATCACTCAATTCCGAGTTGATATGAAGAGTCAAAAAATTCTAAAACTGGCCTAAAAAACTGGAATAAGCTGTGTTCATGAACTTCAGAGGGCAAAAAGACCTATTTAAAAGCCAATTTAGTTGTGCCAAATATTTAATAAGCTTCTACAACTATATAGATGCTCCTCGTCGTTAGCTTTCATTTGAGTACTCGCGAAGCCAAAACAGACTTCGTATGAGGAAGTTATGCATGTTTTACCGAACAGTACACATCCAAATTCAACTACGACATTGAGTCTAGATAGATCCAAATTTTGTTTTTTTTCTTCTCTCTTTTTTCTCACACTTTTTTTCTTTCTCTTTTTTTTCTCTGACATTTTTTTATTTTTTTTCTCTGTCTTTTTTCTCTCTCTCCCTCTTTCCAAAACAAACTAGATAAGATGCAGATTGGATCAAGCAAAGATGTGAACGATCTCAACTATGATTATGACAATGAACAGTGGGTAGCACGTGGTGGAAATTGATGGATATGTGGTGGACAACGGAAGGGATAACGATGCAGTGGCGGCGTGACTAATGTGAACAGAACTCGAAACTCTAAATGAACTAGACACTAAGACCAGCAACTCGACACGATGATGCAACTGATAATTCAACTGTGCAAGCAATGAAAAGAAAATTGCAAAGGCTCAGATTGGCTTGGACAAAGGGTGAATAGATCTAACTTTTTTGTGGCTTTCTCTTGGACAATAGGTAAGGAAATAAATCTAATATAAGAAAAACTTGAAATTCACACCAAGCAACCTGAAAACTGATATCACTTGATAGAGGCGAGGATGTCCCGATCTTTCAGCACCAAAACTTCTCTTTTTCCCTTATCTTCATATGTGGATTGTACAAATGTCCCATACACCTGCAATTAAACATAACACAAAAGTTTGTGAAGTATATTTGTCCTGGATGACATAAATAAATTATTGCATAGTTTGCATTAGAAATCACCTCACAAATATACATGTATGCAATATTTTTGGTCGTATCCAAGGTAAGAGCATGTCCTTATCAAATTGGGTTAGATAAAATTGCTATAGCCAGAGACAAAACCATTGATGATGTTCTAATTGTTCAGTCTCTTGGATTCAATCTCATGTGAGTTGGTAGGCTTTGTGATCTATGCATGCTAGTTCTATTCTCTATATCCAAATGCATTGTCTTTATGGCCTCTAAAATTTCTTCATGTTCAAGGGAAATAGAAAGGGTGATTTATGTATTGTGGATTTCTCTAATGGTCCCTCAGTCTAAACTTGTTTTCTTGCAAAAGCAACCGAAGGTTGGCTGTGGCACCGAAGACTTGGTCATGCAGGTATGAGAAATTTGCAAACTCTTGTGAAGAAAAATCATCTCCGTGGCATTCCTGATGTGAAATTCGACAAGGATCATCCATGTGCTGCTTGTGAGGCTGGTAAATTAGCCAAGAAGCATCACTCTTCAAAATAGTTATGACCACGAAAAGACCTCTAGAAATTCTTCATATGGATTTATTCGGTCCTCAAAACTATGCAAGCTTTGGTGGCAGTCATTATGATCTGGTTATTGTGGATGATTTCTCTCGGTATACTTTGGTATTCTTTCTCGAACACAAAACCTGCACCCAATACATCTTCAAAATATTCGCCAAGAAGGCCCAGAATTAATATGATGTGTGAATTAAGCATGTCAGAAGCGACAATGGTACTGAGTTCAAAAATAGTCATATCAAAGATTTTCTCGATGAAAATGGTATTACTCATGACTTCTCTGCCATATGCACTCCCCAACTGCATGGAGTTGTTGAATGAAAGAATGGAACTCTCATTGAAATGGCAAGAACAATGTTGAGTGAGTATAAAACTCCTATCCGCTTCTGGGCTGATGCTATTAACACTGCTTGTCATGTTATCAATCGTGTTTATCTTCACAAACCAAATGAGCTTGTCACTGGCAACAAACCAAATGTTTCTTATCTACGTGTTTTCGGTGCACCTTACATTCGTGACATGAATCATAATTCCAAGTTTGCACCTAAGGCACATGAAGGCTTTCTTCTTGGTTATGGCTTGAACTCACATACTTATCGGTTCTATAACTCTCACCACGGGAAAGTTATGGAAATGGTAAATGTGTGGTTTGATGAATCTAACGGCTCCCAAAAAGAGCACCTGCATGATGTGATAGATGAACCACCGATTTCTGATGCTATTCGGCAAATGGCCATTGGGAGCATCAAGCCTATTGAAGGAAATGTACCTAACTCTTCCGATGATGATGCCCCTATGACTCGAAGCAGAACTCGTCAAGCCATCGTCGAAGAAAATGCAGCTCCAAACACAAATGGCAACCAGAATGCGAATGCCAATCCAAATGGAAATCCCTATGAAAATGGTGATACAATTGCCAATCCCGATGCTGACATTGAAGAAATTGCAGATGATCATCAAGATGAAAATCGGCATCCTCGAGTGGCAAATCGAGTTAACCCTACAAATTCTTGAAGATCTCGAGAATCCAGGTTATTGACCCACAACTCGTTCTCGCACTCGTTTGGCTAACTACTGTGGCAGTTTCTCCTTTGTCTCATTAGCAGAACTTACCAAGTATGAAGAAGCCACGAATGATCCCGATTGAATGAATGAAATGCAAGAAGAGTTGGTGCAATTCGAACTGAATGGTGTGTGGGAGTTGGTTGACAAACCGAATCCTAAGAAGCACAATATCATCAGCACCAAATTGATATTCCAGAACAAGCAAGATGAAAATGGCATTCTATTAAGAAACAAAGCATGTCCTGTCTCTCAAGGGTATACACACGTAGAAGGTATTGATTTTGGTGAAACATATGCTCCTATTGCTTGTCTTGAGGCAATTCATATTCTTGTTGCTTATGCCAATTACAATGATATCCTGCTTTATCAAATGGATGTGAAAAGTGCTTTCCTTAATGGTGAACTTGATGAGGAAGTATATGTTAAGAAGCCACCTGGCTTTGAACACCCTCAGTTTCCTAACAAAGTTTTTAGGTTAAAGAAGACTCTATATGGGCTGAAGCAAGCCCCTCGAGCTTGGTATGACACCCTGAAGAAGTTTCTACTTGAAAAGGGGTTCAAACCAGGGTCCACTGATTCCACTCTTTTCACTCATGCTATTAATGGCGATCTATTCGTGTGTCAAATTTATGTCGATGATATTATCTTCAATTGTATTAACAATGCTTGTAGCTTGGAGTTCGGGAAAATGATGTTCGAGAAATATCAAATGTCTATGATGGGTGAACTTACGTTCTTTCTCGGACTGCAAATTCATCAGCAGGACAATGGTATTTTCATATCTCAGGAGGAATACTTGAGAGACTATCTGAAGAAGTTCAAAATGCAAGATTGCCAACTAAAGGGCTACAAAACTCCAATGCCCATGAATGGTAAGTTGGACACAGATGTGTATGGTAAGGATTATGATTAGAAGGATTATCATTCGATGGTTGGTTCTTTGCTCTACCTATGTGCATCCGGACTTGATATCATGTGGAGTGTGTGTATGTGTGCCCTCTATCAAGCTGCACCGAAAGAATCGCATCACCAAGCAGTCAATCGTATTCTGAGATATTTGGCTCACACCCGCACCTTAGGTTTATGGTATCCTAAAGGAGGACAGTTTGCTCTTGTTGGCTATTCAGACTCAGATTACGTAGGTGACTTGGTTGATAGGAAATCTACTTCAAGGACATGCAATTTCCTCAGTAGATCTTTGGTCAGTTGGTCGTCAAGGAAGCATAATTGTGTATCTCTCTCTACGGCTGAAGCTGAATATATTGTTGTTGGCGCTTGTTGCACTCAGTTATTGTGGATGAAGCAGACTCTGAAGGATTATGGCATGAAAGTCAAGAAGATTCATCTATACTATGACAATGAGAGTGTGTTCAAAATTGCACATAATCCAATACAGCATTCTCACACCAAGCATATTGCCATCAGACATCATTTAATTCACGATCATGATGCTCGAGGAGATATTGTTATTGAACACATCAGCACCGAAGGCAATCTCGCTGATATCTTCACCAAGCCTCAAGATGAGAAAAGATTCTGTACGTTATAGTGTGAGCTAAATATCCTACATTCTGCAAACCTGCAGTGAGCTGGAATCGGCACCTGTGCCAACACTTCCACATCTTAAAAGGAATGGGAGCACAACACTCACTACAAAAAAGACACATCCATGACATTTTGGGCCGAACGAAAAAAATTTATGTCATACTTATGACACTTCCATGACGATAATTGCGACAAAACCCGGTATCATCATAGATGTGGTGGGGTCCTACTTCTATGACAAAAAATCATGACAGAAAATGGGCTTTTCGTCCTGGGCAAGCCGGAGACGCAGCTGCATGACATTCTTTGGGCCGTCCATGACGGAGAAAACCGTGGTAGAAGCGAGGGCGAGGAAAATATCGGGGAGTTCCCAGTTACAGTGGGTGGTCGGGGGCCGAGCGATGCGCGTTTCTCTCATACGTACGCGCGTGTGTGCGAGGCGTTGGGCTCTAACTGAACCCGAGCGATTGCACTGCAGGCTACTGTTACTGAACCCGAGCGATCGATCGATCCCTTGCTGTTAACTGAACCTGAGTGATTCCTTCGCTATTGCTGCTAACTAAAGCCGATTGATGCTGCCTCTGGATGAACAGTGAGCGTTGTTGGGGGGTTTGGATGAACAATTCCTGGTGGGGGGTTGGATGAACAGGACCCCGTGGTAGTAAAGGCCATTTCCGCTGGATGAACATTACCCCGATCGATCGAGCCGGTGGATGAACAGGACCCCGTGGAGGGCTGGATGAACAGGACAACCCCGTGGAGGGCTGATTGAAAAGTAGCCGGTGGAGGGCTAGATGAACAGTAACCCGTGGAGGGGTGGTTGAACAGGACCCCGTGGAGAGGGCTGGTTGAACAGTAGCCGGTGGAGGAGTTCACGGTGGAGGCTGGATGAACAGGAGCCCGTGGATGTACAATCACAGGTGGAGGCTTCAGGAGGTCGACAGTGGATGAACAGTAGCCCGTGGAGGCTGGAGGAGGTCGACGGTGGAGATGAACAGTATCCCGTGGAGTCCTGTTTTGCGGTACGCCACACCCCTCCCGATGAACAGGACCCCCGTTTGGACCGTAGCGCTCCAACACAAGTCTGTTTCCTCCGTTTTGCGGTATGCCACACCCCTCCCAATCAACAAGACCCCGTTTCCACCATATGAGGTTCGTTTCCTCCGTTTTGCGGTACGCCAGACCCCTCCCGATGAAAAGGATCCCGTTTCGACCGTGGTCGGTCGAACACAAGGCCGTTTCCTCCGTTCTGCGGTACGCCAGGCCTCGTTTCCATCAGATGTTCTGTCCAAGCCGGTTGGCTCCCGATGAACACAACGACACATTTCGTTCAGACCCAGCCGGTTGCCTCCCAATGAACACAACGACAGCGTAGCTTCTCCGTTCCGACTCAGCCATGTACATGAGCCATGGTCATACGTATGCGCGAGTAGGCGTTCGAGACCCTTCCTGTATGTACGTACATGGTCGTATTTTCTTTCTTGCACCCTGGCCGCTGTACGTATGTGTACATGCTACGTGCGCGCCTCTACTACGACACATGCGCGCCTCTACATCGACCAGTATGTACGTACACGTTCGCGACCAGAATGACAACGCTACATACGCTTCAACCAGGTGGGTCCCAACTGTCAGGCACTTCCTTCCGTGCGAAGATGTAGCTGGTGGGTCCCAACAGTTAGGGGTGAATCATTTTTTTGCCTGTAATATGGACGCACTTCCTTGCTTGCTAAGATATAGCTGGTGGGTCCCAGCAGTTAGGGGGAAATGTTTTTTTCACAAAATATGGTGGCTCGTTCAGTGGGTCCCTGCTGTCAAGTGGAGGAATCATTATTTTCCGCGTAATAAGGAGGCACTTCCTTGCTGTGGCCGTGGACCCAGCTGTCAGCCTCTCCATGTACAGTACTCTTCCGATGGAAGTCGTTCGTTGACCACATTGACCACGCCGCGCCGGGAGCACCAAAGCGGTGGATGACGGCGAGGCCTAGGAAGGGGACGACGTGGAGTAGGGGAAGATGCGGTAGTGGATGCCCACGCGGAGAGGAGTATGAGGGTTCACAGGTTCGGCTGCGGTGTGAGGCTGCCGTCGCCGCAGGGCCTGGCCAGCGGTGGGAGTAGTAGGGGTGGTGAGGCCTCCACGGCAGCATAGCCGGCCACGGGGGCAGGAGCAGGCGGCACGATCGACGCTGCTTTGGGCGGCTGGACCAAGAAGACCAAAGGTTGAAGAAGCACTGCGGCCGTTGCATGGACATCGTACGGTCCTGGAGCTAGAATCGTTCATATTGACTAAGTTGACAAAGCCCTCCGTCCCCGTCAACTTAGTAGGCCCACATGTTGGCCTCCCACTATGTTGGGTCCCAGCTAGCACGGGGAGTATTCATTTTTTATGCGTAATAAGGAGGCACTTCCTTGTGTGCGAAGATATAGCTGGTGGGTCCGACCTGTCAGCGGGAGGAACATTTTTATCACGAAATACAGAGGCCCTTCCGGTGGGTCCCAGATGTCAGATGGAGGAATCACTATTTTGTGCGTAATAAGGAGGCATTTCCTTGTGTGCGGCCGTGGACCCAGCTGCCAGCCTCTCCACATACAGTCCTCGTCCAATGCATGTCGTTCATTGACCACGTTGACCATGGCGTGCTAAGAGCACCAGGGCGGTGGACAACGGCGAGGCCTAGGAAGGGAAGTACATGGAGCCGCGGAAGACTCGGCAGTGGTTGCCCACGCGGTGGGGAGTACGAGGGTTTGCTGGTCTGGCTGCCATCGCCGGAAAATAACAGGAGGTATGGGTGAGTAGAGGAATGGCCTGGCCAGCAATGGAGTAGGGTGGGGCGGTATGACCTATGCGGCAGCACAGCCGGCCACGGGAGGCGGGAGCAGGCAGTCCCACCGGCGTTGGTTTGGGCGGCTGGAGCAAGAAGATCAGGTATTGAACACGGCTGTTGGATTAACATCCAACGGTCACTGCTGCTAGAATCGTTTGCGGACTAAGTTGACAAAGCCTTTCGTACACGTCAACCTAGTAGACCCACAAGTCAGCCTCCAAATCTGTCCCAAACAGCATACATCCCGAAATTTCTAGCCAGATTCAAATTAATTTAAAAACTAAACATACCTTAATTTAAATCCAATGAAATTTTACCCGCACAAAAACAATGAAATTTAAAATATCAAAATCCAAAAGAAAAAAGTATTTTGGAACTAATTGCCTATTTGCTGTATGTTTTCATTTTACAACCCATCTAATATTACTTATAGCCCATTTCTTATTACTTATAGCCCATTTTCTGGGCAAAATGCAGCCCTCCTCGTCTTGAAAGATTTCCGGCCCAGCAGGGCATAGACAAACAAGTAGGCCTACGTTGGTTATTCTCTAAAAAACAAAATAGATGGGCTAGCCACTTTCAGAAAGGAAAAAAACAAACTGGGCCGGTCATGTGCTAGACGGGCCACAGCTCCTGAACAACCCAGTTGATACCCTTCTGCGTCCCGAAAAAACAAAATTACTGCACGCGCTGCTGGGTCCCTACTGTCATCCTCACCATGTACAGTCATCTCCTTATTCCTCTCGGTTGTTGACCATGTTGGCAACACCAGAGGGCGGTGCCGCAGCGAGCGAACCAAGGCGGAGGACGATGGTGAGGCCTCGGATGGGAATGAACAGGAGCCTGGGAAGATGCGCAGAGTTTTAGGGTGCGATGTGGCCATGATGCATGCGCGGCAGCACAGCCAGCCGTGGGAGGCGGGAGCAGGCGGTACCACCGGCGCTAGTTTGGATTTGGCGGCTGGAGGAAGAAGAGACTGAAGAAGCAGGACAGACGTTGTATGTCAATCCAACGGTCAAGGTTGGCACAATCGTTTGTTTACTAAGATGACACCAGGTAGCATACATCTTTATATATAGCAAGAACAGAAAAACTGGGCTCGTTCGCCTGATAACATTCCCGAAACTGCGACCGTTCCATCTTGCGTCGCAACTAAAACTGCAAGGAAAATGTGTTCGTCTGCCGTCCTCCTCCCAGGGAACGTTCACCACATAAGTGACTAGCACCCTTGGTTTTCAACTGAGAGGTCTTGGGTTCGAGTCCCAAGAACTCTCAATTTTGTCCTCCTTCCTTCCTCGCAAAAAAAGAAAGAAAATCAAAGACTTGAGAAGGCATACAGAACAAGCTAGTGTACTAGTAAAGAGACATTGCTGAGTTTTAGGAAAAAGAGAGACATGCTCCTATAGCTGGTTCGAATCCAAACCTAGACTATGACTATATATGGTGCTATGCTACTCTACAAGTAATGAAACTCACATATCCAACGTTCGCTTCTCCTCTTCTCTACTTACTCTGCCTAGCATCAGAAGCTCTGGCTGTAGCAACCATGACCGCTGGCTGCTCGTCCACCTGCTCCTCAGCAGGCAATGACCATATATGCGTCAAGTCGCCACCCGTACCATCGCGTGTGGGTCTCATCACACCCCCACCGGCACACACACCGCAGCCGGTTGCTCATCGCAACCCGCTGCCCTTGGTGTGGTGCCACTGCTGCAAATCACATAGAGTCATCCGTCGCGTCTCAACCACAATCCTCAACCCTGGTCGAGTCTTCTACAAATGCCCGAATCATGGGGTAATAATATGTTTAAGTGTTGTTCTACTGCTTTCAGTTGCTGATTTTTTTAATAGTTTGGTTGATGATCTTCCAATTTGATTCGTGCGGAAAAGGGAAGATTTGTGTGATTTGTATTTATGGGAAGTTGCTGATGTGGGGAACGCAACTACGATGATTATTTGGTTAGCTGAGGAATCCCAATACCAGCAGTTTGGGGTGTTGGACAAGTAACTAAAGGAACGACAGAAAGGAAGATGCAGAGCAGAAGGTTAAAGATGTAGTTCCTCTGATCATGGCCAGGCAACACTTCTGTACGGCCTTGACAGCAATGAGGAGATGAAAGAGCTTGTGAAGATAATGGGATAAATCTATGTGCTCTGTAGGATGATTGTCTCTTTATTTGAAGTGTATGTAGCACTCGTGATGTATTCAGTGGCTATGACATGCGCACTTTGCTGAAACTAGTAATGAATGAAACATGTGTAGCAGGTTGGGCGTAGTGTTGTGAACATCTAATGATTTATATTAACAGAAATCGGGGGTATAAATAAATAGCATAGGCCGTTTTGGTAGTAAATATATAAATTAGCAGAGGCCCTGTCGGGTCAGCTTTGTTCCCATTCGAAGACGTCGAGCAAATTGCAGTCCAACAGCAAACTATGTCATCAAATTCAAGTTTCATAGCCAAATATGAGTACAACTAAACAACAATGTCATCATGTTTTAGTCGTCATACAATCACCAAACACAAATGAACATATATAACAAGTGATGTTCTCACAGCAAAATACTAAACAACACGTTCATCGGGTTTCAGTTGTCATAGCAAACACAATTTCACATAGTAGATAAAAAACGTCTTCTAACAGGCAAATACGACAAAAGCAATATAATCATCATCTGCAGCAGCAGCGTCAACATCTTCGCCATGTGTATCAGTCTGAATCGTAATACCCTAGAGTGCCATCTTCTTCTTCATCCTCAATGTCCTCGAATGTTGGATTCTTCTTGATCAACTCTTGTATGTCCACAGCACGACAGGCAATCTTTTCGCCAGCATCATTGACTTGATGGTTCTCAAAGATATCAGGAACATCTGTGGAATCATGTACATCAGGAGCAATGTAAGCATCATCTTGTTGTGCAACCTCATTAAACGAATGCCTCTGCTCAAACCTTTGCAATACTCTCCAGTCATCGCTACGTGCAAATGTGTCTTCCAAGAAAAATATATGTGTTGCTTGATTTGCCAAAATAAAAGGCTCGTTGGTCTGGTACGCCGCCTTGACATTGATGGATTTGAAATAATCATCAGCTCTGGGTTTTGTGATCCTGGAAAACAGGTTATACCAACGACAGCACACCAGAACTACACATTGATGATCCTCGAAACTGGAGACATACTGCAACTGAACAATGTCTGTTATGTCAGCATACATTTCAGTTGTCTCTCTGTCATACGTATCCGTGCTCATGACATAGTGACCGCGTCAAACATCTAAATATATAATAATGTGCTGCAAGTTTAGTAGATTACGATGTATAAGCTGCAGTACTTAGCACTTACTTGATATAAGGTAGTATCTCAGGACAGTTATTCAACACATACCAAACCATTTTGTCCAAATCTTTAGGTTTGTCCTCTTGTCGACTCTTCCCAGTAACTCGAACAGAATAATCGAAAACATTGTGGCCGGGATTGTCTTCACCCACCTCTTTGCTAAGCTGATCAGCTATTTCAATGTATTTTGAGCAGAATCTGCAATGGAACCCTCGGGTCTAGATCTGTTCCTAACATAGCCCTTGAAAGTTCCTAGCTGCCTTTCAATAGGGTACATCCAGCCATACTATACTGGACCTCTAAGTAGTGCCTCGTCAGGTAGAAGAACAGCCAAATGCACCATCACATCAAAGAAGGCTGGTGGATATATCTTCTCAAGGTCGCATATGATAGTTGGTATCTTGTCTCTAAGATGCTCCAAAGCATCTACCCTGATATTTCTACTGTAGAGTTCCCTGAAGAATTGTCCCAACTCTCCAACTGCTCTGTATAAGTCAGGGCAGCCCAATCCTCTAAGGAGAACAGGTAAAACCCTTTGAAGTCGGACGTGGTAGTCATGATTTTTCAACCCTTGTACCTTGTTTCCATCTGCACTGACTCTCCTTTCAGGGTTGGAAGCAAATCCATGTGGGAATCTCACACATGACAGGACTTTGCAGAATTCTTTTCTTTTTACCTTGTCCAAGACGTATACAGCCGGTGCCATATCCCGTGGTTTACCTTCATCTTCCACCTGCAAATCCTTTCTGATACCCAGGTGTGTCAAATAAATCCTAGATTTTAAGGTATCTTTCGTCTTGCCTTCAATATTAAGAAGTGTGCCGATAATGTTGTCACATATATTTTTCTTGATGTGCATCACATCAAGATTATGTCGCAGATCCAAATCTTTCCAATAAACCATGTCCCTCAAAGTGGACCTGTGGGTAAACAATAATCTCTCTTCTGCCCTGCCACGCTTCCTTTTCCCGCTACCATTACCAGGATGGTTTCTTGGTGTAATATGCCTGACCTTCTCTAATTCTAGTTTCAACTCATCGGTGGTGAGCCTCTTTGGCACATCGCAGTTTTCATGCTTTGCATTGAACACATGTCTTCGGTATTTTGTAGGATGCTGCTTGTCCTTGGCAAGGAAATGGCGGTGTCCAATGTAACAGATCTTGCTAAGTATTGCGCATGACATCAGATTCTTGTCACAGTGAACACATGCATTGTAACCATGTGTCATTTGCCCTGACATAGTGCCCAAAGCCGGATAATCATGGATGCACCAAATTATTACAGCACACAGAAAGAAATCAGCTGGTGGGCTGCTATATAGGTCTCAAGTTAGAACACCCCTCCATAGCTGTTGAAGTTCCTCCACAAGAGGCTCCATGAATAAATCAAAATCCTTTCCAGGACTTTTTGGACCTGGGATGAGCAAGGCCATCATGTCGTTTGATTCTTTGGTGCAGACATTTGGAGGCATGTTGTAAGGGATAACAAGCACTGCCCACATGCTATATGTGGCGCTCTGATGGACAAATGGTTTAAATCCATCTAAAGCTAAGACAAGTCTAATGTTTCTCGGGTCAGCAGCAAACTTTTTGTGTTTTTGATTGAAGCTTTTCCACTCACTACCATGTGATGGATGGCTCATTACACTCTGATCTCTGTACTCCTGGTTCCTAGAATGGCACAGTACATCCTCTCTTGTTTCACAATCATGAAACACCCTCTGCAATCTTGGTGTAATTGGAAAATGTCTCAGAACATTATGAGAAATCCTCTTCGCAGCATCGCCATCTTTC
Source organism: Triticum urartu (assembly GCF_056163025.1). Lineage (NCBI taxonomy): Eukaryota > Viridiplantae > Streptophyta > Magnoliopsida > Poales > Poaceae > Triticum > Triticum urartu. The sequence continues at coordinate 252,230,794 of NC_141873.1, forward strand.
CATCTTGATGATTTGCATTTCGAGCATTCACTTAAGTTGGCATAATCCTTTCGGAACAGAACACAATTATTCTTACAACATGGATCATATCATCTCCAATTCCAACTGCACGAAGGAAATTCTTCATTTTGCTGTAGGTGTGTGGTAGCTCAGACACATCTGGGAAAGCTTTGAGAAAAGCAGCCAACATTGCATCAAATGTTTTCCTGGTCATCCGCTCAGATGTCTTCACCTGAAGAAAGGTGACCATAGCTGAGAATAATGATAGCTTATTTCCTGGGTTGACAACCACGTTGCATAGTTCCAACATGCGGGCCCACCGTTTTTCTTCTGCATGTGAAAGTTCAGGAAATGCACGAGCATTTAATAGCATTGTTTCAATGTTGGTCAAACTCACTGGCTCCGCCACCACCACATCCTCCTCCTCTTCCACCTGAGCATCAGGAAAATCAAGATGGTGATCTGCTGCTTCCACGTAGTCAGTAACATTCACGTTCATAGCTTCACCATGATGAACCCACCTAGTATATGTGACCGATATCCCATACATGTGTAGATGATTTTGCACAGTTGACTGGGGTCTTGTAACTGAATTCATACAACTGCTACACGGGCAGAGCACATCTGATTTTGGAACACCGTACTCAGCTCTGATAAAGTTCATGAAGTTTTCAACCCCCTCAACATATGCAGCAGAGAATCTTCGAGCAGAAGTTATCCAGGTCTTTTCCATCTGTTAGACATACATATTAGTTCTTCTACTAGATATTACAGGAAAAACATATATGCTTTTTTATGAAGTCCAGAAAAAAATACCTAGGTCGATGTCTAAAGCTATGGGAAGATATTTGTACGAGCAGATCTAAGTAACGAAATATGTTTAAAGCTAATTCAGCAAACAGATTTGAGTGCTAAATTATGACAGGCTGTTTCAGCAGTCAATGAGGCCGAGCACACAACCATCGAACAAAGATTGAGTATAAAATGGTGTAGAGCTATTTCACCTAATAGATTAGCTACTAGACCATGGCAATCTACGTCACAATAAATATATGGCAGGATATTTTAGCAGCTAATCAGGCTTAGCATGCCATCTCAGCTAAGCAGATTGAGTGCAGAACAGGGCAAGGAAGCTTCTTAATCATAGCATATTAACTGTAAACTACTTTGACAAACAGTGAGATTAACAGCGTTTATCAGCTAACATTCAGTGCTACACCGACATGCACGGGGCCTCAGTCTAGAATGCGCGTACCGTGGGAGAGGCTGACCGCCGTGCGTCTCCACACGAACGTTGCCAACGGTGGCGGTGCTGACCGCCGTGCGCCTCCACAAGAACGTCGCTAGCGGTGGCGGCGCTGCTCGAGGACGGCAATCTACGAGAGCTTACTGTGGGAGTGAGAGGATCGCCGTGCATCCCCTCGATGAACCGCGGCGCCGACGTATCGGCGTGGCGGGGAGGGCGGCTTTGGAGGAGCGAATGGAGTGGAGGGGGACGGGGGAGGGGGTTTGGGGAATATTATTGGCTAGTTGGCCGAAGGGCGGTTGAATTTGGGATTTGGGGGGAATTTTCTTGGGAGGGGGGATTTCGCATGGTGGGCGGGGGGAGTTTGGCGCATGGTCGGTTTCTCCAAGTGCAGTCCCACGTGTCAGTGAAGAGGCAAGCCGAAGCGTGCTCTGTTTGCGTGAGCCGTGTGAAAGACCGAATGTGTGTGGGGTGCAATGCGACCGCGATAGGGGTGCTGTGAGTGTACCCCCTTTTTCCTTTTAAACTAGGTGCTTCGCCCCCTCAAAAAAAAACTTGGTGCTTCGCGCGATCCGTTGATACTACTACTAGTAATCCGGTAATCCCAACTAAAACGGTGCGGCCGGGTATTTTCTCGCGCGATATGCTGGGAGGTTGGCTTAGTTGGGTTTTTTGAAGAGTAATGCTACACCTACGTAATCCTAGTTACATAATTATTATTGTGAAAGTTCATATACTATATTATTGTGCCCGCGGTACTCCTACAATATACTATATTATTGTGAAAGTTCATATACACCGGCCGAGATTAATGCAAACATGGCAGATTTTCATTACATTTCGAACTTTTATAGGACAGAAAAATAAAATAAACCTGACCCTAAACCTATTCTACAGCGGTGACCGACGTCCTCCATCTGCAATCTCCATGTACGAGGGCGGGGTTCAAGACGAAGGTGCGGTCTCTGGCGAGGAAGAGTAGAACACGGGAGACGGACCGGCCAGTTGGCACACCATGCCCTACAGCCTCCCATGCCCTACTCATCCTCGGAGGAGTCCCTGACCTTGGCGGTGTCGGACATTGGACAGCGGCAAGTAGGACGCGTGGCTGAAGGTGCTCTCGTCATCGGCGCCATCGTGGCCACCGCTTGTGCGGTCGCGTCCGCGTCCGACTACACCACTATTGTGTCATGAGCGGCGACTTGAGCGAGGGCGGCGACCTCGAGCTTCATCCCCAAAGACAAAGCTCTCCCGCGGAGCATTCACGCTCGCGGTCATGGCGGATGTGGTGTCAGGTAGTAGGACGATGCGCTATGGTGTGGAGGTTAGCTGGGCATTGCCGCTTTAAGTAGCGCATTCCAATGAGGCCAAAGTATCCGGGCACGTCATTAAGTCACGGAGTTTGTTCCTCGGGCACCGAGCCTCTTATCGACGGCATACGGACGGATGAGATGAATGCGGGCAGCTGGCGCCGGCTAGGAACGCACCACGCGACGGCGCGAGGGACGAGGGTTTTTGGTGTGCCAGGGTAGTCAGCTGCGGTCGTGGCAACGTTGGAGATGCCCTTTTCTCACATGCGGCCCTACATGTCATTGAAAAAGCAAGACGACCCGACATGGTCTCAGGTCCTGGGGATGCAGTTGGCCGCGCTACACCACTCCGCTGACGCGGCGCGGCGTGCGCGCACTTCGGCGCCCCTTGCATCCTCGATGAGCCGGGTGTTGATCTGCTGGTCATGCCAGAGCGCTAACGCCACCCTCAGCACACTGAAACCGACCGTGTCCAGCAATGATGAGTGTGTCGCTCACCGCGATCGCCCTGCCTAGAGGCGGTGCTGGAGCTGCGCCACGTTGTTGACCCCCACGACCCACATGAACAGTTGCCGGTGGCGAGGAGGTCACGGGCCAGCTCCACCATTGGACTAGTCTGCGCCACGTCGTCCCGACAGGTGTGCCCCACATGTCAGTTTCCCTGTTTTCCCGGCCATATTCGAGCGTCAGTGCTCCGCGTTGCGCATTAGGCACAGAACAGGTGGTTTTTGTGCCCTGGTTCAAATGTGGTACAATACCAAGTTGTTACCCTAGCCCCAAGTGTGGTGGTTTTGGGTATGGTACCACCCTTTTCCTTTTCAAGTAGTGAAGCGTAACACTTGATTAAGTAGCTGGATGGTGTGCTAAATGTAGGTGTCCGACTGTTTGAAAGAATAATTGAGGTGTGCCCGGTCCGCGCCCGCATTTAGGGGTCCAACTTACCATGTTCCGGCAGTAGTAACTATACTAGTCCCTGCATACTCCCTCTGTTTTTATTTACTCTGCATTTTAGCTTTGCTCAAAGTCAAACTTCATAAACTTTGACAAAGTTCATAGACAGAAATAATAACATATACAATAAAAAATCAATACCATTAGATTCATTATTGAATATACTTTCACATCATATATATTTGCTATTGTAAATGTTCATATTTCTACTCTTACTAGCAAGATGCCCGTGCGTTGCACGTAACATCAATATGCATTTGTATGACTAGTTTATCTTGTGAGAGAAAAGGATGAACGAGGGAACGCCTTATTTCCAATTGTGGAGAGGTGTGTGGGTACCTTTTTGCAAAATTGCCATAGTTTCCTTCCTATCCGTCAGATATAAATCGGACGGCCTATATTGCAGGATGGCAGGCACACCATCATCACCAACTTTGTTTTTTATAAGAGTCTGTCCGATTTATATCTGACGGATAGGAAGGAAACTATGGCAATTTTGCAAAAAGATATGCACACCCCTCTCCACATTTGCAAAGAAGGCCTTCCCTCATTCATCCTTTTCTCCCACAAGATAAACTACTCATACAAATGCATCTGGATGTTCCGTGCAACGCACGGGCATCTTGCTAGTGTACATAAAAAGCAGAGTTGGTGATGATGGTGTGCCTGCCATCCTACAATATAGGACGTCCGATCTATATCTAACGGATAGGAAGGAAACTATGAAAATTTACTCGCACTCCTCTCCACATTTGCAGATAAGGCCTTCCCTCGTTCATCCTTTTCTCCCACAAGATCTTGATGTTCCATGCAAGGCACGGGCATCTTGCTAGTTTTCTATAAACTTAGTCAAATTTTATGAAGTTTGACTTTAGTCAAACCTAATATGCAGAGTAAATAAAAACAGACGGAGTATCTTACTTCGTGACCAAGACGGAAGGGAAAATGAGACAACTTAGCCGTTCAAGTATAATCATGTGCCGTTGCTTATTTCTCATTCCTCTCCAACCCTCTTCTCCATCGATCATGCCGCCCTCTGGTCGAGTTCATCCTCCCGCATTTGTCATTCGAACATTCCGCCGAGTATCATTCGCATGTGGGCCTAGACCATGCTTGTATTTCCAATGTTGTAATTTGTCTGACATGCATACAAACAAATGGTTCATTTAAAGTTTCACTTTGCCTCAACTACGTGTCACTTCCCATCTTAGTTTTGACATCCCATTCGGTTCATGCCCCGACACATCTTGACAAGATCGATTGATGTTGAGAGATTAATTGCGTGTCGTGCAAGGAGATAAAGGTTTGGTCTATTTCTATGATAGAAATGACCCGCGGGGGAGGGGGTCTGTGGGGATCAGAGGGAGTATATTGTACGTTCATAAGCGAAACGAACGTATTGTACCCACCCTAGTCCTCTTTCAATCGATCTCTGGAACCTGAGATGAAATCGAGAGAAAACGAGTGGGTTCATGTGTGATACCTAAGGCGGATTCCAAATTTTGAACCGGTGATCATAGCATCCGCAAATCATATATAAAGGGTATTCAATGTTCGTTTCGCTTTTGAACATACAATATACTCCCTCCAATCCTTTCTATTCGCTCCATTCCTAAATATAAGTCTTTCTAGAGATTTCACTATGAACTACATACGGATGTATATAGACATAGTTTAGAGTGTAGGTTCACTCACTTTGCTCTGTATGTAGTCTCTTATTGCAATATTAAAAAGACTTATATTTAGGAACAGAGGGAGTAGTTTACATATAAGTTTTATGTGTAGTCAAAGTATCTCTACTTTGATCAAACTTAACGAAAAAAGTATCAACATTCAACAACGCCCAATCAATATTGTTAGATTGGTACGTACTCCTAGATTTGTATTCAAACATAGATGGTTTCCAATTTGTTTTCAACCACGTGAATGTGCTTGTTCTCGCGCAAGCTCTTCCTAATAGGATTTCGCCACGTATAGCCAGTCCAATAGTAACTTTTTAAGCTTCCTGTCCAATAGTACTAGTGGAGTATTGACAACATCTATAGTAGAGTATGCAGTGCTCATAGTACTCCCTCCTTCCATTTATATAGGGCCTAAGAGCAAGTCTAATAAAGCCTAGTCAGCAGGCTATAAGACTTGTCATGTCATTAAAATCCTACTTGGAGGAGTGAGAAGAGAGGAGAGAGACTGAAGCGGGCTCTTCCAATCATATACCTTGCTCATAGATCAAAAAAAATAGTATGCATGCAACTCTCTTCCAATCATATACCTTGCTCATGCAAATATTAAATGCTTAGAGCCAACCTAATAGCCATTCTACTACTAAGAGCCAACTTACATGGCACTTTTGCCCATGTGAAGGAGAGAGATGTGAAAAAGTAAGGGGAGTGAGCTCTCATGCAACAGCCTAGCTATATACGCATTCCTAGGTAAATACAATAATTTGAAGAAAGAGATAGAGAGGAGATGGGAAAAGTACTAATACCATAGCCAACCTTTTATATTATTATTTTGCGGGAAATAGCCAACCTTATAGCCCACACTATTGTATGAGTGCATATAGATGATGGCTATAGATGACATGGCAGTTCCTTATAGCCATCGGCTGGCTATATTATTAACCATGCTCTAATGCGTTTTTCAAAACCGCCTTTGACTATTGACAAGATTAATAGTACATGAGATGTATAATGTGAAAATTATATCATTGGAAGCTCCTTTCACATATGAATTTGACCGTATGCTTTGTGTAAGTTGCATGTCATATATTATTACTCTAACATTTGGTCAAAGTTAGCCTCGAAAAACGCATTAGGCCATGTAGATGGAAGGAGGGAGAAGTAGTGGAAGTGGATCCTCTGATGTAGGTATCCCTGCCTTACCCTCCCTTTTGGTCACTTACTGGCAGACCCCATGCTTGCTAGGCCCCGCATGTCAGTTACTAAATGGGTTCGGCCATGTCAGGGGATCCTCATCCATAGTATACTCCCTCTATTTTTATTTACTCTGCATAAAACGGAGGGAGTGGTAGTATAAATGACGCGGGCGGGGGAGGGGGAGGGACGTCGGTTTGCTCTCAACTGCGGTCCCACAAGCGAGCTAAAACCCAAGACGAAGCGTGTTCCATTCGGTGAACGACGTGGAGGGTCCAGCGTGCCGGGGGGCAACGTGAACGCGACAAGAGCGATGTACAGTCAAAACCAATTGACCTTCGCTGCCCAGCCGGAACCACTATTCACACCAGAACCTTTGCTGCTCAGCCTATGCTAGCCACTGCCCCAAAACCACACCTCCTCTCTAGCCCATTCCCCCACCTTTCGATCCCCTAGCCAGCATCAAGTGTCCCCTAGTTCACCGGAAAGCCATGGTGCGCCGCAAGATCACGTACTACAAGATGCTGACGCCGGAGCGCCGCGCAGAAATCGCGGCGGTGGTCAGCGCCACAGACCTCCGTTCCCAAGCTTGCTTTGCGGCAGGCCAATCCCCGAGTTCTCTAGAGCCAAGCTACGTGGAGGAGGAAACCGATCCAATGTTCATGGTGGAGGTCACGGTGCAGAAGGCCCCCGATGGGTATGAGACTATGGACGTCGACTTCGTGCCAGCGTCCGGGTCCCCCATGGTGCAGGCAGACCAGCGATTCAACCTGGCGATACTAAAGGGGGAGCGGGAGGCAGAGGCTCAACTCAACGAGGAGCACGTGCATGCCGCTACCATCGAGGCTCTCCTGTAGGCGGAACCGGATGTCGTGGATGTGAACCGGGCGGCGGAGGCTCAACTCGACATGGAGCGCGCGGATGTCGCTGCCATCGAGGCCCTCCTGCAGGCGGAACCGGACGTCCTGGACTTGAACCGGGCGGCGGAGGCTCAACTCGATGCAGAGCGCGCGGATGCCGCTGCCATCAAGGCCCTCCTACAGGTGGAACCGGACGTCCTCGACTTGAACCGGGTGGTGCTCTCATCCGTGCAGAGCGCCCGCACACTCTGCGTGAACGAGTAGCAGGAGGCCGAGGACAACCACGGTGTGGAGACACACGTCGGCAGCTACGGCTGGTTCACGCCGACAGCCAAAGATGACGAGGCCGTCTCGTTCCACGAGCAGTGATAGTTTTTCTTTATGTTGTTTTTAGGGATCTTTTGCTGTGTAAAAACATATATTGTTATGCAAGTCGCCTGACTTTCATCATTTGGGCCAGTCTACCATTTCGGGCGGTTGGATGAATATCCTACGTCTCCTAACCCTTCTTCCTCACTGAGGGAGTCCTGGATTAGGGGGTCTCCGGACAGCCGGACTATATCCTTTGGCCGGACTGTTGGACTATGAAGATATAAGCTTGAAGACTTCGTCTCGTGTCCGGATAGGACTCTACTTGGCATGGAATGCAAGCTAGGCAATACGGATATGTATATCTCCTCCTTTGTAACCGACCTTGTGTAACCCTAGCCCCCTCCGGTGTCTATATAAATCGGAGGGTTTTAGTCCGTAGGACAACATACAATCATACCATAGGCTAGCTTCTAGGGTTTAGCCTCTCCGATCTCGTGGTAGATCAACTCTTGTAATACTCATATCATCAAGAATAAATCAAGCAGGACGTAGGGTTTTACCTCCATCAAGAGGGCCCGAACCTGGGTAAAACATCGTGCCCCCTGCCTCCTGTTACCATTCGCCTTAGATGCACAGTTAGGGACCCCCTACCCGAGATCCGCCGGTTTTGACACCGACATTGGTGCTTTCATTGAGAGTTCCTCTATGTCGTCGCCGTTAGGCTTGGTGGCTCCTACGATCATCGATAGCGATGCAGTCCAGGGTGAGACTTTTCTCCCTGGAAAGATCTTTGTGTTCAGCGGCTTCGCACTGCGGGCCAACTCGCTTGGCCATCTGGAGCAGATCGAAAGTTACGCCCCTGGCCACCAGGTCAGGTTTGGAAGCTTAAACTACACGGCTGATATCCGTGGAGACTTGATCTTTGACGGATTCGAGCCCCTACCTCGTGCACCGCATGGTCACGATGAGTACGATTTAGCTCTACCATCGGACCGTATTCAGGAGATCGCGCCGGCAGCCGCTCCGAGCCCTAATTCGGAGCCAGTTGCGCCATCCATGGACGGTGGATGGACCCCGCCACGGAGGCCGTATCCTCTGCGGCGATCGACCCGAATATCGACCTTACCCTTTACGAGAGCTGTGTTGCCAAACTGCCGGATCCTTCTCCGGCCACGAACTCCGAACCGCCTGCGCCCGTTCCTGTCGAATCCGATTGGGCGCCGATCATGGAGTTTACCTCCGTGGATATTTTTCAGCACTCGCCTTTTGGCGACATACTGGACTCATTAAGGTCTCTCTCCTTGTCAGGAGAGACCTGGCCGAACTACGTCCGGCAAGATTGGGATGCGGATGACGAAGAAATTCGCCGCCCACCCACCACCCACTTAGTAGCCACTGTCGGCGACTTAACCGACATGCTCGACTTTGACTCCAAAGACATCGACGGTATGGACGACGATGCGGGAGACGAAGAGGAACCACTGCCCACAGGGCACTGGACAGCCACCTCATCATATGATATATACATGGTGGATACACCCAAAGAAGGCAATGGCGACGAGACAACGGAGGATGACCCCTCCAAAAAGCAACCCAAGCGCCAGCGTCAGCGGTGCCGCTCGAAGTCCCACCAAGGCAAAAGTGGTGACACCGGCACCGGAGATAATAGCACTCCGGACAGTGCCGAAGACAACAACAATCCCCTCCAGCAAGACTTAGAGCAGGAGGATGAAGGAGCCAGCCCTCCTGAGAGAGAGGCAGATGGAGAGGCGGAGGATGATAATTACATGCCTCCCTCCGAAGACGAGGCAAGCCTCGACGATGACGAATTCATCATGCCAAAGGATCCCATCGAACAAGAGCGCTTCAAACGTCGGCTTATAGCCATGGCAAATAGCCTCAAGAAAAAGCACCAGCAGCTTCAAGCTGATCAAGATTTGCTGGCTGACAGATGGACTGAAGTCCTGGCGGCTGAGGAATATAAACTCGAACGCCCCTCCAAGAGTTACCCAAAGTGCAGGTTGCTACCCCGACTGGAGGAGGAAGCACCGAAACCTACATCCCCGGCGTATGACGCGGCTGATCGGCCAGCTCGTGGCCCCGACAGAGAGGCATTCCAGCCAAAAGCTCAGCCCGCACCCCGACGCCATTCAAATAAAAAGGCATGGGGAAATACGCCAGACCTGCGAGACGTATTGGAGGACAAAGAAAAACATGCAAGATCGATCTACGGATCACGAGGGCGCGCCACTATGCGAGACGATAATCGTCACGCCGGATACAGTAAAAGTAAGTCCGGTTGGGCCGAACACAGTGGGCAAGACTCGTTCGAGCTGTGTCGCGACATAGCCCAGTATAGAGGCGCCGCACACCCCCTATGCTTCACAGACGAAGTAATGGATCATCAAATCCCACAGGGTTTCAAACCCGTAAATATAGAATCATACGACGGCACAACAGATCCTGCGGTATGGATTGACGATTTCCTCCTGCATATCCACATGGCTTGCGGTGATGATCTACACGGCATTAAATACCTCCCACTCAAGCTCAAAGGACCAGCTCGGCATTGGCTCAATAGCTTGCCAGCAGAGTCCATTGGTTGTTGGGAGGATCTGGAAGCCGCATTCCTTGACAACTTCCAGGGCACTTACGTGTGACCCCCAGATGCCGATGACTTGAACCACATAATTCAGCAGCCAGAGGAATCGGCCAGGCAATTCTGGACACAGTTCCTGACAAAGAAAAATCAAACCGTCGACTGTCCGGATGCAGAGGCCCTAGCAGCTTTTAAGCACAACATCCGTGACGAGTGGCTCGCCCGGCACCATGGCCAGGAAAAGCCGAAATCTATGGCAGCCCTCACGACACTCATGACCCGCTTTTGCGCGGGAGAGGACAGCTGGCTAGCTCGAAGCAATAACATATCAAAGAACCATGGTACTTCAGATACCAAGGATAGCAATGGCAGGTCACGTCGCAACAAACACAAGAACCGCATCAATAGCGACAATACCGAGGATACGGCAGTCAATGCTGGATTCAGAGGCTCTAAACCCGGTCAATGGAAAAAGCCATTCAAAAGAAGCACTCCGGGCCCGTCCAGTTTGGACCGTATACTCGATCGCTCGTGTCAAATCCACGACACCCCGACAAGCCAACCAACCACACCAACATGGAATGTTTGGTGTTCAAGCAGGCCGGCAAGTTAAATGCTGAAAACAAAGATAAGGGGTTACATAGCGATGACGAGGAGGAGCCCCGGCCGCCGAACACCGGAGGACAGAAGAGGTTCCCCCCACAAGTGCGGACGGTGAACATGATATACGCAACCCACATCCCCAAGAGGGAGCGGAAGCATGCGCTAAGGGACGTATATGCGTTGGAGCCAGTCGCCCCAAAGTTCAACCCATGGTCCTCCTGTCCGATCACCTTCGATCGCAGGGACCACCCCACTAGTATCCATCATGGCGGATTCGTCGCACTAGTCATAGAGCCAATCATCGACGGATTTCACCTCACTCGAGTCCTTATGGACGGCGGCAGCAGCCTGAACCTGCTTTATCAGGACAAAGTGCGCAAAATGGGTATAGACCCCTCAAGGATCAAACCCACAAAAACGACCTTCAAAGGTGTCATACCAGGTGTAGAGGCCCATTGAACAGGCTCAGTCACACTGGAAGTGGTCTTCGGATCCCCGGATAACTTCCAAAGTGAGGAGTTAATCTTTGATTTAGTCCCGTTCCATAGTGGCTATCATGCACTGCTCGGGCGAACCGCATTTGCGAGATTCAATGCGGTACCGCATTATGCATACCTCAAGCTCAAGATGCCAGGACCTCAGGGTGTCATCACAGTCAATGGAAACACAGAGCGCTCTCTCCACACGGAGGAGCACACTGTGGCCCTCGCAGCAGAAGCACAAAGCAGCCTCTTCAGGCAATCCACCAGTTCGGTGATTAAACACCCGTAAATATAGAATCATACGACGGCACAACAGATCCTGCGGTATGGATTGACGATTTCCTCCTGCATATCCACATGGCTTGCGGTGATGATCTACACGGCATTAAATACCTCCCACTCAAGCTCAAAGGACCAGCTCAGCATTGGCTCAATAGCTTGCCAGCAGAGTCCATTGGTTGTTGGGAGGATCTGGAAGCCGCATTCCTTGACAACTTCCAGGGCACTTACGTGTGACCCCCAGATGCCGATGACTTGAACCACATAATTCAGTAGCCAGAGGAATCGGCCAGGCAATTTTGGACACGGTTCCTAACAAACAAAAATAAAATCGTCGACTGTCCGGATGCAGAGGCCCTAGCAGCTTTTAAGCACAACATCCGCGACGAGTGGCTCGCCCGGCACCTTGGCCAGGAAAATCCGGAATCTATGGCAGCCCTCACGACACTCATGAACCGCTTTTGTGCCGGAGAAGACAACTGGTTGGCTCGCAGCAATAACATTTCAAAGAACCATCGTACTTCGGATACCAAGGAGGGCAATGGCAGGTCACGTCGCAACAAACATAAGCTCCACATTAATAGTGACAATACAGAGGATACGGCAGTCAATGCCGGATTCAAAGGCTCTAAACCCGGTCAGCGGAAAAAAGCCATTCAAAAGAAGCACTCCGGGCCTGTCCAGTTTGGACCGTATACTCGATCGATCGTGCCAAATACACGGCACCCCCGACAAGCCAGCCAACCACACCAACAGGGATTGTTGGGTGTTCAAGCAGGTCGGCAATTTAAATGCCGAAAACAAAGATAAGGGGTCAAATAGCGATGACGAGGATGAGCCCCGGCAGCCGAACACCGGAGGACAGAAGAGGTTCCCCCCACAAGTGCGGATGGTGAACATGATATACGCAACCCACATCCCCAAGAGGGAGCGGAAGCGTTCGCTCAGGGACGTATATGAGTTGGAGCCAGTCGCCCCAAAGTTCAACCCATAGTCCTCTTGTCCGATCACCTTCGATCGCAGGGACCACCCCACTAGTATCCGCCATGGCGGATTCGCCGCACTGGTCCTAGACCCAATCATTGACAGATTTCACCTCACTCGAGTCCTAATGGACGGCGGCAGCAGCCTGAACCTGCTTTATCAGGACATAGTACGCAAAATGGGTATAGACCCCTCAAGGGTCAAACCCACAAAAACGACCTTTAAAGGCGTCATACCAGGTGTAGAGGCCCATTGCACAGGCTCAGTAACACTGGAAGTGGTCTTCGGATCTCCGGATAACTTCTGAAGTGAAGAGTTAATCTTCGACATAGTCCCATTCCGCAGTGGCTACCATGCACTGCTCGGGCGAACCTCATTTGCAAGATTCAATGCGGTACCGCATTATGCATATCTCAAGCTCAAGATGCCAGGACCTCGGGGGGTCATCATAGTCAATGGAAACACAGAGCGCTCTCTCCGCACGTAGGAGCACACTGCGGCCCTCGCAGCAGAAGCACAAAGCAGCCTCTTAAGGCAATCCACTAGTTCGGTGATTAAGAACCCGCACACCTTCAAGCACGCCCGGAGTAAACGGCAACTGGACCGCCTGGCACATTCCGAGCTCACATAGCAATTCGGCCCCAACCCCGGACCCAGCCAAGCAGCGAAATCCATGCCACGCGTACACAATTACGCATTAAAAATACCATGGGCACAGGTGGGGAGGGGGGCACGACTACGGCACGCTCCAAGTCGCGGCTTAAACCACACTAGGGGCTTCCCGCTTTGATATTTTTCTCTTTCAGGACATTAATCTCTGGAAACCCTGTCTGGCAGCATGATTGTCGAACACATGATGCAGCAACCAAGGAGGAAGAAAGCTACGTCACACCACGGAACTCCTAGGTGGATTACGATAACGAGTGAAATATTTGCTTTAATGCTATTCCTCAGCTTGCCCTTGAAAGGGACATGTTAAACAGTCCCACTTTTTGCTTATCGCACTACTTGTATCATTCTGCTTTAACGCACCTTTCTGAATAAACAATGCATAGCATTAAGAACTATTATTGCATTCTTCCTTTTTATATATATGTTCATTAACGACATCTAGCACCCGTACACTCTGGTACGGCCAATACGATAGGGGCTTAAGCATACCCCATAATACGGCGTGAGAAGTCCGAACACTTTTGACAGTGCAGCACCCCGAACTTATAGCATTATATGCATCAGCTCCGAATCATGTCTTGGGTCAATAGTTGGGTTTGCCCAGCTCCCATGTTTTGGTACCTTACATTCCGCTATATCGGCTAAGGTAGCACTGGGAGAACTACTGCGATTGTACCCCGGTTCTACTGGGCTAAGCACCTCAGTAGAGAAAGCTAAAACTGACTGTCATAATAAGGCGAGAGACTGGTCGTTGTTCGAGAGGTTTCAAGTCCCTAAAGACTTATGCCGCTTAGAGCGAGGAGTCAGCCTTGTCCGGCTTAAGGCGTGTATCGCGCCCCGAATTCGGCCTTCCGAATACTAGGGGCTTCGTCGAAATTTAAAATTATAGAATTCTATGGCTAAGTGAGAGTGATAATGCATTATAGTCCGATTGCCTTGTTCGTTATGCTGAGCACCTCCCTCAAAGGACCCAACAATGGGAACAAGAGTGCTTAGGTTTATCCCAAACACCCCAGCACTCGTGGCGTGGGGGCAGGAGCCGACGACTAGCCATCTCTCAGATTTGATAAACAGTCGAACAGAAGGTAATATTTAAATTCAGACAAGCATTGCATAGCGCATATGAACAAGTTTTCATCATACAGGATTACACGAGCAAGTTTATTCAAATATCACATCTTTCGCACACTCGTCCGCAACAAGACGGGCACCCTTCAGGACACCCTCATAGTACATCTCGGGGTGGCGATGCTCCTTGCCCTGCGGCGGCCCTTCCTTCACCAGCTTCATGGCGTCCATCTTGGCCCATTGCACCTTCACACGGGCGAAAGCCCGGCGTGCACCTTCGATGCAGATGGACCGCTTGATGACTTCCAGCCGTGGGCAGGCATCCACAAGCCGCCTCACCAGGCCGAAGTAGCTGTTGGGAAGGGCGTCGCCAGGCCACATCCGGACTATAAAGCCCTTCATGGCCTGTTCGGCCGCCTTGTGGAGCTCGACCAGTTGCTTCAGCTGGTCGCTCAGAGGCATCGAGTGTTCGGTCCCAGTATACTGAGACCAGAACAGCTTCTCCGTTGAGCTTCCCTCCTCGGCCTGGTAAAACTGTGCGGCATCCGACACGCTGCGGGGCAAATCTACAAATGCTCCTGGAGAGCTCCGGGTTCGGGTAAGTAACAAGTAATTTACTTTCACATGCTTGCTTTGCATATGGAATGCCTTACCCGCCGCTATCTTCTTCATCGCATCAATCTCCTGGAGGGCCTTTTGGGCTTCGGCCTTGGCACTCTTTGCACTCTCAAGGGCCGTGGCAAGCTCAGACTCTCGTGTCTTCAAGTCAAGCTCCAACGCCTCGTGCTTCGTCACGAGAGCATGGAGCTCTTGCTGCACCTCGCCCACATGTGCCTCATGCCTTTCCCGCTCGGTGCGCTCCTTGGCCGCTTTGTTTTCGGCCTTGGATAGCGCTTGCTTCAGGGTCGCCACCTCGGTCGTGGCCCTTGGCAAATTTACGATGATCCTGTCATTTTGCAATTGCATTCTTTTTATATATATCCATAGACTAGGTACTACTTACCTTTGTTCTCCTCGAGCTGCCTCTTGGCAAGGCCGAGATCTTCCTTGGACCCTTCGAGGCCCTGCTTCAGTGCGGCGACCTCCGCAGTAAGTGCGGCAGTGGCCAGCAACGAAGCCTGCATACGCATATAGACATATTTATATTAGACTCCTGCGATATTGTTTGATCCTCTATTCGGCTTTTCTTTGTGAACACCGAACAGAGCATCAGGGGCTACTGTCTATGCGGTAATACTTTTCCTATATTTCAAATACTTACCTCAAAGCCTGTTAGAAGGCTGGCACAGGCTTCAATCAGTCCGCTCTTGGCGGACTGAACCACCGCACTCATTATAGTGCGGTGCTCTTCGTCGATGGAAGCGCTGCGAAGCGCTCCCAGCAGATTGTACGGTGCCTCTGGATGGACAGAGGTCACCGGCACAAGCGTCTTGCCCCTTTTGTAAGGAGGCCGCCTGCCCGAGTCTGGAACCACTGGAGGTTCCGGCGTGGTGTTCGGCTGAGGGACGAACTCGGAGCCCTCGGGAGCCTTGCTCCCTCTGCTCCCGGAGTCCGGAAGGTCGCCTTGAGGCGCCTCCGGGACCGTTTCCCCTCGACCCGGTGCCTCTTGAGACAACACCTTGGCGTTGTCCGTCGGGCAAGGGGAGTTGGCGGTCGGAAGTGGATCGCTATCCATATCCGACGAGCCCAGGGAGCCATCCGACGATACATCGATATGGGCTTGTGGCGGTCTGCATAATCATAATTCGGCGTTAGGAGAAGCAGTGCGACAAAGGTATGCTATGAATTACTCTGGCATCCGAATACTTACGACTTCGCCAGGGGCTTGGCCTTGAGCAGCCACTCGTCTTCACCTTCGGTGGCGGTGGTGGAGTAGTCCGAAAGAAGAGTCCTTCCCTTCTTGGACCCTTCGGCCCCCCGGTCGGGGCGGCCTTCCTTTTCTTGTCTCCCCCGACTGGAGGGGGATCATCTTCATCTTCCTCCTCATCTTCGGGGAGGAGTGCGTCGCAGAGTTATCGGACGATGAGTCCGATAACACCTGGCGTCGGGAACTCTTTCGGTTTCCCTTGGCCTTCTTGGTCTTCTCCGGCACCTTGTAAGGAGCCGGAGTCAGCATCTCCGTCAGGAGAGCGTCCGCAGTGTCTTCGGGCAGAGGGGCCGGACAGTTAATCTGCCCCGACGTCTCCACCCAGTCCTGTCAAACGCATGGAGCTCAGACCCCGCACATGATTAAGCTAGGGGAAAAAATGTCCTACCAGATGTATAGAACTCACCGGATCCGCTGGGCGCTTCGCGCTTAGCCCGCGGTCCTCGGTGAGAGAGGGAGGGACCTCGGCGCCCTTGAACAGCACCCTCCAGACGTCCTTATGCGTCATGTCGAAGAGCTCGCTCAGAGTTTGGTGCTGGGCCTGGTCGAACTCCCACAAATGGAAGTCCTGTTGTTGACATGGGAGGATCCGGCGGATGAGCATGACCTGGACTATGTTGACAAGCTTGAGCTTTTTGCTTGCCATATTTCGGATACACTTTTGGAGTCCGTCCAGCTCCACCAATGAACCCCAGGATAGGCCCTTCTCTTTCCAGGAGGTGAGCCGTGTGGGGATTTCGGATCGAAACTCGGGGGCCGCCACCCAGTTGGTGTCGCGCGGCTCGGTGATGTAGAACCAGGCCGATTGCCACCCCTTTATGATCTCCACGAAGGAGCCTTCAAGCCATATAACATTGGGCATCTTGCCCACCATGGCTCCGTCGGATTCTTCTTGTTGACCCCCCCACCACCTTCGGCTTGATATTGAAGGTCTTCAGCCACATGCCGAAGTGGGGCCGGATGAGGAGGAAAGCCTCACACACGGCGATGAATGCCAAAATGTTGAGGATGAAGTTCGGGGCCAGATCATGGATGTCCAGCCCGTAGTAGAACATGAGACCGTGGACGAATGGTTGGAGGGGAAACCCCAGTCCGCAGAGGAAGTGGTGGAGGAAAACTACCCTCTCATGAGGTTCCGGGGTAGGGATGATCTTCCCCGCAGCGGGCAGCCGATGCGCGATATTCGCGGCTAAGTATCCGGCTCCGCGCAGCTTCTTGATGTGTCCCTCCGTAATGGAGGAAGCCATCCATTTGCCTCCCGCTCCGGACATGTTTGGAGAAGGTTGAGGAGAAGGATGTGGACTTGGGCGTTGGAGCTTGAGTGCGCAAGAATGGATGAGCAAGGAGGAAGAAGGCATGGGTAGAAAAAGGTTAAACCTTGTCCCTTTATAAGGGCGGCCGAAACTATGCGCCCCCACTAGCCTGGTAAAACTCGCTTATCCCCCAAGCGCCGTAATCGATGGCGCGGTTGGGTTACCCACGCCCGTATTGATGAGAATCCCGTAATAAGGGGGACGCGATCTCTGCTTTGACAAGACGTGTCAAGAAACTGCCTCGCGTTATGTGCGGGGCTAGTTAAAGGAAACGGTTCGAATAATCACCGGGCCATGGCATAATGTCATGTTGCCAAAATGTGTCAGCAGATTATATTTGTGGAAATATTATTCTCTCTATGGTGGTATGTGGAACTTATTTTGCAGGGTCGGACACTATCCTTGTATTCAAATTCTTCCGTGGTGTATTCGGAGGAGGAACCCGCCTTGCAATGCCGAAGACAACACTGCGTGCCGGACTCATCGTCATTGAAGCCTGGTTCAGGGGCTACTGAGGGAGTCCTGGATTAGGGGGTCTCCTTTTCATTTTGAAAACTTTAGGCAAGCTTGGCAAAAATGTGTGGCAAAGTATGGCAATGCAAGGCCTAGACCCAAACAGGATAAGTACGTACGTACTAGGAGTACTAGTGTTAAAAAAGAAAGGTCGGGTTTTCCATCGCGGGATTAATCGATACAAATCCTCGTTTAACGTGTCAATTAATGCGTATTTTTTCTCCAAAGCCCAAAGAGCTAACCATCTCACTCCTCATCGCTTGATTGATGCAGTGCCATGCAAACAAACCTTCTCACTTCCGCATGCATGCAAGGGTATATTAATGTCCTTGGTTGCTAGTATGAGGCAAACCCAATCAATTTTGCCTCGATTAGTGTTAGTGGACTTTTGCAAATTGTAATTTTGATATACTAGCCTTGTGTACAAAAAGATGGAGGTAGTAACTATTTTACTTCCTTCCCCATTGCGGTGACGTCGACGATATCTCGAACGTGTGGTTTGGCGAAGTGCGTTCGACGGAGAACACCATTGAGGGAGACCACGGTAAGTCGTTCGCAAGTATCGCCCGCAAGCCGAGACAACCACCTTATTTGCATCCAGGAAGTCTGTTGAACCAAAGGACATGTAAATGTACTAGTACACAATAGCATCGTCCGTCCAGCTTAGTGCGGTGAGGTGGTTTCTCAAAGAATACGATGGAGAAGCGGAGTCAGCGAAGAGCGAAATGATGGTTGCTTCGTCCGTGCTTTGTGATTTGATGCCTCACTTCTTTGTGATTTGTGATAGAAGGGACAGGGGAGTAGACTCTGTGCTCACATGCGTCCAAGAACGGGAGAAAGAGGAGAGATGTTGCATTTTTTATTCCTTCAATCAATCAATCAGGGAGCTTCGGCTCCATCTTTTTGGCTTTGGCAGCACCGTCCACAATGGTTCCCATCGATGACAAAAGCTATTTTCACATTTGGCTACACATTGTGGATTCCCTTAACCGTACCACTTGGTTTTGCTCTTGCGTCCTATCTATACAAATCTCAATTATATTGATCTAAAAAATTATAGAATCAAGATTAGTAAAAAGGAGGTGATTTTGCCGCGCGTATGGCAGGAGAGGTTTCTTATTTTTAGAGGACGTTGGCCTGGCGGTTTGCTAACATGCGGTCCCACGTGTCAGTGCTTTACCAAGCCGGTCCGCGTCCCACATGAGGCAGAACAACGGCAGAAGCAACACATGGTTAACTTGAAGAAGATGAGGGAGAAGCGGGATTCTGCAATGAGTGAAATGATGGTTGCTTCGTCCCTCTAACTTCAATTTTTTACTAGCATTATTATTACTTCGTCCCTCCAACTTAACTGCGGGAAAGGTGCAGCTCTGTGATTTGACGCTTCATTGCTCATTACTACGCCGGCGCCATGACTGGGGTGCTTCACCCCTGCTGCTCTGCACTGTATTTCGGTATGGCACGTGGACCCGGTAGCTTGATGTCCCACATGTCGGAGAAAGGGACTAGAACATTTATGAAAGCGAGTGCTCCGCTCTTACGACGGAGGACTACACAACACGGCGGCCCAATGAATTGTCACCTGTACTGTATACTACTGTAGTTTTGCTGTTTTGCACGATCCATCGATACAAACCCGATTAAACAGGAAAGGGCGGGATTTTTCCCGCATGGTAGATGATACTGGCCATACATTTCAAATGCAATTTTAATGTATGCAAACTGAATAATTAAGTAACAATATGATATCTGGTAAAACTAAAAACACATATGATTTATTGTGCTAGAGTGTAGTAGTAGTGATGTATTGCATAGTTGTTAGATGTAACATGTGAGAATGTGTAGAGATGTAGTTTTGGAGGGCCTATAGAGACAAAGCGTAATACAGTCACCGAACTTCAGAATACGCTCATTACGGTCACTATATACGTTTTGCGGTGATTATACGGTCACTTGCTTACCGTTCAACATGGGATTGCACTCTGTTGACCAGAAAAATAGTCTGTGTGGCACCATGTTGACTAGTTAAATTGGCCACATTCCTTGTGGGTCCCACCTGTCAGTTTGCATAGAAAAAAGGTCAGATAAACACAAATTTACGTAGGCGCGACAAGACTCCAACCCGTGCGCGGGAATCACCTGGTTGTGTATGTGTCTGTCAGTGCCTGATGTGTGCGCACGCACGTGTAGGTTGAGCACTTGAGCGTGAGAGTGTGTGTTGGTCATGTGATGTGTGCATGCATGCATGCATGTGTGCGTGTGTGCGTGTGAGTGTTGCATGTGTGTGTGGCTGCGTGTGTACGTGTGAATGTTGTGTGCGTGCGTGGCTGCATGTGTTCGTGTGAGTGTTGCATGCATTCAGTTCGTGTGCATGCGTGCGTGTGTGTATAATCACCACACCAGCTCCTGTGTGTTAAAACAGACAGCTCAGCATACCAATACAAGGACACCTTGTCCGATGTGCCCGTGGTCATGACTTCAAACCACCATCCAATATTTTTTTATCGTTTGTTTTCATTCTTACTAGCAAGATGCCCGTGTGTTGCATGTAACATCAAGATGCATTTGCATGACTAGTTTATCTTATGAGAGAAAAGGATGAACAAGGGAAGGCCTTGTTTGCAAATGTGGAGAGGTGTGTGGGTACCTTTTTGCAAAGTTGCCATAGTTTCCTTCCTATCCATCAGATATAAATCGGACGGCCTATATTGCAGGATGGCAGGCACACCATCATCACCAACTCTGTTTTTTATAAGAGTGTAGTTATAAGAGTGTAGATGTAGATGTAGAGTCGATACAAGCCGACAGGTGGGCCCAATGGTAGTGAGATAATGTGATGCAACACTAGAGGTGCCATGTGGAACGTTTAACTGGTCAACTAGTCATGTCTTGAGCAAATACAGAGCTGTACGGTGAGCCCGTGATTGTATAATAACCACAAAATGTAAATGGTGACCGTAATGAGTGGATTCTGAAGTCCAATGTACGTATCGTGCTTTCGCTTCAAATACAATGATCATCACTGTATATATCATGAGAGAAAGATGAAACATGCGTGAATGTGCTGGGGGCTTACTTTTAGAGGACCTGGAGATAGTTTGTGTGTGTACGTGAAAGGGGCGTAGAGGGGGTGTATGCGATGGAGAGAGAGATGCTCTTCGTTTCTCTTTATTATGACTAACTTTATATATAGTATAAAAATATAAAAATTCACAGTGCGGAATAAATATCATTGTGGGAACCATGCAATGCAAATAAACATTCATACTCCTCCATATAACTTTGTAATGTTGTATATATTTAGAAATTCTAAAAAAAATTGGCCACACTTTATTCAAAAGGAATGTTGTATGTGAAATAAACGTGAAGAGAGGGCTTCTTAGATCCATGGGGTACATGATGTAACATGTGTGAATGTGTAGTTGATGTATTTGGCAGGGCCTAGAGAGGTATGTGTGTGTATTACGTATTCGAGAGAGGCATGGATAGAGGGGCCGGCGGGGGGAGGGGGCGTGGGAGAGATAGCACGAGAAATGAGAGAGGTCTAGAGAGAGAGAGACAAATATGATGTCACAGCGAGAGATTCCCTTGAGTGTGTATATGCAAGGGGGGAGGGGATAGAGGCACGAGGAGAATTTTTTTTGTGTGGTGTCTGTGTTGGTATGTGTGGGTGTGAGAAGATAACGAGACCTGGGGGTAGAGGGTGTGTCACCGCGTGAGGTCCGGTGGGTCGAGGTGAGGCCCTAGGTTCGGTTCCCTCCTGCGCCACATTGGTCGGCCAATGATGCATTTAGGGAGACCCATGGATGACTAGTCATACAAGACAAAGATAACAGAATTGTGAAGGACTCTCTGTCCACTGAGAAAGCTGGCTAGGAATTGTAACCCTAGGTTCTCGGACTAAGGTAACCCCTTATCTCTGATATTACTATTCATCCAACCTAACTTTAAGGGACATCCTACAGAATGCTCTGCTAGAATCATACTCGTCGATTAGGAAGAGAGGTGTGAGATAATGCATGAGAGGCGGGACTAAAGATAATGTGCATACAGGAGACACATAGGCATGTCTATGTATATAGAAAGGGTCGATGGGGATTGTGCATGTGTATGCTTGTGAGAGGAAGAGTTCTTATGATAAAGGTTAGTGAGAACAGTCGTAAATGGTTACGAGAGGGAGGGAGGGTTATATCGAGAGCATGTCTGCGAGAAAGACACCTCGGGAGAGAGTGTGTGAGCATGTGTGAGAGACCACCGATGGAGAGTGAAACTACACGTAAAAGACTGATGTACACATTGATTAAAGATATAAATTGTATCCAAATACTAGGATGGGATCATGATATTTGCTATTCGCGTAAGGAACGGCCATTGATCCATCAGACATCTAGATTCTATCGAATTTGAGCATGTCTATGTTATTATTCGACATAATTGATCCACATAGTTAGTATTTTGAACTCCAGACAATGCATCACTTTAGCAATCGAATATAAACTTGAGTATAGTTCATGTTGTGTGTGTAAAGCATATTATACATACGAAATTTACACAATGGACATTATAAATAGCTAGCTATGAACTAGCATACGTTTGATTCAACTTAAGGTGGTTTAAAAAAATCGAATTCAACATGAAGTCCATTCAATATTTGAATTCGATATCATGGCATTTGTAAATCATACCTAAATTATGGGGGCACCAATCTTTGCTCTGATTTTGTACATAATAGCATGTATAGTCATGTACAAAATAGATTCAAATTTAGCTCCTCCATTCCAAAATAATCGTAGTTATAGGATTTTCAAGTGTCAAAATTTCAAAAAGAAGCGGATATTTTAATGAGGTTTTCGAACATACAAGGTTAAATTTAACGTTGTCTATTTAGGTCAATCCTCAAAGTTCAAGAGTACTCTAAACATGAATGCTTCTGTTTCAAAATTTCGAACGAAGCGCCAAAAGAGCCTCTACTCGCCCGAAATCGCGTGAGACCAATGTTTGGTAGTAGAAGGAAATTACTTTTCTAACTACGGCCCGTGAAACCTACCGGCCCGATGTCCAAAGGTCTAAACCGGGGTAGGTTTGTAGCTTCATCTAGACGCCACACAACCGCCTCCGAAAAACATTCATACGCAATGGCCGCCTAAGCACACATCGCGCGGCCGAAATCGCTCCCGCCCACTATTTGGGACACCTGGGATTACCATCCTACCCCCGACCCGCAGTTGGTCCAAAATTTAACAGGGGGCAAAGTTTGTACTTTCCCCAAATTTCAAACAGGCGCGTCCCATCTGTTCAAAAAAGCCAAAAACAAGCGCATCTCAGACCGAAACATGGTTCTCCCTTAGCTCCCCCCGCCCCCTTGTCTGATTCCCCATTTGTACTCCGTGGGTGCCAAAACTACCTCTCCACCAGCCGCGAAACCCCGGCGTCCTCCGTCCGCCACCCCATACCACCTATCAACCGCCGCCCTCCTCCATCACACTGGAGCCGATACCCCGATGTCGTCGTCCACCGCAACACCCTCCAAGGCTAGTAGTTGAAGCCGAGGCCGAGCCATCCGTACCTGAGCCAGTTCAACCACGTCGTCCTGCGCCTCACCGCTACCGCTCCAACTTCGCCACCGTCCACCGCATCAGAGCTGTTCCTGCTACGCCGTCCTTTGCCGCCTCGGATCTGCTCCCCCTTCGCCGACATACGGCCACGGCAACACAGTCAACAATTTGGCCATGGGTTCGTCCAAGCCTGCACCCTCCTCCAAAACATCGGTTTCCCCGGCAAAAAGAAGAAGATCGGCGCGACATATCGAGGCAACCACACTGGCAACCGGAAATGGTACTCCTCTTCCCTTATTCGTGCAAATCTTACGTGTCTGCTTGCACGGTATTCATCCAACAGAAGACACTAGTTGACCGCTTCTTCTTGATAGTAGATGTTCCTAGTAACTCACGATGCACAAGGTTTCTCCTCATATACTATTTCACCTTAGCTAGAGGTCGATCGCCCCCTGGATTTCAATTCCTGGTCAGTTGATTCCCAATTAACGGAAGCATTCCCCGACGTAAGAGGCGCTAGTCCGCCTATTACGCCGGGGAAGCAGCGCCTCGGTGTTTATCTTATGGGCGTGTGGGGCCTAGAGCTGCTGGTGCCTGATCTGGAGGTCGGCCTTGCTTAAAGGGATGGCCTGGGGGTGCTGCCAAGCACGGCGGTGGTGTGAGGTCGAGGGAAGGGTGGGGCGGCGGAGGCAGGGGTCTGGGCCAGTGGTCGCTGGCGGTTCGAGAAAGATCATCAACAGTGACTGGTGGGAGGTAGACGAAGGCCATCTGCCAGTTCCTTATAGATCGGACGGTTCATAAAAAAATCGAGTGACCTATTTATTTTTAGTCGACTGTTATCTTGATAGGACCACATGTGGTGGTGTGCTGGAGGACTACCTGCATTTTCCTGTGCTCATATATTACAAAATCATACAAAGTAGAATCTAATTTTGTTTGCCATGCAATGTTGTAGAGCTATCATATGTCTCCTGTCATTTATTTTTCAGCCACCTGCTATGTGCTACTTTTACAGTGCACTAGTTCTGCACACACTTCACCCATACTCTCACTATTGTGTTTTTATGCAAGGGTATTTCAGACTCTACTGCTATGAGAGAAGCCAAAAAGAAAAGACAAAAGTAGCTCCAGCGTCGTACACGGATAGGCCAAACCCGTTTCAGCCTTATAATAGGTGCAGTGTCAGCATATGGAGACGGTAAACGTAGCTATGGAGTTGATGACCTCGCTAGCAATGAACCACCATCCCAGGTGCTTGCTTTAACTTCACGGTGCCATATGTGGTTGCATGTTGCATATGGTGTCTAGCTTGTTTTCGAAAGGCCGAAGTCAATCTTTATTAAGATAAGGAAAGATATTTTTTACATGAACCACCATCCCGTGAACACCAGAAGACAAATAGCTAGTCAGGGCACTGGCCGGGCCAGTGACAAGCCCAACACAGACAGGCATTATATGGAAGCCAACTAAAAAGCCACGATGGTGGCGAAGCAGCCCGCCTCCCACCAGGCTCTCAGGTCCTAGATGATCATGCTCACCACTCTAGCCAGATGTCTAGCTCGTATTGCTTCCAATTTGGTTAAATTGCATCTGCTTAGCTTACACATTATACCTTTGAATATGACATGCCTTCATGTTTTTGGTACATACTAGTACATATGTCTATTAACCATGTTCTTACATCAAACTAATGTTCTTGTGTATCCCTCATCAATCACTTATGATGAGGCAGTCAGGACAGTGGACGACTGTGAGTAAAGATCCTCATTTAAAGAATGCAGCGTCAGCCTCCCGACATGATTCTAAAGAAACAGCAAGGCTAGATGAAGATAGTGAACGTAGATTCATAGTTGATTACCACATTTCCCCTACACTAGCATCGCAGGTGCTTGCTCTAACTTGGCAGTGTGATATGTGGTTGCATGTTGCATATGTTGTCTAGATTGTAATTATTCCAATCTGGTTAAATTGCATGTGTTATTCTACTTAGTTTATACATTATACATGTTAATGTGACATGCCTTCCTATTTTTAGTATATAGTACATCTGTCTATTAAGCATGTCCTTACATAAAACTATTGTTTTTTTGTATCCCGCATCAATCAGTATGACGAGACACCTTTAGTATATGTAGTGTGATATTAGTTGCATCTTTAATATGATTTATAGCATGCACTGCTTCTAATTTGTTGAAATGCCATTTATGATGGGACGCTTTTAACTTGGCAGAGTCATATTGGTTGCATCTTTCATATGGTGTCTAGCTTGCATTGCTTCTAATTTGTTGAAATGGTTTCTGCTTAGTTTACACAAACAGTTGTGAATATGTCATGCTGTCCTGTTTTTCATACATATTCCATCCTGGTATCATGTGTTTGCCTTACATCAAAATAGTGATTGCCAGTATCATGCATGAATGAGTTCTGAAGAGTGAATTTTATTGCTTTTTCTTGTCAATTTTACTTGACAATTCAAAATCAATAAAGCGGAAGGAAGTTAGCAAGGCAGGGGATAAAGGTGCTCCTTCCAAACTGAGGGCCTCTACAGATTCTACTCCTCCATCCCCCCCAGATGATTTCCAAGACAACACATGCATAGACACTCAACGTAGTTGTGTTGATGATGAGCACGTCTCCCCTAGTGCACCATCACAGGTGCTCCCTCTAACTTGGCACTGTTGTATGTGGTTGCATGTTATGTATGATGTCTAGCTTGTATTGCTTCTAATTTTGTTGAATTCCATCTGCTTACTTTACACATTATACTTGTGAATAAGACACGTGTTCATGTTTCTGGAACATACAATATCTGTCTATCACACCATGTTCTTACATCAAAGTACTGTTGTTGTGTAACCTGCAACAATCACTTATCATAAGATACATTTGACTTGGGAGTGTGATATAGGTTACATCTCGCATTCTTTTCTAGCTTGTACTACTTCTAATTTGTTGAAATGGCACTTATGATGAGACAATTTTAACTTGGTAGAGTGATATTCATTGCATCTTTCATATGGTGTCTAGCTTTCATTGCTTCTAATTTATTGAAATGCCTTCTCCTTAGTTTACACATCATAAGTTGTGAATATGCAATGTTGTGAATATGCAATGGCACTAATGACGAGAGACCTTTAACTTGGTAGTGTGATGTTGTTTGCATCTTGCATATGATTTATTTCTTGTACTGCTTCACATTTGTTTAAACGCCATTGATGATGAGACATTGTTAACTTGGCAGAGCGATATTTGTAGCATCTTTCATATGGTGTCTACCTTCCATTGCATTGCTTCTAATTTAGTGAAATGTCTTCTGCTTAGTTTAACATCATAGTTCTGGTTATCTCATGCCATCCTGTTTTTTGTACATATTACATCCTCCAATCATGTGGTTGTCTAATATCAAAGTTCAGTTCGTCTGTATCACGCATCAATTTGTTCTGAAGAACTAAATTGTTATTCATTTTTCTTGTCGGCTTAACGTAACATGGCATAGAGAAAGAGGAAGCAACACAGATTGACAGGGAACGGGAAGCGGAAGAATCCTGCAGATTCTGCTGGTACTGATGGTGCAATAGAAGGTCAAAGTCCAGCGGAAAATTGTACAAACAGGGTATCCCGTGCTACACGAGCTGTAGAACAAGCCAACAGAAACAAATATCTTCCACCAAACAAGCAGAGATAGCCCTAGTTGTTGCAACACCTTCGATCGTACCACCAGCTGCTCGATTTACTCGTTGGTCAATTCAGCTAGCAGCACGTTCCCAAGCTCCCTTGCCACCTGAAACTACTTCCGAAGCACTCTTGACACAAGATGAGTTGGAAAGATAAGATAAACTTTGTGAGCTTCAACAGGAAGAAGGTAGTTGCTGGAGTCAAATTACAGTTGCATGCTTCTTTATATGTAGTCTCACAGTTTGATGTACACTAACACTTCCTATGTTCATTGTTGGACTAGCACATAGGCGCAAGAGGTAACAAACATCAGGGATATTGCTCGATAGGTTAACTAAATCTAGAGGAGGAAGAATGGAGATCTATTTTGAGGCAGGTTTAAAAAGGCCATGTGATGCTACAGAGTTAGCCAAGTTAGTATCAGAGGCAGTGGTCGCCGTTAGGTGTCATGTACATATCCTCCCAACATGGATTCAGTACGGGAATGACAAAGACAAAACCCAGTTCAACACCTTCCTCGACCATTTATCTGTAAGTATGGTTATGTATGGAAACTAGTAATATCGTCTTGCTCTGTCCCATACTTTCTAGGTTGCTGATAATGAGACTCCCATAATTTTCAACAGATGAGGTTCAAGTTGGATAGCCAAGATGATGCAACCAGACATGATTGCACCCATGTTTTCAAGTCTGCTCTGCGACAGTATCGGTATAACTTGAGGAAAACTCACTTTGAAGGCAAGGCTAATAGTGAACTTGCCCAAACATCTCCAGTGGAAAATATATCGGATGAAGACTGGAGAGGCCTCGTTAAACACTGGTCTAATCCAAAGTATCAGGTACGTTATATATATGTGATCAGATCACATGTTGAAGTCCTATTTACGCATGTGCCACACAAATCTATCTTCTTGTAGGTGAACTGTTCAAAGAACAAGGCCAACCGTACAAAAGTGAAATTCCAACAGAAGATGGGATCTCGTAGCTATATTGCACACTGCGGGGCTCTTGTAATTAGCTGATGTTTCACTCTTTTCGCTCTACCATATTATCATATCTATATTGACTTGTTCCAAATGCAGAGGAAAGCCTGCAAGGACCAAAAAGTACCTGAACCAAATGTTGTGGAAAACTTCAAGGACTGTCACACCAACAAGACGAAGGGCATGACTACACTAGTCGAAGCAGCTGTTGTAAGTCCTTAATCCTCATGCCTTTTAACTACTACTTACTCTGAC
This sequence comes from Triticum urartu, assembly GCF_056163025.1. NCBI lineage: Eukaryota > Viridiplantae > Streptophyta > Magnoliopsida > Poales > Poaceae > Triticum > Triticum urartu. The sequence goes on from NC_141873.1 coordinate 252,259,194, forward strand.
TCGTGCCTTGAACTGCATGGTTTGTAGCCAATGTCTATTACTCTTTTCAATTTTATACACAATTGTCTTAGAGTATCATTGCACCTTACAAGGTTTAAAAGAGAGGAGTGATGTTCCTTTGATCTTGACCTGTAATCTAGTTCTATGCTAGACTTGCCCAAAAAATGTTACAATTTCCTGTTTTTCTGTTCTCAATTGTTTTGTGATATGAATGATGTCATACTATGCTTACCGTATTATAAACTTCGTCTCTTTATCCTTAGCTGTCAATACAATGTGAAGAAATAGACAATACATTAGCCATGGTACATGGTCATATGTTTGGAACCTGGTTTTATTATGTACTTTGCAGTAAAATACAACTAATATTTTACATGGGTTCACCAGAATAAGTTCTGTATGTAGACCAAAGCTATTTTGTTTGGTTTTGCTGCCTCCTTAATATCTTCAGTTCTGGTACTACTAATGTACAAACTCAACTTTTCAGCAAGCTATGGAAAAAATGGTGGAACCGCCACCTTCCGAAGGTGGCGAGGGAACTATAACCGCAATGTCAGCTCTTGATGCAGTGGGTCAGTACCTATCCACTAACAGTGCCAAAAGCACATTGCTGCGTAATATTGGGTTGGTTGTTAAGGAAATCTCGTCCAAACTGCCTCATGATCAAGATATGCAAGCTCAAAACAATGTTATATCTGCGCTCCAGACACAAGTCCATTCCCTAATGGAGACCCTTTGTGAAACAAGGACAGACATTGTTCGATGTCCTCAAGATATGCATGGTTTTCAAACCAGACTATCAGACATTTGCTATGTTGTTCAGGATCCTAGGAGAAATGAAGGCGAAGGTTATGGTGCTCCATCGAATAATACAACATGAAAACGTAACAGTCAGGTCAAATGAACACGGCTTCTGAACTTCTGGTGGTGCATTTATCTGCCAGACTGTTAACTTTTATGCCAACCTTCCTTTTGTTTTATAGTTGTAATTTGTTTTGTTGCGATACAAAATTTGTTCTTAATGTGCAGCCACCGACTGAAGAAAACAGCAAGCAATTTTTGTATAGTGTAGGGTGTTCCCTATTTTTGCACTGGTGACGATCTTTGATGCCTAGTGGATGTAAACTGTGCAATCGCCTTAATAGCCTAGCGTTAGTTTCGGGCTTATTTATTTCCCAGTCTTCTTTTTCCCTGGTTTGCTAGTGGCCGCAACAACCATGGGCCATATATGGACCGTGGTAACCTTGACCCTGCTACGGGCCGTAGGATCCATGGGCCTCCTACGGGCCGTCGATAAATGGGCCTCCAACAGGGTCATAGAATTGGTGGGCCTTGGGCCGTCGAATAAATGGGTCAACATGGGCCGGAAACGGGCGTAATTGGTATTGACCCAGCACGGTAACGGGTCATTAACAGGCCGGAGGATAGCAAAGGCTTAATTCTGTCACAGGCATAACGGGTCGTTAATGGGCCAGAATATAGGATTAGCTGGAAACGGCGCAATGGGTTAACAGGCCAGAAACGGGCCGACTTTTGCCACAGGCCGAATTTGGCCCGTTAGGGGAACAGGCCAGTAACAGGCCGGAAGTAATTGAGGGCCGGAAAGGAGCCCAAGAACGTATGGGCTATCAGTAGGCCGAAAGCTAACACGGGCTGGAAACGGCCCATGTGAATCATGGGCTGTTAACGGGTACAAAGAAATATACTGTTCATTATGGGCTAGAGTCACAGTGGGCCTCTGAAGGGCCTAAAGATACGAAGGCCTCATATGGGCCGAAAGACGTCGTGGGCCATACATGGGCCAAAAGTGAAACGGGCTGGTGTTATATTTGACGGCCCACATGACGTTGTTGGGCCGATTTTGGGTAGGACCTAATGGGCCTTGAGTTACCGGGCCGCAAAATGGGCTATTTGCGAAGAGACCGTTAACAGGCTTTTCATGGGCTAGCCCGCTCACTTTTGACTAAGTAAAACAAGCCGGCCTTTGTAAGCTAAATGGGCCAGTGGTGGGCCGTCGCACGTGTCGACATATCATAGGCGCCTATCTGACCCACTGACGAGCTGACACGTGTTTCCTCCGGCCAATCAGAATTTTACACATGGAAATTTCCCATTGGCATGTGCTGTTAACGGGTTATATCCAAAACCAGACCCGATAGCTTAGTGGTGACCCGTTACGGTGGATGCCACGTGTCAGTCACCCTTGACGAAAGCACTTCTGTGACACGCGATTTATCGTCATGCAAGTGGACCCTTCCGTGATGATAATTTTGGTAATGTCATGGAACACTTCTATGACAGCACAGGTATGACTATCTTGATTCTGTCATAAAATTGTCATGAATGTACATGCATGACAGAAAACGTGACCTACTGTGGCAAACACGTATCATCACGGAAGTGTGTTTTTTTTACTAACTCGAAGAGTTTGTAAATTTTGACAAAGTGAAATTTTCTTTCTAAGAGTGAATATATTAACGAAGAACTAGACTAACCGGGTGGCATGATAATTGTGTGATGCTCAGGCTCATAGAGTTATTATATGGTGGGTCACGCCACCACATTTTCTCTTCTTGAGTTTCTTTTTGATTGAAGGATTTTGTGTTAGTCCGAGTGTATTTCACTCATAGCTTTTTGTTTGAGTGTTTATGTTTTTTTGTCTGAGTGAAATGCCTAGGGCCCTATTTTCCGTATGTTCTATCTCTTGTAGTCTATGTTGTTCTCTTATGAATGCTCAATTTCATTTGGTATCGAATCTTTATCCGGTGTCCTTGACCACGTTATAGGTTCAGTCCGAACTTTAATCATTTAGGCGAAAGCCGTCCAAAATTTGGGGTTTCCCGCTCAGGTCAGGACCATGATCTTTTATGACAGTTGCCACATGCTATCTATCAACTACCATCTTATCATGTCTGTTGAATCGCAATAGTCATTCGACTGTGGCCATCCAATTGGATTCACTCAGTGCGGCTGTTTCCCCTCGCATATAAATACCGCACCACCACCTATCCCTCATCCACTTCTTCTCCCCCTTAAGGGAGTCCTGGATTAGGAGGTCCTCAAGTGTCCGGTCTATTTGATATGGGCCGTACTGATGGGCCATGGAGATAAAACATAAGGCTATCCCCTGTGTCCGGGTAGGACTCCTGTATGCGTAGATGGCAAGTTTGGTGTCCGGATGTACTATTTCCTTCTTCTGCAAACCGACTCTGTACAGCCCTAGGCCCCTCCGGTGTGTATATAAACTGAAGGGTTTAGTCCGTGAGGCTATCATAATAATCATAGGCTGGACAGCTAGGATTTAGCCATTATGATCTCAAGGTATATCAACTCTTGTGACCTCTATACTCATCGAATACAATCAAGCATGACGTAGGGTTTTACCTCCCTTAAGAGGGCCCGGACCTGGGTAAACATCGCGTCCCTATTGCTCCCTGTTACCATTGATCCTTAGACTCACAGCTTGGGACCCCCTACCCGAGATCTGCCGGTTTTGACACCGACATTGGTGCTTTCATTGAGAGCTCCATTGTGTAGTCACGAAAAACGATCTATGGCTCGCCATGTCATCAATAACGATATCACTTCTGGAAGGAGCCTAACTTCAGGACAAGTCCTCCAGCTCAGCGGTTTCACCGTGGGTGCCCACACGGCCATCGAGCCGACAACGTCCCCCACGATCGCCAAACATCACCTCCGCATTGGTCTTGAACACTCAGAAAAGATGGATCCGACAGACATCTCGTCCTTAAACGAGCTACTATATTGCATTGCTGCCCTGGGGCTTTCAACGGATTATGATCGGATCGGGCTTAAACCTGACCAGAGGGAAATCAATCTCCCGCCGATCACTCACCTGGTGGCGGTCATTGAGGAACGTGCCAAAAACACTTCTTCCCCTAAGTTAAAAACCAGATATGTTCGGATCTCTGAACCCATTCAACCGGATACTCTCCCTTTGGATGAGACTCCGTGTCCCCCGAACTTAGGGTCGGACTTAGGGTCCGGGGAGCACTTGAATCCTCCCGGACCCGAACCGGTGACATCGGAGATTTTACAAGCTCCGGACACAATTTTGGGTCGGGATTCAAGTTTCAGCCCACCCACCCACCACAATCAATACTCTCCAAGTAATTCAGGCCCTCCAGATATATATAACCTGATGTATGTATGGTAGCAACCTCAGGAAATGGTCCATCACTTTTGGGCCAGGTTCCAACTTATCGCACGTAGTACGGAAGTATTGCATGATGGAAAGCAAATGGAAGGCCCAAAAAACCCAATTGGAACCTGATACGTCTCCAATGTATCTATAATTTTTGATTGCTCCATGCTATACTATCTACTGTTTTGGACATTATTGGGCTTTATTATCCACTTTTATATTATTTTTGGGACTAACCTATTAACCGGAGGCCCAACCCAGAATTGCTATTTTTTTGCCTATTTTAGGTTTCGAAGAAAACGAATATCAAACGGAGTCCAAACGGAATGAAACCTTCGGGAACATGATTTTCTCACCGAACATGATCCAGGAGACTTGGACCCTACATCAAGAAACAAAGGAGGAGGCCACGAGGTAGGGGGCGCGCCTACCCCCCCCCCCCCCCCAGGCGCGCCCTCCACCCTCGTGGGCCCCCTGTTGTTCCACCGACGTACTCCTTCCTCCTATATATACCTATGTACCCCCAAACGATCAGATACAGAGCCAAAACCCTAATTCCACAGACATAACTTCTTGTATCCATGAGATCCCATCTTGGGGCCTGTTCCGGAGCTCCGCTGGAGGAGGTATCCATCATGGAGGGCTTCTACATCAACACCATAGCCTCTCCGATGAAGTGTGAGTAGTTTACCTCAGACCTTCGGGTCCATAGTTATTAGCTAGATGGCTTCTTCTCTCTTTTTGGATCTCAATACAATGTTCTCCCCCTCTCTTGTGCAGATCTATTCGATGTAATCTTCTCTTTGCGGTGTGTTTGTTGAGACCGATGAATTGTGGGTTTATGATCAAGTTTATCTATGAACAATATTTGAACCTTCTCTGAATTCTTTTATGTATCATTGGTTATCTTTGCAAGTCTCTTCGAATTATCAATTTGGTTTGGCCTACTAGATTGATCTTTCTTGCAATGGGAGAAGTGCTTAGCTTTGGGTTCAATCTTGCGGTGTCCTTTCCCAGTGACAGTAGGGGCAGCAAGGCACGTATTGTATTGTTGCCATCGAGGATAACAAGGTGGGGTTTTTATCATATTGCATGAATTTATCCCTCTACATCATGTCATCTTGCTTAAGGCGTTACTCTATTTTCGTGAACTTAATACTCTAGATGCATGCTGGACAGCGGTCGATGAGTGGAGTAATAGTAGTAGATGCAGGCAGGAGTCAGTCTACTTGTCTCGGACGTGATGCATATATACATGATCATACCTAGATATTCTCATAACTATGCTCAATTCTGTCAATTGCTCAACAGTAATTCGTTCACCCACCGTAAAATACTTATGCTCTTGAGAGAAGCCACTAGTGAAACCTATGGCCCCCGGGTCTATCTTCATCATATTAATCTTCCAATACTTAGTTATTTCCTTTGCTTTTACTTTGCATCTTTATCACAAAAAATACCAAAATATTATCTTATCATATCTATCAGATCTCACTCTCGTAAGTGACCGTGAAGGGATTGACAACCCCTTATCGCGTTGGTTGCGAGGAGTTATTTGTTTTGTGCAGGTACTAGGGACGCGCGCGCAACCTCCTACTGGATTGATACCTTGGTTCTCAAAAACTAAGGAAAATACTTACGCTACTTTGCTGCATCATCCTCTCCTCTTCGGGGAAATCCAACGCAGTGCTCAAGAGGTAGCAAGAAGAATTTCTGGCGCCATTGCCGGGGAGGTTCGCGCAAGTCAAGATTTGACTTCTGACAACAAGCCATTTCTGGCGTCTACGCAAAAGTTAACATACCAAGTACCCATCACAACCATTATCTCCCGCATTACATTATTTGCCATTTGCCTCTCATTTTCCTCTCACCCACTTCACCCTTGCCGTTTTATTCTCCCTCTCTCTCTCTCTATCCTCCCTCTCTTTCTCTATTTGCCTCTTTTTGTCCCCTTGCTTTTTGTTTGCTTGTGTGTTGGATTGCTTGCTTGTCACGATGGCTCAAGATAACACTAAATTGTGTGACTTTACCAATACCAACAACAATGATTTTATTAGCACTCTGATTGCTCCTCTTACCGATGTTGAATCTTGTGAAATTAATGCGGCTTTGCTGAATCTTGTTATGAAAGATCTATTGTCCGGCCTTCCTAGTGAAGATGTCGCTACCCATCTAAATAGCTTAGTTGATTTGTGTGATATGCAAAATAAGAAAGATGTGGATAATGATATTGTTAAATTGAAGCTATTTCCTTTTTCGCTTAGAGATCGTGCTAAAGTTTGGTTTTCGTCTTTTCCTAAAAATAGTATTGATGCTTGGAACAAGTGCAAATATGCTTTTATCTCTAAGTATTTTCCTCCCGCTAAGATCATCTCCCTTAGAAACGATATTATGAATTTTAAGCAACTTGATCATGAACATGTTTCACAAGCTTGGGAGAGGGTGAAATTAATCATACGTAATTTCCCTACTCATGGTTTGAATTTGTGGATGATTATACAAAAAAATTATGCCGGATTGAATTTTGCTTCTAGAAATCTTTTAGATTCGCCCGCGGGAGGCACTTTTATGGAAATCACTTTAGGAGAAGCTACTAAACTCCTAGATAATATTATGGTTAATTATTCTCAGTGGCATACTGAAAGATCTACTAATAAAAAGGTGCATGCGATAGAAGAAATTAATGTTTTGAGTGGAAAGATGGATGAACTTATGAAAGTATTTGCTAGTAAGAGTGTTTCTTCTGATCCTAATGGTATGCCCTTGTCTACCTTGATTGAGAATAATAATGAATCTATGGATGTGAATTTTGTTGGTAGGAATAATTTTGGTAACAACGCGTATAGAGGAAATTTTAATCCTAGGCATTACCCTAGTAATCCCTCTAATAATTATTGTAATTCCTACAACAATTCTTATGGAAATTATAATAAGATGCCCTCTGATGTTGAATCTAATATTAAAGAATCTATTACTTCACAAAAGAATTTCGATGCTTTGATTGAAGAAAAATTGCTTAAGATTGATGATTTGGCTAGGAACGTTGATAGAATTTCTCTTGATGTTGATTCTTTGAAACTTAGATCTATTCCACCTAAGCATGATATCAATGAGTCTCTCAAATCCATGAGAATTTCCATTGATGAGTGCAAAGAAAGAACTGCTAGGATGCGTGCTAAAAAAGATGCCTTTATAAGAGCGTGTTCTTCTAGTTCCTATGAAAATAAAGATGAAGATCTAAAAGTTATTGGTGTGTCCCCTATTAAATCTTTGTTTTGAAATATGAATCTTAATAATGATGGGACTGAATATGATCCACCTTTACCTAGAAGGCGTTCCAAAAATTCAGAGTTTTTAGATCTTGATGCTAAATTTGATGAAAGTGGGATCGAAGAAATTAAAACCCTAGATGTTGCTAAACCCACTATTTTGGATTTCAAGGAATTTAATTATGAAAATTGCTCTTTGATTGATTGTATTTCCTTGTTGCAATCCGTGCTAAATTCTCCTCATGCTTATAGTCAAAATAAAGCGTTTACTAAACATATCGTTGATGCCTTGATGCAATCTTATGAAGAAAAACTTGAGTTGGAAGTTTTTATCCCTAGAAAACTTTATGATGAGTGGGAACCAACTATTAAAATTAATATTAAAGATCATGAGTTCTATGCTTTATGTGATTTGGGTGCTAGTGTTTCCACGATTCCAAAGACTTTGTGTGATTTGTTAGGTTTCCGTGATTTTGATGATTGCTCTTTAAACTTGCACCTTGCAGATTCCACTATTAAGAAACCTATGGGAAGAATTAATTATGTTCTTATTGTTGCAAATAGGAATTATGTGCCCGTAGATTTTGTCGTTCTTGACATAGATTGCAATCCTTCATGTCCTATTATTCTTGGTAGACCTTTCCTTAGAACGATTAGTGCAATTATTGATATGAAGGAAGGAAATATTAGATTCCAATTTCCGTTAAGGAAAGGCATGGAATTCTTTCCTAGAAATAAAATTAAATTACCTTATGAATCTATTATGAGATCCACTTATGGATTTCCTACCAAAGATGGCAATACCTAGATCTATCCTTGCTTTTTATGCCTAGCTAGGGGCGTTAAACGATAGCGCTTGTTGGGAGGCAACCCAATTTTATTTTTATTCATTGCTTTTTGATCCTGTTTAGTAATAAATAATTTACCTAGCCTCTGTTTTTGTTGTGTTTTTTTTGTTTTTAATTAGTGTTTGTGCCAAGTAGAACCGTTGGGAAGACTTGGGGAAAGTCTTAATATCTTGCTGTAAACAAACAAAAACTTTAGCGCTCACAAGAACTGCTGCCATTTTTATTTGGAAAGCTCTATTTAGTTATTTATTTTTTAATATGACTAATAGATAAATTCCTCACGTCCATAAATTTATTTTAGAATTTTTGGGGTTCCAGAGCTTGTGCTAGCTACAGATTACTACAGATTGTTCTGTTTTTGACAGATTCTGTTTTTCGTATGTTGTTTGCTTATTTTGATGAATATATGGCTAGTAAAATAGTTTATAAACCATAGAGAAGTTGGAATATAGTAGGTTTAACACCAATATAAATAAATAATGAGTTCATTACCGTACCTTGAAGTGGTCTTTTGTTTTCTTTTGCTAACGGAGCTCACAAGATTTTCTACTTTGAGTTTTGTGTTGTGAAGTTTTCAAGTTTTGGGTAAAGATTTGATCGATTATGGAACAAGGAGTTGCAAGAGCCTAAGATTGGGGATGCCCATTGCACCCCCAATATAATCTAAGGACACCTAAAAGCCAAAGCTTGGGGATGCCCCGGAAGGCATCCCCTCTTTCGTCTACTTCTATCAGTAACTTTACTTGGAGCTATATTTTTATTCACTACATGATATGTGTTTTGCTTGGAGCGTCTTGTATGATTTGAGTCTTTGCTTTTTAGTTTACCACAATCATCCTTGCTGTACACACATTTTGAGAGAGCCATACATGATTTGGAATTTGTTAGAATACTCTATGTGCTTCGCTTATATCATTTGAGTTATATAGTTTTGCTCTAGTACTTCACTTATATCTTTTAGAGCACGGTGGTGGATTTGTTTTATAGAAACTATTGATCTCTCATGCTTCACTTAGATTATTTTGAGAGTCTTAAATAGCATGGTAATTTGCTTAAATAATCCTAATATGCTAGGTATTCAAGATTAGTAAAAAAATCTTATGAGTGTTTTGAATACTAAGAGAAGTTTGATGCTTGATGATTGTTTTGAGATATGGAGGTAACAATATCAAAGTCATGCTAGTTGAGTATTTGTGAATTTGAGAAATGCTTGTGTTGAAGTTTGCAAGTCCCGTAGCATGCACGTATGGTAAACGTTATGTAACAAGTTTGAAACATGAGGTGTTCTTTGATTTTCCTCCTTATGAGTGGCAGTCGGGGACGAGCGATGGTCTTTTCCTACCAATCTATCCCCCTAGGAGCATGCGCGTAGTGCTTGGTTTTTGATGACTTGTAGATTTTTGCAATATGTGAGTTCTTTATGACTAATGTTGAGTCCATGGATTATACGCACTCTCACCCTTCCATCATTGCTAGCCTCTTCGGTACCGTGCATTGCCCTTTCTCACCTTGAGAGTTGGTGCAAACTTCACCGGTGCATCCAAACCCCGTGATATGATATGCTCTTTCACACATAAACCTCCTTATATCTTCCTCAAAACAGCCACCATACCTACCTATTATGGCATTTCCATAGCCATTCTGAGATATATTGCCATGCAACTTTCCACCATTCCGTTTATCATGACACATTCATCATTGTCATATTGCTTAGCATGATCATGTAGTTGACATAGTATTTGTGGCAAAGTCACCATTCATAATTTTCATACATGTCATTCTTGATTCATTGCATATCCCGGTACACCGTCGGAGGCATTCATATAGAGTCATCTTTTGTTCTAGTATCGAGTTGTAATCTTTGAGTTGTAAATAAATAGAAGTGTGATGATCATCATTAATAGAGCATTTTCCCAAAAAAAGGAAAGGCCAAATTAAAAAAGGCCAAAAAAGGGACAATGCTACTATCCTTTGCCACACTTATGCTTCAAAGTAGCACCATGATCTTCATGATAGAGAGTCTTTTGTTTTGTCACTTTCATATACTAGTGGGAATTTTCATTATAGAACTTGGCTTGTATATTCCAACAATGGGCCTCCTCAAGTGCCCTAGGTCTTCGTGAGCAAGCAAGTTGGATGCACACCCACTTAGTTTCTTTTGTTGAGCTTTCATACATTTATAGCTCTAGTGCATCCGTTGCATGGCAATCCCTACTCCTTGCATTAACATCAATCGATGGGCATCTCCATAGCCCATTGATTAGCCTCGTTGATGTGAGACTTTCTCCTTTTTGTCTTCTCCACATAACCCCCATATTCCACCCATAGTGCTATGTCCATGGCTCGCACTCATATATTGTGTGAAAGTTTATAGGTTTGAGATTACTAAAGTATGGAACAATTGCTTGGCTTGTCATCGGGGTTGTGCATGATGAGAGAATTCTTGTGTGATGAAAATGGAGCATGACTAAACTATATGATTTTGTAGGGATGAACTTTCTTTGGCCATGTTATTTTGAGAAGACATAATTGCTTAGTTAGTATGCCTGAAGTATTATTATTTTTATGTCAATATGAACTTTTATATTGAATCTTTCGGATCTGAATATTCATGCCACAATTAAGAATAATTACATTGAAATTATGCCAAGTAGCATTCCACATCAAAAATTCTGTTTTTATCATTTACCTACTCGAGGACGAGCAGGAATTAAGCTTGGGGATGCTTGATATGTCTCCAACGTATCTATAATTTTTGATTGCTCCATGCTATATTATCTACTGTTTTGGACATTATTGGGCTTTATTATCCACTTTTATATTATTTTTGGGACTAACCTATTAACCGGAGGCCCAGCCCAGAATTGTTGTTTTTGCCTATTTTAGGGTTTCGAAGAAAAGGAATATCAAACGGAGTCCAAATGGAATGAAACCTTCGGGAACGTGATTTTCTCACCGAACATGATCCAGGAGACTTGGACCCTATGTCAAGAAGCAAAGGAGGAGGCCACGAGGTAGGGGGTGCGCCTACCCCCCCCCCCCCCCCCAGGCGCGCCCTCCACCCTCGTGGGCCCCCTGTTGTTCCACCGACATACTCCTTCCTCCTATATATACCTACGTACCCCCAAATGATCATATACGGAGCCAAAACCCTAATTCCACCGCCGTAACTTCCTGTATCCACGATCCCATCTTGGGGCCTGTTCCAGAGCTCCGCCGGAGGGGGTATCCATCACGGAGGGCTTCTACATCAACACCATAGCCTCTCCTATGAAGTGTGAGTAGTTTACCTCAGACCTTCGGGTCCATAGTTATTAGCTAGATGGCTTCTTCTCTCTTTTTGGATCTCAATACAATGTTCTCCCCCTCTCTTGTGGAGATCTATTGGATGTAATCTTCTCTTTGCGGTGTGTTTGTTGAGATCGATGAATTGTGGGTTTATGATCAAGTTTATCTATGAACAATATTTGAATCTTCTCTGAATTCTTTTATGTATGATTGGTTATCTTTGCAAGTCTCTTCGAATTATTAGTTTGGTTTGGCCTACTAGATTGATCTTTCTTGCAATGGGAGAAGTGCTTAGCTTTGGGTTCAATCTTGCGGTGTCCTTTCCCAGTGACAGTAGGGGCAGCAAGGCACGTATTGTATTGTTGCCATCGAGGATAACAAGATGGGGTTTTATCATATTGCATGAATTTATCCCTCTACATCATGTCATCTTGCTTAAGGCGTTACTCTGTTTTCATGAACTTAATACTCTAGATGCATGCTGGATAGCGGTCGATGAGTGGAGTAATAGTAGTAGATGCAGGCGGGAGTTGGTCTACTTGTCTCGGACGTGATACCTATATACATGATCATACCTAGATATTCTCATAACTATGCTCAATTCTGCCAATTGCTCAACAGTAATTCGTTCACCCACCGTAAAATACTTATGCTCTTGAGAGATGCCACTAGTGAAACCTATGGCCCCCGGGTCTATCTTCATCATATTAATCTTCCAATACTTAGTTATTTCCTTTTCTTTTACTTTGCTTTTATTTTACTTTGCATCTTTATCACAAAAATACTAAAAATATTATCTTATCATATCTATCAGATCTCACTCTCGTAAGTGACCGTGAAGGGATTGACAGCCCCTTATCACGTTGGTTGCGAGGAGTTATTTGTTTTGTGCAGATACTAGGGACGCGCGCGCAACCTCCTACTGGATTGATACCTTGGTTCTCAAAAACTGAGTGAAATACTTACACTACTTTGCTGCATCATCCTCTCCTCTTCGGGGAAATCCAACGCAGTGCTCAAGAGGTAGCAGAACCTGCTGCATTTAGGCAGTGCACTGCCCGGGCAAAACGGGTACACCCTTACAAGGCATCCGATCATAAGCCCGTCGGCAAGAAAAACAAACGCTTTTTGGGATACAGGTATGTTCTTGACGAACTCCTCGAAAAACCCTATCAGATACATGCGACGCCGAGCATCAAACCAACTCACAGCCTTCGGGCATGTTGGGTACTCCGGAAAGTGGCTAAAAGTGGCGAGGCCATCCTCACCACCGCTACTCCAGAGAAGCATTCTCCATAGGAAGACGATCTTAACGTCTTTACGGTCTTTGAGACTTTCTCTTCAAATAATCGGCATAAGAGGGCACTCCGTGACCACGCTGAAATTCACCAAGTAACCGAAATGAGCCCATGGAACGACACGACAATAACCTTCACCGCTGACGACGAACCAAGGGCCCGATCAGTCCGAGCACCCGCCGCCTTGGTTCTAAACCCAATTGTGGACGGCTTCCGACTTACCAAAGTGCTTATGGACGGCTGTAGTGGGCTTAACCTCATCTACGAGGGCATGCTCGACCAAATGCATATTGATAGAGCACGCATCTGATGTAGCACGATGTTCGGGGAAAATCAAACTTGATGTAGTATTCGGCATGCTTGAGAATTACAGGTCCGAAGAGTTGCTCTTCCACGTGGCTCCCTTCAATAGCGGATATCACAACCTTTTAGGGAGGGACACTTTATCACGCTTCCAAGCCATACCCCATTACGGGTACATGAAGCTTAAAATGTCAGGGCCCAATGGAATAATCACAGTTATGAGTGATCCAGATAAATCACTCGACGCCAAAAACAAAATCACATCCTTGGCCCTTGAGGCACTATCCGAAGCCCTTACGGCCTAAGAGCTAACCACCCTGTGATCCACGGTGGACAAGGATGATGTGATTCGCAATAAGAGACCTAAATCCACCTCTTTCAAGCCAGCAGATGAAATAGTTAAATTTCAAGTGCACCCGACGAATCCTAATAAAACAGTGGCATTGGAGCACAGCTGGATCCGATGGTAGATGCCGCCCTGCATGCATTCTTACGTAAAAATTGGGATATCTTTGCCTGGCACCCTTCAGACATGCCCGGGATCCCACGCAGACTGGCCGAACACAGCCTCAACATAATCAAAGGGTTCAAGCCAGTCAAGCAAACATGATGGCGATTTTCTGAACCCAAATGACAAGCTATGGGGGAGGAGCTAGCCAAACTACTCAAGGCCGGGTTCATCAGAGAAATCAAACACCCGAATTGGCTAGCCAACTTGGTCATGGTGCCGAAGAAGGATAAATCTTGGCACCTTTGTGCCGATTTCAAAGACCTCAATAAGGCTTGCCCCAAAGACCCTTTCCCGTTTCCCCGCATTGACTGGATTATCGACGCGACCGTGGGACACGACTCATTGTGTTTCCTCGATGCTTACTTTGGATACCATCAGATTAAAATGAAGGAGTCCGACCAGGCCGCAATGGCATTGATTACCCCGTACGGGCCTTTCTGTTTCAACACTATGCCTTTCGGGCTTAAAAACGATGGCGCCACTTACCAACGCATGATTCAAACAAGTTTGGAAAAACAAATCGGCAAGACAGTGGAGGCATATGTGGACGACGTGGTCATCAAGACTAAACACATCAAATCATTGGTGGATGATCTCCGCCTCATGTTTGACAACCTCCGAGCATACGACATAAGGATCAATCCGGAAAAATGTGGTTTCGGTGTTCCAGCCAAAAAGCTACTAGGGTTCATTGTCTCCAACAGAGGAATTGAAGCAAACCCAGCCAAAATCCGAGCCTTGTCGCAACTGACCATACCAACAGACTTAAAGCAGGTCCAAAAACTAGCAGGGTGCATGGCAGCTTTGAGCCGCTTCATCTCCAGATTAGGAGAAAAAGCATTACCACTTTATAGACTGCTTAGACGCACCGACAACTTCGAGTGGACGGATGCGGCTATAGCTGGATTGGAAGAAATAAAAACCTTATTAGTAGGCAACACAATCCTAGCCGCCCCAAGTGTCGGCGAGCCCATGTTGCTTTATATATCCGCAACTCACCAGGTAGTGAGCGTTGTACTCATCGTCAAGCGAGGGGAAGAGGGACAGAAATTCCCCATCCAGAAACCAGTGTACTACGTATCGGCGGTCCTTACACCATGCAAATCCCGATACCCTCACTACCAAAATATAGCTTACACGGTCTTTATGGCATCCCGAAAACTCCGGCACTATTTTCAAGAGTGTTTGATCATGGTAGAATCCGAAGTACCACTTAACGACATTATAAACAACAGGGATGCCACTGGCTGCATAGCTAAATGGGCCATTGAGCTCTTAGCATTTGAAATAACATACAAGCCGCGCCAAGCTATTAAATCTCAGGTGTTGGACGACTTCGTCGCCGAGTGGACGGAAGCCGAGCTCCCTAAAGAGTACAGTTCATACTCCAACTGGATCATGTACTTCGACGGCTCTGAAATGCTAGCCTGGCTGGGGGTTGGTGTCATCTTGACATCCCCTACGGGGTACACAGTCCGCTATGTGCTTCAAATCATGTATACGGACTCAAATAACGCAGCCGAATACGAGGCACTTTTACATGGTCTCCG
This sequence comes from Triticum urartu, assembly GCF_056163025.1. Classification (NCBI taxonomy): domain Eukaryota; kingdom Viridiplantae; phylum Streptophyta; class Magnoliopsida; order Poales; family Poaceae; genus Triticum; species Triticum urartu. The sequence goes on from NC_141873.1 coordinate 252,274,426, forward strand.
TATGGCTGCCTCCATGGGCATACAATGCCTAGAGGTGCGCGGCGATTCAAACCTCGCAATATCTCAGGTAAATGGAGAGTTCAATGCAAAAGACCCAAAAATGGCGACATATCAAAATGTCTTATTAAAAATATCAGCTCGGTTCGAGGGGCTTGAATTTCATCACGTCGCTTGAGATAGTAATCAGGCAGTAGACATACTCGCTAGAATGGGTGCCAAGTGCGACCCCATCCCACCTAATACCTTTGTGGAAAGGCTCTTCAAGCAATCCGTGGTATGGAAGGACGAGAGCGGAGATGCCAGAGCTGACCTGATCACGCCCCCATCAGCCGAACACAATACAGATATCATCAGGGGTTCGGATACCGAAGTAACTCCCTCTGCTCATGAGATCATGGTTTTTATTGCTCCATGGACCGAACCCTTCCTGGCCTACCTTAATAGGAAGGAGCTTCCGAATGATCAAAACAAGGCCCGTCACATTGTTTAGCGCTCTAAAGCCTACAAAGTTCACAAGGGTGAACTGTACAAGAAAAGCACTACAAGAGTCCCCCAAAGGTGCATCTCCAAAGAGGAGGGACGGCAACTCTTGGCTGAAATACATGCTTGTCTGGGTGGCCATCACGCCGCAGCTCGGGCCCTCATAAACAAAGCCTTTCGGACAGGTTTTTTCTAGCCAACGGCCCGAGCAGACGCACAAGCCCCTGTCCAACGTTGTGTCGGATGTCAGCTTTTCGCCAATCAAAGTCATATGCCTCCCACTGCCTTAAGAACAATCCCCATTACTTGGCCCTTTGCGGTCTGGGGGCTTGATATGGTCGGACCCCTTAAAGGGGGAAGCCATAAAAAGAAATATTTACTGGTTATGGTGGATAAATTCACTAAGTGGATAGAGGCCAAGCCAGTAAAAACAGCTGAAGCAGGGCCAATGATCGACTTTATATCTGGCGTGGTACACCATTATGGTGTCCGGCACAGCATCATCATTGATAATGGCTCCAATTTTACACCTGATGAGGTGAAAACTGGTGTGCTAACTTGGGCACTAAACTCAACTATGCATCTGTCTACCACCCTTAAACTAATGGTCAGGTTGACCGGGCCAATGGCCTGATAATGAGTGGCATTAAACCCAGACTGGTGCGCCCCCTATGGGAGTCAGATAAGCACTGGGTTGAGGAACTCGATTCTGTGCTCTGGGGGCTGCAGACTACGCCTAATCGAACAGCCGGATACACACCTTTCTTCATGGTGTACGGCGCAGAAGTTATCCTGCCCCGCGACATTATTCATGACTCACCTCGAGTGCGCATGTACGAAGAGCGAGAAGCCGAGCTCGATCGGTAGGACAACCTAGACAGCCTTGAAGAGGAGTGTGATATTGCACGAGCCTGTTCCGCATTTTATCAACAACAGGCCAGGCGATACCAAAGCAGAGAAGTGCGGGCTATGACATATAACGTCAACGACCTCGTCTTGCATCTCCCGGAGAAGAAGGATAAGCTCAAACCAAAATGGGAGGGCCCCTTCATCATAGACGAAGTTCTCACAGGAGGAGCCTACCGCCTTCGTAATGCATCGGATAATCGCATTGAGCAGAATCCATGGAACGCTGCTGGACTCCAACGATTCTACGGAGAGTTCGGTCGCCTCCTTTTTTATTTTAATTTGACTAGGCTCCTTTTTATCGTCTCCTTTATTTATATCCCAGAGTATGTTCGGATCTAACAAACTGTTAGGGGTACACATCATTAAACATACACACCCCACTGTAATTGGGGGCTTCTTTGACGAAGCTTATTACTAAAAAGCTTGTTGCTTCCATTTATTTACATTGTTTTCTCTATACATCTTTTGCCATTATATGCACCTCTATGACTTAAGTTTTTGCCAAGGTGGGTTGCCTTGCTCCTGTGTTTATACCTTACGTCCCCGATTGTTTGTCTAGGGTGTAAAGGGAGTACCTCTGCGATTGTTACAACCGGGTAATCCGGATCTGTACCTCAGACTGGTGAAGCCGAAAGCTAGCGTTCCTAAGAGAATAATTGGTCGGCAAGTAACGACAGATTGTTTACGTTTATGTAATTCTTCTAACCAATACGGGATAGGCTCCCCATAATTCGGATCAAAGCCTAGGCATGCATAATTAGGCATGCCAACCCAAGGAAAGAGGCCCTTGACGGAACTATTTTCCCTGGAAGATGTTTCTTACGTTAAATAGTAATATAACATAACTCCCCGAACAAGTTTTGTCTATTTGAGCAATATGTCTGGATTGCCTGGTTTCCGGACGTAAGGAATGTTTCTTACATTCCACCATGGTATCCGGAAACACTCCACCTTCTTGGTTCGGAGACTGAAGTCGAAGGTCTGCGATGACAAATTTTAACATGTTCGGTTGGAGATAAGTTCGATGGTAAAGTACATTGATACATTGAATCAAACACCAATTCTTTATCTATGTCATCTATAAGACTATCTAAGCTACAGTCTTCTTGCGAATATTTCGCAGCTATCATCACTTGGTCATATACCAAGTTCACGGGAATCTCTTTTCCGTCCGGTTCCTAAGGTCCAACTCGGGCCATATGATTCGGATCGAGCCCGGTGTAGCCCGTTTTCACCATCACCCATGCCTCTCGTGCACCTTCTCGGCATGTGGACACCTTCCATATCTCAAAATGGCATCGGGCACCTTTGAACAGGTTTGCCAACCCCTCCATACTTTCTGGAGGGGCATCAGATGGCCACAAAGCCTAGGCCATACTTCTCACGGCCTTCCAGGCCCGCTCATGCACCACTGACAGCTCTTTTAGCACGTCGCCTCGAAATCTGAATACTTCTTCTTCAGGCCGCTTGGTTAACAGACCTGCAACAATAGCATTATGACAATCCAAATTAAGAGATACTATGAGTCCCTTGGATGGCTCATAAGGTCATATCGAATATGCTGCCTTTCAACTTTTTATTCTCTTTTTGCACATCCGATAATTGAGCCTTTAAGATCTTTATTTCTTCGGCTTGTCTATCCTTTTCCTCCTCGAGTTTGTTCTTTTTATCAATGGTCATTGTGGCTTTCTTCATTTCCTCAAGCTCTGCGGTGGTGGCATTCAGTTTTGTCTGGCTTGTTTTCAGCTCCTGGGACAGCGCGTTGTTCTTCTCTTTGAGAACCTGCAGTCATAATGATCCTTAAATCGGTTGGCCTAATCACTTCAAGTCTCGGGGCTATTGGCATATATCTATTAAATTTGCACAAACTATTACCTGCATATCCTTTGAAAATAGTTGAGTAACTCCAGCAAGTCCATCTCGGGCGGCTCGGATATATGCATCCACGGAGTGAAGGCGGTAAATTCCAGCTCAGTAAAAACTAGAGCGCGCATGGCCTCTTTTAGTCGTCGATGATTCATCATGCTCTCCACCTTGGAATTCGTGATGGATACATCATCTGAATCCTCATGAGGGGGTTGCTCTGGCATTGGTTCTGTATCAGCTCTCGTCCTAGTTGACGAGCCCGGAACCGGATTAGCTGATACTCAACTTGCAGGGCGTTTGGTGAAGGAAATATGCCCTAGAGGCAATAATAAAGTTGTTATTTATATTTCCTTCTATCATGATAAATGTTTATTATTCATGCTAGAATTGTATTAACCGGAAACTTAGTACATGTGTGAATACATAGACAAAACAGAGTGTCCCTAGTATGCCTCTACTTGACTAGCACGTTAATCAAAGATGGTTATGTCTCCTAACCATAGACATGTGTTATCATTTGATGAATGGGATCACATCATTATAGAATGATGTGATGGACAAGTCCCATCTGTTAGCTTAGCATTATGATCGTTGAGTTTTATTGATATTACTTTCTACATGACTTATATATGTTCCTCTGACTATGAGATTATGCAACTCCCGAATACCGGAGGAACACCTTGTGTGCTATCAAACGTCACAACGTAATTGGGTGATTATAAAGATGCTCTACAGGTGTCTCTGAAGGTGTTTGTTGGGTTGGCATAGATCGAGATTGGGATTTGTCACTCCGTGTATCGGAGAGGTATCTCTGGGCCCTCTCACTAATGATCATCACTATAAGCCTTGCAAGCAATGTGACTAATGAGTTAGTTACAGGATGATGCATTACGGAACGAGAAAAGAGACTTGCTAGTAATGAGATTGAACTAGGTATGTTGATACCGACGATCGAATCTTGGGCAAGTAACATACCGATGACAAAGGGAACAATGTATATTGTTATGCGGTTTGACCGATAAAGATCTTCGTAGAATATATAGGAACCAATATGAGCATCCAGGTTCCGCTATTGGTTATTGACCAGAGATGTGTCTCGGTCATGTCTACATAGTTCTCGAACCCGTAGGGTCCGCACGCTTAACGTTCGATGACGATTTGTATTATGAGTTATGTGATTTGATGACCGAAGTTTGTTTGGAGTCCCGGATGAGATCACAGACCTGACGAGGAGTCTCAAAATGGTCGAGACAAAAAGATCGATATATTGGAAGGCTATATTCGGACATCGGAAAGGTTCTGAGTAGTTCGGGTATTTTTCGGAGTACCAGAGAGTTACGGGAATTCGTCGGGGGAAGTATTGGGCCTTCATGGGCCTTAGTGGAAAGGAGAGAAGGGCCACAAGGGGAGGGCCCCCCCATGGTTGGTCCGAATTGGACTAGGGAGAGGGCAGCGCCCCCCTCTTTCCTTCTCCCTCTCTCCCCTCTTGGAAAAGTAAGGGGACTCCAAGTAGGATTGGGAATCCTAGTTGGACTCCCCCTATAGGCGCGCCCCTCCTAGGCCGGCCTCCTCTTCCCCCCTCCTTTATATACATGGGCAGGAGCCATCCCAAAGACACAATTTGATCTTTTAGCCGTGTGCGGTGCCCCCCTCCACAGAAACACACCTTGGTCATATTGTTGTAGTGCGTACGCGAAGCCCTGCGCCGGTAACTTCATCATCACTGTCACCACGCTGTTGTGCTGACGAAACTCTCCCTCGGCCTCAACTAGATCAAGAGTTTGAGGGACGTCACCGAGCTGAACATGTGCAGATCGCGAAGGTGTCGTGCGTTCGATACTTGGATCGGTTGGATCGCGAAGACGTTCAACTACATCAACCGCGTTACTAAACGCTTTCGCTTTCGGTCTACGAGGGTACATCGACACACTCTCCCTGCTCGTTTCTATGCTTCTCCTAGATAGATCTTACGTGGTTGTAGGCAAATTTTTTGAAATACTACGTTCCCCAACAGTGGCATCCGAGCCAGGTCTATGCATAGATGTTATATGCACGAGTAGAACACAAAGAGTTGCGGGCGATAATAGCCATACTGCTTACCAGCATGTCATACTTTGATTCGGCGGTATTATTGGATGAAGCGGCCCAGACTGACATTACATGACCGTGTTCATGAGACTGGTTCTACCGCTGTGCTTTGCACATAGGTGGCTAGTGGGTGTATGTTTCTCCAACTTTAGTTGAATCGACTGTGACTACGCCCGGTCCTTGTTGAAGGTTAAAACAGCACACTTGAAGAAAAATCGTTGTGGTTTTGATGCGTAGGTAAGGATGGTTCTTTCTAGAAGCCCATAGCAACCACGTAAAACTTGCAACAACAAGGTAGAGGATGTCTAACTTGTTTTTGCATGGCTTGCTGTGATGTGATATGGTCAAGACGTGATGATATATAAATTGTTGTATGAGAGGATCATGTTTTGTAATAGTTATCAGCAACTAGAAGGAGCCATATGGTTGTCGCTTTATTGTATGAAATGCAAACGCCATGTAATTGCTTTACTTTATCACTAAGCGGCAGCGATAGTCATAGAAGCAATAGTTGGCGAGACGACAGCGATGCTTCGATGGAGATCAAGGTGTCAAGCCAATGACGATGGTGATCATGACAGTGCTTTGGAGATGGAGATCAAAGGCACAAGATGATTATGGCCATATCTTATCACTTATTTGATTGCATGTGATGTTTATCTCTTTATGCATCTCATTTTGCTTAGTACGGCGGTACCATTATAAGATGATCTCTCACTAAATTTCAAGGAACAAGTGTTCTCCCTGAGTATGCACCGTTGTGACAGTTCGTCGTGCCGAGACACCACCTGATGATCGGGTGTGATAAGCTCTACGTTCACATACAACGGGTTCAAGCTAGTTTTGCACACGCAGAATACTCGGGTTAAACTTGACGAGCCTAGCATATGCAGATATGGCCTTGGAACACTAAGACTGAAAGGTCGAGCATGAATCATATAGTAGATATGATCAACATAGTGGTGTTCACCATTGAAAACTACTCCATCTCACGTGATGATCGGACATGGTTTAGTTGATATGGATCACGTGATCACTTAGATGATTAGAGGGATGTCTATCCAAGTATGAGTTTTTAAGTTATATGATTAATTAAACTTTAATTTATCATGAACTTAGTACCTGATAGTATTTGCATATCTATGTTGTAGATCAATAGCTTGCGATGTAGCTTCCAGTTTATTTTTTTATATGTTCCTAGAGAAAAATAAGTTGAAAGATGATAGTAGCAATGATGCGGAATTGGTCAGTGATCTGAGGATTGTCCTCACTGTTGTACAGAAGAATTATGTCCTTGATGCACCGCTAGGTGACAGACCTATTGCAGGAGCATATGCACACGTTATGAATGTTTGACAAAGCTCGGTATGATGACTACTTAATAGTTTAGTGCACCATGCTTTACGGCTTAGAACCGGGACTTCAAAAACGTTTTGAACGCCACAGAGCATATAAGATGTTCTAAGAGTTGAAATTGGTATTTCATACTCACGCCCGTGTCGAGAGGTATGAGACCTCTGACAGTACTTTGCCTACAAGATCGAGGAGAATAGCTCAACCAGTGAGCATGTGCTCAGATTGTCTGGGTACTACAATTGCTTGAATCAAGTGGGAGTTAATCTTCCAGATAAGATAGTAAATGACAAAGTTCTCTAGTCACTTATCACCAAGTTACTAGAACTTACTAATAAACTATAATATGCAAGGGATGACGAAATTAATTCCCAAGCTCTTCGTGATGTTGAAATCAACGAACGTAGAAATCAAGACATAGCATCAAGTGTTGATGGTTAACAAGACCACTAGTTTCAATAAAAGGGCAATGGGAAAGAAAGAGGAACTTCAAAGAAGAATAACAAGAAAGTTGCTGCTCCCATGAAGAAGCCCAAAGCTAGACCCAGGCCTGGAACTGAGTGCTTCTACTGCAAAGGAAATGGTCACTGGAAGTGGAACTGCCCTAGATACTTGGCGGATAAGAAGGATGGCAAGGTGAACAAAAGTATATTTGATATACATGTTATTGATGTGTACTTTACTAGTGTTTATAGCAACCCCTCAATATTTGATACTCGTTCAGTTGCTAAGAGTAGTAACTCGAAACGGGAGTTGCAAAATAAATAGAGACTAGTTAAGGGCGAGGTGATGATGTGAGTGGAAGTGATTCCAAGGTTGATAAGATCACCATCGCACACTCCCTTTACCTTCGGGATTAGTGTTGAACCTAAAATAAATGTTATTTGGTGTTTGCGTTGAGCATAATATGATTGGATCATGTTTGTTGCAATACGGTTATTCATTTAAGTCAAAGAATAATTGTTATTATGTTTACATGAATAAAACCTTCTGAGGTCATACACCCAAGGTGAATGGTTCATTGAATCTCGATCGTAGTGATACACATATTCATAATATTGATGCCAAAAGATGCAAAGTTGATAATGATAGTGCAACATATTTGTGGCACTGTCGTTTAGGTCATATTGGTGTAAAGCGCATAAAGAAACTCCATGTTGATGGGCTTTTGGAATCACTTGATTATGAATCACTTGATGCTTGTGAACCATGCCTCATGGGCAAGATGACTAAGACTCCGTTCTCCGGAACAATGGAGCGAGCAACTGACTTATTGGAAATAATACATACTGATGTATCCGATCCGATGAGTGTTGAGGCTCACGGCGGGTATCGTTATTTTCTGACCTTCACAGATGATTTGAGAAGATATGGGTATATCTACTTGATGAAACATGAGTCTGAAACATTTGAAAAGTTCAAAGAATTTCAGAGTGAAGTGGAAAATCACCGTAACAATAAAATAAAGTTTCTATGATCTGATCGCGGAGACAAATATTTGAGTTACGAGTTTGGTCTTCATTTGAAACGATGTGGAATAGTTTAGCGGCTCACGCCACCTAGAACACCACAGTGTAATGGTGTGTCTGAATGTCATAACCATACTTTATTAGATATGGTGCGATCTATGATGTCTCTTACCGATTTATCACTATTGTTTTGGGGTTTATGCATTAGAGACAGTTGCATTCACGTTAAATAGGGCACCATCTAAATCCATTGAGACAACACCATATGAACTATGGTTTGGCAAGAAACCTAAGCTGTCATTTCTTAAAATTTGGGGCAGCGATGCTTATGTGAAAAATCTTCAACCTGATAAGCTCGAACCCAATCGGAGAAATGCGTCTTCATAGGATACCAAAAGGAGACTGTTGGGTACACCTTCTATCACAAATCCGAAAGCAAGATATTCATTGCTTAGAATGGATCCTTTCTAGACAAGGATTTTCTCTTGAAAGAAGTGAGTGGCAGAAAAGTAGAACTTGATGAGGTAATTGTACCTTCTCTCGAGATTGGAAAGTAGTTCATCACAGAAATCAGTTCTGGTGATGCCAACACCAATTAGTGAGGAAACTAATGATGATGATCATGAAACTTCAAATCAAGTTACTACCGAACCTCATAGGTTAACCAGAGTAAGATCCGCACCAGAGTAGTACGACAATCCTGTTCTGGATGTCATATTACTTGACCATGACGAACCTACGAACTATGAGGAAGCGATGATGAGCCCAGATTCCTCAAAATGGCTTGAGGCCATGAAATCTGAGATAGGATCCATGTATGAGAACAAAGTATAGACTTTGGTTGACTTGCCCAATGATCGGCATGCCATAAAGAATAAAATGGATCTTCATGAGGAAGACGGACGCTGATAGTAGTATTACTATCTACAAAGCTCGACCTGTCGAAAAGGGTTTTTGACAAGTTCAAGATGTTTACTATGATGAGATTTTGTTACTCGTATTGATGCTTAAAGTCTGTCCGGACCATGTTAGCAATTGCCACATTTCATGAAATCTGGCAAATGGATATCAAAACTACATTCCTTAATGGATTTAATAAAGAAGAGTTGTATATGATGCAACAAGAAGATTTTGTCAATCCTAAAAGTGCTAACAAAGTGTGCAAGCTCCAGCAATCCATCTATGGACTGGTGCAAGCATCTCGAAGTTGGAATATACGCTTTGATAAGGTGATCAAAGCATATGGTTTTATACAGACTTGCGGTGAAGCATGTATTTACAAGAAAGTGAGTGGGAGCACTACAGCATTTCCGATAAGTATATGTGAATGACATATTGTTGATCAGAAATAGTGTAGAATTTTTCTGGAAAGCATAAAGGAGTGTTTGAAAGGAGTTTTTCAAAGAAAGACCTCAGTGAAGCTACTTACATATTGGGCATCAAGATCTATAGAGATAGAACAAGACGCTTGATAAGTTTTTTCAATGAGTACATACCTTGACAAGATTTTGAAGTAGTTCAAAATGGAACGGTCAAAGAAGGAGTTCTTGCCTATGTTGCAAGGTGTAAAGTTGAGTAAGACTCAAAACACGACCATGGCAGAAAATAGAAGGAGAATGAAAGTCATTCCCTATGCCTCAGCCATAGGTTCTATAAAGTATGCTATGATGTGTACCAAACCTTTTTGTGTACCTTGCCATGAGTTTGGCAAGGGGGTACGATATTGATCCAGGAGTGCATCACTTGACAGCGATCAAAATTATCCTTAGAAGACTAAGGAGATATTTCTTGGTTATGGAGGTGATAAAGAGTTCATCGAAAAGAGTTACGCCAATGCAAGATTTTACACCGATCCGGATGACTCTGAGTCTCAATCTGGATACATATTGAAAGTGGGAACAATTAGCTAGAGTAGCTCCATGCAGAGCATTGTAGACATAGAAAAATTGCAAAATACATACGGCTCTGAATGTGACAGAACCATTGACTAAGCTTCTCTCACAAGCAAAACATGATCACACCTTAGTACTCTTTGGGAGTTAATCACATAGCGATGTGAACAAGATTATTGACTCTAGTAAAACCCTTTGGGTATTAGTCACATGGCGATATGAACTAATCACATGGTGATGTGAACTATTGGTGTTAAATCACATGGCGATGTGAATTAGATTATTGACTCTAGTCCAAGTTGGAGACTGAAGGAAATATGCCCTAGAGGCAATAATAAAGTTTTTATTTATATTTCCTTATATCATGATAAATGTTTATTATTCATGCTAGAATTGTATTAACCGGAAACTTAGTACATGTGTGAATACATAGACAAAACAGAGTGTCCCTAGTATGCCTCTACTTGACTAGCTCGTTAATCAAAGATGGTTATGTTTCCTAACCATAGACATGTGTTGTCATTTGATGAACGGGATCACATCATTAGAGAATGATGTGATGGACAAGACCCACCCATTAGCTTAGCATTATGATTGTTGAGTTTTATTGCTATTGCTTTCTTCATGACTTAACGAGAAAAGAGACTTTCTAGTAACGAGATTGAACTAGGTATGTTGATACCGACGATCAAATCTCGGGCAAGCAACATACCGATGACAAAGGAACAACGTATGTTGTTATGCGGTTTGACCGATAAAGATCTTCGTAGAATATGTAGGAACCAATATGAGTATCCAGGTTCCACTATTGGTTATTGACCGGAGATGTGTCTCGGTCATGTCTACATAGTTCTCGAACCCGTAGGGTCCGCACGCTTAACGTTTGATGACGATTTGTAATATGAGTTATGTGATTTGATGACCTAAGTTTGTTCGGAGTCCTGGATGAGATCACAGACATGAAGAGGAGTCTCGAAATGGTCGAGACATAAATATTAATATATTGGAGGGCTATATTCGGACATCGGAAAGGTTCTGAGTGGTTCGGGCATTTTCGGAGTACCGGAGAGTTACGTAAATTTGTCGAGGGAAGTATTGGGCCTTCATGGGCCTTAGAGGAGAGGAGAGAAGGGCCACAAGGGGAGGCACCCCAATGGGCTGGTCCGAATTGGACTAGGTAGGGGGCGGCGCCCCCCCCCTCCCCCTCCCTCTTTCCCTCACCCTCTCTCCCCTCTTGGAAAACGAAGGGGACTCCAACTAGGATTGGGAATCCTAGTTGGACTCCCCCTATAGGCGCGCCTTCTTAGGCCAGCCTCCTCTTACCCCTCCTTTATATACGTGGGCAGGGGGGCACCACAAAGACACACATTGATCTTTTAGCCGTGTGCGGTGCCCCCCTCCACAGAAACACACCTCGGTCATATCGTTGTAGTTCTTAGGCGAAGCCCTGCGTCGGTAACTTCATCATCACCGTCACCATGCCGTTGTGCTGACGAAACTCTCCCTCGGTGAGGGAGTCCTGGATTAGGGGGTGTCCGGATAGCCGGACTATACCTTCGGCCGGACTACTGGACTATGAATATACAAGATTGAAGACTTCGTCCCGTGTCCGGAAGGGACTTTCCTTGGCGTGGAAGGCAAGCTTGGCGATACAGATATGTAGATCTCCTACCATTGTAACCGACTCTGTGTAACCCTAGCCCTCTCCGGTGTCTATATAAACCAGAGGGTTTTAGTCCATAGGAAGAACAACAATCATACCATAGGGTAGCTTCTAGGGTTTAGCCTCTCCGATCTCGTGGTAGATCTACTCTTGTACTACCCATATCATCAATATTGATCAAGCAGGACGTAGGGTTTTACCTCCATCAAGAGGGCCCGAACCTGGGTAAAACATCGTGTCCCCTGCCTCCTGTTACCATCCGCCTAGACGCACAGTTCGGGACCCCCTACCCGAGATCCGTCGGTTTTGACACCGACACTCGGCCTCAATTGGATCAAGAGTTAGAGGGACGTCACCGAGCTGAATGTATGCAGATCGTGAAGGTGTCGTGCATTCAGTACTTGGATCGGTTGGATTGCGAAGACGTTCGACTGCATCAGCTGTGTTACTAAACGCTTCCGCTTTTGGTCTACGAGGGTACGTGGACACACTCTCCCCGCTCGTTGCGATGCTTCTCCTAGATAGATCTTTCATGATCGTAGGCAAAAAAACTGAGATACTACGTTCCCCAACATTTGGCCATGGTTTGCCGTGTGCTCCTCCTGAAATAAAATGGAGGAGAAATATAGCAATCTGATCTCATGCCTAGGCACATGTCAAGGGACATACCTCTTTGAAGAAGGAGGGGGCTCGATGGCGCTCCTGGTTTCCTTTCGTTTTGAACGCTTGCCCTGCGTAGATGTTGCCTTCCTAGAGGCCGCTCCAGATGGAGTGTGGCTCGCTAAGCGCCGATCCTATGAAGCACAATTCAGCATGATGGGTCAGATGCAAGTGGGGGATCCTTTTTTGAGGAAGCTTTCTGAAGCACTTACAATGGAGAAAGGGAAAAGGCGGGGGTAGTCATCCACAATAGCTACTTCCGAGCTGTCAAGGCTCGCTTGATAAAAGACTCCATCATCAAACTCTATGGATATATGCGGATCCTCACAGAACCCGGGGTCTTCGTTGCGAGCATAACCCTCTGGCTATGGGGAGGGGCAATGAATATTCTCGACCACCTTCCTCCATGTCTACTTTAAGATAACCAGAACAATTTGATTAGTATACCTCGGTAATGAGGTAGAACAGTGTTGATAATAAAAAAAACTTACCCATTCAATGGGGTTATGCATGGAAAAACCTTCCCGGCAATTTAAACAGATGAAGTCTTCTTTCGCCCCCTTATAAAGATCGGTCAGGATGATGGCATGTTCGATTGGGGTATCCGAGCCCTTGGGCCTATAATGAGATGTGTCGTCCTCTCCGTTATAACACCATAAAGGAGTCACTCTAGACTGGAGGGGCTGGATACATCGCTTTATTGCAATGGCCATGACTTCGATTATCGAGACTTCGGAATGAGCAAGTAATCTGACCTTGCTGACCAACCTATTCACTTTTGCACTGTCTTCTTCCTTGGGACTTCGGGGGCGCCAATTAAGGCATTTCTTCAAAGGAGCACTGGAAAAATTGGGGAGTCCACGCCGAACTGGGTCTGGAAGGGGAACGTCCTCGATATAAAACCATTCCGAAGACCATTCTTGAGATACCTCCTTGGGAGTTCCAACAAGGTAACCTGATCTGGCTATGCGCCATACTTCGGCGCCACCCACTTCAAATATGGAACCCCCTCAATGACGAGTGACGAGGCAAAAGAACTTTCTCCATAGTTCAAAATGAGCCTCATAGCGTAAAAACAGTTCACAGAGAGCGATAAAACCCGAGATGTGTAGGATAGAACCTGGTGTGAGGTTGCGCAGCTGGATCCCGTAGAATTCCAATAGACCTATGAGAAAGGGGTGGATCAGAAATCCTAAGCCTCACAGAAGAAACGAAACGAAGCACGCCCTCTCCTCCTTGTTGGGTTGGGGAATTCTCTGCTACTACATCATTGTCAATCGAGGCCAATCCCGCTCGCACGGAGACTAGATCTGCGAGAGGGAGATATCCTTGCGTCTGAAGTCAATTCAGCTGGAGGTGAGACACTAAGCAACTCCGTCAATCACCCTCTTGAGGGCCATGAGGGCGCGAAGAAGAGCTAGGAGCACTGGCCATGTTTTGAAGTTTTCCGTGGCTGGCTCTGATGATCTCTACGCGATGTGGATGGCATTTGGGGATCTAACCTCTTTATATAGATGCCACCCCGGCATGGTAAGGGGATTATTTGTAAAAAATTATTATGGACCATTTGCATTCGCCCAGCGTGTGGAAATCAAGGCAACAACAGGAAGGAATCGTAAAGGCAGAACGTGAAGGTCAGGACCAGACTATCATCGGTCCGAAGTATGATGAAGAACCCGCCTTGCAAAGCCGAAAACATAAGCCGGATACTACATCATCATTGAAGGCAAGTTCGGGGGCTACTGAGGGAGTCCTGGATTAGGGGGTCCTCTAGTGTCCAGCCTATTTGATATGGGGCCAGCCTGATGGGTCCTGAAGATAAAATAGAAGGCTATCCCCCATGTCCGCGTAGGAATCCCATATGCGTGGATGGCAAGTTTGGTGTCCAGATGTACTATTTTCTTCTTCTGCAAACTGACTCTGTACAACCCTAGGCCCCTCCGGTGTGTATATAAACCGAAGGGTTTAGTCTGTAGAGGCTATCAGAATAATCAATAGCTGGACAGCTAGGGTATAGCAATTACGATCTCGAGGTAGATTAACTCATGTAACCTTTATATTCATCGAATACAATCAAGCAGGACGTAGGGTTTTACCTCCCTTAAGAGGGCCCGAACTTGGGTAAACATCGCGTCCCTATTGCTCCTTGTTACCATTGATCCTTAGACTCACGTCTTGGGCCCCCTCTACCCGAGATCTGCCGGTTTTGACACCGACACCCCTCGCCTCCATCTCCTCCGAAGCCCTACCGCTCTACTCCTTCTAGATCTCGACGTCAATGATCTCTTCACCGCTTTGCTGCTGAAAAGTGATGATCGGAGTCTTTCCTCGCCGTTGTGGGACATCTTCTTCCTGGGTCTGCCATAGAAGCTACACATCATAAGCTAGGGTATGTGTAGTGCGAACTCAGTCTTCCGTTCTTCATGTTCGAGTTCGTCTGTGGTTGAAATTTACAGTTTTTACCGCATTTCTTAGATCTTTACTACTAGGTAACTTGTGTGGATGTGGTTTGTAGTTGTCCCTCGCATCCGAAAAATTTTAGATCTAGGGTTTGTGTTATGTCTCATACAAATGGAATGCTTCGCACGATGACTAGTATTTTCTTCGAACCTACTAGTTCGTTCTATACATTTCTTTCATTCGAAACATTTCTCAAAGTCTACATCTAATTCTCCTTCAAAACGTTTTTGTTCGAAAACCCTTTGTTGTGAGCTTCGTAACCATGTCCCCATTTTCTTTTGCATCTATTCTTATTCATAGGTGTATGCAATCAGTTGAGGATTTTGCTCGACCAATGAGCATGGTTGATGGATAGGAGGTTATCTTGGGTACAGTAGATGAGTCAAAAGCTCCGAATGCAAAGGGCCCAATGGTAGGCTCATCAACTAGCAAAAGAAAGAGAAACGAGCAAAATGCTGATGAGTAAGAAGAAGATGCACCGAAAAAGAAGGGTGACAGAAAACCTTTCCAAACACAGCTGAGTATATATCTCATGACAAGTATAACACTATTCCAGGCGAATCAAAGGATGACAGAGATAAGCGTCTGCAATGGATTCGATGTCACTAGGTTCGCAAGTGGTTTAACTACGAAATTATTCATCCTCGGTTTGCGAAGAACTTTGCATTCCATCCTCCTTTGGGTGACTGTCGTGAAATTGGTCTCATCCGAGCAAGTGATTCCTAGGAGAGACCACCGCCACCATCAAATGCTCATGAGTCTTCACTTCATACTCCAGCATCTTATCCTGATGAGCTTGCTAAGCAACAGAAGAATGCCCTCAAGAGAGCCAAGAAGGCTAAAAAGGAAAGGGCTCAAGAATAAGAAAATCGATGCCTTCTCAAAGATGATGTCGAAAGGAAAAAGGTTGAAGGGAAATTTGAAAGCCGCTCCAAACGCAAACACGATCCAAGTGCCAAGCGAAAGAGCGCATCAAAGAAGAAACTGGCTGAACCAACCGATCAAGATGCCGAAAGTGGATGTTCCGATAAAGATGATCCTCCGCTCCCAAATGATGAATTTGAAGCTACTCTCAGCGGGAAAGTGAACATCACTACTTCTACTATGCTGCCTGATCTTCGGGTCCCCATTGCTCCAACAGCACCTCCGAAGAAGATCATTCTGAAAAGAAAAACTCCACCTACCACTATCACCATGAAGGATCATGTGAACATAACTCCTCACCCTGATGCAATCAACTTGAATGATTTGGTAGTTGATGCCCTGATAACTCACAAGTATAGGGTATCGCAACAGTTTTCGAGGGTAGAGTATTCAACCCAAATTTATTGATTTGACACAAGGGGAGCCAAAGAATATTCTCAAGTATTAGCAGCTGAGTTGTCAATTCAACCACACCTGGAAACTTAATATCTGTAGAAAAGTGTTTAGTAGCAAAGTAATATGATAGTAGTGGTAGCAAAAGGTAAAGGTAGCAAAAGTAATTTTTTTGGTGTTCTGTAGTGATGATAACAATAGCAACGGAAAAGTAAATAAGCGGAGAACAATATATGGAAAGCTCATAGGCAATGGATTGGTGATGGAAATTATGCCGAATGCGGTTCATCATGTAACAGTCATAACCTAGGGTGACAGAGAACTAGCTCCAATTCATCAATGTAATGTAGGCATGTATTCCGAATATAGTCATACGTGCTTATGGAAAAGAAATTGCATGACATCTTTTGTCCTACCCTCCCGTGGCAGCGGGGTCCTAGCGGAAACTAAGGGATATCAAGGACTCCTTTTAATAGAGTACCGGACCAAAGCATTAACACATAGTGAATACATGAACTCCTCAAACTACGGTCATCACCGGTAAGTATCCCGATTATTGTCACTTCGGGTTAACGGATCATAACACATAATAGGTGACTATAGACTTGCAAGATAGGATCAAGAACTCTCAAATATTGATGAAAACATAATAGGTTCAGATATGAAATCATGGCACACGGGCCCTAGTGACAAGCATTAAGCATAGCAAAGTCATAGCAACATCAATCTCAGAACATAGTGGATACTAGGGATCAAACCCTAACAAAACTAACTCGGTTACATGATAAATCTCATCCAACCCATCACCGTCCAGCAAGCCTACGATGGAATTACTCACGCACGGCAAAGTGCATCATGAAATTAGTGATGGAGGAAGGTTGATGATGACGATGGCGACGGATTCCCCTCTCCGGAGCCTCGAACGGACTCCAGATCAGCCCTCCCGAGAGAGTTTAGGGCTTGGCGGTGGCTCCGTATCGTAAAATGCGATGAATCCTTCTCCCTAGTTTTTCTCCCCGAAAGTGAATATATGGAGTCCAGGTTGAGGTCTGTGGAGCGTCAGGGGGCCCACGAGGCAGGGGGCGCGCCCAGGGGGGCAGGCGCACCCCCCACCCTCGTGGACAGGTGGAGGCCCCGTCATGTGGATCTTCCTTCCAATATTTATTATATATTCCAAAATAATTCTCCGTTGATTTTTAGGTCATTACGAGAACTTTTATTTCTGCAAAAAAATAACACCATGGCAATTCTGCTGAAAACAGCGTCAGTCCGGGTTAGTTCTATTCAAATCATGCAAGTTAGAGTCCAAAACAAGGGCAAAAGTGTTTGGAAAAGTAGAAACGACAGAGACGTATCAACTCCCCCAAGCTTAAATCTTTGCTTGTCCTCAAGCAATTCAGTTGATAAACTGAAAGTGATAAAGAAAAACTTTTACAAACTATGTTTGCTCTTGTTGTTGTGAATATGTAAAGCCAGCATTCAAGTTTTCAGCAAAGATTATGAACTAACCATATTCACAATAACATTTAGGTCTCATGTTTACTCATATCATTGACATAATCAACTAGCGAGCAATAATAATAAATCTCGGATGACAACACTTTCTCAAAACAATCATGATATGGTATAACAGGATGGTATCTCGCTAGCCCTTTCTGAGACCGCAAAACATAAATGTAGATCACCTTTAAAGATCAAGGACTGACTAGACATTGTAATTCATGGTAAAAGAGATCCAGTCAAGTCATACTCAATGTAAACTAACAGTAATGAATGCAAATGATAGTGGTGCTCTCCAACTGGTGCTTTTTAATAGGATGATGATGACTCAGCATAAAAGTAAATAGATAGGCCCTTCGCAGAGGGAAGCAGGGATTTGTAGAGGTGCCAAAGCTCGGTTTTGAAATAGATGTGAATAATATTTTGAGCGGTATACTTTCATTGTCAACATAACAACCAAGAGATGGTGATATCTTCCATGCTACACACATTATAGGCGGTTCCCAAACAGAATGGTAAAGTTTATACTCCCCCTCCACCAACAAGCATCAATCCATGGCTTGCTCGAAACAACGAGTGCCTCCAACTAACAAGAGTCCCGGGGGAGTTTTGTTTGCAGTTATTTTGATTTGATTTTCATAAAGCATGGGACTGGGTATCCCGGTGACTAGCCATTTTCTCGTGAGTGAGGAGCGGAGTCCACTCCTCTTGAGAATACCCCGCCTAACATGGAAGATACGGACAACCCTAGTTGATACATGAGCTATTCGAGCATACAAAACAGAATGTTTATTTGAAGGTTTAGAGTTTGGCACATACAAATTTACTTGGAATGGCAGGTAGATACCGTATATAGGTAGGTATGGTGGACTCATGTGGAACAACTTTGGGGTTTATGGAATTGGATGCACAAGCAGTATTCCCACTCAGTACAGGTGAAGGCTAGCAAAAGACTGGGAAGCGACCAGCTAGAGAGCGACAACAGTCATGAACATGCATTAAAATTAATCAACACCGAATGCAAGCTTGAGTAGGATATAATGCACCATGAACATAAATACCATAGAGGCTATGTTGATTTTATTTCAACTACATGCATGAACATGTGCCAAGTCAAGCCACTCAAATCGTTCAAAAGAGGATACCACCCTATCATACCACATCATAACCATTTTAATAGCATGTTGGCATGCAAGGTAAACCATTATAAGCTCCTAGCTAATTAAGCATGGCATAAGCAACTATAATCTCTAATTGTCATTGCAAACATGTTTATTCATAATAGGCTGAATCAGGAACGATGAACTAATCATATTTACAGAAACAAGAGAGGTCGAGTTCATACCAGCTTTTCTCATCTCAATAAGTTCATCATATAAACATCATTATTGCCTTTCACTTGCACGACCGAATAGTGTGGATAATAATAATAGTGCACGTGCACTGGACTAAGCTGGAATCTGTAAGCATTCAATTCAAGAGAGAAGACAATGTAATATGGGCTCTTTGTCAGATCAACGATAATGCATATGAGAGCCACTTTGACATTTTAATTATGGTATTCTCCTCTCGAACCCCAAAGGGAAGAAAAGAAATAAAACAATTTACACGAGAAAGCTCCCAACAAGCAAAAGAAGAACGAGAAATCTTTTTGGGTTTTCTTTTTAATTACTACTACAGGCATGGAAAGTAAACTGATTAAAAGTTACAACTAATTTTTTTGTTTTTCTTAAGGTTTATTAAACACACAAGAAGAAAGCATAAAAAGGAAAATAAACTAGCATGGATGATACAATGAAAAAGTATGAGCACCAACAACTAGCAATGACTGTGTGAACATGAATGTAATGTCGGTGAGAAATATGTACTCCCCCAAGCTTAGGCTTTTGGCCTAAGTTGGTCTATGGCCACGGCTGGCCTGGCAGATATCCAAAGTAATAGTTGGGGTCGTACTGAGATGCAGCAGCTATTGCCTCATGAGCTGCTGCTTGGAGACGAGCCGTCTTCGTCCTCCTCTTATACTCGTCTGCCTCCTCCCTGGTTATAACATATCTCCCTTTTGCCTGAGAGTCAAAAAAGCAGGAGCAGGGAGAGAGACGTGATAGGTGCGTCGTCTGTCAAAGATTAGTCGGTACTGGAGGAACTGGTCGTTCCTCTCAACAAACTGATGACGAACCATGGCCTCATAATCCAGATAAACAGGAGGCAACTCAATATCATACCCACGTATGGGTATACCAAGAAAATTAGCTAGACGGGTTGCATAAATTCCACCGAAGAAATCTCCACTAAATCTATTATTATGCAACCTACGTGCAACAGTGGCTCCCAAATTATAATGTCTATATTCTAATACAGCACTCCTGAGAACACTGAGGTCAGGGACACACATGTGACATGCTTCATCCTTACCATTTATGCACCTACCTATGAAGAGAACAAAATAATGTATAGCAGGAAAATGAATGCTCCCTATGGTAGCTTGGGTTATATCTCTAGATTCCCCCACAGTTATACTAGCAAGAAAATCTCTAAATTCAGATTTGCGAGGTTCATTAGGACTACCCCATTGTGGAAGTTTGCAAGCAGTGTTAAAATCCTCTAAGTCCATAGTATAAGAATTTTCATAGAGATCAAATAGGACAGTTTGAGAATTGCGTTATGATGAAAATTCAAACCTCCTCACAAAGGAATTAGTGAGATAGTGGTACTGGCGGCATTTGTCTGCCTCAAAGCTCTCAAGATCAGCATTATGCACATTTGCATTAAATTCTTCATTGATTCCTGCTTGATCCATAAAGTCCTTTGAAGGCCATTCACAAGCCCGCACTTGAGCTTCCCTCGGTGGTTCTTCGTCGGCATCGCGCATTGCGAGACTGGGTCCTTGCTTCCTTAAAGGACCACCTTGGTACATTTTCCTAAATATATTTATTCCTCTGAAAAAATTCTGAAATTTTAGTAACTTCAAAATAAAAGTGAACCAAACTCAACAATATTGATAGCAACTACTCCTACAAGTGCCTAGAGGCAATATCATGCATCAAAACTACTTTTGACCACATAAATTTGACATGCAAGCTCAAGAACAGGGTCACCTAAGCAGCAAAAATATGCAATGAATAAAGCACTAGAACAACTAATTAGACCATTGGAGGAGTCACATACCAAGGAACAATCCCCCAAAGCAGTTTTGTGAGAGGTGCTTTGATCAAGGAGATCGAAAATGGCAGCAAAATGAGCTTGGACTCGGGTTTGAGCTAGTTAGTGGTGTTTGTGGGAGGAAGAAGGAGTGTGTGGTAGCTGGATTAAGTGGAGGGGAGGCACCATGGGCCCACGAGGCAGGGGGCGCGTCCAGGGGGTAGGGCGTGCCCTCCACCCTCGTGGCCAGGTGCTTGCTCCCCCTGCTATGTTCTCAGTGCCAGATATTCTCAAATATTCTAGAAAAATCATATTTAAATTTCAGGGCATTTGGTGAACTTCTATTTTCAGGGTATTTTTATTGCATTGATAATTCAGAAAACAGACAGAAATTACTATTTTTGCTTTATTTAATATAAATAATAGAAAGTAAAAAGAGGGTACACAGAGCTGTGTTTTCTAAATTCATCCATCTCATGCTCATCAAAAGGAATCCACTAACAAGGTTGACCAGGTCTTGTTAACAAACTCATTCTGAATAACATGGAACCGGAGAATTTTCAAATAACACTAGGTTACCTCAACGGGGATATGCACATCCCCAACAATAAGAATATCATATTTCTTTTTGGCAGTAGGAAGAGGAAATTCAAAACCTCCAATAGTAATTGTTGAAATTTTTCCAATAGAATTGATACTGTGGACTTGAGGTTGTTTCCTCGGAAAGTGTACCGAATGCTCATTGCCATTAACATGAAAAGTGACATTGCTTTTGGTGCAATCAATAACAGCCCCTGCAGTATTCAAAAAGGGTCTTCCAAGAATAATAGACATACTATCGTCCTCCGGAATATCAAGATAACAAAGTCCGTTAAAATAGTAACGTTTGCAACCACAACAGGCACATCCTCACAAATACCAACAGGTATAGTAGTTGATTTACCAGCCATTTGCAAAGAAATTTCATTAGGGGTCAACTTATTCAAATCAAGTCTACGATATAAAGAGAGAGGCATAACACTAACACCCGCTCCAAGATCACATAAAGCAGTTTTAACATAGTTTATTTTAATGGAGCATGGTATAGCTGGTACTCCTGGATCTCCAAGTTTCTTTGGAATTCCACCCTTAAAAGTATAATTAGCAAGCATGGTGGAAATTTCAGCTTCCGGTATATTTATTTTATTAGTAACAATTTCCTTCATATATTTAGCATAAGGATTCATTTTGAGCATATCAGTCAAACGCGTACGCAAAAAGATAGGTCTAATCATTTCAGCAAAGCGCTCAAAATCCTCATCATACTTTTTCTTGGATGGTTTAGGAGGAAAAGGCATGGGTTTCTGAACCCATGGTTCTCTTTCCTTACCGTGCTTCCTAGCAACAAAGTCTCTCTTATCATAATGTTGATTCTTTGATTGTGGGTTATCAAGATCAACATCAGGTTCAATCTCTACATCATTATTATTACTAGGTTGAGGATTAACATGAACATCATCATTAACATTATTACTAGGTTGATGTTCATTACCAGATTGTGTTTCAGCATCAGAAATAGAAATATCATTGGGATTCTCAGGTGTGTCTACAACAGGTTCACCAGAAGCATGCAAAGTCCTATCAATTTTCTTTTTCTTCCTCTTAGAAGGACTAGGTGCATCAATAATATTTCACTGAGGATCTTGCTCAATTATCTTAGGATGGCCCTTATGATAAAAAGGTTCCTGAGTCATTTTTTCACCTCTAGTCATAACTCTAACAGCATTATCATTTTTCTTACTGTTTAATTCATTGAGCAAATCATTCTGAGCTTTAAGTACTTGTTCTACTTGAGTGGTAACCATAGAAGCATGTTTACTAATAAGTTTTAGTTCACCTTTAACATTAGCCATATAATCACCCAAGTGTTCAAGCATATCAGCATTGCGTTTTAATTCTCTACCAAAATAAGCATTGAAGTTTTCTTGTTTAACCATAAAGTCATCAAACTCATCCAAGCATGGGCTAGCAAACTTAGTAAATGGGATTTCAGCTTTATCATATCTATAGAGAGAATTTGCCTTTACTACCTGTGTCGGGTTATCAAGACCATGTACTTCTTCAACAGGCGGTAAATTAAGACCATCTATTTCTTCAATAGGAGGTAAATTCTTAACATCTTCAGCTTTAATACCTTTTTCTTTCATAGATTTCTTTGCCTCTTGCATATCTTCAGGACTGAGAAATAGAATACCCCTTTTCTTCGGAGTTGGCTTAGGAGTTGGTTCAGGAATTGGATCAGGGATTGGATCAGGAAGTGTCCAATTATTTTCATTGGTCAACATATTATTCAATAAAATTTCAGCTTCATCTGGTGTTCTTTTCCTGAAAACACAACCAGCACAACTATCCAGGTGGTCTCTGGAAGCATCGGTTAGTCCATTATAAAAGATATCAAGTATTTCATTTTTCTTAAGAGGATGATCAGGCAAAGCATTAAGTAATTGGAGAAGCCTCCCCCAAGCTTGTGGGAGACTCTCTTCTTCAATTTGCACAAAATTATATATTTCCCTTAAAGCAGCTTATTTCTTATGAGCGGGGAAATATTTAGCAGGGAAGTAATAAATAATATCCTGGGGACTACGCACACAACCAGGATCAAGAGAATTAAACCATATCTTAGCATCACCCTTTAATGAGAATGGAAATATCTTAAGGATATAATAGTAGTGATTTTTCTCATCATAAGTTAATAGGGTAGCTATATCATTTAATTTAGTAAGATGTGCCACAACAGTTTCAGATTCATAACCATAGAAAGGATCAGATTCAACCAAAGTAATTATCTCAGGATCAACAGAGAAATCACAATCCTTATCAGTAACAAAGATAGGTGAAGCAACATAAGAAGGATCATATTTCATTCTAGCATTCAGAGTTTTTTGTTTTAGCTTAGCTAATAATTTCTTAAGATCACTCCTATCATTGCAAGCAAGAAAATCTCTAGCAGTTTCTTCATCCATAACATAGCCCTCAGCACAATAGGTAATTCATATCTAGGGGAGAGTCTTCATCATCACTTTCATCAATATTATCAGTCCCAATAATTTCATTCTCTCTAGCCCTAGCAAGTTGTTCATCAACAAATTCACCAAGTGGCACAGTAGTATCAAGCATAGAAGTAGTTTCATCATAAGTATCATGCATAGTAGAAGTGGCATCATCAATAACATGCGACATATCAGAATGAATAGCAGGTGTAGGTGTCGCAAGCTTACTCAAAACAGAAGGTGAATCAAGTGCAGAGCTAGATGGCAGTTCCTTACCTCCCCTCGTAGTTGAGGGATAAATTTTTGCTTTCGTGTCTTTCAAGTTCTTCATAATGATAAGCACATATAAATCCCAAGTGACTCAAAGAATAGAGCTATGCTCCCCGGCAACGGCGCCAGAAAATAGTCTTGATAACCCACAAGTATAGGGGATCGCAACAGTTTTCGAGGGTAGAGTATTCAACCCAAATTTATTGATTTGACACAAGGGGAGCCAAAGAATATTCTCAAGTATTAGAAGCTGAGTTGTCAATTCAACCACACCTGGAAACTTAATATCTGCAGCAAAGTGTTTAGTAGAAAAGTAATATGATAGTAGTGGTAGCAAAAGGTAACGGTAGCAAAAGTAATATTTTTGGTGTTTTGTAGTGATGATAATAATAGCAACTGAAAAGTAAATAAGCGGAGAACAATATATGGAAAGCTCATAGGCAATGGATCGGTGATGAAGAATTATGCCGAATGCGGTTCATCATGTAACAGTCATAACCTAGGGTGACACAAAACTAGCTCTAGTTCATCAATGTAATGTAGGCATGTATTCCGAATATAGTCATACGTGCTTATGGAAAAGAACTTGCATGACATCTTTTGTCCTACCCTCCCGTGGCAGCGGGGTCCTAGCGGAAACTAAGAGATATTAAGGCCTCCTTTTAATATAGTACCGGACCAAAGCATTAACACATAGTGAATACATGAACTCCTCAAACTATGGTCATCACTCGTAAGTATCCCGATTATTGTCACTTCGGGGTTAACGGATCATAACACATAATAGGTGACTATAGACTTGCAAGATAGGATCAAGAACTCTCATATATTGATGAAAACATAATAGGTTCAGATCTGAAATCATGGCACTCAGGCCCTAGTGACAAGCATTAAGCATAGCAAAGTCATAGCAACATCAATCTCAGAACATAGTGGATACTAGGGATCAAACCCTAACAAAACTAACTCGATTACATGATAAATCTCATCCAACCCATCACCGTCCAGCAAGCCTACGATGGAATTACTCACACACGGCGGTGAGCATCATGAAATTAGTGATGGAGGAAGGTTGATGATGACGATGGCGACAGATTCCCCTCTCCGGAGCCCCGAACGGACTCCAGATCAGCCCTCCCGAGAGAGTTTAGGGCTTGGCGGCGGCTCCGTATCGTAAAACGCGATGAATCCTTCTTCCTGATTTTTTTCTCCCCGAAAGTGAATATATGGAGTCTAGGTTGAGGTCGGTGGAGCGTTAGGGGGCCCACGAGGCAGGGGGGCGCCCCCCACCCTCATGGACAGGTGGAGGCCCCCCTGACATGGATCTTCCTTCCAATATTTATTATATATTCCAAAATAATTCTCCGTTGATTTTCAGGCCATTCCGAGAACTTATATTTCTGCACAAAAATAACACCATGGCAATTCTGCTGAAAACAGCGTCAGTCCGGGTTAGTTCTATTCAAATCATGCAAGTTAGAGTCCAAAACAAGGGCAAAAGTGTTTGGAAAAGTAGATACGACGGATACATATCATGCCCCTGTCAGCACAGCTAAGCCAGGCGAACAAATTCCCAAGCCTAAAGTAAAGCAAATCAAGGCTCCTACAACCGAGCAAAATGCTCCTCAAACTGATGCTCCGAATGAGAAGGCTGCTGAATTTGCTCCAAAGTTAATGCATCCATTGGCCTCGATGCCCCCATCTGAGCAAGTTCGAGTGCAACCTACTCCAACTGCTCAATCTGATGCTCCTCATTACTACCATCATGTATCCATCATGGAGCAGCTCGATAAATTTATGGAAAATCCTTTCGATGCAGAAGTAGCATCTTTGCCAATCCCTCCAGAAGTCATATCACAGGCAACTGATCTTGTTCGAGACATGAGAGAAGATTTCGTTGAAATTAACACCCACACTGCCGAACTTAATGACCTTGATGGTCGAATGAAATCTGCTTCTTCCAAATTTGTCTTTAGACAACTCGAAGAATCTTACATGGATATCTATCAGGCTTTGACTATCCTCTGTAATAGAAGATTGGGTTTTCACCCAGATCTGGATGATATTGTTTGCGAGATTTGCAATGAGCATCAAGCATAAGTCACAGGGTACAACGATCTTGTGAAGGGACACATTGATCAAACTGCTCAGCAAACAAAGAAGAGGCGAAAGAAAACTATGAAGAAGAATGTAGCCCCTACTCCAACCGAAAAGTCTCCAACTGTAGCAATCCGATCTCAAACGGTCAAATCTCTGTGCATAAGTGTCATCCCTAGATATGTAATGCTGACACACACAGTACTTGAAGCATTTATAACAGAGTTCAATCACACACTTATTACATCGAATATCTCAAAAGAGAGTACTTATTACAATAATATGGCTGAAGGCCATCTAATGAAGATAACAGCGGAAGGCTTCGAAGGTACAATGAGTCCATCAACTCCAAAGGCATAGCTGAGTGCACGACAACGACCTAGCACACCTTACTCTTCGTTTGAAAAGTCTGCAACATAATACGTTGCAGCAAAATAACACTATAGAGCAATGAACAAGTAGCAGCTATAACTATATGCATATTTGCCTGGTGGAGGCTCTATGGTTATTTTTGCAGAAAGCTAGTTTTTCCCTACAACAAAGGAATATTTTATTTAACTACAAAGTTTGTTGAAAACATTGAGAATGGTAACCCCATCTCAATCCCAATTAAAGTAATCATTAACCCATCAAGTTAATTAAATAAAGTGATGAGATCAACATAATAATTCAAGCACCAGATACTCAAGATGTCCATAACCGGGGACACGGCTAACCATGATTAGTTTATACACTCTATAGAGGTTTGTGCACTTTTCCCCACAGGACTCGATCTCCTCTATTGATTTCACGCACTACATGATGTTTGAGAAACGGATGACCGAGACACAGTCTTTCAGAAGCATTAGCTCTTTCGATGGGTAAACCGTACCACCTACATCTCGTACATCTGCTAGTTTACCACTGAAAGAGGTCACGCAACATACTCAACTATGCCAGAGCCCATAATGGCTTGTGGCTGCACACGGAAGTTTCCATCATGAATAACATTATGATCCCTTCGAGCCTGGGTGGCGGACCATAGGATGATCACACGGATTCCCCGGGATCTCCTTGGACAACACTGGATTGCCCCAGGTGCCACAGACAATCCACCCAGATGCGTGTTAAAGTACACACCTCAAAATAAACCCTTAGTTCATAACAATACTCACAACAGTCGTGAATCACTCAAACCAAACCACGTCTACGAGCATAGCATAGCGGTGTA
Organism: Triticum urartu; assembly: GCF_056163025.1. NCBI lineage: Eukaryota > Viridiplantae > Streptophyta > Magnoliopsida > Poales > Poaceae > Triticum > Triticum urartu. The sequence goes on from NC_141873.1 coordinate 252,301,827, forward strand.
AGCATAACGTAGAAGTAACTCACTGGGTTTGAATGAAAAGGGCAATAGGTACTACCTCAACAACTAATTCCCAATACCCGCATGTTAAGCAGATCCTACTCATGCAATGTTGGCGGGTTGAGACTAATGCATAAAAACTGGGTAATAAGAGATATGATCAAAGTGTTACTTGCCTTGCTGACGATATGAAAACCCTAGTGACTCGTAGTAGCACGCTTCGCACTTCGGAAACTCTATCGCAAGCAAACAATAACATATATAAGCACTCAAGCAATATATCAAGGGTAAAACTCAAGAGAAAAGATCCAAATCGAAGTACAAGAGAAGAGCTTCGATATGCAAAAAGAATCAATCAAATCGGAGCTACGAAACTCAAACTATGGTCAAAAGAAGTTCAAATTCAAATGTGCTTGCAATCAAATTTTAAATTGTCAAAATCATGTTCAAGTTGGTTAACTGGAAAGAGGGTCCGAGATGAAGATTTTGGCGTTGGTTTCACTGGATTTGGACAAACGAGCAAAAAGTTGCGAACGTTTGAAGATCAAGGGCTAATCTGCGACAAAATAATCGCGGATAGGTCCCTGGTCGAAAATGAAATAAAATAAAAGTACTAACGAACGAACGTCCGCTGTCAGAGAAAAACGGGCGAACATGTTCGTTAATAGGGATGTTCGGGTGAACGTTCGCTAATTAGTGAAACCGAAAAAAATCAAACTAACCGATCTAACAAAAAAACCGGGGTGACGGTTTTGTTGGTTTTTATTGGTTCTAGAAAACCGGGGTCGGCGGCGAGGTCCGGCGGGACGGGCGGCTCTGGTGAGGCGGCGGGATTCGGCGGTGCGGCAGGGTTCGGCGGCGACTGGCGGCGGCGACGGCGCGGGCTGTGGCGGACGGCGGCAGGCGGTGGCATGGCGAGCGGCACGGGCTGGCTGCGGTGGTGCGGTGGCGGGGTGGAGAGGGCGGCAAGGTCCGGCGGCTTATAAAGGGGCCGGGGGCGCGGCTTGGGAAGGGGGCCAGCGCGAGCGAGAGTCCGGCTCGGACTCTCCTCGACATCCGTGCCACGCACGGCGATGACGAGAGGAAGGCGGCGGCGCTGTGGGCTTCGGCCCGGCTCGGCTGGGACTTTGGCCCGGTCAGGCGGAATTTTTTTTAAATAAAATTCCGCCGAAGAAAAATCCTAATAAAATATTAAAAAAAATCTAAAAATGCCAAAAACAATTTTCACCCTCTAAATAAAATATTTAGAACAAAGTGAACATTTTTCTGGCCTAAAATGCAATTTTCAAAAATGCATATTTTCTAATTCAAATAAAATATTTATTTTATTTTAAAATTTTACCTCCAATATTCCTCTCTTTTTGAAGAAGTCATATTATCTTCTCTCTTTTATTTTTATTATTGGAAATAATTGGAGAGAAAAATATTAAAATCAAAGTGATCCCTCTTTTCAAATTTGAGAAAAAATCAAATATGAAAATAAATGAAATCCCCAACTCTCTCCTTGGGTCCTTGAGTTGCATAAGATTTCTAGGATCACAAACAAAATGCAATTAAAATATTATATGCATATGATGACCTATGTATAACATCCAAATTGAAATTTTGGGTGTTACAAACCTACCCCTCTTAAGATGAATCTCGCCCTCGAGATTCGGGTTGGCTAGAAAATAAGTGTGGGTGGTCTTTCCGTAGATCTTCCTCTCGCTCCTAGGTGGCTTCATCCTCGGTATGGTGGCTCCACTGAACTTTGCAAAACTTGATAACCTTGCTGCGTGTAACTCGGCTGGCAAACTCGAGGATTTTGACGGGTTTCTCCTCGTAGGTCACATCACTCTCCAACTGAATTGCTTCCAGGGGCACTGTATCTCTTACGAGAATATCGGCCATCTCAGCATGGCACTTCTTCAACTGAGAAACGTGAAACACATCGTGAACTCCTGACAATCCTTTGGGTAACTCCTACTTGTAGGCAACCTCTCCCATATGTTCCAGAACTCGGTATGGTCCTACAAATCTCGGGGCTAACTTTCCCTTAACTCCAAATCGTTTAACTCCTCGCAGTGGTGACACACTAAGATACGCTCGATCTCCAATTTCATAGACTACCTCCTTGTGTTTAGTATTGGCATAACTCTTCTGCCTGGACTGAGCTACCTTCAGTCTATATCGAATCAACTTAACCTTCTCTTCAAACTCTTTGATCAAATCTGGTCCAAACAACTGACGGTCTCCAACTTCATCCCACATTAACGGTGTCCTGCATCTCCTTCCATACAAGGCTTCAAAACGTGCCATCTTCAAACTAGCCTGATAATTATTGTTGTATGAGAACTCTGCGTAGGGCAAATTATCGTCCCAACTATATCCATAATCTAGCGCACAAGCTCTCAACATGTCCTCCAGAATCTGATTGACTCTCTCTGTTTGTCCATTGGTCTGCGGATGGAAGGCTGTACTGAACTCTAGCCTGGTACCCAAAGTCTGGTGCAGCCGATTCCAAAACTTTGAGGTAAACTGTGTCCCTCTATCTGATATGATGGTCCTCGGAACTGCATGCAGACATACGATCCTGTTCATATATATCTTGGCCAACTTCGCGCTTGTATAGGTGGTTTTCACTGGGATAAAGTGAGCTACCTTGGTCAAGCGATCAACTACTACCTAGATAGAGTCATATCCCGATCGGGTCCTGGGTAATCCAGTGATGAAATCCATGCCAAACTTGTCCCACTTCCATTCGGGTATCGGTATAGGCTGAAGCAATCCTGGCGGCTTCTGATGTTCTGCCTTCACTCTCTGACATACATCACATACTGCTACATACTCGGCAATATCCTTCTTCATACCTATCCACCAGAAATGCTCCTTCAAATCCAAATACATCTTGGTGTTTCCGGGGTGAATCGAGTATGGCAAGTCATGAGCTTCCTGAAGTATTAACTTCCTGATCTCCGCATTATTGGGCACATATATACGATCCTCAAACCATAAAGTCTCGTGCTCATCCCCACGAAAACCCTTGGCTTTTCCCTTGCTCATCTTCTCCTTTATCTCGGCGATTTCCTTATCATCCTTTTGAGCTTCTCGAATCTTTCCCAATAATGTAGACTAAACCTCCATTGCTGAGACAAAACCTCTTGGAACTATCTCCAAACGAAGCTCCTTGAGATTCTCGACTAACTCCTGCAGTAATCCTCCGCTTACAAGGGTATTGGCATAACTTTTGCGGTTCAAAGCATCTGCTACGACATTGGCCTTTGCTGGATGATAATGCGATTTCATATCATAATCCTTTATGAGCTCCAACCATCTCCTTTGCATGAGATTTAACTCCTTCTGCGTGAAAATGTACTTCAAACTCTTGTGATCCGTGTACACATCACAACTGTTTCCAATCAAAAAATGTCTCCAGGTCTTAAGCGCATGCAGTACGACTGCTAACTCCAAATGATGGGTGGCATAATTCAACTCATGAGGTCGAAGCTGTCGTGAGGCATACGAAACAACTCTTCCGTCCTGCATCAGTACACATCCAAGTCCTAAGCGAGAAGCATCGCAATACACTTGGAAATCTTTGCGTATATCCGTAAGAATCAGCACTGGGGCTATAACCAAATGTTTCTTCAACTCCTGAAAACTGGCCTCACAATCTTCAGTCCATTTGAACTTGGTGTCCTTCTTCAACAACTTTGTCATGGGTTTCGCAATCTTGGAGAAATTTCCAATGAACCTCCGGTAATATCCTGCGAGTCCCAGAAAACTACGGATCTCTCCAACTGAGGTGGGTGCCAACCACTCAGTGACAGACTGAACCTTTATAGGATCAACGGCTATACCTTCTCCTGATATAACATGTCCAAGAAATCCAACTTCCTTCAACCAAAACTCACACTTGCTGAACTTGGCATATAGCTGATGTTCCCTGAGCTTCTCGAGAACTAAGCGCAAGTGTTCCTTGTGTTCATCTTCATTCTTCGAGTACACCAAAATATCATCAATGAACACCACTACAAACTTATCCAAAAACTCCATGAACACCTTGTTCATCATACTCATGAAATAGGCAGGGGCGTTAGTCAATCCAAAAGACATGACCATGTACTCATATAGCCCGTACCTTGTGGTGAAAGCTGTCTTAGGTATATCCTGCTCCCGGATCTTCAACTGGTGGTATCCTGATCGGAGGTCGACCTTGGAGAATACTTTAGCTCCCTGCAACTGGTCAAATAGATCATTGATCATCAGTAGTGGGTACTTGTTCTTGAGCGTCACTTCATTAAAGGCCCGGTAATCAACCACCATTCTCAAAGATCCATCATTCTTCTCAACTAAGAGCACTGGGGCTCCCCACGATGATGAACTTGGTCGAATATAACCTTTCTCCAATAACTCCTTAATCTGCTTCTTAATTTCCTTCAGATCATTGGCGGGCATCCGATACGGTCTCTTCGATATTGGTTTGGTGCCTGGCAACAACTCTATCAAAAATTCTATGTCTCGATCTGGTGGCATGCCTGGTAGTTCCTCTGGAAATACATCCGAGTAATTCTTTACAACTGGCACTTCCTCCTGAACAACTCCCGAGAGAGAATTTACTTGGATCCTCCTTGGCGCATGTCTAGACACATACTTGATCCTTTTTCCCTCAGGGTGGTGAGTAAAACTGACTTACTAGCACAATCGATTTTTCCTCCATACTTCAATAACCAATCCATGCCTAATATTATATCCAATCCTTGTGACTCCAAAATTATTAGGTCTGAGGGAAAAACATGGCTACCAATGGTTATGGGTAACCGATCACACCATCGGCTGGCCATATACTCTGCTCCTGGCGAGCTTACTAACATGGGTGACCTAAGGGCTAAGGTTGGTAACTTCAACTTGTCCACAAATCCTCTTGATATGTATGAATGCGATGCACCAGTATCAAAAAGAATGAGTGTGGTAAATGACTTAATCAAAAACTTACCGATCATTGTGTCAGGCTGATCTTCAACCTCCCCCACGTTTATGTGGTTCACCTGACCTCTGGTGAAGGGATTGGGATTCTTCCCAGAGCTTCCATTTCCATTGCCATTCTTCAACTCAGAACAATCATTGGCATAGTGCCCAGTCTTCCCGCACTTGTAATAGGTAACATGGCCCAGGTCCTTCTTGGCGGGTGTTGCTGGGTTGGGACCGTTATGGTTACTGCTTGCTCCATTCCCGTTTCCATTCTTAGGCCACTGTGGTTATGTTAGCTTCCTCCATTGTGGGTATGGACTCCATGGTTATGGGTGTAACCTCCGGAGTTAGGGGTAAAGCGAGGCTTCTGCTGAGCTCCAGAATTGTACTTCCCTTGTCCATACTTCCGTTTGCAGCTCTCTATCTGCTGCTGTTTGCTTTCAATCATAAGGGCCCGGTCTACCAACTCCTGGTAGTTAGTGAATGTTGCCACCATCAACTGCATACTCATCTCATCATTCAGCCCTTCCATAAACTTCTCCTGCTTCACGGCATCTGTGGCCACATCATCTGGGGCATAGCGGGCTAACTTGCTAAACTCATCCACGTACTGCCCTACAGTGCGATTTTCCCTGGCGTAAGTTGCGAAACTCACGCTTCTTCATATTCATTGCTCCTGTAGAGACATGGGTTGTGCGGAAAGCTTGCTGAAACTGATCCCATGTGACATTGGCTATGGGAAAAGTGGCTGTGTAATTCTCCCACCATGAGGCTACATGTCCATCCAATTGATGTGCGGCAAAGCGCACCTTCTCAACATATGTGCAACCTGCGGTGGTCAGCTCCCTTCCAATCCTGCGGAGCTAGTCATCAGCAACAATCAGCTCGGTGCTACTAGAAAACACCGGCGGATTCAACCTTAGAAAACGAGCTAAGTTGTCAACTGGAGGTGGTGGTGGCGGGTTGTTGTTGTTGCCTTGGTTCTGGACTAATAGCTGCATCAAGGCATTCTACTGTTGGATCAGCTGGGTGAGCTCCGGTGGGAAAACAAATCTGGGGTCACGTCTCGGAGGCATCTGATAGGTTTTAGAGGGGAGGGTTTAGAATAGAGCGGGGTCTAATGAGAAAATCACTACCCATATGCACATGGGACAAACACAATCATATCACACCACTCAATTCAAACAAGGGCATACAATCGATCTAGCTACCGTTACAAAGTACTCGGACTACTCTATATATGATACGTCCATTTTGCATCATGATTTTATATTGATATTTATTGCATTATGGGCTGTTATTACACGTTATGTCACAATACTTATGCCTATTCTCTCTTATTTTACAAGGTTTACATGAAGAGGGAGAATGCCGGCAGCTCGAATTCTAGGCTGGAAAAGGAGCAAATATTAGAGACCTATTCTGCACAACTCCAAAAGTCCTGAAACTTCACGGGAGCACGTTTCAGAATATATAAAAAATATTGGGCGAAGGAAGTACCAGAGGGGGGCCACCCACCATCCACGAGGGTGGGGGGGCACCCTACCCCCCTAGGCGCACCCCCCTGCCTCGTGGCCCCCCTAGCAGGCCTTCGGTGCCCATCTTCTGCTATATGAAGTCTTTTACCCTAGAAAAAATCATAAGAAAGCTTACGGGACAAAACTCTGCCGCCACGAGGTGGAACCTTGGTGGAACCAATCTAGGGCTCCGGCGGAGCTGTTCTACCGGGGAAACTTCCCTCCGGGAGGGGAAAATCATCACCATCGTCATCACCATTGATCCTCTCATCGGGAGGGTTCAATCTCCATCAACATCTTCACCAGCACCATCTCATCTCAAACCCTAGTTCATCTCTTGTATCCAATCTTTGTCCCAAAGCCTCAAATTGGTACCTGTGGGTTGCTAGTAGTGTTGATTACTCCTTGTAGTTGATGCTAGTTGGTTTATTCGATGGAAGATCATATGTTCAGATCCTTTATGCATATTAATACCCCTCTGATTATGAACATGAATATGATTTGTGAGTAGTTACGTTTGTTCCTGAGGACATGGGAGAAGTCTTGCTATAAGTAGTCATGTGAATTTGGTGTTCGTTCGATATTTTGATGAGATGTATGTTGTATCTTCTCTAGTGGTGTCATGTGAACGTCGACTACATGACACTTCCCCATTGTTTGGGCCTAGAGGAAGGCATTGGGAAGTAATAAGTAGATGATGGGTTGCTAGAGTGACAGAAGCTTAAACCTAGTTTATGCGTTGCTTCGTAAGGGGCTTATTTGGATGCATATGTTTCATGCTATGGTTAGGTTTACCTTAATACTTCTTTTGTAGTTGCAGATGCTTGCAAGAGGGGTTAATCATAAGTGGGATGCTTGTCCAAGGAAGGGCAGTACCCAAGCACCGGTCCACCCACATATCAAATTATCAAAGTAACGAGCGCAAATCATATGAGTGCGATGAAAATTAGCTTGACGATAATTCCCATGTGTCCTGGGGAGCATTTTCCTTTATATAAGAGTTTGTACAGGCTTGTCCTTTGCTACAAAAAGGATTGGGCATCATGCTGCATCTTATTTACTTTTATTATTTTTTACCCGTTACAAATTACCTTATCACAAAACTACCTATTACCGATAATTTCAGTGCTGGTAGAGAATATCTTGCTGAAAACTGCTTATCATTTCCTTCTGCTCCTCGTTGGATTCGACACTCTTACTTATCGAAAGGACTACGATAGATCCCCTATACTGGTGGGTCATCAAGACTTTTTTCTGGCGTCGTTGTTGTGGAGAGAAGCGCCTTTGGTGAGTGGAATTTGGTAAGGAAAAATTTATATAGAGTGCTGAAATTTACTGTCACTTGTTACTATGGAACATAATCCTTTGAGGGGCTTGTTCGGAGTATCTTCACCCCGACCAGTAGAGCAAAGAGTTGCTCCTCAACCTACTAAAATTTTTTACTTTGAAATTCCTTCGGGTATGATAGAGAAACTGTTAGCTAATCCTTTTACAGGAGATGGAACATTACTGTAACACCCCAAGTGTCATGCTACACTGACATCACACTGATGTTGCCATTTCATCAAATTTGACTAGGCCAAATTGCCACTTGAGTAAAATCAAAGTCAAATTCAATTTTAAAATACAAGTCAAATCAGTAGTTCTTCAAACTGTAAGTCAAAAATGTTCATTGGGTACCAAATATTCATGAACTAATTATCATGAATGAACCAATATTATTTGGATACTGAAAATGCCCACAATCTAAATTAAACAAATCCAGCAACATTAATTTGAGCAATTTCAAATTTAAACAAATAATTATATTTTCCAAAATAAATTGAAACTCTGTGTGCTAGATCAAAGCATTGCCTACTAAGTTATGTGACCTATTTCATCTGCAACAAATTTTTGTTGCTATTAAAAGAAAATACAAAACAACAAGAAATAAAAGAAAACGAAAATAGGTAAAAGGGAAAGAGACAAGAGACAAGACTACACATTGCACTGCCGGCCCAGTCCACCAGGAGATCTCCTTCCTCCTCCTGTTCACCCAAGCGCCGTGGACGCAGAGCGCCCGTCCATCGCAAGGATCGCCACGCGTCGCCCATCCGACGAGTCGTGGAGGGGATAAGGCCGCGCCCAGCCTCCTCTCCGTCGTGGTCAAACCCTAGAACCACTTTCCCCTCGCTCGCCTGTCTCCCTCTCTCGTTCGTCCGCACCCGAGAGCAGCCACCGCTGCGCCCTTGTCGATTCCACGGCTACCGGCCACTCCAAGACACGAGAGGGCGGCCAGGAGCTCCAGCGTGGTCGCCCTCATCGACACCGGGCATCGCTTCGAGCCAGAGCGCCGTGAAGCCGACGCCATCGTCATCTCCTCCGCCTCGGTCGCCACTGCCTCGCCTTCGATTCACCCTACTCTGGCTCGGCCCCGGCCACTTCGACCTCGCCGTCGCGCTCACGGTGAGGCCCTCCTCCGATTCCCAGCCTTTCCCCCTTCAACCCGTCTCCATAGACACCGTACACCGTCGTGGCCGAACTCTCTAGAGCTCTTCTCTCGTGCGCGCAAAGCACCGCGCCCTGGCCGTGTCTTGTGCATGCGCGTGCGCGCGCGGCCGTCGGCCACTGCTGCCCGGGGCTGCGCCCTGCTTCTCCTCCCCAGGTGCACTGCGCTGCTGCTACTACTGTCTTCTGCTGCTCACGTGCAACCGCTGCCGCTGCCTGCTGTTGCCTCCTACTGCTGTTGCATTGCTTTTGCTGCGTACCGCTGCTCTCCGCCGCCGTTGTCGTCCGGCTGCGCCCTCGCCTCGCCTCCACAGCCGCCCTGCAGCCACCCACGCCCGCGCCCGCGAAGCCCGGCCGCTGCTGCTGCCCTCCTTCGTGCTCGCCTGCTCGTACCTGTCGAGCGACGCCGTCGGCCGTCGCCAAGCATCGTCGTGGCCGACGCACCAAACAACCTCCGCCCCTCCTGCCACCGGTGGCTCGGCTCCGCCGCCTCCTGGGCCCGCCCACGCAGCCCCACGCCGAGGTTCCCGCGGCCTTCCGCTGCCGGCCGAGCGTCGTGGCCGCCGCGTGTGTTGTGCCTGCTAAGGCCATGGCCGACCTTGTTTGGGTTAGATGCTAACCCCCCATGCTAACCCCCACTAACATCTAGGCCCCACCCCACTAACTAAGAAGTTAACTAAATTAATTTAACTCCGGTGTATGACGTGTGGGCCCCTTTCGTTTAACTAAATAGTTAAAAATAAGTCTAATCTGATCTGTGACACTGACAGGAGGGTCCCACAGTGCCCACTTGACTGGTCAAACTACTCACTGGACAACCCAGTCAATGACACGTGGGTCTTGGTTGACTCTGTTGACCAGTCAACTGGTCAGTTGACCTGCTGACTCAGATGACTGGCCCCACATGTCATTGACTGTGGCTGGGTCTGGCTATGTAATAAAAGTACTTAGAATTTTATTTTTGAATTAAATTAAATCTACAAATTCAGAAAGTCATTTAAAACTTCGTAAATTAATAGAAAATAATCCGTAAGTCGGATGAAAATATTTTGTACATGAAAGTTGCTCAGACTTTCGAGATGAATCCAAATACGAAGTCCGTTTGTCAGCCACGCGTCTCTAACATACCGAACATGCAAATTTTCCTCTTCAGTTCATTTGTCCGAAAACACGAAACACTAGGAATACTTTCCCAGATGATTCCCCCCTTCGCCGGTAGCACCTAGTACTGCGTTAGGTCATCCCTAGCACCGCGTATTGCCATGTTATGCTTTGTGATGCTTTGATTGCTTTGTTATTTATTGTGTTCCCTCCGTTACTTCTTTTCGGTAGACCCCGAGACCGCGGTTGAACCAGTGATCGACTACTTCACCTTCGAGGGTCTATTTCTATCTGCACAGCTTCCAGGCAAGCCCCCCCTGATCACCAGATATCGCCTATTCTTCTCTCTACTTCTTGCATTAGAGTAGTGTAGCATGTTACTGCTTTCCGTTAATCCTATCCTGATGCATAGCCTGTCTTTGCTACTACTGTTGTTACCTTTACCTGCAATCCTAAATGCTTAGAATAGGATGCTAGTATTTCATCAGTGGCCCTACATTCTTGTTCGTCTGCCATGCTATACTATCGGGCCATGTTCACTCGAGAGGTGAACACAGGTATATACTTATACATAATATATGATACTTGTGGCGACTAAAGTTGGGTCGGCTCGTAGAGTACCCGCTAGTGATTCCGGTGTGGGGGCTGAAGGGACAGGTGGTTCCATCCAGGTAGTGATGTGCCTGGGTTTCCGACGGCCCCCGACTGTTACTTGTGGCGGAGCGACAGGGCAGGTTGAGACCACCTAGGAGAGAGGTGGGCCTGGCCCTAGTCGGCGTCCGTGGTTACTTCAAAATAACACGCTTAACAAGATCTTGGTATTTGATCTGAGTCTGGCCATCGGCGTATACGCACTAACCAACTACGCGGGAACAGTTATGGGCACTCGACATCGTGGTATCAGCCGAAGCCTTCATGATATCAGCGACTGAGCGGCGCGCCGGGTCGGACCGCGTAACGCAACTTTTTAATGGAGGTTGCTAGGTCTGCTCACCGGCCGCCCTCGCAACATGCAGGTGTGCAATGGGCGGTGGGCCCAGACCCTTGCGCCATAGGATTTAGACCGGCGTGCTGACCTCTCTGTTGTGCCTAGGTAGGATTGTGACGTGTTGATCTTCCGAGGCCGGGCATGACCCAGAAAAGTGTGTCCGGCCAAAGGGGATCGAGCGTGTTGGGAAATGTGGTGCACCCCTGCAGGGAAGTTTATCTATTCGAATAGCCGTGTCCCTTGGTAAAAGGACGAGCCGGAGTTGTACCTTGACCTTATGACAACTAGAACCGGATACTTAATAAAACACACCCTTCCAAGTGCTAGATATAACCCGGTGATCGCTCTCTCACAGGGCGACGAGGGGAGGATCGCCAGGTAGGATTATGCTATGCGATGATACTTGGTTAACTTACCATCTACTCTCTTCTACTGCTCCAAGATGGAGGCTGCCAGAAGCATAGTCTTTGATAGGACTAGGTATCCCCCTCTTATTCTGGCATTCTGCAGTTCAGTCCGCAGATACTACCCTTTTCATTGATACCAATGCATATGTAGTGTAGATCCTTGCTTGCGAGTACTTTGGATGAGTACTCACGGTTGCTTTGCTACTTCTTTTTTTCCCTTTTCCCGGTTATTGCGATCATATGTTGGAGTCGAGGAGCCAGAGGATCCCGAGAATGATTCTACATGGAGTTCAGCTTCGAGGAATAGTTAGGAGGTCCTAGGAAGGAGGCCTTGCCTTTTCAATTGTTATTACTTTTGTGCTAGCCTTCTTAAGGCAAACTTGTTTAACTTATGTCTGTACTCAGATATTGTTGGTTCCGCTGACTCTTGTGTATTCGAGCTATGTATTCGAGCCCTCGAGCCCCTTGGCTTGTAATATAAAGCTTATATTATTTTTTTAATTTGTGCCTAGAGTTGTGTTTTGATATCTTCCCGTGAGTCCTTGATCTTGATCGTACACATTTGCGTGTATTATTAGTGGACGGTCAAATTGGGGGCGTCACAATTACATCCCAATTTGCACCTAATCTATGTGGATGAAGTTTGTGGATTATAAGCTTGAAGGTATGCCCGAGGATGTTATCAAGAAGAAGGTCTTCCCTTTATCTTTGAAGGGAAAGGCATTGACATGGTTTAGGCTATGTGATGATATGGGATCATGGAACTACAACCGATTGAAATTAGAATTTCATTAGAAGTTTTATCCTATGCATCTTGTTCATCGTGATCGTAATTATATATATAATTTTTGGCCTCGCGAAGGAGAAAGCATCGCTCAAGCTTGGGGGAGGCTTAAGTCAATGTTATATTCATGCCTCAATCATGAGCTCTCAAGAGAAATTATTATTCAAAAAATTTATGCTCGACTTTCTCTCAATAATCCCTCCATGCTCGATACTTCTTGTACTGGATCTTTTATGATGAAGACTATTGAATTCAAATAGGATTTATTGGAAAGAATTAAACGCAACTCTGAAGATTGGGATCTCGATGAAGGTAAGGAGTCAGGTATAACACCTAAGTTTGATTGTGTTAAATCTTTTATGGATACCGATGTTTTCTATAAATTTAGCACTAAATATGGAGTTGACTCTAAGATAGTAGCTTCTTTTTGTGAATCCTTTGCTACTCATGTTGATCTTCGTAAGGAGAAGTGGTTTAAATATAATCCTCCCGTTGAAGTAAAAGTAGTTGAACCTATTAAAGTTGAAGAAAAGACTATTACTTATAATGTTGATCCTATTGTTCCTACTGCTTATATTGAGAAACCACCTTTCCCTGTTAGAATAAAGGATCATGCTAAAGTTTCAACTGTGGTTCGTAAGAGTAACACTAGAACACCTACACTCCCTAAGCAAATTAAAGTTGAATCTAACATTTCTATGGTTAAAGATCTCTTAGCTGATAATATTGATGGGCATGTTATTTACTTCTGTGATGAAGCTGCTAGAATTGCTAAACCTGATACTAAAAATAAGCATAGACCTATTGTAGGCATGCCTGTTATTTCTGTTAAAATAGGAGATCATTGCTATCATGGCTTATGTGATATGGGTGCTAGTGCAATACCTCATTCCTTATACAAAGAAATTATGCATGATATTGCACCTGCTGAGATGGAAGAGAATGATGTTACAATTAAACTTGCCAATAGAGACACTATTTCACCAGTTGGGGTTGTTAGAGATGTTGAAGTCTTGTGTGGGAAAATTAAACACCCTACTGATTTTCTTGTTCTTGGTTCCCCACAAGATAACTTGTGTCCCATTATATTTGGTAGACCCTTCTTGAATACTGTTAATGCTAAGATAGACTGCAAAAAGGATGTGGTTGCTATTGGTTTGGGGATATGTCTCATGAGTTTAATTTTGCTAAATTTCGTAGACAACCCAATGATAAAGAATCGCCTAGTAAAGATGAAATTATTGGTCTTGCCTCTAGTGTCGTTCCTCCTAATGATCCTTTAGAACAATATTTGCTAGACCATGAAAATGATATGTTTATGAATGAAAGAAGAGAAATAGATGAAGTATTCTTTAAACAGGGACCTATTTTGAAACACAATTTGCCTATTGAAATCCTAGGGGATCCTCCTCCACCCAAGGGTGATCCCGTGTTTGAGCTTAAACAATTACCTGATACTCTTAAATATGTTTATCTTGATGAGAAAAGGATATATCATGTTATTATAAGTGCTAACCTTTCAGAGCATGAAGAAAAGAAATTATTGAAAACTCTGAAGAAGCACCATGCAGCTATTAGTTACACTCTTTATGATCTTAAGGGCATTAGTCCCACTCTATGCCAGCACAAAATAAAATTGGAGAAAGACGCGAAATCGGTTGTTGATCACTAACGACGGTTAAATCCTAAGATGAAAGAAGTGGTAAGAAAAGAAATACTAAAGCTTATGGAGGCAGGTATAATTTATCCCGTTGCTGATAGTCAGTGGGTATGTCATGTCCATTATGTCCCTAAGAAGGGAGGTATTACTGTTGTTCCTAATGATAAAGATGAATTGATCCCACAAAGAATTGTTACAGGTTATAGAATGGTAAATGATTTCCGCAAATTAAATAAAGCTACTAAAAAGTATCATTACCCTTTACCTTTTATTGATCAAATGCTAGAAAGATTATCCAAACATACACATTTTACTTTCTAGATGGTTATTCTGGTTTCTCTCAAATACCTGTGTCAAAAGAGGATCAAGAAAAGACAACTTTTACTTGCCCTTTCGGTACCTTTGCTTATAGATGTATGCCTTTTGGTTTATGCAATGCACCTGCTACCTTTCAAAGATGTATGACTGCTATATTCTCTGACTTTTGTGAAAATATTGTTGAGGTATTCATGGATGATTTTTCTGTATATGGAATTCTTTTGATGATTGCTTAAGCAACCTTGATCGAGTTTTGCAGAGATGTGAAGAAACTAATCTTGTCTTGAATTGGGACAAGTGCCACATTATGGTTAATGAAGGTATTGTCTTGGGGCATAAAATTTCTGAAAGAGGTATTGAAGTGGATAAAGCTAAAGTTGATGCTATTGAAAAGATGCCATGTCCTAAGGACATTAAAGGTATAAGAAGTTTTCTTGGTCCTGCCGGATTTTATAGGAGGTTCATTAAGGACTTCTCTAAAATCTCCAGGCCTCTGACTAATCTCTTACAAAAAGATGTTCCTTTTGTCTTTGATGATGATTGTGTAGAAGCATTTGAAATACTTAAGAAAGCTTTGATTTCTGCACCTATTATTCAGCCTCCTGATTGGAATTTACCCTTTGAAATTATGTGTGATGCTAGTGATTACGCTGCAGGTGTTGTGTTAGGACAAAGAGTTGATAAGAAATTAAATGTTATCCAATATGCTAGTAAAAATCTAGACAGTGCCCAAGGAAATTATGCTACTACTGAAAAGGAATTTTTAGCAGTTGTATTTTCTTGTGATAAGTTCAGACCTTATATTGTTGATTCTAAAGTAACTGTTCACACTAATCATGTTGTTATTAAATATCTTATGGAAAGGAAGATGCTAAACCTAGACTTATTAGATGGGTTCTCTTGCTACAAGAATTTGATTTGCATATTATTGATAGAAAGGGAGCTGAGAACCCCATTGCAGACAACTTGTCTAGATTAGAGAATGTTCTTGATGACCCACTACCTGTTGATGATAGCTTTCCTGATGAACAATTAGCTATCATAAATGCTTCTCGTACTGCTCCATGGTATGCTGATTATGCTAATTACAATGTTGCTAAATTTATACCACCTAGTTTCACATACCAGCAAAAGAAAAAGTTCTTCTATGATTTAAGACATTACTTTTGGGATGACCCACACCTTTATAAAGGAGTAGATGGTGTTATTATACGTTGTGTACCTGAGCATGAACAGGAACAGATCCTACGCAAGTGCCACTCCGAGGCTTACGGAGGACACCACGTTGGAGATAGAACTGCACATAAGGTATTGCAATATGGTTTTTATTGACCTACTCTCTTCAAAGATGCCCTTAAGTTTGTCTTGTCTTGTGATGAATGTCAAAGAATTAGTAATGTTAGTAGACGTCAAGAAATGCCTATGAATTATTCACTTGTTATTGAACCATTTGATGTTTGGGGCTTTGATTATATGGGATTGTTTCCTTCCTCTAATGGGTATACATATATTTTAGTTGCTGTTGATTATGTTACTAAATGGGTAGAAGCTATTCCAACTAGTAGTGCTAATCATAACACCTCTATTAAGATGCTTAAAGAAGTTATTTTTCTGAGGTTTGGAGTCCCTAGATACTTAATGACTGATGGTGATTCACATTTTATTCATGGTGCTTTTCGTAAAATGCTTGCTAAGTATGATGTTAATCATAGAATTGCATCTCCATACCACCCACAATCTAGTGGTCAAATAGAACTAAGTAATAGAGAGCTTAAACTAATTTTGCAAAAGACTGTTAATAGATCTAGAAAGAATTGGTCCAAGAAACTTGATGATGCATTATGGGCTTATAGGACTGCATATAAAAATCCTATGGGCATGTCTCCGTATAAAATGGTTTATGGTAAAGCATGTCACTTACCTCTTGAATTAGAACATAAGGCATATTGGACCATTAAAGAGCTCAATTATGATTTCAATCTTGCCAGTGAGAAGAGGCTTTTTTACATTAGCTCACTTGATGAATGGAGAACCCATGCCTATGAGAATGCCAAATTGTTTAAAGAAAAAGTTAAAAGATGGCATAACAAAAGGATACAAAAATGTGAGTTTAATGTAGGTGATTATGTATTGTTATACAACTCTCGTTTAAGATTTTTTGTAGGCAAACTCCTTTCTAAATGGGAAGGGCCTTACGTTATCGAGGAGGTCTATCGTTCTGGTGCCATAAAAATCAACAACTTTGAAGGCACAAATCCGCGGGTGGTGAACGGTCAAAGAATCAAACACTATATCTCAGGTAATCCCATAAATGTTGAAACTAATGTTATTGAAACCGTAACCCCGGAGGAATACATAAGAGACACTTTCCTGAACATTTCAGACTCCGAAAAGGAAGAGGTATGTGGTACGGTAAGTAAACCGACTCCAAAACAGTTCTAATAGCACTTTTTCTCCGTTTTGGAATATTTAAGAAAATAGGAAAATAAGAAGCAGTCCGGGAAGGACACGAGGCATCCACGAGGGTGGAGGGTGCGCCCTACCCCCCTGGGCATGCCCCCTGCCTCATGGGCACCTCGTGTGCTCTCCGGACTCCGTTTTCTTACACGATACTTCTTTTGGTCGGTAAAAATTCATTATATAATCTCCCGAGGCTTTTGACCATCGTACCGCGCAAAGATCCTCTGTTTTTGTTTCGAGCTGTTTTGCTGCAGATTTAGATCAAGATGTCTTCTCAAGACTCCGACGGAGAGAGCTATGTCTCACATCTCATTGCTGACCCAAAGACCAATGGGGACCTATCTCCTTGTGGTCGAACTACGGATGATGAGGAGTATGCTCACTTGAGGATGATCAATGATTCAAGTTTGGAGGAGGAGGATGTCCCTCTACCTCAACCTGGGGATATGCACGTGAAGTTCAAGAAGTCTAGTCTCCCCAAGAGGGCTAAACTGTCTAACAACCGATCTATTCCTTCTCGTTTTTGGCAGAAAAGCAAAGGAGATTTATGTGACAAGATCTTGAAGCTGGAATTGGAGGTCAATGATTTAAAGGAGATCGCCCTTCTCAACAATATGAAAAAGCTGAAGGCACAATCATCAACAACTCCAACATCACCACCCCCGAAGAAAGAGACATAAACACATGGTATGGGCACTCCCCTTGACAACTGCCAAGCTTGGGGGAGTGTCCCGGTATCGTATCACCATCACACTTTTATCTTTACCGTTTTTCTTAGTTTGATCCTTTTGGTAATATCTTGATCTAGTAGAATAAAGTTTTAGTATGATCTAGTTTTGAGTTTTTGCTTTATGATCCTTCTATGTAATTGAGTCCGTGAGCTATATATAATAAAGATTAGTGTTGACTCAAGGGCTTGATTATCTTGTTGTGATCTTGAGGGAATAAAAATAAAAGAGAAAGAATAAAAAGAAATAAAGGGATCATATGGATCTTATGGAGAGTAATGACTTCACATATAAAGAGTATGATGAATAAAAGTTGTTGAGAGTTGACAAACATAGTTTTGGTCATTGTTGCAATTAATAGGAAGTAATAAAGAAAGAGAGGTTTTCACATATAAATATACTATCTTGGACATATTTTACGATTGTGAGCACTCATTAAAATATGACATGCTAAAGAGTTGACATTGGACAAGGAAGACAACGTAATGGGTTATGTTTTCTTACATCTGAAATAGATTATATTGTCATGGACCATCCAACATGTTGAGCTTGCCATTCCCTCTCATGCTAGTCAAATTCTTTGCACCAAGTAGAGATACTACTTGTGCTTCCGAATAACCTTCAACCATATCTACCTATGGATTGAGTAAGATCCTTCAAGTAAGTTGTCATGTTGTATGCAATAAAATTTGCTCTCTAAATATGTATGATTTATTAGTGGGGAGAAAATAAGATTTATACGATCTTGTGATATGGAAGCAATAAAAGCGACGGACTACATAATAAAGGTCCATATCACAAGTGGCAATATAAAGTGACGTTTTTTTGCATTAAGATTTCATGCATCCAACCATAAAAGCACATGACAACATCTGCTTCCCTCTGCGAAGGGCCTATCTTTTATTCTTGTCTTATACTTCAAACAAGAGTCATGGTGATCTTCACCTTTCATTTTTACATGTTATCCTTTGGCAAGCACAATATGTTGGAAAGATCCTGATATATATAGCTAATTGGATGTGAGTTTTCATGAACTATTATTGTTGACATTACCCTTGAGTTAAAAGGTTGGGAGGCAAAACTATAATCCCCTATCTTTCTCTGTGTCTGACTAAAACTTCATAACCATAAATATTGCGTGAGTGTTAGCAATTGTGAAAGACTAAATGATGGTTGAGTATGTGGACTTGCTGAAAAGCTCTTATATTGACTCTTTCCTATGTTATGATAAATTGCAATTGCTTCAATGACTGAGATTATAGTTTCTTGTTTCTCAATGAAGTTTCTGATTCATACTTGAAATTGTGAATGAATTGTTACTTTAGCATAAGAAATCATATAAGAATATATATATGTTGTTGTTCTAAGAAGGATCATGATGCCCTCATGTCCATATTTTATTTTATCGACACCTCTATCTCTAAACATGTGGACATATTTTTCGATATCGGCTTTCGCTTGAGAACAAGTGAGGTCTAAGCTTGGGGGAGTTGATACGTCCATTTTGCATCATGCTTTTATATTGATATTTATTGCATTATGGGCATTTATTGCACGTTATGTCACAATACTTATGCCTATTCTCTCTTATTTTACAAGGTTTACATGAAGAGGGAGAATGCCGGCAGCTGGAATTCTAGGCTGGAAAACGAGCAAATATTATAGATCTATTCTGCACAACTCCAAAAGTCCTGAAACTTCACGGGAGCATGTTTCAGAATATATAAAAAATATTGGGCGAAGGAAGTACCAGAGGGGGCCACCCACCATCCACGAGGGTGGGGGCGCGCCCTACCCCCTGGGTGCGCCCCCTGCCTCGTGGGCCCCCTAGCAGGCCTCCGGTGCCCATCTTCTGCTATATGAAGTCTTTTACCGTGGAAAAAATCATAAGCAAGCTTACGGGATTAAACTCCGCCGCCACAAGGCGGAACCTTGGCGGAACCAATCTAGGGCTCCGGCGGAGCTCTTCTGCCGGGGAAACTTCCCTCCGGGAGGGGGAAATCATCACCATCGTCATCACCATCGATCCTCTCATCGGGAGGGGGTCAATCTCCATCAACATCTTCACCAGCACCATCTCATCTCAAACCCTAGTTCATCTCTTGTATCTAATCTTTGTCCCAAAGCCTCAGATTGGTACCTGTGGGTTGCTAGTAGTGTTGATTACTCCTTGTAGTTAATGCTAGTTGGTTTATTCGGTGAAGATCATATGTTCAGATCCTTTATGCATATTAATACCCCTCTGATTATGAACATGAATATGATTTGTGAGTAGTTACGTTTATTCCTGAGGACATGGGAGAAGTCTTGCTATAAGTAGTCATGTGAATTTGGTATTCGTTCTATATTTTGATGAGATGTATGTTGTCTCTTCTCTAGTGGTGTCATGTGAACGTCGACTACATGACACTTCACCATTGTTTGGGCCTAGAGGAAGGCATTGGGAAGTAATAAGTAGATGATGGGTTGCTAGAGTTACAAAAGCTTAAACCCTAGTTTATGTGTTTCTTCGTAAGGGGCTGATTTGGATCCATATGTTTCATGCTATGGTTAGGTTTACCTTAATACTTCTTTTGTAGTTGCGCATGCTTTCAAGAGGGGTTAATCATAAGTGGGATGCTTGACCAAGGAAGGGAGATACCCAAGCACCGGTCCACCCACATATCAAATTATCAAAGTAACGAACGCGAATCATATGAGCGTGATGAAAACTAGCTTGACGATAATTCCCATGTGTCCTCGGGAGCGTTTTCCTTTATATAAGAGTTTGTACAGGCTTGTCCTTTGCTACAAAAAGGATTGGGCCATCTTGCTGCACCTTATTTACTTTTACTATTTGTTACCCGTTACAAATTACCTTATCACAAAACTACCTGTTACCGATAATTTCAGTGCTGGTAGAGAATACCTTGCTGAAAACTGCTTATCATTTCCTTCTGCTCCTTGTTGGGTTCGACACTCTTACTTATCGAAAGGACTATGATAGATCCCCTATACTTGTGGGCCATCAATATACATGGGGGAATACTACTGATAATATGGTGGTCAACTAGAAATTTTGATCAAAAGAAGACTCCATGATATCTGCTCCAACTTCGTCTTCATAGTCATCATCACTGTCTGGGTCGGAGTCGGTGTCGTCGATGATGATGTGGTCTTTGGGATGGTCCTTGGGATGATCCTTGCTTGCTGCACCTTACTCTTCGTCTGAAAAATCTGCAACATAATACGTTGCAACCCGAAACGGGCCAGCACATGGAATATGCTGGCAAAATAACACTATAGAGCAATGAACAAGTAGCAGCTATAACTATATGCATATTTGGCTGGTGGAGGCTCTATGTTTATTTTTGCAGAAAGCTAGTTTTTCCCTACAACAAAGGAATATTTTATTTAACTACAAAGTTTGTTGAAAACATTGAGAATGGTAACCCCATCTCAATCCCATTTAAAGTAATCATTAACCCATCAAGTTAATTAAATAAAGTGATGAGATCAACATAATAATTCAAGCACCAGATACTCAAGATGTCCATAACCGGGGACACGGCTAACCATGATTAGTTTATACACTCTATAGAGGTTTGTGCACTTTTCCCCACAGGACTCGATCTCCTCTATTGATTTCACGCACTACATGATGTTTGAGAAACGGATGACCGAGACACAGTCTTTCAGAAGCATTAGCTCTTTCGATGGGTAAACCGTACCACCTACATCTCGTACATCTGCTAGTTTACCACTGAAAGAGGTCACGCAACATACTCAACTATGCCAGAGCCCATAATGGCTTGTGGCTGCACACGGAAGTTTCCATCATGAATAACATTATGATCCCTTCGAGCCTGGGTGGCGGACCATAGGATGATCACACGGATTCCCTAGGATCTCCTTGGATAACACTGGATTGCCCCAGGTGCCCACAAACAATCCACACAGATGTGTGTTAAAGTAGCCACCTTAAAATAAACCCTTAGTTCATAACAATACTCACAACAGTCGTGAATCACTCAAACCAAACCACGTCTACAGCATAGCATAGCGGTGTAAGCATAACGTAGAAGTAACTCCCAGGGTTTGAATGAAAAGGGCAATAGGTAATACCTCAACAACTACTTCCCAATACCCACATGTTAAGCAGATCCTACTCATGCAATGTTGGAGGGTTGAGACTAATGCATAAAAATTGGGTAATAAGAGATATGATCAAAGTATTACTTGCCTTGTTTGACGATCTGAAAACCCTAGTGACTCGTAGTAGCACCTTCGCACTCCGGAAACTCTATCGCAAGCAAACAATAACATATATAAGCACTAAAGCAATAGATGCAAGGGTAAAACTCAAGAGAAAAGATCCAAATCTAAGTACAAGAGAAGAGCTTCGATTTGCAAAAAGAATCAATCAAATCAGAGCTATGAAACTCAAACTGCGATCAAAAGAAGTTCAAATTCAAATCTGCTTGCAATCAAATTTTAAATTCTCAAAATCATGTTCAAGTTGGTTAACTGGAAAGAGGAGTCCGAGACGAAGATTTTGGCGTTGGTTTCACTGGATTTGGACAAACGAGCAAAAAGTTGCGAACGTTTGAAGATCAAGGGCTAATTTGTGATAAAAATAATCATCGATAGGTCCCTGGTCGAAAATAAAATCAAAGAAAAGTACTAACGAACGAACGTTCACTATCAGAGACAAACGGGCGAACA
Source organism: Triticum urartu (assembly GCF_056163025.1). Classification (NCBI taxonomy): domain Eukaryota; kingdom Viridiplantae; phylum Streptophyta; class Magnoliopsida; order Poales; family Poaceae; genus Triticum; species Triticum urartu. The sequence goes on from NC_141873.1 coordinate 252,323,928, forward strand.
TGTTCGCTAACAGGGACGTTCGGGTGAACGTTCGCTAATTAGCGAAACCGGAAAAAAAAAACTAAACGATCTAACGAAAAAACCAGGGCGACGATTTTGTCGGTTTTTTACCGGTTCTAGAAAACCGGGGTCGACGGCGAGGTCCGGCGGGACGGGCAGCTCTGGCAAGGCGGCGGGATTCGGCGGGGCGGCGGGGTCCGGCAGCGGCAGGTGGCGGCGCGGCAAGCAGCACGGGCTGGCGGCGGCGGTGCGGTGGCGGGGTGGAGAGGGCGGCAGGGTCCGGCGGCTTATAAAGGGGCCGGGGGGCGCGGCTTGGGGACGGGGCCGGCGCGACTGGAGTCCGGCTCGGACTCTCCTCGACGTCCGTGCCACGCACGACGGCCACGGGAGGAAGGCGGCGGCGCTATGGGCTTCGGCCCGGCTCGGGTGGGCCTTTGGCCCGGTCGGGCGGATTTTTTTTAAATAAAATTCCGCCGAAGAAAAATCCTAATAAAATATAAAAAAAGTATAAAAATGCCAAAAACAATTTTCACCATCTAAATAAAATATTTAGAACAAAGTGAACTTTTTTTTGGCCTAAAATGCAATTTTAAAAAATGCATATTTTTCTAATTGAAATAAAATCTCAAATAAAATCCAAATAAAATATTTATTTGATTTTAAAATTTTACCTCCAATATTCCTCTCTTTTTGAAGAAGTCATATTGTTTTCCCTCTTTTATTTTTTTTATTGGAAATAATTGGAGAGAAAAATATTAAAATCAAAGTGATCCCTCTTTTCAAGTTTGAGAAAAAATCAAATATGAAAATAAATGAAATCCCCAACTCTCTCCTTGGGTCCTTGAGTTGCATAAGATTTCTAGGATCACAAACAAAATGCAATTAAAATATGATATGCATATGATGACCTATGTATAACATACAAATTGAAAATTGGGATGTTACACCAACTCACTTTGACGCTCAACCTCAGAAAGAAAACTCCCCTGAGCCAGCAATTCCTTTGCAACCCACTGTTCAAGTCACATATGCTCCTCCCTCGCCAAGGCCAACTGAAACAGTGCATGTGGCCTCCCCTGTTAGAGCTGATATTCCATCTCAACAAAGTGTTTCTAAAGAAGGTGAAATCCCTCACTCCGAGCACCAAGCTTCTCCAGCTCGTGAAGAACCAAAAGTTTCAGCTCCCCAAACCTCTCAACAACATCAGATTACCGAAGGACAACCTCAACTGCCCCTAGTCACTGATTCATCCCCAGTGCCTACCGAAAAGAATCAGCTCAATTGCAAACTGCCTCCGCGGCTCCGTCCAATGTTCCATCTGCTCCCTCTCAACTGAAGTTGTCTATCAACACAGCGCAAAGAATTTCAGATGTTGGTCCGTTCGTACATAAATCTGTCTCTGCTCGTCATACTGACTCCGTGGTATATGGAGATGAAGTAATTTCAATCGAAGATGAACTCAAATATCCATATCCTCATGAAGAAATGCCTTTGTTTTCGGTAGGCGCTGGCACCAAAGGTCTGCTTTTCAATCGAAACACGCATCCTCAATTCTTTCAGGGAAGTCCGTACAATGGACCACGCACATCTGAATCGCCTCAGTTCTGTACCAAGGAACATGCTATCTATTACGCTCGGGTTCTCTATGACACCAAGAAGATATTCCCTCATGAGTTCCCGGACATCCCAACCATGAAGATTATTGGCTGTTTTGATCAGTTACTACAAGATCTAGAAGATTTTTGCCTCACCAATGTCTTTGCATTCGAACATCTGTGGAACAAACAAATCATACTCCAGTTCTATGCAACCTTGTACATCTCTGGTGATGAATCTGACAGTTCCAAATGGATCTTGGAATGGACAACCGAAGGCAAACGCATCAAGTGCACCTCCACAGATTTTGTTTCACACTTCCATTTCCCTCGTTTTGAGCATGGTAAAACTGAAATTTACGTGCACAATATTGATGTCATTTCAGATGAAATCTTTCGATGCACCATGAATGTAGAGAAGATTCGTGACTATAATGGTCCTCCTAAGCTAGAGCATTTAACTTTTGAGAATCAGACTTTATATCATTTGCTCACTTACACTATTTGCCCTCTGGCCAGGATGAATACAGATAATATCATATCAGATGTTCTTTGAAATGCAATCTCTGGGCGATATGTCTTTGATGTTGAGGATATGTTTCTGCGCATATTGAAGGATTCTGCTCAGTATCCAAAAACCCTCAAAGTATATGCACCATGGATTCAGATAGTAGTTGATCATGCCATGCATACAGAGTATCCGGCGAAGGTTAGTCACAAAAGCTTGATTCCTCCAGTACGCGATACCCTGCAAGTCTTGAAAGATATCTCTTCGGGTAAATCACTTGTTTCAAGCCTTCAAGATTACCACAAGGGATTCTATGGGCCACGTCTGCCTTAGCGTGATCGAAAGATATTTCATCAACCTCCATCGTAGCTTGAAGTCAGTCTGTGAACACAACAACTACTGCTGTAGCACATTACTGAGGATCGAAGAGAGAAAGAACACCTTGCGGCTGAGCTGAATGCTATCAACAACCGAACAAGAATCACTCATCTTATTGCTGATGAGAACAAGAAATGGCCCTGGAAGTTACTTCGCAAGTTCTTCACTGAGAAACAACTCCTAAATGTTGATCTCAAAGAGCTCTATGATTACATTGACAAAGGCTTCTCTATTGAAGATTTCCAAGCTTGCAGTACTCCTTCGCTGCCTACTCGAGAGCCAACTACTGATCTTCTACATCTTAAGCTTCGCAAGCTGATCAAAGAATATGAAGCCAACTCACCGACAGAAAAACCTGCCGAAGGAAATGTGCTTACACGTGTTGCTCAAGTGGCTAATCCCAATGTGGTGTCATCCTCTCAGCCCCAAGCTGCTATTTCTAAAGAAAAATTTGCTCTGTTGACGATGAAGTTATTCTAGTTACCGCCGAATCAGAAATCTCCTCGGACAGTTCTTCTGGAGATGCCATCGAGTGACCCAAGTTCACAGCTTCTACACTCATGTTATTCGTCACCTTTTTTACACTAGTTAACAAAAAGGGGGAGAACTACATTGAGTTTCGATAGATTTGCTTTATGTGTTTCTTTGGTTTGGTTTCGTGTGAGTCGAACTTATGCCTTTAAAGACTGTCTGCTCTATGATGTAAAACTTCAGTGCTGTAATGTCAATAACCCCGCCTGCTGCACTATTTCTCTTGAAGCATTTGTTTTGCAGGTGGAATTATTACCACAAGTTCCAAATGATTGCACTACAATCTCGATGGATTATATACCATCAGTGCAAATCATTGACTCGAATGATTGAAATTTCCTCTATTTACCTCAATTTGTGCAGGGGAATTATTCTCTTATCTTTAGCCCGACATATATTTAGGGGGAGTCTATTTCATCAGCGAGCTAAGCAACACAAATTCACTCTTGTTCTATTTACTTTTCACTTATCTATCTTCACTTTGATGATTATCTATTTTGTCAACAACCGTCCAAAAGGGGGAGATTGTTGGTGCAATGATTGGCCCTTATGTTTTGGTTTGTTGACATAAACAGTATGGGACTTATCTGTTTGCTAGTGCACATAAAGTAACAGGTCCCTGAAGTCACGAGGAGTTTGATGCAAACAATGAAGGTAATCTCCCTGCGTTGCAGTGAAGGTTATCATCGAAGATAATGAAAACAAGAGTGACCCCTCAAAAGTTGCTGACGTGAAGCAATTGGTTCGGTGCTCGTCCGAAGGAAGTGACTGCGATCGAGGAGATTGAAGACGAAGTGAAGACGTAGCATTTATTTCGTTGTTCTTCTTCTCTTTATTGAGTCATAAGACCATTGTACTATTAATAGGGGTGTAGCGTTCGAAACTTTGATTCTCTGATGCTAAACCCAAATCCTATGGAAGTTGTGAGAGAAATCTCTTTGTGCTACGAGCACATACTTGCCAGCAAGAGACTGAAATCTTCTTCGCTGCGAGAGATTTGTCTCAGACCGAGTTAGCATTACTTGTTCCTCAAGTAATGTTACCGTTACTCTTTGAAATCCGACCATTGAGAATGTGTCGGTTGGCCATTGGCTGGACCGCGTGTCCAAAATGGTCATTTCCCATCTAGGAAGGCTGCAGCTATAAATAGCCACCCTGTGCCGGCATTGTCCGGTGGCTGCTCCATTTGATTCTGAGAAGATTGTTGAGCAACCCCTTCTCCGAGTGATTTGAGTTTGAAATCCACCGAGAGAAAACCCCTAGAGCCGAAAAATTAGATAGTGGTTCAGCATCACTCAAATCTAAGTCCAGTACGCTCTGCCTATTACTCTTTAGAGCTACAAACTCTCTAGACGGTTAGGTGTCAATTTCTTCATAGACCAAGAGTGATTGTGGTTCTCGAAGAAGAAGTCTGTAAAGATTCGGAGATCGCCTCAAGTATCTACCATGAGTGATCAGCATTGGTTGACAAACCAATTGTCGAGGAGAATAGGGTGAAGAGAGTTCATCTTTCGTGTTAAGTCACAACCTGTGATGCCCCCGATTCAATCGTACACTAATCATACACGCAAATCTGTACGATCAAGATCAGGGACTCACGGGAAGATATCACAACACAACTCTACAAATAAAATAAGTCATACAAGCATCATATTAAAAGCTAGGGGCCTCGAAGGCTCGAATACAAGAGCTCGATCATAGACGAGTCATCGGAAGCAACAATATCTGAGTACAGACATAAGTTAAACAAGTTTGCCTTAAGAAGGCTAGCACAAACTGGGATACAGATCGAAAGAGGCACAGGCCTCCTGCCTGGGATCCTCCTAAACTACTCCTGGTCGTCGTCAGCGGGCTACACGTAGTAGTAGGCACCTCCCGAGTAGTAGTAGGAGTTGTCGTCGATGGTGGCGTCTGGCTCATAGGCTCCGGCATCTGGTTGCGACAACCAGGTAGAAGGGAAAGGGGAAAAAGGGAGAAAAGCAACAGTGAGTACTCATCCAAAGTACTCGCAAGCAAGGAGCTACACTACATATGCATGGGTATATGTGTAAAGGGCCATATCGGTGGACTGAACTGCAGAATGCCAGAATAAGAGGGGGATAGCTAATCCTGTCGAAGACTACACTTCAGGCCACCTCCATCTTGCAGCATGTAGAAGAGAGTAGACCGAAGTCCTCCAAGTAGCATCAAGTAGCATCGTATAGCATAATCCTACCCGGCGATCCTCCCCTCGTCGCCCTGTTAGAGAGCGATCACCGGGTTGTATCTGGCACTTGGAAGGGTGAGTTTTATTAAGTATCCGGTTCTAGTTATCATAAGGTCAAGGTACAACTCCAAGTCGTCCTCTTACCGAAGATCACGGCTATTCGAATAGATTAACTTCCCTGCAGGGGTGCACCACATTTCCCAACACGCTCGATCCCCTTTGTCCGGACACACTTTCCTGGGTCATGCCCGGCCTCGAAAGATCAACACGTCACAGCCCTACCTAGGCACAACAGAGAGGTCAGCACGCCGGTCTAAATTCTATGGCGCAGGGGTCTGGGCCCATCGCCCATTGCACACCTGCACGTTGCGAGGGCGGCCGGAAGAAGACCTAGCCTAGCAGGAGTTCCAGTCCAATCCGGCGCGCGCCGCTTAGTCGCTGACGTCACGAAGGCTTCGGCTGATACCACGACGTCGAGTGCCCATAACTGTCCCCGCGTAGATGGTTAGTGCGTATAGGCCAGTAGCCAGACTCAGATCAAATACCAAGATCTTGTTAAGCGTGTTAAGTATCCGCGAACACCGACCAGGGCCAGGCCCACCTCTCTCCTAGGTGGTCTCAACCTGCCATGTTGCTCCGCCACAAAGTAACAGTCGGGGGCCGTCGGGAACCCAGGCCCACCACTACCAGGGTGGAACCACCTGCCCCTTCAGCCCCCATCTCTGAATAGTATCACAGGTAATGTAACAGTGTAAAGTATATAGTATATGCCCGTGATCACCTCCCGAAGTGATCACGGCCCAGTAGTATAGCATGGCAGACGGACAAGAGTGTAGGGCCACTGATGGAACACTAGCAACCTATACTAGCAGTAGGATAGCAGGTAAAGGTAACAACAGTAGTAGCAAGGACAGGCTATGCAGTAGTATAGGATTAACTGCAAGGAGTAACATGCTACACTACTCTAATGCAAGCAGTATAGAGAAGAGTAGGCGATATCTGGTGATCAAGGGGGGGGCTTGCCTGGTTGCTCTGGCAAGTACGGGTCGTCAACACCGTAGTCGATCGGGGGTACCGGCAGCGGTCTCGGGGTCTACCGGAAAGAAGTAACGGAGGAGGAACACAATAAATAACGGAGCAAACAGATGCATAGCAATGCATGACATGACAAGTAGTGGTGCTAGGGGTGCCCTAACACGGTAAGAGGTGGTACCGGTGAAGGGGGGAAACATCCAGGAAATTATCCCCGGTGTTTCGCGTTTCCGGACAGATGAACCGGAGGGGGAAAGTTGCGAGTTCGATAGGTTAGGGATGTGTGATGGACGAACGGGCTGCGTATCCTCGATTCGTCTCGTCGTTCTGAGCAACTTCCATGTACAAAGTTTTTCCATCCGAGCTACGGTTTATTTTATATTAATTTTTAAAAGATTCAAATGATTTTCCCATTTCCAGATTTAATTTAATTCAAAAATATACTAAATGCGATTGCTATGTGTACTCAGTTTTGTACCCAGACAGACCACACAGGGGCTGACTAGTGGGCCAGTTGACTGGGTCAACAGTCCAGTCAGCAGAGGCTGACTGATGGGGCCCCTGCTGAGTTAGTAGGCTGACGTGTCAACCTTATCCAGTTACATAGTGGCATGGACCCACCTGTCATGGACTATTTATTCCAGAGGTTGAATTTAACATAGAGGTTAATTAAGCGGTGGGGCCCGATGTCAGTGCCTAGGTTAGTTATACTTAACATTTTAATTAGTAGGTTAGTTAAGCAGTGCGAGACCCACAGGCAGGGGGGTAGGGGATAAACAAAGGACGACACATCAATGATGTTGGTTCTTAGTCACCGGCCGCCACAGAACACATCAGAGGCTCGCCGGAGTTGCGTTCCGGCGACCGTTTATTCACCCATGAGCACCAGCAGGACGAGCGTGTCGGCGCGCGTCCAGTGGGGCTAGTGGTCGGTGCCGGAGATGCCGAGATGGACGTCGACGACGATGTCCAGTGGGGCGGCGACGAGTGTGTGAGCATGGGCGCAGCGGGCAAGCGGCGGCTGTGGCGAGGGCGCGCCTGGGCGCGGCATCGACGAGCAGAGGGAGAAGCGGGCGCGGCAAGAGGGAACGGGAGGGGTCGCGCCGCAAGCCGCAGTAGCAGGGCCACGGTGGGGAAGGTGAGCGCGTGCGCTCGGCGGGGGCAAGGCGCGGCGGGCGAGCGGAGCTAGGGCAGCACGGCAGGCGCGGGGCGGAGGCCGGCGCGGGTGCAGCCTGGTCGTGCATGGAGCAGGGCACTGGACGCAGCAACGGGAGGACAGGAACAGCGACTACGGCGACGAGATTGAGAGGGGGATCGTCGGTGAGGCACACAGCAGAGCTCACGGAGGACTCGGTGAAGCCGGGGGAGGTCGAGGCCGTCCGCTGAGGCAGGGGCGCGGCGCAAGGTTGGTCGGAGGCGCGGTAGCTGTGGTGCAGGAGAGGTCCAAGACGGCGAGGACGGCGACGACTGCTGGTGGCGAAGCTGCGGGCGCACGTGGGCCTCCATGGCCGGTGGCCTAGGGGTCGTACGGGGAGGCGGCATCGCAAGGGGTGAGCGCCTCCTGCGCAGTGTGTGTGTGCGGGTGTTGGCGGCGCCAGGAGGGAGACGAGGGGATAGATGGGGATCGGGAGGGAGTTGGGCGTGGGCTAGGTCATAGGAGGGGCGCAGGGTGGGCCGGCCTGGTCGCTAGGCCAACTGGGCCGTGGCCCAGGGGGTGGGGGGTTTCTTTGTTTTTTTACTTTTTTGTTAATTTTCCCTTTTACTTATTCTTCCTTTACTGTTTTCTATTTATTTTAGCTGCCAAATGATATTTGTTAACTATGAAACTTCGCACATAATTCCTAGCCAACACTATAAGGTTGCATAAAAAGTTTGAGGCCAATTAGAACTGTTCAAATTTATAGTTGAATTAAAATGCTTTTATTTAATCTTTTTGTTCCACTAAATTAATTCCGTGGGCAAATTGGGAAACCAAATGAGGTTAGTTCCAACATGTTCATTACTTGGTGAATATTTGCCGCCCATCAAACATTTTTATTTGATAGTTTGAAGAAATAATAATTTGGCTTGTTATTTGAAATTTGAAGACTAACACGAGATCAATCAACACTGACAACGGTGACTTGGCATCATTAGTAAGTGATTACTGTAGACTAATTATCCGGGCATGACAATTCTCCTCCACTATAAGAAATCTCGTCCCGAGATTTAGGAGGTGGAGTAAGGGGGAAGGGATTTGGTTACAAAATTCTAACGGTTCTTCTCGGTCTTGGTTGCTCTTCTCCAAGAGGTCGATCCATTAAGTTGATGCCTTCATTTCCGTGCTCATCATGATGAAGTCTTCATCCTTTCTTCAGAAGTCTCATCGTACTTATGAAAAATGATAAGGGGTATCTTCGGAAGAACTGACCTCTACAAGATCGCGTATCTGGTAGAGGACATCAAGGAGGGTGGCGGATAGTAACTCTCTAATTGAAACTTAAGAAAATATCAAGAGCAAAGTAAGAAGGTGCAAAATAGAAGTTTCAAGCGCATAGGCAATCGTTCGTTGCCTGTAACAAGGTGTGAAAGGGGTTCAGAGCAATGGGAATAAGTATTGCGTCTGATAACGGAATTGATGATCTCTCGGAAGGTGGCTCGTGAATTACTTACGAGGCCACGCGCGAGGAACAACCTTGGCCATAGGGGGTTTACAGGAGAGTCAGCTTTTGATCCTGTGGAACTATGGGTTATGGGCCCATCATGTGCGTTAAAGTAAGAAGGGCGTTACATCTTGCACGGTCATGATAGCAAGGCATGTCAGAGGGGTAGACTATCAGGTATGTTGGCAACAATGTCGATACCAAGGGCGAGGGACAAAGAGAACCATTTTCCTGCTCGTTGAACGAGGCGGACCATTAGGCAAAGTTCTCATCCATCGGTGGCTACCAGAATGTCATCAACAATAGTAACAGGTTCTTACTGACAAAGTTGTACACCGAGGTGCTTACAAAAGCAGTGACTTATTACTACTTAGATCATATAAACCTCAAGAAGGTTAAACAAAACAAGGGAAAGAAAATTTTTGATTATCAGATTAATAGAATAATGGAAAGGAAAATGTGTTTAAACACACATTTCAGGGGTATACCCTTCCAAAGACAAGCAGAGCATGATATCCATGACATGATAGAAAGTAGAAAACTCTTTAGGTACGGGAGAGAATTTTCATGACATTACCCATACAGCGGTGTTTGGATAATTGAGTAGGAAACATTTAACATTGGGCTTCAAATGTTCCTGTTGAAAATCGGAGTACCATAGACATGCTTCGAGATAGCATTGACATGGTCAACAGGTGAAGATCGGACTTTGGAAACAAAAAGGATCCATCAGGAACAACTTATAGAATAAGTCTTACAATTTCCTCACGGAAGAATGACTAGCCTTGCCAAAAGGAAACTATAACAATAGGTCCTCCGGCCAGGTGTGCTAGGCATGACATCACCTTACCGGGTCATATAAAGACCAATGTTATAACTCTTGGAAATATGTTCCAACCATCATATCTGACTGAGATTCAGATCTGATTGGTGTCAGGATACCTCAGACTCAAAAACCTGAGATAGAAAGGTGCGGCACGAATTGACGAGAAGTCGGCATAAGATTCTCGGGAAATGAACTATGGAAGTGAGTTCCGAAACAAGAGTTCATCGGTAAACCAAGGAGAGGATGAGGAGGTGGCTGATGGACTCAGCGACAAATCATCGAGATTTCCAAAGGATGGATTTCCACAATTATGTGAACAAGGAGATAACATTTGTCGGATCAAATGATATAATGATGTATGCTTGAGGAAAACATACACAATTTAACAATGATAGAAGGGTGCACCCGGAAATCTGGACTAGGTAGCACGATCAATGTTTGAATGATGATTCAATAAGCAATAGACTTAGAGTGAAACATCGACCATTAATCTTCAAAGCAATAGGGTTGCTAGAAGTGAACGGATATGGCAAGGAGTGAACGGATATGGCAAGAAGTATCACCTGTATAAAGAAGTCTTAAGAGGTGGTGAAATTCTCACGACATTATTGACATAAAAGATGGTAATACTCCAAGGTAAAGAACAAATTCTGGATAGCAAGGAGCTCCATAACATGAACAAGTTTGTGTTGGAGGGAAGGCAATAATGTTGTTCATGATAACACAAATCCTTGAGAGGCAAGGATGGTATTTCTCATCATGAATTCAATTGATATCCAGGAAGAGCTCAAAATGTTGACGATGATCACGACATACTTGTCGAGGGGTTTCATGAGGCTATAATCGATCATTGATGACATCAAGCACAATGAAGGGTGAAGCGAAAGTTATCATAACCATGGGTATGAAACAAACTTGAAATCAAGTTTGCTATTCAAGGAGAAATGATATGACAAGGAAGATCGACGTAAGATTAGCTCACTGTCGAAATTTGTGCTCCGTGAAGAGGGACCCGGTAGCACAGTTAAAAATTAGCCCAATAATGGTATAGCCGATCAGGCTAGGAATGACGTGAAGGATTATTAAACTCATAAGAAACGAAAATTAATTAGGGTTATCAAACCGGAATGCGGAATCGGTTCACATATTGGTGTTCTCGGTTGACGACAACCCAGAACCCAGAAAAAATTGGAATCGGTGAGAAATAACAGTTGATGAAGAACCCATAAGAAGTTATGCAGTTCCATGACATTATCAAGATATCATAGTGTAATACTCGACGGTAGATCAAAGTAAAGGTTGGACATGTGCAATGATCTGCACAAGACAAGTACTTTAACTTGTCCGATAAATGGTATTAATGAGAAAATATGGTCGGAACCATGATTGCAAAGGACCAAACATAGTTACAGGACGAACTTATAACAACGGGATTATTATCATTTACAAGAAGCTTCGATGATAAGTTCCACATCGGGTCCATGGGCATGAACGCAAAGGCTCAAGGTCGAGTCCCACTTCTTCAATGCATAACCTTTCATTTTACTTCTCGCTTTTGATGAAGCTGTAGTGTAGAAATTTTATCTAGCAAAATACCAGAAGAGTATGACTCGTGAAAACTTTCGAGTTCACACCTAATAAAGAAGGCATATGTTCAACCCGTCAGGGTATCGTGGAAACATATGCCACAAGCTTCAATAGTAAATACCACCAGCTCGAAAAAAAACAGAGCATGGTTGAGCAAGCAAAGGATAAAATTTACCAAAGGCTTTATATATCTGTGGGAAGGCACACAAGGTTACTTGAATATGAAGGACGGTGTCGGACAAAATCCATCAAAGGATCTGGTGGTCCATACGGGATCTGATGTGAGCATCGGTACTCAACCAGAAGAAGAAAGAATGCAAGGAGATCAGATTATAGAAACAACTGACTAACTCAAAGCTCAATTGCAAAGAAATTATGAATTCTAAGACAAGGGATCAGAAGCAATGCTCTGATGAGGGATGGATAGGTAGAATAGTCTTAGGGGTACAATCGATGGTGATTTGATTGGCCGAGATCCAGCACATGTTAAAATGACGTATGAGCTGCAAGGATGAATTCTACGATCTGGTTGAGGATTGTGAGCATTCTCAACATATTGAAACAACAGACTCAAAATGATAATGACAAAGGATGCCAATAAGATTACCAAAGTTATGGGATTAATCATAATGCAGGCAAGCAAGAATTTCAAGAGCAATATGCTATTCAGGATTTTTGAAAGATCGGATTGTATTTCGTAGACCTTTGTGAAACACATTAACAACTTGGGATGAGCGGATACTCGGCAAGTGTGAAGAATTATCCGCAGGGGTATTCATGTGGCAAAGAACTGCAAGGCAGTGGTACAAGGGATTCTTAAGAGTCGGAGAACAATTCGATTCATCTTGTAATAACAAGAGAAACTCGGAGTAATTGTATGAACAACAAGTGTATGTCGTTAACCATATGGATATATCGGTAATACAGAATTGAAAAGGCAGAGGGCACAAGGGTCTCGGGAATGATTGAAGAGTATGTTCAAAATCTTCTGGTGCAGTAGGCAATCATTTGTGATAAGGGGATCTCTGGGAGAAGTAGTTACGAGAACCTAGAGTCAGATTTAGTAAAACCATTTAACCCGAATAGAAGAGAGATTAGAGTCCCAGAGTAAGGATCGAGGAGTAAAAGATCCTAATACCACCCAAATGGCGACATGGGCCCGTAAGACACACATCCATGTTAGTAAAAAGTTTTGTAATGTCTAGACTCGACTTCGGCCAAGGAGTGTGGAAGGGGGATACCTACAGGCAGTCGGCTCTGATACCAACTTGTGACGCCCCCGATTCAATCGTACACTAATCATACACACAAATGTGTACGATCAAGATCAGGGACTTACGGGAAGATATCATAACACAACTCTACAAATAAAATAAGTCATACAAGCATCATATTAAAAGCCATGGGCCTTGAAGGCTCGAATACAAGAGCTCGATCATAGACGAGTCAGCGGAAGCAACAATATCTGAGTACAGACATAAGTTAAACAAGTTTGCCTTAAGAAGGCTAGCACAAACTAGGATACAGATCGAAAGAGGCGCAGGCCTCCTGCCTGGGATCCTCCTAAACTACTCCTGGTCGTCGTCAGCGGGCTGCACGTAGTAGTAGGCACCTCCCGAGTAGTAATAGGAGTCGTCGTCGACGGTGGCGTCTGGCTCCTGGGCTTCGGCATCTGGTTGCGACAACCAGGTAGAAGGGAAAGGGGAAAAAGGGAGAAAAGCAACTGCGAGTACTCATCCAAAGTACTCGCAAGCAAGGAGCTACACTACATATGCATGGGTATATGTGTAAAGAGCCATATCGGTGGACTGAACTGAAGAATGCCAGAATAAGAGGGGGATAGCTAATCCTGTCGAAGACTACGCTTCAGGCCACCTCCATCTTGCAGCATGTAGAAGAGAGTAGACTGAAGTCCTCCAAGTAGCATCAAGTAGCATCGTATAGCATAATCCTACCCAGCGATCCTCCCCTTGTCGCCCTGTTAGAGAGCGATCACCGGGTTGTATCTGGCACTTGGAAGGGTGAGTTTTATTAAGTATCCGGTTCTAGTTGTCATAAGGTCAAGGTACAACTCCAAGTCGTCCTATTACCGAAGATCACGTCTATTCGAATAGATTAACTTCCCTGCAGGGGTGCACCACATTTCCCAACACGCTCGATCCCCTTTGTCTGGACACACTTTCCTGGGTCATGCCCGGCCTCGGATGATCAACACGTCGCAGCCCTACCTAGGCAAAACAGAGAGGTCAGCACGCCGGTCTAAATCCTATGGCGCAGGGGTCTGGGCCCATCGCCCATTGCACACCTGCACGTTGCGAGGGCGGCCGGAAGCAGACCTAGCCTAGCAGGCATTCCAGTCCAATCCGGCGCGCGCCGCTCAGTCGCTGACATCACGAAGGCTTCGGCTGATACCACGACGTCGAGTGCCCATAACTGTCCCCGCGTAGATGGTTAGTGCGTATAGGCCAGTAGCCAGACTCAGATCAAATACCAAGATCTCGTTAAGCATGTTAAGTATCCGCGAACACCGACCAGGGCCAGGCCCACCTCTCTCCTAGGTGGTCTCAACCTGCCATGTCGCTCCGCCACAAAGTAACAGTCGGGGGCCGTCAGGAACCCAGGCCCACCACTACCTGGGTGGAACTACCTGCCCCTTCAGCCCCCATCTCCGAATAGTATCACAGGTAATGTAACAGTGTAAAGTATATAGTATATGCCCGTGATCACCTCCCGAAGTGATCACGGCCCAGTAGTATAGCATGGCAGATGGACAAGAGTGTAGGGCCACTGATGGAACACTAGCAACCTATACTAGCAGTAGGATAGCAGGTAAAGGTAACAACAGTAGTAGCAAGGACAGACTATGCAGCAGTATAGGATTAATTGGAAGCAGTAACATGCTACACTACTCTAATGCAAGCAGTATAGAGAAGAGTAGGCGATATCTGGTGATCAAGGGGGGGGCTTGCCTGGTTGCTCTGGCAAGTAGGGGTCGTCAACACCGTAGTCGATCGGGGGTACCGGCAGCGGTCTCGGGGTCTACCGGAAAGAAGTAACGGAGGGGGAACACAATAAATGACAGAGCAAACAAATGCATAGCAATGCATGACATGACAAGTAGTGGTGCTAGGGGTGCCCTAACACGGTAAGAGGTGGTACCGGTGAAGGGGGGAAACATCCAGGAAATTATCCCCGGTGTTTCGCGTTTCCGGACAGATGAACCGGAGGGGGAAAGTTGCGAGTTCGATAGGTTAGGGATGTGTGATGGACGAACGGGCTGCGTATCCTCGATTCGTCTCGTCGTTCTGAGCAACTTCCATGTACAAAGTTTTTCCATCCGAGCTACGGTTTATTTTATATTAATTTTTAAAAGATTCAAATGATTTTCCCATTTCCAGATTTAATTTAATTCAAAAATATACTAAATGCGATTGCTATGTGTACTCAGTTTTGTACCCAGACAGACCACACAGGGGCTGACTAGTGGGCCAGTTGACTGGGTCAACAGTCCAGTCAGCAGAGGCTGACTGATGGGGCCCCTGCTGAGTTAGTAGGCTGACGTGTCAACCTTATCCAGTTACATAGTGGCATGGACCCACCTGTCATGGACTATTTATTCCAGAGGTTGAATTTAACATAGAGGTTAATTAAGCGGTGGGGCCCGATGTCAGTGCCTAGGTTAGTTATACTTAACATTTTAATTAGTAGGTTAGTTAAGCAGTGCGGGACCCACAGGCAGGGGGGTAGGGGATAAACAAAGGACGCCACATCAGCGATGTTGGTGCTTAGTCGCCGGCCGCCACGGAACACAGCGGAGGCTCGCCGGAGTTGCGTTTCAGCGACCGTTTGGTCACCCATGAGCACCAGCAGGACGAGCGTGTCGGCGCGCGTCCAGTGGGGCTAGTGGTCGGTGCCGGAGATGCCGAGATGGACGTCGACGACGAGGTCCAGTGGGGCGGCGACGAGTGTGTGAGCGTGGGCGCAGCGGGCAAGCGTTGGCTGTGGCGAGGGCACGCCTGGGCGCGGCATCGACGAGCAGAGGGAGAGGTGGGCGCGGCAAGAGGGAACGGGAGGGGTCGCGCCGCAAGCCGCAACAGCAGGGCCGCGGTGGGGA
The DNA here is from genome assembly GCF_056163025.1 of Triticum urartu. Lineage (NCBI taxonomy): Eukaryota > Viridiplantae > Streptophyta > Magnoliopsida > Poales > Poaceae > Triticum > Triticum urartu. The sequence continues at coordinate 252,339,347 of NC_141873.1, forward strand.
AGGTGAGCGCGTGCGCTCGGCGGGGGCAAGGCGCGGTGGGCGAGCGGAGCTAGGGCAGCACGGCAGGCGCGGGGTGGAGGCCCGCGCGGGCGCAGCCTGGTCGTGCACGGAGCAGGGCACCGGTCGCAGCAACGGGAGGACGCGAACGGCGACTACGGCGACGAGGTTGAGAGGGGGATCATCGGTGAGGCTCACAGCGGAGCTCGTGGAGGACTCGGTGAAGCCGGGGGAGGTCGAGGCCCTCCGCTGAGGCAGGGGCGCGGCGCAAGGTTGGTCGGAGGCGCGGTAGCCGTGGTGCAGGAGAGGTCCAAGATGGCGAGGACGGCGACGGCTGCTGGTGGCGAAGCTGCGGGCGCACATGGGCCTCCATGGCCGGCGGCCTAGGGGTCGTAAGGGGGAGGCTACGTCGCAAGGGGTGAGCGCCTCCTGCGCAGTGTGTGTGTGCGGGGGTTAGCGGCGCCAGGAGGGAGACGAGGGGATAGATGGGGATCGGGAGGGAGTTGGGCGTGGGCTAGGTCATAGGAGGGGCGCGGGGTGGGCCGGCCTTGTCGCTAGGCCAACTGGGCCGTGGCCCAGGGGGTGGGGGGTTTCTTTGTTTTTTTACTTTTCTGTTAATTTTCCCTTTTACTTATTCTTCCTTTACTGTTTTCTATTTATTTTAGCTGCCAAATGATACTTGTTAACTATGAAACTTTGCACATAATTCCTAGCCAACACTATAAGGTTGCATAAAAAGTTTGAGGCCAATTGGAACTGTTCAAATTTATAGTTGAATTAAAATGCTTTTATTCAATCTTGTTGTTCCACTAAATTAATTCCATGGGCAAATTGGGAAACCAAATGAGGTTAGTTCCAACATGTTCATTACTTGGTGAATATTTGCCGCCCATCGAACATTTTTATTTGATAGTTTGAAGAAATAATAATTTGGCTTGTTATTTGAAATTTGAATTTGACTCAGTTTTGGACTAACACGAGATTAATCAACACTGACAATGGTGACTTGGCATCATTAGTAAGTGATTACTATAGACTAATTATCCGGGCGTGACACAACCCCTCCAACCAGACGTAGTCCTTGTGCAGAAGGACAAACTGGTCAAACAAATACCCTGTCACCATCGAGCATCACTGGTTTCATCTGTTCCCCCTCTTTGCATTCATATTATCTCAATCATGTGATTTGCTTCGATGCTTGTATTAGTTTCCATTCGGTAGGTTATATTCGCCGAGTGTTCCGTATTTTCATTCGCTCCGCTGCTAGGTAACAAGAGTTTTGAGATTTTCGAGGAAATTTTGAAACTCCCATTCACCCCCCTCTGGTAGACATACTTCGTTCCTAAAACAATGGTGCATATAAGATTTGTACTCTTGGTAGTAAGCATGAACAGTGTTACTACCTTGTTTTAGTTGTTCCAATTTGCGCAGCAATTCACGACGATAGTAAGGAGGAAAGAAATGTTGTCTCATTACAACTTTCAAATCTTTCCAAGTTGTGGGTTGGTTATCAATGTTTTTCTTGAAGGAAATATGCCCTAGAGGCAATAATAAAGTTATTGTTTTATATTTCCTTATATCATGATAAATGTTTATTATTCATGCTAGAATTGTATTAACCGGAAATTTGATACATGTGTGGATACATAGACAAAACATCATGTGCCAAGTAAGCCTCTACTAGACTAGCTTGTTAATCAAAGATGGTTAAGTTTCCTAACCATAGACATGTGTTTTCATTTGATGAATGGGATCACATCATTAGGAGAATGATGTGATGGACAAGACCCATATGTTAGCTTAGCATATTGATCGTTCAGTTTTATTGCTATTGCTTTCTTCATGTCAAATACATATTCCTTCGACTATGAGATTATGCAACTCCCAGATACCGGAGGAATACCTTGTGTGCTATCAAACGTCACAACATAACTTGGTGATTATAAAGATGCTCTATAGGTATCTCCGAAGGTGTTTGTTGGGGTGGCATAGATCAAGATTGGGATTTTCACTCTGAGTATCGAAGATGTATCTCTGGGCCCTCTCGGTAATACACATCATAATAAGCCTTGAAAGCAATGTGACTAATGAGTTAGTTACGGGACGATGTATTACGGAACGAGTAAAGAGACTTTCCGGTAACGAGATTGAACTAGGTATGAAGATACTGACGATCAAATCACGGGAAAGTAACATACCAATGACAAAGGGAATAACGTATGTTGTCATTACGCTACGATCGATAAAGATCTTCGACAAATATGTGGGAACCAATATGAGCATCCAGGTTTCGTTGTTGGTTATTTACAGGAGAGGTGCCTCGGTCATGTCTACATAGTTCTTGAACCCGTAGGGTCCGCACGCTTAACGTTCGATGACAATTTTGTATTATATGAGTTGTGTGATTTGGTGACCGAATGTTGTTCGGAGTCCCGGATGAGATCACAGACATGACGAGGAGTTTCGAAATGGTCGAGAGGTAAAGATTCATATATAGGACGATAGTATTCGGACACTGAAAGTGTTGTGGGGGTACCGGGTACATATCGGGTCACCGAAAGGGGTTCCGGGCATCCCCCCGGCAACTACATCGGCCTAATGGGCTAAGAAGGGGACAGACCAGCCCCTAGGGGGCTGGTGCGCCCTATGTAAGCCAAATAAGGGGGAAGGAAGGAGGGGAAGAAAGAAAGGAAGGGGAGCAATTCGGCCTTCCCCTTCCTTCTCTCCTCCCTCCTCCTTCCTTCCCCCTCTGGATGGATATGGAAGGGGGGAGGCCGAATAGGGAGGCGCCCACATAGGATTCCTCCTACTTGGGGCGCCCCCTTGGCTTCCTCTCCTCCCCTCCAATCTATATATGTGGGGGGCACCGCTAGAACATACATCAACAGTTGTTAGCCGTGTGAGACGCCCCCTCCATAGTTTACCCCTCCGATCATATTCACGTAGTGCTTAGGCGAAGCCCTGCGCGGATCACTTCACCATCACCATCACCATGCCGTCGTGCTGACGGAACTCTCCCTCGACACTTTACTGGATCAAGAATTCGAGGTACGTCATCGAGCTGAACGTGTGCAGAACTCGGAGGTGTCGTACGTTCGGTGCTTGATCGGTCGGAACGAGAAGAAGTTCGACTACATCAACCGCGTTGTTAAGCGCTTCTGCTTTCGGCCTACGAGGGTACGTACGCACACTCTCCCCCTCTCGTTGCTATGCATCTCCTAGATAGATCTTGCGTGAGCGTAGGAATTTTTTTGAAATTGCATGCTACGTTCCCCAACATTTCTTACAATGCGCACTCCACCAAACAGAAGCAAAACCAGTAAATTCTCAAGTGGCGGCTCGTACTTTCTCAAGTTCAAAAAAATCATGGCTAGTAAAAATTTGTTCTACTTCTAGCTCCCAAGCTAGATAAATGGCAGGATTAAATCTACCTTCAAATGGTGATAAAGAGATAACCTGGCCATATGCTTTTGTGTGTTGTCTCACCTCTCGTGGTGGTGAAGATGTGTCCGTCATCGAATAACTTCTATCTTTGGAACCTGTCATAATTAGTAGAAACAAAAAACAAGATTCGAGAATAATGTTCCTATGAACTACTAGGATGTGGTGGTAAAGCACTCACAATAGAGCAAATATCCATATCTTACAAGTTCTTACCATGCAGTAGGTGGTGACAGGTAACCAGCGGTGCCAAATAACTCCAAAGATTGAGTGAGAGTGACTGCCAGGGGAACGTACGTATACACAGAGTAGGAAAATGTGGAGCTTGGAAGGCTTAAATATATGGTAGCAAAAGATTAGAAATAACCAATTCAGAGATGCAATGTTGAATAAATGCTCACCACGGTATTGTGCCGGTCTCAGGCTAGACCGTGCTAGAGACGCGAGCCTAGAACACTAACAAAATCACGGTGTTGCACGTAAACAATGGAGGAGCACACTCTGAATCTCTTTTTGTCTCCTTTTTCACTTTTTTCTCTCACTTTTTTTCTTTTTCTCACTTTTTTTACTTTTTCTGTCTTTTTCTCTCTCTTTCCAAAACAAACTAGATAAGATGCAGATTAGATCAAGCAAAGATTCGAATGACCTCAAGTATTATTATGACAATGAACGATGGGGAGCACGTGGTGGAAACGGATGGATGACGGTGGTCGACACTGGAAGGGATGATGATATAGTGGTGTCGGGACTAATGTCAACAGAACTCAGAACTCTAAAGGAACTAGATACTAAGACCAGCAACTCGACACGATAATGCAACCTATAATTCAACTATGCAAACAATGAAAAGAAAATTGCAAAGGCTAGGACTGGCATGGATAAAGGATGAACAGATCTAACTTTTTATGGATTTTTCTTGGACAGTAGGTAAAAAATAAATCTAATCTAGGGATAACTGAATATTCTCACCGAGCAACCTAAAAACTAATACCACTTGATATAGGCGGGCTGTCCCGATCTTTCGATGATATGGTAACTATCAATTTGCTGGAGACGACTTTGACAATCCGACTATAAACGTTCATGACGTTGCGCCTTAGCAATTGCTAAACCAATCTCCTGAGGTTACTGACGATGCTGGAAGAACGTTCAGCCTGACCACAAAGGTCTATTCATGCATGCAATTGAAGAACAAGCAATAATATGATAAAGCAATTTGAATATTGCAAATATATATGAAGTATTGATAAAAGTGGGGATCCAAAAGCGGTCTTGGTCTGGTCGTTGGACACAAACGAAGTACATGAAGTTGCGTTGGCCAACTTTTAACTAAAAAATCCCAAGGAAAAAGCTACTAGATGGACCTACTTCTATAGGAGCAAGGGGTGATGGCCAAGGAGGTGGGAGGACGTCCCAAGGCAGCCTAAAACTAAACCTAGGTCGTGCAACTTGTAGTTTGACTCAGATTCTGCTGCAATGTCAGATTATTTCCTCAATATCTCAATGCTCCGCGCGAGTTTGAAGGTGAATCCAATTGGGTTGGGAAGTGCACGAAATCTACTTTTCAACAAAAAAAGAATCACCCAATTCGGAGTCCGGATGAAAAAGATATTGACATTTTGAGTCAGGTATGTCTGTGCAGTCTGAATCTGAGTCCAGAACATAAGAGACTTGGACTCTATCTTCTCTCGTGCTAAAAGTGACGTGAGAGGACTTTTTGAATAGCACCCAAACTTCCCTTTTTTCCTTATCTTCATATGTGTATTGTACAAATATCTCATACACCTGCAATTAGACATGACATAAAAGTCTGTGAAGTATTTTTGTCTTGGATAACATAAATAAATTATTGCATAGTTTGCATTAGAAATCACCTCACAAATATGCAAGCATGCAATATTTTTGATCGTATCCAAGGTAGTCATGTCCTCATCATGCAGGCGAGCCAAGTGTCCTCTCCCACGCAAAAGCGAGTCATCAACGAAGTGAGGGCTGCCATAGTCCCCGGCTTATCCTGGCCGAGCTGACAGGCCAACCATTTCATCTCGGATATTGTTCTTGAATGCGGCGATGGTCTCGGCTTCGGAGCAGTCTATGATCTAGTTCTTCTTGGTGAGGAACCTGTTCCAAAACTTTCGGGCTGATTCGCCTGGCTACTGGGTGACACGGCTGAGGTCATCAATGTCCGGGGGTCGGACGTACGTGCCCTGGAAGTTTGCCCAAAAAGCGCCTTCGAGGGCCTCTCAGCTACCAATAGAATGAGGAGGCAAGTTGTTCGGCCAATGCCTGGCCGCCCCCTTTACCTTGAGCGGCAAATAGTTAATGGTGAGGAGATCGTCTCCGTGGGCCATGTGTATATGGAGAAGGAAATCCTCGATCCATACTGCTGGATCGGTGGTGCCGCCGTACGATTCTATATTGATGGGCTTAAACCCTTCAGGGAATTAATGTTCCATTACCCTGTATGTGAAGCAGATCGGGTGGTCTGGACCTTAGAATCGGGTGGTGTCCCGTCGGAGGTCGGGTGAGAGCCGTTTGTAGGCTTGATCTCGGGCGCGGTTGTTCCTGTCCATCCAGGCGTCATAGTCGTGCATCCCAGCGGGCGATCATCCTCTGGATCCGTAGATGGACCAAGGAGGTGCCTTGTTTGCCTCAATGTGACGTCGAATGTCGTGAGGGTCTAAATAATCCACAGGGTCCTTGCCATAACGGCGTGGAGATGGCCGGGTGTTGGGGCTTTTCCGTATTGGCCTGTCCCGACCTCTAGGGGGTCGGTCAGGCTCATCGGTGGCTAACTCCTCATCAAACTCCGGCAGTGACGCCTGCGTAGGTATGATTTTGGTGCGCTACGGCACCTGTCTTCCATATCTTGCTCGACAGAGAGCACTTAGACCCATTTTTCATTTAGTGCATCGGTGTTGGCTTGCAGCAGCTGCTGCTGCTGCTTGCGCTTCATGCTCCGAGCCGTGGCAATGAGGCGCCGACAGAAGCGCTCTTGTTCGAAAGGGTCTTCAGGAACGATGTAGTCCTCGGTGTCGAGGCTCTCGTCTTCCTCAGATTCCAGCATATAGTTTTCACCGGCCCCTTCAAAGATGTCATCGGGGTCTAAGTCCTCAAGAGGTCCTTTAGGTGTGCCATTCCGCACTGGGGAAGCTTGAGGGCCCCCTTAGGGTTATCGACATCACCGGTTGCCACATTGCCGTTGTTGACGATTGCGTTATTGCTGTTAGGTTCCCCATTGTTGCCTCTTCTGCGTCTACGCCGACGTCTTGGAGGGGAATTGGGAGTGTCCAGCATGTAGACATCATAAGTAGATGTAGCAGTCCACCTGCCGGTGTTTACCAGAGGCAAGGTGTTTTCTATTGGGCCGTCGGTATCTTCATCCATGTTTGTGGCCTCGCCGTAGTCTAGCACGTAGGTTAAATCATCGATCGTGGTGACTAGGTGGGTGGTGGGTGGGATGTGATTTTCCCGATCGTCGGCTTTAAGTCTAATTTGATCATAAACCAAAGCCTTGCCATTCGAGATAGACATATGCTGGATATGGTCAGGCATCTCATTGAGGTGGGATAGCTCTTTGGTATTTATTGTTCGGTTGTAAGTGGGGCTGACTCAAAGTATGCCTGACGTGTAACTTGACGTATCTTCGGCGCGAAGGGATCTGGAAGCGATTTCGGATTCTGCGTCGAGGTCAGCTCTAAACCTGACGCGACTTCAAAGGTGGGAACCGGATCTACATCAGGACTGAAGATCAGAAGGGGACCGCCCAGAGTGGTTGCGTTGGGGGTCTCTGGTGACGTTGCGAAGGAGATCGGTTCTGGAGTCAAGCCTCCGGAGCCGGGGAAGTTCTCAATTTGACCCAGGGCCCATCCCAACAGGACGAGTTCACCGCGGGAATCCGCGGTGTACTCGACAAATGGAGTACCCCCCTCGGGGTCAGGTGGTCAAGCTGAAGCCCGTCGTGGTTGAGGATTCCACAAACAAAAGCACTCAAAGGGAATCGAAGTCCGTGGAAGACAAAAGCCTCATGGACAACCAAGTTCCACAGCAACGGGCGCGGGACCCTTTCCCCCATGGCGGGCGCCAACCACAACATCGAAGGTTTTTTGGGCAACCATCCCGGTTCCACCAAATGCTCCAAGTCATCCCTGCTGATCGAGGACCTTTTACAGTCACTGCTCCACTCTGGCGTGGCGCTGGGACGGATCGGTTGTGAATCAGCTGAGCAACCGTCTCGGCAGATCATTGGAGGCGGCGGATGATGTTGACATTGGTTGCCATACGCGCGAGGTGACAGTTGAGGATGGTGTCAATACGGGAAGATGAAGGAGGAAATACCCTTAGGCTTTGTTTGGTAGAAGTGGATTGCAGAGGTTTGGGGAGGGGGGATTTCAGGGGATTGGGTGATTCCCTTCCTTCCACCAAATCCCCTCAAAACCCCTTGAATACCAAAAACCCCTCCATCCACAATCCTCTTTGTTCAAAATTTCTGTTTGGTAGGCAGGGTTTGTCATATTGACATAACATGGTGTAGAACATTTAAAAATTCAATCTTTACAATGTAACTAACTCCCTTTATATCCTTGCGACACAATTGTAAAGGTCACCTAATAAAAATGAGACAAAGTTGCTACAGGGGAATAATTTAGTAACAACTTTTTCCAGCAGAAACATAATTTTGCATGACTTAAAATCAATATCTCATCAACCGATATAGTTACAAGAAATTATATGAAATGACACAGCAGCGATCAGGTATATTTCGAAGTTCCATAACCTCACATCAGACCATGAAAGTGTCACCATCAGCACTGGGTTAGATTGTGTACAGAATCACTAGAATAGGGCCGACTTTCGGAATTTTCAATCGAGTAAATGGTGTTAATGCTCGCAATGAGATCTTGCCCCTGAAAACAAAATTCAGTGTGAAGTTAACCCAACCTGGTCAAATAAAAACTTTCCATCCTAAGTCTGTACATCTCCTGTTATCAGTCTGGTCAAACAAAATTCAACGAAATCGACAAAGCCAGAAGCACAAGGTTCAGAACAAAACAAAAAAATCTCGAGCAGATCGCAGAATTAAAATTCAAACAACTGACAACTTCCAAAGTGAAGCAAAGCACATTTGAAACTAACTAGAATACGGCAGGACTTCTAAAATTCTTAGAATGTGTTAAAAGCTCGGGATGAAATATTTCACTGGAAACAAAATTCAGTAAAAACTTGACAAATCTAATATAATACAACTTTCCATCCATACGGCAATCTGTAGTCGGTACATCTCCAAGTCATGTGAGTACCAATGTTTGTAAAATGTCGATGTACAATCTGAGTGTGGAGAACCAATGTTGCAATAAATTAATCTAGAACCAAAATAACACCCCCAGCCCATGACACTAGGGAACAATAACAACAATCAGTGCCCGTGACACTCGGTTTTGCACAAATCAACTGTCAGTGGATCAAGAAACTGCAAAATTTACATTTACGTTGCTATAACAGCAGAATCATTTTGCAGAGATTAGGAGAACCATCTAGTAACCATCAAACTGCAGCAGAAAATCAGCAAAATGAATCATCAGCCTACTGTCGGTGGATCATCGGTCTAAAATCTTACTGCACATTATTATTACTACTACTATAAGGAGCACAACTGTATGGCAGAGATTAGTAACAACTAACAACTATATATCACAACAAAAATAATTTCAGTACTTTCGAAGTCTCGGTTTACAAGAAGAATCACAAATTCAGTTCTTACAACCAAAGAGCCAAGCGATAACTGGACAACTTCCATCCAGCACTAGTACTTCAATGACTTGCAGATAACTAGAGTTAACAACCACCAAAGTAACTAAACCTAAGAGGACGTGAAGCTGTATTGCTGCTTTCAAAATCTCAGGTTGAAAGAGTAGCACAAACTCAGTGACCACCAATGAGCCAACAAAGCATTGGCAAACCAGGTTAATGATCATCACAACGGCAATGCTCAGTGACAACACGCAATTAAACGGGGCCATTGAACAATCTGGTGGGTACTGCACCTAACTTAGAAGTATACCCTTGTGGGTGGATCAATCACCTATCTAGAATCTGTGTGTATTACTAAAAGGAACAATCGCATGGCAGAGATTATAGTGATAATTACAACACAGCAGAAATAAATCATTATTTTCAAAGTCCCAGTTTACCAAAAAAAGCATCAGAAATTCAGTTCTGGAATCATTCAGCAACTTCCATCCATCACTAAAAGCATCACGAACAGACTGAACCAGACTAAACAGACTCAGGCAGCGGCAATCTAAGACGAAGTGAACTTGGTGACGGCCCTGGTGCCCTCGGAGATGGCGTGAGCTCGCTGGGGAAGACAAGGCGGCAGCCATGGCCGGGCGGATGGAACAAACCTAGACGACCAGGGAAAGAGGGGGAGACGAGACGAGGGCTTACCACCGGGAAGAAGCCCAGTATGGCGGAGTAGGTACGCCGGCGTCGAGGAGTTGGTCGACGGCGCGTTGAAGAGGGGTCGAGCGGCGGCGAGGTGTCGTTTCCTCCCCAAAATCCGCGCGTCCCCCCTCGAGGGCTCTGAAACGCGTGGAAAGAAGAGTATAGGAGGGGGTCGAAGGGGGTTGGGCCGCCGAAACCCCATGTACCAAATAGGCCCACGAGGTTTTGCGGGGTTTCTGGGCCACGCAAGGAAATTCCCTTCAAAAATCCCTCGATCCTCTCCTACCAAACGAGGCCAGGGAGCGTCGTTCCCCTTCCCCTATTTAAGAAGGTGGGCACACGGATTTTGCTCAAGACGGCGCCTGCGCCAGTGGTGGGTGGGCCCATGAGACTTTGGGCCTTCCCGTCCAAAGAAGCAGCGACGCTACCGAGGATGCATGAGAAGGAATCTACTTCATTAAAGATCGAGGTGGCCGGACATGCAAAGGAAGGAGCCCGACAGAAGCCTCGGAGCCCGGATGCCTGCAGCCTCTGCCAAGCTTGGGAGCTACTGATGGGGTCCTGTACCTGGGGTACCTGACGTAAGGGAGCCCGGCCTCAAGATCCACAACACAACATATTCATGGGGATTAAAACCTATACATGTAACGAGGCTTCATCTCAGAGCAACTCACCCGAGCCCCGTGCCGCTCCCCCGCGGGGCGGCCCGGGCGCTAAACCTAGCCGCCGGAGGCCGCACAACCCCCACCAGATCTCCCTCCGCCGCTGCCGGCGAGGGCCGGCGGGTAAAGCCCGCGCGGCGTCGGCGGCGGCGGGCCTTCTCTTCCCTCCCGCCTGGACCTGGAGCTGCGTGGGGCTGCTCCCCTGGGCGAAGGAGGCGCTCGGCGGCGCGGGTGCTGGGCGCGAGCGCGAGCGCGGCTTGGCGGGGTGTCGCGGCCTGGCTAGCCGGAGGCTGGGCAATGCGGGCGCGGACTGGGAGGGCGCTGCCGTGCGGGCGCGCATGGATCTGGCATGCCGCAGTCGCGGCGGCGGGTTTGGCGGGTGGCTGGGCACGGGACGGGCCAGAGCTACGCGGAGGCGCGTGGGCGTCGCGGGAGCGTCAAGCTCCTGGGCGTGGTGAGCAGGGGCTGAGCTCGATCTGGACGGATCTGCTTGTGTGGTGCGCACTTGGCTTCCCCGGTGTAGATCTGTCAGGGTAGCTGGCCGGCGACCTCCTGGGCGCGGCTCGAGGGCGAGATGTATAACAGTGCTTGTGCGCCATGGAATTGGTATGCAGGAAAAGCTGGCTGGGTCACTTGTTTGGGTGGGTGAGGCTGTCGGTGAAAGCCGCACTCCGGTTGTGGCCGGAGCAATCGATGGCGGCGCCTACGGGCGCCGTCCCCTTGTTGGAGGCATCGATGTTGCAGTACTCTCCCTTCCCTTGCCTGACATTCTTCGGGGGAAACCCTAGATCCGGTCTCCCGGGTCAGACGATGACGACGCTTTCGGCTTTGCTTGGTGTCGTGTCTCCTCTTGAGGACATCGTCTTGAAGATAGACCCGGTCAGAGGGACTCAGGGCTTGTGTAGGTGGTTGGCGACGGCTCGTGTAGCATCTCCGTGAGAGCAGCAGAAGCACCCTCCACATGCAATGTGCGTCAGGCGAGTTATGTCAGCCAAGCTCGCGGGATTGAAGTGGCATATGTTTGCTCTATCGGACATAGCGTTTCTCTTTGATGTCGCCGAGTTTTGAGGATATGCTAATGGCAGCCCGGATTGATACAACGATTTGCGGTGTGCACTTTGGTAGCGGCGAAAGCGCTCGAGTGCCGGTCGTGTGTGTTGTGGGGTGTTGGCCTTCTGACATGTTGTATGTGTTGTGGTGCTTTAGGCCTAGTATTGTTAGGCGATGTTTAGGTTTTTGCCCGGTTTTCCTTGATAAACTGAGCAACCTCTTTTCATTTCTTCTTTTTTAGCACTCGCCTTATGCGGTGCATTCCTCCTTGAGGTGTTACTTGTAATGCCTCTTTCTGATCAATGAATTTGGCAGCTCTCCTGCCAACATTCCAAAAAAACCTATACATGTACTTAGTAAACATATTAGTCCTATATAAGTATGACATCAATACGAAAACATGACTAAGGGCATAATTGCACTTTGAACAAGACCATTATCCATAGGGTTACGATCGAGCTAGCAGCGCCCTAATTTATTTGGTGGTCCGAGTCGGCGATTTCCCTCACTCGGATGTCGGATCACACCGCACACCCAGGTAGATGTTGGGGAACGTTGCATGGAAAACAAAAAAATTATCTGCATACACAAGATCTATCCATGGAGATTCATAGCTACGAGAGGGGGGGAGTTTCTTCATACCCTTGAAGATCGCTAAGTGGAAGCGTTTGTCACGCGGTTGATGTAGTCGTACTCTTCACGATCCGATCACGGTCCAACTGATCTAGTGCCGAACGGACGACACCTCCGAGTTTAGCACACATGCGGCTCGATGAGGTCTCCTCCTTATTGATCGAGCAAGCAGGAGAGGAGAATTAGATGGAATCACAACCAACATGACGGCGTGGCGGTGATGGTCGTGTGATGTCTACTATGCAACTTTATTCTTGTAGAATCGTGTTGGGCCTCCAAGCGTGGAGTTTTGTAGGACAGTAGCAATTTTCCCTCAAGTGGATGACCTAAGGTTTATAAATCCGTGGGAGGTGTAGGATGAAGATGGTCTCTCTCAAACAACCCTACAACCAAATACAAGAAATCTCTTGTGTCCCCAACACACCCAATACAATGGCAAATTCTATAGGTGCACTAGTTCAGCGAAGAGATGGTGATAAAAGTGTAATATTGATGGTAGAAATATATTTTTATAATCTGAATAAATAAAAACAGCAAGGTAGCAAATAGTAAACAGGCACAAAAAAGGTATTGCAATGCTTGAAAATGAGGCCTATGGTCCATACTTTCACTAGTACAATCTCAATAGTGCTAATATAATTGGATCATATAACCGTCCCTCAACGTGCAACGAAGAATCACTCCAGAGTTCCTATCTAGCGGAGAACATAAGATGGAATTGTTTGTAGGGTATGAAACCACCTCAAAGCTATTCTTTCTGATCAGTCTAACCAAGATTTCGTACTAAAATAACACCAAAGCAAATTAAGATTCATAATATTGAATCCAACACAAAGAACTTCAAAGAGTGCCCCAAGATTTCTACCGGAGAAACAAAGACAAGAACATGCATCAACCTCTATGCATAGATTACCCCAACGTCACCTCGGGAATCCGCGAGTTGAGTGCCAAAACATATATCAGGTGAATCAATACGATACCCCATTGTCACCACAAGTATTCAATTGCAAGACATATATCAACTATTCTCAAATCCATAAAAGTATTTAATCTGATAACAATGAAATCTCAAAGGGAAAAACTCAATTCATCACAACAAGATAGAGAGGGGAAAACACCATATGACCCGACTATATTAACAAAGCCCACGATACATCAAGATTGTGACATCTCAAGAACACGAGAGAGAGAGAGAGAGAGAGAGATTAAACACATAGCTACTGGTACAAACCCTCAGGCCGAGGGTGGACTACTCCCTCCTCATCGTGGTGGCCGCTGGGATGATGAAGATGGCCACCGGAGATGATTCCCCCTCCGGCAGGGTGCCGGAATGGGGTCTAGATTAGTTTTCGGTGGCTATAGAGCCTTGCGGCGGCGGAACTTCTGGTCTAGGTTAACCCGGAGGGTTTTTGGAATATTTGGGAATTCATAGGGCGAAGAGAGAGTGCGGGAGGCCGCCGAGGTGGGCACAACCCACCTGGGCGCCAGGGCCCCCAGGCGCGTCCTGGTGGATTGTGCCCCCCTCGGGGCACCCCCTAGGTGCTGCTCTGGCCCATCTTGGGTGTTCTGGTCCATAAAAATTCCCCAAAAAGTTTCACGGTGTTTGTACTCCGCTTTATATTAATTTTCTGCAATGTAAAAAACAAGCAAAAAACAACAACTGCATTGGGCACTGGATCAATAGGTTAGTCCCAAAAAATGATATAAAGTTGCTATAAAATGATTGTAAAACATCCAAGAATGATAATATATTAGCATGAATACTTCATAAATTATAGATACGTTGGAGATGTATCAGCATCCCCAAGCTTAATTCCTACTCGTCCTCGAGTAGGTAAATGATAAAAGAAATAATTTATGAAGTGTGAATGCTAGCAAAGTGCACAAGTTTGATCAATGACAATTTCAATCACTTTTCCTAGCATCATAACAACAATTCTTTCTTATAAAACTTCCCATGTTACAGCAGCAACCAATTCACATGTTAAGGTTCGAATAATGAATTCTCTTGAAACTCAACAACCTTTGTTCTCAGTCACCAAGCAATTTTAATTCAACTTATTCAACAGAGTCTAAGTAAGAGCTCCACATACTCAACCATCATATAGTCTTCTATGATTGCTAACACTCACCGCATACACATGAGCAAAACGTTTCAACCGGACACATAGAAAGATAGGGGCTTATAATTTTGCCTCCCAACGTCTTCACCTCAAGGGTGATGTCAACAATAATAACTGGATATATGTGCCTAGATCTTTCCTCACCACATGATGCTTGCCAAAATATAAAAATAAAAAGGAATAGAGAGAAAAACTTTGACTCTTTGCATAAAAGTAAATACTGAAAAGTAAAAGATAGGCCCTTCGCAGAGGGAAGCAGAGGTAGCCATGCGCTTATTTGTTTGTATGCTCAACCCCTTAGTGCAAAAGAACGCCACGTTATATTGTCCCTTATGATAGCAACCTTTATTATGCATTCTATCACTTTAATTCTTTGCCATCACAAGTTCGTACAATGCTCAATTTTCTCTTACACTAAATGATCTAACATTTTTAGAAGCAATTTTTATTGCCTTATTGCACCGATGACAACTTACTTGAAGGATCTTATTCAATCCTTAGGTAGGTATGGTGGACTCTTGAAAATAAGATTTGGGTTTAAGGGTTTTTGGATGCACAAGTAGTATCTCTACTTGGTGCGGAATTTTTGGCTAGTAGAGATGGGGGGCAAGCACCACATGTTGAAGTATCTATGACAATATAACTTCTATGTGAATACGAACAAACATAAACCATCACGTTGTCTTCCTTGTCCAATGTCAACAATTTTTGCATATAATATTTTGATGGGGGCTCATAATCACAAAAGATTTCCAAGATAGTGTATTTGCATGTGAAAGTTCTCTTTCTTATACTAATTATTCGTGAATTGCTTGTATGAACAATATTGTGATTGTCAAGCCTCAAAAAGATTTCACTTTCTACACCCAATGTGAAGCTACCACTAGGCATGATATGATTTCAACTTCATGATATCCAATTCATTCAACAATTTACTCATAGGATATAAGTGAAGCACAAGATTAAATGACAAGCTACTCCAAAAAGATATAAGTGAAGATCATGAGCAATTCCATAGAAAAAAGAGCTTCGTTGACGGGATGTGAATGCCGCATACCTAGCCTCCCTGGCAACTATTTGAGGACTCTATTTTATTCAAAAACATTCAGATCTAAGCATTTTATTAAAACAGTAAGCAAAACAAAATAAAATGACATTCCAAGAATAGCACACATCATGTGAAGAAGCAAAAACTTAGGCTCAACCGATACTAACCGATAATTGTTGAATAGGAAAGGTGGGATGCTTATTGGGGCATCCCCAAGTTTAGATTCTTGAGACTTCTTGAAATATTATCTTGGAATGCCTTGGGCATCCCCAAGCTTGAGCTTTTGTGTCTCCTTAATTCTTCTCATATCACAGTTTTCCTAAATCTCAAAAGTTTTATCCACACAAAACTCAACAAGAACTCGTGAGATAAGTTAGTATAAACCAATGCAAAAACCTTATCATTCTCTACTGTAGCAAATCACTAAAATTATTATTCAACATTGCATACTAAATGCCTCTGCATATTTAATACTCCTATCCTCAAATAGAATCATTAAATAAGCAAACATATGCAAACATAACAGCAAACTGCCAAAACAGTATAGTCTGTAAAGAATGCAAGAGTATCAATACTTCCCTAACTCCAAATGTAATGAAAACAATTATACACTGTAGAAAATTTATCAGAGCTTATTTTGCAAAACGTTTCAACATTTTATCATATTCTGACCTTTCTAGGGAATTTTTGCAACATCAATAAACTTTCTCTTTTGAAACAACAACATGTAGACTTGTAAAATAAGCATGGCAAAGGCTATACTTGATATTTTTATTGAAAAGAAAGATGCAAAATATTATTATAAATAACAGAAAGCAAATCCTAACAAAATAAAATGATGCTCCATGCAAAACACATATCATGTGACAAATGAAAACATAGCTCCAAGTGAGGTTAACGATAATGTTGGAGACGAAAGAGGGGATGCCTTCCGGGGCATCCCCAGGCTTAGTTGCTTGGATCTTCCTTGAATATTACCTTGGGGTTCCTTGGGAATCCTCAATCTTAGGTTCTTGTCACTCCTTATTCTCCTCACATCGAGATCTCACCCAAAACTTGAAAACTTCAATCACACAAAACTTAACGGAACTTTGTGAGATAGGTTAGTATGATAAAGAGCAAACCATTTCACTTTGGTAGTGTCAAAGACAAGATTCATAATTTATTTCACAGAATGCCTACTATAGCATATAATTTCCACAATTTCTATTGAGCAATATAAGCCATAGAAACTAGAAAACAAGCAAACTATGCATTGAAAACAGAATCTGTCAAAAACAGAACAGCCTGTAGTAATCTGTACTCCAACCATACTTCTGCTACTCCAAAAATTCTGAAAAATAGGAAAACCAGGGTAATTTGTCTATTAATCTTCTGCAAAAGGAATCAACATTTTATCACGCTTCTGTTAAAAATGAGAATTGTTTTCCTGAGCACAAAAATTTCTATTTTTCAGCAAGATCAAATCAACTATCACAATAAGCCATCCCAAAGGTCTTACTTGGCACTTTATTGAAACAAAAGCAATCAAACATGATTAATACAGTATCCTAATCATGTGAACACACAAAAACTGTAGGGGTAAATGTTGGGTTGTCTCCCAACAAGCGCTTTTCTTTTATGCCTTTTAGCTAGGCATGATGATTTCAATGATGCTCGCATAAAATAAAAGAACTGAAACACAAAGAGAGCATCATGAATCACATGGAAAGCACATTTAATTCTAACCCACTTCCTATGCAAAGGTATTTTGTGAGCAAACAATTTATGAGAACAATAATCAACTAGCATAGGAAGGCAAAACAAGCAAAACTTCGAGATTTTCAACACATAGAGAGAAAACTTGATATTATTACAATTCCTACAAGCATAAGTTCCTCCCTCATAATAATTTTCAGTAGCATCATGAAAAAATTCAATACTATAACCATCACATAAAGCATTCTTTTCATGATCCACAAGCATAGAAAATTTATTACTCTCCACATAAGAAAATTTATTCTCATGAATAGTAGTGGGAGCAAACTCAACAAAATAACTATCATGGGATTGAAAATTAAAACCATGATGACAAGTTTCATGGTTATCATTATTCAATATAGCATACATGTCATCACCATAATCATCATAGATAGCAACTTTGTTGTCATAATCAATTGAATCCTCTTCCAAAATAGTGGATTCATCATTAAATAAAGTCATGACCTCTCCAAATCCACTTTCATCAATATAATCATCATAAATAGGAGGCATGCTATCATTATAACAAATTTGCACATCAAATCTTGGGGGACTAAAAATATCATCTTCATCAAACATAGAATCCCCAAGCTTATGGCTTTGCATATCATTAGCATCATGAATATTCAAAGAATTCATACTAACAACATTGCAATCATGCTCATCATTTATACCAAACATTCTATTGAATTATTCCTCTATCAATTGAGCACAACTTTCTTATCCATCATTTTCACGAAATATATTATAAAGATGATCAATATTATGATGCAACCTCAATTCGATTTTTTAGTTTTCTTTTATAAACCAAACTAGTGATAAAACAAGAAGCTAAAAGATTCGATTGCAAGATCTAAAGATATACCTTCATGCACTCACCTCCCTGGCAACAGCGTCAGAAAAGAGCTTGATGTTTACTACGCAACTTTATTCTTGTAGACTCATGTTGGGCCTCAAGGCGCAGAGTTTTGTAGGACAATAGCAATTTTCCCTCAAGTGGATGACATAAGGTTTATCAATCTGTGGGAGGTGTAGGATGAAGATGGTCTCTCTCAAACAACCCTGCAACCAAATACAAGAAATCTCTTGTGTCCCCAACACACCCAATACAATGGAAAATTGTATATGTGCACTAGTTCGGCGAAGAGATGGTGATAAAAGTGTAATATTGATGGTAGAAATATATTTTTATAATCTAAATAAATAAAAACAGCAAGGTAGCAAATAGTAAACGGGCACAAAAACGGTATTGCAATGCTTGAAAATGAGGCCTAGGGTTCGTACTTTCACTAGTGCAATCTCTCAATAGTGCTAATGTAGTTGGATCATATAACCGTCCCTCAACGTGCAACGAAGAATCACTCCAAAGTTCCTATCTAGCGGAGAATATAAGACGGAATTGTTTGTAGAGTACGAAACCACCTCAAAGCTATTCTTTCTGCTCAATCTAACCAAGAGTTCGTACGAAATAACACCAAAGCAAATTCAGATTCATAATATTCAATCCAACACAAAGAACTTCAAAGAGTGCCCCAAGATTTCTACCGGAGAAACAAAGACAAGAATGTGCATCAACCCCTATGCATAGATTACCCCAATGTCACCTCGGGAATCCGCGAGTTGAGTGCCAAAACATATATCGAGTGAATCAATACGATACCCCATTGTCACCACGATTATTCAATTGCAAGACATATATCAAGTGTTCTCAAATCCATAAAAGTATTCAATCTGATAACAACGAAATATCAAAAGGAAAAACTCAATTCATCACAACAAGATAGAGAGGGGAAAACACCATATGATCCGACTATATTAACAAAGCCCGTGATACATCAAGATCGTGACATCTCAAGAACACGAGAGAGAGAGAGAGAGATTAAACACATAGCTACTGGTACAAACCCTCAGCACCGAGGGTGGACTACTCCCTCATCGTGGTGGCCGCCGGGATGATGAAGATGGCAACCGAAGATGATTCCCCCCTCCGGCAGGGTGCCGGAATGGGGACTAGATTGGTTTTCGGTGGCTACAGAGCCTTGCGGCAGCGGAACTTCTAATCTAGGTTAACCCCAAGGGTTTTTAGAATATATATGGGAATTTATAGGGCGAAGAGGGGGTGCGGGAGGCCACCGAGGTGGGCACAACCCGCCTGGGCGCGCCAGGGCCCCCAAGCGCGCCCTGGTGGGTTGTGCCCCCTCGGGGCACCCCCTAGGTGCTGCTCTGGCCCATCTTGGGTGTTTTGGTCCATAAAAATTCTCCAAAAAGTTTCGCGGTGTTTGGACTCCGTTTGATATTGATTTTCTGCGATGTAAAAAAGAAGCAAAAAAACAGCAACTGGCACTCGGCACTGGGTCAAAAGGTTAGTCCCAAAAAATGATATAAAGTCACTATAAAATGATTGTAAAACATCCAGGAATGATAATATATTAGCATGAATACTTCATAAATTATAGATACGTTGGAGACGTATCATCGTGGTGGAGCACCGACAATGCTTCGCTAAGCGTCGCCAGGACGAGGCGGTGGAACTACAGAGTAACAGGAGAGAGAGGGGCGCCAAGGGCTTGGTGTCTCCTCTTGGAGAGCCCCCTCCCCTCTATATATAGGTGGAGGGGTGTGGGAAACAACCCCTGCAAGCCCTAGGGCGCAACCAAGGGGGAGAGGACTTGGACTCCAAGTCCAATCCTATTCCTACTAGGACTCCTTCCTTTTTTGCCTTCCCTAGCCATATGGGCTTTTGAGGACTTGGTGTGCCTAGCCCAATAAGGCAAGGGAACCTCCCCGCAGCCCATGCTAGCCCTTGGGTTATGGTGGACCCACTTGTGGACTTCCGGACCCCTCCGGAATCCTCCGGAACCTTCTCGAAGCTTCCTGGTACAATACCGAAAAAACTGCACCTTTTTTCGAAACCCAAAATATGACTTCCCATATATAAATCTTTACCTCTTGACCATTTCTGAGACTCCTCGTGACGTTCGAGATCTCATCTGGAACTCCGAACAACATTTGGTTACCACTCATCAATTATCCCAATACTACTCTAGTGTCAATGAATGTTAAGCGTCCGACCCTGCGAGTTCTGGAATTATGTAGTCATGACCGAGACACCTCTTCGGTCAATAATCAATAGCGGGACCTGGATTCCCATATTGATTCCTACATATTCCACGATGATTTTTTATCGATTGAACCTTTATGACAACATACATAATTCCCTTTGTTTGTTGGTATGTTACTTGCCCAAGATTCGATCATCGGTATCTCTATATCTAGATCAATCTCGTTACCGGCAAGTATCTTTACTCACTTCGTAATATATCATATTGCAACTAACTCCTTAGTTAGTTTGCTTGCAAGCTTATTGTGATGTGTATTACTGAGAGGGCCCAGAGATACCTCTCCGATACATGGAGTGACAAATCCCAATCTCGATTCACGCCAACTCAACAGACACCTTTGGAGATACCTGTAGAGCATCTTTATGATCACCCAGTTACGTTGTGACGTTTGATAGCACACAAGGTATTCCTCCGGTATCGAGGAGTTGCATAATCTCATGGTCGAAGGAACATGATTTGACATTAAGAACGTAGTAACAATAAATTGAACGATCATATGCTAAGCTAACGGATGGGTCTTGTCCATCACATCATTCTCCTAATGATGTGAACCCATTATCAAATGGCAACTCATGTCTATGGTTAGGAAACCTTAACCATCTTTGATCAAGGAGCTAGTCTAGTAGAGGCTCACTAGGGACACGGTATTTGTTTATGTATCCACACATGTATTTAAGTTTTCGGTCAATACAATTCTAGCATGAATAATAAACCTTTATCATGATTAAGGAAATATAATAATAACCATTTTATTATTGTCTCTAGGGCATATTTCCACCAGTCTCCTACTTGTGCTAGAGTCAATAATCTAGTTCACATCGTCATGTGATTAACACCCATAGTTCACATCGCCATGTGATTAACACCCATAGTTCACATCGCCATGTGACTAACACCCAAAGAGTTTAGTAGAGTCAATAATCTAGTTCACATCGCCATGTGATTAACACCCAAAGATTTTACTAGAGTGTGATCATGTTTTGCGTGTGAGAGAGGTTTTAGTAAACGGGTCTGCAACATTCAGATCCGTGTGTACTTTGCAAATGTTTATGTCTACAATGCTCTGCATAGAGCTACTCTAGCTAACTGTTCCCATGTTCGATATGTATCCAGATTGAGACTCGGGGTCATCTGGATTAGTGTTAAAGCTTTGCATCGATGTAACCCTTTACAATGAACCCTTTATCACCTCCATAATCTAGAAACATTTCCTTAGTCCTCTTTAGGTACCTAAGGATAATTTTGACTGTTGTCCAGTGATCCACTCCTGGATCACTATTGTACACCCTTGCGAAACTCATGGCAAGGCACACAACTAGTCTGGTACACATCATGGCATACTTTATAGAACCTATGGCTGATGCATAGGGAATGACTATCATTCTCTCTCTATCTTCTGCCATGGTTGGGCTTTGAGTCTTACTCAACTTCACACCTTGCAACACAAGCAAGAACCGTTTCTTTGACTGATCCATTTTGAACTTCTTCCAAACTTTTGCCAAGGTATGTGAAAGTCCTATTAAGCATCTCAATCTATCCCTATAGATCTTGATGCCCAATATGTAAGTAACTTCACCAAGGTTTTTCATTGGAAAATTCTTATTCAAGTATCCTTTTATGCCATCCAAAAATTCTATATCATTTCCAATCAACAATATGTCATTCACATATAATATCACAAATGATACAGAGCTCCCGATCACTTTCTTGTAAATACAGGCTTCACCGTCAGTCTGTATAAAACCATATGCTCTGACCACCTCATTAAAGCATATTTTCCAACTCCGAGATGCTTGCACCAGTTCATAGATGGATCGCTTGAGCTTGCACATTTTGGTAGCTCCCTTAGGATCGACAAAACCTTATGGTTGCATCATATACAACTCTTCTTTAAGAAACCCGTTAAGGAATGTAGTTTTGACGTCCATTTGCCAGATTTCATAATCATAAAATGCGGCAATTGCTAACATGATTCGGACAGACTTAAGCATCGCTACGGGTGAGAAAGCCTCATCGTAGTCAACCCCTTGAACTTGTCGAAAACCTTTCACAACAAGTCGAGCTTTGTAGACAGTGATATTACCACCAACGTCCGTCTTCCTCTTGAAGATCCATTTATTCTCAATGGCTTGCTGATCATCGGGCAAGTCCACCAAAGTCCACATTTTGTTCTCGTACATGGATCCTATCTTAGATTTCATGGCCTCAAGCCATTTGTCAGAATCTGGGATCATCATAGCTTCTTCATAGTTTGAAGGTTCACCGTTTTCTAACAACATGGCTTCCAGGACAGGATTATCGTACCACTCTAGTGCAGTACGTGTTCTAGTCAACCTTCGAGGTTTAGTAGTAACTTGATCCGAAGTTTCATGATCATCATCATTAGCTTCTTCTATAGTTGGTGTAGGCATCACGGGAATAGTTTTCTCTGATGTGCTACTTTCCAATTTGAGAGAAGGTACAACTACCTTATCAAGTTCTACTTTCCTCCCACTCACTTCTTTCGAGAAAAACTCCTTCTCTAGAAAGGACCCATTCTTAGAAACAAAGATTTGCCTTTGGAACTGTGGTAGAAGGTATACCCAATAGTTTTTTTCGGGTATCCTATGAAGACGCACTTCTCCGCCTTGAGTTCGAGCTTATCAGGCTGAAGCCTTTTAACATAAGCGTTGCATCCCCACACTTTAAGAAATGACGTCTTAGGTTTCTTGCCAAACCATAGTTCATACGGTGTCGTCTCAACAGATTTAGATGGTGCCCTATTTAACATGAACGCGGCTGTCTCTAACGCATAACCCCAAAATGATAAAGGCAAGTCGGTAAGAGACATCATAGAACGCACCATATCTAATAGAGTACGGGTACGACGTTCGTACACACCATTACACTATGGTGTTCTAGGTGGCGTGAGTTGTGAAACAATTCCACATTGTTTTAAATGAAGGCCAAACTCGTAACTTGAATATTCACCTCCATGATCAGATTGTAGAAACTTTATTTTCTTGTTACGATGATTCTCCACTTCACTCTGAAATTCTTTAAACTTTTCAAATGTTTCAGACTTGTGTTTCATCAAGTAGATATATCCATACCTACTCAAATCATTTGTGAAGGTTAGAAATTAACGATACCCGTCGTGTGCTTCAACACTCATCGGACCGCATACATCAGTATGTATTATTTCCAATAAGTCATTAGCTTGCTCCATTGTTCGAGATAATGGAGTTTTAGTCATCTTACCCATGAGGCATGGTTCGAAAGTATCAAATGATTCATAATCAAGTGATTCAAAAAAATCCATTCGCATGGAGTTTCTTCATGCGCTTTACACCAATATGACCTAAACGACAGTGCCACAAGTATGTTTCACTATCATTATCAACTTTGCATATTTTGGCATCAATATTATGAATATGTGTATCACTACGATCGAGATTTAATAAACCATTTACATTGGGTCTATGACCATAGAATGTTTTATTCATGTAAACAGAACAACAATTATTCTCTGACTTAAATGAATAACCGTATTGCAATAAACATGATCTAATCTTGTTCATGCTCAACGCAAACACCAAATAACATTTATTCAACACTAATCCCGAAAGTAGAGGGAGTGTGCGATGGTGATCATATCAATCTTGGAAACACTTCCAACACACATCGTCACCTTGCTCTTAACTAGTCTCTGTTTATTCTGCAACTCATGTGTCGAGTTACTAATCTTAGCAACTGGGTTGGTATCAAATACCCAGGGGCTACTACGAGCACCAGTAAGGCACACATCAATAACATGTATATCAAATATACTTTTGTTTACTTTGCCATCCTTCTTATCTACCAGTATTTGGGGCAGTTCCGCTTCCAATGACCATTTCCTTTGCAGTAGAAGCACTCAGTTTCAGGCTTGGGTCCAGCTTTGGGCTTCTTCACGGGAGTGGCAACTTGTTTGCTATTATTCTTGAAGTTCCCTTTCTTTCCATTGCCCTTTTTCTTAAAACTGGTGGTCTTGTTAACCATCAACAATTGATGCTCTTTCTTGATTTCTACCTCCGCCGACTTCAACATCGCGAAGAGTTTTGGGAATCGTTTTCATCATCCCTTGCATATTTATAGTTCACCACGAAGCTCTAGTAGCTTGGTGATAGTGACTGGAGAAATCTGTCAATCACTATATCTTATCTGGAAAATTAACTCCCACTTGATTCAAGCAATTAGTACCCATACATTCTGAGGACATGCTCACTAGCTGAGCTATTCTCCTCCATCTTGTATGCAAAGTACTTGTCAGAGGTTTCATACCTCTCAACATGGGCATGAGCTTGAAATACAAATTTCAGCTCTTGGAACATTCCATATGTTCCATGGCGTTCAAAACGTCTTTGGAGCCCCGATTCTAAGCTGTAAAGCATGGCACACTAAATATCAAGTAGTCATCAGATCGAGCTTGCCAAACGTTCATAACGTCTGCATTAGCTCCTGCAACAGGTTTGTCACCTAGTGGTGCATAAAGGACATAATTCTTCTGTGCAACAATGAGGATAATCCTCAGATCACGGACCTAGTCCGCATTATTGCTACCATCATCTTTCAACTTAGTTTTCTCTAGGAACGTATCAAAAATAGGGGAGCTACATCGCGAGCTATTGATCTACAATATAATATGCAAAGACATTTTGACTATGTTCATGATAAATTTTAGTTCAATTAATTAAATTACTAATGAACTCCCACTTAAAACAACATCCCTCAAGCTGTCTAAGTGATACGTGATCCAAATCAACTAAACCATGTCCGATCATCATGTGAGATGGAGTAGTCTTCAATGGTGAACATCTTCATGTTGATCATATCTACTATTTGACTCATGTTCGACCTTTCAGTCTCCAATGTTCCGAGACCATGTCTGTACATGCTAGGCTTGTCAAGTTAAACCCAAGTATTCTGCATGTGTAAAACTGGCTTACACCCGTTGTATGTGAACGTAGAGTCTTTCACATCTGATCATCACAAGGTGTCTCAAAACGACGAGCTGTAGCAACGGTGCATACTCAGGGAGAATACTTTTATCTTGAAATTAGGTGAAGGGATCATCTTATAATGCTACCATCGTTCTAAGCAAAATAAGATGCATAAAGGATAAACATCACATGCAATGAAAATATGTGACATGATATGGCCATCATCATCTTGTGCTTTTGATCTCCATCTCCAAAGCGACATCATGATCTCCAACATCACCGGATCGACACCTTGATATCCATCATTGCGTCGGGGTCGTCTTGACAACTATTGCTTCTACAATTATTGCTAACGCATAGCGATAAAATAAAGCAATTAGATGGCGCTTGCATTTCATACAATAATTAAGGGACAACCCTAAGGCTCCTGCCGATTGTCAATATTACAAAACATGACCATCTCATACAACAACGTATATCACATCATGTCTTGACCATATCACATCACAACATACCCTGCAAAAAGAAGTTAGATGTCATCTACTTTGTTGTTGCAAGTTTTACGTGGCTGCTACGGGCAACTAGCAAGAACCGTTCTCACCTACGCAAACCACAATGGTGATTTATCAAGTTTGCTGTTTTAACCTTCTTTAAGGACCGGCCATAGTCAAATTCGATTCAACTAAAGTAGGAGAAATAGGCACCCGCCAGCCACCTTTATGCAAAACAAGTTGCATGTCTGTGGGTGGAACCGGTCTCATGTACGTGGACATGTAAGGTTGGTCTAGGCCGCTTCATCCCACAATGCCGCCGAATCAAAATAAGACGTTGGTGGTAAGCAGTATGAACATCACTACCCACAACTTCTTTGTGTTCTACTCGTGCATATCATCTACGCATAGACATGGCTCATGATGCCACTATTGGGGAACGTTGCATGGAAAACAAAAAAAAATTCTACGCACACGCAAGATCTATCCATGGAGATGCATAGCTACGAGATGGGTAGAGCTTCTTCATACCCTTGAATATCGCTAAGCGGAAGTGTTTATCATGCGGTTGATGTAGTCGTACTCTTCGCAATCCGATCAAGTGCCAAACGGACGACACCTCTGAGTTTAGCACATGTGCGGCTCGATGACGTCTCCTCCTTCTTGATCCAGCAAGCGGGAGAGGAGAAGTAGATGGGATCACAACCAACACGACGGCGTGGTGGTGATGGTCGTGGTGGAGCACCGACATCGCTTCGCTAAGCGTCGCCGGGACGAGGCGGTGGAACTACGGAGTAACAGGAGAGAGGGGGCGCCAAGGGCTTGGCGTGTCCTCTTGGGGCGGCCCCTCCCCTCTATATATAGGTGGAGGGGCGTGGGAGACTATAACACCCGGATGTAATTTACCTTATTTGTACTCCAACTCTTGTCGTTTCCAGCACTAAGTTATTCTATTTCCTCATTGTCGGGTTTTTGTCTCCGTATGTTTTGTCTTTGTCATGCATCTCATATCATGTCATCATGTGCATTGCATTTGCATACGTGTCGTCTCATGCATTCGAGCATTTTCCCCGTTGTCCGTTTTGCATTTCGGCGCTCCTATGTCACCTGGTGTCCCTTTCTACCTCTTTTCATGTGCGGGCATTAAACATTTCCGGATTGGACCGAGACTTGCCATGTGGCCTTGGTTTACTACCGATAGACCGTCTGTCAAGTTTCGTATCATTTGGACTTCGTTTGATACTCCAACGGTTAACCGAGGGACCGAAAAGGCCTCGTGTGTGTTGCAGCCCAACACCTCATTTGGAGCTTCCTAGCTCCCTCTACCTCTATAAATAGACCCCCATTTCCAATTTCCGGATCTTCTTTCCCTGACCCTAGAAAAACCCTCGCGCCGCCGCCGGACATGTCCGTCCCTGGCTGGACACGCCGCGCCGCCACGCCCAGCCAGTAGCCGCGCGCCACGTGTCCCTCCGACCTCTCCCACCACCGCGGCCCGTCCCGGCCCAGGGCGGGCCCTCTCCGCCGCCAACCGGGCCGCGCCCCGCGCCCGACGCCGCCTCCTGCCTCCCTCACCGCGCCGCCCGAGAGCTGACGCGCGTCGCCCGCGCCGGCCTGCTGCTCCGCCGCGCCGCCGTCGTCGACCTCCTCGCCGGTCGCCGCCCCGACGCACTCCTCCAGTGCGGCCACCTCGCCCCGAACGCCGGCGACCGCCCCGGCTTCCTCTCCTCGCCGGAGTCCCCAAGCTCCGGCCAGCCCAAGTCCCCGGAGACGTCCCGCGGCAACTCCGGCGCATCTCCGTCGACCCCTCCGTTGAACTTTGTTTTCCGCGCCGCTACAGTGCACGATCCGGATCTGTATCTGAGATCCACTCGGTTGACTTTCCCTCCAAACCCTAGTTATTTTTCGCATTCTTTGACATGCCATAACTTCCTCATCGTGGCTCCGATTCGTGCGTGTAGCATATCAAAATGTTCGTCTCGATGAGTACATCATTTCATCTCATTGCATCATTTTCATTTGAGCTCATCTTGATGCCCGAAATGCTATTGGAAGAGGGCTATATGATGATAGTTTCATATCTGTTTCAGCAAATGCACTTTTGTCATTTTTGCCATGATTAATGTGTGCATGCTATGATCTTGAGCTCTACATAATTAAGGCGAGTCGTCCGTGGCGTTGTAAGCCGGTGCGGACGGGAAAGTTACCCTCCGCGATGTAAGCTGGCGTGGATGCATGAACCGGTCTCGCAGGTGGACGGGCGAGTCGTCCGTGGCGTTGTAAGCCGGTGCGGACGAGAAAGTTACCCTCCGCGATGTAAGCTGGTGTGGATGCATGAACCGGTCTCGCAGGTGGACGGGCGAGTCGTCCGTGGCGTTGTAAGACGGCGTGGACGGGCGAGTTGGCCGGCGCGTTGATATAAAACCGGACTGCGGGGGACGGCGGCCTGTGAGTGCTTATTGGGCAATTTGCATGGTCCTGACGAGTTGATGCAGACTGGACCGCGGGAACGGCAGCTTGCGCGCATGTCTGTCGAGCAGCGTGGCATGGACGAATGCTAGTGCATGCACTCCGTATCCGTAGTATGATGGCATAAAAAATTTATCCCGCCTAAAAATATTACAGGGTAAAGTAATTGTTCTTTGACAAAAAATAATATGCGTCAAAAATAGATTTAAATGGATTTGACCTGTTTTGTTCGGATGGTGGATGATCCATTCAACATGACAAAAACGGTTCAGGCAAACCGATGACTCAATATAGCCCCGGTGGCTCAACATGACAGAGGCGGCTGAACTGCAGACCGCAGCGGCGACTCAGTATAGCTAAGATGGCTCAATATCGCCCGATGAGGAGCTGACTAGAACCGTGGCTGCTTACAACTGCCCAAGGCACTTCTCCAAAATCTCTTAATGTGCCATTGCATCCCTTATTATCTCAAAACAATTATTTCCAAACGGAGCCTGGAGATAGCCACCACTTAGCTTTAACTCAGAGCTCACAACTTCATCTTCTTTTGTCCAGGGCCACGAACTCGTCACGCTGCTCTCGTACGGGCACGGAGGCGGCGCGAGGCGGGCCACAGTGAAGGTGACGCAGGGCCGGGGCAACTTCAGGAGCCTGGCGACCCGGCGCAGGATGGTAGAGGACGATGACGGCTCATCGAAGCGAGGGGGGGTCGCGCGATGGCTGACTCGGCCCGCAGGTGGTTTGCAGCGACGAAAGCCACTAGTCGTTCGTGGCGGCTCAGCAGTAGTAGAGGCCGAGAAGTCCCGCGACAGAAGCAGGGCCAGGCAACCCGAAAGTGGTCGTAGCGGCGACTCATCGTGAGAGCCCGCAGCGGCGTGCAGCGCGAAGGCAAAGGCAGCAGGGCGACTCGTTCCGCAGCTGTCCAAACCCAGTGAGGCAGCTGCAATGATTTGGCCAGCGGCGGCTTGCACAGTCGGGCGCGGAATTCCATAGTTACCAGAGAAATCCACTTGGCGGCGGCTTGCAGCAGATGAAAACGAAAACGAATCGGTGGCTGCTCGATGCGGGCTCTGCACAGGGCGGCTCAACGTGGAGACGAGGTCACGGAGGCGGCGACCCGTGGCAGGAACAGAGAGACGGCGAGCCGGCGGGGGCGAGCCGGTGCCGACCGGAGTGGCAACGCGGTCCAGGCGTACGGGCGGGCTAGGCTAGGTAGCTCGAGGTCAGTCTCGGCAGTGGAGGAACGACGCCAAGGCGAGGCACAGTAGCAACGATGACCGGTCACATTGGAGCCGGTCAGCGGAAACAGAGCAACGGCTGACCACGGACTCCGGCGGGGACGGTTCAACACGGCAGAGGCACCTTGAGGAAGAAGCACAGTTGAGCCAACGGCTGATTGGAGAGGTGCGTCCGCGATGGCAACCAAGGGCGGAGGCAGGGCCGCCCGGCGGAGGCAACTCGGAGGCCCCAGCGAAGCGGCTTGGCGCGGCCTCGGCTCGAGGCCGTAGCGAGCCGCCGGAGCAAGCAGCGGAGGTGAGAGGCAGGGCCGCAGCTATGGATGCGAGCAACGGCTCCGTGCGGCGGTGAAGTGGTGAGTCCGTAGTAGACAAGGGCGGGTCGCAGCGTCGGCGCCAGAGGCAAGGTTTCAGAGACGGCAGCCAAAGCCAGCGATCCCGGAGCAAAGCCAAGCAGAGGCGACTCAACGCAGAGGAGGGCGGCTCGCCGGCGGAGGTTGAGGCTGGAGCACAGCCGTGGCGGTATCTCGACCGGGGCGAGCCGACGGCATGGTGAAAGACCGAATCCGTGGCCAGTGTTCGTTTCCGGGTCGCGGCTGGCTATCCACGTCCGAGTCCACCTTCAGATCATGGAGCTGTTGTGCTGTTTAACTGAACTTTCCTTCTCAATAAATAACAGGTCTCTTGGGACTTTCCCTTGTCGTGGAGCACTAGTCGAAACTTCTTACTCTTCCCTTTCCTTCCTTTTTTTCCTTGTCAATCCAATCCTCAATACTCACAGATAACCAACCTGACCGTAGCTTTATGTGAGATGTAACAAAAGTACTACTTGGTTCAATACAATATATCAGACAAATAGCAGATCGCTTCTTCTCGTAACTTGCTGCAATGCCTGATCATCTAAGAACTTGAGGAGGCAATTAACCTTGCCTTGGTTTCTAATGACATTTGAACAGAATTGACCCGGATTCGACGGAGCATCTGGTCGTAGCGGTGCGCACCACGCAACCTTAAACTTTGGACTCAAACCTTCATCAGTCTAATCACGAGCTCCTTGATCCCTGAAGAGATCCCTTTAAGAACTCAACACCACCGTGCACATGTCCCACGGTAGGCGCCAACTGTCGTGAAATTATCACGGCAAATGTCCTCGTGAAAATGACTTAGTCGTGAGGCTAACGCATTTATGTGGTAGCTTGACAGGGGTTGAGCGGAACGAGAGACGCGAGGTTTTACCCAGGTTCGGCCCCTCATGGTGGAGATAAAAGATTACATCCTGCTTCATTGATATTGATGATGATGATCACGATCACAAGGGTGCTCTATCTCGAGAGCTATTGACTTGTCTTGTCTAAACCTAACTTGTGAAACTTATGAAACTTGTCCCTCTTGGGGTGCCCTGCCCCTCCTTATATATGTTGAAGGGGCGGTTTACATGACTAGTCCTATTAGGATTAGGATAACTCTATTACAGAACTTTGTAAATATTCCCCAACGGGAGCGCGGAATATATATGGTGGCGCGGTAGGCGACTAGGGTTTCCCCTTCCCCTCCACCCGCCTCGCGCCGCCTCCCCGGGAGGTGGCCGGGGCGGAGCTCGTGCCCCTTCTCCGCGGGCCTCCCCTTCCCCCTTTTCCGCTCGTCGCCGTCGGCGGTCGCCCCCGGCGTTGGCCCGGGTGGCTCCGGCGACGGCGGGACTTCCCTTCCCCCCGCGCGCGTGCTCCCTTCTCGGGGCAGGGAGGCGGCTGCGGTGCAGCTCGGCGTGGCTGCGGTCCGGCTGCCCCGCGGCGGCGGCCGGCGGCAGGCGTGGTGTCGGCGTCGCTCCTTGGCGGCGGGGCGGCCTGGTGGTGCTGGGTGGCCGTCGTCGCGACCCCGGCCCAGATCTGGGCCCGGCGGGCCCCATCTGGGTCCTAGCGGGCCGACCCCCCGGCGTGGCTTCGTCGTCGTCTGTGTGGTGAGGAGGAGGAGCGGCTCCGATGGGGGGATGGCGATGCCGATGGTGTGCCGGCTGCAGTGCGATGGCGGGTGCTGTCCGGGAATGGTGTTCCCGGCCGGGCCTGTGGGCACACGGGCCTGGTAGGCTCCTGCTTGTGTGTCCGGTCGGCTACCGTCGTTGACGGTGAAGGTTGTGCCCTCCCGCGTGCCGACAATGCTGCGGCCCCTAGTCCCGGCTCCTATCCCTTGTCGTGCAGACCTCACCTCATGGTGCCGTGGTGAGACGGTGTGGAGGCTTCTTGACCATGGTGGCGCAAGATGGTGGTCCGTTTGGTGGCAGGCTCTGGAGCACCCGAGGTGAAGGTTGGGATCGGGGGAAACCCCTGTCGGCCTGTCCGACACCGACGCGGCGACGCTGGTGGGTGTCGCCGCACCTTCCTGGAGGGCGTCGGGGGCGACCCTTCCCCTCGCCTCGTCGGGTACCGGGGGAAACCCTTGGCAGCAGCGTCGTCTTTGTCGCGGTCCCTCTTGGAGGTGCTGATTGGTACCGGTGCTTCGGAGCCTTGGAGCTTGGTGGGAGATCCTCGGTGGGCGCAGTGGTCGTGAAGCTTCTTCGTTTCCGTCGATCCGCCGTTGTCGGCATTCTTTTCTTTTCTTTTGTTGTTTCTCTTTTGTTTCTTTTGGGTGTGATTGTGCTGCTTCCGCCCCAGCATCTATCCTTGTATGTATCGGTTGGTTGCTTTGGAATACAAAGTGGGGGAGACCCTTTTTCTTCAACTCTATTACAAGTGGAGTCCTAGGCTTGCTTCCTTTGTAAGAGAATATTCCTTATGCTTTCCTCTTAAGCCGGCCCACCATAATACGAGCTGGCCTTTCATGAACCGTCTGCCTGGGCCACCGGGTCTTGTTGCTCCTCTGCTCTGCCGGTCGGGTCACCAATGAGTCACCTGGCTCGGCCGGGTCATCAGTGAGTGGAGAGATCCGGGTGGGTCACTTAGTGAGTCGCCAAGTTAGGGCGGGTCACTAGCGAATTGCCAAGTCCGGCCGGGTCATACTTCCGGTCGGGTCATACCGCGGGGTATATCCCCGACAACATGTGTTTGGATGTATGCCATGTTATCTTTATAGGGGTGTATGCCATGTATTTTTGTGATCTTCGTGGTGACTAGCACAAGCATGTAAAGTAGCTTACTCAATGATGCTGATTTCAGGAACTTAGAATTTCACTAAGTCCTTGTCCTGTCATTATTTTTATGCCATATGTTCATGTTGTTTCCTAGTGATCCGTGCCTCTTTTGAGCATGATCAGTAATGATGTTTTGTAGTTAATGTTGTGCTCTTTCCATCCATGTCTTTTCTTGCAATTATGGAGCACCCTAGCTTGAGTCAATCGAGCTCTACTTTTACTATAAAATGTTCCTGGCAGATTGTTAACATGTTTAGCAATTTTGCCGAGCTTGTTGTTGTTGATCCGTGCATGCTATGTTGCTGTTCTTGCCATGTCTAGCTTCTATGCCATGTATATTTGCTGGGTGTATGCTTAGTTTGTCATGCAATGCCTCGTAGTGAGTGCATCGAGCTCGTAAATATGCCTACTCGTTATCTGTTTTGCCATGCTCCAGTTTTCACTAAGTCTGAATCTGTTTATATTTTTGCTATGTTCACATGCTTGCAATTGTATTTTCTGATCCTTTTTGGCTCATTGCCACTAAGGGACTTTTGTTATATGCTTTGACTAGCTTCATGCCATGCCTTGCTTTGCCATGATATGTTCCTTTAGCATATAGTTATCGTGCTCTAAACTTTGCTTCCTGATGATAAATTTCTGACATGCTGTTAATTTCATTAAGTCTGAAACCTGTTATCTTTTACACTTTTGCCATGTTTGTTTGAACCTGTTAGTGAGTGAATTAGCCGTAGCTCAGTGTTCATCTTTTGTCAAGCATCATGAGTGGATCCCTGCCATGTATTATGTTGCTATATTTGAATGCAGTAGCTTATTTATCTTGATGCATTTAGATGGCCTCTTGCTGATTATCGCAGACCGGTGCCATATTTGTTTTGCTTGCCATTTCTAAACTGTGCATCCGATTCCGGTGATCTTTATATCGATTTCAACCGAAATCAACTCCTCTTTCCAGTGGAACTCTTAGTTTTCCAAGTTGAGGCCAGGTCCAATCATTCCTTTGCAAATCATGCATATGCATCACATATCGCATCCCGCATATCATACCATGTTTGCATCATGTTGCTTGAGCATTGCACGTGGTTGATTGTGTTCCTTTTGCTTGTTGTCTTGCTTTGGGTAGAGCCAGGAGACGAGTACGTTATCGAGGAGCCCGTTGAGTACGCTTACGAGGATCAAGGCAACTCTGAGAACTTTGCAGGCAAGATGACCATACCCTCGAAATCACTTCTATCTTTGCTTGCTAGATACTCGCTCTTTTGCTATGCCTATGCTATGATACCTACCACTTGCTTATCATGCCTCCCAAATTGCCATGTCAAACCTCTAACCCACCTTGTCCTAGCAAACCGTTGTTTGGCTATGTTACCGCTTTGCTCAGCCTCTCTTATAGCGTTGCTAGTTGCAGGTGAAGATTGGAGATTGTTCCTTCTTGAAACTTGTTTATTGTTGGGATATCACCATATTGTCTTGTTTATCTTAATGCACCTATATACTTGGTAAAGGGTGGAAGGCTCGGCCTTTTGTCTGGTGTTTTGTTCCACTCTTGCCGCCCTAGTTTCAGTCATATCGGTGTTATGTTCCCAGATTTTGCGTTCCTTACACGGTTGGGTTATAATGGGAACCCCTTGACAGTTCGCTTTGAATAAAACTCCTCCAGCAATGCCCAACATTGGTTTTACCATTCGCCACCTAGCCTCTTTTTCCCTTAGGTTTCCGAAGCCCAAGGGTCATCTTTATTAAACCCCCCGGGCCAGTGCTCCTCTGAGTGTTGGTCCAAACTAGAGCCCCTTGCAGCGCCATATCGGGGAAACTCGAGGGCTGATTTTAGTTATACGAATTGCTTATCTGAGTGTGCCCTGAGAACGAGATAGTGCAGCTCCTATCGGGATTTGTCGGCACATTCGGGCGGTGTTGCTAGACTTGTTTTACCATTGTCGAGGATGTCTTGTAACCGGGATGCCGAGTCTGATCGGAATGTCTTGGGAGAAGGAATATCCTTCGTTGACCGTGAGAGCTTGTGATGGGCTAAGTTGGGACTCCCCTGCAAGGATTTGAACTTTCGAAAGCCGTGCACGCGGTTATGGGCAGATGGGAATTTGTTAATGTCCGGTTGTAGATAACCTGAAACTTAACTTAATTAAAATGCACCAACCGCGTGTGTAACCGTGATGGTCTCTTCTCGGCGGAGTCCGAGAAGTGAACAAGGTGTTGGAGTAATGCTTGACGTAGGTTGTTCTAGGGTCACTTCTTGATCATAGTTGTACGACCGTGTTTTTGCCTTCTCTTCTCACTCTCTTTTGCGAATATGTTGGCCACCATATATGCTAGTCGCTTGCTGCAGCTCCACATCATACCTTTACCTTACCTATAAGCTTAAATAGTCTTGATCGCGAGGGTGTGAGATTGCTGAGTACCAGTGACTCACAGATTACTTCCAAAACCAGATGCAGGGACTGATGATACCGCTCCAGATGATATGACCGAGCTCAAGTGGGAATTCAATGAAAACTCTTGTCGTTACTACGTGTCTTTCCCAGATGATCAGTAGTGGTGCCCAGTTGGGGCGATCGAGGACTATGTTGCATTTGGGGGTTTATCTTCATTTTGGTTCCGTAGTTGGACCTTGAGTGTATTTGGATGAATGTAATGACTTATTTATGTATTTGTGTGACATGGCGAGTGTAAGCCAACTATGTACCTTTCCACTTTATTTATTTACATGGGTTGTTGTGAAGATTACCTCACTTGCGACATTGCTTTCAATGCGGTTATGTCTCTAAGTCGTGCTTCGACACATCGGAGATATAGCCGCATCGAGGGCGTTACAAGTTGGTAATCAGAGCCTTCCCCGACCTTAGGAGCCCCCTGCTGGATCGAATCGTTGGCGTTGTTGAGTCTAGAAAAATGTTTTGAGTCATTTAGGATTATATATATCGAAGAGTTAGGAATTCTTTTTACTCCTCAGTCCCTTCGTCGCTCTGGTGAGGCATCCTGACGTAGAGTTTTGACTCTTCTCTTCTCAAATTTCACTAAAAAAATTAGGATCACGCGGGTATCTTGGAACCGTTCCGATAGTTTTGTGACGAGAACATTGTTCTTGTTGCCTGCTGTCATTTAGGGGTTGTGGTAGTGTCCCGGAGAGTTGAGCTCCGAGGTGTTTTCGTCACAATTTTATCGTTGAGATTCTGGAATACCTGAGTTTCGCCGACATCGAAAATCTCTTTTATGCAGTTGTTGGTGAGATAACCTCGACGCCACCCAGTACTGGGGCGGGAGTTCAGGAGTATTGCCATAACTCGTATAACAGATGCTTTTCGAAGGTTGAGGTAAATGATTTCCGAAGTTTTTCTTGGTTATGTGTTGAAGGATGGATACAACTGGATGTAGGATTTGCTAGCTTTGGGTGAGATATTATGCTTCCCCTGTATCCCCAACACCTGATTGCATAACCGGAAAGGTTCGGGAGTTTCATAGGTGGGAATTCTTGTAGCTCTAGCATTTCTTCCGCGGATATTTGGTTTGTGATTGGGTAATCCTCACCAAGTATTTGGTCTTGTCCGTACCTTGTTGTTTCATTCTTCTACCTCTATCTAAGTGACTTCTCAATTTATGGAAATGTGACCATTTCAATTGGAATTCATTCGTTCATTTTGTTCGGATGTGAAGACTATATGTTGCAATTTCTATCCTTTGGATTCAGCTTGAATATATGTCTGTCAAGATGCTAACGGATGTCACCCTCTTCAGGATGGTTCCTGCTAAGGGTCAGAATCAGAATCAGGATCCCCCACCACCACCTCCACCTTCAGAGGCATGGCAAGCTGTGATGGCCGCTACCAATGCAAACACGTAGCTGATCATGCAAATTCTGCAAGAGCGCAACCAAAGGAATCATGGCCATGGGAACAATCAGAATCAGTTTGCTACACTCAACTAGTTCCTCGCTAATCAGCCAAAGACCTTCAGCAACTGTGTCGAGGCCTCAAACGTTGATGATTGGCTCGTGGATATCTACAAGCATTTCGAGTGCAGCAACGTCAGGCCTGAGGGCTTTGTCAAGTTTGCCTCCTTCCAACTCAAAGACCAAGCTGCAGAATGGTTTCAGCAATACAAAGATTCCAGAGGAGGCCGTGTGATTACCTGGGATGAATTCCGTCAAGACTTCAAAGCTCATCACATTTCTCAGAGTGTTGTTGAGAGCAAGCGTGAGGAATTCCGCAACTTGAAGCAAGGCAGCTTGTCTGTTTACCAGTATAACATTCTGTTCCAGAGGCTCACTCGTTTCGCTAAGCAAGACATCCCTGACGTGAAGAGCATGATTTATCAGTTCAGGGGTGGCCTCAGAGAAGATCTCCAACTAGCTCTCATCCTTTTTGAGCCGAAGAAGTAGGATGAGCTTTACAACATGGCAGTGAAGCAAGAGACTGCTCAACTCAAGTGCGATGCTTCCAAGAAGCGAGTCAGAGATGCAACTCCTTCTCCCTCAACTCAAGTGGCTAAGCAGCAAAAGTATTGGCTGCCTCCTCCTCTGTTCCGTCAGCCTTATCAGCAGAAGAGCAAAGGTGGCAGTGGATCTTCCCACCCACCCAACCCAGGCTTTCAGAACAAGACTTCGTCTCAAGCTCCAAGATCAAGTGCTCCGTATCACCGTCCACTCTCGGAGGTCACGTGCAACAAGTGTCAGCAGAAGGGTCACTATGCCAACAAATGCTTCAATCAGAGGCGTCTTCCTCCTCCTCCTCCTGTGAGATCTGCTAGTACCGCAGTGGTCAAGCATAACTCCAAGCACGCCAAGGTCAACATGGTGAATGCAGCTCAGGCAGAGGACTTGTCAGATGTCATCATGGGTAACCTTCCTGTTAACAATATTCCTGCAAAAGTTTTTTTGACACTGGTGCATCGCATTGTTTCATCTCGAGACCTTTTGCATCTAAGCATGATTTGGTTACTCAAGTGTTGCCGAAACCTTTGGCTATTGTCTCTCCGGCCCGTCAAATGACTTCTCGAGTATTCGTTCCGGATGTTTCAATCACATTGGGTTACTATAAGTTCCTGTCTTCTCCTAATGTCCTTGGTGACTCGGATATTGATCTTATTCTTGGAATGGACTGGCTTTCTAAGCACAAGGCTCAGCTTGATTGTGCTGCCAGGTAGATTCAATTGACTCATCTGTCTGAGGATGTGATTGTCTTTGCCGCAAGGGATGATACCATTCGATTGTTTTCTCTCAATGAGAAGGGCGAGCTGGATGCCATCTCTCAAATTCCAGTCGTTTGTGAATATCAAGACGTCTTTCCAGAAGAGCTTCTAGGAATGCCTCCGCACCGGCCAGTTGAATTCGTCATCGATCTTGAGCCCGGCACGGAACCTATTTGCAAACGTCCTTACAAGCTTGGACCTAAAGAGTTGAAGGAGCTGAAGAAGCAACTCGATATTCAAGAGCGTATTGGTCTCATCCGACCTAGTTCTTCTCAATGGGGTTGTGGTGTTCTTTTTGTGAAGAAGAAGGATGGAACGGACCGACTTTGTGTCGACTACCGTCCATTGAACAAGAAGACAATAAAGAACAAGTACCCACTTCCCAACATCAATGAGCTGTTTGAACAACTCAAAGGTGCTCAAGTATTCTCCAAGCTTGATCTCCGTATGGGCTATCACCAGATTCGCATTCGTGAAGAAGATATTCCTAAGACAGCATTCAGAACAAGCTATGGCTCATATGAATACACTATCATGTCTTTCGGCCTCGTCAATGCTCTGCCAACATTCTCTCGCACGATGAATTTCATCTTCAACGCCTACACAAATGACTTCATCTTGGTCTACCTCGACGACATTTTGGTCTTTTCCAAGAACAAGGAAGATCATGCCAAGCACTTGCGTTTGGTGCTGGATAAGCTCAGAGAACATCAGTTATATGCCAAGTTTTCAAAGTGTGAGTTTTGGCTCAATGAGGTTCTCTACCTTGGGCATATCATCTCTGCCAAGGGCATAGCGGTTAATCCTGAGAAGGTGTCTGCAATTGTGAATTGGGAACCACCTCAGAACGTGAAGCAACTCCGCAGTTTCCTTGGGCTCGCAAGCTATTGTCGAAGGTTCGTTGAGAACTTCTCAAAGATCGTGAAGCCTCTTTCCAACCTCCTGCAGAAGCATGTGAAGTACGTCTGGTCTCCTGAATGTGACATCGCTTTCAACACCCTGAAAGAGAAGTTAGTCACTGCTCCAGTTCTGACTCCTCCTGATGAATCCAAACCGTTTGAGGTCTTCTGTGATGCTTCCCTTCAAGGTCTTGGTGCAGTGTTGAT
Source organism: Triticum urartu (assembly GCF_056163025.1). NCBI lineage: Eukaryota > Viridiplantae > Streptophyta > Magnoliopsida > Poales > Poaceae > Triticum > Triticum urartu. The sequence goes on from NC_141873.1 coordinate 252,378,192, forward strand.
GCAAGAGAAGAAAGTTGTGGCCTATACCTCTCGCCAGTTGAAGCCCAACAAAAAGAACTACCCCACTCATGACCTCGAGTTGCGGCAGTCGTCCATGCTCTTTTAACTTGGAGACATCTCTTATTGGGAAGAAAAGTGGACATCTTCACTAACCACAAGAGTCTCAAGTACATCTTCACTCAGCCAAACCTCAACCTCAGGCAGACTCGTTGGGTCGAAATGATTCAAGAGTATAATCCGAGTATCAAATATACTCCAGGCAAGGCCAATATAATTGCTGACGCATTGAGCAGGAAGGCTTACTGCAACAGTTTAATTATCAAGCCTTACCAACCCGAGCTTTGTGAAGCTTTCCGCAAACTCAATCTGCAAGTTGTTCCTACTGGATTTCTGGCCAACCTCCAAGTCTCTCCTACTTTGGAAGATCAGATTCGCGAGGATCAACTTCTTGATGCTATGGTGAAGAAGGTGAAGATTGGGATTGCCAAGAGTCAACCCAAGTACAAGTGTTATTGCCTTGATGATAAGGATACTCTATTCTTCGAGGATCGCATTGTTGTGCCTAAAGGTGACCTTCGTAGAGCCATTATGAACAAGTCTCACAATTCACTCCTCTCTATCCACCCTGAAAGTACAAAGATGTACCATGACCTCAAGCAGTCGTATTGGTGGACTCGAATGAAGCGTGAGATTGCTCAGTTCGTGAATGAATGTGATGTCTACAGAAGAGTGAAGGCAGAACACCAACGACCAGCTGGTCTCCTCCAACCTCTTGCCATTCCAGAATGGAAGTTTGACCATATTGAGATAGACTTCGTAACTGGATTTCCAAAGTCCAAGCGTGGCAATGATGCTATCTTCGTTGTCATCGACAAACTCACTAAAGTGGCTCATTTCCTTCCTATAAAAGAATCTATCACAGCATCTTCACCTCCAAGTTTTGGGATTATTTTCAGAAGGCCATGGGCACCAACATTCGCTTCAGCATAGCTTTTCATCCGCAAACTAGTGGCCAAGTCGAGCGAGTTAATCAAATTCTTGAAGATATGCTCATGGTTTGCGTCATCTCCTTCGGTATAAAGTGGGAAGATTGTCTTCCATATGTCGAGTTCTCCTACAACAACAGCTTCCAAGCGAGTTCGGGCAAGGCCCCATTTGAAATTCTCTATGGCAGGAAGTGCCATGCCCCTCTTAACTGGTCAGAGACTGGTGAACGTCAACTTTTTGGCAATGACTTGATCACAGAGGCAGAAGAGATGTGCAAAGTCATTTGTGATAATCTCAAAGCCGCACAATCGCGCTAGAAGAGTTATTATGATAGCAAGCATCGTGACTTGGCTTTCGAGATCGGAGACCATGTTTACCTCCGCGTCTCTCCAATGAAAGGTACTCGTCGCTTCGGTATCAAAGGGAAGCTTGCCCCTAGATACGTGGGTCCTTTCAAGATCGTCAGCAAGAGAGGCGATCTCGCCTATCAACTTGAGCTTCTGTTCAACTTTGCAAACGTGCACGACGTGTTTCATGTCTCTCAGCTCCGCAAGTGCTTCAAGACCCCTGACCGCACCGTCAACTTTGAAGACATTGATCTCCAAGAAGACCTTTTTTATCGTGAGCACCCACTTGCTATTCTTGAAGAAACTGAGTGCAAGACTCGCAACAAGTCTATCAAATTCCTCAAAGTCAAGTGGTCACATCATTCCGACCGTGAAGCCACCTGGGAACGCGAGGATCACCTCTGTTCTGAGTACCCGGAGTTTTTCCAGTCCTAGATCTCAAGACGAGATCCTTTCATAGTGGTGGAGTGTTGTAACACCCCGGGTGTAATTTACCTTATTTGTACTCCAACTCTTGCCGTTTCCGACACTAAGTTATTCTATTTCCTCGTTGTTGGATTTTTGTCTCCGTGTGTTTTGTCTTTGTCATGCATCTCATATCATGTCATCATGTGCATTGCATTTGCATACGTATTCGTCTCATGCATTCAAGCATTTTCCCCGTTGCCCGTTTTGCATTCCGGCGCTCCTATGTCACCCAGTGTCCCTTTCTACCTATTTTCGTGTGCGGGCGTTAAACATTTCCGGATTGGACCGAGACTTGCCATGCGGCCTTGGTTTACTACCGGTAGACCGCCTGTCAAGTTTCGTACAATTTGGACTTCTCTTGATACTCCAACAGTTAACCGAGGGACTGAAAAGGCCTCGTGTGTGTTGCAGCCCAACACCTCTCCAAAGTGGCCCAAAACCCACCTAAACCTCCTCCATCTCCTAGACCGTTCGATCACAATCACGTGGCCGCAAACCGCACCTCATTTGGAGCTTCCTAGCTCCCTCTACCTCTATAAATAGACCCCCATTTCCAATTCCCGGATTTTCTTTCCCTAACCCTAGAAAAAACCCTCGCGCCGCCGCTGGACATGTCCGTCCCTGGCTGGACACGCCGCGCCGCCGCGCCCAGCCAGTAGCCGCGCGCCACGTGTCCCTCCGACCTCTCCCACCGCCGCGACCCGTCCCGGCCCAGGGCGGGCCCTCTCACCGCCAACCGGGCCACGCCCCGCGCCCGACACCGCCTCGTGCCTCCCTCACCGCGCCGCCCGAGAGCTGCCGCCCGCGCCGGCCTGCTGCTCCGCCGCGCCGCCGTCGTCGATCTCCTCGCCACTCGCTGCCCCGACGCACTCCTCCACCGTGGCCACCTCGCCCCGAACGTCGGCGACCGCCCTGGCTACCTCTCCTCGCCGGAGTCCCCAAGCTCCGGCCAGCCCAAGTCCCTGGAGACGTCCCGTGGCAACTCCGGCACATCTCCGTTGACCCCTCCGTTGAACTTCGTTTTCCGCGCCGCTATAGTGCACGATCCGGATCTGAGATCCACTCGATTGACTTTCCCTCCAAACCCTAGTTATTTTTTGCATTCTTTGACATGCCATAACTTCCTCATAGTGGCTCCGATTCGTGCGTGTAGCATATCAAAATGTTTGTCTCGACGAGTACATCATTTCATCTCATTGCATCATTTTCATTTGAGCTTATCTTGATGCCCGAAATGATGTTGGAAGAGGGTTATGTGATGATAGTTTCAGATCTGTTTCAGCAAATGCACTTTTGTCATTTTTGCCATGATTAATGTGTGCATGCTATGATCCTGAGCTCTACATGTGTTTTGATGTATGCCATGTTATATTTATAGGGGTGTATGCCATGTATTTTTGTGATCTTCGTGGTGACTAGCACAAGCATGTAAAGTAGCTTACTCAATGATGCTGATTTCAGGGACTTAGAATTTCACTAAGTCCTTGCCCTGTCATTATTTTTATGCCATATGTTCATGTTGTTTCCTAGTGATCCATGCCTCTTTTGAGCATGATCATTAAGGATGTTTTGTATATAATGTTGTGCGCTTTCCATCCATGTCTTTTCTTGCAATTATGGAGCACCCTAGCTTGAGTCAATCAAGCTCTACTTTTGCTATAAAATGTTCTTGGCAGATTGTTAACATGTTTAGCAATTTTGCCGAGGTTGTTGTTGTTGATACGTGCATGCTATGTTGTTGTTCTTGCCATGTCTAACTTCTATGCCATGTCTATTTGCTGGGTGTATGCTTAGTTTTTCATGCAATGCCTCGTAGTGAGTGCATCGAGCTCGTAAACATGCCTACACGTTATTTGTTTTGCCATGCTCCAGTTTTCACTAAGTCTGAATCTGTTTATGTTTTTGCTATGTTCACATGCTTGCAATTGTATTTTCTGATCCCTTTTGGCTCATTATCACTAAGGGACTTTTGTTATATGCTTTGACTAGCTTCATGCCATGCCTCGCTTTGCCATGATATGTTCCTTTAGCATATAGTTATCGTGCTCTAAACTTTGCTTCCTGATGATAAATTCCTGACAAGCTGTTAATTTCACTAAGTCTGAAACCTGTTATCTTTTGCACTTTTGCCATGCTTGTTTGAACCTGTTAGTGAGTGAATTAGCCATAGCTCAGTGTTCATCTTTTGTCAAGCATCATGAGTGGATCCCTGCCATGTATTTTGTTGCTATGTTTGAATGCAGTAGCTTATTTATCTTGATGCATTTAGATGGCCTCTTGCTGATTATCGCAGACCGGTGCCATATTTGTTTTGCTTGCCATTTCCAAACCGTGCATCCGATTCCGGTGATCTTTATATCGATTTCAACCGAAATCAACTCCTCTTTCAAGTGGCACTCTTGGTTTTCTAAGTTGAGTCTAGGTCCAATCATTCCTTTGCAAATCATGCATATGCATCACATATCACATCCCGCATATCATACCATGTTTGCATCATGTTGCTTGAGCATTGCACGTGGTTGATTGTGTTCCTTTTGCTTGTTGTCTTGCTTTGGGTAGAGCCGTGAGACGAGTACGTGATCGAGGAGCCCGTTGAGTATGCTTACGAGGATCAAGGCAACTCTGAAAACTTTGCAGGCAAGATGACCATACCCTCGAAATCACTTCTATCTTTGCTTGCTAGATACTCGCTCTTTTGCTATGCCTATGCTATGATACCTACCACTTGCTTATCATGCCTCCCAAATTGCCATGTCAAACCTCTAACCCACCTTGTCCTAGCAAACCGTCGTTTGGCTATGTTACCGCTTTGCTCAGCCCCTCTTATAGCGTTGCTAGTTGCAGGTGAAGATTGGAGATCGTTCCTTGTTGGAACTTTTTTATTGTTGGGATATCACCACATTATCTTGTTTATCTTAATGCACCTATATACTTGGTAAAGGGTGGAAGGCTCGGCCTTTTGCCTGGTGTTTTGTTCCACTCTTGCCGCCCTAGTTTCCGTCATATCGGTGTTATGTTCCCGGATTTTGCGTTCCTTACACAGTTGGGTTATAATGGGAACCCCTTGACAGTTCGCCTTGAATAAAACTCCTCCAGCAATGCCCAACATTGGTTTTACCATTCGCCACCCAGCCTCTTTTTCCCTTGGGTTTCCGAAGCCCAAGGGTCATCTTTATTAAACCCCCCGGGCCAGTGCTCCTCTGAGTGTTGGTCCAAACTAGATCCCCTTGCAGCGCCACCTCGGGGAAACTCGAGGGCTGGTTTTAGTTGTACGGATTGCTTATCTGAGTGTGCCCTAAGAACGAGATATGTGCAGCTCCTATCGGGATTTGTCGGCACATTCGGGCGGTGTTGCTGGACTTGTTTTACCATTGTCGAGGATGTCTTGTAACCGGGATGCCGAGTCTGATCGGAATGTCTTGGGAGAAGGAATATCCTTCGTTGACCGTGAGAGCTTGTGATGGGCTAAGTTGGGACTCCCCTGTAGGGATTTGAACTTTCGAAAGCCGTGCCCGCGGTTATGGGCAGATGGGAATTTGTTAATGTCCGGTTGTAGATAACCTGAAACTTAACTTAATTAAAATGCACCAACCGCGTGTGTAACCGTGATGGTCTCTTCTCGGCGGAGTCTGGGAAGTGAACACGGTGTTGGAGTAATGCTTGACGTAGGTTGTTCTAGGTTCACTTCTTGATCATAGTTGTACGACCGTGCTTTTGCCTTCTCTTCTCGCTCTCTTTTGCGAATATGTTAGCCACCATATATGCTAGTCGCTTGCTGCAGCTCCACATCATACCTTTACCTTACCTATAAGCTTAAATAGTCTTGATCGCGAGGGTGTGAGATTGCTGAGTCCCCGTGACTCACAGATTACTTTCAAAACCAGATGTAGGGACCGATGATACCGCTCCAGATGATATGACCGAGCTCAATTGGGAGTTCGATGAAGACTCTCGTCGTTACTACGTGTCTTTCCCAGATGATCAGTAGTGGTGCCCAGTTGGGGCGATCGAGGACTATGTTGCATTTGGGTGTTTATCTTCATTTTGGTTCCATAGTCGGACCTTGAGTGTATTTGGATGAATGTAATGACTTATTTATGTATTTGTGTGACGTGGCGAGTGTAAGCCAACTATGTACCTTTCCCCTTTATTTATTTACATGGGTTGTTGTGAAGATTACCTCACTTGCGACAGTGCTTTCAATGCGGTTATGCCTCTAAGTCGTGCTTCGACACGTGGGAGATATAGCCGCATTGAGGGCGTTACAGAAACAGCCCCTCCAAGCCCTAGGGCGCAGCTAAGGGGGAGAGGACTTGGACTCCTAGTCCAATCCTATTCCTACTAGGACTCCTTCCTTTTTTGCCTTCCCTTGCCACATGGCCTTTTAAGGACTTGGTGCGCCTAGCCCAATAAGGCCAGGGCACCTCCCGCAGCCCATGCTAGCCCTTGGGTCATGGTGGACCCATTTGTGGACTTCCAGACCCCTCCGAAATCCTCCGGAACCTCCTGGAAACTTCCTGGTACAATACCGAAAAAACTGCACCATTTTCCGGAACCCAAAATATGACTTCCCATATATAAAAATTTACCTCTCGACCATTCCGAGATTCCTTGTGACGTCCGGGATCTCATCTAGGACTCCGAACAACATTTGGTTACCACTCATCAAATATCCCAATACTACTCTAGCGTCAACGAACGTTAAGTGTGCGACCTTGCGAGTTCGGGAAAATTATGTAGTCATGACCGAGACACCCCTTCGGTCAATAACAAATCGAGGGACCTGGATACCCATATTGATTCCTACATATTCCATGAAGATCTTTTATCGGTTGAACCTTTATGACAACATATGTAATTCCCTTTGTTTGTCGGTATGTTACTTGCCCGAGATTCGATCGTCGGTATCTCTATACCTAGTTCAACCTTGTTACCGGCAAGTCTCTTTACTCGTTCCGTAATACATCATCTTGCAACTAAATTCTCAATCACTTTGCTTGCAAGCTTCTTGTGATGTGTATTACCGAGAGGGCCTAGAGATACCCCCCGGATACACGGAGTGACAAATCCCAATCTCGATTCACGCCAACTCAACAGACACCTTCGGAGATACCTGTAGAGCATCTTTATGATCACCCAGTTACATTGTGACGTTTGATAGCACAGAAGGTATTCCTCCGGTATTCGGGAGTTGCATGATCTCATGGTCGAAGGAACATGTATTTGACATTAAGAAAGCAGTAACAATAAACTGAATGATCATATGCTAAGCTAACGGATGGGTCTTGTCCATCGTTCTCCTAATGATGTGATCCCATTATCAAATGACAACTCATGGCTATGGTTAGGAAACCTTAACCATCTTTGATCAACGAGCTAGTCTAGTAGAGGCTCACTAGGGACACGGTATTTGTTTATGTATCCACACATGTATTTAAGTTTCCGGTCAATACAATTCTAGCATGAATAATAAACCTGTATCATGATTAAGGAAATATAACAATGACCATTTTATTATTGCCTCTAGGGCATATTTCCATCAGTAGATTCCCTTTGGTCATGGATCCACTCATCGACGACATCCGTCTCACCAAGGTGCTCTAGGATGGAGGGAGTGGGATGGACATCCTCTACATCGAAACCCTTAGACAATGATCACACACTTCGAGGCAAATCAACTGGTGCATGGTATCATTCCTGGTTGGAAGGTGAAGCCACTTCGGTAGATTACCCCCGTTTGTCACTTTCGTCACCCTGAAGAACTTCCAATCATCCTCGGTCGGCAGGCAAAGCCACTTGAGTTGATTACCCTGTCTGTCATTTTTGACACCCAGATAACTTCTAGACCGAGACTCTACTCTTCAAGGGGATTGATCTCCTAGGCTCATATGACACCAACTGGGGTCATTCCTGCTACACCAAGTTCATGGCTATCTTGAGACAATTAAAATCCTAATATAAACATAACATATCTATAATTGGGAGATAATTAATAATGTATATTAATTGTGTGTTGTCATTATGCTCCAAAAGTAACAAAATCTTTGAAATAACTTTGCCCATTGTGGTTTCCATTTATATTTATATTATACTCCCTTCGTCCCAAAATTCTTGTCTTAGATTTGTTTAAATACGGATGTATTAAGTCACGTTTTAGTATTAGGTATATCCGTATCTAGATGAATGTAAGACAAGAATTTTGGGACGAAAGGAGTATGTGTGTGTGAGAGAGAGATTAATGTCTTAATACGAACACACCATATATCTATAGGAAGAAGACAATATTCTATTAACCGTGTCTTTTAATATACTTGAAAAGTATGAAGTTTTTCAACTAATTTTGTGTACTACTCCCTCCGTCCGGTGAAGAATGTACATCCAGGAATTTTAGGACAAATTATGGAGTTAAGTAAAAATTGTATTGGAAAGGTGCAAGGCACCATCTCTCTCCTCTTTAATTACCCAACCCCCAATGAGCTAAGCGCATGTAGAAATTAAGAGGACCATATGTAGATTGCTATTGGTCTTGATTACCGTGTGATGAGAAAGAATTATTTTTTTACTTTAAAGTGCATCGGGAAGATAGACGTACACTTTTTTGTGAACAAATTTTGAACCTAGATGTACACTCTTTACCGGACGGAGGGAGTACACTTTCCCATTCGGATTTATGCTATACATGTGTTGTACATTAAATAAGTTGTTGCTTGACAACTCATACTACCCTGTCGTATTACGCACATTTCGAGACATGAGATGTGTCGATTTTCTTGTTCATTGTTTATTTTTTTTCTTTGACAACTCACACTCCCATAAAATAATCGCGTTTTTAGTACGCGATGAAACATGGACCCACCATCATCATGCATCATGATCCCCTTTTCTTCTCCCTCTATACACCATCTCCTACCCACACCCACACACCTACCCCACACCCACACATAGACCTAGGGGTTGGCTCCCATGGATTTTTTTTTCTATCAGAAAGCACAAACCAAAACTCAAAGAGAACACACACAAAAAAAACATCAGCCTTCCTTCCTCCCCAATCTCCAACCCCCACCCCCACCCCAACACCCACACATAGACCTAGGTTTTGGCTCCCATGAATTAAATTTTGTTCCATCACAAAGCACAAACCAAAACTCAAAAAGAACACACACAAAAAAACATCAGCCTTCCTTCCTCCCCAATCTCCAACCCTCACCCCCAGTAGACCTAGGGTTTGGCTCACATGGATTAAATTTTGTTCCTTCACAAAGCACAAACCAAAATTCAAAGAGAACACACACAAAAAAACATCAGCCTTCCTTCCTCTCCAATCTCCAACGTCGAAGGGGTTGGGTTTTCCTCAACCCAAAGGGCCTGGAGGCAAAAATGGCTACCCCTCCGAGCCCACCGCCACCACCACCTGCCACTAATTCCTCCGCGCCCCCTTTCAAAACCAACACCCCAAGCCCAAACCCCCACGGCGCGCCGGCCGCGAGGGCGCCCTCCTCACCGGCGGCGGCGGCGCCGCCGCCGCCGATGTCCAGTGGCCCATCCCACCTCGTCCTTTGCGTGCGCGACGTCATCGGCAAGCTCCGTGCTCGCGGGCACCTGTCGGGGCTGCAGATCCCGGACGATGAGCTCACGGAAGCGGGCGCCCCCGCCTTGTTCGACACCGTGCTCGCCGCCTTCCTCGCCGAGGGGCGATTGTCTGCCGGGCTTCCGTTACTCCCGAAGCCTCTTGTGCTCGGGAAAGGCGGCTTGGTGGACATGCTCCCCTTGTACCTCGCCGTGCGCTCTCGCGGCGGATTCGCTGCGGTCACCTCATGGGCGGCCATCGCCGAGGCGGTAGGCCTCGAACCGGCTGCTGATGCGCCCATCAAGCTGGTGTACGCCAAGCATCTTTGGCTCCTTGAGCAGAGCATCGGCAAGCCTGAAAGCCAGGACGAGGTGGCCGGGAGCAGTCGCAATGCGGCCCACCGCTCGAACGCGAAGAAGGATAAGTTCCTGTCGTCACACAAGGACCACACAAGCGCCGTATCAGCCCATCTGAAGCGTAAGAGGGAGGTTCCTCTGCAGATGCTTAACTGGGTCCGCCTTGTCGCGAAGAATCCGGGTGATCATGGCGCTGGACAGAATCATGGCAGCCAACTCTCCTCGACGCTTATGTTCCGTCGCCTGATGTTTGAAAATATCGATTGCAGCAAATTGCCCTATAGCACTACCTCACCGCAGGTAACTTCTGGCCACATAGTTTTGTTTTTTGAACGTGATAAATGGTATGCTTGATTATGTAATTGTGTTCGTTAAATTGTGGATTTAGATTCTGGATTTGGTCATTCTTATCGGCTGTCTAATTATAGCTGTTGGTCCTTAGATTTACCTACACAGAAGTGCTATCATTTCTGAAAAGAGAATCACACATCTTTTTTCATATGCTCACTTAGGGTCATCTTGGAGAATGCTAAATGATCATTTTAGAGCATTCTCACAGTTCTTTTCCCAGCACCATGCCAATCTAGGTCAAGGAATATAAGATGATCTTGCAATATTGCTAATTTTGATCTGTTTATCCCTTTTCCCATCTAAGGAGTCTGAAAACTCTGAGGGCTCTGTGGACCTTTTATGTTCGTACACGTGTCTACTCCTGGTTAGTTGTAGCTGTGACCCATCTGCTATGGGTGAAAACTGAAAAGCAAAACACAGCATTTTCCATATATAATATCTAATTATCATGGTAACAAGGCAAATCAGTGGTAGCTATTTATTGTGAAAAAAGAATTCAAAAGATTGCTTATATTTCTGTAAATTCTTGGGTGAGGGCATTGTTGGTAAATTTTGGCTATCATTAGGACTGCATCAGGGGGCAGCTTTGAGCCCTTATATTTTTTGCTTTGGTGATGGATGAGATCACAAGGGATATACAAGGAGATATCCCATGGTGTGTGCTCTTTGCGGATGATGTGGTGCTAGTTGATGATAGTCTGACGGGGGTTAATAGGAAGTTGAGTTATGGAGACAAACCTTGGAATCAAAAGGTTTTAGGCTTAGTAGAACTAAAACCGAGTACATGAGGTGTGGTTTCAGTATTACTAGGCGCGAGGAGGAGGTTAGCCTTGATGGGTAGGTGGTGCCTCAGAAGGACACCTTTCGATATTTGGGGTCAATGTTGCGGAAGGATGGGGGTATTGATGAAGATGTGAACTATCGAATCAAAGCCGGATGGATGAAGTGGCGCCAAGCTTCTGGCATTCTCTGTGACAAGAGAGTGCCACAAAAGCTAAAAGGCAAGTTCTATAGGACGGCGGTTTGACTCGCAATGTTGTATGGTGCTGGCCGACTAAAAGGCGACATGTTCAACAGTTAGGTGTGGCGGAAATGCGCATGTTGAGATGGATGGGTGGCTACACGAGGAAGGATCGAGTCCGGAACGATGATATACAAGATAGAGTTGGGGTAGCACCAATTGAAGAGAAGATTGTCCAACATCGTCTGAGATGGTTTGGGCATATTTAGCGCAGGTCTCCAGAAGCTCCAGTTCATAGCGGACGGCTAAAGCGTGTGGATCATGTCAAGAGAGGTCGGGGTAGACCGAATTTGACATGGAAGGAATCTGTAAAGAGAGATCTGAAGGATTGGAGTATCACCAAAGAACTAGCCATGGACAGGGGTGGGTGGAAGCTTGCTATCCATGTGCTAGAACCATGAGTTGGTCGCGAGATCTTATGGGTTTCACCTCTAGCCTACCCCAACTTGTTTGGGACTAAAGGCTTTCTTTTGGCTTTGTTGTTGTATTAGCGGCAAACAAACAAAGTTAGGCTTTGGCCTAAGTTTATTTTCATGGTGCAAAAATGGCAGCTTTTTTTTTCTAATTCTTTATAGGGTTATGCTTGCACTATTAACCTTAATTATGCTAGCTGTTCTGCATATTTATCTTTTCCCTTCTTTTTCCGATCGATATCTCTAAGATTGTTAGATGTTGTTCACTGCTAGGATATAGCCTATATGCTTGAGACACGGAGAAGAAAAAATGAAGTAGGATTCCTCCCAGCCTATACTTTGCTCTCTTTATTTGACACCTGCCATGCTTCCTCCTTCAATGATATTTACTGTTTTAATGCCCCACCTCTATTTGGTGCCAGAGTCATGGTTTTTAAGGCATTGTCTAAGCATTTCTTCAGCGCTAAGGCGCCCTAGGAGGAAGGTGCCGCCCTTGCCTTGACCATCTAGCACATGTTGTCTACAGAGAAGCATCTGCCGCCGTTTAGTCCTCACCACAATGTTGATGTGGTTGCTCCGAAGGCTTGGAAATGGCGTTCCTTTACCGAAAAAGGCTTTCGCCCCGCTTTATAAATAAAGCAACCACCGAGCACAACATTCACAAAGTACCAGTCGCGAACACACACACAGCCATCGCGAACATGGTCTCACACACAAGCACACACACAGAGAAGTTCAGCTGTGGGCACAACCCAACTAGCCCAACACACACACACAAACAAATGGCGGTGGCGACGGCGACGCAGGGAAGATCTAATCCAGCTCTGGAGGTGGTGGGGGAAGCGGGGGAGCCAACCGGAGAGCCATCGCGCGAAGCTGGGTGATGATGAAGGTGGTGGCGTCTCTCTCCTTGGGACGGCTAAGCGGCCGCCAAAGCTGCAAGTACCCAGACCATTTAAACAGAGCGTCAGTAGCGCGCCGAAGAGGTATACGCTGAATCACGAGCCTATTCGTAAGAGTCCACAGCGTCCAGGCGAGCACACCGATAGTCAGCCACCTAATGTGGCGAGACGAGGGTGGTGATGCCTGAAGTTCGGCGAAGAGAGCGGGGAAGTTGTTGTGGTCCCAACTTCCGCCCATTAATTCGCAGAAACAGCTCCAAAGGAACTGCGCGGACACGCAAGAGAAGAAGATATGGTTCGAGTCTTCTTTGGGCCCGCAAAGCGGGCAACAACCGTCACCAGGGCCGTTGCGCTTCAAGACTTCCATGCCGGATGGGAGGCGGCCGCGGATCCATTGCCACAAGAATATTCTAATCTTTAGGGGGAGCCGGATCTCCCAAATGGTGGTGAGGGCCTCGGGGCCCGGGGAAGGGGCGATCGCCTGATATAGTGATTTAGTGAACTGGCCAGATGGCTCTAGCCGCCACCTGGCGCGGTCAACTCCCCTCGCGAGGACAGGCTCGTGCAGAGCAATGCAGTCGAGCAGGTCATGCCAATCGGTGGTGTCCACAGGACCAAACGATCGCCGGAACGCGAGTTGCCCTAAGTCAGTAAGGGCCACCGCAACCGAAACCCTAGGCTCCACCGCAATGGCGAACAGGCCAGGAAAGCGGGCCGCAAAGGGGGCGTCCCCAGCCCAACGGTCGAACCAAAACAGCGTGGCAGTGCCTGATCCAACCGCGATCGAAGTCCCAATGCGAAGGACAGGGAGGAGCTGTATGATGGATTGCCAGAACTGGGAGCCCCCAGACCGCTGGCAGAAGGCGAGAGGCTGGCCACGGAGGTATTTCTGCTGGATGATGCGGAGCCACAGACCGCCCTCTCTGTTTGAGATCCGCCAGAGCCATCGTGTTAGCAGAGCGATGTTCATGCATTTGGAGGACATGATCCCGAGGCCGCCCTGATCACGAGGCTTGCATATCTCACTCCACCGCACCATGTGGTACTTCTGCTTATCGCCCTCACCAGCCCAGAAGAAGCGGCCCTGGACGCGAGCAATCTCATGATGCAACGTCTCGGGCAGGCTGTAGAAGCTCATAATGAATAGAAGCAGGCTGGACAAGGAGGAGTTAATGAGCATGGACCGAGCTGCTTTCGGAAGCCATCGCCCCTGCCAAGGTTCCATGCGGTGTTGGAGCTTGCCCACCGTAGGGCGCAACTCGGCTACAGTTAGCCGCGAGTCACTAATGGGGATCCCCAAATAAGTTGTGGGGAAGCTCCCGAGCTGACAATTATTCGGTCCGCGATGCTCTTGCATTCGTCTTGAGGATGGCGTTCCTTTCACCTGCCTACACTGGCATGCATCTAAGCGTGTCTGTTTTGCCTGCGGCTTCTCTTTTCCGATCAACTACTCTACCATGTGGGAAAGGAGGGGTTGTGTCTTATGTTGTGAGGGATAAGTTAGGCATGTGGTGTTACTTGTTTCTATTGCCGGGAAAGGGGGAAGATGAGTAATGTTGTGACTATGATGAGCAATGTTCCAAATATCGGCCAGTTAAGCGGCATCTCAGTTAATCGCTACTCCGTGGGTCACCAAATAGCCGATTAACTGGTCGATTTGCCTATTTATACATAATTAGCACCCGACCGATATGGTACTAGTTACTGATATCCTCAACATTGACGATGAGAAAGAATGGAGGGATAGTGGCAATTGTGTCGCAAGAGGGACAAATGAGTTATTAGATGGCTTTTCGGGTTGTGGGGACGGTGTGTTTATGGCCAGTGACCTGCCATTCAATATTTTTGTTTCTCTCCTAATATGTCCCAATTGATATGTTCCTCTAGTGTCTTAGGCGAGGCTGGCATCTCGCCTTAACCGCTTATAGGTGAATAACGGTGTTGGTCCTCTTGGGTTACCTTTTAGTCTTAAACCATTATGAGAGCCGACAGACCATGGTTTCTATTTTTGGATTTCCCTTGTATGAGTTGAATCACAACAAAGAAAGATGGTGGCCTAGCCACATCCACTTTCGGCAACATGCCAGATGCATTGGAAAATCAAGGCTACATGAAAGGACATGGTGGAGAAGATGAAGTGCAGATAGAGGATTTCTTGTGACGCTCGGATGGCCATGCCGTCACCAAATTCACTAACTGCAGTACTGCACTACCAACATTGAGGCCTTGACAAGCCAAAAGTATTCGCAATTTCTTTTGAAGGGTGCTGGAAACAAAATTCATGAATTACAATGTTTTAGTAATTTAGGAGCAAGTTACGTTCATATTGAAATCAAAATTTAAAATTCAGACCAAGGATAACCGAGTCAACAACCATGAGATAAACAAGCAACAATAACAAACCACTTGAGAAAGCTTAATTCGAAGGGTGTGAGGATAATGGAGTCACAACATCTACTACTTGGACTGTCACCCTCGACTAGAACTTGCCATTCTCAAAATTTTCTTAGAGGATAGTGATATAAACAAAATTCATGAATTTTATTTTTCAGTAATTTTTGGATCAAGTTGCATTCGTACTTAAATCAAATCTTAAAACTCGAACCAATGATAATGGAGTGAACAACCATGAGATAAACAGGAAATGAAAACAAGCT
Source organism: Triticum urartu (assembly GCF_056163025.1). Lineage (NCBI taxonomy): Eukaryota > Viridiplantae > Streptophyta > Magnoliopsida > Poales > Poaceae > Triticum > Triticum urartu. Next base: position 252,393,261 of record NC_141873.1, read on the forward strand.
AGTTGAGAATGCTTAATTCAAAGGATGTCGGTTCAATCCAGCATTTGGAATATCTCATTTTATATCTAATTTTCCATTTGAAGCCTCAATGTCAAATATGAAAACCAGGGGTAAAATAGGATGCAAACTTGGGAAGTGAGCCCACACTGTGTGGTCACATTCCCATGACTTTGACGATGTGTAGCCGTAATACCTTATCCCTACAACGTATACCGTATACCGTAAACAGGCATATGGGGCTAGGTATGCGCAAGCCTTGAAGGCCCAACGGAGCACGCCGACCCGATGGGGTGTATGCTTGGGGTTCCCAAATAGGAAACCTTGTGGATTGCTTGGCGAAGGGGCCACGAGTTCTACTTGCATGATCCGAATTCCCACCCGTACAGACATACATGGAGAGGTCACCTACTTAGAGGAGGGAAGGCCACCACCATAGTACGGATATATAAAGGCGTCCAAGGCCCGGCAAGGAGGACGAGCAATCTAGAGACACACAAACCTTAGCGATCTTATGCACATAGCCTAGATCGTGTCCAGAGACCCGTGGTGATCTGAGATGATGTCCCATGACTATACAAATCACGTGTAACTACAATATTGCTACAAGGTAAAAATGAAATTATGCTTGACATTCTTCTTGTTATTCCAGAGTGTATATTAGTTAAGAGTTTTGGTTGGCTGCATCCACTTTCAAACTCGAATGTGGACAATCTTATATCTATTTTTCCATTTGACCTCAAATAACCTACCTACATGGGTGTCCCAATCTTTCGAGGAGATCATGGGTTTGACTCTAGTGGAGACGTCTTTGACGACCTAACTACTAACATGCCATGTTGATGCGCCTTAGCAATTGCTAAAAAAATACCCCGAGATGTTATTTGTCATGCCGAATCACGATCAATTTGACATCGAAGGTCTAACCTCCGTGTGAAATCGAGAACAAGAAGTATGAAAATAGAATTATGATTATGGTGAATAATGATGAAGTATTGATGAAAGTTGGGATTCGAAAGCGGTCTTGGCCTGGTTGATGGACACAATTTTTTTCGGGAAAACGCAAAGGGACCTTGCGTTTCTTTTCATTGAAAAGGTAGGGTGTCAGTTACAGTCGTCCTAGGACGAATAGACGGTGAACAGGTACAGAGCTCAGTGCACATCCCATGAAGGGGGGAGGACTACTCTAAGGCCTGGAGCTCCGGCCTTAGCCCAGGAGCCGGCTTCCTCCTTGATCTGGTTGACGAGCGTGTCGAGGGAGGGCGTCGCATTGTCGAAGACGCAGCTGTTTCTATGTTTCCATAGTAGCCATGGAACTAGGAGCGCTACGGATTGCAGGGCCTTGCGTTGTGCTTGCGGCGTGTCGTCCTTGGTGTGTTGCCACCAGTCCATGAGGGGTGGGCTCCTGGTTGGGGATCGGCGCTGGTATGCGAAGCCAGGCGAGGGTCTCGTGCCATGCCTGCCTGGAAAAGGGGCAGTCAAGCATGAGGTGCCTGATCGTTTCCGGCGCCTGATCGCACAGGAGGCAGCGTGGATGGTGCTGCAGACCGTGGCGAGCCAGACGGTCGGCCGTCCAGCAGCGATCCAGGTTAGCAAGCCAATAGAAAAACTTGACCCGAGATGGAGCCCAAGCCTTCCAAATCAGCTTCCAGGAGTAGGATTAGGATGAGCCTTGGAAGGTAGCCAAGTAGCAAGACTGCGCCGAATAGATGCCGCTCGTTGTCCACTTCCAAATCAGCTGGTCAGGGGCGTCAGTGAGTGTGGCCTACTGCACGAGTTGCCAAAGCTGCAAATACTGGCCAATCTCGTGTAGGCCGAGGACACCCTGTATATCTCGGGCCCAAGCATTGCCGTTGAGTCCTTCAGCCACCGTTCTAGTCTTGCGCCGCCGCTTGGGGATGCAGTTGTAGAGCATGGGCATGAGCTCGCCGGCCGAGCGGCCGTTGAGCCATCGATCCTCCCAGAACAGGGCTTTCATGCCGTTCCCAATGACCATGTAGGTGGAGGCAAAGAACAGGGTGCGCTCGTGGCAGGAGAATTGAAGATCCAGCCCCTGCCAGGCGCGACCGTCTTCTGTGCGTGAGAGCCATAGCCACCGTAGTCTCAGTGCAAGCCTGGTTCGTTCGAGGTCGTGAACCCCGAGGCCACCAAGCGCGAGGGGGCGGGAGACAAGGCGCCAATTGACATGGCAGTGCCCGCCGTTGGCGTCGGCACGCCCGGCCCATAGGAATCCTCGTTGAATCTTCTCGAGCTGCTGCAAGGTTTTCTTCGGAGGAGCAAAAGCGAGCAGCTGGTGCACCGGAATGGCACTAAGAACAGACTTGACGAGAGCAAGCCTGCCGGCTCTGTTCATGAGCCAGGCTTTCCAGGTGGGTAAGCGTCCGGCGACCTTGTCGACGAGGGGCTGCAGCTGGCCAGCGGAAGGACGGCGCGTCGTCAAGGGGATGCCGAGGTAAGTGACTGGGAGCGCGGCGGTCGAACAACCCAAGCCGGTGATCATCTCAGGGGCACCCTGTTCCCCATGCAGGACCGTGGCCGAGCTCTTGGCGTAGTTCACTTTGAGGCCGGACGCTCTGCCAAACAGGTCGAGTATTTCCTTGACAGCAGCAATGTCGCTTGTCGTGGCATGGCAGAAGAGCATGACGTCGTCGGCATACAAGGATATAGCCGGTATTGGTCTCCGCGGATGTAGCGGCTAAAGAATGCCCGTGTCGTGCGCGCGTCGAATCAGCCGGCCGAGTGTGTCGACCGCGAGAACGAATAGTTGCGGGGACAGAGTCGCCCTGCCGCAACCCTTCCTTGTGCCATAGCGGTGGGCCTGGCACGCCGTTCAGCAGGACCCGGGTGCTCGCAGAGGACAGGAGGATGGCAATCCATTCGAGGAAGCGATGGCCGAACCCAAATTGGCGTAGGACCTCAAAGAGGAACGGCCAGGAGATGGAGTCAAAGGCGCGCGTGAGGTCGAGCTTGAGCATCACCCTTGGGACCCCAAGCTGGTTCAAAAGCTTCAGCGATTGCCGGACAAGCACGAAGTTGTCGTGTAGGCTCCGTCCGAGGATGAATGCATTTTGATTGCGGCTGACAAGGCAGTCAAGTTTTGGGGCCAGCCGGAGCGAGAGGGCCTTGGCGAAAACCTTGGCCACGATGTGAATGAGGCATATCGGGTGGTAACCGCGCAACTCCTGGGCATCGGCGCGCTTCGACAACAACGTGAGAAGAGCTTGGTTGAGCTTGCAGAAGCCGCGACCACGCATCTGAAAGAGCTGCTGGAATACATCCACAAAATCCTGCTTCACAATGCTCCAGCACGCACGGAGAAATTCAGCGTTGAAGCCATCGGGCCCTGGCGCCTTGTGTGCGGGCAAGCGTTTCACTGCCTCCCAGATCTCCTCCGGACAGAAGGCCACGTCCAGGTCGGAGAGGTCGCTCCCCTCGATGAGCTGCGACAGGTCCAGCGAGTGGTCGCGCTCGACCGCCGTACCAAGCAGGGCGTCAAAGTGCCGGAAGGCAGCCTCGGCCATCTCGTCATGGTTGGTGAGCAGCGCGCCGTCCGCGGAGAGGCGGAAGATGCGGTTCTTCTGACGTCGAAACGAGCATTGCCGGTGGAAGGTCGTGTTGGCGTCTCCATCTTTGGGTGTGGCGATGCGGGCTCGCTGTCTTGCGATCGTCCGTTCCAAGGATGCGAGTCCTAGGTACGAGACCTTCAGCTGTTTGCGTAGCCAGTCCTCCGGAGGCGAGAGGATACGGTCTTCCTGGGCCTTGTCAAAGCGCGCAATGAGTTCTCTGACAATGGCCAGCTTGGTCTTGACGTTGCCAACAGCTTTGGCGCTCCAACTCGTCAAGCTTCGTGTCGTGGCCTGGAGGCGCAACATCAGGCGACGGAAGGGATCAGGCTCGTGAACAGAATCCCACGCCGCGGCTACTGTCTCATGGAATCCGTCCAGGCGCAGCCAATGTTCCTCGAAGTGGAACCTGCGGTGCAGCACTGGTACAGGGGCGCAATCCAGCAGCAAGGGGGAGTGGTCAGACACAACAGACGCCAGGCACATCAGGTGGCACTCGCCGTGTACGTCCTCCCAGTCTGACGTGCAGAGCACGCAATCAAGATGTACCAGGGTCGGGGGTGACTGCTCATTTGACCACGTGTAGCGGCGCCCGTTGAGATAAACCTCCTTGAGAGCTAGGTTGTTGACGAGGCGGCGGAATTTACCCATCATGCGCCTATTGAGGTTGTCCGTGTTCTTGTCCTCGGGGCGGAGGATGAGGTTGAAGTCACCGCATAGCATCCACGGACCGTGGCAGTCCGCTCTGATCTCGCGGAGCTCCTCCAAGAAGGCGACCTTGGCGACGTCATCCTGTGGCCCGCAGACGACAGTGATCCACCACGGCGTGCCACCGGCCGTAGCAACGCGGGCCGAGATCGCGTTGTTGGTGAACAGGGGGTCCGAGATGGAAACAACCCTGCTCTTCCAAGCGAGAAGGATGCCGCCACGCGTGCCCTGCGCCGAGAGGTAGGTGTAGTCGTCGAACTCCGAGCCAAGCGTGTCAAGGACAATGGACGAGCAGAGAAACTCAATCTTCGTTTCTTGCAAGCATACAATGGAGGCGCCGGTGGTGTCGAGCAGCGTGCGAATGGCATGGCGCCGCGCTCATGCGTTGAGACCGCGCACATTCCAAACAACGGTCTTGAGGCCGTGATCCATAAAGAGTGGATCGACAGGGGGGGGTGGCGTCTAGGAGGAGCTAAGTCGCACACACCGGCTGGACGTGCGCTGGAACAGGCGACTGCCTCGTCAGGCAAGCTGGGATTTCGCGATCTACCAGCGCGGCTATGGCAGATAGCACGGACAGCGGGATGGGAGCAGCAAATAGATCGTCGTATGCCTTCATCTCCGCGGCCGAGATCTTCTGGTTTGTCCCAACGATGCCGAGTGTGCGGAGAACCTGAACTTGCGCGCGTCTTGCAGCTATGGGAGGGGCTGCGGTCATGGACGCGGTGGAGGATGAGCGGCCACGTCGGGGGGTGAAGTCGAGGGGACGGCGGGGTCTCTTCCCAGGCGCCGGCAGGGTGGCGTTGAGCTCCTTGGTGGCCGCGGCGAGGAAATCTCCCAGCGTCCAGGGCCGGGCTGTGGGAGCCGCTCCGCGCGATCGGCGCATGATGATTGGCGGGGAGGCGAAGCGGCCGGGTCCAGATCCATGCATGGCTGGACGTGGTGGCCCAGAGTTGGCGGTGGGGCTCGCAGCGGGCCCGGGGGGACAGGGGCAGCATGGTGTTGCATGGGTGTTTGCGGGTCCCGCTGGTCCCTCAGTTCTGGGGAGGGCGACAGGGATCTGTCTATGTGTGTGCCCTCCGATTCGCGGGCGGCGGCGGCAGCGGCGTGGGGCTCAGGCACAGCGCGGTCCATCCCAACGCGCGGGGCCGGGGACGCGGCCAGGTCAGCGTCCTTGGGAGGCCCCACCTCGGGATTCGGTGTGGGAGAGGCGCCACTTTGGCCCGACAAGATGGGCGTCATTGGCTGCGCTGCCTGCTGCGAATCAGGGACTTCGCTAAGCACGGCCAGATCCCGACAGGCTGAGGGGGCAGGCGAGGCAGTTAGTGGCCCCGCGAGATTGTCCCCGGGTGCTGGGGAGGCCGCCGAATTCAAAATTCCGGTCATGTCTGACTCGGCCAGGGCCACTGGCGTGTTGCCAGCTGTCCTAGACTGGCCAGGCTGCCCGTCCGCAGGGGCACCATTAGCGCTGGGAGCCTGGCCCATACGCAAAGCGGCTTATCTCTCCTTTTACCCTTTCCTTTTCTGTCACGATGACGACGTCGGTGGGCTCCATGCTGCCCGGGCCACGAAAGCATGCCTTTCCGAGGCTGGGGGGCCGTACGCTTCGCCGCGCCTGGCGGGGTAGGCCAGCTCGCCGCCATGGCCACGCCGTCTGCGCGGGAGGAAAGGCCGCCGGTGCGCCAGCTGAGGCAGTCAACCGCCATGCCATCGGCACGGCCGGAGGGTTGCGGCTCCGAGCGTCTGCGCTTGCGGCCTCGGCGGCGCGCGCGTCCAGGGCCATGGCCATGCCCGTTGTCGTGGTCGTTGCCCCGGTTGCGGTCCGGGCCCGGTCCCTCCGGCGCGCTAGGGGGGGCAGCACGGATCATCTCGGCGCGGACGATGGCGATGGAGATAGGGAAGGTGAGCGTTCTGATGGAAGGTGCATCAGAGCTAGAGCGGGCGGGAATCTGCTCGACGATCTCCAGGACGGCGTCACGGCGGATGCCCGCGGGGTCATGCGTGCGGCCGGAGAGGCGGAACGTGGCGAGGTCGTCGCGGGAACGAGTGTGGGGGTGGAGGCGCTCGATCCAGCAACTCCTCCGCAGAATGTGCTCGGCGGTGGAGAGGTGCCAGGCCTGGGCAGGAATGTCGCGGAGTTCTAGCTCGACGCGGTATTCGAACTCGCCCGAGCCGGCATGAGCAAGCTTGCTCCACGGGCGCATCGAGAGGGAGAAGCGGGGGAAGCGGATGAAGTGCTCTCCGGCGAGGTGATCCATGGCGGCCTGTGAGCCGAAGAGGATCAGGAAATCCTCCGGATGATGCGCGTGCACGGTGAAGTCCCCGTCGACAAGCCCGAAGGAGTCGTAAAGTGCCGCGGCGACCTCGTCGGCGGAGACGAGCGGTCGGTTGCCGGTGACGGAGGCCACCAGCGCGCGGGCTAGGACCCGCTCCGCTTCCTCCATCTCCACGGTGTGCGAGACGATAACGCGCTCCAACTCGAGCGGGCGGGCCGCAGGCGGCAGCATGGCCGGCGCGGCTTGGGAGGGCGTGGGCAGGAGAGGGCCTTGAGGACGGGGAGGAGCCACGGCTGTCGGCCTGGGTTGGCTCGGTGGGGCGCGGGGGCGGTGTTCGTCCTCTTGGATGTGGGCGTCGCAGGAGCGGGAATCATGGCCGGAGGTCAGACAGCGGCGACATCTGATGTCGTTGGTGCAGTCTCGCACGCGGTGGCCAGGGTCCAAGCACCGGAAGCAGAGCCCAGCCACCTCTTCAGGTGAGGGACTGCGCGGGCGGCGCGGAGGAGAGCTGGGCACAGCGTCCTGGCGCGGGCGGCGGCGGCGAAACCGGCGTCGTGGCTGCTGGAACCCGTCCGCGTCAACCGCCCTGGCGTTGGAGACGCGGTGCACCTCAGAGCGGGGGCCGAGGCGGTGTCTTGCAGGCAGCCTGGACGGCGCCGCTGCAGGGGCGGGGGCATGGGGCGCCGGCGTCGGAGATGCGGGAGGGGCCGCAGGACGGCGCGCGACCTCGCAGTAGGAGCGCGCGGAGGACTCGCTTCCTGAGTCGAGCCAGCGTCACCTGAGGACACGCGCTCGTCGGAGAGGGTCACTCCGCGGTCGGCGGGGTCGGCGCTGGGAGACGCCATGGCGAGTCCGGAGACACAGAGGGGGGGGGGGGGTGGAAGGGAAGCGGGGAGGGAGGGCCACCGGCGGGAAGCGGGGGCGGAGGGGCTGAAGGGCAGGAGGAGAGTGGAGGAGGTGGGCTATCGGCGGGGATTCGACGGCGGCAGGGTTGCAGCGAGGCTACTCGGTGCTAGGCGGAGGGGGTGGAGCGGAGCGGGAGCGAGAGCGAGCCATCCTTGATGCACCTTTCTCGATGGACACAAATGAAGTACACGAGTTGCAAGTTGACGTTCGCCTAGCGCCTAGGTGGTGCTTAAGCGCCCTAGGCGCAGCCTAGGCGGACTCACAATTTTGAGTATCATGTTGTATTTGGGATAATATATTTGTATCGAAATCAATTTAGAGAATATAAGTGAGTAAACTACCAGCTATTGAAATTGGAAGATGGACAATTTGATTTGTCGGTGCAATATGGCATGATTTCTCACTTGAGTGGACAATTCTTACTTGCCATGCCTAGAGTTCCGCTTATGCCCTAGGTGAGGCGTTTGATCATTGCCTAGTGCCTAAGTGTGCCTAAGTGCCTCCTAGGCGTTGCCTTTTCCAACAGAGGTTACAACTATGGTGAACTTTATGTAAACAGTACCGAAATCTAAACACTAGCGGTGCAGTGTATTTAAGGGGCTTATAAGAGGGGAGGCTTATAAGAGGGGATTTCGACTAGCCAAGGAAAGGGTGGCCCAATCCGATTCATGGGTTATTCCTCCCTGAATATGGATTCTTAAGATTGCCCATAGTGTTTTACTCCAAAAGTACATGGGCATGACCCAATAATAAGGGGGCATGACATCTATAGATAGCCATGGTTGAATTATGAAGTTTCATCTTGTATTTTTCCTCCATGTATTCATGCATTACTAGAGGGCGGGGGGGGGGGGGGGGGGGGGGGGGAGCGGGGAGGGAGGGCCACCGGCGGGAAGCGGTGGCGGAGGGGCTGAAGGGCAGGAGGAGAGTGGAGGAGGTGGGCTACCGGCGGGGATTCGACGGCGGCAGGGTTGCAGCGAGGCTACGCGGTGCTAGGCGGAGGGGGTGGAGCGGAGCGGGAGCGACAGCGAGCCATCCTTGATGCACCTTTCTTGATGGACACAAATGAAGTACACGAGTTGCAAGTGGACGTTCGCCTAGCGCCTAGGTGGTGCTTAAGCGCCCTAGGCGCAGCCTAGGTGGACTCACAATTTTGAGTATCATGTTGTATTTGGGATAATATATTTGTATCAAAATCAATTTAGAGAATATAAGTGAGTAAACTACCAGCTATTGAAATTGGAAGATGGACAATTTGATTTGTCGGTGCAATATGGCATGATTTCTCACTTGAGTGGACAATTCTTACTTGCCATGCCTAGAGTTCCGCTTATGCCCTAGGTGAGGCGTTTGATCATTGCCTAGTGCCTAAGTGTGCCTAAGTGCCTCCTAGGCGTTGCCTTTTCCAACAGAGGTTACAACTATGGTGAACTTTATGTAAACAGTACCGAAATCCAAACAGTAGCGGTGCAGTGTATTTAAGGGGCTTATAAGAGGGCATTTCGACTAGCCAAGGAAAGGGTGGCCCAATCCGATTCATGGGTTATTCCTCCCTGAATATGGATTCTTAAGATTGCCCATAGTGTTTTACTCCAAAAGTACATGGGCATGACCCAATAATAAGGGGGTATGACATCTATAGATAGCCATGGTTGAATTATGAAGTTTCATCTTGTATTTTTCCTCCATGTATTCATGCATTACTAGAGTGGCTTTTGTCCTGAGATCTCCACTTGCGGCTCCGTCTTCATTGTTTGTGTGTTTGCTTCCATCTCCATGCTTGATCATGCTCCAGTGCTTGTCCCTCTTGTCCATGCCGGGGCCTTCATGAACATACATATCTGATTTGCACAACATTTCTCAGGAGCATTAGGAATAGTTCCATGAAACGAAAGTAACTGATAATTCAGGTGATGTGCGTGAGCCCTAGTGATTGATTGTTGTATTCTGGAACTTCGGTAGTGGGCTTTTCGCATTTATGGGCTAGATACTCAATCCATGCTCTTTGGAGTAATGTTGCTCGACCAGTGCTATAGCCCAGGTAGCATCGGCCTTGCTCCACTCCTGCATGGGATATCCTTAAGAAGCAGGATTATCCCATTTAGGGAAATCAAGTCACTGCGTTCTATGCATGACAAGTAATGTTCTAAAGGGTAGGCAAGAGACTGGGTGTTATTCGTCTGATCAGGGCTAGGTAGGATTGGTCCACCTTATAGAACATTTGCTGGTGAGCAGTAAGGTATGCAGCCTTCACTACTTATGTGTAGTGTTGGACCTCCTATTAGGCAACTCCGGAGATGCTTAGAGGAAGGAGAGAACAGAGTAGGTGAGGAGCAGACTTGGATTTCGGGAAAGAGGTTCATTCATCACACGCTCCTGATCTCGTTCGGTGGTTCGTACATTTGTAGCTGCCCTCCTGGGCTACCCTTACATGGCCTCTGGCCCAACGCACACACACACTGGCCCAAAGCCCACACACATGTAGTGTTGCAGTTCAGTTATCTGAATAACTGACTGCACTAGTAGTCACTCTCCGGATCTGGCGAACCCCGAGTAGGATTTCGAGCGAGCTCGCCGGAGCGGCTCGCACCTAGCTCGGTGGGTGTTACCGCCTGATCGAGGGGACGCGGGGACGCGGCGGACGGCGGCGGCAGCGGGTGGTGGGAAATTTTTTTAGGGAAGGCTCTGAATACCAGATTGTAATGCCCCTGGATCCGATCTGAGAATTTGGGAGAGGAAGGAGAGAACAGAGTAGGTGAGGAGCAGACTTGGAGGACGGGAAAGAGGTTCATTCATCACACGCTCCTGATCTCGTTCGGTGGTTCGTACATTTGTAGCTGCCCTCCTGGGCTACCCTTACATGGCCTCTGGCCCAACGCACACACACACTGGCCCAAAGCCCATACACATGTAGTGTTGCAGTTCAGTTATCTGAATAACTGACTGCACTAGTTCAGTCCGCTACTGATGCATCAGTAGGCGCGACAATGCTCTTACACACTTTAGCACCATCCATTTTTGGAGCTAGTTGTTTTGGGAGGTTCAGTTGTCCTGAGTGGATTTCATCATATTTCTTAAACGTCCAGCACCTTCTGTTGGCTATATGTTAGCAGACAACCTGGTATCTATGTTGCATGGCACGGGGACATGGATATGGTGATACACCATTTTTTTTGTTCTAAAAACAGTGTTAAGGGGAGACAACAAGTATAGATTTATTTACAGAACAGGAAAAAACACCTTACCTTATCTTACTGCATGCAACCAGCATTCCAACAGTCTGTGAATAACAGGTTAACCAGCAGTCAGCACCTAATATCTTATCAAGAACTCGATGATGAAGTTCCGCAAATAAGAAAACATAACCATCAGTTGTTAGTTACCTAAAAAAAAACCCACCAGTAGTTAACTTCATGCTTGACTTTGTTGGATAAGTCTGTGTACTAGGGTCGTTGTGGGGCTGCAGCACATGGTCCTTGTGGCGGTTAGGATAGAGTTCCTGACCATCAAGGACTGGCAGTTAGGATAGCATCTTAGACTGGCATCTTAGTAGCATCTCAGCATATGCTTGGCTGGCTAGCAGCCTATAAGTATGTAACCCCAACCCCTCAGGTTGGTATGGCATTGTGTGAGAAATAAACCAACGAAAATTGTCCCAACTCTCCTAGTGTCATCCACAACTATCAATGCTCAGGCTCAAAGGTCTAACAAGTGGTATCAGAGCCTCGTTATCTTGTACCCTAAGCATTTCCTGCGAGCAGCCCAAGTCGGTAGCAGCAGCTGCTCCGTCTGCCTCTGGCTACTTTCCTCCCTCCGGACTGTCGAGCTGCAGTTCGTCTTCAACAGCCTCCTCTTCACGCAACAACCCCCCTGCAGCGAGCCATGTCTGCAGGTCGCTCTCAGCACACGGCTACCTCGAGCATGCGGCGCCGGCAAGAGGCCGAGCGCGCCGTGGCAGAGGAGCGTGAGCGAGCAGCTGTAGCAGCAGCTGCTGCGGCAGCAAGGGTGTCAAGGCTGGCTGCAGCGGAGCTGGCAGCAGCCAAAGCGGAGGTAGAAGCAGCCAGGGCGGAGTTAGAAGCAGCAGCAGCAGCAGACGCAGCACGTGAGGCTACGGCGGATGCCAAAGCACTCCGCGGCGGCTACGGCAGCTCCAACAGCTCCGCGCCTGCGGACGACGGCGCTGACGCAGACCGCGCCAAAGTGGCGCAAGAGCGGACGGCGCAGTGGGCAGCCGAGCACGCCCGCGCTCCAGGTGGAGGTGCGCACCGCGACGGCGGCTGCAACGACCAGGACCGCGGCCTCTACGAGGTCCGGACTGTGGTCAGGGATGTTGGTCCCAGTGCTGGGTGGCCTACCCTCACTAAAACCAACTACGTCGAGTGGGCCGGGATCATGAAGGTCAGGCTCCAGGTGCGGCGCATGTGGGAGGCAGGCCAGGACAGCAACGTCGACCACCAGGAGGACCGACAGGCGCTGGACGCCCTCATCGCCGCAGTCCCGCCCGAGATGCAGTTCTCGCTTTCCAGCAAGCGGACTGCCAAGGAAGCTTGGGACGCCATCGCCGCGGCACGCATTGGCAGCGACCGTGCTCGCAAGTCCACTCTGCAGGCACTTCGTAAGGAGTGGGAGAGCCTGGCTTTCAAGCCAGGTGAGGACGTTGATGACTTTGCTCTCCGTCTCAACACTCTGCTGCAGAAGTTGGTAAAGTTTGGTGATGCCACCTACACCGAGGAGAGAGCTGTCGAGAAGCTCTTTCGGTGTATCCCCGAGAAGTACAAGCAGATGGCTCGGTCGATCGAGTCCTTGCTGGACCTCTCCACGATGACAATCGAGGAGGCGATAGGTCGCCTCAAGGTCGTCGACACCGATGAGCCACAGCCTTCCTCGGGGCCCATCACCACCGGCGGGAAGCTGCTCCTAACTCAGGAGCCATGGGATGCCAGCCTTGGTGACAGGAAGAAGGGGGAGCCTTCTTCCACGACGGGCGGCCGCAAGCGTGGCAAGCAGCGTAAGACGCGAAGAGGCCCCCAGGGCAGGGCACAAGGACGTGCCGAAGGGGACGCCCGCGGAGGCGCCAAGGACGGCGCCGCTGGCAAGCCCAAGCCGGCACAAGACAACAGCTGCCACAACTGTGGCCGGTTTGGCCATTGGGCCAATGAGTGTCGGCAACCACGACAAGGCCAGGCTCACGTCGCATAGGCGAAGGAGGAGACGGCTCTGTTCATGGCGCATGCAAGCATTGAGCTATCTTCAGCGACACCAGTCGCAAAAGCTTTCATCCACCTCGACGAGCCAAAGGCGCACGCTCTTCTCGGCGATGCCTCCGGGAAGGACAAGACTACGAGGTGGTGCCTCGACACCGGCGCCACCCACCACATGACCGGTCGAAGGGAATTCTTTGCCGAGCTCGATTCCAATGCGCGAGGCTCCGTCAAGTTTGGGGATGCCTCCGCTGTGGAAATTAAGGGCGTCGGCTCCGTCATCTTCACCACCAAGATGGGAGAGCACCGGCTGCTCACCGGTGTCTACTACATCCCCGCGCTAAGGAACTCCATCATCAGCTTGGGACAGCTGGATGAGAACGGCTCACGCGTGCTGATTGAGCTTGGGGTCCTACGCATCTGGGATCGCCAGGGTCGCCTTCTAGCCAAGGTACCCAGAGGTGGAAATCGACTCTACGTCCTTGATGTGCAGGTGGCACAACCGGTCTGTCTCGTTGTCCGTCGGGGCGATGAGGCGTGGCAATGGCATGAGCGCTTTGGGCATCTTCACTTCGAGGCCCTGAAGCGTCTAAGTGCCAAGGAGATGGTATGAGGCCTGCCATGCCTTGACCATGTGGAGCAGTTCTGCGACATCTGCGTACTGACGAAGCAGAGACGACTCCCCTTTCCCCAACAGGCGAGTTTTCGGGCCAAGGAGAAGCTGGAGCTCGTGCACGGAGACTTGTGCAGCCCGGTGACGCCAGCCACACCAGGAGGTCGACGCTACTTCCTGCTGCTTGTCGACGATCTCTCTCGCTACATGTGGGCGATGATTCTCGGCAGCAAGGGAGAAGCGGCGGACGCCATCAGGCGCGCGCAGGCTGGTGTGGAGGCGGAGAGCGGCCGCAAATTGCGCGTGTTGCGCACTGACAACGGCGGCGAATTCACGGCGGCTGAATTCGCGTCGTACTGCGCCGATGAGGGCATCCAGCGGCACTACTCCGCGCTGTACAGCCCGCAGCAAAACGGAGTCGTCGAGCGGCGCAACCTGACAGTTGTGGGGATGGCTCGGGCTCTCCTCAAGCAGCGAGGGATGCCGGCTGTTTTCTGGGGGAGAGGCGGTGCTGACAGCTGTCTACATCCTCAACCGCTCGCCTACTAAGGCACTCGACGGCAGGACACCGTATGAGGCCTGGCATGGGCGGAAGCCGGCGGTCTCCCATTTGCGTGTCTTCGGCTGCCTTGCGTTCGCTAAGGAGCTTGGCCACATCGGCAAGCTCGACGACAGGAGCACTCCGGGAGTCTTCATCGGCTACGCGGAGGGCTCAAAGGCCTACCGCATCCTCGACCCAAAGACACAGCGTGTGCGCATGGCGCGAGACGTCGTGTTCAACGAAGGGCGAGGGTGGCAATGGGACAAGGCGGTGGACGACGGCGCGACGCCGACGTATGACGACTTCATTGTCGAGTACGCTCACTTCAAGGAAGCCGGGGGAGCAAGCAGCTCCTCTCCGCCGGGCACGTCTACCCCGGCCCCCAAAACTACATCGATTCCGGTGCCCGCTACGCCGACGGCACCACAACTGGCGACACCGCATACTCCAGCCCCGGCGGTCACCACTCCGGGTTTGTCTTCATCAGCACCAGCTCACGCAGAGCACAACCTGATGAAGTTCGCTTCCCCGCTCACTCACGACGAGGAGTGGGTCGACGCGTGGTATGGAGGCGAACAGCTGTGGTATCGCACGATGGATGATCTACTCGGCGACCAGCCGGTGCCGGGACTGATGCCACGTGACCTGGAGGCGCAGGGCAAACCACGGTCCTTTGCAGAGGCCAAGAGAGATGCGGCATGGCGCGCCGCGATGCAGTTGGAGATGGATGCGGTCGAGCAAAACCGCACCTAGGAGCTCGCTGACCTCCCTCGTGGTCACCACGCAATCACCCTTAAGTGGGTGTTCAAGCTGAAGAGGGATGGAGCCGGCGCCATCATCAAGCACAAGGCTCGCCTGGTGGCCCGAGGCTTCTTGCAGCAGGAAGGAGTCGACTTCGACGACGCCTTCGCTCCAGTGGCACGGATGGAGTCCGTGCGACTTCTCCTTGCGCTAGCTGCCCAGGAGGGCTGGCGTGTCCATCACATGGATGTCAAGTCGGCATTCCTCAACGGTGACTTGAAGGAGGAAGTCTACGTGCATCGGCCACCGGGTTTTGCGATTCCCGGCCAGGAGGGCAAGGTACTCCGCCTGCGCAAGGCCCTCTATGGCCTACGGCAGGCACCTAGGGCGTGGAACGCCAAGCTGGACTCCACGCTGAAGAAGATGGGCTTCGAGCAAAGCCCGCATGAGGCCGCTGTCTACCGACGGGGCAGTGGAGGAAATGCCCTGCTGGTGGGCGTCTATGTTGATGACTTGGTGATCACCGGCACCAAAGATGCAGAGGTGGCGGCATTCAAGGAAGACATGAAGGCCACCTTCTAGATGAGTGATCTGGGGCTCCTCTCCTTCTATCTAGGGATTGAGGTGCACCAGGATCACTCCGGGATTGCGCTTCGACAGTCCGCCTACGCCAAGCGCATCGTTGAGCTAGCTGGGCTCACCGGCTGCCATCCAGCTCTCACTCCGATGGAGGAGAGGCTGAAACTGAGCCGCGACAGCACGACGGAGGAAGTGGATGCTACGCAGTACCGACGCCTTGTGGGGAGCCTTCGCTACCTCACCCACACACGGCCGGACCTAGCATTCTCCGTCGGCTATGTCAGTCGGTTCATGGAGCGACCGACGTCGGAACACCAGCAGGCAGTGAAGAGGATCATCCGCTACATAGCAGGGACCCTCGACCACGGCCTCCACTACCCTAGGTGTCCGGGGGCAGCACACTTCGTCGGGTACAGCGACAGCGACCATGCCGGCGACATCGACACCAGCAAGAGCACGAGCGGGATCCTCCTCTTCCTCGGCAAGTGTCTCGTGAGCTGGCAATCAGTCAAGCAGCAGGTGGTGGCCTTGTCTAGCTGTGAGGCTGAGTACATAGCGGCCTCCACCGCCTGCACTCAGGCGCTTTGGCTCGCTCGATTGCTTGGTGATCTTCTCGTCCAAGACACCAGAACGGTGCAGCTCCTGGTGGACAGCAAGTCCGCCCTGGCCCTGGCAAAGAACCCCGTGTTCCACGAACGGAGCAAGCACATCCGGCTGAGGTATCACTTCATCCACAGCTGTGTGGAAGAAGGGAGCATTGAGGCGAGCTACATCAACACCAAGGATCAGCTCGCAGACCTGCTCACCAAGCCTCTTGGGAGGGTCAAGTTCCTCGAGCTTTGCTCCAGGATCGGGATGATTCAACACTCCCACAAGACGACGTACAAGACTTAGGGGGAGAATGTTGGATAAGTCTGTGTACTAGGGTCGTTGTGGGGCTGCAGCACATGGTCCTTGTGGCAGTTAGGATAGAGTTCCTGACCATCAAGGACTGGCAGTTAGGATAGCATCTTAGACTGGCATCTTAGACTAGCATCTTAGACTGGCATCTTAGTAGCATCTCAGCATATGCTTGGCTGGCTAGCAGCCTATAAGTATGTAACCCCAACCCCTCAGGTTGGTATGGCATTGTGTGAGAAATAAACCAACGAAAATTGTCCCAACTCTCCTAGTGTCATCCACAACTATCAATGCTCAGGCTCAAAGGTCTAACAGACTTGTACTTGCTCTATTAGTATCCCGGTATATCCAAGTGGCTTTTGTATAGTTTGAAATTGAAAATAAATACACGTGTATCTGATGTGACCCGCATATGCCTGCAGAATACGGCATGTTTGTGAAGTGCCGGTGCAACATAGCTTTGTAGCATAATCCAGCTTTTGGTTCATCCCACACAATTTGTGCCTACCAAAAATGTCATATTTGCAGCTATAAACTCCAACATGCAGGCACATCAAGGCAACCAAACTGTCTTAATTATATACAGTTATAGAATAAACGGTGGACCATTAGTGCCTCTAATTATTTACTTTGCTTGGTAAAACTTGAACTGACAACAGTGGTTCTTAGGGAAAAAATTTAGGGGGGCACCTAGTATGACCCGATCAGTATTTCACCCTTACAGCAAAAGTCAGACGAATGATTTACATACTAGTATTGCAGTATCGTTTTTAGCATCCATGAGAGCTTCCTCCAGCTTCTGCCCACCCAAGCACAGTTCACCATCACTTGGTTCCATAAAGTTTGTTTTCATCGAAACCATTAACCAAGGTTCTCGGTTGGATTTCACTGAGGCTTCTGAGTGCTTCATGCTTGTCAAACACATTCAGTGTTCCAGGTCAGCGAATCTGTTGACCCACGCATTATGAGACAGTTTCTGGCGTTCGACACTATTGGTGCAGTTAGTCTTGCATAGTGAAGATTATTTTCATTGTTAGTTACTCGACTGTGCACCGTGACTTTGCATTGCTGGGTCAATAGCTCCCATATATTAACTTGGTATTTAGCATGTTACTGGAAATGTCTCAACATGATTTACAAGTTACAACTGTATTGCTATAGGCCCCTTTTGCTTTGTAATTTTGCCACGGAAAATTTGGCAAGCCAAAGTTATCATGACATTTGAATATCTTGTATTGTTACATATTTGCAAGTATGATGACGGTGGACAAATTTGTAAAGTGATAACTTAGTTGGGTTGTTACTATTTTAGGCTTTTAGATACTTCGAATATGATTCTTGTACTGCGGATGCTCATAAATTTTATCCTGTGAATGATCCTAATGCTTAAACTTATCTTGCTAGACAAACGATGTGTATGATTATCTTTCTTCAAACTTTTTAGTCTGGGTGGATGTGCTATGTATATTTCTTCAGCCATATGATCCACCCTATTTCCTTACTGACCTTAGCAGAGGTCCTCTTTTATATTGTGCTTTTCCTGTAGTTGCAAGACTCAGTTATTAAGATTATTTTGTTTCCCTATGCCGCTTGATATATGATCCCAACAGGTTGTCATACAGCAGCTGATACCACATATAGGTCTGTTGTCTTAAAAAATACTCTTCCAGTTTCTTTGGCTGCCTGAACTTCTCTATTTCTGCTTAGAGACTGCATATACGATCACCAAAGAACTTAAATCGTTTGTCATGCATTCTGAACTAATGTTTTATTCTATTTATTAATTTCTTCTCTTATATGACAATGATATTCAATCGTCTCAAGGAGATACTCTGAAAATGTATAAAACATAACTCTTTGTTCATTGCAGAGTGGACTTACAAATGAGGAGCGGCCTCAGTACGATGGTTGGGACGATCGACTGTGTGCAGGTGGGAATAGTGACAGGATTTTGCATGCACGAACTCGGCTTAGTGGTCTAGCAGATGTTCCAGATTGGACTGGGAAGCCTTCGCTACCTTATGACGAGCCGCATGTGTTGAGATTTCTAGGACAACCTCTTTTGCCTGCACCAAGTAATGAAAGCCTTGATGCTGATGCTATTGGTAAGGGTAGGCCAGATAATTGCAACTGTCAAATCCCAAGTTCTGTTGCTTGTGTTAGATTTCATGTGACAGAGAAGAGGATCAAGCTGAAGCGTGAACTGGGCTCAGCATTTTATGCAATGGGATTTGACCGCATCGGTGAGGATGCTGCATTGACATGGAGAAGGGATGAAGAAAATAAATTCAATGCCGTTATCCAGAATAATCTGCCTTCATCCAAGTACAGATTCATGGAGGAAGTGTTTGCTGCCATGGGTTCCAAGGGCAGAAAAGACATTGTAAGTTACTATCACAATGTTTTCCAAGTGCGACGAAGAGCGTACCAAAATCGGCTCACTCCAAATGATGTGGATAGTGATGATGATTCACTCGAGCCTGGCTTCTTGCATCTTCGTCAAGGTGGTACTCAGGGTAACTCCATGTCTGCTTCTTCCTCCGGAACTCAAAGGGGTTCTTAGGTCATGGAGGTTCAATAGGTTATTAGGGTAGCTCGGTGGCTCCAGCTCGGCTTCTTTATCTGGAGCTCAGAGGAAGTTTTCTTCTTTCTTTGCGGTGAAGCTCACAGGAAGGTTCCGTAGGTCGACGCCAATTGGTTACCTGGAGCTCATTTAGAGTTTTCTCTCTGTGAATAGCCCCGTGGCTCGTTTCATCTTGATGGATCTGGAAATTAATGCAATTATTATGTTGACATTTAGACTATCTTTATTATGTAGGCAGTTTTATTATTTCGTCGGAGAATTCCCTGTGGAGTATATTTTTGCTGAGAGCTTTGTTTGGATAGGTGTGGATTATGTCCTCCCTTTGGACGAGTAGAAAATTGAATATGATCCTTGCGCATTCAAAGCGGTTTGGTATAATCCCTCTATCCAAGCAAACCCCAAGGGATTGTTTTGATACACATCAATTCAACTCCGGTCACTTGTGACACGGGCTGAAATAAATCACTTCGCATCTGAAGGGATCGAATGGATAGGAGTGACATCCGAACAATCCGTGATCAGGGTCTGATCTAGCAGGGGTCCATGGGTGCTAACAACCCCCCCCCCCCCCCCCCCCCCCCCCTCCATAATACATTTACAGTTTTACTAAAGCACATCCAGATGTGCCACAGGGATTGCACATCTAAGTCCTATGTTATTGATCTTGCGTGGAGATTCGTGTGGGTATTTTATTTCCTTTTTATTTTTAATTGAGTCACTTAGATGTGTAATAACTGGGCACATCTCCCTTCGTCCTAAAATAAGTCTCTTAACTTTATATTAACTTTAGTATAAAGTTGTACTAAAGTTGAGACACTTAGTTCGGTGCGGAGAGAATGCTTAATGCTTGTTTTCTAAATTTTAAAGTACCATGTGACTATTTGTTAGACTTATGATAATATCTGGATCAAATTATATAACATGGAGTATTATAGATGTAATATGTGGCATCTCCAACACTACTTTTCTAGGTCCACCAGTCAGTGATGGGTAAGCTTTGACCCAGGCAAGCCGCGAGGAACACTTTCACCCTACACATCGCCCTGCTCAGTTTTGTTTTATGTCTTAGTGGCAAATGGATTCGAGTCTTGTGGAGTCCATGTTATTGACTTCTTTGTATTTTCAAAAGGACACCTAAAGGATATCCTATAACTGAAAATTATCAAGGAAAACAGAGCACAATATACAAAACGACCATCTAAAAGTAAAATTACATCGATCTGTCTTACTTCGATTGAATGCAACCATTAGAGATTGAAAAATAAATTGGCAGCAATAAAAGAAAGGGACACCCGCAAACACCCTTGTCAAACTATACTTTAAAGACTGCAATAGCCGCTCACTGCTAGAAATGAGATCTAATAATTGTTGAAGAAAAATGACGCTTGCCAACACCGTTGTTAATGCCAAGTGCTTACCTCATGCAGTGTTGTTGAGCACCTGCCTCTCACTACAAAATCTAACTCCACCATTGATCTCAACCTCCTCGCTCGGGCTTTCCTCCGTCGGTTGGTGGACTGTGAGTTTAAACATTTTGAAGTGTGCATGGAGGAGTCTACCCGTCGTTGCCAAATGATGAAGTCCAAAATTAGAAATATTGTTCATAATTATTCTACAGAATACCATTTTATAGCCCCCAACAAACCTGATGTATACTTCAAATAGACTATCTCGCCCACTCATGAAGCATGCCCTTGTTTAAGTTCGTGTAGTCGTGAAATTTTGATTTGGTATTGTAAAGTTGTCCTAGTGACTCACTTTTAGTCCGAAACCATGTTCGTCGTGATAACTACATCGACATGGAAGACACATGTCCTTGGACTTGCGCACACGAAGCAAACTAGGCCAACCTCATTTTTTTCACCTAGGCCCACCTGTATTATTGAGGGACCTTAGCAACTTCTTCACAACATCATGGTTTTCAATATCCTTACCTCCGAGACCTTTCAACTCATTGGTGATAGTGACAAGTGCCGAGTAGGTGTCTTGAACACTTTTTGAGCCTTTTCTCCTAAAGTTGTTGAACCACTTGCAGTCCATCCTGGTTGCATGCAGAGAGTAAACACCTTCATTAACCTTGGGTAAAATATCCTAAACTTCCTTAGCAGTTTCCAATTCACTAATATGGTTGAATTCTTCTCTGGTGATGCAGTTGCAGAGAATGTCTTGGGCTTGAGCGTCCATATTGATATTCCTTTGGTCTTCAGAGGTAGGATTTTGTGAGGGTCTTCATAGAACAAATCCTCACCGACAACTCTCCATAGCTCAGGATCAATTCCTCCGAAGTGGCATCTCATCCAGTTCTTCAGTAAGGATATTCCTTCCCATCAAAGACAGTCTTGTGAGTAGATCCTTCATAATTACCTGTGGCCGCCATCATTAAACTTCAGGTGGTTAAACCAAATCACACAAAGACAAGGGAGCACCTTACCCCGACACCAATTGTAGGACCAGATATCGACCAGGACCGGGGGGAGTGAATGGGAGATTCGACAAATGCTTCAAAAAAGTAAGCTTTCCAAAATAAGACAGTGTATGTAGAATATTATTGAACATAAAAGAGAGTAAAATAAACTGAACAGAGAGACAACTTAGAGAAACAACTAAATAAGTAGAGGTAAATGTGAGAAGTAGTGAATAGGAAAGTAACCATAGCATATGCAGTTGAATAATTATGTCCTCAAAAACTTCTTCACAACATTCACAGAGAAAGAAGACAGGAAGAGGATTATCGAACATGCAAGTTATAGAGGTATATGAGCTCGAGAAAGTAAACCTGTAGCTTGAGGAAGTCAGAGATTTGTTCGACCAGTTCAAGTTGCTGGCACAACTCAATGCTTGGTTGGAGGGCCAAGATTTAACACAGAGGACAATGTCCTCACCCTATTCTCCTTGAGCTAAAGTCACTAATGATTCGCCCAATCACTCGTGGTAAATCTTCGAGGTAGATCTCTAGGACCTTCACAAACTTTTCTTTAGCCGTCCAGTGAAACCTAACCGTGTAGTAGATGCACATTCCACAAGAGCAATAGGTTAAGTTAAGTTTCAACTAGTTCTTCAGTGATGATCAATCGCTTAGGAGATTTTAGGCTGTATGGTTTTTCCTCTCTTGGGATTCTCTCAATCTCTTTCGGGGGAGGAATTGCTCTGACAAACACTTCTCAATTCTCTCTAGAGAAACCAACCATTTAAGGTTGAAGGGGGTGGCTATAAATAGCTGGAGCAATCCTGAGGTGTGAAATGAACAATAGGGGCATTTTCTACCTAACAAACAACCAACGCGGGCACAACGGTCGGATTTTAAAGGTGACCTACGACTTGCTTGGGAACAAGTCAAGACGACTCAACTACACTTGGTTCTTGCTCGTAGTCCTGAAGAACACTGTCTCAGACTTAGAGAGAAAATCACAGAGCACGAAGAGATTTCCAAGTCTTCACTTGAAGATGTAGGTTTTGATTGAGAATCACCGAAGAGCTAAATCTCAACGTTCACTTAGACCCCCCCCCTCTTAATAGTTCGGTTTTCCCTATGACTCAAAAATAGAGAAATGAAACTAGGAAACAAAAATATCCAGTACACTTCATCTCCTCTCTGCAATATGATTGTTCCTGGAACAAGCATTCCAAAGGATTTCATTTCACCACAACTTTTGGGGCTCATAACTCTTATCTTAAACCACACTAGTTGATTGTCGATGCATTGCAATAGGGACATACATATTCTAGTGATCCTCACGTGCAACGCTCGATGACACTTCCCATAATTAATGTGATCCTCCCGTTCAAATAATGACACTCTCCATAATAACATAATTATTGGGGAACGTAGCATGCAATTTCAAAAATTTCGTACGCTCACGCAAGATCTATCTAGGAGATGCATAGCAACGAGAAGGGGAGAGTGTGTCCACGTACCCTCGTAGACCGAAAGCAGAAGCGTTTGACAACGCGGTGGATGTAGTCGAACCTTTTCTCGTTCCGACCGATCAAGCACCGAACGTACGGCACCTCCGAGTTCTGCACATGTTCAGCTCGATGACGTCCCTCAAACTCTTGATCCAGCAAACTGTTGAGGGAGAGTTTCGTCAGCACGACGACGTGGTGACGGTGATGGTGAAGTGATCCGCGCAGGGCTTCGCCTAAGCACTACGTGAATATGACCGGAGGCGTAAACTGTGGAGGGGGGCGCCACACACAGCTAACAATGTTTGTTGTGTGTTCTAGCGGTGCCCCCTTCATATATATAGGTTGGAGGGGAGGAGATGCAGCCAAGGGGGCACCTCAAGTAGGAGGAATCCTACTTGGGGTCCTCCCAATTCGGCCTCCCCCCTTTCCTATTCCTATTCGGAGTAGGAAGGGAAGAGAGGGAAGGGGGAATCCTATTCCCTTTTTCGTTCCCTCCTTCCCCTTTTCCACTCCAATTTGGCCAGCCCATATGGGAGGGGCGCACCAGCCCCTTAGGGCTGGTCTGTCGCCCTCTTGGCCCATTAAGGCCCATGTAGTTGCCGGGGGGATGCCCGGAACCCCTTCCGGTGACCCGATATGCACCCGGTACCCCCGGAACACTTCCAGTGTCCGAATACCATCGTCCAATATATGAATCTTTACCTCTCAACCATTTAGAGACACCTCGTCATGTCCGTGATCTCATCCAGGACTCCGAACAAAATTCGGTCACCAAATCACATAACTCATATAATATAAAAGCGTCATCGAATGTTAAGCGTGCGGACCCTACGGGTTTGAGAACTATGTAGACATGACCGAGACACCTCTCCAGTCAATAACCAATAGCGAAACCTGGATGCTCATATTGGCTCCAACATATTCTATGAAGATCTTTATCAGTCGTACCGTAATGACAACATACGTTATTCCCTTTGTCATTGGTATGTTACTTGCCCGAGATTTGATCGTCGGTATCTTCATACCTAGTTCAATCTCATTACCGACAACTCATTCCGTAATGCATCATCCCGTAACTAACTCATTAGTCACATTGCTTGCAAGGCTTATCATGATGTGCATTACCGAGAGGGCCCAGAGATACCTCTCCGATACTCGGAGTGACAAATCCTAATCTCGATCTATGCCAACCCAACAAACACCTTCGGAGATACCTATAGAGAATCTTTATAATCACCTAGTTACGTTGTGATGTTTCATAGCACACAAGGTATTTGTAATACCCTCGATGCGACTATAGCTCCCACGTGTCGAGGCCCGACTTAGAGACATAATCGCATTGAAGGCATATGTCGCAAGTTAGGCAATCTTCACAACATCCCATGTAATATATAGATAATAAAAGGGGAGATAACATAGTTGGCTTACACTCTCCACGTCAATCAAGTACATAAAATAACATTACATCATTCAAACACTCATGGCCCGACTACGACGCCAAAATAAAAGATAACCCAACATGCGACACGGTCCCGATCACCCCAACTGGGCACCAGTACTGATCATCAGGGAAAGACACATAGTATCGTTGAGAGTCCTCGTCGAACTCCCACTTGAGCTCAGGCACGTCACCTGGAGTGGAATCATCAGGCCCTGCATCTGGTGTAATAGTAATCTGTGAGCCACAGGGACTCAGCAATCTTGCACCCTCGCGATCAAGACTATTTAAGCTTAATAGGTATGGCAAGGTAAATATATCTGGAGCTGCAACAAGCGACTAGCATATATGGTGGCTAAACTGTTCGCAAAAGAGAGCGAGAAGAGAAGGCAAAGCGTGAACGAATAACTAGAGGGCATCCTGTGGCAAGCATTACTCCAACACCGTGTCCACTTCCCGGACTCCGCCGAGAAGAGTCCATCACGGTAACTCACACTGTTGATTCATTTTAATTAAGTTAAGGTTCAAGTTATCTACAACCGGATATTAACAAATTCCCATCTGCCCATAACCGCGGGCACGACTTTCGAAAGTTCAAATCCCTGCAGGGGAGTCCCAACTTAGCCCATGACAAGCTCTCACGGTCAACGAAGGAATAGACCTCCTCCCGAGACGTTCCGGTCAGACTCGGTATCTCGGTTCTTCAAGACACTTCGACAGGTTAAAACAAGACCAGCAACACCGCCCGAATGTGCCGACAAATCCCGATAGGAGCTGCACATATCTCGTTCTCAGGGCACACTCAGATGATCTCTCCATACAACTAAAACCAAACTCGAGTTTCCCCAAGGGGGCGTTGCACAGGACTCTAGTTTGGACCAACACTCAGAGGAGCACTGGCCCAGGGGGGCTAAAATAAGATGACCCTCGGGCTCCGGAAACCCAAGGGAAAAAAGAGGCTAGGTGGCAAATGGTAAAACCAAGGTTGGGCATTGCTGGAAAAGCTTTAATCAAGGCGAACTATCAAGGGGTTCCCATTATAACCCAACCGCGTAAGGAACGCAAAAATCCGGGAACATAACACCGATATGACGGAAACTAGGGCGGCAAGAGTGGAACAAAACACTAGGCAAGAGGCCGAGCCTTCCACCCTTTACCAAGTATATAGATGCATTAAGATAACATGGCAATATAATGATATCCCAACAAGTAAAATAATGTTCCAACAAGGAACGGTCTCCAATCTTCACCTGCAACTAGCAACGCTATAAGAGGGGTTGATAAAGTTTGCGGAAAGCTTCACAAAGTTCAGGTTGATAAGGCTTGAGAATCAGACTGTTGCAATAAGCCTTCCTGCTCAATGCGTCAGCAATCACATTGGCCTTGCCTGGAGTATACTCGATACTCGGATTATACTCTTGAATCATTTTGACCCATCGAGTTTGCCTGAGGTTCATATTAGGCTGAGTGAAGATGTACTTGAGACTCTTGTGATCAGTGAAAATGTCCACTTTTCTTCCCAATAAGAGATGTCTCCAAGTCAAAAGAGCATGCACAACTGCCGCCAACTCGAGATCATGAGTGGGGTAGTTCTGCTCATTGGGCTTCAGTTGGCGAGAGGTATAAGCAACCACTTTCTTCTCTTGCATCAACACTGCGCCAAGACCTTGGAGAGAGGCATCACAAAAGACCTCGTACGGCTTGGATTCATCAGGCAGAGTCAGAACTGGAGCAGTGATCAATTTCTCTTTCAAAGTGTTGAAAGCAATGTCAAACTCCGGAGACCAAATGTACTTGACGTGCTTCTGGAGAAGATTTGAGAGAGGCTTCGCGATCTTAGAAATTTTTTCAAGGAATCTTCGACAGTAGCTTGCGAGACCGAGGAAGCTACGGAGTTGCTTCATGTTCTGAGGAGGTTCCCAATTCACAATTGCAGACACCTTCTCAGGATTCACGGCAATGCCCTTGGCAGAGATGATATGACCAAGATAAAGAACCTCATCGAGCCAAAATTCGCACTTGGAGAACTTGGCGTAGAACTGGTGTTCCCTCAGCTTATCGAGTACCAAACGCAAGTGCTTGGCATGATCTTCCTTGTTCTTCGAGAAAACCAGAATGTCGTCGAGATAGACCAAAACGAAGTCATTGGTGTAGGCGTTGAAGATGAAGTTCATCATGTGAGAGAACGTCGGAGGAGCGTTGACGAGGCCAAAAGACATGACAGTGTATTCATATGAACCATAGCTTGTCCTGAAGGCCGTCTTGGGAATATCTTGCTCACGGATTCGAATCTGATGATAACCCATACAGAGATCAAGCTTGGAGAATACTTGGGCACCTTTGAGTTGTTCGAACAGCTCGTTGATGTTGGGAAGTGGGTATTTGTTCTTGATGGTCTTCTTGTTCAATGGACGATAATCAACACAAAGTCGGTCCGTTCCATCCTTCTTCTTCACAAAAAGAACACCACAACCCCACGGAGAAGAACTAGGCCGAATGAGACCCATTCTTTCTTGAATATCGAGTTGCTTCTTCAGCTCCTTCAACTCTTCAGGTCCGAGCTTGTAAGGACGCTTGCACACAGGTTCCGTACCGGGCTCAAGATCGATGACAATTCAACTGGCCGGTGCGGAGGCATTCCTGGAAGCTCTTCTGGAAAGACGTCTTGATATTCGCAAACGACTGGAATTTGCGAGATGGCATCCAATTCACCCTTCTCATTGAGAGAAAACAGACGGATGGTATCATCACGAGCGGCAAAGACAATTACATCCTCAGACGAATGAGTCAATTGAATCTGCCTGGCTGCACAGTCAAGATGTGCCTTGTGCTTAGAAATCCAATCCATTCCGAGAATAAGATCAATATCCGAATCACCCAGAACAATAGGAGAAGCTAGAAATTTGTAGTCGCCCAACGTGATAGTAATATCCGAGACGCAGAAATTAGCTGTCATTTGCTTGCCTGGTGACACGATTTGCAAGGAATTTTGCAGATACTGATAATCGCACTCATACTTCGATGCAAAAGGTTTGGAAATGAAACAATGCGATGCACCAGTGTCAAAAAGAACTTTTGCAGGGATATCGTTAACAGGAAGGTTACCCATGATGACATCTGATGAGTCCTCTGTCTGAGCTGCGTTCATCAAGTTGACCTTGGAGTGCTTGGGGTTATGCTTGACCACAACTGTACTTGCCGATCTCACAGGAGGAGGAGGAGGAAGACGCCTCTGATTGAGACACTTGTTGGCATAGTGACCCTTCTGTTGGCACTTGTTGCACATGACCTCTGAAAGCGGACGGTGATACGGAGCACTCGATCTTGGAGCTTGAGACGAAGTCTTGTTCTGAAAGCCAGGGTTGGGTGGGTGGGAAGATCCACTGCCACCTTTGCTCTTCTGCTGATACGGCTGACGGAACGGAGGAGGAGGAAGCCAATACTTCTGCTACTTGGCCACTTGAGTAGAGGAAGAAGGAGTAGCATCTCTGACTCACTTCTTGGAAGCATCACATCTCAGTTGAGCGGCCTCTTGCTTCAATGCCATGTTGTAGAACTCATCGTACCTCAAGGGCTCAAAGAGAACAAGAGCTAGCTGAATCTCTTCTCTGAGACCACCCCTGAACTGGTATATCATGCTCTTCTCATCAGGGACGTCCTGCTTGGCAAAGCGGGCAAGCTTCTGGAACAACTTGTTGTAGTCATAGACAGACAAAGAGCCTTGCTTCAGGTTGCGGAATTCCTCACGCTTGCTTTCAACCACGCTCTGAGGGATATGGTGAGCTCTGAAATCTTGACGGAATTCATCCCAAGTGATCACACGTCCACCTCTGGAATCCTTGTACTGCTGGAACCATTCTGCAGCCTGATCTTTGAGTTGGAAGGAAGCGAACTTGACGAAGTCCTCAGGCCTGACGTTACTGCACTCGAAATGCTTGCACAGATCCACAAGCCAATCGTCAGCATCAGTTGCCTCAACACAATTGCTGAAAGTCTTTGGCCCGTTAGCAAGGAACTGGTTGAGTGTAGCAAAGTGATTCTGATTGTTGCCTTGGTTCCCTTGGTTGCCTTGATTGCGCTCTTGGAGAATTTGCATGATCAACTGTGTGTTTGCATTGGTTGCGGCCATCACAGCTTGCCATGCCTCCGGAGGAGGTGGAGGTGGTGGCGGATCTTGATTCTGATTCTGATTGGTGCTCTTAGCGGGAGCCATCCTGAAGAGGTTGACCACCGTTAGCACATAGACAGATAAAATGAAGCTGAATCCAATGGAATGAAAATTGCAACATATAGTCTTCACATCCGAACAAAATGAACGAATGCATTCCTCTTGAAATGGTCACATATCCATAAATTGAGAAGCCACGTGGAATTTAGGTAGAGAAATAAATCAACAAGGTACGGATCAAGAACGAATAATCGGTAAGAAATCCCAATCTCAAACCAATATCCGTGGAAGAAGAAACTAGAGCTACAAGAATTCCCACCTATGAAACTCCCGAACCTTTCCGGTTATGCAATCAGGTGTTGGGTATACAGGGGAAGCATAATATCTCACCCAAATCTAGCAATTCCTACATCCAGCTGTATCCATCCTTTAACACATAACCGAGAAAAACTTCGGAAACCATCTACCTCAACCTTCGAAAAGCATCTGTTATACAAGTTATGGCGATACTCCCGAACTCCCGCCCCAGTACTGGGTGGCGTCGAGGTTATCTCACCAACGAACTGCATAAAAGAGATTTTCGATGTCGGCGTACTAAACTCAGGTATTCCAGAATTGCAACGATAAAATTATGACAACAACACCTCAGAGCTCAACTCCCCGGGACACTTCCACAAAACCCCTGACAGGAGGCACCAAGACAATGTTCTCATCATAAAACCATCGGAACGATTCCAAGATACCCGCGTGATCCTAAATTTTTTTTAGTGAAATTTGAGAAGAGAAGAGTCAAAACTCTACGTCAGGATACCTTACCAGAGCGATGAGGAGACTGGGAAGTAAAAAGAATTCCTAAACTCTCCGATATATAATTCCTAAATGACTCAAAACATTTTTCTAGACACAACTCGGCCGCTAAAAACGATCAAGCAATGGGGCTCCTAAGGTCAGGGAAGGCTCTGATTACCAACTTGTAACACCCTTGATGCGACTATAGCTCCCACGTGTCGAGGCCCGACTTAGAGACATAATCGCATTGAAGGCATTTGTCGCAAGTTAGGCAATCTTCACAACATCCCATGTAATATATAGATAAAAAGGGGAGATAACATAGTTGGCTTACACTCGCCACGTCAATCAAGTACATAAATAACATTACATCATTCAAAGACTCATGGCCCGACTACGGCGCCAAAATAAAAGATAACCCAACATGCGACACAGTCCCGATCACCCCAACTGGGCACCACTACTGATCATTAGGGAAAGACACAGAGTATCGTTGAGAGTCCTCGTCGAACTCCCACTTGAGCTCAGGCGCGTCACCTGGAGCGGAATCATCAAGCCCTGCATCTGGTGTAATAGTAATCTGTGAGCCACAGGGACTCAGCAATCTCGCACCCTCGCGATCAAGACTATTTAAGCTTAATAGGTATGGCAAGGTAAATATATGTGGAGCTGCAGCAAGCGACTAGCATATATGGTGGCTAAACTGTTCGCAAAAGAGAGCGAGAAGAGAAGGCAAAGCGCGAACGAATAACTAGAGGGCATCCTGTGGCAAGCATTACTCCAACACCGTGTCCACTTCCCAGACTCCGCCGAGAAGAGACCATCACGGTAACTCACACTGTTGATTCATTTTAATTAAGTTAAGGTTCAAGTTATCTACAACCGGACATTAACAAATTCCCATCTGCCCATAACCGCGGGCACGGCTTTCGAAAGTTCAAATCCCTGCAGGGGAGTCCCAACTTAGCCCATGACAAGCTCTCACGGTTAACGAAGGAATAGACCTCCTCCCGAGTCGTTCCGATCAGACTCGGTATCTTGGTTCTTCAAGACACTTCGACAGGTTAAAACAAGACCAGCAACACCGCCCGAATGTGCCGACAAATCCCGATAGGAGCTGCACATATCTCGTTCTCAGGGCACACTCAGATGAGCTCTCCATACAACTAAAACCAAACTCGAGTTTCCCCGAGGGGGCGCTGCATAGGACTCTAGTTTGGACCAACACTCAGAGGAGCACTGGCCCAGGGGGGCTAAAATAAGACGACCCTCGGGCTCCGGAAACCCAAGGGAAAAAAGAGGCTAGGTGGCAAATGGTAAAACCAAGGTTGGGCATTGCTGGAAAAGCTTTAATCAAGGCGAACTATCAAGGGGTTCCCATTATAACCCAACCGCGTAAGGAATGCAAAAATCCGGGAACATAACACCGATATGACGGAAACTAGGGCGGCAAGAGTGGAACAAAACACTAGGCGAGAGGCCGAGCCTTCCACCCTTTACCAAGTATATAGATGCATTAAGATAACATGGCAATATAATGATATCCCAACAAGTAAAATAATGTTCCAACAAGGAACGGTCTCCAATCTTCACCTGCAACTAGCAACGCTATAAGAGGGGCTGAGCAAAGCGGTAACATAGCCAATCAACGGTTTGCTAGGACATGGTGGGTTAGAGGTTTGACATGGCAATTTGGGAGGCTTGAAAGCAAGTGGTAGGCATCGTAGCATTGGCATAGCAAAAGAGCGAGCATCTAGCATAGCAAAGATAGTAGTGATTTCGAGGGTATGATCATCTTGCCTGCAAAGTTGTCAGAGTTAACTGGATCCTCGAAAGCAAACTCAACGGGCTCCTCGTTAGCGAACTCGTCTCCCAGCTCTACCCAAACAAAACAAACAAGCAAACGGATCACAATCAACCACGTGCAAAGCTCAAACAAAATGATGCAAAGATGGTATGCTATGCAGGATGCGATGCGGGATACATATGCAAGATTTGACAAGGAATGCATGAACCTGGCCTCAACTTGGGAATACAAGTGTGCCACTGGAAAGAAGAGATGAAATCGCTTGAAAACGATATAAATATCACCGGAATCGGAGTTACGGTTTGGAAATGGCAAGCAAATCAAATATGGCCACGTTCTGCGATTTACAGCAAGTAGCCATCTAAATGCAACAACATGAACATGCTACAGCACTCAAACATGGCATAAAAATACATGTCAGGTATGCATTCATGATGCTTAACAAAAGTCTAGCACTGAGCTACGGCCAATTCATCCATTAACAGGTTTAAACAAGCATGGCAAAAATGCATATGGTAAACAGATTTCAGACAGTGAAATTAACACTTGTCTGGAATTTCAGATCAGATAGCACTCTTCGGAGCAACAAAACTACATGCTACAGGACCTGAACATGGAAAAGTAAAGCATGGCATGTAGCTACTCAAAGAGCTTAACAAAAGTCCCTTAGTGACCTTGAGCCAAAAGGGATCAGAAAATACAATTGCAAGCATGTGAACATGGCAAAAACATAATCAGTTCTCAGACTTAGTGAAAACTGGATCATGCTGAAAACAGATTTCAAGTAGACATGTTTACGAGCTCGATGCACTCACTACAGAGAAAGTCATGACAAGCTAAGCATACATCCATCAAGAATACACAAAATTCAAGCTAGACATGGCAAGAACAATAACATAGCATGCACGGATCAACTACAACATCCCCGGCAAAATTGCTAACTAGACAATCTGCCCAGATTCACGAAGTAGCAAAAGTAGAGCTCGATTGACTCAAGCTAGGGTGCTCCATAATTGCAAACAAAAACATGGATGGATAGAGCACTACAAGATTAACAAAACATCCTTACTGATCATCCTCAAAAGAGGCACGGATCACTAGGAAACAACATGAACATGTGGCCATATGAGATAAATAGCTCAAGGACTTGGTGGAAATGCTAAGTCCCTGAAATCAGCATTACCAAGTGCCTCATTTTGCAAGCTTGTGCTAGTCACCACACACATCACAAAAATACATGGGTTGCACCTCTGGAAAGATGGCAAAACCCTTAACAAAACATATGTTGAGCTCATGGGCATATCATGCACACAATAATCATGGCAAAAATGTCAAATATCTAAATGGAGCAGCAGATCTGACAATTATCTCAAGTAGCACTCTTCTAACAGAATTTCAGGCATCAATATGAACTCAAATGAAAATGATGCAATGAAATGAAATGATGTACTCTCTGAGACGAACATTTTGATATGCTATATGCCCAAAACGGAGTTACGGATGAGGAGTTATAGCACGATGAACATGAGCATATGAACTAGGGTTTCGGGCAAAAAGTCAACCCAGACGAGATCCAGATCTGGATCTGGCGCGTTTCCCGAGGTTGGCCGGAGTGAGCTCGCCGGAGTTTGAAGTCAGCCGCCGGAGTTTGTTGGGGAGGCGGCATGGGGCTTGCCGGAGTCGGTGGCCGGCCGGATCTCGCCGGATCCGGGGCCGGGGCGGCGTTTGGACGAGGCGGCGGGGCGGTGGTCGCCGGCCAGGGGCGGCGGAGAGCGGTGGTCGCTGCGAGGGGCGGTCGTCGGTGTGGTGGTGCGCGGACGCCGGCGTGGAGGCGGACCGGGGCGGCTCGGTGAGGACCCAGGCGAGGAGGCGCGGTGGACGCGCGGGCTCCAGAGGGCCAGCAACGGGCCTCGCGGGCCTGGCGGTGGAGGGAGCGGCCGGTGCCACGTGGTGGCGCCTCAGTGGCCGCAGGCGGCGGCGGACGCGGTGTCCGGCGCGGCGGACTTGTCCGGCGCGCGACGGGGTAGGTGGACTAGGGTTAGGGTGGAAGAAGACCCGAGATTTCGGAGGAGGGGCTATAAATAGGCATAGAGGGAGCTAGGAGTGTCCAAATGAGGTGCGGTTTTCGGCCACGCGATCGTGATCGAACGCTCTAGATGATGGAGAGGGTTTTGGTGGGTTTTGGGCCAAATTGGAGGGGTGTTGGGCTGCAACACACACGAGGCCTTTTTGGTCCCTCGGTTAACCGTTGGAGCATCAAACGAAGTCCAAATGGTACGAAACTTGACAGGCGGTCTACCGGTAGTAAACCAAGGCCGCTTGGCAAGTCCCGGTCCAATCCGGAAATGTTTAATCCCCACACACGAAAGAAAGGTAGAAATGACCACCGGAGGAGAACGAAGCACCGGAATGCAAAACGGACAACGGGGAAAATGCTCGAATGCAAGAGATGAACACGTATGCAAATGCAATGCACATGATGACATGATATGAGATGCATGACAACGATAACAACACACGGAGACAAAAACCTGAACCTGAGAAAATAAAATAACTTAAGGCCGGAAACGACAAGAGTTGGAGTACATATTGGGTAAGTTACATCCGGGGTGTTACAGTATTCCTCCGGTATTCGGAAGTTGCATAATCTCATAGTCAAAGGAATATGTATGTCATGAAGAAAGCAATAGCAGTAAAACTTAATGATCATTATGCTAAGCTAATGGATGGGTCTTGTCCAACTCCAAGATGCTTGCACCAGTCCATAAATGAATCACTGGATCTTGCACACTTTGTTAGCACCTTTAGGATCAACAAAACCTTCTGGTTGCATCATATACAACTCTTCTTTGAGAAATCCATTAAGGAATGCAGTTTTGACGCCCATTTCCATATTTTATAATTATAAAATGCGGCAATTGCTAACATGATTCAGATAGACTTAAGCATCGCTACGGGTGAGAAGGTCTCATGGTATTCACCTCCTTGAACTTGTCGAAAACCTTTCGCAACAAGTCGAGCTTTGTAGACAGTAACATTACCATCAGTGTCAGTCTTCTTCTTGAAGATCCATTTATTCTCTATGGCTCACCGATCATTGGGCAAGTCAACCAAAGTCCACACTTTGTTCTCATACATTGATCCTATCTCGGATTTCATGGCCTCAAGCCATTTATCAAAATCTGGGCTCATCATTGCTTCCTCATAGTTCATAGGTTCGTCATGGTCTAGTAACATGATTTCCAGAACAGGATTACCGTACCACTCTAGTGCGGAACATGCTCTGGTTGACCTACGAGCTTCGGTAGTAACTTGATCTGAAGTTTCATGATCATTATCATTAGCTTCCTCTCTAGTTGGTGTAGGCATCACTGGAACTGATTTCTGTGATGAGCTACTTTCCAATTCGAGAGAAGGTACAATTACCTCATGAAGTTCTACTTTCCTCCCACTCAGTTATTTTGAGAGAAACTCCTTCTCTAAAAAGGATCCATTCTTAGAAACAAAAATCTTGCCTTTGGATCTGTGATAGAAGGTGTACCCAATAGTTTCTTTTGGGTATCCTATGAAGACACACTTCTCTGATTTGGGTTAGAGCTTATCAGTTTGAAACTTTTTCACATAAGCATCGCAACCCCAAACTTTAAGAAATGACATCTTTGGTTTCTTGCCAAACCATAGTTCATACGATGTCGTCTCAATGGATTTAGATGGTGCCCTATTTAACATGAATGCAGCCGTCTCTAATGCATAACCCCAAATCGATAGTGGTAAATCGGCAAGAGACATCATAGATCATACCATATCTAATAAAGTACGGTTACGATGTTCGGGCACACCATTACACAGTGGTGTTCCAGGTGGCATGAGTTGTGAAAATATTCCACATTGTTTAAATGAAGGCCAAACTCGTAACTCAAATATTTGCCTCCGCGATCAGATCATAGAAACTTTATTTTCTTGTTACAATGATTCTCCACTTCATGCTGAAATTCCTTGAATGTTTCAAATGTTTGAGACTTGTGTTTCATCAAGTAGATATACCCATATATGCTAAAATCATCTGTGAAGGTTAGAAAATAACAATACCCGCCGCGTGCCTCAACACTCATTGGACCACATACATTGGTATGTATTATTTCCAATAAGTCATTGGCTCGCTCCATTGTTTCGGAGAACGGAGTATTAGTCATCTTGCCCATGAGGCATGGTTCGCAAGTATCAAATGATTTATAATCAAGTGATTCCAAAAGCCCATCTGCATGGAGTTTCTTCATGCGCTTTACACCAATATGACCGAAATGGCAGTGCCACAAATATGTTGCACTATCATTATCAACTTTGCATCTTTTGGCATCAATATTATGAATATGTGTATCACTACGATCAAGATTCAATAAACCATTTACATTGGGTGTATGACCATAGAAGGTTTTATTCATGTAAACAGAACAACGATTATTCTCTGACTTAAATGAATAACCATATCGCAATAAACATGATCCAATCATATTCATGCTCAACGCAAACACCAAATAACTTTTATTTAGGTCCAACACTAATCCCGAAGGTAGAGGAAGTGTGTGATGGTGATTTTATCAACCTTGGAATTAATTCCAACACACATCGTCACCTCGCCCTTAACTAGTCTCTGTTCATTTTGCAACTCTTGTTTTGAATTACTAATCTTAGCAACTCAGCCGGTATCAAATACCCTATGGTTACTGTGAACACTAGTAAAGTACACATCAATAACATGTATATCAAATATACTTTTGTTCACTTCGCCATCCTTCTTATCCGCCAAGTATTTGGGGTAGTCCCGCTTCCAATAACCATTCCCTTTGCAGTAGAAGCACTCAGTTTCAGGCTTAGGTCTAGCTTTGGGCTTCTTCACAGGAGTGACAACTTGCTTGTCATTCTTCTTGAAGTTCCCTTTCTTTTCATTTGCCCTTTTTCTTGAAACTAGTGGTCTTGTCAACCATCAACACTTGATGCTTTTTCTTGATTTCTACCTTCGCCAATTTCAGCATCGCGAAGAACTCGGGAATCGTTTTCGTCATCCCTTGCATATTATAGTTCATCATGAAGTTCTAGTAGCTTGGTGATAGTGACTAGAGAACTCTGTCAATCACTATCTTATCTGGAAGATTAACTCCCACTTGATTCAAGCGATTGTACTACCCAGACATTCTGAGTACAAGCTCACTGGCTGAGTCATTCTCCTCCATGTTTTAGGCAAAGTACTTGTCAGAGGTGTCATACCTCTCGACATGGGCATGA
Source organism: Triticum urartu (assembly GCF_056163025.1). Taxonomy (NCBI): domain Eukaryota; kingdom Viridiplantae; phylum Streptophyta; class Magnoliopsida; order Poales; family Poaceae; genus Triticum; species Triticum urartu. Next base: position 252,429,261 of record NC_141873.1, read on the forward strand.
GTCTGAAATAGAAATTTCAACTCTTGGAACATCTTATATGCTCTGTGGCGTTCAAAACGTTTTTGGAGTCCCGGTTCTAAGCCGTAAAGCGTGGTGCACTAAACTATCAAGTAGTCATCATACCAAGCTTGTCAAACGTTCATAACGTCTGCATCTACTCCTGCAATAGGTCTGTCACCTAGAGGTGCATCAAGGACATAATTCTTCTGTGCAGCAACGAGGATAATCCTCAGATCACAGACCCAGTCCGCATCATTGCTACTATCATCTTTCAACTTAGTTTTCTCTAGGAACATATCAAAAACATAGGGGAGCTACAACGCGAGCTATTGATCTACAACATAGATATGTAAATACTATCAGGACTAAGTTCGTGATAAATTAAAGTTCAATTAATCATATTACTTAAGAACTCCCACTTAGATAGACATCCCTCTAGTCATCTAAATGAACATGTGATCCATATCAACTAAACCATGTCCGATCATCACATGAGATGGAGTAGTTCTCAATGGTGAACACCTCTATGTTGATCATATCTACTATATGATTCACGTTCGACCTTTCGGTCTCCAGTGTTCCGAGGCCATGTCTGTACATGCTAGGCTCGTCAAGTTTAACCAGAGTATCCGCATGTGCAAAACTGTCTTGCACCCGTTGTATGTGAACGTAGAGCTTATCACACCCGATCATCACGTGGTGTCTCAGCACGATGAACTGTCGCAATGGTGCATACTCAGGGAGAACACTTATACCTTGAAATTTTAGTGAGGGATCATCTTATAATGCTACCGCCGAACTAAGCAAAATAAGATGCATAAAAGATAAACATCACATGCAATCAAAATATGTGACATGATATGGCCATCATCATCTTGTGCCTTTGATCTCCATCTCCAAAGCACCATCACGATCTCCATCGTCACCGGCTTGACACCTTGATCTCCATCGTAGCGTCGTGGTCGTCTCGGCAACTATTGCTTCTACAACTATCGCTAACACATAGTGATAAAGTAAAGCAATTACAGGGCGTTTGCATTTCATACAATAAAGCGAAAACCATAAGGCTCCTACCAGTTGCCTATAACTTTTACAAAACATGATCATCTCATACAATAACGTATATCACATCATGTCTTGACCATATCACATCACAACATGCCCTGCAAAAAAAAGTTAGATGTCCTCTACTTTGTTGTTGCAATTTTTACGTGGCTGCTACGGGCTTCTAGCAAGAACCGTTCTTACCTACGCATCAAAACCTCAACGATTTTTCATCAAGTGTGTTGTTTTAACCTTCAACAGGGACCGGACGTAGTCAAACTTGATTCAACTAAAGTTGGAGAAACAGACACCCGCCAGCCACCTGTGTGCAAAGCACGTTGGTAGAACCAGTCTCATGAACACGGTCATGTAATGTCGGTTCGTGCCGCTTCATCCAACAATACCGCCGAATCAAAGTAAGTCGTGGCTAGTAAGTAGTATGACTATTATCGCCCACAAATCTTTGTGTTCTACTCTATGCATAGACCTGGCTCAGATGCCACTGTTGGGGAACGTAGCATGCAATTTCAAAAATTTCCTACGCTCACGGAAGATCTATCTAGGAGATGCATAGCAACGAGAAGGGGAGAGTGTTTCCATGTACCCTCGTAAACCGAAAGCGGAGGCGTTTGACAAAGCGGTTGATGTAGTCGAACTTCTTCTTGTTCCGACCTATCAAGCACCGAACATACGACACCTCCGAGTTTTGCACATGTTTAGCTCGATGACGTCCCTAGAACTCTTGATCCAGCAAAGTGTCGAGGGAGAGTTTCATCAGCATGACGGCATGGTGATGGTGAACTGATACACGCAGGGCTTCGCCTAAGCACTACGTGAATATGATCGGAGGCGTAAACTATGGAGGGGGGGCGCCGCACACGGCTAACAATGTTTGTTGTGTGTTCTAGCGGTGCCCCCCTTCATATATATAGGTTGGAGGGGAGGAGAGGCAGCCAAGGGGGCGCCCCAAGTAGGAGGAATCCTACTTGGGGTCCTCCCAATTTGGCCTCCCCCCTTTCCTATTCCTATTCGGAGTAGGAAGGGAAGAGAGGGAAGGGGGAATCCTATTCCTTTTTTCCTTCCCTCCTTCCCCTTTTCCACTCCAATTTGGCCAGCCCATATGGGAGGGGCGCACCAACCCCTTAGGGGCTGGTCTGTCCCTGATACGTCCATTTTGCATCATGCTTTTATATCGATATTTATTGCATTATGGGCTGTTATTTCACATTATGTCACAATACTTATGGCTATTCTCTCTTATTTTATAAGGTTTACATAAAGGAGGGAGAAATGCCGGCAGCTGGAATTCTGGGCTGGAAAAGGAGCAAATATTAGAGACCTATTCTGCACATCTCCAAAAGTCTTGAAACTCCACGGAATACCTTATAATAAATAATAAAAAATCCTCGCCAAAGATGAAGACCAGGGGGCCCACACCCTTTCCACGAGGGTGGGGGGCACCCCCTACCTCGTGGGCCCCCTGGTGGCTCTCCGATGACCATCTTCTCCTATATGAAGTCTTCCCTTGAGAAAAAAACCAGAAGCAACCTTTCGGGACGAAACTCCGCCGCCACGAGGCGGAACCTTGGCGGATCCAATCTAGAGCTCCGGCAGAGTTGTTCTGCCGGGGAAACTTCCCTCCCGGAGGGGGAAATCATCGCCATCGTCATCACTAACGCTCCTCTCATCAGGAGAGGGAAATCTCCATCAACATCTTCATCAGCACCATCTCATCTCAAAACCCTAGTTCATCTCTTGTATCCAATTCTTGTCTCCAAGCCTGGGATTGGTGCTAGTAGGTTGCTAGTAGTGTTAATTACTCCTTGTAGTTGATGCTAGTTGGTTTAATTGGTGGAAGATCATATGTTCAGATCCTTTATGCATATTATTACCCCTCTGATTATGAACATGAATATGCTTTGTGAGTAGTTACGTTTGTTCTTGAGGACAAGGGAGAAGTCTTGCTATTAGTAGTCATGTGAATTTGGTATTCGTTCGATATTTTGATGAGATGTATGTTGTCTAGCCTCTAGTGGTGTTATGTGAACGTCGACTACATAACACTTCACCATTATTTGGGCCTAGAGGAAGGCATTGGGAAGTAATAAGTAGATGATGGGTTGCTAGAGTGACAGAAGCTTAAACCCTAGTTTATGCGTTGCTTCGTAAGGGGCTGATTTGGATCCATATGTTTCATGCTATGGTTAGGTTTACCTTAATACTTTTGTTGTAGTTGCGGATGCTTGCAATAGAGGTTAATCATAAGTGGGATGCTTGTTCAAGTAAGAACAACACCCAAGCACCGGTCCACCCACATGTCAAATTATCAAAGTACCGAACGCGAATCATATGAACGTGATGAAAACTAGCTTGACGATATTCCCATGTGTCCTCGGGAGCGCTTTTCCTTATATAAGAGTTTGTCCAGGCTTGTCCTTTGCTACAAAAAGGATTGGGCCACCTTGCTGCACTTTATTTACTTTTGTTACTTGTTGCTCGTTACAAATTATCTTACCACAAAACTATCTGTTACCACTTATTTCAGTACTTGCATAGAATACCTTGCTGAAAACTGCTTATCATTTCCTTCTGCTCCTCGTTGGGTTCGACACTCTTACTTATAGAAAGGACTACGATAGATCCCCTATACTTGTGGGTCATCAAGAATCTTTTCTAGCGCTGTTGCCGGGGAGTGAAGCGCCTTTGGTAGGTGGAATTTGGTAAGGAAAAATTTATATAGAGTGCTGAAATTTACTGTCACTTGTTACTATGGAAAGTAATCCTTTGAGGGGCTTGTTCGGGGTATCTTCACCCCAACCAGTAGAGCAAAGAGTTGCTCCTCAACCTACTGAACCTATTGTAAATGAAATTCCTTATGAGTATCCTTCGGGTATGATAGAAAAACTGCTAGCTAATCCTTTTACAGGAGATGGAACAAAGCATCCTGATGAACACCTAATATATGTGGATGAAGTTTGTGGATTATTTAAGCTTGCAGGTATACCCGATGATGTTGCTAAGAAGAAGGTCTTCCCTTTATCTTTGAAGGGAGACGCATTGACATGGTATAGGCTATGTGATGATACGAGATCATGGAACTATAGAAGATTGAATTTGGGATTTCATCAAAAGTATTACCCTATGCATCTTGTTCATCGTGACCGCAATTATATATATAATTTTTGGCCTCGCGAAGGAGAAAGCATCGCTCAAGCTTGGGGGAGGCTTAAATCAATGTTATATTCATGCCCCAATCATGAGCTCCCAAGAGAAACAATTCTTCAAAAAAATTTATGCTCGGCTTTCTGAAAATAATCGCACCATGCTCGATACTTCTTGTGCTGGATCTTTTATGATGAAGACTATTGGATTTAGATGGGATTTACTGGATAGAATTAAACACAACTCTGAAGATTGGGATCTCGACAAAGCTAAGGAGTCAGGTATGACACCTAAGTTTGATTGTGTTAAATCTTTTATGGATACCGATATTTTCCGTAAGTTTAGCACTAAATATGGACTTGATTCTGAGATAGTAGCTTCTTTGTGTGAATCTTTTGCTACTTATGTTGATCTCCCTAAGGAGAAGTGGTTTAAATATCATCCTCCCATAGAAGTAAAAGTATCTGCACCTATTAAAGTTGAAGAAAAGACTGTCACTTATAATGATCCTATTGTTCCTACTTGTTATGTTGAGAAACCACCTTTCCCTGTTAGGATAAAGGATCATGCTAAAGCTTCAACTGTGGTTCATAAAAGATCTCTTGAGCAAGTTAAAGTTGAACCTAATATTGCTATTGTTAAAGATCTCTTGTCTGATAATATTGATGGGCATGTTATTCAGTTCTGTGGTGAAACTGCTAGAATTGCTAAACCTTGTGCTAAAGATAAAAATAGACCTATGGTAGGCATGCCTGTTATTTCTGTTAAAATATAAAATCATTGTTATCATGGCTTATGTGATATGGGTGCTAGTGATAGTGCAATACCTATTAACTTATACAAAGAAATTATGCATGACATTGCACCTGTTGAGTTAGAAGAAATTGATGTTACTATTAAACTTGCTAATAGAGATACTATTTCACCAATGGGAATTGTTAGAGATGTTGAAGTCTTGTGTGGGAAAACTAAATATCCTGCTGATTTTCTTGTTCTTGGTTCCCCACAAGATAGCTTTTGTCCCATTACATTTGGTAGACCCTTCTTAAATATTGTTAATGCTACCATAGATTGCACAAGGGATGTTGTTACTGTCGCCTTAGATGATATGACTCATGAGTTTAATTTCTCTAAATTTAGTAAACAACACCGTGAAGAAGAATTGCCTAGTAAGGATGAAATTATTGGTCTTGCTTCTATTGCCGTACCTCCTAGTGATCCTTTAGAACAATATTTGATAGACCATGAGAATGATATGTTTATGAATGAAAGAAGGAAATAGATGAAGTATTCTTTAAACAGGAACCTATTCTGAAACACAATTTGCCTGTTGAAATCCTAGGGGACCCCCCTCCACCTAAGGGTGATCCCGTGTTTGAGCTTAAACTGTTGCCTGATAATCTTAAATATGCTTATCTTGATGAAAAGAAGATATATCCTGTTATTATTAGTGCTAACCTTTCAGAGCATGAAGAAGAAAGATTATTGAAAACTCTGAAGAAGCACCATGCTGCTATTGGATATACTCTTGACGATCTTAAGGGCATTAGTCCCACTCTATGTCAACATAAAATAAATTTGGAAGCAGATGCCAAACCAGTTCGTGATCCTCAACGACGTCTGAATCCTAAAATGAAAGAAGTGGTAAGAAAAGAAATACTAAAGCTTCTGGAGGCGGGTATAATTTATCCCGTTGCTGATAGTCAGTGGGTAAGTCCTGTTCATTGTGTCCCTAAGAAGGGAGGTATTACTATTGTTCCTAATGATAAAGATGAATTGATTCCACAAAGAATTATTACAGGTTCTAGGATGGTAATTGATTTTCGCAAATTAAATAAGGCTACTAAGAAAGGTCATTACCCCTTACCTTTTATCGATCAAATGCTAGAAATATTATGCAAGCATACACATTACTGCTTTCTAGATGGTTATTCTGGTTTCTCTCAAATACCTGTGTCGGCTAAAGATCAATCAAAGACTACTTTTACATGCCCTTTTGGTACTTTTGCTTATAGACGTATGCCTTTTGGTTTATGTAATGCACCTACTACCTTTCAAAGATGCATGATGGCTATATTCTCTGACTTTTGTGAAAAGATTTGTGAGGTTTTCATGGACGACTTTTCCGTCTATGGATCTTCTTTTGATGATTGCTTGAGCAATCTTGATCGAGTTTTGCAGAGATGTGAAGAAACTAATCTTGTCTTGAATTGGGAAAAGTTCCACTTTATGGTTAATGATGGTATTGTCTTGGGGCATAAAGTTTCTGAAAGAGGTACTGAAGTTGATAAAGCCAAGGTTGATGCTATTAAAAAGATGCCATGTCCCAAGGACATCAAAGGTATAAGAAGTTTCCTTGGTCACGCCGGATTTTATAGGAGGTTCATTAAGGACTTCTCAAAAATTTCTCGGCCTCTGACTAATTTATTACAAAAAGATACACCATTTGTCTTTGATGATGATTATGTAGAAGCATTTGAAATACTTAAGAAAGCATTAGTCTCTGCACCTGTTGTTCAGCCACCTGATTGGAATTTACCCTTCGAAATTATGTGTGATGCTAGCGATTATGCTGTAGGTGCTGTTTTAGGGCAAAGAGTTGATAAGAAATTAAATGTTATCCATTATGCTAGTAAGACCCTAGACAATGCTCAAAGAAATTATGCTACTACTGAAAAAGAACTTTTAGCAGTTGACTCTAAAGTAACTATCCACACTGATCATGCTGCTATTAAATATCTTATGGAGAAGAAAGATGCTAAACCTAGACTTATTAGATGGGTTCTCTTGTTACAAGAATTTGATTTGCATATTGTTGATAGAAAAGGAGCTGAGAACCCCGTTGCAGACAACTTATCTAGGTTAGAGAATGTTCTTGATGACCCACTACCTATTGATGATAACTTTCCTGATGAACAATTAAATGTCATAAGTACTTCTCGTAGTACCCCTTGGTATGCTGATTATGCTAATTACATAGTTGCTAAATTTATACCACCTAGCTTCACATACCAACAAAATAAAAAGTTCTTCTATGATTTGAGAAATTACTTTTGGGATGACCCACATCTTTATAAAGAAGGAGTAGATGGTGTTATTAGACGTTGTGTACCTAAGCATGAACAGGAACAGATCCTATGCAAGTGCCACTCTGAAACTTATGGAGGACACCATGCGGGAGATAGAACTGCACATAAGGTATTGCAATCCGGTTTTTATTGGCCTACTCTCTTCAAGGATGCCCGTAAGTTTGTCCTATCTTGTGATGAATGTCAAAGAATTGGTAATATTAGCAGACGTCAAGAAATGCCTATGAATTATTCACTTGTTATTGAACCATTTGATGTTTGGGGCTTTGATTATATGGGACCTTTTCCTGCCTCTAATGGATATACACATATTTTAGTTGTTGTTGATTACGTTACTAAGTGGGTAGAAGCTATTCCAACTAGTAGTGCTGATCATAACACTTCTATTAAAATGCTTAAAGAAGTTATTTTTCCGAGGTTTGGAGTCCCTAGATATTTAATGACTGATGGTGGTTCACATTTTATTCATGGTGCTTTCCGTAAAATGCTTGCTAAATATGACGTCAATCATAGAATTGCATCTCCATATCACCCACAATCTAGTGGTCAAGTAGAATTGAGTAATAGAGAACTCAAATTAATTTTGCAAAAGACTATCAATAGATCTAGAAAGAATTGGTCCAAGAAACTTGATGATGCATTATGGGCCTATAGAACTGCATATAAAAATCCTATGGGTATGTCTCCGTATAAAATGGTATATGGAAAAGTATGTCACTTACCTCTCGAACTAGAACATAAGGCATATTGGGCTATTAAAGAGCTCAACTATGATTTCAAACTTGCCGGTGAAAAGAGGTTATTTGATATTAGCTCACTTGATGAATGGAGAACCCAAGCTTATGGAAATGCCAAGTTGTTTAAAGAAAAGGTTAAAAGATGGCATGACAAAAGGATACAAAAGCGTGAATTTAATATAGGTGATTATGTATTGCTATACAACTCTCATTTAAGATTTTTTGCAGGAAAACTTCTCTCTAAATGGGAAGGCCCCTATGTTATCGAGGAGGTCTATCGTTCCGGTGCCATAAAAATCAACAACTTCAAAGGCACAAATCCGAAGGTGGTAAACGGTCAGAGAATTAAACATTATATCTCAGGTAATCCCATAAATGTTGAAACCAATATTATTGAAACCGTAACCCCGGAGGAATACATAAGGGACACTTTCCAGAACGTTTCAGACTCTGAAAAGGAATAGGTATGTGGTACGGTAAGTAAACCGACTCCAAAACAATTTTGAAGGCAATATTTCTCCATTTTGGAATATTTAGAAAAATAGAAAATAAAGTAGCAGTACGGGAAGGACACGAGGGCCCCACGAGGGTGGAGGGCGCACCCCCTACCTTGTGAGCACCTCGTGTGCCTTCCGGACTCCGTTTTCTTGCACGATACGTATTTTGGTCGGTAAAAATTCACTATATATTCTCCCAAAGGTTTTGACTCCCGTATCACGCAAATATTCTCTGTTTTTGTTTCGAGCTATTTTTCTGACAGATCTAGATTATCATGACATCCCCAAGTGCTTCCAAGGACAAATTCTTCGAGAAGGTCATCAACCCTTACCTCGCGGAGGTGCTGCGACACCCTCAAACCATTGAGATGCGTGATGGGTTGCTACACATCCGCGATGCTGAGGGACCAAAGGGAACCGGAAGCGTGGAGATGAGGCTCGAAGCAATGGAGCAACAAGTTTTCAAGTGCCAGGGGATGGTGGAGCGTGGAATCAACGCTAGCCACACGATGCTCGCGGAGTTCACTAACAACTACAAGCCGGATGCCAAGAACACCGAGAGGCCATCTCCAAGCTACATGAGAAGATCGAGCACCTCCAAGACCAAATCTATGACCTGCAAAACCAAAACTGCGAGTATGAATATAGATTCAAAAGAATGAGTTTGGCTGCAGATTCAAGGATTTCGGAGACTCGATCATCCTTCTATGATGGTGAACCTATGCCTTGGAAGATGGATGACAAGCCCGCATCATCAACACCACCTCCACCTTCTTCACCAACCAAGGAGATATAATCACATGGGTATGGGCACTCCCCTTGGCAACTGCCAAGCTTGGGGGAGGTGCCCCGGTATCGTATCACAATCACAACTCCTATCTTTATCGTTTTCCTTACTTTGATCCTATTAGTAGTAGTTTGATCTAGTAGAATAAAGTTTATGGCATGATCTAGTTTTGAGTTTTGCCTTATGATCTCTCTATGTAATCGAGTCCGTGAGCTATATAATGAAGATTAGTGTGAGTCAAGGGCTTGATTTTCTTGCTATGATCTTGGGTGAATAAAAGAAAAGAGAAAAAGAATAAGAAGAAACAAAAGTTCATATTGATCTTATTGATAGTAATGACTTCACATAGAAAGAGTGTGATGATTAAAAGTTGTTGGGAGTTGGCAGACATAGCTTTGGTCATCGTTGCAATTAATAGGAAGTAGTAAGGAAAGAGAGGTTTCACATATAAATATACTATTATTGAAATCTTTTATGATTGGGAGCACTCATCAAAATATGACATGCTAAAGAGTTGATGTTGGACAAGGAAGACAACGTAATGGGTTATGTTTGTTATATCTGAGATAAAGTATGTTGTCATGGATCATCCAACATGTTGAGCTTTCCTTTCCCCCTCATGCTAGCCAAATTCTCAGCACCAAGTAGAGATACTACTTGTGCTTCAAATACCCTTAAACCAGTTTTGCCACGAGAGTCCACCATATCTACCTATGGATTGAGTAAGATCCTTCAAGTAAGTTGTCATCGGTGCAAAGCAATAAAAATTGCTCTATATGTATGATTAGTGTGGGAGAAATAAGCTTTATACGATCTTGTGATGTGGAAGTAATAAAAGCGACGGACTGCATAATAAAGGTTCATATCACAAGGGGCAATATAAAGTGACGTTCTTTCGCATTAAGATTTTGTGCATCCAACCATAAAAGCGCATGGCAACCTCTGCTTCCCTCTGCGAAGGGCCTATCTTTTATTATTATCTTCTACCTTATGCAAGTGTCATGGTGATCTTCACCTCTCCCTTTTTCATTTTATCCTTTGGCAAGCCCAGCATGTTGGAAAGAACCTGATATATATATATATATATCTAATTGGATGTAGGGGGGCATGAGTTATTATTGTTGACATTACCCTTGAGGAAAAAGGTTGTGGGGCGAAACTATAAGCCCCTATCTTTCTCTATGTCCGATTAAAACTCCGTAACCACAAGTATTGCGTGAGTGTTAGCAATTATGAAGGACTAGATGATAGTTGAGTATGTGGACATGCTTTTTAGCTCTGACATAGACTCTTTCTGATGTTATGATAAATTGCAATTGCTTCAATGACTGAGGTTATAGTTTGTCAGTTCTCAATAAGGTTTCTGATTCATACTTTTGCATTGTGAATAGATCATCACTTGAACATAAGTAATCATATGACAATATCTATGTATGTTGCTGTTATGAGAATAATCATGATGCCCTCATGTCCGTATTTTATTTTTATCGACGCCTCTACCTCTAAACATGAGGACATATTTATTGTTATCGGCTTTCGCTTGATGATAAGCGAGGTCTAAGCTTGGGGGAGTTGATACGTCCATTTTGCATCATGCTTTTATATCGATATTTATTGCATTATGGGCTGTTATTTCACATTATGTGACAATACTTATGGCTATTCTCTCTTATTTTATAAGGTTTACATAAAGGAGGGAGAATGCCGGCAGCTGGAATTCTGGGCTAGAAAAGGAGCACATATTAGAGACCTATTCTGCACAACTCCAAAAGTCCTGAAACTCCACGGAATACCTTATAATAAATAATGAAAAATCCTCACCAAAGATGAAGACCAAGGGGCCCACACCCTTTCCACGAGGGTGGGGGGTGCCCCCCCGGGCACGCCCCTACCTCGTGGGCCCCCTGGTGGCTCTCCGATGACTATCTTCTGCTATATGAAGTCTTTTGTTGACAAAAAAACCAGAAGCAACCTTTCGGGACGAAACTCCGCCGCCACGAGGCGGAACCTTGGTGGATCCAATCTAGAGCTCTGGCAGAGCCGTTCTGCCGGGGAAACTTCCCTCCCGGAGGGGGAAATCATCGCCATCGTCATCACCAACGCTCCTCTCATCGGGAGAGGGCAATCTCCATCAACATCTTCAGTAGCACCATCTCATCTCAAAACCCTAGTTCATCTCTTGTATCCAATTCTTGTCTCCAAGCCCAGGATTGGTGCTAGTAGGTTGCTAGTAGTGTTAATTACTCCTTGCAGTTGATGCTAGTTGGTTTAATTGGTGGAAGATCATATGTTCAGATCCTTTATGCATATTATTACCCCTCTGATTATGAACATGAATATTCTTTGTGAGTAGTTACGTTTGTTCCTGAGGACAAGGGAGAAGTCTTGCTATTAGTAGTCATGTGAATTTGGTATTCGTTTGATATTTTGATGAGATGTATGTTGTCTAGCCTCTAGTGGTGTTATGTGAACGTCGACTACATAACACTTCACCATTATTTGGGCCTAGAGGAAGGCATTGAGATGTAATAAGTAGATGATGGGTTGCTAGAGTGACAGAAGCTTAAACCCTAGTTTATGTGTTGCTTCGTAAGGGGCTGATTTGGATCCATATGTTTCATGCTATGGTTAGGTTTACCTTAATACTTTTGTTGTAGTTGCCGATGCTTGCAATAGAGGTTAATCATAAGTGGGATGCTTGTTCAAGTAAGAACAGCACCCAAGCACCGGTCGACCCACATGTCAAATTATCAAAGTACCGAACACGAATCATATGAACGTGATGAAAACTAGCTTGACGATATTCCCATGTGTCCCCGGGAGCGCTTTTCCTTATATAAGAGTTTGTCCAGGCTTGTCCTTTGCTACAAAAAGGATTGGGCCACCTTGCTGCACTTTATTTACTTTTGTTACTTGTTGCTCGTTACAAATTATCTTACCACAAAACTATATGTTACCACTTATTTCAGTACTTGCATAGAATACCTTGCTGAAAACCGCTTATCATTTCCTTCTGCTCCTCATTGGGTTCGACACTCTTACTTATCGAAAGGACTACGATAGATCCCCTATACTCGTGGGTCATCAGTCCCCCTCTTGGCCAATTAAGGCCCATGTAGTTGCCGGGGGGATGCCCGGAACCCCTTTCGGTGACCCGATATGCACCCGGTACCCCCGGAACACTTCCGGTGTCCGAATACCATCGTCCAATATATGAATCTTTACCTATGGACCATTTAGAGACTCCTCATCATGTCCGTGATCTCATCCGGGACTCCTAACAACATTCAGTCACCAAATCACATAACTCATATAATATAAAATCGTCATCGAACGTTAAGCGTGCGGACCCTACGGGTTTGAGAACTATGTATACATGACCGAGACACCTCTCCGGTCAATAACCAATAGCGGAACCTGGATGCTCATATTGGTTCCCACATATTCTACGAAGATCTTTATCGGTCGTACCGTAATGACAACATACGTTATTCCCTTTGTCATTGGTATGTTACTTGCCTGAGATTCGATCGTCGGTATCTTCATACCTAGTTCAATCTCGTTACCGGCAAGTCTCTTTACTTGTTCCGTAATGCATTATCCCGTAACTAACTCATTAGTCACATTGCTTGCAAGGCTTATCATGATGTGCATTACTGAGAGGGCCCAGAGATACCTCTCCGATACTTGGAGTGACAAATCCTAATCTCGATCTATGCCAACCCAACAAACACCTTCATAGATACCTGTAGAGAATCTTTATAATCACCCAATTACATTGTAATGTTTCATAGCACACAAGGTATTCCTTGGTATTCGAGAGTTGCATAATCTCATAGTCAAAGGAATATGTATAAGTCATGAAGAATGCAATAGTAGTAAAACTTAATGATCATTATGCTAAGCTAACAGATGGGTCTTGTCCATCACATCATTCTCCTAATGATGTGATCCCGTTCATAAAATTACAACTCATGTCTATGTTTAGGAAACTTAACTATCTTTGATTAACGAGCTAGTCTAGTAGAGGCTTACTAGGGACACTATGTTTTGTCTATGAATCCACACATGTATCAAGTTTCCGGTTAATACAATTCTAGCATGAATAATAAAAATTTATCATGATATAAGGAAATATAAATAACAACTTTATTATTGCCTCTAGGGCATATTTCCTTTAGTCTCCCACTTGCACTAGAGTCAATAATCTAGTTCACATCGCCATGTGATTAACACCAATAGTTCACATCTTTATGTGATTAACACCCATAGTTCACATCGCCATGTGACCAACACCCAAAGGGTTTACTAGAGTCAATAATCTAGTTCACATCGCTATGTGATTTACACCCAAAGAGTACTAAGGTGTGATCATGTTTTGCTTGTAAGTGAAGTTTAGTCAACGGGTCTGCCACATTCAGATCCGTATGTATTTTGCAAATTTCTATGTCTACAATGCTCTCCATGGAGCTACTCTAGCTAATTGCTCCAACTTTCAATATGTATCCAGATTGAGACTCAGAGTCATCTGGATCGGTGTAAAAGCTTGCATCAATGTAACTTTTTATGACAAACTCTTTATCACCTCCATAATCAAGAAATATTTCCTTAGTCCTCTAAGGATAATTTTGACCGTTGTCTAGTTATCTACTCCTGGATCACTGTTGTACCCCCTTGCCAAACTCATGGAAAAGTACACAATAGGTCTGGTACACATCATGGCATATCGTATAGAACCCATGGCTGAGGCATAGGGAATGACTTTCATTCTCTCTCTATCTTCTGCCATGGTCGGGCTTTGAGTCTTACTCAACTTCACACCTTGTAATACAGGCAGGAACCCTTTCTTTGACTGATCCATTTTGAACTTCTTCGAAACTTTATCAAGGTATGTGCTTTGTGAAAGTCCAATTAAGCGTCTTGATCTATCTCTATAGATCTTGATGCCTAATATATAAGCAGCTTCATTGAGGTCTTTCATTGAAAAACTTTTGTTCAAGTATCCTTTTATGCTTTCCAGAAATTCTACATCATTTCCAATCAACAATATGTCATCCACATATAATATTAGAAATTCTACAGAGCTCCCACTTACTTTCTTGTAAATACAGGCTTCTCTGAAAGTTTGTACAAAACCATATGCTTTGATCACATTATCAAAGCGTATATTCCAACTCCGAGATGCTTGCACCAGTCCATAAATGGATCGCTGGGGCTTGCACACTTTGTTAGCACCTTTAGGATCAACAAAACCTTTTGTTTGCATCATATACAACTCTTCTTTGAGAAATCCATTAAGGAATGCAGTTTTGACGTCCATTTGCCAGATTTCATAATTATAAAATGCGGCAATTGCTAACATGATTCGGACAGACTTAAGCATCGCTAGGGTGAGAAGGTCTCATCGTAGTCACCTCCTTGAACTTGTCGAAAACCTTTCACAACAAGTCGAGCTTTGTAGACAGTAACGGATGGGTATTGTCCATCACATCATTCTCCTAATGATGTGATCCCGTTCATCAAATGACAACACATGTCTATGGTTAGGAAACTTAACCATCTTTGATTAACGAGCTAGTCTAGTAGAGGCTTACTAGGGACATTGTGTTTTGTCTATGTATCCACACATGTATCAAGTTTCCGGTTAATACAATTCTAGCATGAATAATAAACATTTATCATGATATAAGGAAATATAAATAACAACTTTATTATTGCCTCTAGGGCATATTTCCTTCAGTAATTCCCGTCCAAAGAATGATACTCTCCATAAGTAACATGATCCCCATCCAAAGAATGATACTCTCGGTAATCAACACGACCCTTTTGTCCAATGCTTGATGGTACTTTTCATAATTAACGTGATCCTCTTGTCCAAATAATGATACTCTCCATAATTAACACGATCCTTGAGTCCAAAGAATTATACCCTCCATAATTAACGTGAAACCAACAAACATGCGAAACCAAACCAAACCATGCCGTACCATCACCACCGCAGACGCCCCTTTAATACTAGAGAGATTCTCTAGGACATTCACTTGTGTATACTCACAAACACATCAGTTCCTTAACTATTTTGTCATTAATTATCCTAATCCTTAGGGGGAACTAGATGCATGTACAATCTCCCTCTTTTTGGATGATTAATGATAGTACCAGTTAAAGCTTCAAGAGACGAATAATAAATTGAAAGTAAAAAATGATTATCTTGAAATGGTAGACGTAGAGGTAGCTCCCCCTGAAGATGTGCATATTAAGCTATTTGCTTTGGATTGAAAATGCACATGATGAGTTGGAATTGAGGAGATTTCCTCTCTGTCTTGAAACCCGAGGGGAACACATTGCAATTAAGATAAACTTGTGAGAATAATACAATGCATTTCATCACAATGGTCATCGAGAAACATCCAGATGCATATAAGATAGAGAGTTCCAATTTTATCAGATGCCCGAGAGAGAGAGAGAGAGAGAGAGAGAGTTGCGAAGCCCGCTCCCCCTTACCCCTACCCGGCGTTGGCAGCCACCTCGGCCGTGACGTGACCGTGCCTCTGCCTCCAGGAAGTGGATTCCATCGGTCCTCCTTAGTCCTCGCCCACTCCGCGCATGGCAGCCACCCTACCACCCTGCCTGTTAGGTCGTGGCCCGGGTAGGCCCAGTGTCTCTTGATACGTCCAATTTTCATCATGTTTTTCTACTGTTATTTATAATGTTTTAGATCAATATTTCACTTTATGATGCAATTCTAATGTATTTTCTCTCTTAATATGCAAGATACACATGAATAAGGAAATTCTCGGCAGCTGGAATTCTGGACCTAAAAGAGCTACGACAGAGATAGATATTCTATGGATCTCCAAATGACTTGAAATTTTACGAAGAATTAGTTTGGAATATATAAAAAATATTAGAAGAAAGAAGTATCATAGAAGACTCACCGTGGGCCACAAGGCAGGGGGCGTGCCCTGGTGTCTTGTGGGGTAGTACAGATGCCCTATGGTGCCCATCTTCTACTATATGAGGCCATTTGCCCTAGAAAAATATAAGAGAAGAATTTCAGGACGAAGCACCGCCGTCTCGAGGCGGAACCTGGGCAGGAGCACTTTTTCTCTCCAGCGAAGCAATTCTGCCAGGAATACTCCCCTCCGGGAGGGGGGAAATAAAGCCATTGACATCACCAACGATCCTCTCATCGTGGGAGGACCAATGGTCATCAACATCTTCACCAGCACCATCTCCTCTCGAACCCTACACTACTAGGGAAAATGATATAGGTAGATGCTTAGTAGTAGCGCTGGGTAAGTACCCCTCGCTACTATTAAGTAGCAGTAGCGTGGGCTGGAACCCCATGCTAGAGGTGTACCGTAGTAGTATCACGGGGCGGTGAAACCCATACTACTGATAAGTGGCCCCATGGTACCCCCGGGTCGAGCCATAGTAGCAGCGCGGGTCAAAAAGCCCTGGCTACATCTAACCTCATAGTTGTAGCACTTGTTTACTGCCCCGTGCTGCTACTATGGCCAGCCCCGGGAGGGGGGGGACAATGGCCCTTGTTGGCCTAGCTTAGTATTAGCGTAGGCTAAGTTGCCCGCGCTACTGCTAGACAATCTTATCCCCCCGACCGTCCACCTCACTCTCCCTATGCTCACTCTTTCTCGCTGTCGTTCTTCCTCCCGCCGTTGCCGCGCACCACCATCCACCATTGCCACCGTTGCCACCTCGGTAAGACTCTTCCTACCTCCTCCCTTCTCCTCCTTGATGTCTACTATGCAACTTTTATTCTTGTAGACTATGTTGGGCCTCCAAGCGCAGATTTTTGCAGGACAGCAACAAATTTCCCTCAAGTGGATCACCTAAGATTTATCAACCCATGAGAGGTGTAGGATGAATATGGTCTCTGTCAAACAACCCTGCAATCAAATACAAGAAATCTCTTGTGTCCCCAACACACCCAATACAATGGAAAATTGTATAGGTGCACTAGTTCGACGAAGAGGTTGTGATACAGGTGTAGTAGATATAGGTTTTTGTAATCTAAAATAATAAAAATAGCAAGGTGGAAAGTAATAAAAGTGAGCACAAACGGTATTGCAATGCTTGGAAACAAGGCCTAGGTTCATACTTTCACTAGTGCAATCTCTCAACAGTGCTAACATAATTGAATCATATAACAATCCCTCAACGTGCGGCAAAGAATCAGTCCAAAGTTCCTATCGAAGAAAGCAGGACGAAAACATGTATCAACCAATGTGCCTAGATTATCCCAATGTCACCACGGGAATCCGCACATCGAATACCAAAACATTTATGAAGTGACTCAATAGAATACCCCATTGTCACCACGGGTATCTGATACATCCATTTTGCGTCATGTTTTTATGTTGATATTTATTGCATTATGGACCGCTATTACACTTTATGATGCTATTCTCATGCCTTTTCTCCCTTATTGTGCAAGATTCACATGAAGAAGGAGAATGTCGGCAGCTAGAATTCTGGACCAGAAAGGAGCAAATCTGAGATACCTATTCTTCACAACTCCAAATGTCCTGAAACTTTACATAGAATTATTTTGGAATATATAAAAATATTGGGCGAAGAAATACCAGAAGGGGACCCACCAGGTGGCCACAAGCCTAGAGGGCACGCCCTACCCCCCAGGGCGCTCCCCTGAGCTTGTGGGCCCCTTGGCCAGCCTTTGCTGCCCATATTCTACTATATGAAGGGTTTTAACCTAGAAAAAAATAGAGAGAAGACTTTCAGGACGAAGCGCCACCGTCTCGAGGCGGGGCCTGAGCAGAAGCAATCTAGGGCTCTGGTGGAGCGATTCCGTCAGGGAAACTTCCCTCCGGGAGGGGAAAATCGAAGCCATCATCATTACCAACGATCCTGTCATCATGGAAGGAGCAATATTCATCAACAACTTCACCGGCACCATCTCATCTCAAACCCTAGTTCATCTCTTTATTTAATGTTTGTCTCGAAACATTAGATTGGTACCTGTGGGTTGCTAGTAGTGTTGATTACTCCTTGTAGTTGATGCTAGTTGGTTTATTTGGTGGAAGATCACATGTTCAGATCCTTAATGACATTTAATACCCCTCTGATCTTGAACATGAATATGTTTTGTGAGTAGTTACTTTTGTTCCCGAGGACATTGGAGAAGTCTTGTTATAAGTAATCATGTGAATTTGGTATTCGTTCGATATTTTGATGAGATGTATGTTGTCTTTCCTCTAGTAGTGTCACGTGAACGTCGACTACATGACACTTAACCATGATTTGGGCCTAGTGAAGGCATTGAAGTAGCAAGTAGATGATGGGTTGCTAGAGTGACAGAATCTTAAACCATAGTTTATGCGTTGCTTCGTAAGGGGCTGATTTGGATCCACATGTTTAATGCTATGGTTAGATTTATCTTAATTCTTCTTTCATAGTTGTGGATGCTTGTGAGAGGGGTTAATCATAAGTGGGAGGCTTGTCCAAGTAATGACAACACCCAAGCACCGGTCCACACACTTATCAAATTATCAAAGTAACGAACGCGAATCATATGAGCATGATGAAAACTAACTTGACGATAATTCCCATGTGTCATCGGGAGCACTTTGCTTTATATAAGAGTTCGTCCAGGCTTGTCCTTTGTTATAAAAATGATTGAGCCACCTTGCTCCACCTTTTCTACACTTGTTTACTTGTTACCCGTTATGAATTACCTTGCTACCAAACTAGTTGTTACCGATAATTTCAGTGCTGCAGAGAATACCTTGCTGAAAACCGCTTGTCATTTCCTTCTACTCCTCATTGGGTTCGACACTCTTACTTATCAAAAGGACTACAATTGATCCCCTATACTTGTGGGTCATAAAGACTCTTTTCCGGCACCGTTGCCGGGGAGTGAAGCGCCTTTGGTAAGTGGAATTTGGTAAGGAAACATTTATAGTATGTGCTGAAATTTACTGTTACTTGTTACTATGGAAAACCATCCTTTGAGAGGTTTGTTCGGGGTATCTTCACCTTGACCGGAATCACAAAGATTTACCCCTCAACCTACTGCACCTACTTAAAATATTTATTATGATATTCCTTTGGGTATGATAGAGAAACTGCTAGCTAGTCTTTATGAAGTTTGTGGATTATTTAAGCTTGCAGGTTTACCCGGAGATGAAGTTCAGAATAAAGTCTTCCCTTATCTTTGAAGGGAAAGACATTGACATGGTATAGGCTATGTGATGATATTGGAGCTTTGGATTGGAATTGATTGAAATTGGAATTTCATCAGAAGTTTTATCCTATGCATCTAGTTCATCATGACCGGAATTATATATATAATTTTTGGCCTCGTGAAGGAGAAAGTATCACTCAATCTTGGGGGAGGCTTAAGTCAATGATGTATTCATGCCCCAATCATGATCTCTCAAGAGAAATTATTTTTCAAAAATTTTATGCTATGCTTTCTCATAATGATCAATCCATACTCAATACTTCTTGTACCGGTTCTTTTATAAAGAAGACTATTGGATTCAGATGAGATCATTTGGAAAGAGTTAAACACAACTATGAAGATTGGGAACTCAACAAAGGTAAATAGTCAGGTATAAAACTTGAGTTTGATTGTGTTAAATCTTTTATGGATACTGATGCTTTTCACAAGTTTAGCACTAAGTATGGACTTGACTCTGAGATAGTAGCTTCTTTTTGTGAATCTTTTGCTACTCATGTTGATCTCCCCAAGGAGAGGTGGTTTAAATATCACCCCCGTTGAAATAGAAATATAAGAACCTACTAAAGCTAAAGAAGAAATTATTACTTATAGTGTTAATCTAGTTATTCCTACTGCTTATATTGAGAAACCACCTTTTCCTGTTAGGAAAAAAGAACATGCTATGGTTTCAACTATGGTCAACAAAATTTATATAAGAACACCTACAACCTCTGAACAAATTAAAGTTGAACATAATGTTGCTATGGTTAAAGATCTTTTGGTTGATAATATTGATGGGCATGTTATTTATTTCTATGGTGAAGCTGCTAGAATTGCTAAACCTGATGATAAGGATAAAAATAAACCTGTTGTTGGCATGCCTGTTGTCTTTGTTGAAATATGAGATCATTGTTATCATGGCTTATGTGATTTGGGTGCTAGTGTGAGTGCTATCCCGTTTACTCTATATCAAGAAATTATGAATGATATTGCACCTGCTGAGATAGAAGATATTGATGTTACTATTGAACTTGCGAATAGAGATACTATCACACCACTTGGGATTGTTAGAGATGTTGAAGTCTTGTGTGGGAAAATAAAATACCCTACTGATTTTCTAGTTCTTGGTTCCCCACAAGATGATTTTTGTCCCATTATATTTGGTAGACCTTTCGTGAATACAGTTAATGCTAAGATTGATTGCACTAAGAAAACTGTTAGTGTTAATTTTGGTGATGTGTCTTATGAGTTTAATTTCTCCAAATTCCGTAGACAACCTCATGATAAAGAATTGTCTAGTAAGTATGAAATTATTGGCCTTGCTTCTATTTCCGTGCCTCCTACTGAACCATTAGAACAATACTTGCTAGACCATGAAAATAATATGCATATGAATGAAAGAAACAAAATAGATGAGATATTCTTTAAACAAATGCCTATTTTGAAACATAATTTGCCTGTAGAGACTCTTGGAGATCCTCTTCCACCCAAGAGTGATCCCGTGTTCGAGCTTAAGCAATTGCCTGATACATTGAAATATGCCTACCTTGATGAAAAGAAGATATATCCTGCTATTATTAGTGCTAACCTTTCAAAGCATGAAGAAAAGAGATTATTGAAAATTCCGAGAAAGCACTGTGCCGCTATTGGATATACTCTTGATGATCTTAAGGGAATTAGTCCCACTCTATGTCAGCATAAGATTAATATGGAGCCTGATGCTAAGTCAGTTGTTGATCACCAGCGATGTTAAATCCTAAGATGAAGGAAGTGGTAAGAAATGAAATATTAAAGCTTCTGGAAGCATGTATAATCTATCCTATAGCTGATAGCAGATGGGTAAGTCCTGTTCATTGTGTTCCTAAGAAGGGAGGTATTACTATTGTCCGTAATGATAAAAATGAACTTATCAAATGCTAGAAAGATTATCAAAACATACACATTTCTGTTTTCTAGATGGATACTTTGGTTTTCAGAAATACCTGTGTCACAAGAGGGTCAAGAAAAAACTACTTTTACATGCCCTTTTGGTACTTTTGCTTATAGACATATGCCTTTTGGTTTATGTAATGCACCTGCTACCTTTCAAAGATGTATGAATGCTATATTATCTGACTTTTGTGAAAAGATCGTTGAGGTTTTCATGGACGATTTTTCCGTTTACGGAGCTTCTTTTGATGATTGCTTAAGTAACCTTGATCGAGTTTTGCAAAGATGTGAAGAAACTAATATTGTCTTGAATTAGGAGAAGTGACACTTTATGGTGAATGAAGGTACCGTCTTGGGGCATAAAATTTCCGGAAGAGGTATTGAATTTGATAAAGCTAAAGTTGACGCAATAAGAAGTTTCCTTGGTCATGCTGGTTTCTATAGGAGATTTATTAAAGACTCTAAAATTTCTAGGCCTCTTACTAATCTCTTGCAACAAGATGTTTGATTGCTTGTATTTGCATTGGTAATTCCATGAAGAGGAGAGGATGATGCAGCACAACAAAGGTAAGTATTTCCCTTAGTTATGAAACCAAGGTTATCAATCTAGTAGGAGAACCAAGCAACACTATATAAACATCACCTGCACACAAACCACAAAAACTTGCAACCCAACGCGTAAGAGGGGTTGTCGATCCCTCCTCGGTATTGAGATAGATTAAATTGTATGAGATTGGATAAATAGATCTAGCAAAAACACAAAATAAAATAAATAAAGAAAAAGTGCAGCAAGGTATTTTTGGATTAATATTTGAAAACAATATGATATGAAATAGACCCGGGGGCCGTAGATTTCACTAGAGGCTTCTCTCGAGAAAATAGCATACAGTGGGTAAACAAATTACTGTTGGGAAATGTATAGAAAAGCGAATAATCATGACGATATCCAAGGCAATTATCATGTATATAGGCATCACGTCCAAGATTAGTAGACCGATTCCTGCCTGCATCTACTACTATTACTCCACACATTGAATGCTATCCAACATCCAGCTAGTGTATTAAGTTCATGGTAAAACAAAGTAATGCAATAAGAAGGATGATCTGATGTAGACAAGATCTATTCATGTGGGAATAGACCCCATCCTTTTATCCTTAATGGCACAGATCTCCTTCTGTCACTGAGATTGAGCACCGCAAGATCGAACCCATCACAAAGCACCTCTTCCCATGGCAAGAAAATCAATCTAGTTGGCCAAACCGAACCAATGTTTTCGAGAAGAAATACGAGGCTATAACAATCATGCTTAAGCGAGTTCAACAAAGACTCAAAGAATATTCATGGATAGAACTGATCATAACCTCACAATTCATCGGATCCCAACAAACACACCACAAAAGTTATTACATCAAATGGAACTCCAAGAACATCGAGGAGAACATTGTATTGTAGATCAAAAAGAGAGAAGAAGCCATCTAGCTATTGCCTACGGACCCGTATGTCTGTGGTGAACTACTCAGGCATGATCGGAGGGGCAAGGGTGATGATGAAGAACCCCTCCGTGATTGTTGACCCCTCCGACAGAGTGCCGGAGAAGGCCTCTAGATTGGATCTCGTGGTTCTGGAACTCGCGGAAGCTGGAATTGTGTTTCGACGACTCCCTAGTGTTTCTGGAATATTAGAGTATTTATAGAGCCGAGATACAGTGGAGGGGGTTCCTATGGGCCCCACTACCCACCAGGGCATGCCCAGGGGCCCTGGCACGCCCTGGTTCCTAGTGGGCCCCACAGGACCTCTCTGGTGCACATCTTGGGCCACCTAGGTGTCTTCTGGGTAAAAAAAATCTCCTGAAAGTTTCGCTGCATTTGGACTTGGTTTGATATGGATATTCTGCGAAGTAAAAAACAAGAAAAAATAACAACTGACACTAGGCACTATGTCAATAGGTTAGTCCCAAAAAATGATAAAAAGTTGCTAGTAAATGAATATAAAACATCCAAGAGTGAAACTTTAATAGGATGGAACAATAATAAAAATTATAGATACGTTGGAGACGTATCAGCATCCCCAAGCTTAATTCCCGCTCGTCCTCGAGTAGGTAAATGATAAAAACAGAAATTTTGATGTGGAATGCTACCCATCATATTTATCACATATTCTTTTCTTTTGTAGCATGGACATTTGGACTTTAGATGATTCAAAGCAATAGTCTATAATTTTACATGAAGACCTCAATACTCAAGCATATCAACAAGCAACCATGTCTTTCAAAATATCAACACTAAAGAAAGCTATCCCTAGCCCATTATCCTCAATCATTGATCCATTCATGAAACACACTCAAATATGAGCTACATCTAATGCTCAAGCATGATAATAGTGCTACCTAGTTGGTGCTTTATAAGAGAAGATGGAGACTCAGTAAAACTTAAAATTGCATAAAAGTAAATAGATAGGCCCTTCGCAGAGCGAAGCAGAGATTTGTAGAGGCGCCAGAACTCAAAGCTTAAATTGAGAGATAAAATTGTTTTGAGAGGGATGCTTTTCCCGTCAACAAAAATGACCGAGAATTCCCAATACTTTCCATGCTAGATACATCATAGGCAGTTCCCAAACATAAAGTGAAGTTTATTCCTTTTTTCACCATTATTTCACAATCCATGGCTAGCCGTATCCACGGGTGCCTTCCATACCAACACTTTCCAAGGAATTTATTATTGAAAAAATAAAGTAAATTTGTTTTTCAATTCGATACTGGGCATCCCTATTACCGCCACACTCTCGTGCAATGACAAGTGAATATTAGGCCCAGTTCTTTTGGCCGATTCTACCAAAATCTTGAGAATCGACCCTCCACCCAGCTTCTCCCAGAATCTCGAACCCATATTTTTTTGACAATTCTACATGTTTACATCCTAACTAGTTAGGCTTGTAAAAAATATATGGGTTCAAGATTCTGAAAGAAGCTGGGGGAGGACCGATTCTCAAGATTCTGGGAGAATCGGCCAAAAGAACTAGGCCAACGCTCATCTTGAGAATAACACATCTAGCATGGAAAAATATTGGCCACCCCCTACTGCTTCATGAGGGGTACGAACACACAAAAAAGAAATTCATTTTGAAAATTAGAGTTGGCACATACAAATTTAATTGGAACGACATGGAAAATACACATATAGGTAGGTATGGTGGACTCATTTGGCACAACTTGGTTTAAGGAGTTTGGATGCACAAGCAGTATTTCCGCTTAGTACAAGGGAAGGCTAGCAAATAGATTGAGAAACAACCAACCAAGAAACGAAAACGATCATAAACAAGCATTAAACATAACTAACACCGAATAATGCACCATAAGTAGGATGTAACTTCATTGCATAACTATTGACTTTAATGCTTGAATAGGGAATCACAAACCTTAACACCAATATTCTTACTAAAGCATAATTACTCACCAACATGACTCACATATTACTTTCTCTGTATCGCAAAAATATTGCAAGGAATCAAGTTTTAATATCCAATGATCTTCATGATAGTTTTTATAATCCCTCTTGAATATCTATCACTTTGGGACTAGTTTCATATAATACCATTGCTTATAACAAGCTCTCAAACAAATTTAAGTGAAGAACAAGAGCATAAATATTTCTTCAACATTTTCAACTCTCAAAATAATTTAAGTGAAGCAATGAGAGGATAGTTCTTTAAAATTTTACTAACTCTCAAAATAATCGAAGTGAAGCATGAGAGCATTTCTTCAAAAGTTAAACAATCACTATGCTAAAAAAGATATAAGTGAAGCACTAGAGCAATTCCATAGCTCAAAATTTTTAAGTGAAGCACATAGAGCAATTCTAACAAATCATGGCATAATTATGGATCTCTCAAATAGGTGTGTCCAGAAAGGATGACTGTGACAAACTAAAAAGCAAAACAAGCAAAGACTCATATAATACAAGACACTCCAAGCAAAACTCATGATATGTGATGAATAAAAATATAGCTCAAAGTAAAATTACCAATGGTCGTTAGAAGAAAGAGGGGATGCCTTCCGAGATGCCATGGGGTCCCCCAAGATTAGGCTCTTTTCACTCCTAATTCCTTCATCCATCGTGATCTCACCCAAAACTTGAAAACTTCAGTCCCACAAAACTTAACAAAAACCTTCATGAGATCCGTTAGTATAATAAAGCAAATCACCACTTTAAGTACCATTGCAAACCCATTCAAATTTTATTACTTACCTAATGTATTCTAACTTTTCTATGGCTTATACCCCCCGATATACTCCATAGATTCATCAAAATAAGCACACAATGCAACGAAAACAGACTCTATCAAAAACCGAATAGTCTTTAGTAATTTGGACTTTGATCATACTTCTCTAACTCCAAAAATTCTGAAAAATTAGTACAACATAGGAAATTTGTATATCAATCTTGTGTAAAACATTCAGAATTTTATCATGCTTCTGTGATTTTTAACAATTATGCTACTGGGCGCAAATGTTTCTGTTTTCCAACAAGATCAAATCAACTATCACCCAACATGATCCTAAAGGCTTTACTTGGCACAAACACTAATTAAAACATAAAGACACAATCATAACAATAGCTTAATTGTTTCAACACACAAAAACAGAAAGAAAAAGAGAAAAAAATATTTTATTCATTGGGTTGCCTCCCAACAAGCGCTATCGTTTCATACCCCTAGCTAGGCATAATGCATAGATTCAAGTATTGTCATCTTTACTTTTTTCTCCACAGGTTGCCCTCATGATTGATTCATATGGTGTCTTAATTCTAGTCTAGGGAAGTGTTCCATACCCTTTCTCAAAGGAAACTAAAATTTAATATTCCCTTCTTTCATCATTAATTATAGGACAAGACGGATTGCAATCAATATCAAGAACAATAAAATATATGGGCACACAGTTCCTATTTGCAAGAATAAGAACATCAATAATTCTTCCCAAAAGTTTTTTAATAGTATAATCCGCCAAGTGCAAATTAAGAGAGCATTCTTGAATATTGGTAAAACCAAGTACATCACAAAGAGATTTTGGAATTGTGGAAACACTAGCACCCAAATCACATAGAGCATAACACTCATAATTTTCAATCTTGACTTTAATGGTGGGTTCCATTCAACATATAATTTTCTAGGAATTGAAATATCTAATTCTAGCTTTTCTTCTAAAGCTTTCATCATCGCTTCTACAATATGTTTAGTAAAATCTTTATTTTGTTCATAGGAATTGGGTGAATTTATCATGGATTGCAACAAAGAAATACATTCAATCAAAAAGAAACTATCATAATTTAAGTCTTTGTAATCCAAAAGAGTGGGCACATCACTGGTTTAACTTTTGATCTCTCCAAACCCACTTTTATCAAAATTTTCAACAAGATTTTCACCCTCCGAATCATGAGGATGTCTTCTAGCTAAAGTTGACTCTTCTTCAGTCCTCTTATCATCAATTTTAACATTACTAAACAAGGAATCAATAGAAGAAACTCCAATCATTTTAATATCTTCATCATTATGGTGAAAGCAATCGGGAAAAAACGCTCTTTCTAAAAATTCTCTTTTAGCTCTAAGAATAATGGTTCTTTTCTTACTTTCATCCATAGAAACATATAAAGCTTTAATTGATGCATTCATATCAACCTTGGGTGGAAAAATTTAAATCCTGAGATTTTCTACATCATGAGTAATTCTATCAATGTTTCTTGACATATCATCAATCTTATTCAATTTTTCTTCTATCGTAGTGTTGAAATTTTTTTGCGCATTGATAAATTCTTTAATATTACTCTCAAGATCAGAGGGCATCCTATTATTATTAGAGAAATTACCATAGGAATTTCCATAATTATTAGAGGAATTTCTAGGAAAAGGCCTAGGATTAAAATTACCTCTATAAGCATTGTTATTAATATTGTTTCGCAAGACAAAATTCACATCTACGTGATCATTATTTTTCTCAATCAAAGTAGACAAAGGCACATCATTAATATCAATAGGAGCATTTTTACTAGCAATCAATTTCATAAGAGCATCAATTTTTTCACTTAAAGTACTAATTTCCTCAACAGAATTAACTTTTTTTTACTAGTAGGAGCTCTTTCGGTATGCCATCATGAATAATTTACCATGATATTAGCTAGCAATTTAGTAGCTTCACCCAAAGTAATTTCCATAAAATTACCACCTGCGGTGGAATCTAAAAGATTTCTAGAAACGAAGTGCAATCCCGCATAATTTTTTTTGTATAATCATCCATAGATTTAGACCATGAGTAGGAAAATTTCTTAGCATTGATTTCATTCTTTCCCAGGATTACGCAACATGTTCATGCTCAAGTTTCTTAAAATTCATGATTTGGTTTCTAAGGGAAATAATTTTCGCGGGCCGAAAGTGAAGGAAATATGCCCTAGAGGCAATAATAAAGTTATTATTTATTTCCTTATATCATGATAAATGTTTATTATTCATGCTAGAATTGTATTAACCGGAAACATAATACATGTGTGAATACATAGACAAACAGAGTGTCACTAGTATGCCTCTACTTGACTAGCTCGTTGATCGAAGATGGTTATGTTTCCTAACCATAGACATGAGTTGTCATTTGATTAACGGGATCACATCATTAGGAGAATGATGTGATTGACTTGACCCATTCCGTTAGCATAGCACTTGATTGTTTAGTTTGTTGCTATTGCTTTCTTCATAACTTATACATGTTCCTATGACTATGAGATTATGCAAATCCCGTTTACCGGAGGAACACTTTGTGTGCTACCAAACGTCACAACGTAACTGGGTGATTATAAAGGTGCTCTACAGGTGTCTCCGAAGGTACTTGTTGGGTTGGCGTATTTCGAGATTAGGATTTGTCACTCCGATTGTCGGAGAGGTATCTCTGGGCCCACTCGGTAATGCACATCATTTAAGCCTTGCAAGCATTGCAACTAATGAGTTAGTTGCGGAATGATGTATTACGGAACGAGTAAAGAGACTTGCCGGTAACGAGATTGAACTAGGTATTGGAATACCGACGATCGAATCTCGGGCAAGTAACATACCGATGACAAAGGGAACAACGTATGTTGTTATGCGGTTTGACCAATAAAGATCTTCGTAGAATATGTAGGAACCAATATGCGCATCCAGGTTCCGCTATTGGTTATTGACCGGAGACGTGTCTCGGTCATGTCTACATAGTTCTCGAACCCGTAGGGTCCGCACGCTTAAAGTTCGGTGATGATCGTAATTAGGGTTTTTGTGTTTTGATGTACCAAAGGTTTTTCGGAGTCCCGGATGTGATCACGGACATGACGAGGAGTCTCGAAATGGCCGAGACATAAAGATTGATATATTGGAAGCCTATATTTGGATATCGGAATCGTTCTGAGTGAAATCGGGATTTTACCGGAGTACCTGGGGGGTTACCGGAACCCCCGGGGGTTAATGGGCCTACATGGGCCCTAAGGGAGAAGAGGAGGGCCGGCCAGGGCAGGCCGCGTGCCCCCTCCCCCCTAGTCCGAATAGGACAAGGAAGGGGGGGCACCCCCCTTTCCTCTTTCCCCCTTCCCCTTTCCTTCTCCAACAAGGCAAGAAGGGGGAGTCCTACTCCCGGTGGTAGTAGGACTCCTCCAGGCGCACCCCTAGGGGCTGGCCGCACCTCCCCCCTCCCTCCTTTATATACGGGGGCAAGGGGGCATCCCATGACACACAAGTTGATCTTCGTGATCGTTCCTTAGCCGTGTGCGGTGCCCCCTTCCACCATATTCCACCTCGGTCATATCGTAGCGGTGCTTAGGCGAAGCCCTGCGTCGGTAGAACATCATCACCGTCATCACGCCGTCGTGCTGACGAAACTCTCCCTCAACACTCGGCTGGATCGGAGCTCGAGGGACGTCACCGAGTTGAACGTGTGCAGTACTCGGAGGTGCCGTACGTTCGGTACTTGGATCGGTCAGATCGGGAAGACGTACGACTACTTCCTCTATGTTGTGTCAGCGCTTCTGTTGCCGGTCTACGAGGGTACATAGACAACACTCTCCCCTCTCGTTGCTATGCATCACCATGATCTTGCGTGTGCATAGGATTTTTTTTGAAATTACTATGTTCCCCAACAGAAAATACTTAGTAATAAAAGCATCCTTGCACTTATCCCAGGAATCAATACTATTACGAGGCAAAGATGAAAACCAAATTTTGGCACGACACTGGTACGCGTCGGTGCTACACAAATGATTTTAATCCCTTTCCGCGACGGTGTTCGGGACCATCACCAAGTGAGTGACTGCGATAGGGGGGGTCCTTCCCACGCAACCCAGAAACCGTCGTGGATATGCCCTCCTAGCACACACGCTCGGCAAAATGAGGTCGTGTGCGACCGGCGGACGCTCAAATACGGTTATACGCATAGTAGTGCTAAAAATACAATTATACATGCGAAACCGTTTCTAATCGTAAGTACATCCCACACAGTCTGTCCCTGCTAAACGTTTCTGTTCGTATGTACATCCCACACAGTTGTTCCAAGGAAAATGTTTCCTTTCGCGGGTACATCACACACAATTTTCCCCATTAAATCATTTATGATAGTGTTGCCATTGCACATGATATTAAATTTTTTATCATTTGCATTATTGAATGCATCACACACGGTGCGTAGAAGAAACTCTATGGCAAAGGCTGTCCATCGCGTACAATTTTATGTGGTAAACGTTTGCGCAAGGTGGCCTAACACAAACAGTTTTCAAGAGGATGTTGTGTGTGATTGTGTGTGTGAAGTGGAGATTGATCGCACACGTATTGGATCTTAGAAACATGTCTGATCTCCATGTCTATCACAGACGTTTCGCTTTCGCAGACCGTGTGCAGTGTAATCTCTAATTAATCCCTAATTTAAAAATCACATGTTTTGAACTTGAAAGTAGGCAATCACTTATTTCATATCCAACATGTTTGTTACAAATATAGGTTCAACCACGAATGCATAATTCGATGCAAAGGTACATATACTAAAGAACTACGAAAGCACCAAGTAAAGAATGATGAACCATAGTTGTACTAAAGACTGTAAAGAGAGAGGCGAAATACATTCTGGTTGCCGGAGAAGGTGAAGCGGAATGCCCATATTGTGCCCTCCTCCATGCGTAATGCGCGCACGACTCTAGGCCAACCCCTTGTGATGGCTGCCCGTCCATCCTTCACTATCTTCATTACGACTTCTCGATGCTCATTGTAGTCTAGATGTAATACTTTAACCTTTATTATGTGCCCACCAATCATGTACTTTGCGAGGTAATCTTGAGTGAACTGCTTCGGGAACCACTGCGAACGAAAAAGATTTAGACATTGTTGTCTAACAAGTCATTATGGGCAGTAAAAAGAGAAGGCTGCAGAGTTTGTAGTTACCATCCTACAGCTCATTGTTGTGTTGGATAGAGCATAAACAAATAATTTGCTTGCCACCATTCGTATCTTTTTGCTAATAATCCTTATCAGTTTCCTCACTTGATGCTTGTTCATGAATATCTCATTGGCCCATACGCAAAAAGGGTCGATGCATGGATCCTTGCCAAGGGCATATGTACCTACAAGCAACAAGTCAATATCAGAAGCTAACAAGTGTCCAGGCCTGGATCTATATGCACTACATTATGGAACAACGGGGGGAGTGCAAGCCGAGGGACGAAGCTAACCTCGGCGGAAAATGGTGGCCACTCCCGTTGTTGTCCTGCATAAGTAGTGGAAAGGCATGATAAGTACAACAACCTTAACATCAAACAAATATAGCAAATGTAAACAACATCATCTCCAAATGATAGCTTAAATGTGTTGGTTTCAGCATGCTGTTAAAGTAGATATAAAATGGAAGGCAATGCTACCGACAGCAGGCTTGACAGCCATCAAATATTGCAATTCAAACTGGTATTATTGAAAATGAATAGAACGTAGGTAATGCTTAAAGATCACACTGGATAAATATGTAAAGCTAAAATAAAGGGCATGTGTTAACTACACCGGGCATAACTGGAACCAATTATAGCCGTTCAAATTGGTATTGATGTAGTCGAGCGGCACAGTACTGACTTGCACATAATGAACAACATATTGTGAATGACTGAAATAAACAAGGCATAAATGATCAGTATAACAACCAAATATAGCCATTGAAAACTGGACAGAGTCTCACTGCAATCAACCTAACAAGCAAATACAGATAAACAGGGCATATGCTTGAAAACTAGACAAATGCTCACTGCAACCAACGTAACAAGCAAATACAAATAAACAAGGCATCTTCTTGAAAACTGGACAAATGCAAAAAAAAGCAACCTAACAACCAAATACAGATAAACAAGGCATCTGCTTGATAACAGACAAATGCTCACTTCAACCAAACTAAGAACAAATACATATAAACAAGGCATCTGCTCGATAACTGGAAAAATGCTTACTTCAACCCACCTAACAACCAAATACAGATAAACAAGGCATCTACTCACTATAAACAACCAAATATAGCCATTCATGAAACTAAAGTGGACAATTCATACTTAAACATCACATAGCCCTATTGAACAATACATTTTTGCATAAATGAAATAATTAAACACGACACAGTTAAAGCACCGCATGGCAAATGCTACTACAACAAAGGGTACGGGTTGGCAAGCTAGAAAAGGTAAGATTTGCTGATAGGATGTTGCCTCACATTTCATGAAAGGGATCCTTCCAGCTGGAAGAGCACAAACCCATGGTGTGATCTCTGATGTCACAGATGGGTTGTTTCACCTTGGAAGAACCTTCATGGGTTCTCTCCTCATGGTCGTGGTCGTGGCCGATGAGATCTAACTTGGCAATTGAGGATCCCAAGCCGCCGCCGTAAAACATGTCCTTCAGAAATGGCAAAATGGGCTCGATGGCGTATAAGGATTGCAAATCCTTGACCGCTTGGCGGAGGAGATCAGCGACAGGGCCATCGAAGTGATCGACGGCAGTTGAACCAGGGGGGTTGGGGATGGACCACTTAACCTGTGACATGGCCGGCGTGAAGCCGTCACTGTCGACGAGCTTGATGTCGTAGCCAGCTTTCCCGAGATACAGTAATACGCTAGCCCGCTGACATGAAGCCTTCGGCATGGCAACACAGTCAACGTCTTCGCTGGCTTCCGCGGCGACATGTTGCTCTGGGATCGACAGGTCGGGGCGAACGACGGCCACCTCGCCAACATCCATCGGAGAGGCCATGATAAATCTCTTCTTGGCCGAATGCTCATTGGGCTCCCCGGGATACGTGGTCGAGCTTAGGCTGCGACATTCTAGAGCAGGGGATGCGGATCTGGCGGGGAGGGACACCGCAAGCCTCATCTAAAAACTCAGGGGAGTGGGGCGACGGTATGGGAATCGCTGGGTAACCTGAACTTTATTTTCTAAGCTAGGAAGAACTGGCAGACCGGCAGGGGTTGGCGGCGGTGCCGGTGGCGACCGCGAGCTAGGGTTCGAGGGGGGAGGGGGCGGGTGGGGGACTGTGGAGGGGTGGTGGTGTTTGAGGATACGCCATGACTACTGAAAATTTTAGTAATGGTGGGTGGAGATGGTGGTGGATGAGGGAGGGCAACGGTTCAAATGCCTCGGCTACTGCAATTTTACTATAAGGTCGGTGCTGGAGGAGTGTGGGCGACGGTTGAAGTACGGCGGCTACTAAAATTTGGGTAAAGGAATTGATGCGGGGTGGGAGTGCCCAAGATCGTGCATGGTCCAATAAGAATATGCGTGTATGATAATAAAGAAAAGTGGCAGAACCGCCGATTTTTGCAATGCTCAAGGCGGGTAGTTTGTTTTTATATTTCTAGCTAGCTGATCTATCGCACATGGTTCATCCTAACTTCAAAATAAACTTACCCGCCTTTAGCTTGCGCAGGTGGTGATTTTACAGCGCACTTGCATCGCACTCGGTTAAGCCAGTACCTCCACCCTTTGCTCGCGCTTGCGCAGTCGTGGTGATTTTACAACGCACTTGCATCGCACACGGTTGAGCCAGTACCTCCACCTTTGCTCGCGCTTGTGCAGTCATCGTGATTCACAGCACACTTGCATCGCACACTGTTAAGATATTATACCCGTGTCCGTTGAGCGTCATCAGAGTCTTTGCAGCAAAAAAACATTAGAGAGGGTCAGAAGACAGCAACACCAGCATGTGGCCCAAATATATATGAGTGAAAAGGGTGGTCTATGATGTTCAAAATTCCAATGCACAACTTTGACCATGCGGGCAGTTGGGCGCGTCGTCGAAGATCGATGAGAGGGGCCAAAAGTCAAGAACCACCTGGAAGTGGCCAAACATATGTAGGAATATATGGTGTGATGTTTAAAACTTTAAATACACAATGCATAACTTTGGTGGCACCTACCTCGCAAACCCAAAAGGACCCTTGGATATATCTATAATGACATAATGTCGTAGCTAGCTAGGTGTAACATCCCAAATTTTCAATTTGGAATGCTATACATTAGATCATCATTGCATATCATATTTTATTTTGCTTTTGGTTTGATCCTAGGAATTTCTACGCAACTCAAGGACCCACAGAGAGAGTTGGGAAATTCATTATTTTCATATTTGAGTTTTCTCAAATTTTGAGAATAGGATCATTTGATTTTTATTATTTTATCATCAATTATTTCTATTACAAAAATATGAGAGAGGGAATAAAATGACTTTCCCAAAATAAAGAAATATTGAGG
The DNA here is from genome assembly GCF_056163025.1 of Triticum urartu. Classification (NCBI taxonomy): domain Eukaryota; kingdom Viridiplantae; phylum Streptophyta; class Magnoliopsida; order Poales; family Poaceae; genus Triticum; species Triticum urartu. Next base: position 252,463,482 of record NC_141873.1, read on the forward strand.
ATTTAATAATAAAATCAAATAAGATTTTATTTCGGAGTTTTTCGTTATTTTATTTGAATTTAGGAAAAATGTGCGTTTTTCAAAATTGCATTTAGGCCCCAAATAAATGTTCACCTTGTGCGGCTTGATTTTAGAAGCCAGGGAAAATTTATTTCGGGATTTTTGGAGTCCGTTTAGTATTTCTTTTTATTTTTCTTCTGCACGTAATTATTTTAAAAAAATCGCACCGACCTACGGGCCATGTCCGACCGGGACTCCGGCCCGCGTAGGCTTTATAAGCCGCGGGGGGGGGGGGGGGGGGGAGCCCAGCCGAAGCCAGCCCGCCCGCGCCCCCGAAACCCTAGCGCGCCGCCCGACCCCGCCGCCCGCCGCCGCCATCGCCGCCCGCCGCCTCGCCGACCCGGCACCCGAGGTCGCCTCGAAATTCGTGCCGCCGTTTTTTCTTCGAAAAACCGTTCGGTTTGTCCGTCAGTTTTTCATCGGTTTTTTAGTTTCGGTTTTTTTAAATAGATCGGTTTTTCCGTTTTATTTAATTAGCGAGCGTTCGTCCGTTCGTTCATTCTAGCGAACGTTCGTTGTTTTTCTTTTTCTTGGATTAAATCCGCGATTTTTCTGATCGCGATTTCTGATCCGATTTTCGTTTTAGTATAACTTTTCGCTCGTTTATCGGAATCAGGCGATTCAAGCGCCTGGAGTTTCGTCTCGAAACCCTCTATCCGTTTAACCAACTTAAACAAGTTTTTGCTAATGTAAAATTTGACTTAGATCCAGATTAATAGAACGAAGTTGTTTTCTTTCGTCGTTTGACTTTCGTTGCTTCATTCGATTTGATTCTTTTTGCAAACCGGAGTTCTTAAGTTGAACCTTCTGGTTAGATCTCTTATTTGAGTTTTACCTGTGCATTAGATGAGTACTTATTGTGTGCTTGTTTGTTTGCGATAGAGTACCCGGAGTGCGCCGCTTGTTACTTCGAATCGCTAGGTTTCGCGGATCATCAGCAAGGCAAGTAACACTTTGATCATACCTTTTCTACTACCCAGTTTTAATGCATTAGATCAAATCCTCAAACATTGCATGATTAGGATCTAATTAAATTGTGGGATGGGAAGTAGTTGAGGTAGTACCTATTACCTGTTTATTTTCAAATCTTTGGGAGTTACTTCTACGTTTGCTTATTATGCCATGCTATGCTAGTAGACGTGGATTGGGTGAGTGATATCCATGACATATGTGAGTTTGTTAATTAATGGTTTATCTAAGGTGGCAACTTAAACACACATCTAGGTGGATTGAGGCACCTGGGTAATCCAGGATTTGCCTGTTTTCTTTTGGACCGCCACCCAGGCTCAAAGGGATCATGAGATTATTCATACTAGAAACTTCCGTGTGCAGCCATAAGCTATTATGGGCTCTAGCATAGTTGACTAAGTCGTGCGAACTCTTACAGTGGTAGACTAGCAGATGTAGGGGATGTAGGTGGTACGGTCTACCCGATCGTAAGGTGCTAGCGCTTCTGAAAGACTATGTCTGGTCATCCGTCTTCTCAAACATCATGTAGTGCGAGAAACCAAACAGAGGTGATCGAGTCTTGTGGGGAAAAGTGCGCAACCCTCTGCAGAGTGTATAAACTAATCATGGTTAGCCGTGTCCCCGGTTATGGACGTTTTGAGTATCTAGTACCTGGATTATCATGTGAATCTCAACATGTTACTTTAAATTAATTTTGTTGGGTTTTTGATAATGATGATGTTTAATTGGGATTGAGGATGCTGTCAACCATTCTCAATGTTTAACAACTACCATGATAGTTAAATTAATTTTATTCCTTTGTAGTAGGGAAAAATTGGCTTTACGCAAAACTGTAACCATAGAGCTTTCCACCAGCCAAATATGCATATAATATAGTTGTTTCATTCCATTACTCTCTATGTGTTACCTTGCCAGCATATTCCATGTGCTGACCCGTTTCGGGCTGCAACGTTAGTGTTGTAGACTTTTCAGACGACGATTAAGGAGTTTTTAGGCCGTGGTTCTATACTCAGTGATGTCGTTGGAGTTGATGGACTCACTTATCTTCCAAGCCTTCCGCTGTTATCGTTATTAGATGGCCTTAAGCCATATTTATTGTAATAAGTTCTCTATTGAGACACTCAATGTAATAAGTGTGTGATTGCTACTCTATTATAAATCCTCCGAGTACTGTGTGGTGTCAGCATTACTGATCCAGGGATGACACCGGAGCACAGAGAATGGACCGTTTGAGGTCTGGTCGCTACAGAGATGGTATCAGAGCACACGCTGACTGTAGGACACGACCACTAAGCTAAAGACCTAGATCACTATTCACTCTCTTCTCTTCTGACCTCTCATCTTTTCTACTCTTTAGGATGGCGGACGCAAGGAACAAGTTCACGCAACTGGATGACGATACACCCTTTGGACGTCACTTGAAGGAAGTCACTAGATACCTGAACATAGGAGTACCAAGCTTCACCGGAACCTACAACGCCACTTTACCTGAAGAAGAGCGTTGGATGATTCAAGTTCAAGTTCCAGGAAGGACGTTCATGCCAGTCACTGAGCCCATAGAGTTTTCTTTTGATGCACCAACTTGGAGTCTAGGAAAGAGCATGGCAGCTCACATCGCCATGGGACGCATTGGAGAAGTCTACCGCAATGATCTCAAGGATACTATCTACCAGATTTGTGGGCACCGAGATGCGCACTGGGAGATGATCAGCACCAGAAAGGATAGATCCATTGCAGATTTTATCCAGGAGTTAAACCAGCACATTCGAAGTCAGGAGAACCAGATGTGCGTCGACATGATAGATCTGAAGAAGGCGAGGACAAGAATCAAGGAACTGGAGGAAGAACTCAAGGCTACACGTGAAGATTATGAAGAGGAAATTGAAGTATTGGTGGAGAAGAATGACGATCTGATCAAGAAGATCGGGATATTTATGGGAGGCCCTACACCAGTAGATGAAGACGAAGAACCCAAGGAGATTCGCCCGGAAGACTACATCAGCATCGACGACACCGACTCAGACCCAGATGATAGCGAGGATGACTATGTTGATGAAGTCGGAGCAGATATCATGGAGTCTGCAACCGAAGAATATTTCTAGTAGACCACCTCATCAGTAGTAGTAGTCCACCATGTAAATACAGTAGTCCGAGCACTTTTGCGATAGTTAGATCGATTGTATGCCCTTGTTTGATTGAATGTAGTGAATTTTTTGCTTTTGCCTCATGTGCATATGGGTAGTGTTTTCTCTTTAGACCCCCTCTATTCTTAACTCTCATCTTTTCTAAACCCTCAGATGCCTCCGAGACGTGATCCCGGATTTACCTTTCCACCGGAGCTCACCCAGTTGATCCAGCAGCAGAACACATTGATGCAGTTGCTAGTCCAGAATCAGAATCAGGGGAACAACAACAACAACCCACCACCACCTGTTGATCACTTAGCCCGTTTTCTTAGGCTGAATCCACCGGTGTTTTCCAGTAGCACTGAGCCGATAGTAGCAGATGATTGGCTCCGCAAGACAGCTAGAGAGTTAACCACAGCCGGATGCACGGATGCGGAGAAGGTGAAATTTGCTGCACATCAGCTTGAAGGACCCGCAGCATCATGGTGGGAGAATTTCACAGCCACTTTCCCTGTCGACACTGTCACATGGGACCAGTTTCAGCAGGCTTTTCGCACTGCCCATGTTTCAGCAGGAGCTATGGCCATGAAGAAGCGTGAGTTTCGCAACTTGCGCCAAGGAGGAAGGACAGTTGGCCAGTATGTGGAGGACTTTAGTAAATTAGCATGTTATGCCCCAGATGACGTTGCTACGGATGCAGCTAAGCAGGAGAAGTTTTTGGAAGGACTGAATGATGAGTTGAGCATGCAGTTGATGGTAGCAACCTTCAACAACTACCAGGAGTTGGTAGACCGTGCTCTTATGATTGAAGGCAAGCAACAACAAATTGAGAGCCGCAAGAGGAAGTATGGACAAGGAAAGTACAATTCAGGAGCTCAGCAGAAGCCACGTTTTACCCCTAGATCGGGAGGACATTTTCAGCATACCCATGGAGGAGGTAGCTCGCACAATCACAATGGCACCAAGAATGGTAATGGGAATGTAGGAAGCAACGGCCAGAATCGCACCAACCCATCAACCCCAGCCAAGAAAGACCTGAGCCAAGTTACTTGCTTTAAGTGTTCGAAGACCGGACATTATGCCAATGAATGTCCTGAATTACAAAATGGAAATAGCAATGGAAGCTCTGGGAAGAAGCCGAACCCTTTCAACAGGGGACAGGTGAACCACGTTAGCGTGGAGGAGGTTGAAGCTCAGCCTGATGCAGTAATAGGTAAGTTTTTGGTTAAGTCATTTACTGCACTCGTTCTTTTTGATACTGGTGCATCGCATTCATACATCTCAAGGGGATTTGTGGATAAGTATAACCTGTCAACCCAAGCCCTTAGTTCACCCATGTTAGTAACCTCGCCTGGAGCAGAATATATGGCTAGTCGATGGTGTGATCGGTTACCATTAAGGATTGGTAACTATGTTTTCCCTCAGACCTAATAGTATTGGAATCCCAAGGATTGGATGTGATATTAGGCATGGATTGGTTATCAAAGTATGAAGGGAATATTGAATGTGCTAGTAAGTCAATTTTTCTTACCACCCCAGAAGGGAGAAGGATCAAGTATGTATCCCGACATGTGCCAAAGAGGACTCAAGTAAATTGCTTAACAAGAGTTGTGCAGGAGGAAGTACCAGTGGTAAGGGATTTCCCTGAAGTATTTCCAGAAGAGTTGCCAGGCATGTCACCGGATAGAGATATTGAGTTTTTGATTAAGCTATTTCCAGGCACAGGGCCAATATCAAAGAGACCATATAGGATGCCTGCAAAGGATTTGGTGGAAATTAAGAAGCAGATTAAGGAGTTACTGGATAAAGGATATATTCACCCAAGTTCTTCGCCTTGGGGATCGCCAGTACTTCTAGTGGAGAAGAAGGATGGATCGTTAAGGATGGTTGTTGATTATCGAGGATTGAATGAAGTAACGATCAAGAACAAGTACCCACTACCAATGATCAATGACCTGTTGGATCGATTGCAAGGAGCTAAGGTATTTTCCAAGATCGATCTGCGATCAGGGTACCACCAGTTGAAGATTCGAGAACATGATATTCCTAAGACAGGTTTTACCACTAGGTATGGGTTGTACGAGTATACCGTTATGTCATTTGGTCTGACTAACGCACCTGCATATTTTATGAACATGATGAACAAAGTGTTTATGGAGTTCTTGGATAAGTTCGTCGTGGTGTTCACTGATGACATCCTGGTTTACTCGAAGAATGAAGAGGAGCATAAGGAACATTTGCGATTGGTACTTGAGAAGCTCAGAGAACATCAGTTGTATGCCAAGTTCAACAAATGTGAGTTTTGGTTGAAGGAAGTAGGATTCCTCAGACACGTTATATCCGGAGAAGGAATAGCAGTTGATCCCACTAAAGTTGATACCATGACCAAGTGGGAAGCACCAACCACGGTTGGAGAGATACGGAGTTTTCTTGGACTCGCAGGATACTACCGGAGATTTATTGAGAATTTCTCAAAGATTGCGAAGCCTATGACGGAGTTGTTGAAGAAAGATACCAAGTTCATATGGATGGAGGAATGTGAGGCTAGTTTCTAGGAGTTGAAGAAATGTTTGGTTACTTCACCAGTGTTGATTTTGCCAGATCACACCAAGGACTATGAGGTGTATTGCGACGCTTCACGTCGAGGACTTGGAGCAGTGCTTATGCAGGAAGGGAGAGTTGTTTCATATGCCTCAAGACAACTGAAACCTCATGAGTTGAATTATGCTATGCATGATTTGGAATTAGCAGCCGTAGTGCATGCACTGAAAACATGGAGACATTTCCTCATTGGAAACCATTGTGAGGTGTACACGGACCATAAGAGTTTGAAATACATTTTCACACAGAAGGAGTTAAACCTCAGACAAAGGAGATGGTTGGAGCTCATCAAGGATTATGATATGAGATTGCATTACCATCCCGGAAAGGCTAATGTAGTAGCTGACGCATTAAGCCGTAAGAGCCATGTCAATACAATAATGACGGGAGAAATACCAAGGGAGTTTGCAGAAAATCTTCGTGAACTATGTTTGGAAATAGTTCCGAGAGGCTATGTAGCAGCATTGGAGATTCAGTCAACTTTGATGGATAGAATCGGAGAAGCTCAGAAGACTGACAAGGAGATTGCCTCTATAAAGGAGAAAATAAGCGAAGGAAAGGCTAAGGGATTTCGTGAAGATGAGCACGACACCCTATGGTTTGAAGACCGTGTTTACGTGCCCAATGACCCGGAGATTAGGAAGCTAATTCTGCAAGAGGCACACGATTCAACATATTCGATTCACCCAGGAAATACCAAGATGTATTTGGATTTGAAAGATATTTTCTGGTGGACCGGAATGAAGAAGGATATTGCGGAGTATGTAGCAGTTTGTGATGTGTGTCAGAGAGTAAAGGCAGAGCATCAGAAGCCAGCAGGATTGTTAGAACCATTGCCGATACCCGAATGGAAGTGGGATAAGTTAGGCATGGATTTTATCACGGGATTACCCAGGACTCGCTCAGGCTATGACTCGATTTGGGTTGTAGTTGATCGATTGACGAAAGTAGCTCATTTCATCCCAGTAAAGACCACGTACACCAGTGCTAAGTTGGAAAAGATATACATGACCAGAATCGTATGTTTGCATGGAGTTCTGAGGAGTATCGTATCAGATAGAGGAACCCAGTTTACCTCAAAGTTCTGGAAGTAGTTGCATGAAAATTTGGGTACTAGGCTAGAATTCAGTACAACTTTTCATCCACAGACAGATGGACAGACCGAGAGAGTCAATCAGATTTTGGAGGATATGCTGAGAGCTTGTGCGCTAGATTACGGATCTAGTTGGGACGACAATTTGCCATATGCAGAGTTCTCTTACAACAATAGTTACCAAACCAGTTTAAAGATGGCCCCTTTCGAAGCTTTGTATGGAAGGAGGTGCAGGACACCGTTGTCATGGGACGAAGTTGGAGACCGCCAGTTGTTTGGACCTGATTTGATTAAGGAGTCTGAACAGAAAGTGAAATTAATTCGCGACAGGCTCAAGGTAGCTCAGTCCAGACAGAAGAGTTATGCAGACTCTAAACGCAAGGAGACTATTTACGAAGTTGGAGATAGAGCTTATCTTCGAGTATCCCCACTTTGGGGAACAAAGCGTTTTGAGGTTAAAGGAAAGTTAGCTCCATGATTTGTAGGACCATATCGAGTTTTGGAGCGTACTGGAGAAGTGGCCTACAAGTTGGAATTGCCCGAAGGATTGTCAGGAGTTCATGATGTGTTCCACGTTTCTCAGTTGAAGAAGTGTCACGCGAAGATGGCTGACATACCCTTGAGAGACACAGTGCCATTGGAAACAATTCAGTTGGATAACGATTTGACCTACGAGGAGAAACCAATTAAGATTCTCGAGTTTGCCAGCCGAGTCATTCGCAGCAAGGTTATCAAGTTTTGCAAAGTTCAGTGGAGCCACCACACGGAGGATGAAGCCACCTGGGAACGAGAGGAAGATTTGCTCAAGGACCACCCTCAACTATTTTCTAGCCAACCCGAATCTCGACGGCGAGATTCATCTTAAGGGGGGTATGTTTGTAACGTCCCAAATTTTCAATTTAGAATATTATACATTAGATCATCATTGCATATCATATTTTATTTTGCTTTTGGTTTGATCCTAGGAATTTCTACGCAACTCAAGGACCCACAGAGAGTTGGGAAATTCATTATTTTCATATTTGAGTTTTCTCAAATTTTGAGAATAGGATCATTTGATTTTTATTATTTTATCATCAATTATTTCTATTACAAAAATATGAGAGAGGGAATAGAATGACTTTCCCAAAATAAAGAAATATTGAGGATTTAATAATAAAATCAAATAAGATTCTATTTCACAGTTTTTCGTTATTTTATTTGAATTTAGGAAAAATGTGCGTTTTTCAAAATTGCATTTAGGCCCCAAATAAATGTTCACCTTGTGCGGCTTGATTTTAGAAGCCAGGGAAAATTTATTTCGGGATTTTTGGAGTCCGTTTAGTATTTCTTTTTATTTTTCTTCTGCACGTAATTATTTTAAAAAAATCGCACCGACCTACGGGCCATGTCCGACCGGGACTCCGGCCCGCGTAGGCTTTATAAGCCGCGGGGGGGGGGGGGGGGGGGGGAGCCCAGCCGAAGCCAGCCCGCCCGCGCCCCCGAAACCCTAGCGCGCCGACCGACCCCGCCGCCGCCCGCCGCGCCGTCGCCGGAGCCACCGCCCGTTGCCTCGCCGACCCGCCGCCCGAGGTCGCCTCAAAATCCGTGCCGTCGTTTTTTTCAAAAACCCATTCGTTTTTCCGTCGGTTTTTCGTCAGTTTTTTTTAGTTTTGGTTTTTTTAAATAAATCGGTTTTTCTGATTTATTTAATTAGCGAGCGTTCGTCCATTCGTTCGTTCTAGCAAACGTTTATCGTTTTTCTTTTTCTCGGAGTAAATCCGCGATTTTTCTGATCGCGATTTCTGATCCGATTTTCGTTTTAGTATAACTTTTCGCTCGTTTATCGGAATCAGGCGATTCAAGCGCCTGGAGTTTCATCTCGAAACCCTCTATCCGTTTAACCAACTTAAACAAGTTTTTGCTAATGTAAAATTTGACTTAGATCCAGATTAGTAGAACGAAGTTGTTTTCTTTCGCCGTTTGACTTTCTTTGCTTCGTTCGATTTGATTCTTTTTGCAAACCGAAGTTCTTAAGTTGAACCTTCTGGTTAGATCTCTTATTCGAGTTTTACCTGTGCATTAGATGAGTACTTATTGTGTGCTTGTTTGATTGCGATAGAGTACCCGGAGTGCGCCGCTTGTTACTTCAAATCGCTAGGTTTCGCGGATCATCAGCAAGGCAAGTAACACTTTGATCATACCTTTTCTACTACCCAGTTTTAATGCATTAGATCAAATCCTCAAACATTGCATGATTAGGATCTAATTAAATTGTGGGATGGGAAGTAGTTGAGGTAGTACCTATTACCTGTTTATTTTCAAATCTTTGGGAGTTACTTCTACGTTTGCTTATTATGCCATGCTATGCTAGTAGACGTGGATTGGGTGAGTGATATCCATGACATATGTGAGTTTGTTAATTAATGGTTTATCTAAGGTGGCAACTTAAACACACATCTAGGTGGATTGAGGCACCTGGGTAATCCAGGATTTGCCTGTTTTCTTTTGGACCGCCACCCAGGCTCAAAGGGATCATGAGATTATTCATATTAGAAACTTCCGTGTGCAGCCACAAGCTACTATGGGCTCTAGCATAGTTGACTAAGTTGTGCAAACTCTTACAGTGGTAGACTAGCAGATGTAGGGGATGTAGGTGGTACGGTCTACCCGATCGTAAGGTGCTAGCGCTTCTGAAAGACTATGTCTCGGTCATCCGTCTTCTCAAACACCATGTAGTGCGAGAAACCAAACGGAGGCGATCGAGTCTTGTGGGGAAAAGTGCGCAACCCTCTGCAGAGTGTATAAACTAATCATGGTTAGCCGTGTCCCTGGTTATGGACGTTTTGAGTATCTAGTACCTGGATTATCATGTGAATCTCAACATGTTACTTGAAATTAATTTTGTTGGGTTTTTGATAATGATGATGTTTAATTGGGATTGAGGATGCTGTCAACCATTCTCAATGTTTAACAACTACCATGATAGTTAAATTAATTTTATTCCTTTGTAGTAGGGAAAAATTGGCTTTACGCAAAACTGTAACCGTAGAGCTTTCCACCAGCCAAATATGCATATAGTATAGTTGTTTCATTCCATTACTCTCTATGTGTTACCTTGCCAGCATATTCCATGTACTGACCTGTTTCGGGCTGCAACGTTAATGTTGCAGACTTTTCAGACGACGATTAAGGAGTTTTTAGGCCGTGGTTCTATACTCAGTGATGCCGTTGGAGTTGATGGACTCACTTATCTTCCAAGCCTTCCGCTGTTACCGTTATTAGATGGCCTTAAGCCATATTTATTGTAATAAGTTCTCTATTGAGACACTCGATGTAATAAGTGTGTGATTGCTACTCTATTATAAATCCTCCGAGTACTGTGTGGTGTCAGCATTACTGATCCAGGGATGACACCGGAGCACAGAGATCAGACCGTTTGAGGTCTAGTCGCTACACTAGGATTCTTGGCCCACCGCCTCCCACTTCGTGTCAGCGGGGCAAATGCACATAATGATACTTTAGTCATACATGCATGTCGCCATGACCTACCATAAGACAGACCAATGAATCTATCGTTTTGTCAAATGACAATTGTTGTTGTCAATAAACCACTTGGGCCAATAGATTGAACCATCATAAAAATCGCACGAGAGGGACCACAAAACCAGCACCTCTTGCATGCGGCCCAAAATGATGTACGTTGGGAAGGGGTGATGTGTGTTTTCAATATAGAATAATGTACAATTTGGATGTGGTGCCTACCTCTCGATACAGATAACAACCATGAAGCCAAGGTAGTTAAGGACGAGATATGCAGGGTATGATGTAGGTCTAACCCAGCAATCCGAGCATATGGGTGGTTTCGATAGGGAAACGTGTCCCCTTGTGGGCCAAACGATAATCGCTCCCTCTTCTAGCCTCGTATTTTCTTCTACACGCAACACAGAACAACGGGTGATTCGCGCTGAACTTTGAAATTATTTAGGGTTCGTTTGACCTTTTTTATTCATTAATTGAGTTTTCTAGGCATTTAATGTCCATAATTCCAATCCAAACTACAAATACATGCTCCAGTGAACCAAAATGGCTAGAAAAAATGCACATGGGTCCTTGGGGTGCATGTTTAGGTCCCATGGCATGAATGGGAATGAATTCAACCGTCTCGCCATCTTGGCTTGGCCACAAACATTGTGAATCTTGGTTTTTAAATCTCTGTAAATCCAAAACTCACCAGGAAATCATGAAACTTGGCATGGTGTCACTACATGGTACATATAATTTTCCAGTTTGGGCGAAGCTATATTACAAGCCTCTTACAAACCGGAGCCTGTCGCAACCCTCGTGGTTCCGGTAGGGAAACATGCCCTCTTGTGGGCGAAATGATAATCGTTGCCTCTTCTCGCCTTGAACTTTGTTTTCTACTGGCAACATAGAATAACAAGAGTGTCGTGCTGAAATTTGAAACTGTTATGGGTTCGTTTGGCCATTGTATATATTAATTAAGTTTTCTAGGCATTTAATGTAATCCATAATTCAAATTTGAGCTATAATCACATGCTCCAGTGAAGCAAAATGGGTGGGAAATCATACATGTGTCATTGGGTGCATGTTTAGGTCTGATTTAAGGAATGGGAATAAATTACAAACTTCTTGTCGTCCTGAAGCATTGAGAATCTTGGTTTTTAAATCCCAGTAAATCAAAAAACTCACCCAAAAAACATGAAACTTGGCGTGGTTTCATGACATGGCACATATATGCCGTGGTAAAAAAAACGTCCAGGTTGAGACAAGGCCCACACATTAATAGCCAACAAAGTCCTTTTGAAACAAATAGCTGACACGTTAATATCGCAAACAGTTGTATTATATGAATCTTGTCAAAATTTAACCATACTCGGTGGCGTGCGTGCAGCTGTTTGTTTAGATAGGACGAGCGTGAGAAGTCTACCGTGCAGGCTCGACGAGACGCGTGCGAGCAGTCCACCGCGTAGGCTCGACGGGACGCATGCATCCTGTCGACCTCGCAGGCTCGACGGGACACGTGCGAGCAGCAATGCCACCCATCCTCACGGGGAAGCGAGCTCTTTGACCTCCATGCACCAGCTGCCGCCCGCCTCGCTCACAACTTCTCCATTAATGGGTTAATTAAAGTACCTGGACGGAGGGTGTTTGCTTGTGATCCCATGGCAACATTTGCTTTGTTCGTGTTTTCAACTCGTATTCCAGCCTAATTTAAATTGCCACATAGGGAAATGGATAATACGACGAAAAATAAAATGGCAACGGATAATACGACAACAAATTTACAATGGCGCAGATAATAATTTTCTTAAATATTCTAGATAATTTAAAATGCCACATGCGGCAAAGCCCAAAAGACACGGGGGTAACAGAAGAAGGAAATCGCAGACAACGATCTGGGTCGCTACTGTCTCTACTCGTCGATGGATCGTCGGGCAACGACATCCTCCAACTTCTGGTTCAATTCCTCACGACTTTTCTTGAAAGCAGCCATGGATTCTCCACCTCCTGTTCGTGCTTGATTCGGAGCTTCCTCAAGTCACCCATCAGTTCCTTGATGGCTGAGCGGCGTCATCCCCGAGGCACTGCTCTGCTCATGTAGCATCTCCCGGCCGGCGGCCTCCTCCTTCTCGGCGAGCACCTTGAGGAGCTTCACATTGTCACCCATGAGTTGCTCGACGAGGCCGGTCGCCTTGTCAACTGAGGCATTGCTGATCTCAAGCAGCTTCATCAAGCCGTCAACTAGCTCCTGCCGCTTAATGAGGCCAGCGAGAATGTCGTCATCGCCGACCAAGGACTTCAGGAATGCCAGCTCGTCGCGATGGCTGACGCGGCGAGTGCACTTGTGAGAGCCCCCGCGTGCCCGTGAGAGCTTGTTTGAGGGCTCCGCGGCACGTCGGGACATCTTTGCTGTGGCTGCCGCTTCGCGGGGGATCTCTCGAGTGCTTCCATGGCCTTGGTCTTTGCTGCCTGGTTATATGTCCACCTGAAACTCCTCCTACCGGTCATGGTGGAATGACTTGGCAGGAAAGACTAGTTTTGTGGGTGATGAGGAGAGGAACTATGAAGTAATTTTTTGAGTGGGTAGTGTTTATAGCCCGGTGCTAAGTGTGAACACATATTAGTTTGATAGGTGTGAACAGATTTGCAATTACTTATTGCGTTGTAATATGCAATGTGACGAGAACCAAGGTTAAAATTTATTGATGGCAGAAGGTTTACCACGTGGTTGCTCGCTGTTGAGGCGGCCGCGGCTGTCGGTGTCAAAACCGACGAATCTCGGGTAGGGGGTCCCGAACTGTGAGTCTAAGGTCGATGGTAATAGGAGGCAGGGGACACGATGTTTTACCCAGGTTCGGGCCCTCTTGATGGAGGTAATACCCTAGGTCCTGCTTGATTGATATTGATGAGTATGAGGATTACAAGAGTTGATCTACCACGAGATCGTTGTGGCTAAAACCCTAGAAGTCGAGCCTGTATACTATGATTGTCCCTATGGACTAAAACCCTCCGGTTTATATAGACACCGAAGGGGACTAGGGTTGTACAAAGTCGGTTACAGAGAAAGGAATCTTCATATCTGAACGCCAGGCTTGCCATCCACGTCAAGGAGAGTCCCATCCAGACATGGGAGAGAGTCTTCTGTCTTGTATCTTCACGACCCATCAGTCCGACCCATGTCACATAGGCCAGATGCGCGAGGACCCCTTAATCCAGGACTCCCTCAGTAGCCCCTGAACAAGGCTTCAATGACGATGTGTCCGGCGCATAGATTGTCTTCGGCATTGCAAGGCGGGTTCCTCCTCCGAATACTCCAAAACAGCCTTCGAATACAGAAAATGAGTCCGGCTCCGCAAAATGAGTACCCCCCCCACACACACAGAGAGAGTATAATATTTTATGAGTCCAATCCACTAACAACTTTTGTAGCGTGACATCACGTCACAGCCCGGTCATTATTTCGAACCATTTTTTCTTTAGCCTCCCGCTCCATGTTTCAAGATGTGGTTTTATTGGCACATCTTGTCAAAGCAGAGATCATGTCCCCTTATTGCAGGATTCTCATCAATATGGGCGTGGGTAATCCAACCGCGCCACCTGCACGACCCTTGGGGAATAGGCGAGTTTTAAGGCGAGTGGGGAGGCACTTGATGTTCATAGCCTTTATAAAGGGATAAGGATTTCACCTTTTCACCCACGCCCTCTTCCTCTCTGCCCATCCATTCTCGAGCTCCAGCGCCCAAGCTTCCATCCTTTCCACCTCAAAAAAGCACTCCAGCCATGTCCGGATCTGGAGCGCAGGGCAAGTGGATGGTTTCCTCCGTCAAGGAGAAGGACATCACCAAGCTCCAGGAGGCTGGGTATTTGGCCAACGAAGTCGCCCACCGGCTTCTGACCAAGGGACAGATAGTCCCCACCTCGGAGCCCCATGAGAGGGTTGTGTTCATCCCCCACTTCATCCACGGGTTGGGATTTCCTCTCCACCCATTCGTCCGCGGACTCATGTTCTACTGCGGGTTGGATTTCCACGATCTGGACCCCCAACTCCTTCCTCAATATCTCGGCATTTATTGTCATGTGCGAGGCCTTCCTCCGTATCCCACCCCACTTCATACTATGGTTGAAGATCTTCAACATGAAGCCGAAGGTGGTGGATGGCCAACATGCAGAGTGCGGAGGCGCCATGGTGAGTGTCGGTGTCAAAACCGGCGGATCTTGGGTAGGGGGTCCCGAACTGTGCGTCTAGGCGGATGGTAACAGGAGACGGGGGACACGATGTTTTTACCCAGGTTCGGGCCCTCTCGATGGAGGTAAAACCCTACTCCTGCTTGATTGATCTTGATGATATGTGTATTACAAGAGTTGATCTACCATGAGATCGAAGAGGCTAAACCCTAGAAGCTAGCCTATGGTATGATTGTTGTTCTTGGTCCTACGGACTAAACCCTCTAGTTTATATAGACACCGGAGGGGGCTAGGGTTACACAGAGTCGGTTACAAGGAAGGAGATCTACATATCCATATTGCCAAGCTTGCCTTCCACGCCAAGGAGAGTCCCATCCGGACACGGGACGAAGTCTTCAATCTTGTATCTTCATAGTCCAACAGTCCGGCCAAGTATATAGTCCGGCTGTCCGGATACCCCCTAATCCAGGATTCCCTCAGTAGCCCCTGAACCAGGCTTCAATGACGATGAGTCCGGCGCGCAGATTGTCTTCGGCATTGCAAGGCGGGTTCCTCCTCCGAATACTACATAGAAGATTTTGAACACGAGGATCGTGTCCGGCTCTGCAAAACAAGTTCCACATACAACCGTAGAGAGAATAATATTTTCACAATCTAATCTGCCGACGCATTCCGCAGTGTGACATCACACCACAACCAGGTCACCATTCGAATCGTTTTTCACAACCAACCTCAACATGTTTCGCGAGGCGGTTTCCTTGGCACGTCTTGTCGAAGCAGAGATCGTGTCCCCTTATTACGGGATTCCCATCAATACAGATGTGGGTAACCCAACCGCGCCATCAATTACGGCGCTTGGGGGATAAGCGAGTTTTACCAGGCTGGTGGGAGCGCATAGTTTTGTCCGCCCTTATAAAGGGATAAGGATTCACCTTTTTCTACCCACGCCTTCTTCCTCCTTGCTCATCCATTCTCGCGCACTCGAGCTCCAGCACCCAAGTCCACATCCTTCTCCTCAATCCTCTCCAAACATGTCTGGAGCAGGAGGCAAGTGGATGGTCTCCTTCGTTATGGAGGGAGACATCAAAAAGCTGCGCGGGGCTAGATACTTAGCCGCGGATATTGCGCACCGGCTGCCAGCCGCGGGGCAGATCGTCCCTACCACGGAACCTTATGAAAGGGTGGTTTTCCTCACCCACTTCATCCACGGACTGGGGTTTCCCCTCCATCCATTCGTCCATGGCCTTATGTTCTATTATGGGCTGGACTTCCATGATCTAGCTCCGAATTTCATCCTCAACATCTCGGAGTTCATCATCATGTGCGAGGATTTCCACCGCGTCCGTCCCCACTTCGGCCTGTGGCTGAAGACCTTCAGTGCCAAAACGAAGGTAGTAGGCGGCCAACAAGCGGAATGCGGCGGAGCCATGGTGGGCAAAATGCCCAATGTTACATGGCTCGAGGGCTCCTACGTGGAGACCATAAAGGGGTGGCAATCGGGGTGGTTCTACATCACCGAGCCGTGCGACACCAACTGGGTGGCGGCCCCCGAGTTTCGATCCGGAATCCTCACGCGGCTCACTTCCTGAAAGGAGAAGGGCCTGTCCTGGGGCTCATCGGTGGAGCTGGACGGATTCCAGAAGTGTATCTGGAACATGATAGGCAAGAAACTCAAGCTTGTCAACATAGTCCAGGTCATGCTCTTCCGCCGGATCCTCCCGTATCAACGACGGGCTTTCAACTTATGGGAGTTCGACCCGGCCCAGCACCAGACTCTACGTGAGCTCTTCGACACGATGCATAAGGATGTTTGGAAGGTGCTGTTCAAGGGCCTCGAGGTCCCCCCTCCCCTTATCGAGGACCGCGGGCTAAGAACGACGCGGCCTGCGAATCCGGTAAGTTCTGTACACCTCGTAGGGTATTTATTTTCGATAGTTTAACCATGTGCGGGGTCTGAGCTCCCATGCCTTTGACAGGACTGGGTGGAGACATCGGAGAAGATTGACTGTCCGACCCCTTTGCCCGAAGACCCTGCAGACGCTCTCCTAACGGAGATGCGGACTCCGGCTCCTTATGAGGTGCCGGAGAAGAAGATCAAGAAGAAGGCCATGGGAACCCGAAAGAGTTCCCGGCGCCAGGTGGTATCGGACTCATTGTTCGATAACTCTGAGACGCACTCCTCCCGTGAAAACGAGGAGGAAGAAGATGACGGTTCTCCCCCTCTAGCCGGGGGAGACAGGAAAAGGAAGGCCGCCCCAACCGGGGAGGCCGGAGGGTCCAAGAAGGGAAGGACTCTCCTTCCGGACTGTTCCACCACCGCCGCCGACGGCAAAGACGAGTGGTTACTCAGGGCCAAGCCCCTGGCGAAGTCGTAAGTATTCGGATAACAGAGTAGCTCATAGCATACTTTTATTGCACTGCTTCTCCTAACGTTGAATATGATCATGCAGTCCGCCCCGAGCCCGCATCGACGTATCCTCGTCGGATGGTTCCTTGGACTTGTCGGATATGAATAGCGAGTCACTTCCAACCGCCTCCTCTCCTCGCTCTACGGACAATGTCGAGGTATTGTCTCAAGGGGCACCGAACCGAGGGGAGGTAGTCCTGTAGGCGCGTCAAGGCGACCTTCCGGACTCCAGGTGCAAAGGGAGCAAGACTCCCAAGGGCTCCAAGTTCGGCCCTCAGCCGAACACCGCGCCGGAACCTCCAGTGGTTCTGGACTCCGGCGGGTGGCCCCCTGCCAAGAGGGGCAAGCCGCCCGTGTCGGTGACCTCTGTCTATCCAGAGGCACCGGACAACCTGCTGGGAGCGCTTCGCGGTGCTTCCATCAATGAAGAGCACCGCACTATTATGAGTGTGGTGATCAAGAAGGTTCAGTCCGCCAAGAGCAGACTGACTGAAGCCTATGCCAACCTTCTAACAGGCTTTGAGGTAAGTATTTAAAATATAGGAAAATATTACCGCATAGACAGTAGCCCCTGATGCTTTGTTTTGTGTTCACAAAGAAAAGCCAAATAGAGGATCAAATAATATCTGCAGGAGTCTAATACAAGTATGTCTATATGGGTATGCAGGCTTCACTGCTGACCTCTGCCGCACTGACTATGGAGGTCGCCGCACTGAAGCAGAACCTTGAGCGGTCCGAGAAAGAACTCGGCCTTCCCAAGAGGCAGCTCGAGGAGAACAAAGGTAAGTAATACCTTGTCTATATATATAAGAGATGTGGTTGCAAAATGATTGGATCATCATGGATGTGCCAGGGGCCATGACCGAAGTGGCTACCCTGAAGCGAGTGCTGTCCGAGGCTGAAAACAAAGCGGCCGAGGAGGCACCGAACGGGAGAAACAAGAGGCACGGGTGGGCGAGGTGCAGCAAGAGCTCCAGGCTCTCGTGAAGAAGCACGAGACTTTGGAGCTTGACTCGAAGACGCGAGAGAGGCAAGTCCTTTGTGGGCGATGGCCATGGTGGGATAGACAAGGTTGCTACTTCGTGGACCCTTTGTGGGTGGTTGCTTCTTCGTGGACCCTTTGTGGGTGGAGCCCTCCATGGACTCGCGCAACCGTTACCCTTCATGGGTGGAGCCCTCCGTGGACTCGCGCAACCGTTACCCTTTGTGGGTTGAAGTCTCCATCAACGTGGATGTAGGATAGCACCACCTATCCGAACCACGGGAAAAACATCCGTGTCTCCAATTGCGTTTGAATTCTCCAAACCCTTCCCTTTACATTCTTGCAAGTTGCATGCTTTACTTTCCGCTGCCAATATACTCTTTGCATGCTTGCTTGAATTGTGTGATGATTGCTTGACTTGTCCTACAATAGCTAAAATCTGCCAAGAACTAAAATTGGGAAAAGGTTAAGTTTTGATTTGGTCAAGTAGTCTAATCACCCCCCTCTAGACATACTTTCGATCCTACAAGTGGTATCAGAGCTTTGGTCTCCATTTGCTTTGATCTCCATAGCTTTTGGTGGTCATAGCCTTGGTTTCACAACCTAGGAGAGTATGGCGTCTAGCGAGGGAAATTATCACCGTAGAGGTCCTTACTTTGATGGTACTAATTTTGCTAGTTGGAAGCATAAAATGAAAATGCATATCCTTGGACATAACCCTGCCGTTTGGGCTATTGTGTGTGTTGGTTTGCAAGGTGACTTCTTTGATGGGAAAGAACCAAACCGTGAAGCTACCGCGGATGAGTTGAAGATGTTGCAATACAATGCTCAAGCTTGTGATATTCTCTTCAACGGATTATGCCCCGAAGAATTCAACAAAATCAGCCGTCTTGAGAATGCAAAGGAAATTTGGGACACTTTGATTGATATGCACGAAGGTACCGACTCGGTCAAGGAATCCAAGTTGGATGTGCTTCAAAGTCAACTTGACAAGTTCAAAATGAAGGATGGTGAAGGTGTCGCTGAAATGTACTCTAGGCTTGCTCTCATCACAAATGAGATTGCCGGCTTAGGAAGTGAAGAGATGACCGATAGATTCATCATCAAGAAGATTCTAAGAGCCTTGGATGGAAAATATGATACCGTGTGCACATTGATCCAAATGATGCCCAATTACAAAGATCTCAAGCCAACGGAGGTGATTGGAAGAATTGTTGCTCATGAGATGTCACTTAAGGATAAAGAGGAACTTCACAACAAATCAAGTGGTGCCTACAAAGCCTCATGTGAAGCTCCTACATCATCAAGTGAGAAAAAAAACTTCAATGAAGAATTGAGATTAATGGTGAAGAACTTCAACAAGTTCTACAAGAGTAGAAGCAAAGATAGAAGCTTCAAGTCAAGGTCCTACAATGACAAAAGATCTTCTAGTCGAGAGCGAAACTGCTACAGTTGTGGAAGACCCGGACACTATTCCAATGAGTGTATGGCTCCCTACAAGAGAAGAGAAGATTCTCCAAAAAGAAGAAGCAAAGAATCACCACCAAGAGAGAGAAGGAGTAGAGATGATCGTTATGAACGAAGATACTCACGGAGAAGCAAGGATTCGGAAAGGAAGGAAAAATCATCAAGGATCTACACAAAACGAAGACATCAAGCTCATGTTGGTGAATGGGTATCCGGCTCCGACTCCGACAGCCACTCCGAGAGAAGTTATCACTCCGACTCCGAAGATACTCAAGATGAAGGTGTTGCCGGTCTAGCACTTGTGTCAACCAATTCCTACGACATATTTGACTCACCAAATGAAGGAATTGGAAGATGCTTCATGGCCAAAGGTCCTAAGGTAACACACCCCGAGTATGTTGATTTCAATAGTGATGAAGATGACTTGTTAGGTGATGATTTGCTTGTTGACAACTCTAGTGATGAATACTATGATGAAATGTCAATTAATCATGCTAATCAAGATAAAACGAATGACAATGATAAGGAGAAGATTGAGGCTCTAACTAAAGAACTAAACACTCTTAAGTTAGCTCATGAAACTATCTTCGAAGATCATCGAGAACTTTTAAGAGCTCATGAGAAATTACGCTTTGAAAAGCTCAATCTTGAGCAAGAGCATGAGTTCTTAGAAGCAATCAATGATGATCTCTGCAAGAAAAGTTCTTCTTACATTGCCAAGCGTTTACTCTTATCCACTTACATGCCTCAAGTCAAGTCTAGTAACAAGAACAAGAAAGATTCTTCCTCTAGCAGTAACAATGATCATGCTAAATCCAATATTGTTGCTTCTAGTAGTTCTCTTGATTCCACTAATGATTCTCTTAGCCAAGTTACACTTGAGCAAGAAAATAGCTTATTGAAGGGAATTATAGAGAAAGGAGTGTACAAAAGCCTTGCCGGGAGTAAGCAATTGGAGGAAATTGTGCGCAAGCAAGGAATGCACCGGAAGAATCAAGGTGTTGGTTTTGAACAAAAGTTCAATGCCAATGGAGTTGAGTGGGAAGAAGATCAATACCCCAAGACAAAGTTTGTTACTCAACAAGAGAAGTATGATACTTCCTTCAAGGGGACACAAGCTCAAGATGATCTTCCACTACAAGACTACAAGCAAAAAGGCAAGGACAAGCTTCAAGAGGAAATTGATGCATTTGGAGAAGCTCCTAAGACCTTAGTCAAGTGGATTCCCAAGACTACTTCAAGTTCCACTTCATCAAGTACGACTACAACTCCAAGGATTCCCATCAAGATGGTGTGGATCCAAAATAAGAAGAACTAGAGAGTTCTTGAGGGTGACTCCGCCAACATACTTCACTCTTATCATTTTGGCAAGAACAAGTGCAATCAACTTCCACATCTTGCACTAGTTCAAGGAGTCACAAACCCTTGTTGGTAAGACAAGGGACAAGGTAACCTAAAAGTTTTCATGGACATCATCTTGTGTGTGCATCACTCTATGTCTATGGATATCCTTGTTTGTTCCTTGTGGTACTAACCCATGTAGGTATTGAAAGTGCAATTCACTCAAATGGATAGCTCCAAGTGATCTACATCAACATTGAGCATCCACATCTTCAACATCTACATGAAGTCATCATCGACAAAACCCGAGTTTAGTTCATCCCTCTAAGGGGGGATATCACATCTAGGGGGAGCTTTACTCTAAGACTTGAGCTAAAGCAACTCTAATGATGTGAACACAACAATGCTTTATGTAAAAGTGGTAACCCCACTTGAGCTTAAACGATGAGTATGACCTATGATCAAGTGTTCTCACTTGACTCCTAAGTCAATATACTCATATATAGATGACCTTGTCATCGCAAATTGCTTGATAGATGCTAGAATTGGTTGTGCATGCCTTGTCACATATTTCATTTGCCATCTTATTGTGTGAGCATGCTGGTTGCATATTTTACTCATTCGAGGACATCCACTTGTTGTTTTGATTGTTTGGTTTTATTTCCTTTTGCCAAGTGGATGGACAAGAATGCCTAAGAACCTCCTCTAGCTATCTATGCTTTTCTCGTCTCAAACTCTATTCATGCTACATCACAAAATTTGATCAAGTCAGATTCGAACCACTCTGTGTGAGGAGCGCTCGGAGTCCCCGATTCGTCATAGACTTAAACTTCCAAAACCTCTTTATGATTCTCGGTCTGACCGATACCCCACTTTCGGTCCTACCGAGATCATTAAGTTGATCCAGGTTTTCGATCTCGGTGCAACCGATTTGAACCTTTCGGTCACACCGAGTTTCAGTAACTGCTTGCAGTTATGAATCTCGGTGCTACCAAGTTGTTCCACTCGGTCAGACCGACAGGGTCGGGCTATATATAGTCACGGGAAAAAATTTGTAAATTTCTCCGAACCCCTTCCCCCGCGCGATAGCCTGCTCTGCCAACGTGGTCTCCGGATCGTCTCCTCGCCGCCAGCCGCCTCCAGTCGCTGGTCTCCATCGCCGTCAACGGAATTCTACCCCGCCGTTGCCGCCGTAGCGAGTCTCCGCCGAACTAGGGTATGGACTCGATCTTTGTGCTATTCTCCAATCCGATTCTTAGCACATTGTGATCATCATGATTCTTGCCACGATTGAAACACTCCTATCCAGTCAATGCGTTCGTAGATTAGGTTTGATTCGAAAATTTTAGGGTTAGGTTTCCGCCGAAACCACCTCGGACCCACCGAGTTGAAAAACTCGGTCCCACCGATTTGGCTTATGCCATTGCACAAGTGAGACTCGGTCTGACCGAGAATTACTTATCGGTGTGACCGATTTTGGAACTTTGTGAAACCCTAGCAGTCTCGGTGCCACCGAACTGTGACTCGGTCCAACCGAGTTCACTAGTTTAGGTTCCAAAACTGCTTCGGTATCACCGAGTTTGAAAATCGGTAGATCCGAGATGATTTCAGTGGGAAACTAAAACTAAGTTTTTGGATCATTCTTTTGCAAAAATCTCTGCATTTTGTGATGCTCATCCACTCTATCTCATCTATAACCTATTCACAGGGTCAGCAGTCAGAGTTTGCATCATGTCAGACCAAAGTGATAGCCAGAACATGTCATAAGAGCAAGTGCAGATGAGTGAGGGCACTAGTCCCTCAAGTTCTTCAGATGATGGCAGCAGAAGTACTCCTAGCAATCTGCCTAAAGCTGCCACCAGACAGAGGAAGAAGAGAACTTCAGATTCTGAGGATGAGGACTATGTGGCAGAAGAGGAAGCCACATCAAAGAGAGTTGAGCCAGCTCAAGGCATAAAGCCAGGGATGAAAGTCAAAAGGCCAGCAGGCAGGCAGCCTATGTCAAAGGCTAGAGTTTCAACTGAAAAGCCTGCACCCAAAGAGCCAGTTGCTGCTGAAGGCAAGAAAAGAAAGGAAAGGGTCAAGAAGACTGTGGCCAGAGTGCTTGGAAAGGCTTCCATCATGGAAGAGGAAGAGGAAGAAGAGGTTGCTGCACCAGCACCTAAGGCACCCAAGCTTATGGGTGATGCTATCAGGACAGGGGCTGCCACATCTAAGCCCAAAGAAGCACCCAAAGCTGCCTCCAAGCCCAATCTGCACCAAAGAGAAATACAAGAAGCATCCCAGCTGCTGAGAAGAACAAGGCCCCAGTGCCTGAAGCTGTAGAAGAAGATGATGAAGAGCAAGTTCTCAAAAAACTCAAGCCCAAGATCAGACCACAACGATGCTCATCCTGTGGCTGAGGACATGAAGCTCAGGAGAGACTCAGGGCTCAGGAAGTGGAGAGAAGCAGACCCGTATGCTTCAAGGAGAAGAACTGCTGTGGATTACAGATTTCACACCAAGGAACAGCAGGACTTTTATGAGAAAGTTTTGTTGGATAAGAAGCCAATTGTCTGTGACATGAGATGGGTTGATTGGGAGTACATGAAGGAAAATGAGGAACACTACCCTGGAGTGTATGACAGCTTTAGTGCTTGTGGAGTTGCAGACTTTGTTGGGCAGAAGCTCACAAAGTGGAACAAGGAGCTTATCATGCAATTCTACTCCACAACACACTTCTACACAGATGGAAGGATTACTTGGATGTCTGAAGGTACAAGGTACCAATCAACTGTTGAGGAATGGGCAAAGTTGATCAATGCCCCAGAGGAGCAAGCAGATGACTTGGCCATTTATGCCAAGAAGAAGATGGACCACAACTCTATGTCCAATATGTACAAGGAAATTCCAAACGAGGCACTTGATACTTTCAAGTTTGGGTGTGTGCATTATCTTCTGTCAGGGCTGCCAACTATTAATTGGATTTTGAGGCACACTCTCTTGCCCAAGTCAGGTGATCACAAGATGATCAGAGGCCACGCGATCAATTTGCTTCATGTATTTGATGTACCTCAGAAATTCAAAGTCATGAGCCTCATAGTAGAGACTATCAAGAGGACAGCAGCAGACCAGAAGAGGAGCTGTGGATATGCCCCTCAGATTCAGGAGCTCATCAACTCCAAGATGGGCACGGACATATACTTATTGGACAAGGAACACCTGCCCATCCATCCAGATTTTGAGGACAATCAAGTTGTGATGAATGAGAATGAACCATCGTCTGCCCAAGCACAAGCAAAGAAGGAGAAGGCAAGGAAGGAGAAAGCTGCCAAGATGCCAACTCAAGAGGAGGCATCTGAATATTTCCTGAAAACCAAACAAGAGCAGCTTGGTTACCTAATTGCATCCACCCTGCGGATTGAGAAAGGACTAGCCACCCTAACTCAGAACCAGGCAAGCCTAGAGAGAATCATGGAACAAAAGTTCTATGACTTGGATGTCAAGGTGACAGAGATTCAGACTGCAGTGGAGCAGCTCCAGGATGACATGCAGGAGAGGAGAGGCAGGACTACAACTGATGCCTTTGCCAGAGTGCCGCGCGGTCCGAGGTCGTCTGCAGTGCCAGTTGCTGACACCAGAGCCACCACGTCTGCACCAGCTACAGCCTCAGTTCCACCAGCTCCAGCATCTACTTCAGCTCCAACTCCAACGTCTACTTCAGCGTCTACGGAAGCCTTCGTCCTTGGAGTGCTCCGGACTCCACCACCACCTGAAGATCAAGCCTGAGCGTCAATCTAGCACTATGCATTTTCTAGGAACTTTTTGGTAACTTGTTGCCAAAGGGGGAGAAAAATGTATAGATCATAGGCTTCGAGAGAGAGAGAGAGTGTTGCTTTTTTCTCTCTTGCTTTATTTGGTGGTTTTTCGAACTTTGTTTGCTTTTGAGTGCTTGAGATACTATGTCATTATCTGTGAGACATTGATGATCATGTGTTTGATCATAAGCTACACTTAATGCTTGCTTAATGCTATTATCTTATCTATCTTATGTGATCATTCACTTTTCTTGGTGATGAGTGCATGTATTTCATTCTTATCATTTTAAGCGCTCCACCAAGATGTATGTGACATGGAAGAGTAACCCATGACTCTAACTCCTTGTGCATTTGTAGTCCAAAGCAAATTTTAAATATGCACAAATTTAGGGGGAGCTCTTACTTATCACATACTTCTCAAAGCAACGATATATTTCATGCTTATTATCATTTGTCGAAGCTTTGATCTATATGTTGTCATCAATTACCAAAAAGGGGGAGATTGAAAGTGCAACTATCCCTAGGTGGTTTTGGTAATTCATAACAACATATAGTTCATTGAGCTAATGCTATTCCAAGATGATTATTTCAGGAAAGCTCAATGATTGGCATGGCATGAATGTGAAAGTGGAACCCTCAAAATGCTAAGGACAAAGGATTGGCTCAAGCTCAAAAGCTCAAGACTCTTCATTTTATATTTTAGTGATCCAAGATCACATTGAGTCTTTAGGAAAAGCCAATACTATCAAGGAGGGATGAGGTGTTGCTTAATGAGTCTCTTGCTTCATGTGCTTAGTGATATGCTCCAAAACCCTCAACTACTTTCCCATATCCGCATATGACCTAAACCCTAAGCCAAACTCGGTCCTACCGATTCTTTCTATCCGGCGCCACCGAGTTTCACTTGTCATAAGCCACTGCCAAAACCTAGCAATTTGGTTCTACCGAAAGGGATCTCGGTCTCACCGAGATGGGATTGCAAACTCTCTATTTCCCTTTTGTAACTTTTTGGTCTCACTGAAAGAGCGGATCGGTCCCACCGAGATTGCAATGTAAATTCAGTGTCTCCTTTTTGTAACTTTTCGGTCTCACCGAAAGAGCAAATCGGTCCCACCGAGTTTGCCTGACCAACTCTCTGGTTAGCTAATTACCAAATTCGGTCTCACCGAGTTTGTGTAATCGGTCCCACCGAGATTATGTTATGCCCAAACCCTAACCATATCGGTCCTACCAAGTTGCATGTCAGTCCCACCGAAAATCTCTAACGGTCACTAGGTTTACATTTTCGGTCCGACCGAGTTTGTTGATTCGGTCCCACCGAGATTGGAAAACTGTGTGTAACGGTTGGATTTTGTGTGGAGGCTATATATACCCCTCCACCTCCTCTTCATTCGTGGAGAGAGCCATCAGAACACATACACAATTCCAACTCATATGTTCTGAGAGAGAACCACCTACTCATGTGTTGAGACCAAGATATTCCATTCCTACCATATGAATCTTGATCTCTAGCCTTCCCCAAGTTGCTTTCCACTCAAATCTTCTTTCCACCAGATCCAAATCCTATGAGAGAGAGTTGAGTGTTGGGGAGACTATCATTTGAAGCACAAGAGCAAGGAGTTCATTACCTACACACCATTTGTTACTTCTTGGAGAGTGGTGTCTCCTAGATTGGCTAGGTGTCACTTGGGAGCCTCCGACAAGATTGTGGAGTTGAACCAAGGAGTTTGTAAGGGCAAGGAGATCGCCTACTTCGTGAAGATCTACCACTAGTGAGGCAAGTCCTTTGTGGGCGATGGCCATGGTGGGATAGACAAGGTTGCTACTTCGTGGACCCTTTGTGGGTGGTTGCTTCTTCGTGGACCCTTTGTGGGTGGAGCCCTCCGTGGACTCGCGCAACCGTTACCCTTCGTGGGTGGTGCCCTCGGTGGACTCGCGCAACCGTTACCCTTTGTGGGTTGAAGTCTCCATCAACGTGGATGTAGGATAGCACCACCTATCCGAACCACGGGAAAAACATCCGTGTCTCCAATTGCGTTTGAATTCTCCAAACCCTTCCCTTTACATTCTTGCAAGTTGCATGCTTTACTTTCCGCTGCCAATATACTCTTTTCATGCTTGCTTGAATTGTGTGATGATTGCTTGACTTGTCCTACAATAGCTAAAATCTGCCAAGAACTAAAATTGGGAAAAGGTTAAGTTTTTATTTGGTCAAGTAGTCTAATCACCCCCCTCTAGACATACTTTCGATCCTACATCCGCGGAGGTGAACTCCATGATCGGCGCCCAGTTGGATTCGATAGGCACAGGCGCAGGCGGTTCGGAGTCCGTGGCCGGGGAAGAATCCGGCAGTTCGGCGTCACGGCTCCCGTGAAGGGTAAGGTCGATACTTGGCTCGATCGCCGCTGAGAATGCAGCCTCCGTGGCAGGGTCTATCCACCCGTCCATGGATGGCGCAATTGGCTCCGAATTGAGGGTCGGAGCGATTGCCGGTGCGGTCTCCTGAACACTGTCCGATGGTAGAGCTAAATCATGCTCATCCTGACCATGCGGCGCACTCGGCAGGGGCTCGAATCCATCGAAGATCAAGTCTCCGCGGATGTCGGCCGTGTAGTTTAAGCTTCCAAACCTGACCTGGTGGCCAGGGGCGTAACTCTCGATCTGCTCCAGATGACCAAGAGAGTTGGCCCGCAGTGCGAAGCCGCCGAATACGAAGATCTGTCCGGGGAGAAAAGTCTCACCTTGGACTGCATTGCTATCGATGATCGAAGGAGCCATCAAGCCTGATAATGACGACACAGAGGAACTCTCAATGAAAGCACCAATGTCGGTGTCAAAACCGACGGATCTCGGGTAGGGGGTCCCAAACTGTGCGTCTAGGCAGATGGTAACAGGAGACGGGGGACACGATGTTTTTACCCAGGTTCGGGCCCTCTCGATGGAGGTAAAACCCTACTCCTGCTTGATTTATCTTGATGATATGAGTATTACAAGAGTTGATCTACCACGAGATCGAAGAGGCTAAACCCTAGAAGCTAGCCTATGGTATGATCGTTGTTCTTGGTCCTACGGACTAAACCCTCCGGTTTATATAGACACCGGAGGGGGCTAGGGTTACACAAAGTCGGTTACAAGGAAGGAGATCTACATATCCGTATTGCCAAGCTTTCCTTCCACGCCAAGGAGAGTCCCATCCGGACACGGGACGAAGTCTTCAATCTTGTATCTTTATAGTCCAACAGTCCGGCCAAAGGATATAGTCCGGCTGTCCGGATACCCCCTAATCCAGGACTCCCTCAGTGAGCAAGATGCCCAACGTCATATGGTCTAAGGGTACCATCATGGAAACCGTCAAAGGGTGGCAACAACAATGGTTCTATGTCACAGAGCCTCGCAATGCCACCTGGGCCACGGGTCCTGAATTCCAGTCCGGCAACCCGATGCGGCTTATCTCCTTGCTAGAAAAGGGCCTGGACTGGTCTTTGTCGGATGAGCTGACAACGCTTCATACGCGCATCAGGATCATGGTGGACAAGGACATCAAGCTTGGCAATGTGATCCAGGTGATGCTTGCTCGCCGGATCCTTCCGTGCCAAAGCCAGACTTGCCATTTCTGGGAGTTTGATCCGTCCAAGCACCAGACCTTGCAACAGTTCTTCGGCACTATGCACGAAGACATCTGGAAGGTGCTCTTCAAGGCTAATGAGACGTGGCCGGCGACGACCGAGGACCGCGGGCATGACCTTGTCCATCCCGCTAGTGCGGTAAGTCTTTCATATTTCAAGGTGTATCCTTTACTTGCTTACTCAAGGAAGATGTCTAAGCTTCCCTATTTGTTTTTTCAGGGCTGAACAAAGAAGGCGGAGCGGATTCAGTGTCTGGCTCTACTGCCCGAAGAACCAGCCATCCCGCTTCTAACGAAGATGCTAGTTCCGGCGCCCTATCAAGCGCCGGAGAAGAAGGCAAAGGGGACCAGAGGCGGCCTCCGCCATAAAGGCACTTCGGACGTGACGTCCGAAGACGCCGAAACCCACTCCCCTCCCATCACCGACGACGAGGGAGAGGAGGAAAGCAATTCTCCCCCTGAGGGGGGAAGGAAGAAAAGGGCGGCCTCCACACATCTGGAGGCAGAGGCGTCCAAAAAGGGGAAGGCCTCCACCACGGACAACTCCACATGGGACATCGATAGCAGCTCGGAGTGGCACGCCAGAGATATGCCCCTGGCCGAATCGTGAGTACTCAAGGGCACTGACGCGTTCATATACCCAGCCTCTTTACTTCATAATTTTAACATGTTGAATCATGCACTTGCAGTCCGACTCGTTCCGACCTCGAGCGATCCTCATCTTTGGGAAATTCGCTGGATCCGAAGGTGATGGACAGTGGGTCCCTTCCGGCAGCCTCCTCTCCCAAGACTACGGAGGATGCTAAAGTGTTATCCCGGAGGACCCTCCCAGCTCAGGGGGAGTCACATGAGGCCATCACACTGGCACCAGAGGATGATACATCGGCTGCCGGACACATGGGGGAGCAGATCCCCATGGAAACTGGTGATGGGGTCCATATCCAATTCGGCCCCTAGCCAAATACGATCCCGGAGACCTATACGGCTTTGGAATTCGGCAAGCAGCCTCCTTCGAAAGGAGGTGCACCAATTCCACCGATGAACTCTAGCAATCCAGAGGCACCGGATACTCTACTGGAAGCGCTGCAAAGCGCTTCCATTGTTGAGGAACACCATATCCTTATGGGTACGATGATTGAGAGGGTTCAGTCAGTTAAGAGCGGACTGATCGAAGCCTGCACCAGCCTCCTAACAGGCTTTGGGGTAAGTGACACAATTGTATAAAAAGAATGTCATAGTATAGATAGTAGCCCCTGAGACTCTGTCCGGTGTTCAGAAAGAAAAGACGGACAGAGGATCAAGTAATTTTCGTAGGAGACTAACCAAATATGTCTTATGTGAATAAGCAGGCGTTGTCGCTGGCTGCGACCTCTCATTCTGCCGAAGTCTCCGGACTAAAGCAGAGTCTGGAGCAGGTCGAGGAAGAGCTCGGCCGTGTAAAGAAGCAGCTAGAAGACAAGCAAGGTATGCAATGACCTTTTGTAAATCCAAAAAGGATGAATGATTTGTGTTGACCATAGTGCCATGATATTTTGTTGGAGCGATGACCAAGGTGGAGGCCCTCAAGAAGGCGCTGGCCGAAGCCCAGGAGAGAGCGGCAAAGGAACAAGCCGCTCACGAGAAACACGAGGCCAGGGTTGGTGAGGTCCAGCAGGAGCTACAGGACGCCGTGCAGAAATGCGAGTCCTTGGAGTGCAATATTGCGGATCAAGATTCCGAACTTGCCAAGGCCCGCCAAAGCGCGTACGATGCCCGGGTTGAAGGCCAGGGCACCCTCTAGGAAATCCAGGAGGCCAGAAAAATCGCAGCGGGTAAGGCCTTTATTATGGAGAGCAAGTATGTGAAGAAAAGGTTTCTCTTACTAACCCGGATTTGGAGTTCTCCAGGAGCGTTTGCGGATTTACCGTGCAGTGTTGCCGATGCTGCGGAGTTCTTCCGAGCCGAAGAGGGGAGCTCGACGGAGAAGCTGTTTTAGTCGCAATACCTTGCGCCAGAACATCCGGTGCCCTTTACCGATCAGCTAAAACAGCTGGTCGAACTGCATAGGATGGCCGAACTAGCCATGAAGGATTTAATAATCCGGCTATGGCCTGCCGAAGTCATACCCAGCAGCTACTTCGGGCTCGTGAAGTGGCTGGTCAATGCTTGCCCCGGGCTTGACGCCATCAAGCGGTCAGTCTGCATCGAGGGTGCGCGGATGGCCTTTGCCTGTGTCAAGGTGCAGTGGGCAAAGATGGACACCGTCAAGCTCGCGACCGAGGGACCTCCCACTAGAAGGAGCACCGCATGCCGGAGCGGTATTTTGATGATGTCCTCAAGGGATCCTGCATTGTAGAGGGCCAGTGTTCAGAAGCCATTATCTTTGAATGAATACATTCATGTTATCTTGTCTTGTATGATGAAACAGAATTGTTATGTAATATAATGCTTGCTGTTTATTTTGGAATTTTACCTCCTGTGCGGCCGTTTTATTAAATCTGAGAGTTGGTCAGCCGTCGGCTTCAGCCCCCACGTAGGTAGTACGGGGGTGTTCGGATTGAAACCTGAACACTCTTGATCCAAAATTTTGGTCCTTAAAGGAGGTGTTTAGCGCAACGAACCAGGCAATCGGAGCATGTGGCTTTATCACCCTCACTTAGCCATAGGAGTTTGACAATAAAAATTTAGGCGCAACCCCTAGTATCCGTTAGTCCGGACTAGGGTGCTGTAGACACCTGATCGGGTGAAGGCCGATCCGTTGCATAATGCGGAAAAAATCACAAGATATTTTAACCTCCGAAGAGCTGACCGTTTCACGCCGCATCATGTCAGTCATTTTTCGGCTTTCTCTACTGAGGTGCTCATCCGGATAAACAAGGACACAATCGCAGTAGTTCTCCCTTTACTACCCTAGCCAATAGAGCGGAACGTAAGGTATTAAGCACAGGAGCCGGGCAACCCAACTATTGACCGAAGACATGATTCGGAGCCGATGCATATAATGCTAAATTCGGGGGGGCGAACTATACTGTAAAAGTGTTCGGACTTGTTGCCGTAGTATGGAGCGCAATAAAGCCCCTGGCGAATTACAGCATACCAAAGTGTACAGATGCAATCGATAAGAACAGAGAAATAAAATGAAGTAGAAAGCTAGTGCCACATGACTTGGGCCGCAAACTATTTTCATTTGATTAATATGTCAAAGCGTATTGTACAAATAGTGCGATAAGCAACAGGGCTATTTAACATGCCAAGACCAAGGGGAGCTGTGTACGAGTCCTGAAAATAGGTAGAATGATTGTCAAGGAGAACATCTAGAGATTCCCCCACACGTCTGTGTTGCTTGCCGCCTTGGTATATCCGTCCTTCGAAAGGACCGATGATCAGGCCGTCGAGGGGGGCCTGCAGAAAAGAGACCAAAAAATAGTAATAAAAAGAAAAGGAAAAGTATGTGTGGGAGCCGTATGATGGACCCCAATCAAGTTACGCCTCTGTCTATGCCCATGGTATTTCGAGTGCATAGTTATGTACGTGTGGTACGTATGCCGCCATTTGGTCGGGCCTACGACGGAGGCCGAATTGCTAGTCGAGCTCCTGATGAGCTGGACTGTCCTGCTGCAGAGTAGTCCGGACTCGTTTGACAGTGTCCGAGAGTGTGGCCGCTGAATTAAGGTTCTTCTTGTTAAGGCCGCTCTGTAGTTCTGCTGCTAGGGCCGCGGTGTGCTCCTCAGTACGGAGGGAGCGCTCCATGTTTCCATTGACTGTTATAACACCGCGTGGTCTGGGCATCTTGAGCTTGAGATAAGCATAGTGTGGCACCGCATTAAATCGAGCAAACATGGTTCGCCCAAGCAGTGCATGATAGCCACTGCGGAAGTGGATGATATCGAAGATTAACTCTTCGCTTCGGAAGTTGTCCGGAGATCTGAAGACGACCTCCAATGTCATTGAGCCCGTACAACGGGCCTCTACACCCGATATAACTCCTTTAAAGGTAGTTTTGGTGGGCTTGATCCTTGATGGATCGATACGCATTTTTCGCACTATATCCTGATCAAGCAGGTTGAGGCTACTGCCACCGTCCATGAGGATTCGTGTGAGGTGGAATCCATCAATTATTGGGTCAAGAACCAGTGCAGCCGAACCGCTATGACAGATACTAGTCGGATGGTCCCTACGATCGAAGGTTATCGAGCAGGACGATGATGGGTTGAATTTTGGGGCGACTGGCTCTATCACATAGACGTCCCTGAGCGCGCGCTTGCGCTCCCTCTTGGGGATATGGGTAACGTATATCATGTTGACCGTTTTGACCTGGCGGGGGGGGGGACTTCTTCTGTCCCCCTGTGTTCAGCAGACGGGGCTCCTCGTCATCATTCTTGCTTTGCGACCCCTTCTCCTTGTCTTCGGCATTTAACTTGCCAGCCTGTTTGAAGACCCAACAACTCCGGTGGGTATCATTGGCTGGTTTATCAGGGGTGCCGTGGATCTGACATGGACGATCGAGTATGTGGTCCAGGCTGGAAGAGCCCTAATTATTCCTTTTATATGGCTTCTTCCGCTGACTGGACTTGGAGCCACTGAATCCGGCGTTGACCGCCGTGTCATCAGTATTGTCACCATTGTTTCGACGCTTATGCCTGTTGCGTCAGGTCTTGCCGTTGCTATTCTTGGTTTTAGAGGTGCCGGGTTCGCTTGCATTATTATTGCTATGGGCTAGCCAACTATCTTTGCTAGCACAGAAGTGGGTCATAAGTGTCATGAGGGCCTCCATGGACTTCGGCTTTTCTTGGCTGAGGAGTCGGGAGAGCCATTCGTCGAGGATGCTATGCTTAAAGGCCGCTAGGGCTTCGGCATCCGGGTAGTTGATGATCTGGTTCTTTTTAGTTAAGAAACTGGTCTAGAATTTTGTGGCTGACTCTCCGGGCTATTGAACTATGTGACTTAATTCATCAGCATCCGAAGGTCTGACGTATGTGCCTTGGAAGTTGTCGCGGAAGGCGTCTTCTAGGTCTTCCCAGCTGCCAATAGAGTTTTTGGGCAGGCTACTCAGCCAGTGCCGAGCTGGTCCTTTGAGTTTTAATGGGAGGTATTTGATGGCATGAAGATCATCACCGCGGGCCATCTGAATATGGAGAAGAAAATCTTCGATCCATACCGCGGGGTCTGTTATCCCATCATATGATTTGATGTTTATGGGTTTATCCTGATCTACTGTCCAGATCTGTAGATCGATCTGGTCTATCCTGATCTACTGTCCAGGTCCTACCGCAGATCATATGTATATCCTCGAGCTGTTTTATCTCTGCCTTTACGGCGAGGTAGGACGGGCTGGTGTTCGGCTTGAGTTGCCGCTTTGTCCCGGCCACGTGGTGATCGATCGGCCGCGTTACGCGCTGATAGTACGGGCTCAAGTGCCTCGTCATCGAATTGAGGTAACAATTTGCGCTTCGGGTAACTTTTGGTTGGGCGCTCGAGGCCGTATTCCTCGGCTGCCAGGACATTAGTCCATCTATCATTGAGCTGATCTTGATCAACTTGAAGCTGCTGCTGCTTCTTTTTCAGGCTCCTTGCAGTGGCAATTAGCCGATGCTTGAAGCGCTCCTGCTCGAGAGGTTCCTCAGGTACGATGAAGTCTTCGTCACCGAGGCTCGCCTCATCCTCGGAGAGTGGGAGATAATTACTGTCCTCTGAGTCTTCGTTTATGGCATGTACATCAGGGCTAACTTGCCCATCTTCCTGATCGTCTTGTTCAGAAGTTGGCCCGATGGGGTTTTCTTGGTCTTAGGCCTCATTTGGAGTGTTGTTGTCTCTCGTGCTGATATCACTGTCTTTTTCACGGCGTGATTTAGAGCGGCGCTACTGACGTCGGCGCTTTGGCTGTATCTCAGGAGGTTTATACTCGATTGGGTCTTCTTTTGTCATCGCCGTTAGCTTCTTTGGGTGTATCCACCATGTACACGTCATATGAAGAGGTGGCCGTCCACGTCCGGTAAACGACAGGTTTTGGACCTCCTCTTCTCCGGCATCGTCATCCATACCATCGATGTATTCGGAGTCATAATCGAGCATGTCTGTTAAGTCTTCGACAGTGGCTATAAAGTGGGTGCTGGGTGGGACGTAAAATTCCCTGCTCTCAACCCCTAGTCCGGGTTGGGCATAGTTCGGATGTTGCTCCTCTGTAATGACAAGGGATCTCATTAAGTACAGAGCCTTGCTTAAAGTCGAGGTTTAGCCCGAGAGAAGAGAGCCCATGGAGTACAGCGAGAGGGAGACTCCTTGGCCAGACTCACACGATGCTGACTCCGAGGATTCGGAGCCCATGTCCAGAGAAGGGTCCGACTCCATGATGGCTGCCAGCGACACTACTTCCCCCGGCTCTCCCACAATGGGCATGGTGGCCGCTGCTACCTCTTGAGCATGCGTTGGTTTTCCCTTGAAGAGGAAAGGGTGATGCAACAAAGTAGCGTAAGTATTTCCCTCAGTTTTTGAGAACCAAGGTATCAATCTAGTAGGAGATTACATGCAAGTCCCTCATATCTGCACAAACAAACAAGAACCTCGCAACCAACGCGATAAAGGGGTTGTAAATCCCTTCACGACCACTTGCAAAAGTGAGATCTGATAAAGATAATAAGATAAATATTTTTGGTATTTTTGTTGTATAGATTGGAAAATGAAGATTGCAAAATAAACGGCGACAGAAATGGCTAGTTGTTGGGAGAATAATATAATGGAGAATAGACCCGGGGCCATAGGTTTCACTAGTGGCTTATCTCAAGATAGCAAATTCTACGGTGGGTGAACAAATTACTATCGAGCAATTGATAGAAAAGCGCATAGTTATGAGAATATCTAGGCATGATCATGTATATAGGCTTCACATCCACGAAAAGTAGACCAAAATGATTATGCATCTACTACTATTACTCCACACATCGGCCGCTATCCAGCATGCATCTAGAGTATTAAGTTCATAAGAACAGAGTAATGCATTAGGCAAGATGACATGATGTAGAGGGATAAACTCAAGCAATATGATATAAACCCCATCTTTTTATCCTCGATGGCAACAATACAATACGTGCCTTGCTGCCCCTACTGTCACTGGGAAAGGACACCTCAAGATTGAACCCAAAGCTAAGCACTTCTCCCATTGCAAGAAAGATCAATCTAGTAGGCGAAACCAAACTGATAATTCGAAGAGACTTGCAAAGATATTAAATCATGCATAAAGGATTTCAGAGAAGGATCAAATATTGTTCATAGATAATCTTGATCATAAACCCACAATTCATTGGATCTCGACAAACACACCATAAAAAGAATTACATCGAATAGATCTCCAAGAGAATCAAGAAGAACTTTGTATTGAGATCCAAAGAGAGAGAAGAATCCATGTAGCTAATAACTGTGGACCCGAAGGTCTATGGTAAACTACTCACGCATCACCGGAGAGGCTATGGTGTTGATGTAGAAGCCCTCCGTGATCGATTCCCCCTCCGGCAGAGCGCCGGAAAAGGCCCCAAGATGGGATCTCATGGGTACAGAAGGTTGCGGCGGTGGAAATAGGGTTTCGTGGTGCTCTCAGATGTTTTCTGGGTATATGAGTATATATAGGTGAAAGAAGTAGGTCAGCGAAGTGATACGTCTCCAACGTATCTATAATTTTTGATTGTTCCATGCTATTATATTATCAACCTTGGATGTTTTATATGCATTTATATGCTATTTTATATGATTTTTGGGACTAACCTATTAACCTAGAGCCCAGTGCCAGTTTTTGTTTTTTCCTTGTTTTAGAGTATCGTAGAAAAGGAAAATCAAGCGGAGTCCAATTGACCTGAAACTTCACGGAACTTACTTTTGGACCAGAAGAATCCCACGGAGTATCGGAGATGGACCAGAAGAGTCCCGGGCTGCCCACCGACGTACTTCTTCCTCCTATATATATATATATCCATATACCCTAAAAACTTCGGGGAGGAGAATAGATCGAGAGTTCCGCCGCGAGAAGCCTCCGTAGCCATCGAAAACCAATCTAGACCCGTTCCGGCACCCTGCCGGAGGGGGGGAATCCCTCTCCGGTGGCCACCTTCATCATCCCGGTGCTCTCCATGGCGAGGAGAGAGTAGTTCTCCCTCGAGGTTGAGGGTATGTACCAGTAGTTATATGTTTGATCTCTGTCTCTTGTGTTCTTGAGGTGGCATGATCTTGATGGATCGCGAGCTTTGCTCTTATAGTTGGATCTTATGATGTTTCTCTCCCTCTACTCTCTTGTGATGAACTGAGTTTTCCCTTTGAAGTTATCTTATCGGATTAAGTCTTTAAGGATTTGAGAACACTTGATGTATGTCTTGCATGTGCTTATCTGTGGTGACAATGGGATATCACGTGATCCACTTGATGTATGTTTTGGTGATCAACTTGCGAGTTCCGTGAAACTTATGCATTGGGGTTGGCACACATTTTCGTCTTAACTCTCCGGTAGAAACTTTGGGGCACTCTTTGAAGTTCTTTATGTTGGTTGAATAGATGAATCTGAGATTGTGTGATGCATATCATATAATCATACCCACAGATACTTGAGGTGACATTGGAGTATCTAGGTGACATTAGGGTTTTGGTTGATTTGTGTCTTAAGGTGTTATTCTAGTACGTACTCTATGATAGATTGAATGGAAAGAATAGCTTCGTGTTATTTTACTACAGACTCTTGAATAGATCAATCCGAAAGAATAACTTTGAGGTGGTTTCGTACCCTACCATAATCTCTTCGTCTGTTCTCCGCTATTAGTGACTTTGGAGTGACTCTTTGTTGCATGTTGAGGGATAGTTATATGATCCAATTATGTTATTATTGTTGAGAGAGCTTGCACTAGTGAAAGTTTGAACCCTAGGCCTTGTTTGATAGCACTGCAATAATGTTTACGCTCACTTTTACCACTTTCTACCTTGCTGTTTTTATATTTTCAGATTACAAAAACCATTATCTACTATCCATATTGCACTTGTATCACCATCTCTTCGCCGAACTAGTGCACCTATACAATTTACCATTGTATTGGGTGTGTTGGGGACACAAGAGACTCTTTGTTATTTGGTTGCAGGGTTGCTTGAGAGAGACCATCTTCATCCTACGCCTCCCACGGATTGATAAACCTTAGGTCATCCACTTGAGGGAAATTTGCTACTGTCCTACAAACCTCTGCACTTGGAGGCCCAACAACATCTAGAAGAAGATGGTTGTGTATTAGACATCAAGCTCTTTTCTGGCGCCGTTGCCGGGGAGGTTAGCGCTTGAAGGTATATCTTTAGATCTTGCAATCGAATCTTTTTGTTTCTCATTTTAGCACTAGTTTAGTTTATAAAAGAAAACTACAAAAAAATATGGAATTGATTTTGCCTCATACGCTTCATCTTTTTAATATCTTTTGTGAGTATTATGGAAAGGAAAATTGTGCCAAAGTGTTAGAAGAAGAATGCATTAAAATGTTTGGCACTAAATATTTGAATGATGAGCATGATTGCAATGTTGTTAGTATGAATTCCTTGAATATCCATGATGCTAATTATATGCAAAGCCACAATCTTGGGGAAGCTATGTTTGATGAAGATGATATTTTTTTGTCCCCCAAGTTTTGATGAGCAAATTTATTATGATGATAGCATGCCTCCTATTTATGATGATTATATTGATGAAAGTGGGTTTTGAAGAGTGTCAACTTTAGGAAGTGATGATCCCACTATTTTGGAGGATGTTGAATCTTATTTTGATAATTATAAAAGTGGATCTGGAGAGGTCATGACTTTATTTAGTAACGGTTCGACTATTTCGAAAGAGGTTCCAATTGATTATGAGAACAAAGTTGCTATCTATGATGATTATTGTGATGACATATGTGCTATAAAGAATAATGGTAACCATGAAACTTGTCATCTTGAATTTAATTTTCACTTGGATTATGCCTCACATGATAGTTATTTTGTTGACTTTGCTCCCACATCTATTCATGAGAAGAAATTTGCTTATGTGGAGAGTAATAAAATTTCTATGCTGGTAGATCATGAAAAGAATGCTTTATGTGATAGTTATATTGTTTAATTCATTCGTGATGCTACTGAAAATTATTATGAGGGAGGAATATATGCTCGTAGGAATTGCAATAATATCAAGTTTCCTCTCTATGTGCTTAAAATTTTGAAGTTATGCTTGTTTTGCTTTCCTATGCAAGTTGATTCTTGTTCCCACAAGCTGTTTGCTCAAAAAATCTCTATGCATAGGAAGAGGGTTAGACTTAAATGCTCTAGTCATATTCTTTATGATGCTCTCTTTATGTTTCAATTCTTTATGTGAGCATCATTGAAATCATCATGCCTAGCTAGGGGCGTTAAACGATAGCGCTTGTTGGGAGGCAACCCATTTTTTTGTTCCTTGCTTTTTGTTCCTGTTTAGTAATAAATAATTCATCTAGCCTCTGTTTAGATGTGGTTTTATGTTTTAATTAGTGTTTGTGCCAAGTAGAACCTTTGGGAAGACTTGGGTGAAGTCTTTGCGATCTTGCTGTAAAAAACAGAAACTTTAGCGCTCACGAGATTAGCTGCCATTTTTTACAGGAGAGTACTATTAAGTTGATTCTTTTTGAAGAGGATTAATAGACAAATTCCTCAGGTCCACCAATTTATTTGAGAATTTTATGAGTTCCATAAGTATACGTTTGATACAGATTACTACAGACTGTTCTGTTTTTGACAGATTCTGTTTTTCGTGTGTTGTTTGCTTATTTTGATGAATCTATGAGTAGTATCGGAGGGTATGAACCATATATGAGTTGGAATACAGTATATATTACACCAATATAAATAAATAATGAGTTCACAACAGTACTTAAGTGGTGATTTATTTTCTTATACTAACGGAGCTTACGAGTTTTCTGTTAAGTTTTGTGTTGTGAAGTTTTCAAGTTTTGGGTAAAGATTCGATGGACTATGGAATAAGGAGTGGCAAGAGCATAAGCTTCGGGATGCCAAAGGCACCCCAAGGTAATATTCAAGGATAAACAAGAGCCTAAGCTTGGGGATGCCCCGGAAGGCATCCCCTCTTTTGTCTTTGTTCATCGGTAACTTTACTTGGAGCTATATTTTTATTCGCCAGATGATATGTGTTTTGCTTGGAGCGTCATTTTATTTAGCTTTGCTTGCTGTTTGAATAAAATACCAAGATCTGAAACTCTTAAATTTTAGAGAGTCTTCACATAGTTGCATAATTATTCGACTACTCATTGATCTTCACTTATATCTTTCGGAGTAGTTTGTTGTTTGCTCTAGTGCTTCACTTATATCTTTTAGAGCACGGCGGTGGATTTATTTTGAAGAAATATATGAACTCTCATGCTTCACTTATATTATTTTGAGTGTCCTAAACAGCATGGTAATTTGCTTTGGTTATGAATTTAGTCCTAATATGATGGGCATCCAAGAGGGATATAATAAAAACTTCCGTATAAAGTGCATTGAATACTATGAGAAGTTTGATTCTTTATGATTGTTTTGAGATATGAAGATGGTGATATTAGAGTCATGCTAGTTTAGTAGTTGTGAATTTGTGAGATACTTGTGTTAAAGTTTGTGATTCTCGTAGCATGCACGTATGGTGAACCGTTATGTGATGAAGTCGGAGCATGATTTATTTATTGATTGTCCTCCTTATGAGTGGCGGTCGGGGACGAGCGATGGTGTTTTCCTACCAATATATCCCCCTAGGAGCATGCGCGTAGTACTTTGTTTCGATAACGAATAGATTTTTGCAATAAGTATGTGAGTTCTTTATGACTAATGTTGAGTCCATGGATTATACGCACTCTCACCCTCCACCATTGCTAGCCTCTCTAATACCGCGCACCTTTCGCCGGTATCATACACCCACCATATACCTTCCTCAAAACAGCCACCATACCTACCTATTATGGCATTTCCATAGCCATTCCGAGATATATTGCCATGCAACTTACCACTGTTCTGTTTATTATGACACTCTCCATCATTGTCATATTGCTTTGCATGATCATGTAGTTGACATCATATTTGTGGCAAAGCCACTGTTCATAATTCTTTCATACATGTCACTCATGAGTCATTGCACATCCCGGTACACCGCCGGAGGCATTCACATGGAGTCATATTTTTTTCTAAGTATTGAGTTGTAATTCTTGAGTTGTAAGTAAATAAAAGTGTAATGATCATCATTATTAGAGCATTGTCCCAGTGAGGAAAGGATGATGGAGACTATGATTCCCCCACAAGTCTGGATGATACTCCGGACTAAAAAAAGAGAGGCCATAAAAAAGAGAAAAGGCCTAAAAAATGAGAGAAAAAGAGAGAAGGGGAAATGCTACTATCCTTTTACCATTTTGCTTCAAAGTAGCACCACGATCTTCATGATAGAGAGCCTCCTATATTGTCACTTTCATATACTAGTGGGAATCTTTCATTATAGAACTTGGCTTGTATATTACAATGATGGGCTTCCTCAAAATGCCCTAGGTCTTCGTGAGCAAGCAAGTTTGATGCACACCCACTAGTTTCTTTTGTTGAGCTTTCATACACTTATAGCTCTAGTGCATCCGTTGCATGGCAATCCCTACTCACTCACATTGATATCTATTGATGGGCATCTCCATAGCCCATTGATACGCCTAGTTGATGTGAGACTATCTTCTCCTTTTTGTCTTCTCCACAACCACCATTCTATTCCACCTATAGTGCTATATCCATGGCTCACGCTCATATATTGCGTGAAGATTGAAAAAGTTTGAGAACATCAAAAGTATGAAAGAACTGCTTGGCTTGTCATCGGGGTTGTGCATGATTTAAATATTTTGTGTGATGAAGATGGAGCATACCCAGACTATATGATTTTGTAGGGATAGCTTTCTTTGGCCATGTTATTTTGAGAAGACATGATTGCTTTGTTAGTATGCTTCAAGTATTATTGTTTTCATGTCAATATTAAACTTTTGTCTTGAATCTTATGGATCTGAATATTCATGCCACAATAAAGAAGATTACATGGATAAATATGTTAGGTAGCATTCCACATCAAAAATTCTGTTTTTATCATTTACCTACTCGAGGACGAGCAGGAATTTAGCTTGGGGATGCTGATACGTATCCAACGTATCTATAATATTTGATTGTTCCATGCTATTATATTATCAACCTTGGATGTTTTATATGCATTTATATGCTATTTTATATGATTTTTGGGACTAACCTATTAACCTAGAGCCCAGTGCCAGTTTCTGTTTTTTCCTTGTTTTAGAGTATCGTAGAAAAGGAAAATCAAACAGAGTCCAATTGACTTGAAACTTCACGGAACTTATTTTTGGACCAGAAGAAGCCCACGAAGTATCGGAGATGGACCAGAAGAGTCCCGGGCTGCCCACAAGGGTGGGGGGCGCGCCCCCTGCCTCGTGGACAGCCTAGAGATCCACCGACGTACTTATTCCTCCTATATATATATCCATATACCCTAAAAACTTCGGGGAGGATAATAGATTGGGAGTTCCACCGCCAGAAGCCTCCGTCGCCATCGAAAACCAATCTAGACCTGTTCCGGGACCCTGTTGGAGGGGGGGCGGAATCCCTCTCCGGTGGCCACCTTCCTCATCCCGGTGCTCTCTGTCGGTGTCAAAACCGGCGTATCTCGGGTAGGGGGTCCGGAACTATGCGTCTAAGGCGGATGGTAACATGAGGCGGGGGACAAGATGTTTACCCAGGTTTGGGCCCTCTTGATGGAGGTAATACCCTACTTCCTGCTTGATTGTTCTTGATGATATGAGTATTACAAGAGTTGATCTACCACGAGATCGTAGAGGCTAACCCTAGAAGCTAGCCTATGGTATAATTGTCTGTTGTCCTATGGACTAAAACGCTTCGGTTTATATAGACACCGGAGGGGGCTAGGGTTACACAAGGTCGGTTACAAGGGAGGAGATCTACATATCCGAATTGCCTAGCTTGCCTTCCACGCCAAGGAGAGTCCCATCCGGACACGGGATGAAGTCTTCAATCTTGTATCTTCATAGTCCAACAGTCCGGCCAAAGGATATAGTCCGGCTGTCTAGAGACCCCCTAATCCAGGACTCCCTCAGTAGCCCCCGAACTAGGCTTGAATGACGATGAGTCCGGCGTGCAATATTGTCTTCGGCATTGCAAGGCAGGTTCTTCTCCAAATCCTGAATATCTAAGTAGTGTCCGGCTCCCATAAATGTTGGACTTCTTGGCTTCTGCGCC
This sequence comes from Triticum urartu, assembly GCF_056163025.1. Classification (NCBI taxonomy): domain Eukaryota; kingdom Viridiplantae; phylum Streptophyta; class Magnoliopsida; order Poales; family Poaceae; genus Triticum; species Triticum urartu. The sequence goes on from NC_141873.1 coordinate 252,505,913, forward strand.
CAATAAGGGCCATCTTCCACGCGTCGAGCGAATGCGAGGAGCCAGGGCGTTTTTACATTTGCCCCCCTCACCAGGTAAGTAAATCGCCTATTAAGGGATGGGGATTCTTAGATCCAATCCAAACCATCTTCCCATGACGAGAATGCATTGGAGTGCGCTTGGAAAAATCCATTCCATCATGGCCGGCCATCGCAGCTCCTCCTCTCGCTCCTGTAGCCCCAAGCCCGGTGATTGGGAGAAGTGTTCCGTCCCACCCAGCCGATTAGTAGAGTTGCAGACCCAGGGATTTCTCCCTCCGGCGTATATGGTTCCCGTCACAGCCGGGCTCGCTACTTGTAATGGCGGGGAGCAAGCAGAGAGCTTCCCCAATCCCTCCAAGGGGAAGCGGGTTTGCCTTGTCCCTTACTTACTAAGGGGACTCGGATTTCCGATTCATCCGTTCCTCCGTAGACTCCTGGAGTTTTACGGCCTCCAGTTGCATAATTTCACCCCCGCTTCCATATTACACATCACCGGCTATGTTGCCATTTGTGAGCTGTTTTTGGGCTGCAAGGCTCATTTCGAGCTATGGAAAAGGCTATTCTGCCTTGTGCCCCGCACACAGAAGGGGTCACTTTATCAAGTGAGCGGAGCCTTCGGAGTGGTTTTACATGGAGGACGTCCCTCTTCCAGACCCCGTTCGGCGGGGTCTTCCAGAGTTCGACAATGCTCCTCTGAAGAAACGTCGAAGTTGGCGCCCACGGAGCCCCCAGGAGGAAGATAACGGAGAAGTCCTTTATCTGATGAACCGGATTAAAGCGCTGGCTCAATCAGGATTGAGAATAATCGTGGTTATGTCAATATGCATAATGCAGGGGGTGCAACCACTTCAATATCGAGGGCACCCCCTATGGTGTTCTAACGGGGAAGACGATGCCACCCATTGTGGGCGTAAGGGACTGGACTCTCTTGCTGCTTTAGCAAAAGTTCTGTCCGAGTTATTCAAGGGAGAGGAAGAGGAGTTCATCCACATTAAACCACGGGACGGATTCTCCATGTACAACCCTCCAAGCTGGGTGAGTTGTACCCTTTTTACTCTCAACCTTCCTGCATTCTTCGTCGTAGGTACTCACCTTGCCATTTCATGGCAGGAACTGCGAAAAGCGATAAGGGAGGTCAACAGCCCAGCTCCACAACCAGAGGACCCTGGCCGGACCCTCGATCCCGGACTTGAAGAGGATCCGGACATATTCATGGAGCTGATAGACAGGCAATTCTATCAATTGAGCTGCGACGACGCCATGGTGGCCATAACGGCCGACTATCCGGGACTACTCTCTGCGTCACACGTAAGAAAAACCAAAGTCCCAACTCCCAAAAAAGGATCCCCTTTTATGCACTTCACCTACCATACACGTATGGTGTCTTACAGGGAAGGCCTTCGGGACGCCGTGCCAAACCTACAACAACTCGCCAACAAGAGGCGCCGAAGCTGGGTAGGCAAAAAAGGAAGGCGGTCAGGATGGAGACGCCAGCATTGAGGTATAACACAAAACCTCATTCCGTGGTTGTCATCTTGCTCAAAATATAATCCAGCGGGAGTTTTTTCTAGGAAACCTCATTCCGTGGCTGCCGATCACGCCTCGACCAGTCGGGCTCCAGGGCCGGACATAGAAGCGGAAGCTAACGCGAGACAGACGCTGGACGTTCCTCCTACAGAGGATGCGGATAGACTATCCGCTACAAATTTCAAAGTGGAGAGCACCATGAATCACATGCGTCGCCGGGCCGTACTCCGTGACGCTTGTTTCTCACCATAGGCATTTGATGCATTCAATTCCAGAGACGTGTACATCCGTGCTGCTCAAAATGGTCTAGCCAGAGCCACGGACCAATAGGTAAGGGATATACGGGTAAGTAAATCTGATGATTATATGTATTAGTAGCCCCTAAGACTTGAAACAGTTGACACAACTGATTTAAGGATCATTTATTTGAGTAGGTTCTTACAGAGAAGAATTCCCAATTGTCTCAAGAGCTGGAAGAGTGCAAGGCCCAGCTAGGGGCCACTGTTGCAGCGTTGAGGGAGTCCGAGAAGGGTCCCTCTGGTAACACCTATTTCCCTTGCAAAGAAGGCAGGTACCAGGTAGTATGCAACATTTATGCAAATCTAACAATAGATGTTGCAGGTGACCCCGGAGTGAATCCGGAGGCCGCAGTGGTGAATGGGGCACGTGCTAATCGACAGATAAATGCTGGTGAGCGTGTGCTTACGCGAGTTAGGCAGGAGAAAAACAATCTCTAAGACACCAATACCCGGCTGGGCGAGGAATTGAAAGATGTCCGGGCCCAGCTAGCGGACTCCGTGAAGGAGAATAAGCGGCTTTAGCGCGACATTTTTAGTAAGTGCTTGAACGGACTTTTAAAGGAGTTCGGCGAAGAAGCCGGCTGACAGAGTTGTGTCTACATGTATGCTGACGGGTCGTCCCGCGGAAGAGATGCCCGGGTCTTCGGGTGATCTTCTACCAGAGCTCTCACAACTGCACGAGCAAGTTCGGCAGGTGATGCAGGGTATTGCCCAAGCCTTGTGGCCGTCCGCATCCCTTCCAGGAGGCATGGGAGAGCTTGTAGAGAAGCTCAAGGGAGCGTGGCGGCGCTTCCTATTATGGAAGATATCAGCTTGCCGGTAAGGTGCGAGGGAAGCCTGGGCTATGGTGAAGACGCGATACACCAAAGCAGACCCAAACCACATGGCCGAGGTCGGACCTATGGGGCCTGGTGGGAAGGAGATTCCCGTCAGATTAGTGTATGATCAAGTAGAATTAGCCGCAAAGTATTCACAACAGGATTGTAGGCTAGACAGCCTGTTGGATGGTATAGAAGAAGAATTTAATCAGTCTTAGTGACCGTGTACTTCAAGTGACATATGTAATGTCCCTAGCCGGATTGTAAATCATTTGTCATGGCAGACCTTTTCGCTTCGACCTCTGGACCCGGTAGTCCAGAGTGTATCCGAATACCTGCTCGATTATGTAAAAACCGGGGTATGCATGGAAACCATGCGCAGGGGTCATAAGTGCTTGAACAGACAAGTACCCAACTAGCTATGTTATATTGCATGGGTAGTAAGAAACATCTTCCAGGGAGAATAGTTCCGTTAATGGTTCCTTTCCCTGGGTACGCATGCCCTAATGTGCATGTCTGAACTGCGAAAAGGAACGCAGGCTATAAACATCTGGGGGCATTTTTTCAAATTAAATAAAAGTCATCTTTTGTTCGCGGACCGAATATTCCCTTAAGAACGCTAGCACCCAGTCTGAGGTACACATCCGGCTGACCCGGCAGTAACAATCGCAGAGGTGCTCCCCTTGTGCCCTAGCCGAATTAACGGGAACATAGGGCATAAATACAAGAACCAGGCAACCCAGCTTCGCCAAAACTTAAGTCATATTGATGCGTATAATGGCGAAAAAGGGTACATGCGGAAGAATAACACATGTGCGGGACATAAGGTCCAGAAAAATAGTTATATTAAGCTTCTGTATAAGAAGCCCCCAGGTATAATGAGCACGGCTAGCGCGGCGCGATTGTGCAACCAAGACACAAGTTTAGCCCTTTAGGGCCCGGATGAGAAATAAAAGGAGAGGAAAGAGAAAAGACAGATATGCAAAAAATTGACGGAGGTGAGGGGACGAACATATAGTCCGGCGCTAGGCGTAGAATCATCGTAGTCTGGCTGCGTTCCATGGGTTTGGCTCGAGTCGATTATCCGATGCATCCCACAGACGGTACGCTCCACCGGTCAGAACTTGGTCAATAATGAAGGGACCTTCCCATTTGGGCTTGAGCTTGTTCTTTTTCTTCTCCAGCAGGCGTAGAACTAGTTCGCCAACGTTGTAGGTTTTGGCCCGTACTTCTCTGCTTTGATACCTTCGAGCCTGTTGCTGATAAAATGCGGAACGGGCCTTTGCCACGTCGCGCTCCTCCTCCAGGGCGTCCAAACTGTCCTGCCGATGGAGCTCGGCCTCTTTTTCCTCATACATGCGCACTCGAGGTGAGTCATGAATTATGTCGCAAGGCAAAACTGCCTCTGCGCCATACACCATAAAGAATGGTGTGTATCCGGTAGTGCGATTCGGCGTGGTCCGCAGCCCCTATAGTACGGAGTCGAGCTCCTCTACCCAGTGCATGTTTGATTCCTTTAAGGACTGCACTAGTCTGGGTTTAATGCCGCTCATGATAAGACCATTTGCTCGCTCAACTTGACTGTTAATTTGCGGGTGATAGACAGAAGCATAGTCGAGCTTGATGCCCATATTACTGCACCAGAGTTTCACCTCATCGGCTGTAAAATTCGTGCCGTTGTCAGTGATGATGCTGTGGGGGATGCCATAACGGTGTACAACCCCAGATATGAAGTCTATCACCGGTCCAGATTCATCCGTCTTGACGGGTTTGGCTTCTATCCATTTGGTGAATTTATCCACCATGACCAGTAGGTATTTTTTCTTATGGGTTCCCCCTTTAAGGGGTCCAACCATGTCAAGCCCCCAGACCGCGAAGGCCAAGTAATGGGGATTGTTTGGAGGGCGGTAGGAGGCATATGGCTTTTGTTTGCAAAAAGCCGGCAACCGACGCAATGTTGGACCAGATGCTGCACATCTGCCCGGGCCGTCAGCCAATAAAAACCTGTACGGAAGGCCTTGCTTACAAGGACCCGGGCTGCGGTGTGGTGGCCGCCGAGTCCGACATGGATTTCTGTCAAAAGCTTCCGCCCTTCCTCTTCGGAGATGCACCTTTGATGGACTCCGGTACTGCTTTTCTTATAAAGCTCTCGCTCATGGACCTTGTAGGATTTAGATCGCCGCACTATGCAGCGTGCCTCATTTTGGTCCTCGGGTAGTTCCTGCCTGGTTAGGTAGGCTAGGAATGGCTCTGTCCAGGGGCGATGACGGCCATTATTACATGGGCTGATGGTGTTATTTCAATGGCAGAGCCTCCGATTGTGTCAGAGTGTTCGGTATCTGGTGTTGTGGCCGGATCCGGGCTATTATTGCCGCTGTCCCCTTCCCATACCACAGATGGCTTAAACAGTTTTTCCAGGAAGATGTTAGGTGGGACAGGGTCGCGCTTAGCGCCGAGACAGGCGAGGATATCCGCCGCCTGATTATTTTCCCGAGCCACATGGTGGAATTCAAGCCCCTCTAACCGAGCTGACATTTTGAGAACGTCATTGCGATATGCCACCATTTTTGGATCCGTGGCATCGAAGTCTCCATTTATTTGGGATATTGCAAGGTTCAAATCCCCACGCACCTCCAGGCGTTGAATGCCCATGGAAACTGCCATCCGAAGACCGTGCAATAGGGCCTCATATTCGGCTATGTTATTGGAGTCTGTGTATAGTATTTGGAGTGCGTATTGAACTGTATCTTCGGTGGGGGACGTCAGGACGACGCCAGCCCCCAGACCAGCCATCATTTTAGAGCCCTCGAAGTGCATGATCCAATTGGAGTACGCGCCGTACTCTTTAGGGAGTTCAGCTTCTGTCCATTCGGCGATGAAATCAGCCAGCACTTGTGACTTCATGGCTCGCCGTGGTTTGTATGTTATGTCGAACGGGAGGAGCTCGATGTCCCATTTGGCATTCCGGCCCATGGCATCGCGGTTGTTTATTACGTCGTTGAGTGGTACTTCAGAGGCCACCGTGATTGAACACTGTTGAAAATAGTGTCGTAATTTCTGGGATGCCATGAATACCGCGTATGCTATCTTTTGGTAATGTGGGTACCATGATTTGCATGGAGTGAGGACGGTAGATACATAGTATACCGGCTTTTGAAGTAGGAATTTATTTCCATCTGTCTCTCGTTCGATGACGAGCACTGCACTTACAACTTGGTGCGTTGCCGCTATATATAATAGCATTGGTTCGCCGACATTTGGCGCGGCCAAGATTGGGTTGGTGGCCAGGATGGCTTTTATGTCTTCCAATCCGGCCGTGGCTGCGTCCGTCCACTCGAAGTGTTCGGTGCGCCGAAGAAGGCGATAAAGGGGGAGTGCCTTTTCTCCTAATCGGGAGATAAAGCGGCTTAGGGCCGCCACACATCCAGTTAACTTCTGGATTTGCTTGAGGTCGGTTGGTGTAGCCAACTGCGATAGGGCTCGGATTTTAGCCGGATTTGCTTCAATTCCTCTACTGGAGACGGTGAAGCCCAGGAGCTTTCTGGCTGGTACGCCGAAAACGTATTTTTCCGGATTGAGCTTAGTGTCGTATGTTCGGAGATTGTCGAACGTGAGCCTCAAGTCGTCTATTAAGGAGTCGACGTGTCTGGTTTTAATGACCACATCGTCTACGTATGCCTCCACTGTCTTGCCGATCTACTTTTCCAGACATGTCTGAATCATGCGCTGATATGTTTCGCCTGCGTTTTTGAGCCCGAAGGGCATTTTGTTAAAACAGAAGGGGCCTTATGGAGTGATAAATGCCGTTGCGGCTTGATCGGACTCTGCCATCTTAATCTGGTGGTAACCGGAGTATGCATCGAGGAAGCACAATGATTCGTGTCCTGCAGTAGCGTCGATGATTTGATCGATGCGAGGGAGAGGGAAGGGATCATTTGGGCAAGCCTTATTAAGGTCCTTGAAGTTGACGCATAGGCGCCAGGATTTGTCCTTCTTTGGTACCATCACCAGGTTGGATAGCCAGTCCAGATGTTTTATTTCTCTAATGAATCCGGCCTCCAGTAGCTTGGCTAGCTCCTCTCCCATGGCTTGTCTCTTAGGTTCAGAGAAACGCCGAAGAGTCTACTTGACCGACTTGAATCCTTTTAGAACATTGAGGCTATGCTCGGCCAATCTGCATGGGATTCCTGGCATGTCTGAAGGATGCCAGGCGAATATGTCCCAATTCTCGCGCAGGAACTCCCGTAGTGCGGTGTCTACAGCGGGGTTTAACTGTGCCCCGATGGATGCTGTTTTTGTGTGATCCGTTGGATGAACTTGGAATTTGACTATTTCGTCCACTGGTTTAAAGGAGGTGGACTTGGATCTTTTGTCTAGTATCACGTCGTCCTTGTCCACTGTAGAGCGCAGCGCGGTTAACTCCTCCGCCACAAGGGCTTAGGATAGTGCCTCGAGGGCCAGTGCGGCTGTTTTGTTCTTGGCGCGGAGTGCTATGTCCGGATCACTAGCTAGAGTGATGATTCCATTTTTGAAGGGTCTCCTCATAAATGAAGTTTAATCCGCTGCCGCCGTCCATGAGCACTTTAGTGAGCCGAAAGCCGTCCACAATTGGACTGAGGACCAAAGCAGTTGGTGCTCGGGTTGTTCGAAATTGAGGTTCGTCACTGGCATTGAAGGTGATAGCCGTGTCGCTCCATGAATTTTTGCTGCCACGTGGCAGACTTCGGCAAGGCTGCGGAGTACTCGCTTGTGCCTATTATTTGAGGCGAAGGTCTCGAAGACTATCAGTACTGTATTGTGATCCCCGTGGAGGTGTTATGGGGTGTTTTAGATGAGGAGATCCTCACCGCTTTTGGCCACCTGTCGGAGTACCCAACATGCTCTAAGGCTGTGTGTTGGTATGGCATCCACTGTACTATGAATTTTGCAAGGCCCGTTAAGCCATCCCTCCAATACGGTTCCACGCCCTATAGTGGGCTTTTGTTTCTTTATAATTGAGTCAGGCGACTTATGAGAGTGCACCCTTTTAGTTCGGACTGGGGTTTTTGTCAGGGCCGGATTATCCCAGAATTGTGTTTGGGTTTTCCAGGCGCTTTCCATCGCAAAGTATTTCCGTACTATGGCCGCCAAGTCGGCAAAGTGTGCAATGTCGCGGCGACTTATGGCGTTGAGGATCCCCTTGTCCGTGCAATTGTTGCAAAAGAACGAAATTGCGTCTTCCTCGCCACAGTCCTTGACCTTGTTCATTACTAGGAGGAATCTGGCCCAATAGTGATGTACTATCTCTTGGGGCACTTGTCTAATGTGGGAAAGATCGTTTGTATCTGGGTGGGTGGGTGGATTTAAGTCCAGACCTTGACCCAATTTGAGTTCCCGGGGCGGGGGAGTTTCTGATCTTGGAAGTTCGGACTCCGGAATGTTGCTCCGCGGGTTCGGTATGCGACCTGACTCCAGGTTCAGGTTAGGGAGATGTCCTCCCGTGAGCGAGTATCCGTCTCGGAGAGCTCGGGAATCCGGACATAGTTCGTCCTCGGGATAGAGGGAGAAATGCCGCATTATTCCTCCACCACCGCTATTTTATGGGTGACCGGCGGAGAGTTAATCTCCCTTTGGTCGGGTTTAAGCCCGATCCGATCATAGTCTGTAGCGACTCCCAGAGCAGCGATGCGATCCAAGAGCTTGTTCAAAGAGGAGAGCTCCATTGGATCCATCTGTTCAGCGAATTTTGAGCCGATGTGGAGGCTGTTTTCGATGACCCGAGAAGTTATCGTTGGCGCAGCGACCGAGCGGGCGGTCATGACGAAGCCGCCTAGTCAGAGAGTTTGGCCTATAGCCAGGGCTCCCCCCGAAGTGATGTTGTCTTTGACAATGAGAAGAGCCATCCCCATTTACGATGACGACAAAGTGGAACTCTCAATGAAAGCACCAATGTCGGTGTCAAAACCGGCGGATCTCGGGTAGGGGGTCCTGAATTGTGCGTCTAAGGCAGATGGTAACAGGAGGCGGGGGACAAGATGTTTACCCAGGTTTGGGCCCTCTTGATGGAGGTAATACCCTACTTCCTGCTTGATTGTTCTTGATGATATGAGTATTACAAGAGTTGATCTACCACGAGATCGTAGAGGCTAACCCTAGAAGCTAGCCTATGGTATGATTGTCTGTTGTCCTATGGACTAAAACCCTCCGGTTTATATAGACACCGGAGGGGCCTAGGGTTACACAAGGTCGGTTACAAGGGAGGAGATCTACATATCCATATTGCCTAGCTTGCCTTCCACGCCAAGGAGAGTCCCATCCGGACATGGGATGAAGTCTTCAATCTTGTATCTTCATAGTTCAACAGTCCGGCCAAAGGATATAGTCCGGCTGTCCGGAGACCCCCTAATCCAGGACTCCCTCACTCTCCATGACGAGGAGGGAGTAGTTCTCCCTCGAGGCTGAGGGTATGTACCAGTATCTATGTGTTTGACCTCTCTCTCTCGTGTTCTTGAGGTGGCATGATCTTGATGTATCGCGAGCTTTGCTATTATAGTTGGATCTTATGATGTTTCTCCCCCTCTACTCTCTTATGATGAATTGAGTTTTCCCTTTGAAGTTATCTTATCGGATTGAGTCTTTAAGGATTTGAGAACACTTGATGTATGTCTTGCATGTGCTTATCTGTGGTGACAACGGGATATCACGTGATCCACTTGATGTATGTTTTGGCGATCAACTTGCGAGTTCCATGACCTCGTGAACTTATGCATAGGGGTTGGCACACGTTTTTGTCTTGACTCTCCGGTAGAAACTTTGGGGCACTCTTTGAAGTTCTTTGTGTTGGTTGAATAGATGAATATGAGATTGTGTGATGCATATCTTATAATCATACCCACGGATACTTGAGGTGACATTGGAGTATCTAGGTGACATTAGGGTTTTGGTTGATTTGTGTCTTAAAGTGTTATTCTAGTACGAACTCTATGATAGATTGAACGTAAAGAATAGCTTTGTGTTATTTTACTACGGACTCTTGAATAGATCGATCCGAAAGAATAACTTTGAGGTGGTTTCGTACCCTACCATAATCTCTTCGTCTGTTCTCCGCTATTAGTGACTTTGGAGTGACTCTTTGTTGCATGTTGAGGGATAGTTATATGATCCAATTATGTTATTATTGTTGAGAGAACTTGCACTAGTGAAAGTATGAACCCTAGGCCTTGTTTCCTAGCATTGCAATACCGTTTATGCTCACTTTTACCACTTGCTACCTTGCTGTTTTTATATTTTCAGATTACAAAAATCATTATCTACTATCCATATTGCACTTGTATCACCATCTCTTCGCCGAACTAGTGCACCTATACAATTTACCATTGTATTGGGTGTGTTGGGGACACAAGAGACTCTTTGTTATTTGGTTGCAGGGTTGCTTGAGAGAGAGACCATCTTCATCCTACGCGTCCCACGGAATGATAAACCTTAGGTCATCCACTTGAGGGAAATTTGCTACTGTCCTACAAACCTCTGCACTTGGAGGCCCAACAACATCTACAAGAAGAAGGTTGTGTAGTAGACATCACGGAGCCACGAGGGGGGCGCGCCCTCCTACCTCGTGGCCGCCTCGTTGCTTCCTTGACATCCACTCCAAGTCTCCTGGATTGCGTTTGTTCCAAAAGTAACTCTCCCGAAGGTTTCATTCTGTTTGGATTCCATTTGATATTCCTTTTCTGCAAAACACCGAAATAGGAAAAAACAATTTTCACTGGGCCTTTGGTTAGTAGGTTAGTCCCAAAAATAATATAAAAAGGTATATTAAAGCCCATTAAACATCCAAAATAGATAATATAATAGCATGGAACAATCAAAAAATATAGATACGTTGGAGACGTATCAAGCATTCCCAAGCTTAATTCCTGCTCGTCCTCGAGTAGGTAAATGATAAAAACAGAATTTTTGATATGGAATGCTACCTAGCATAATTCTCAACGCAATTTTCTTTATTGTGGCATGAATGTTTAGATCCGAAAGATTCAAGACAAAAGTTTAATATTGACATAAAAAATAATAATACTTCAAGCATACTAACAAAGCAATCATGTCTTCTCAAAATAAAATGGCCAAAGAAAGTTATCCCTACAAAATCATATAGTCTGGCTATACTCTATCTTCATCACACAAAGTATTTAATCATCCACAACCCCCAATGACAAGCCAAGCAATTGTTTCATACTTTTGATGTTCTCAAACTTTTTCAATCTTCACGCAATATATGAGCGTGAGCCATGGACATAGCACTATATGTGGAATAGAATGGTGGTTGTGGAGAAGACAAAAAAGGAGAAGATAGTCTCACATCAACTAGGCGTATCAACGGGCTATGGAGATGCCCATCAATATATATCAATGTGAGTGATTAGAGATTGCCATTCAACGGATGCACTAGAGCTAGAAGTGTATGAAAGCTCAAAAAGAAACTAAGTGGGTGTGCATCCAACTCGCTTACTCACGAAGACCTAGGGCATTTTGAGGAAGCCCATCATAGGAGACTCTCTATCATGAAGATCATGGTGCTACTTTGAAGCACAAGTGTGGTAAAAGGATAGTAACATTGTCCCTTCTCTCTTTTTTTCTCATTTCTCCTTTTTTTTATTTGGGCCTTCTCTTTTTATGGCCTTTTTTCTCCTTTTTATTTTATTTTTTGTCCGGAGTCTCATCCCGACTTGTGGGGGAATCATAGTCTCCATCATCCTTTCCTCACATGGGACAATGCTCTAATAATGATGATCATCACACTTTTATTTACTTACAACTCAAGAATTACAACTCGATACTAGAACAAAAATATGAGTTGTAATTCTTGAGTTGTAAGTAAATATGGTGGTGTACCGGGATATGCAACGAATCAAGAGTGACATGTATGAAAGAATTATGAACGGTGGCTTTGCCACAAATACGATGTCAACTACATGATCATGCAAAGCAATATGACAATGATGAAACGTGTCATAACAAACGGAACGGTGGAAAGTTGCATGGCAATATATCTTGGAATGGCTATGGAAATGCCATAATAGGTAGGTATGGTGGCTGTTTTGAGGAAGGTATATGGTGGGTGTATGATACCGGTGAAAGGTACGTGGTATTAGAGAGGCTAGTAATGGTGGAAGGGTGAGAGTGCGTATAATCCATGGACTCAACATTAGTCATAAAGAACTCACATACTTATTGCAAAAATCTATTAGTTATCGAAAAAAAGTACTACGCGCATGCTCCGAGGGGGATAGATTGGTAGGAAAAGACCATCACTCGTCCTCGACCGCCACTCATAAGGAAGACAATCAATAAATGAATCATGCTCCGACTTCATCACATAATGGTTCACCATACGTGAATGCTACGGGAATCACAAACTTTAACACAAGTATCTCTCAAATTCACAACTACTCAACTAGCATGACTCTAATATCACCATCTTCATATCTCAAAACAATCATCAAGTATCAAACTTCTCATAGTATTCAATGCACTTTTTATGAAAGTTTTTATTATACCCATCTTGGATGCCTATCATATTAGGACTAATTTTATAACCAAATAAAATTACCATGCTGTTCTAAAAGACTCTCAAAATGGTATAAGTGAAGCATGAGAGATCAATAATTTCTATAAAATAAAACCACCACCGTGCTCTAAAAGGATATAAGTGAAGCACTAGAGCAAAATTATCTAGCTCAAAAGATATAAGTGAAGCACATAGAGTATTCTAATAAATTCCGATTCATGTGTGTCTCTCCAAAAGGTGTGTACAGAAAGGATTATTGTGGTAAACTAAAAAACAAAGACTCAAATCATACAAGACGCTCCAAGCAAAACACATATCATGTGGTGAACAAAAATATAGCCTCAAGTAAAGTTACCGATGGACGAAGATGAAAGAGGGGATGCCTTCTGGGGCATCCCCAAGCTTAGGATTTTGGTTGTCCTTGAATTTTACCTTGGGGTGCCTTGGGCATCCCCAAGCTTAGGCTCTTGCCACTCCTTATTCCAAAATCCATCAAATCTTTACCCAAAACTTGAAAACTTCACAACACAAAACTCAACAGAAAATCTCATGAGCTCCGTTAGTATAAGAAAACAAACCACCACTTCAAGGTACTGTAATGAACTCATTATTTATTATATTGGTGTTAAACCTACTGTATTCCAACCTCTCTATGGTTCATACCTCCCGATAATAGACATAGATTCATCAAAATAAGCAAACAACACACGAAAAACAGAATCTGTCAAAAACAAAACAGTCTGTAGTAATCTGTAGGTTTAGAATACTTACGTAACCAAAAAAATTCTGAAATAAATTGGTGGACGTGATTAATTTGTCTATTAAGCATCTTAAAAAATAATCAACCTAATCGCACTCTCCAGTAAAAAAATGGCAGCTAATCTCGTGAGGGATAAAGTTTCTGTTTTTTACAGCAAGATCGCAAAGACTTCCCCCAAGTCTTCCCAAAGGTTCTACTTGGCACAAACACTAATTAAAAAATAAAACCACATCTAAACAGAAGCTAGATGAATTATTTATTACTAAACAGGAACAAAAAACAAGAAACAAAATAAAATTGGGTTGCCTCCCAACAAGCGCTATCGTTTAACGCCCCTAGCTAGGCATTGAGATTTCAATGATGCTCCCATGAAAGACAAGAATTGAAGCACAAAGAGAGCATCACAAAACACATGACAAACACATATAAGTCTAACATACTTCCTATGCATAGGCATTTTTTATAAGCAAACAAATTATCAAACAAGCAAAAACTAGCATATGCGTGGAAGAAAAAAGAAACAATAGCAATATCAACTTGATGAGAGGTAATTTAGTAACATGAAAATTTCTACAACCATATTTTCCTCTCTCATAATAATTACATGTAGGATCATAAGCAAATTCAAAAAAATAGCTATCACATAACATATTCTCAACACGATCCACATGCATACGAAGTTGACACTCTTCCAAAATAGTGGGATTATCATTAACTAAAGTCATGACCTCTCCAAACCCACTTTTATCAAAAATAAGATTGAACATTATCCAAATATGTGGGATCTAATGTTGACACTCTTCCAAACCCACTATCAATATTATTGCAAACACTATTATCAATCTCATATTCATCATGGGGCTTAAATATATTTTCAAGATCATAAGAAGAATCACCCCAATCATGATCATTGCAACAAGTAGTAGACATAGCAAAACTAGCATCCCCAAGCTTAGGGTTTTGAATATTATAGAACAATTGACATCAATAGAATTTATAGTAAAATCATTGCAATCATGCTTTTTATTCAAGGAACTATCAAGTATGGGTGCAATAGCAATAATCTCGTGTTTAACATAAGGAACTATAGCAAATTCATCTCCATAAATATTGGCATCATGGCTATAAGAATAGCAAGCATCATGTTCATCAAGGGATATTTCAATCAAATCATCGGAATCATAATTATCTATAGATTCGTGCATATCATTATTTTCTTCTGAAGCAACGGTCATTCTCTCAATAAATTCCTTAACATAGGCATTGTGAGCATAGTTTTCATAGCAATATTTAAGTATGTCGGGATTTTCAGATTTGTAGAGAGTAATATCATACTTTTCAATCAAATAAGCAACTTCATGAGCACCCATAAAAACGACAAATTCTTCAATTTGTTGAATATCATAGTAACTATAAACACCCTCCATAAGAAGATAAGATTTCATTATCATTAAACTCACATTGGTAGGGAAGGTGTTTTTTAGGGTTCTTAGAGCAACAAGTAAAGTCATATATTTCACAAAGATTCCAAGCATAGCATAGAAAACTATTTATTTGATACCATAAGAGCTTCCCCTTTTCATACAAATGATGACGCACAAAATGAGCATGCTCATCTAAAGATTTCTCATCAACTAGGCTAGTTGGGGTTTCAGCACGAGCGCATAAGGATCGAAGATGATCCAAGTAGAACACTTTAAGTGGATCCATATCAATAGATTTTAGGTAGGCAAAGATGCAAGCAAATAGAAGGCACATGGAAACACAAACAAAAGACATACGAGAAGAAGGCGAAGAAAAGGCAAAGGTGAAGTGGGGGAGAGGAAAACGAGAGGCAAATGGCAAATAATGTAATGCGGGGGATAAGAGTTTGTGATGGTACTTGGTATGTCTTGACTTGTGCGTAGATCTCCCCAGCAACGGCGCTAGAAATGGCTTGTTGATGGGAGATCAAATCTTGACTTGACTTGGTGCAACCCCCCCGGCAACGGCGCTAGAAATCCTTCTTGCTACCTCTTGAGCATGCGTTGGTTTTCCCTTGGAGAGGAAAGGGTGATGCAGCAAAGTAGCATAAGAATTTCCCTCAGTTTTTGAGAACCAAGGTATCAATCCAGTAGGATATTACACGCAAGTCCCTCGTACCTGCACAAACAAACAAGAACCTCGCAACCAACGCGATAAAGGGGTTGTCAATCCCTTCACGGCTACTTGCAAAAGTGAGATCTGATAAAGATAATAAGATAAATATTTTTGGTATTTTTGTTGTATAGATTGGAAAATAAAGATTGAAAAATAAACGTCGACAAAAATGGCTAGTTGTTGGGAGAATAATATAATAGAGAATAGACCCGGGGGCCATAGGTTTCACTAGTGGCTTCTCTCAAGATAGCAAATTCTACTGTGGGTGAACAAATTACTGTCGAGCAATTGATAGAAAAGAGCATATTTATGAGAATATCTAAGCATGATCATATATATAGGCTTCACGTCCACGAAAAGTAGACCTAAACGATTCTGCATCTACTACTATTACTCCACACATTGGCCGCTATCCAGCATGCATCTAGAGTATTAAGTTCATAAGAACAGAGTAATGCATTAAGCAAGATGACATGATGTAGAGGGATAAACTCAAGCAATATGATATAAACCCCATCTTTTTATCCTCAATGGCAACAATACAATACGTGCCTTGCTGCCCCTGCTGTCACTGGGAAAGGACACCGCAAGATTGAACCCAAAGCTAAGCACTTCTCCCATTGCAAGAAAGATCAATCTAGTAGGCGAAACCAAACTGATAATTCGAAGAGACTTGCAAAGATATTAAATCATGCATAAAAGATTTCAGAGAAGGATCAAATATTGTTCATAGATAATCTTGATCATAAACCCAAAATTCATCGGATCTCGATGAACACATCGCAAAAAGAATTACATCGAATAGATCTCCAAGAGAATCAAGGAGAACTTTCTATTGAAAACCAAAGAGAGAGAAGAAGCCATCTAGATAATAACTATAGACCCGTAGGTCTGTGGTAAACTACTCACACATCATCGGAGAGGCTATGGTGTTGATGTACAAGCCCTCCGTGATCGATTCCCCCTCCGCCGGAGCGTCGGAAAAGGCCCCAAGATGAGATCTCACGGGTACAGAAGGTTGCGGCGGTGGAAATAGGGTTTCGTGGTGCACTCGGATATTTTCGGGGTATATGAGTATATATAGGCGAAATAAGTAGGTCAGCGGATCCACGAGGGGCCCACGAGGGTGCGGGCGCGCCTACCCACCTGGGCGCGCCCTCCTACCTCGTGGCTGCCTCGTTGCTTTCTTGACGTCCACTCCAAGTCTCCTGGATTGCATTTGTTCCAAAAATAACTCTCCCGAAGGTTTCATTCCATTTGGATTCCGTTTGATATTCCTTATCTACGAAACACTTAAATAGGCAAAAAGAAACCAGCAATTTGCAATGGGCCTTTGGTTAGTAGGTTAGTCCCAAAAATAATATAAAAAGTTATATGATACGTCTCCAACATATCTATAATTTTTGATTGTTCCGTGCTATTATATTATCTGTTTTGGATGTTAATGGGCTTATTTATACACTTTTATATTATTCTTGGGACTAACCTACTAACCCAAGGCCGAGTGCAAATTGTTGTTTTTTACCTATTTCAGTGTTTCGTAGAAAAGGAATATCAAATAGAATCCAAAAGGAATGAAACCTTCGGGAGAGTTATTTTTGGAACAAACATGATCCAGGAGACTTGGAGTAGACGTCAAGAAATCAACGAGGAGGCCACGAGGCAGGGAGGCGCGCATGCCCCCTGGGCACGCCCCCACTCTCATGGGCCCCTCGTAGCTCCACCGACCTACTTCTTCCTCCTATATATGTCCATATACCCCGAAAACATCCAGGAGCACCACGAAACCCTATTTCCACTGCCGCAACCTTCTGTACCCAAGAGATCCCATCTTGGGGCCTTTTCGGAGTTCCGTCGGAGGGGGAATCGATCACGAAGGGCTTCTACATCAACACCATAGCCTCCCCGATGATGTGTGAGTAGTTTACCATAGACCTTCAGGTCCATAGTTATTAGCTAGATGGCTTCTTCTCTCTCTTTGGATCTCAATACAATGTTCTCCTCTATCTTCTTGGAGATCTATTTGATGTAATTCTTTTTGCGGTGTGTTTGTCGAGATCCGATGAATTGTGGGTTTATGATCAAGTTTATCTATGAACAATATTTGATTCTTCTCTGAAATCTTTTATGTATGATTGGTTATCTTTGCAAGTCTCTTCGAATTATCAATTTGGTTTGGCCTACTAGACTGATCTTTCTTGCAATGGGAGAAGTGCTTAGCTTTGGGTTCAATCTTGCGGTGTCCTTTCCCAGTGACAGCAGGGGCAGCAAGGCACATATTGTTGTTGCCATTGAGGATAAGAAGATGGGGTTTATATCATATTGCTTGAGTTTATCCCTCTACATCATGTCATTTTGCCTAATGCATTACTCTGTTCTTATGAACTTAATACTCTAGATACATGCTGGATAGCGGTCGATGTGTGGAGTATAGTAGTAGATGCAGAATCGTTTCGGTATACTTGTCACGGACATGATGCCTATATACATGATCATGCCTAGATATTCTCATAATTATTCACTTTTCTATCAATTGCTCAACAGTAATTTGATCACCCACCATAATACTTATGCTATCTTGAGAGAAGCCACTAGTGAAACCTATGGCCCCCGGCTCTATCTTTTATCATATAAGTTTCCAATTTATTTTATTTTGCAATCTTTATTTTCCAATCTATATCATAAAAATACCAAAAATATTTATCTTATTATCTCTATCAGATCTCACTCTTGTAAATGACCGTGAAAGGATTGACAACCCATTTATCGCGTTGGTTGCAAGGTTCTTATTTGTTTGTGTAGGTACGAGGGACTTGGGTGTAGTCTCCTACTGGATTGATACCTTGGTTCTCAAAAACTGAGGGAAATACTTACGCTACTTTGCTGCATCACCCTTTCCTCTTCAAGGGAAAACCAACGCAATGCTCAAGAGGTAGCAGTATATTAAAGCCCATTAAACATCCAAAATAGATAATATAATAGCATGGAACAATCAAAAATTATAGATACGTTGGAGACGTATCAGCCGCAGATAGTCTGGCGAGCTCAGGGAGCCTGTCTTCTGACCTGGCGATACGCTCCGGATCTAAGGCCAGAGCGGAGATTGAGGGCGCGAATCCTTGGAAGATCAAGTCTCCTCGGATATGAGCGACATAGTCCAGATTTCCAAAACTAATCTGGTGACCTGGGGCATAGCTGTCGATCTACTCTAGATGGCCAAGCGAGTTGGCCCGCAGTGCGAAGCCACCGAACACAAAGATCTGGCCGGGGAGGAAAACCTCCCCCAGGGCAGCATTGTTGTATGTGATCAATGGAGCCATCGAACCTTCTGGTGACGACGCAGCGGAACTCTCAATGAAAGCACCAATGTCAGTGTCAAAGCCGGCGGATCTAGGGTAGGGTATTACCTCCATCAAGAGGGCCCGAACCTGGGTAAAACACTGTGTCCCCTGCCTCCTGTTACCATCGACCTTAGACGCACAGTTCGGGACCCCCTACCCGAGATCCGCCGGTTTTGATACCGACAGCGGCGTGCTCTGCTCGCGTCCGTCCGCGCGCTCTGCTCGCCATTGAGGAACATTTACAATGGAAATGGTTAATAACTGTCTTAGATATTCAGGATAATTTAAAATGCCACATGCGGCAAGGCTCAGAACACTGACGACCTACATATGCATACAATTATAATAAAATATAGGCTAAAAGGCTGAGCTGGCGGCCTTCCGACGGTGGTCTTCTCGGACTCCATGATCAGCATAGCACCCTTGCGGCCGTTCACTCCAAGTGTCCCGACTCGCCTCCGCCTACGGAGCTGCTGGCGCTGGGAGGCTCTTGGGGCTGCTGGGCCTATTCCAGAAGAGCTTGACAGCATGCAATCGCGCGCATGTCTTAATGTCTCACTTGTACAAAAACTGTTAGCAGAAGAACATTCATTCTCAAGGGACCACAGAATCTCACAACTATACTGCAACTGCATTGCTCTTGTGAGTACCTCTTGCCCTGTATGACCATACTTACTTTCATAGTTGTTTGATTATGTAGCATCACTGCACATGTTAGCCTCGTTATCGTCCATTTGGTGGACATTATAAGATTCGTATATACTCTTACATAAATTCAGAGCCAAGCCAATGCTTTTGAAGAGGTTTAGCTCTGCAGTCCTCTTGTAAGGACTGAATGTCGTCTATCACTGTCCTTACATTAACAGCTACTCCCTCCATCCCATAATATAAGAACGTTTTATACAGTACACCAGTGTTGAAAACACTCTTGTATTATGGGAACAGGGATTGGTTCATTGTGTAGCATTCTGCATCTTATCTCCCTCGCCCACCATTTACTAAAAAATATCAGATCTATATTTAATCTTACCAAAAAGTTGAATACACAGACAATGCCAGTGCAGAAGTATAGCCCATTGCTCTTGTCAGTACATTTTGTCCTGTAACGCTTGTACTTACAGGGATTGGTAGTTGATTATGTCAATCTGCATCATTTCTTCATTATCCTCTATCCCTTCCAGTATTAACATATCTATAATTACTCTCTACAAAATGTAGAGTATAGGCAATGCTTATGAACAAGATTCTATGCTGAAATTCTTGAGATATCCTTACCTTGACATGGAGAAGGGCATTATAAAGCCGGTGTTAATTGTTAATGGAAGTCAGTCCTCCTAAAGCCTTTATCCTCAACTGTTGTTTAATTTTCTCATACTCCCTATCGTTTACTACTGTTTACTTTGCTGTTTCTATCAAAATGCATGTTCGCAACAACCGTAAGTTTCAAGTTTTACTTGTAAAACCAAATTCCTTATTCATACCATGCACATTACTCAATACTCCTTATATGTATGCTTGTTTTGTGGATCTATAATCCAGTGTGTGGTGAAGCAGCCCACGTTTGCACTTTGTCATCTCCTATTTTATCTGACTGATGTGGCTGATGATATGACCAACATGCCATGCACATTGACCAAAATAGGTACAATGATTGTCTTTGCCCTTCATCTATGCTTGTTATGTTGACATGGTAATCCAGTAGTGTGGTGAAGCTCCCCGCATTATGAAGAATGCCAAATTATGCTATTGATATTTTGAACACACTCTTTATTTTCTAATTTGAAATTGTGAATTGACAGCATAGTTATCATCTTTGTTTATACACGTGCAAAACTTGTCATCTCTCTTCTTGTTTTAGGGTGATATGCCTGATGGCATGCACAAGTATGCTGAAGGCTGTGAGACAAACCCAACATATATTGCATCAAAGAAGGCAAAACATCTTGAAGATATCAAGACAACCCCAAAGTCTTGTCTTGATGCAATGTTCAAGTTACATGAGACTAGCAGTCAGACAAAATTCAGAATTCGCTGTCTGAATCAGTTCAACTTCTTCAGTCCCAAGTTTTAGCAGAAAGGCATTCTACAACTCAACTTCGACTTGAAGTCCTATCTCTAAGAAAGATTGCGGAGAACACCAATGAAAACCTCATTGCTAAACAGCTACACCTGGAAGCTAAGACCGACATGCTAGGCCGGTCTCACAGCCTTGCTCAGCAGCTTGCGCAATAGTTCCCATGCAAGGCTAACCTTTCTTGAACTGTCTTGGAAGTGGTCTCGGTTCAGTATTATTTTGTTACGCTGCAATGGTGCCCAGTTTTTGTAATCTGCTTCTATGTTGCGCTTTATGATCACTGGTGGCGAACTTCGATGCCCAGTGGATGTAATATACCATAAATCCTTTATTGTATAGTGTAGGTTTATTCTAAGTTACTATGTCGTAATTTCTTTATTCTATAGAGTAGGTTTGTTCTTAATTCCTACTAGTTACTGCCATCATTCGCTATCTGAACAAAAATCTGATGTAGTTGACCAGGCCGAAACATTCACCTCTAACGGGCCTAGTTTTTACTGGGCCACAATTGGGCTGGCCTACATCTTTCTTGGGCCCGAATGGCCATTGGGGCCTTCATACTTTGCGCCAGGCCCACAACTTACTCTGGCCTATTTGCGGCCCAAATTTTAGTTGGGCCTTTTGTGGACCCAGCGCTTAGTTTAGCCCATGTAGCGTTGGGCCATTAACAGGCTGAATATTCTACTGGCCTGTTACAGCCCAGATGAAACCATGGGCCTTTAGTAGGCCGAAATGCATGTTGGGCCTCAATTTTCACTAGTCGTCGACGGGCCTTCAGCAGGCTGAAATGTAGACCGGGCCTTTTTTGGCCCAGTTATATGACGGGCCATTACCAGGCCGAAACATATCTCGGGCCTTAGTTGGCCCACTAATATCATGGGCATTAAGAGGCAGAAAGCTTAGTACAGGTATCAACGGGCCGAATTATACGACGGGCCTTTAATAGGCCCAAAGTCACGTTGGGCTGAATTGTTGCCACCTTTATCACGGGCAGTTAGTGGGCGGGATGTCACGTCGGACCATATATGGCCCATGCGTAGCACGGGCCATTCGTAGGCCGAAAGACACACCGGGCTGAAATGGGCCCATGTCTACATCGGGCTTCTAACAGGCCGAAAGTCACTAGGCCGTAATTGGGCGCAAAGATTTGGCGAACAATTAACGGGCCAGATCTGGCTTCGGGACGTAAATGGGCCTTTATTAAACAGGTCGTTATTGGGCTGGCCCACTAGTACCTGAGTAAGTACTACGGGCCTTTGACTGGGTCGGCCTTTTTAACCTATATGGGCCTCTATTGGGCCCTGCCACGTGTCGAAGTATCATAGGCATGTCTCCTCCAATGGACGGACGACATGTGGCTCGCCGAGGAGCAGACACGTGTTTCCTCCAGCCAATGATGATTTTACACATGGAAAATGCCCATTGGTCCGGGCTGTTAATGGGTTATCAGATCCAAACCAGAACCTGATAGCTTAACAGCGACCCATTACGGTGGATGCCACATGTCGGTCACCCTTGACGAAAGCACTTTTATGATGCACGATTTATCGTCATGGAAGTGGACACTTCCGTGATGATAATTTTGGTAATGTCATGGAACACTTCTACGATAGCACATGTATGAATATCTTGATTATGTCATAAAATCGTCATGGATGTACATGCATGGCAGAAAACATGACCTATTGTGACAAACATGTATCATCACGGAAGTGTATTTTTTCATAGTGGCTCTGGTTGTTGAGAACCCTCACGCTCGAATAAATGGTGGCGTAAGTGCCCCCAAACGATGCCTCACTGAAGGTCCAACCCTTCTCCACCCTACCTCCTTGTCAAGCTTGCCAGCAATTTCAACAAATTACACCCGCACTCGAATACATGATGATGTGAGCCCCATCGATAGACGCCTGGCCGGTGGATCCACATTGCCTTGCCAGAGACCCATGCCCTCCTCCACCCCTCCCCTTCATCAAGCTCGCCAGTGATGTTCAACAAAACACCCCCACCCGCATCCCCCCCCACACACACAGAAAACACAAAAAAGTCCACCATGAGATGAGGAAAAAACGTGTGCATACGGACCATGCACTCACAGTTTGAGCGCGCCATCTTGGAGCGGGTGTATGACTTGGGGCAGCATGATTGATCACCGGCGTAAGGGAACTCTAATTTATGGAATCGACGGAGGGAAGAGAAATAAGAGATAAGAGCACATGGGTCGCTTGCTTCTTGCGCATGCATCTTTTCGGCCCGCTCCACCGGATGACTCGGGTGCATAAAGTCCTAAGTAGATTTTCCCCCAAAAATAGTCTTGTTACAAGTTCTACCTTTTTTCTTGATTTGTAGGGAGGAGGGCCATCTCACTGTCGACTGTGCTGAACGCTCCCGATTCCCCTCCTTCAAGCAGTTTGGGCTGTTGGGGAACGCAGTATTTCAAAAATTTCCTACGAACACGCAAGATATATCTAGGAGATGCATAGCAATGAGAGGGGAGATTGTATCTATGTACCCTCATAGACCTAAAGAGGAAAGCGTTAAGTAATGTGGTAGATGTAGTCGAACATCTTCGCGATCCAACCGATCAAGTACCGAACGCACAACACCTCCATGATCTACACACGTTCAGCTCGATGACGTCCCTCGAACTCTAGATCCAGCTGAGGCCGAGGAAGAGTTTCGTCAGCACGACGGTGTGTTGACGGTGATGATGAACTTACTGACGCAGGGCTTCGCCTAAGCACTATGACAATATGATCGAGGTGGAAATCTTTGGAGGGGGGCATCGCACACGGCTAAGATCAACTTGTGTGTATATGGGGTGCCCCCTCCCCTGTATATAAAGGAGGGAGGAGGATGCCGGCCTAGGAGTGGCGCGCCTATAGGGGGAGTCCAACTAGGATTCCCAATCCTAGTTGGAGTCCCCTTCCTTTTCCAAGAGGGGAGAGAGGGAAGGAGTAGGACAGGGAGAAGGAAAGAGAGGGGGGCCCGCCCCTCCCTAGTCCAATTCAGACTTGCCATGGGGGGCGCGCGGCCACCCCTTGAGGCCCTTCTCTCCTTTCTTGTATGGCCCATTAAGGCCCACTACGTCCTCCGACGAATTCCCGTAACTCTCTGGTACTTCAAAAAATACCTGAATCACTCAGAACCTTTCCGATGTCCGAATATAACCTTCCAATATATCAATCTTTATGTATCGACCATTTCGAGACTCCTCGTCATGTCCGTGATCTCATCCGAGACTCCGAACAACCTTCGGTACATCAGATCACATAACTCATAATACAAACTGTCATCGAACGTTAAGCGTGCGGAACCTAAGGGTTCGGGAACTATGTAGACATGACCGAGACACATCTCCGGTCAATGACCAATAGCGGAACCTGGATGCTCATATTGGCTCCTACATATTCTACAAAGATCTTTATCGGTCAAACCGCATAACAACATATGTTGTTCCCTTTGTCATCAGTATGTTACTTGCCCGAGATTCGATCGTCGGTATCACCATACCTAGTTCAATCTCGTTACCGGCAAGTCTCTTTAGTCGTTTCGTAATGCATCATCCCACAACTAACTCATTAGTCACATTGCTGGCAAGGCTTATAGTGATGTGCATTACCGAGAGGGCCCAGAGATACCTCTCCGACAATCGGAGTGACAAATCCTAATCTCGATCTATGCCAACTCAACAAACACCATCGGAGACACCTGTAGAGCATCTTTATAATCACCCAGTTATGTTGTGACGTTTGATAGCACACTAAGTGTTCCTCCGGTATTCGGGAGTTGCATAATCTCATAGTCATAGGAACATGTATAAGTCATGAAGAAAGCAATAGCAATAAACTAAACGATCATAGTGCTAAGCTAACAGATGGGTCTAGTCCATCACTTCATTCTCTAATGATGTGATCCCGTTCATCAAATGATAACACATGTCCATGGCTAGGAAACTTAACCATCTTTGATTAGCGAGCTAGTCAAGTAGAGGCATACTAGGGACACTCTGTTTGTCTATGTATTCACACATGTACTAAGTTTCCGTTTAATACAATTCTAGCATGAATAATAAACATTTATCATGATATAAGGAAATCTAAATAACAACTTTATTATTGCCTCTAGGGCATATTTCCTTCATGGGCTTGGTCTGCCTAGTGGTTCTTTATTTGCCATGGAAGGTGAGCTCGTCATGTGATATGTCTCCGTCGTATCTACTTTTCCTAACACTTTTCCTCTTATTTTGGACTCTAATTTGCATCATTTGAATGAAAATAACCTGGACTGATGTTGTTTTCAGCAGAACTACCATGGTGTTGTTTTTGTGCAGAAATAAAAGTTCTCGGAATGGCACGAAACTTTTTGGAGATTTTTTATGGAATAAAAGAAAAATACTAGAGCCAAGAACCACCGGAGGGTGGCCCTGGGTGAGCACAACCCACCAGAGCGCGCCCCTCCTAGCACGCCCAGGTGGGTTGTGCCCACCTGGTCGCCCCGTAGACCCTGACTCCAACTCTATAAAATCCTATTTTCAGAGAAAAAACTAGGGAGAAAGAACTATCGCGTTTCATGAGATAGAGCCGCCGCCACCTTCATCGGGAGGCCAGATCTGGAGTTTGTTTGGGGCTCTGGAGAGGGGGAGCTTCGATCTTTGTCATCACCAACCCTTCTCCATCACCAATTCCATGATGCTCCCCATCGGGAGTGAGTAATTCCTTCGTAGGCTCACTGGTCGGTGAGGAGTTGGATGAGATTCATCATGTAATCGAGTTAGTTTTGTTAGGGCTTGATCCCTGGTATCCATTATGTTCTGAGACTGATGTTGCTATGATTTTGCCATGCTTAATGCTTGTCACTTTGGGCCTGAGTGCCATGATTTCAGATCTGAACCGTTTATGTTTTCACCATTATATCTATGTTCTAGATCTGATCTTGCAAGTTATAGTCACCTATTGCGTGTTATGATCCGTTAACCCCGGAGTGACAGTAGTTAGGATACTTCCCGGTGATGACTGTAGTTTGAGGAGTTCATGTATTCGCTATGTGCTAATGCTTTGTTCGGGTTCCCTATTAAAAGGAGACCTTAATATCCCTTAGTGTCCATATGGACCCCGTTCCCACGGGAGTGTAGGACAAAAGATGACATGCAAGTTCTTTCCATAATCACGTATGACAATATACGGAATACATGCCTACATTATATTTATGAACTGGAGCTAGTGCCATATCGCCCTAGGTTTATGACTGTTATATGATGAATATCATCCAACGAATCCTACGATCCAATGCCTATGAATTTCTCTTATATTGTTCTTGCTAAGTTACTACTGCTATTGTTACTGTTACACTTGCTACAAAATCATTGCTATCACTGTCACCATTACTATTGTTGTTGCTACTACTATCAAAACTATTATACAACTTTGCTACTGATCACTTTGCTGCAGATAATTAATCTCCATGTGTGGTTGAATTGACAACTCAGCTGCTAATACTTGCAAATATTCTTTGGCTCTCCTTGTGTTGAACCAATAAATTTGGGTTTAATACTCTACCCTCGAAAACTATTGCGATCCCCCATACTTGTGGGTTATCAAGACCTTTTTCTTGCGCCGTTGCCGGGGAGCATAGCTATATTTGTTGAGTCACTTGGGATTATTATTAATTTATCACTATGAAGAATCTAAAGGATACCAAGATTAAGATATTTCCCTCTAAGACAAGGGGAGGTAAGGAACTACCATCTAGCTCTATACTTGATTCACCTTCTATTTTGAGTAAACTTGCAACACCACCACATGCTATTAATTCTAATATGTCGCAAGTTATTGATGATGCTACTTCTACTATGGATAATGCTTATGATGATGCTAGTACCTTGCTTGATGATGGTGTGCCACTAGGTGATTTTCTTGATGAAAAAATTGCTACAGCTAAAGATAATGAAATTACTGAAACTGATGAAATACTTGAATCTAAAAGTCTTGAGACACCTATTAGACCTAGCCCTCCTAGATATGAAATGCCTAAGGTACCAGAAGGTTATGTTATGGATGAGGAGACAACTGGAGACTTTCTTGGTTGCAATGATTGGGATGATCTTAAGAAATTATTATGCAAACTAAAAGAAAAATCTGTGAATGCCAGAATGAAATGTGATCCTAAGTTTGTGACTTCACCTATCTTTGTTGCAGATAAGGATTATGAATTCTTTGTCGACCCAGAGTTAATTACTTTGGTTGAATATGATCCTTTCAATGGTTATGAAACTGAAATTGTTATGGCACACCTTACTAAGTTGATGACATAGCCACCCTTTTTGCTCATGATGATAAAATTTGATACTATTATATTCTAAAATTATTTCCATTGCTAAGATTTGGTATAATACTCTTGCTCCTGGTTCTGTACGTAGTCCCCAGGACATGATTTACTACTTCTCTAAAAAAATCCTGCTCATAAGAAACAAGCTGCCTTACAGGAAATATTTAACTTTGTGCAAATTGAAGAAGAGTCTCCCACAAGCTTGGGGGAGGCTTCTCCAATTGTTGAATGCTTTGACTAATCATCCTCTCAAGAAAAATGAAATACTTGATATCTTCTATAATGGACTAACCAATGCTTCTAGGGATTTCCTAGATAGTTGTGCTGGTTGTGTTTTCAGGGAATGAACTATTGAACAAGCGGAGGTACTATTGAATAACATATTGAAAAATTATGATGATTAGAATCTTCCCGGACCACCTCTTAAACCCACTCCAAAGAAGAGGGGTATCTTATATCTCAATCCTGAAGATATGCAAGAGGCAAAGAAATGTGTGAAGGAAAAGGGTATTAAAGCCGAGGATGTCCAAAAATTACCTCCTATTGGAGAAATACATAGGATCGACACACCACCACCCACGATGGTAGAGGTAAATTCTCTAATGAAATTCAATGATAATGAATCCTTATAATATGCATCCTAGTTAGTGCCTTTATAAGTTTCATAACTACATTAGGAAACAAGATCACTTCAATGCAAATGTTATGAAACAATTGAAATACAATTCTGACATGATTGCTCGCTTGAGTGACTTGTTATTTAGAATCTCAAATGATGTTAGACATGTAGGAAAACATGCCTCTATGGTTCAAACTCAACTGGAACAAGTTGCTAAATCTCAAAGAGATTTGCTAGATGAAATGAATAATAATATGAATGATCATGCTGTTAGAGTAATGACTGGAGGAGGTAAAATGACTCAGGAACCACTTTATCCCGAGGGACACCCAAAAGGAATTGAACAAGACTCTTAAAGTGTCAGTGTCAAAACCGGCGGATCTCGGGTAGGGGGTCCCGAACTGTGCCTCTAAGGCGGATGGTAACAGGAGGTGGGGGACAAGATGTTTACCCAGGTTCGGGCCCTCTTGATGGAGGTAATAGCCTACTTCCTGCTTGATTGTTCTTGATGATATGAGTATTACAAGAGTTGATCTACCACGAGATCGTAGAGGCTAACCCTAGAATCTAGCCTATGATATGATTGTCTGTTTTCCTATGGACTAAAACCCTCTGGTTTATATAGACATCGGAGGGGAATAGGGTTACACAAGGTCGGTTACAAGGGAGGAGATCTACATATCCGTATTGCCTAGCTTGCCTTCCACGCCAAGGAGAGTCCCATCCAGACACGGGACGAAGTCTTCAATCTTGTATCTTCATAGTCCAACAGTCTGGCCAAAGGACATAGTCCGGCTGTCCGGAGACCCCCTAATCCAGGACTCCCTCAGTAGCCCCCGAACCAGGCTTCAATGACGACGAGTCCGGCACGTAATATTGTCTTCGACATTGCAAGGCGGGTTCTTCTCCAAATCCTGAATATCTAAGTAGTGTCCTGCTCCCATAAATGTTGCACTTCTTGGCTTCGCGCCCAATAAGGGCCATCTTCCACGCGTCGAGCGAATGCGAGGAGCCAGGGCGTTTTTACATTTGCCCCCCTCACCAGGTAAGTAAATCGCCTATTAAGGGGATGGGGATTCTTAGATCCAATCCACACCATCTTCCCACGGCGAGAATCCATCGGAGCGCGCTCGGGAAAATCCATTCCATCATGGCTGGCCATCGCAGCTCCTCCTCTCGCTCTCGTAGCCCCAAGCCCGGTGATTGGGAGAAGTGTTCCGTCCCACCCAGCCGATTAGTAGAGTTGCAGACCCAGGGATTTCTCCCTCCGGCGTATATGGTTCCCGTCACAGCCGGGCTCGCTACTTGTAATGGCGGGGAGCAAGCAGAGAGCTTCCCCAATCCCTCCAAGGGGAAGCGGGTTTGCCTTGTCCCTTACTTACTAAGGGGACTCGGATTTCCGATTCATCCGTTCCTCCGTAGACTCTTGGAGTTTTACGGCCTCCAGTTGCATAATTTCACCCCCGCTTCCATATTACACATCACCGGCTATGTTGCCATTTGTGAGCTGTTTTTGGGCTGCAAGGCTCATTTCGAGCTATGGAAAAGGCTATTCTGCCTTGTGCCCCGCACACAGAAGGGGTCACTTTATCAAGTGAGCGGAGCCGAAATATGGCACATCGCCGAGACCGGATACCCGTCCGGTACTCGAAAGAAGACGTGCGAAGACTGGCCTTCGGAGTGGTTTTACATGGAGGACATCCCTCTTCCAGACCCTATTCGGTGGGGTCTTCCTGAATTCGGCAATGCTCCTCTGAAGAAACGTCGAAGTTGGCGCCCACGGAGCCCCCAGGAGGAAGATAACAGAGAGGTCTTCTATCTGATGAACCGGATTAAAGCACTGGCTCAATCAGGATTGACAACAATCGAGGTTATGTCAATATGCATAATGCGGGGGGTGCAACCACTTCAATATCTAGGGCACCCCTTGTGGTGTTTTAACGGGGAAGACGATGCCACCCGTTGCGGGCGCAAGGGACCGGACTCACCTGCTGCTTTAGCAAAAGTTCTGTCCGAGTTATTCAATGGAGAGGAAGAGGAGTTCATACACATTAAACCACGGGATGGATTCTCCATGTACAACCCTCCAAGCTGGGTGAGTTGTACCCTTTTTACTCTCAACCTTCCTGCATTCTTCGTCGTAGGTACTCACCTTGCCATTTCACGGCAGGAACTGCAAAAAGTGATAAGGGAGGTCAACAGCCCAGCTCCACAAGTAGAGGACCTTGGCCGGGCCCTCGATCCCGGACTTGAAGAGGATCCGAACATATTCGTGGAGCTGATAGACAGGCAATTCTATTAATTGAGCTGCGACGACGCCATGGTGGCCATAACGGCCGACAATCCGGGGCTTCTTCCTGCGTCGCACGTAAGACAAACTAAAGTCCCAACTCCCCAAAAGGATTCCCTTTTATGCACTTCACCTACCGTACACGTATGGTGTCTTACAGGGAAGGCCTCTGGGACGCCGTGCCGAACCTGCAGCAACTCGCCAACAAGAGGCGCCGAAGCCGGATAGGCAAAAAAGGAAGGCGGTCAGGACGGAGACGCCAGCACTGAGGTATAACAGAAAACCTCATTCCGTGGTTGTCATCTTGCTTAGAATATAATGACATCCGTGTTTCCTAGAAAAAACGCCCGCCGAACTATATCCGGAGAGGCTGCCGATCACGCCTCGACCAGTCGGGCTCCAGAGCCGGACATAGAGGCGGAAGCTAACGCGAGGCAGACGCCGGATGTTCCTCCTACAGAGGATGCGGACAGACTATCCGCT
This sequence comes from Triticum urartu, assembly GCF_056163025.1. Taxonomy (NCBI): domain Eukaryota; kingdom Viridiplantae; phylum Streptophyta; class Magnoliopsida; order Poales; family Poaceae; genus Triticum; species Triticum urartu. The sequence goes on from NC_141873.1 coordinate 252,536,151, forward strand.
ACAAATTCCAAAGTGGAGAGCGCCATGAATCACATGCGTCGCTGGGCCGTACTCCGTGACACTTATTTCTCACCAGAGGCATTTGATGCCTTCAATTCCGGAGACGCGTACATCCGTGCTTCTCAAAATGGTCTAGCCAGAGCCACAGACCAGTATGTAAGGGATATATGGGTAAGTAAATCTGACGATTATATGTATTAGTAGCCCCTGAGACTTGAAACAGTTGACACAACTAATTTAAGGATCATTTATTTGAGTAGGTTCTTACAGAGAAGAATTCCCAATTGTCTCAAGAGCTGGAAGAGTGCAAGGCCCAGCTAGGGGCCGCTGTTGCCGCGTTGAGGGAGTCCGAGAAGGGTCCCTCTGGTAACACCCGTTTCCCTTGCAAAGAAGGCAAGTACCAGGTAGTATGCGGCATTTATGCAAATCTAACAATAGATGTTGCTGGTGACCCCGGAGTGAATCCGGAGGCCGTAGTGGTGAATGGGGCACGTGCTGATCGAAAACTAAATGCTGGTGAGCGCGCGCTTACGCGAGTCAGGCAGGAGAAAAACATTCTCCAGGACGCCAATACCCGGCTGGGCGAGGAACTGAAAGATGTCCGGGCCCAGCTAGCGGACTCCGTGAAGGAGAATAAGCGGCTTCGGCGCGGCATTTTTAGTAAGTGCTTGAACAAACTTTTAAAGGAGTTCGGCGAAGAAGCCGGCTGATAGAGTTGTCTCTGCAGGTATGCTGACGGGTCGTCCCGCGGAAGAGATGCCCGGGTCTTTGGGTGATCTTCTACCAGAGCTCTCACAACTGCACGAGCAAGTTCGGCAGGTGATGCAGGGTATTGCCCAAGCCTTGTGGCCGTCCGCATCCCTACTCGGAGGCATGGGAGAGCTTGTAGAGAAGCTCAAGGGAACGTGATGGCGCTTTTGATTATGGAAGATATCAGCTCGCCGACAAGGTGTGAGGGAAGCCTGGGCTATGGTGAAGACGCGATACACCAAAGCGGACCCAAACCACATGGTCGAGGTCGGACCTGTGGGGCCTGATGGGAAGGAGATTCCCGTCAGTTTAGTGTATGATCAAGTAGAATTAGCCGCAAAGTATTCACAACAGGATTGTAGGCTAGACAGCCTGTTGGATGGTATAGAAGAAGAATTTAATCAGTCTTAGTGACTGTGTACTTCAAGTGACATATGTAATTTCCCTAGCTGGATTGTAAATGATTTTTCATGGCGGACCTTTTCGCTTCGACCTCTAGACCCGATAGTCTGGAGTGTATCCGAATACCTGCTCGGTTATGTAAAAACCGGGGTATGCATGGAAACCAGGCGTAGGGGTCATAAGTGCTTGAACAGACAAGTACCCAACTAGCTATTTTATATTACATGGGTAGTAAGAAACATCTTCTAGGGAGAATAGTTCCGTTAAAGGTTCCTTTCCCTGGGTACGCATGCCCTAATGTGCATGTCCGAACTGCAAAAAGGAACGCAGGCTATAAACATCTGGGGCATTTTTTCAAATTAAATAAAAGTCATCTTTTGTTCGCCGACCGAATATTCCCTTAAGAATGCTAGCTTTCGGCTTCACCCAGTCTGAGGTACATATCCGGCTGACCCGGCAGTAACAATCGCAGAGGTGCTCCCCTTATGCCCTAGCCGAATTAACGGGAACGTAGGGCATAAATACAAGAGCCAGGCAACCTAGCTTGGCCAAAACTTAAGTCATATCGATGCATATAATGGCGAAAAAGGGTCCATGCGGAAGAACAACACATGTGCGGGACATAAGGTCCGGAAAATAGTTATATTAAGCTTCTGTATAAGAAGCCCCCAGGTATAATGAGCGTGGCTAGCACGGTGCGATTGTGCAACCAAGACACAAGTTTAGCCCTTTAGGGCCAGGATGAGAAATAAAAGGAGAGGAAAGAGAAAAGATAGATATGCAAAAAAATGATGGAGGTGAGGGGACGAACATATAGTCCGGTGCTAGGCATAGAATCGTCGTAGTATGGCTGCGTTCCATGGGCTTGGCTCGAGTCGATTATCCGATGCATCCCGCAGACGATACGCTCCACCGGTCAGAACTTGGTCAATAATGAAGGGACCTTCCCATTTGGGTTTGAGCTTGTTCTTTTTCTTCTCCGGCAGGCGCAGAACTAGTTCGCCAACGTTGTAGGTTTTGGCCCGTACTTCTCTACTTTGATACCTTCGAGCTTGTTGCTGATAAAATAAGGAACAGGCCTTTGCCATGTCGCGCTCCTCCTCCAGGACATCCAAATTGTCCTGCCGATCGAGCTCGACCTCTTTTTCCTTGTACATGCGCACTCGAGGTGAGTCATGAATTATGTCGCAAGGCAACACTGCCTCTGCACCGTACACCATAAAGAACGTTGTGTATCCGGTAGTGCGATTCAGCGTGGTCCGGAGCCCCCATAGTACGGAGTCGAGCTCCTCTACCCAGTGCGTGTTTGATTCCTTTAAGGACCGCACTAGTCTGGGTTTAATGCCGCTCATGATAAGACCATTTGCTCGCTCAACTTGACCATTAGTTTGCAGGTGATAGACAGAAGCATAGTCGAGCTTGATGCCCATATTGCTGCACGAGAGTTTCACCTCTCGGCTGTAAAATTCATGCCGTTGTCAGTGATGATGCTGTGGGGGATGCCATAACGGTGTAAAACCCCAGATATGAAGTCTATCACCGGTTCGGATTCAGCCGTCTTGACGGGTTTGGCTTCTATCCATTTGGTGAATTTATCCACCATGACCAGTAGGTATTTTTTCTTATGGGTTCCCCTTTAAGGGGTCCAACCATGTCAAGCCCCCAGACCGCGAAGGGCCAAGTAATGGGGATTGTTTGGAGGGCGGTAGGTGGCATATGGCTTTGGTTTGCAAAAAGCTGGTAATCAACGCAATGTTGGACCAGATGCTGCGCATCTGCCCGGGCCGTCGGCCAATAAAACATGTACGAAAGGCCTTGCTTACAAGGGCCCGGGCTGCGGCGTGGTGGCCGCCGAGTCCGGCATGGATTTCTGCCAAAAGCTTCCGCCCTTCCTCTTCGGAGATGCACCTTTGATGGACTCCGGTAGTGCTTTTCTTATAAAGCTCTCCCTCGTGGACCTTGTAGGATTTAGATCGCCACACTATGCAGCGTGCCTCATTTTGGTCCTCGGGTAGTTCCTGCCTAGTTAGGTAGGCTAGGAATGGCTCTGTCCAGGGGGCGATGACGGCCATTATTACATGGGCTGAAGGTGTTATTTCAATGGCAGAGGCTCCGATTGTGTCAGAGTGTTCGGTATCCGGTGTTGTGGCCGGATCCGGGCTATTATTGCCGGTGTCCCCTTCCCATACCACAGATGGCTTAAATAGTTTTTCTAGGAAGATGTTAGGTGGGACAGGGTCGCGCTTAGCACCGAGACGGGCGAGGATATCCGCCACCTGATTATTTTCCCGTGCCACATGGTGGAATTCAAGCCCCTCGAACCGAGCTGACATTTTGAGAATGGCGTTGCGATATGCCGCCATTTTCAGATCCTTGGCATTGAAGTCTCCATTTATTTGGGATATTGCGAGGTTTGAATCCCCAAGCACCTCCAGGCGTTGAATGCTCATGGAAACTGCCATCCAGAGACCGTGCAATAGGGCCTCGTATTCGGCTGCGTTATTGGAGTCTGTCTATAGTATTTGGAGTACGTATTGAACTGTATCTCCGGTGGGGGACGTCAGGACGACGCCAGCCCCCAGACCAGCCAGCATTTTAGAGCCGTCGGAGTGCATGATCCAATTGGAGTACACGCCATACTCTTTAGGGAGTTCGGCTTCTGTCCATTCGGCGATGAAATCAGCCAGCACTTGCGACTTGATGGCTCGCCGTGGTCTGTATGTTATGTCGAATGGGAGGAGTTCGATGGCCCATTTGGCAATCCGGCCTGTGGCATCGCAGTTGTTTATTATGTCGTTGAGTGGTACTTCAGAGGCCACCGTGATTGAACACTCTTGAAAGTAGTGTCATAATTTCCGAGATGCCATGAATACCGCGTATGCTATCCTTTGGTAATGTTTGTACCATGATTTGCATGGAGTGAGGATGGTAGATACATAGTATACCGGCTTTTGAAGTGGGAATTTATGTCCATCTGTCTCTCGTTCGACGACGAGCACTGTACTTACAACTTGGTGTGTTGCCGCTATATATAATAGCATTGGTTCGCCGACATTTGGCGCGGCCAAGATTGGGTTCGTGGTCAGGATGGCTTTTATGTCTTCCAATCCGGCCGTGGCTGCGTCCGTCCACTCGAAGTGTTCGATGCGCCGAAGAAGGCGATAAAGGGGGAGTGCTTTTTCTCCTAATCGGGAGATAAAGCGGCTTAGGGCCGCCACACATCCAATTAACTTCTGGATTTGCTGGAGGTCGGTTGGTGTAGCCAACTGCGACAGAGCTCGGATTTTAGCCGGATTTGATTCAATTCCTCTACTGGAGACGATGAAGCCCAGGAGCTTTCCGGTGGGCACGCCGAAAACGGATTTTTCCTGATTGAGCTTAATGTCGTATGTTCGGAGATTGTCGAACATGAGCCTCAAGTCGTCTATTAAGGAGTCGACGTGTCTGGTTTTAATGACCACATCGTCTATGTATGCCTCCACTGTCTTATCGATCTGCTTTTCCAGATCTGTCTGAATCATGCGCTAATATGTTGCACCGGCGTTTTTGAGCCCGAAGGGCATTGTGTTAAGACAGAAGGGGCTGTATGGAGTGATAAATGCCGTTGCGGCTTGATCGGACTCCGCCATCTTAATCTGGTGGTAACCGGAGTATGTGTCGAGGAAGCACAATGATTCGTGTCCTGCAGTAGCGTCGATGATTTGATCGATGCGAGGGAGAGGGAAGGGATCCTTTGGGCAAGCCTTATTAAGGTCCTTGAAGTCGACGCGTAGGCGCCAGGATTTGTCCTTCTTTGGTACCATCACCAGGTTGGCTAGCCAGTCCGGATGTTTTATTTCTCTAATGAATCCGGCCTCCAGTAGCTTGGCTAGCTCCTCTCCCATGGCTTGTCGCTTAGGTTTAGAGAAACGCCAAAGAGTCTGCTTGACCGGCTTGAATCCTTTTAGAACGTTGAGGCTATGCTCGGCCAATCTGCGTGGGATTCCTAGCATGTCTGAAGGATGCCAGGCGAATATGTCCCAATTCTCGCGCAGGAACTCCCTTAGTGCGACATCTAAAATAGGGTTTAACTGTGCCCCGATGGATGCTGTTTTTGTGTGATCCGTTGGATGGACTTGGCATTTGACTATTTCCTCCGCTGGTTTAAAGGAGGTGGACTTGGATCTTTTGTCTAGTATCACGTCATCCCTGTCCACTGTAGAGCGCAACACGGTTAACTCCTCCGCCACAAGGGCTTCGGATAGTGCCTCGAGGGCTAGTGCGGCTGTTTTGTTCTCGGCGCGAAGTGCTATGTCTGGATCACTAGCTAAAGTAATGATTCCATTGGGTCCAGGCATTTTGATCTTCATGTACCTGTAATGGGGTATGGCTTGGAAAATCGTGAATGCCTCCCGCCCCAGAAGGGCGTGGTATCCGCTACTGAACGGGCCCACTTGGAATGTGATTTCTTCGGACCTGTAGTTCTCCGGAGTGCCAAATATCACATCTAGCGTGATTTTCCCAGCGCAACGTGCCTCCCGACTAGGGATAATTCCTCGGAAGGTCGTGCTGCTTTGCTCTATACGTTTGCCGTCTATTCCCATTTTTTGAAGGGTCTCGTCATAAATGAGGTTTAATCCGCTGTCGTCGTCCATGAGCACTTTAGTGAGCCAAAAGCCGTCCAGAATTGGACTGAGGACCAAAGCAGCTGGTGCTCGGGTTGTTCAGAATTGAGGTTCGTCACTGGCATTGAAGGTGATAGCCATGTCGCTCCATGAATTTGTTGCCGCCACGTGGCAGACTTCGGCAAGGCTGCGAAGTACTCCCTTACGCCTATTATTTGAGGCGAAGGTCTCGAAGACTGCCAGTACTGTATTGTGATCCCCGGGGAGGTGTTCTGGGGTGTTTTGGATGAGGATATCCTCACCGCTTTTGGCCACCTGCCGGCGTACCCAACATGCTCTAAGGCTGTGTGTTGGTATGGCATCTGCTGTACTATGAATTTTGCAGGGCCCGTTAAGCCATCCCTCCAATATGGTTCCACGCCCTGTAGTGGGCTTTTGTTTCTTTATAATTGAGTCGGGCGACTTATGAGAGTGCACCGTTTTAGTTCGGACTGGGGATTTTGTTAGGGCCGTATTATCCCAGAATTGTGTTTGGGTTTTCCAGGCGCTTTCCATCGCACAGTATTTCCGTACTATGGCCGCCAAGTCGGCGAAGTGTGCAATGTCGCGGCGACTTATGGCATTGAGGATCCCCTTGTGTAACACCCGGATAATCTTGCTACAGTAATCTCACGTTAATGGTGCCACGTCACCTTGATTACTGTGGTTAATCTCGAGTTAATTCGAAACCGTTTCAAAATTCAAATTCAAATTAATGTCAACAATAAAAGTTTTCAAAAGTGATAACAAAAATGTTCGGGCTGTGCCAAAAATGGCATAGGTAATTTTAGTGCAGCAAACTCATATTTAGAAATTGCCTAAATGATTTAAAATGAACTAAAACAGAATAGAAAATAAATAAAACAAAAGTAAAACAAAAGCAAAGCAAAAATAAAAAGAAAGACCCCCCTTGGCCAACTGGGCCAAACGGCCCAGCTGGCCAGCCCATTAACCTAACCGGCCCAGTCCCCCTGGCCTATATGGCCTCGCACCGGAGACCCTAACCCACCCCGTCGCCCCACTCCCCCCTCCACGACGCCACCTCTCCCCCTCCCGATCCAGATTGGATCGGGATCGACCCCGCGTGCCTGACGCCGCCCCGCCGCCTGTCACCGGCGCTCCCTCGCCGGCCTGCCCCTCTCCGCCGCGTCGTCCCCGACGTCCCCCCGACCCCCGCTGCCATTCCCCCTACGGCCCTAGTGAGCATGAGCCCTTCCTCTCTTCTCTCCCTCCCGCATCGTGCACACGCCCATCCGAGCTCACGCGCGCCCGCGCACACACGCACCGCGCCCGCCGCGGCCCCTGCTGGCTGCACCCGGGCCGCGCTCGGCCGCCGCCACTGGCATGCTCACCCCGCTCCTCCTCTATGCGCGCGCTCGTGCTGACGCGCGGCGACCGCGCCCCCGCGCCACCCTGCTTCGCTTCCTTCTCCGAGCCGCGCTGCTTGCCGCGCACCACCGCGCTGCTGCTGCTCACCATGGCCTCGCCTCGCTGTCGCCGCTCGCCGACCGACGCCATTGACCGCGGCCCCGCGGCAGGCTGCTCGTCGCTGCCGTCCGGTTCGGTCCCTGCATCCGGCAGCGCTCCCCCTTCCTTCACGCGCGTGCCTGCGCTCCCCCTTGCCGCACCGCTGCGAAGCACTCTCGCTCGAGCGCACGCGCCCCCGTTCGCCCGCTGCTGCCCCTTGCCCATCGCTCCTCTCCGCGGCTGCCTCTCCACCGACCACGGCCGGCGTGCCCCACTCCGGCCTTGGCCTCGCCGTGGTCACCGTTCCCCTGCTCCGGCCACTGTTGGGTCCGCCCGCACTTGGGCATGCGCCCGATAGCTCGGCGCCTGCTTGGCCTCCCCAGGCCAATGACAAGTGGGCCCCCACGCCCAGAACGTTTCTGTTAATAAAAAAGGATTTAAAAAAATAATAAAAATAAAATAAAATAATAATTAATTAACTTAATTAATTCTGATTAAATTAACTAATTAAGATTAATTAATCTAATGACTAATTAACCTAATTAACTACTGTTAGTTAACTAACAGAGTATGAAAGTGGGCCCACCCCCTAATTAATACTAATTAGGTTAATTAAATGTTTAATTAAAATGTGTCACTGACCAGTGGGACCCACTGGCCAGGTTGACCAGTCAACCCTGTTGACTGCTGACGTCAGCATGACATCATGCTGATGTCATAAATCCATTTTTGAATTAAATTAAATAATTAATTAAATTCCAGAAATTAATAAAATCTTAGAAAATCATATCTTTTAATCCCTAACTCGGATTAAATTATTTTCAACATGAAAGTTGCTCAGAACGATGAGACGAATCCGGTTCCTAACATATCAAAGTCGCAACTTTCCCCCTCCGGCTCCTCTGCCCGAAAACGCGAAACACCGGGGATACTTTCCCGAATGATTCCCCCCTTCACCGGTATCACCTCATACTGCGTTAGGGCACGCCTAGCAACACGCTTTGCTTTGTCATGCATTGTTACGCATCTGTTTGCATTGTATTAATTGTTTCTTCCCCCTCTTCTCTCGCTAGACACCGAGACCGACGCCGCCGCTACCCAGTACGACTACGGAGTTGACGACCCCTATCTCTTGCCAGAGCAACCAACCAAGCCCCCCCTGATCACCAGATATCGCCTACTCTCCTCTATACTGCTTGCATTAGAGTAGTGTAGCATGTTACTGCTTTCCGTTAATCCTATCCAGATGCATAGCCTGTCCTTGCTACTACTGTTGTTACCTTTACCTGCAATCCTAATGCTTAGTATAGGATGCTAGTTTATCATCAGTGGCCATACATTCTTGTCCGTCTACCATGCTATACTATCGGGCCGTGATCACTCGGGAGGTGATCACGGGTATATACTATATACTTTATACATGATACATGTGATGACTAAAGTCGGGTTGGCTCGAGGAGTACCCGCGGTTGATTCACGAATTGGGGGCTGGAAGGACATACTTTCCCGACAGCCCTCTATGTGGATCTTTGTGGCGAAGTGACAGGGCAGGTTGAGACCACCTAGGAGAGAGGTGGGTCCGGCCCTGGTCGGCGTTCGCGGTTATTTCAAGATAACATATTGTACGAGATCTTGGTATTTGATCTGAGTCTGGCCACTGGCCTATACGCACTAACCATCTACACGGGGACAGTTATGGGCACTCGACATCGTGGTATCAGCCGAAGCCTTCGTGATGTCAGCGACTGAGCGGCGCGCACCGGATTGGACCGGAACGCCTGCTAGGCTAGGTCTGCTTCCGGCCGCCCTCGCAACGTGCATGTGTGCAATGGGCGATGGGCCCAGACCCCTGCGCCATAGGATTTAGACCGGCGTGCTGACCTCTCTGTTGTGCCTAGGTAGGGCTGCGACGTGTTGATCTTCCGAGGCCGGGCATGACCCAGGAAAGTGTGTCCGGCCAAATGGGTTCGAGCATGTTGGGTTATGTGGTGCACCCCTGCAGGGAAGTTAATCTATTCGAATAGCCGTGATCTTTGGTAACAGGACGACTTGGAGTTGTACCTTTACCTTATGACAACTAGAACCGGATACTTAATAAAACACACCCTTCCAAGTGCCAGATACAACCGGTGGTCGCTCTCTCACAGGGCGACGAGGGGAGGATCACCGGTTAGGATTATGCTATGCGATGTTAGTTGGTGAACTTCCATCTACTCTCTTCTCCTGCTGCAAGATGGAGGTTACCAGAAGCGTAGTCTTCGACAGGACTAGTTATCCCCCTCTTATTTTGGCTTTCTGCAGTTCAGTCCACATATGATACCCTTATTCCATTTGATACCAATGCATACATATGTAGTGTAGCTCCTTGCTTGCGAGTACTTTGGATGAGTACTCACGGTTGCTTTGCTCCCGCTTTTCCCCCTTTCTATACTCGATTGCTGTGACCAGATGTTGGAGCCCGGGAGCCAGACGCCACCATCGACAACGACTACTACTACTCAGGAGGTGCCTACTACTACGTGTAGCCCGCTGACGGCGACCAGGAGTAGTTTAGGAGGATCTCAGGCAGGAGGCATGTGCCTCTTTCGATCTGTATCCCAGTTTGTGCTAGCCTTCTTAAGGAAAACTTGTTTAACTTATGTCTGTACTCAGATATTGTTGCTTCCGCTGACTCGTCTATGATCGAGCTCTTGTATTCGAGCCCTCGAGGCCCATGGCTTGTAATATGTATAACGCCCTCGATGCGGCTATATCTCCAACGTGTTGAAGCACGACTTAGAGGCATAACCGCATTGAAAGCAATGTCGCAAGAGAGGTAATCTTCACACAACCCATGTAATGCATAAGGGAAAAAAGATACATAGTTGGCCTACAATCACCACTTCACACAATTACATGAATAAAGCATTACATCATCCAAATACACTCAAGGTCCGACTACGGAACCAAAATAAAAGAAGAACCCCAAATGCGACAAGGTCCCCGATCGACCCCAACTGGGCTCCACTACCGATCAACTAGAATGAAACAACATAAAAGACAAGATCTTCATAGAGCTCCTCCTTGAGCTTGGTTGCGTCATCTGCATGGACTCATCGGCACCTGCAAGCTGGTTTTGGAAGTATCTGTGAGCCACAGGGACTCAGCAATCTCGCACCCTCGCGATCAAGACTATTTAAGCTTATGGGTAAGGTAAAGGTATGAGGTGGAGCTGCAGCAAGCGACAAAGCATATATGGTGGCTAACATACGCAAATGAGAGCGAGAAGAGAAGGCAAAGCACGTTCGACAAAGTATGATCAAGAAGTGATCCTAAACAACCTATGTCAAGCATAACTCCAACAACCGTGTTCACTTCTCGGACTCCGCCGGAAAGAGACCATCACGGTTACACACTCAGTTGACTCATTTTAATTAAGGTCAAGTTTAGGTTTTCTACAACCGGACATTAACAAATTCCCATCTGCCCATAACCGCGGGCACGGCTTTCGAAAGTTCAAATCCCAGCAAGGGTTTCCCAACTTAGCCCATCACAAGCTCTCACGGTCAACGAAGGAATAGACCTCCTCCCGAGACGTTCCGATCAGACTCGGTATCCCGGTACAACAAGACATTTCGACAGGGTAAAACTAAACCAGCAACACCGCCCGAATGTGCCGACAAATCTCGATAGGAGCTGCACATATCTCTTTCTCAGGGCACACTCAGATGAGCGCTCCATACAACTAAAACCAAACCTCGAGTTTCCCCGAGGGGGCGCTGCACAGGACTCTAGTTTGGACCAACACTCAGAGGAGCACTGGCCCGGGGGGGGGGGGGGGTAAAATAATGATGACCCTCAGGAGCGCGACTCCCAAGAGAAAAGAAAAGGCTAGGTGGCGAATGGTAAAACCAATGTTGGGCATTGCTGGAAGAGCTTTACTTAAGGCGAACTATCAAGGGGTTCCCATTATTACCCAACCGCGTAAGGAACGCAAAATCCGGGAACATAACACCGATATGACGGAAACTAGGGCGGCAAGAGTGGAACAAAACACCAGGCATAAGGCCGAGCCTTCCACCCTTTACCAAGTATATAGATGATGCATTAATTAAAAAAAGATATATTGTGATAGCCCAACAAGTAAACATGTTCCAACAAGGAACAACATCTCCATGTTCCAACAAGAAACAAACTTCAATCTTCACCTACAACTAACAACGCTATGAGAGGGGCTAAGCAAAGCGGTAACATAGCCAATCAACGGTTTGCTAGGACAATGTGGGTTAGAGGCTTGGTTCAACAATATAGGAGGCATGATAAGCAAGTGGTAGGTATCGCAGCATAGGCATAGCAAAAGAGCGAGCAAACTAGCATAGCAAAGATAGTAGTGATTTCGAGGGTATGATCATCTTGCCTGAAATCCCGCAAGGAAGAAGAACGAGTCCATGAAGAAGACAAACGGACGTAGTCGAACGAATCCTCACAACACGACGTTATCGGAACCAACCCGAAGAAGCAACACCGGAAAGAAGCAAACAACATAGTAAACAACCACCACATAGACATGGCATGATGCACAAACAATTATGATGCATGTCCGATTTAAAGAGGCATGGCATGGCAAAGTGCACAAACAATCCTACAAATTAAGTGGAGCTCAATATGCAACGAGTTGCATATTGACGGAGCACCACATCAATTATTTAGTTCGATCTCTTTTATGTACACAACAATATTAAATGTTGTTAAACATGGCAAGAGGGTGAAGAAAATGAAAAACTACCCATCTAGTCAAGTTTAAATGAGGCCGGGAACAACAAACAACAAATCCGGAACTCCTCATGTGCATATATTAGGTTAGGTCCTGTTCTGCCCTAAACCATATTTTATAGTTGTTAACCATGCAAAGCAATGTCACCATGTTAAACTAGGAATTTCTCCACCCCATTTACATATAAAGTTTATTAAATTCCGAGTTACGGTTATTTAGTTATGAAATAAATCATTTTAACATGACATAGAGCAAAAATTAATCAAACAACATTTTAAACATTTTAAACATAGATGGACGTTGGATATTATTAAACTAGATGAAAAACTAAGCATATTTCATATATAAATTGTTTTAATCTGATGCACGGTTATTAAGATATTAAATGCATGAAGTTTGGGGACCTCTTTGTAAAACAGCAAACTCCTGGATAATTAGGAAAACCTCTAGAACTGAAAAAAAACGTAACATACCGAATCTAAGGCATGTTGGGCCAGCAGTGCGTAGGGCGCTGGAGGGGGTCTGCTCACCTAGGGGCTTTGGGCCGAGTTGAAGAGGAAGCAGGCCGGGGCGCTTGCTGGGCCGGATCTACAGGCGCTGGAGGGGTGGCAGCCCAGGCGCGCGCTTGCGCAAGGCGCAGTCAACGGGGCGAGCGGTTGCGCTCGTCTTCGATTCAGAAGAAGCAGGGCGCGGCGCTAGTCTCGAACGCCGGCAGCGGCAGCAGGAACTCCGGCCGGTGAGGCGCAGCTTGAGGAGGCGGAGAAGTGGGACTTGCAGCGGCGGGGCAGGGAAACGGCGACGGCGGTGAACTTGACGCGATTCCGGCGACGCGGACGAGGTGAGGAGGAGCGGAGGTGCCCTACTTCGGGGGGCGGCTTGCGAGTACTTGGCGCGGGCTTCGGAGGAAGCAGAGGAGCGACGCGACAATGAGGGCGGCGCTGGAGGCTCCTGGCGGCCGGACCCGGCGACGTGGCGGGGCAGACAAGGTCCTGGAGGCGCTCGGGCAGAGGTGCGAGCATCCTCTTCTGCTCGATCTGAAGTGGAGCAGCGACGGCGGCATCTTGCAGGCAGGATCGCGGGGCACGGCGGCGTGGAGGCTTGGCGAGGCGGAGGGCGTTCTCTGGATCCGTGGCGGCGCTCGGCGTAGGAAGACGAAGGACGCCGACGAGCTTGCTCCGGGACGAGGCGGCCATGTCGGGGCATGCTGTTGACAAGCAGAGGGAGCGAGTTGAGAGAACGAGGAAGACAGAGGTAGAAGGAAGGGAAAAGGGCGGCGTTGTACTCATCTGCTAGCTATGGTGAGTTGCAGCTTGCTCGGGGGCAGAAGGACGGGCGCCACGCTCGGGGTGAGCTGCGGGAGGAGGAGCTGGGGAACGAGAGGAGTGATGGCCGCTGTGGTCTGATTGGGTGGAGATGGATCGGGAGGGATCCCGAGGTGGGAGAGGACTGGCGGCGGCGGGTGAGGGGATTTGGTGGATGGGACAAGCCCCTAGGATCTAGGGTTAGATAAAGGGGAACTATATATAGCAAATGGATTTTTGGTTAGGGGCTAATCCGTCCCTCCGATCGTAATCGGACGGTCAGGAAAAATAGGCTAGGGAGCCCAAATGAGAAAACGGAGACGTTTTGTAGATGTTTGGGGATGATCCGGACACGACGGTGACGACTGCTCGGGTCGGGTCCGGGACAATTTTCGGACGCGCGCGCGAGGAGGGCCGCGGGCTTACGAGAGAGGTTAGGTTGGACCTGGCGGTAGGTAGTGGGCTGTGCGGAAGTCCTCAGGCTGAGAGAAGAGAAGAGAGAGGCCCGGCGACTGTTTCCGGAGACCGAAAACGTCCGACGTTAGACCGGCTATATTGCCGCTATAGTTAATCATTGGGGCATCAAACAAACTCCGATTGCGATGAAACTTGGCAGGCGGTCTACCTACACCATAACCAGACCGCACGCCGACTCTCATCCCAATTCGAGAACATTTTCCGGCCACTTATAAAATACTATCTCGGACATGTCGCGGGCGCGTGCAAGTGTGGCTGGGCTCAGAACGGACAACGGGCGGAACTGGGAGACGCGAACGAATGCGAGTTTTGAAAACATGATGATGCAATGCAGATGATGACATGACAAGATGCAACACGCAAGCACATGACATGGCAACGACGGTGAATAACTGGAGGACACCTGGCACATCGGTCACGGGGCGTTACAATATGATGCTTGTATGACTTATTTTATTTGTAGAGTTGTGTTGTGATATCTTCCCGTGAGTCCCTGATCTTGATCGTACACGTTTGCGTGTATGATTAGTGTACGATTGAATCGGGGGCGTCACAAGTTGAGTCTAGACATTACTAAAACTTTTACTAACATGGCTGTGTGCCTTACGGGCCCACGTCGCCATCTAGGTGGTATTAGGATCTTTTACTCCTCGATCCTTACTCTGGGACTCTGAACTCTCTTCTACTCGGGTTAAACGATTTTACTAACTTTATCACTAGGATCCCGTGACCACGTTCACCCTAAAGTTGGATAAGCCCTAGCTATTCTTTAGAGTAGTATATTGAACATTATCCTCACTGTCAGTTGACTCCTTTGAAACATCTTTGTTTTCAGATGGAACCCACGAGACAGGTCGTGCGCCACACGACGGCCATTGGTGCCTCAGGGTCACCTGCTGTGTTGGTTGAGATGATGACCTATCTGGGTTATCGCTGGCACCCTGAGTACACCGTCTATGAGGAGTATCAGGACTTCAACCAGGAGCAGTACCGTGCCATCGTCCACCTCTACTCTCGGGAGTATGACTCCACTACCGTGCTGCACACTGCTCATGGTGTTGGAGTGACTATCGACATGGCGGTCCACGATGCTGCTTATGCTGCTCTGACACGTCTTCGTGGAGAGTATCAGGAGTTGGACACCTCCCCCTTCAGGCACATTGCTATCGCATCCGATGTTGGTGCGGAGGGATACTACACTGCTGCCTACTCCACTGTCACCCGAGAGCCCTTCTACCATAAGAACCTAGTTCTGCATGCTGATGGGCTGGATAGAGCTAACCGGGCTCTTCGCCACAAGTTGTACAGCACCCGTCAGCACCTGTATCGTGCTCTGACGCTGTTGCACCCCTCTGTCCGATCTGGTGATCTGTCGTGTTCTGTGATCTACCCTGCCAGGACCGTGATGCCCCAGGGCATCGGCTGGCCAGATGTGGGAGACTACTCTCCCGCACTTGGTCCTCTCCTGCCACCTGCGCGTCGGGTTCCGCACCAGAGTATCTGCGGACCCCAGGCTACTTGTGTGGAGGTCTTCCCTTCGCGTCACTACCAGCTGTCAGGCTACACCTACCTCCACAGTTCCTCCTGGGACTGATGTAGGCTTGCTTAGTGTTAGATGCCTTCGCCGCGAGCCTGCGTGCCGCCTATGATATTCTTAGTCTGTGTACCAAACTCTATGCATGGTCACTTTTGTAGTATGTGCCAACTACTATGTAGTATCTATCGTGTTCCTTTCATTATGCATGTTTCATCATGAATGATTCTTGCCCTCGCAATTTCTCAATGCTGAACTACTGCTGTTATATATTAGCAGGATGTTTAGACCAGGTGGTTGTGGTCGTGGTGGCAACGCCCCACCACTGCCTGAGTACATGGCTGGTATGATCCAACAGCTTGAGATGAATCGCCAGTTCATGGAGAATATGATGGCTCAGTTTCCTCGCCCAAATATGAACCAGCAGCCAGCCCAAGTGACTCTGCAGGATTTCATGCGCCTCAACCCAACTGTGTATCGCAGCTCAACTCAGCCTCTGGATGCTGATGACTGGCTCCGTGACATCACCTACGAGATGGAGTCCGCTGATGTTGCCCCTGCCAGCTATGTCACCTTTGCTTCCTTCTTCTTGAAGGGACCCGCTGCTCAATGGTGGGACAGCCACAGGCGTACTTTGCCAGTTGGAACAATCATCACCTGGCCAGACTTCCAAGCTGCTTTCCGTGCTCGCTTCATTCCTCAGGGAGTCATGGACCGGAAGAAGCGCGAGTTTCGCAACCTCACTCAGGGCAATAAAACTATGGAAGCTTATCAGCGGGAGTTTCTGGATCTGTCCCGCTATGCTGAAGAAGACATTGCAACTGATGCACGCAGACAGGAGAAGTTCCGTGATGGCCTTCAAGCTGACATCAAGCTCGCACTTCTAGTGCATGACTTTGCTGATTTCGCCACCCTGGTGAATAAGGCCATCAATGTAGAAACTGGTCTGCAGGAATACCAGAGCTCTCACAGGCGCAACCGTGACATGGGCTCATCTTCGGGCCCGCCCTCGCAGAAGCGTAAGATATGGATTCCCAACAGCATGTACCAGCCAACTACACCTGCCCCAAGGCGGTCCTATGCTGCACCTCGTCTACCTACTCCTCCAACTAGGCAGCCAAGGCTTCCAGCTCTACCACCCCAAGCTCCTGTTCCCACTCCCAATAATGGTTTGTGCTTCAGGTGTGGTCAACCAGGGCACCATGCTAGGGAATGCAACCAGAACCAGAATCAACTGGCCCTCCCAGCAACTGGCCGTGGAAGAAACCAGCCCCGCAACAACAATGCCAAGTCTTATGGTCGTGTTCATGCCAACCACATTGATCTCAATGAAGTTCTAGACCAGCCCGCTACCGTGATGGGTACACTCCTCGTAAATTCAACACCAACATCTGTTTTATTTGATACAGGTGCATCACATTCATTCATGTCATAGGATTTTGCATTCATGCATGGCATTAAAAGAGAGGACATGAACACTTTGCTATTAGTACACACTCCCGCGGGCCAATGTCGGACCTCCATGGTTTGCAACGACGTCCCCGTTGAAATTGAAGGACTGGAATTCCTTGCCTCTCCCATCGTACTGAAGTCCTGTAGCATCGACCTCATTCTAGGAATGGATTGGTTGAAAGAGCATACTGCTTCTATAGTTTGCGCCACTAAGGTCGTCCATCTGCTACACCCTTCTGATGAAATAATTGCTTACCAAGCTCATCTAGTTCAGAACGCCGAGGCACGACTTTATGCCTTGAATGCGTTGAACGCTGCACCACTCGAGGGCATTGAAAACATTCCCGTCGTTTGTGAATTCCAAGACGTCTTCCCAGAAGAACTTACAGGGATTCCCCCTGCTAGAGCTATCGAATTCATCATCGACTTGAAACCCGGCACCACCCCTATAGCTCAATGACCCTACAAGATGCCGCCACATGAACTCATTGAGCTTAAGGAGGAAATCGACAAATCTCTTGTCAAAGGTTTCATTCGCCCAAGTTGCTCTCCTTGGGAGCACTTTCTCTCTTTGTTAAGAAGAAGGATGGGACAAACCAATTAGTCTAAGACTACCGTCCTATAAACCAAGCTACCATTTAGAATATATATCCTCTTCCTCGAATCAATGATCTTTATGATCAACTTGCTGGTTCATCAGTGTTCTCCAAACTCGACTTGAGGTTGGGTTACCACCAGATCCGTGTTCGTGAAGAGGATATCCCAAAGACCGCCTTCGTGACTCAGTATGGGTCTTATGAGTACACTGTCATGTCATTCGGCTTAACGAATGCTCCTGCCACCTTCTCTCGTCTGATGAACTATATATATTCATGGATTACCTCGACAAGTTCGTCGTGGTTTATCTAGATGATATCCTGGTATTTTCCAAGAACCAAGAAGAACATGCTGGACATCTTCGTCTTGTGCTGGAAAAGCTTCGAGAGCACCAACTCTATGCTAAGTATTCCAAGTGTGAATTCTGGCTCCCCGAAGTAACCTATCTTGGGCATGTCATCTCCAAGGATGGTATTGCCGTCAACCCTGAACGAGTTCAGGCTATTCTCGATTGGACTCCTCCGAAGAATGTCAAGCAAGTCCGAAGTTTTCTCGGTCTCGCCAGCTATTGCCATCGATTTGTCGAGAACTTCTCCAAGATTGCCAGACCTCTGACTAATCTGTTGCATAAGGGTGTCAAGTTCGAATGGACAGACAAGTGTTAGGAAAGTTTCCAGGCGCTCAAAGACATGTTGACTTCTGCCCCAGTGCTTGCTCCACCTGATACTAAGAAGGACTTCGTCATTTACTGCGACGCTTCCCATCAAGGATTAGGCTGTGTCCTAATGCAAGAGCGCAGAGTGATTGCTTATGCCTCTCGTCAACTGCACCCTCACGAAGAAAACTACCCAGTTCACAACCTCGAGCTTGTTGCTGTCATTCATGCACTAAAGCAGTGGCGGCATTACCTTCTCGGTAATCGTTGCGAGATCTTCACCGACCACCAAAGTCTGAAGTATCTGTTTAGTCAGCCAGATCCGAACCTCCATCAGCAGAGATGGATGGAGACTATTGCAGAATTTGACGTGGGTATATCCTATACCCCCGGCAAGGCTAATGTAATGGATGATGCCTTGAGCCGCAAGTCTTACTGCAATCACCTCCAGGTTCACAAAGTTCAGCCCTCGCTTGTCGAAGAATTTAGAAAGCTGAACCTTCATATTGTTCCCCAGGTGCACTCGCTCCCCCTCCCCCGGAGTTCTGCAAGATGAATCTTCATGTTGTTACTAAGGGTTCTCTAAATACCCTGGCTGTCGTACCAGATCTCGTAGCTGGTATGAAGACTATTCAAGGTTATGACTCTGAAGTCCATAAGATTAAACGCCATCTAGCAAAAGGAAAGCCCTCATTCTTCACTATCGCCGATGATGGCGCCTTGTACTTCAAAGGCCGCCTAGTGGTACCATGTTCGAAGAAAAACCTGGATAAGACTAAAAGGGTTATGAAAGAAGCTCATGATACGCCTCTGTCCATCCATCCTGGTAGTACAAAGATGTACCAGGATATTCGTTAAAGATTCTGGTGGTCTAATATGAAGAAGGACATTGCTCGTTATGTTGCTGAGTGTGACTTTTGCCGCCGTATCAAAGCAGAGCATCAAAGGCCTGCTGGAACTCTACAACCTATCTCTATTCCTGAATGGAAATAGGACCATGTTGAAATGGACTTCGTCACTGGATTTCCCAAATCGCAGAAAGGTGATGATGTTATTCTTGTCGTCATTGACCGGCTTTCTAAAGTTGCACATTTTCTGGCGGTCACAGAGACAATCACTGCTAGTCAGCTTGCTACTCTCTATATGTCCAGAATTGTTTCACTTCACGGTATTCCACTAGTTATCAGTTCAGACCATGGCAGCTTATTCACTTCAAGATTATGGGCAAGTTTCCAAGAAGCTATGGGAACTCATCTGTCGTTCTGTACGGTGTTTCATCCTCAGTCGCAAGGACATGTTGAACGTGTCAACCAAGTTCTCGAAGACATGCTTCGAGCTTCTGTAATTTCCTTCGGCAAGAAATGGGAGGAATCTCTTCCATATGCCGAGTTCTCTTATAATAATAGCTATCAAGCTAGTCTGAAGATGTCCCCCTTCGAAGTGCTATATGGACGAAAGTGCCGAACCCCTCTGAACTGGTCAGAAACTGGGGAACGTCCACTCTTCGGTCCGGATATTATCCAATAGGCCGAAGAACAAGTCCGCATTATTCGCGAGAATCTCAAGACTGCTCAGTCACGTCAGAAGAGTCAGTATGACCGTCATCACAAAGACATGGTCTATCAACCTGGCGAAAAGGCTTATCTTCGAGTTACACCAATGAAGGGTGCTCACCGCTTCTGGATCAAGGGCAAGCTAGCTCCTCGCTATATCGGTCCCTTCACTATTCTCGAAAGGTGTGGGAAAGTAGCATATCAATTGGAGCTTCCGCCGAAACTTTCTCAGGTTCACGATGTGTTCCACGTGTCACAACTCCGCCGTTGCTTCAAGGATCCAATCCGAGCAGTGGATCATGAAGTGCTCGAATTACAACAGGACCTATCCTATAAAGAGCATCCGGTCCGCATTCTCGACCAAGCTGAACGCCGCACACGTCAGAAGGCGATCAAGTTCCTCAAAGTCCAGTGGTCGAATCACTCTGAAGACGAAGCCACTTGGTAACGCGAGGACCGCCTGCGTGATGAATACCCCGCACTATTTCCTTGTACCTCCTAAATCTCAGGACGAGATTTCTTGTAGTGGAGGAGATTTGTAACGCCCGGATAATCTTGCTACAGTAATCTCACGTTAATGGTGCCACGTCACCTCGATTACTGTGGTTAATCTCGGGTTAATTCGAAACCATTTCAAAATTCAAATTCAAATTAATGTGAAAAATAAAAGTTTTCAAAAGTGATAACAAAAATGTTCGGGCTGTGCCAAAAATGGCATAGGTAATTTTAGTGTAGCAAACTCATTTTTAGAACTTGCCTAAAAGATTTAAAATGAACTAAAACAGAATAGAAAATAAATAAAAGAAAAGTAAAACAAAAACAAAGAAAAAATAAAAAGAAAGACCCCCCTTGGCCAACTGGGCCAAACGGCCCAGCTGGCCAGCCCATTAACCTAACCGGCCCAGTCCCCCTGGCCTATATGGCCTCGCACCGGAAACCCTAACCCACCCCGTCGCCCCACTCCCCCCCCACGATGCCACCTCTCCCCCTCCCGATCCAGATTGGATCAGGATCGACCAGCGCGCCTGACGTCGCCCCGCCGCCCGTCGCCGGCGCTCCCTCACCGGCCTGCCCCTCTCCGCCGCGTCGTCCCCGACGCCCCCCGACCCCCGCTGCCATTACCCCTATGGCCCCAGTGAGCATGAGCCCCTCCCTCTCTTCTCCCCCTCCCGCATCGTTCCCGCGCCCATCCGCGCTCTCGCGCGCCCGTGCACACATGCGTCGCGCCCGCCGCGGCCCCTGCTTGCTGCACCCGGGCCGCGCTCGGCCGCTGCCCGCTGGCATGCTCACCCTGCTCCCCCTCTGCACGCGCTTGCGCTGACGCGCGGCGACCGCGCCACCGCGCCCCCGTGCCGCCCTGCTTCGCTTCCCTACCCGAGCCGCGCTGCTTGCCGCGCACCACCGTGCTGCTGCTGCACACCACGGCCTCGCCTCGCTGTCGCTGCTCGCCGGCCAACGCCATTGACCACGGCCCCGCGGCAGGCTGCTCGTCGCTGCCGTCCGATTCGGCCCCCGCATCCGGCCGGGCTCCCCCTTCCTTCACGCGCGTGCCTGCGCTCCCCCTTGCCGCACCACTGCGAAGCACTCTCGCTCGAGCGCACGCGCCCCCATTCGCCCACTGCTGCCCCTTGCCCAGCGCTCCTCTCCGCGGCCGTCTCTCCACCGGCCACGACCGGTGTGCCCCACTCCGGCCTTGGCCTCGCCGTGGTCACCGTTCCGCTGCTCCGGCTCCTGCCGGATCCGCCCGCACCAGGGCATGCGCCCGATAGCCCGGTGCCTGCTTGGCCTCCCCAGGCCAATGACAAGTGGGCCCCCACGCCCAGAACGTTTCTGTTAATAAAAAAGGATTTAAAAAAATAATAAAAATAAAATAAAATAATAAATAATAAAAATAATTAATTAATTAATTAGCTAATTAATTAACTTAATTAATTCTGATTAAATTAACTAATTAAGATTAATTAATCTAAGGACTAATTAACCTAATTAACTACTGTTAGTTAACAAACAGAGTATGACAGTGGGGCCCACCCCCTAATTAATACTAATTAGGTTAATTAAAATGTGTCACTGACCTGTGGGACCCACTAGTCAGGTTGACTAGTCAACCCTGTTGACTGCTGACGTCAGCATGACATCATGCTGATGTCATGAATCCATTTTCGAATTAAATTCCAAAAATTAGTAAAATCTTAGAAAATCATATCTTTTAATCCGTAACTCGGATTAAATTATTTTCAACATGAAAGTTGCTCACAACGACGAGACGAATCCGGTTTCGCAGCCTGTTCGTCCGCCACACACCCCTAACATATCAAACACGAAACACCGGGGATACTTTCCTGAATGATTCCCCCTTCACCGGTATCACCTCATACCGCGTTAGGGCACGCCTAGCAACACGCTTTGCTTTGTCATGCATCGTTACGCATCTGTTTGCATTGTATTCATTGTTTCTTCCCCCTCTTCTCTCGCTAGACACCGAGACCGACGCCGCTGCTACCCAGTATGACTACGGAGTTGACGACCCCTATCTCTTGCCAGAGCAACAGGCAAGCCCCCCCCCCCTTGATCACCAGATATCACCTACTCTCCTCTATACTGCTTGCATTAGAGTAGTGTAGCATGTTACTGCTTTCCGTTAATCCTACCCAGATGCATAGCCTGTCCTTGATACTACTGTTGTTACCTTTACCTGCAATCCTAATGCTTAGTATATGATGCTAGTTTATCATCAGTGGCCATACATTCTTGTCCGTCTACCATGCTATACTATCAGGCCGTGATCACTCGGGAGGTGATCACGGGTATATACTATATACTTTATACATGATACATGTGATGACTAAAGTCGGGTTGGCTCGAGGAGTACCCGCGGTTGATTCACGAATTGGGGGCTGGAAGGACATACTTTCCCGACAGCCCTCTGTGTAGATCTTTGTTGCAAAGTGACAGGGCAGGTTGAGACCACCTAGGAGAGAGGTGGGTCTGGCCCTGGTCGGCGTTCGCGGTTATTTCAAGATAACACGTTTAACGAGATCTTGGTATTTGATCTGAGTCTGGCCACTGACCTATACGCACTAACCATCTATGCGGGGACAGTATGGGCACTCGGCGTCGTGGTATTAGCCAAAGCCTTCACGACGTCAGCGACTGAGCGGCGCGCGCCGGATTGGACTGGAACACCTGCTAGGCTAGGTCTGCTTCCGGCCACCCTCGCAACGTGCAGGTGGCAATGGGCGATGGGCCCAGACCCCTGCGCCATAGGATTTAGACCGGCGTGCTGACCTCTCTGTTGTGCCTAGGTAGGGCTGCGACGTGTTGATCTTCTGAGGCCGGGCATGACCCAGGAAAGTGTGTCGGGCCAAATGGGATCGAGCATGTTGGGTTATGTGGTGCACCCCTGCAGGGAAGTTAATCTATTCGAATAGCCGTGATCTTCGGTAACAGGACGACTTGGAGTTGTACCTTGACCTTATGACAACTAGAACCGAATACTTAATAAAGCGCACCCTTCCAAGTGCCAGATACAACCCATGGTCGCTCTCTCACAGGGCGACAAGGGGAGGATCATCGGTTAGGATTATGCTATGCGATGTTACTTGGTGAACTTCCATCTACTCTCTTCTCCTGCTGCAAGATGGAGGTTACCAGAAGCGTAGTCTTCGACAGGACTAGTTATCCCCCTCTTATTCCGGCTTTCTGCAGTTCAGTCCACATATGATACCCTTATTCCATTTGATACCAATGCATACATATGTAGTGTAGCTCCTTGCTTGCGAGTACTTTGGATGAGTACTCACGGTTGCTTTGCTCCCTCTTTTCCCCCTTTCTATAATCGATTTCCGCGACCAGACGTTGGAGCCCAGGAGCCAGACGCCACCGTCGATGACGACTACTACTACTAATCGGGAGGTGCCTACTACTACGTGCAGCCCGCTGACGGCAACCAGGAGTAGTTTAGGAGGATCCCAGGCAGGAGGCCTGCGCCTCTTTCGATTTGTATCCCGGTTTGTGCTAGCCTTCCTAAGGAAAACTTGTTTAACTTATTTCTGTACTCAGATATTGTTGCTTCCGCTGACTCGTCTATGATCGAGCTCTTGTATTCGAGCCCTCGAGGCCCCTGGCTTGTAATATGATGCTTGTATGACTTATTTTATTTGTAGAGTTGTGTTGTGATATGTTCCCGTGAGTCCCTGATCTTGATCGTACATGTTTGCATGGATGATTATTGTACGATTGAATCGGGGGCGTCACACCTTGTCCATGCAATTGTTGCAAAAGAACGAAATTGTGTCTTCCTCGCGACAGTCCTTGACCTTGTTCATTACAAGGAGGAATCTGGCCCAATAGTGATGTACTGTTTCTTGGGGCGCTTGTCTAATGTGGGAAAGATCGTTTGTATCTGGGTGGGTGGATTTAAGTCCAGACCTTGACCCAATTTGAGATCCCGGGGCGGGAGAGTTTCCGATCTTGGAAGTTCGGACTCCGGGATGTTGCTCCGTGGGTTCGGTATGCGACCTGACTCCAGGTTCAGGGCTAGGGAGATGTCCTCCCGTGAGCGAGTATCCGGATCGGAGAGCTCGGGAATCCGGACATTGTTGGTCCTCAGGATAGAGGGAGAAATGCCGCATTGTTCCTCCGCCACCGCTATTTGATGGGTGACCGGCGGAGAGTTAATCTCCCTTTGGTCGGGTTTAAGCCCGATCCGATCATAGTCCGCAGAGACTCCCAGAGCGGCGATGCGATCCAAGAGCTCGTTCAAAGAGGAGAGCTCCATTGGATCGATCTGTTCGGCGAATTTTGAGCCGATGTGGAGGTTGTTTTCGATGACCCGAGAAGTCATCATTGGCACATCGGCCGAGCGGGCGGTCATGACGAAGCCGCCTAGTCGGAGAGTTTGGCCTATAGCCAGGGCTCCCCCAGAAGTGATGTTGTCTTTGACAATGAGACGAGCCATCCCCCTTTACAATGACGACACAGTGGAACTCTCAATGAAAGCGCCAATGTCGGTGTCAAAACCGGCGGATCTCGGGTAGGGGGTCCCGAACTGTGCGTCTAAGGCGGATGGTAACAGGAGGTGGGGGACAAGATGTTTACCCAGGTTCGGTCCCTCTTGATGGAGGTAATACCCTACTTCCTGCTTGATTGTTCTTGATGATATGAGTATTACAAGAGTTGATCTACCACGAGATCATAGAGGCTAACCCTAGAAGCTAGCCTATGGTATGATTGTCTGTTGTCCTATGGACTAGAACCCTTCGGTTTATATAGACATCGGAGGGGGCTAGGGTTACACAAGGTCGGTTACAAGGGAGGAGATCTACATATCCGTATTTCCTAGCTTGCCTTCCACACCAAGGAGAGTCCCATCCGGACACGAGACGAAGTCTTCAATCTTGTATCTTCATAGTCCAACAGTCCGGCCAAAGGATATAGTCTGGCTGTCCGGAGACCCCCTAATCCAGGACTCCCTCACAAAGAATTAACATTGATGCACCTAGTCATTCTAAGAAGAAGAAGAAGAAGAAGAATGATGGGACTTTGCATGCGTTTAGTGAACCTGAAATAGAAAAGCCTCCTGATAATGATAATGATGTTTTTATCTCTCATGCTGAAACTCAATCTGGTAATGAACATTCACCTAGTGATAATGAAAAAGATAATGAGGATGTTCATGAAGATACTCAACCAAACAATGATAAAGAACCAGATAATGACGTTGAGATAGAGTCAGTTGTTGATCTTGATAACCCACAACCTAAAAATAAAAGATATGATAAAACATACTTTGTGGCAAGGAAGCATGGTAAAGAAAGAGAACCATGGGTTCAAAAACCCATGCCCTTTCCACCTAAATCAACTAAGAAGAAAGATGATGAAGAATTTGAACGCTTTGCTGAAATGCTTAGGCCGGTCTTTTTGCGCACTCATTTGACTGATATCTTAAAGATGGCACCCTATGCATAATATATGAAAGACATCATCACCAATAAGAGAAAAATACCGGAAGCTGAAATCTCCTCCATGCTTGCTAATTATTCTTTTAAGGATGGAGTACCTAAAAAACTTGGAGATCCGGGAATACCAACTATACCTTGCTCCATCAAAAGAAACTATGTTAAAACCGCTTTGTGTGATTTAGGAGCCGGTGATAGTGTTATGAATTTCTCCTTATATAAAAGACTTGATTTGAATAAACTCACACCTACTGAAATATCTTTGCAAATGGTTGACAAATCAACTGCCACACCTATCGGTATTTGTGAGGATGTGCCCGTTGTTGTTGCAAAGTTACTATCTTGACTGACTTTGTTATACTTGAGATGCCCGAGGACGACAATATGTCGATTATCCTTGGTAGACCCTTCTTGAATACTGCAGGGGCTGTTATTGATTGCATTAAAAGCAATGCCACTTTTCATATCAATGGTAATGAGCATACGGTGCACTTTCCGAAGAAACAATTCCAAGTGAATGGTATTAATGTTATTGAAAAATCTCCGACACTCACTATTGGAAGTTTCCAACTACCTCTACCTAATGCCAAAAACAAATATGATATACTTATTGTTGGGGACATGCATATCCCCGTTGAGGTAACTTAGTGTTTTACGAAAGTTCTTCGGTTTCATGCTAATCGAAGGTGGTTGTTAATAAGACTTGATCAACCTTATTAATGGATCACTTTTGGGAGGTATGAAGTTGATGAATTTAGTAGGCGCTACCTTCTGTCCTTAATTTTTATTTTCTGTTTTTCTTAGTTCGATAAAATTAAATGCCATGTTGATCCTGTTTTCTGAATTTCCCGTGCAATAAAAAATGACCAAAAAATAAAAGTTCTCAGAATGCCCTGAAAAAATTAATATGATTTTTTCTGAATATTTCAGAATTTTTGATGCAAATAACATCAGAGGGGCTGCGCTAGGTGGGCACCACCCACATGGGCATGCCAGCAGCCCCACGCGCGCCCTGGTGGGTTGTGGCCCCCACATGGCCCCCTCGCTTATCTCTTTAGCCCATGTCATCACCTACCTCCAGAAAAAAATCACCATTGCTCTCTCTCTCATTCTTGCTCTCAAACCCACGGATTTCGATCTCTTTGCTTAAATCTCCACTTCTGAAACTATTTTGGGGGATTGCTACTTGGTATGTGACTCATCCATTGGTCCAATTAGTTTTTGCTTTAGTGGTTTATATTTTGAATAATTAGCTACTCTTGGTGCTGCTGTAGATGACCTTGCATGTTGAATTCTTAGAGTTTAAAGTAGTCTAAATGCTTGATATGGCCTCTATGCATCCCTGGGAGTAGTTGCTATCAATCTTGTGAAGTTGTGTTGAGAAAAAATTTGTGGACTAAAAATTTCAGAATTTTATTCATAGGAAAAAGATATTTTCTTTAGGAAGTTTGCTTCCAAGAAGAGCTCCAAGGGAGTTATTGGGGAGTCGTCAGACAATGATCTCCACACCTGGAGAATGGCGGAGGTACGGCCGTGCGAATGGCCGCATAACCCATTCATGAATGGAGCCAGAATCCATCAAGAGTTTGCACAATTTGCTGCTAATGCCGGCCTCACCGACTTTATCACAGCTGAATGTGAACAATATCATCTCCTTACAAATTCCTTCGTGCAAAGTTTTCATTTCATAAGTAGGAATAACCCTCCTGAGGTGCAGTTTAATACTCCTTACAAATTCCTTCGTGCGAAGTTTTCATTTCATAAGTAGGAATAACCCTCCTGAGGTGCAATTTAATTTATATGCTGAAACCCGTCAGATACTACTTACTGAATTTTGTGATATATGCTTGATCCCTTCTGATAGGGAAATAAGAGATCCTAGGCCCGTAGAGTTTGTGGGCTTTCATCGCACTCTGTCAGTGGGAGATGAGAGAGGGGTGTCAGTGTCACCGCCACTAGCTTGAAGTTTCCTTCAGTGCATTATTTTACTCTATTCATTGTTAGGTGTCTACTTGCTAGGGAGAAGGTTGGTGCACTTAGTGCCCCTGATTTCGTTGTCTTACGCTGCGCACTTTACGGCGATAACACTTATAGCATAGGAGCTATTGTGGCACGTCGCCTTGACCTTAATAGGTCCAGGGTAAAATTCATGGCGGTATTTATGCTACTCGCTTATCGAGTCAATTTAACATTCAGATACGCCAACATGACCACCGCTTGCCCAAGGTTTACTTAGATCGCCAGGTGATGGCTGATCATCACTTTATTGATGGCGAGAACACTACTATGGATGTTTCTTATAACCTAGTCTGTAGTGAAAATACTCGTGATGTTATTCCGTTGCCTACACCTCCTTTGTTTGACTCTATTGCCAGGGGCGGATACAGGATCATGCCAGTGGACATCGTCGCCTACCAGAACAACCAGGCAGCGGCTGAGGAGGAGCCTCAGGAGTGGGACGCCCATGTATCCACTCCACTTCACTTCAACATAGGACCTGATGTCCTACTACGAGTGGTGATTACCAAGTTAGGCCAAAAGCCTAAGCTTGAGGGAGTGTAACATCCCAAATTTCCAATTTGGAATATTATACATAGGTCATCATATGCATATCATATTTATTTTGCATTTTTGCTTTGCGATCCTCGAAATTCTAAGAAACTCAAGGCCCACGGAGAGAGTTGGGGATTTAACCATCATCATATTTGAATTTTCTCAAATATCGAAACAAGGATCATTTCGGTTTTAATCATTTTTCCTCTCTCCCAAAATATTTCATATTAAAAACTATATGAGAGAAAATAATATGACTTCTCCAAAATAAATGAAATATTGGAGGAAAATATTAAAATCAAATAAGTAATTTTATTTGGATTTCATTGCTATTTTATTGAATTAGAAAAAAAATATGCATTTTCAAAAATTACATTTTTAGGCCAAGAAAATGTTCACTTTGTTCTAAATATTTTATTTAGACGGTGAAAATTTGTTTTGGCATTTTTATATTTTTTATTTTATTTATTTAGGATTTTTCGGCGGAACCTGTTTTAAAAAAACTCTTTGCGCGCCCAACTGGGACAACGGCCCGGCCGAGCCGGGCCAGCGCCCTGGCTCGCCCCGACCGACTCCGACCAGGAGTCTAGCCGGCGCACGCCGCCACTGCC
Organism: Triticum urartu; assembly: GCF_056163025.1. Taxonomy (NCBI): domain Eukaryota; kingdom Viridiplantae; phylum Streptophyta; class Magnoliopsida; order Poales; family Poaceae; genus Triticum; species Triticum urartu. Next base: position 252,564,859 of record NC_141873.1, read on the forward strand.
GAGTCCGAGGAGGACTCCTCCTCCTCGACACCCTCCCCAAGCACCTCGCCCCCCGGCCTTTATATGCCGCCGCCGCTGACCCCGCCCACCACCACCCCGAGCCGCACCGCCAGCCCCGCCGCCAAGCCAAGCCGCCGCCGCTGCTGCCCCGCGTCGCGCCGCCACATGCCGCCTCACGCCGCACGCGCCCCACCCCGCCAGAGCCCCGCACCGCCTCGCCTCGCCGGAGCCTCCGCCGTTTCCGATCCGATCCGGATCCGTCGGTTTTTTTCGGTTTAGGTAAAAACCGATTTGGTTTAGGTAAAAACCGATCGATTTTTTTAGAAACCCGAGATGCGTTTTTTTTATTTTTTTTCAGTTCGGTTTTTCTCAGTTTAGTTATTTAGCGGACGCCTGTCCGTAAGTTCGTTTATACGAACGCTATTCGGGTTAAACGTTCGTTCTTTAGTCTTTTCTTTTTATTTTATTTTTGGTCAGGGACCTATTCGCGATTATTTTTATCGCAGATTAGCCCCTGATCTTCAAACCTTCGTCGTTTCTTAACCGTTTGTCCAAATCCAGTGAAACCAACGCCATAGTCTTCGTCTCGAACCCCTCTTTCTGTGTAATCAACTTGAACAAGGTTTTTGACAAATTAAAATTTGTTTACAAGCAGATTTGATTTTGAAGTTCTTTGGATCGTAGTTTTAGTTCCGTACCTCTGATTTGATTGATTCTTTTTGCAGATCAAATCTCTTTAGTTGAGTTTTCAGATTTGATCTTCTTATTTGAGTTTTACCCGTGCATATTTTCTTGATTGCTTATGTATGCTATTGTTTGTTTGTGATAGAATTCCCGGAGTGCGCAGCCTGCTACTACGAGTCTCTACGTTTTGCGGATCATCAGCAAGGCAAGTAACACTTTGATCATACTCTTTTCTTACCCAGTTTTTATGCATTAGTTTCAACCTCCAAACATTTGCATGAGTATGATCTCTTAACATGTGAGTTTTGGGAAGTAGATGATGAGGTAGAACCCATTGCCCTTTTTATTATCTAACCCTTGGGAGTTACTTCTACGTTAAGATTACATCGCCATGCTATGCTCGTAGACGTGGATTAGGTTTGAGAGTATCCATGACAGATGTGAGATTGTTAATTAATGGTCAACTTAAGGTGGCTACTTAAACACATCTGGGTGGATTGGTTGCGGGCACCTGGAGAATCCGGTGTTGTCCTAGGATATCCCGGAGTACCCGTGTGATCATCCTATGGTTCGCCACCCAGGCTCAAAGGGATCATAAGATTATTCATGCTAGAAAATTCTGTGTGCAGCCACAAGCTATTATGGGCTCTAGCATAGTGGAGTAAGTTGCATGACCTCTTCCAGTGGTAGGCTAGCAGATATAGGGGATGTAGGTTGGTATGGTCGACCCAGGGTTAGAGTTAATGTTTCTGAAAAACTGTGTCTAGGTCATCCGTTTCTCAAACACCATGTAGTGCGAGAAATCCAATGGAGGAGATAGAGTCTTGTGGGGAAAAGTGCGCAAACCTCTGGAGAGTGTACAAACTAATCATGGTTAGCCGTGTCCCCGGTTATGGAGATCTTGAGTATCTGGATCTTGGATTATCATGTTGATCTCATCACTCTATTACTTAATTTGTTGGGTTGTTAACTACTTTCTAATTGGGATTGAGTTGCAGGAACCTTCTCAATGTTTAACAAATACCATGATAGTTAAATAAAATATATCCATTTGTTGTAGGGAAAAATTGGCATTTCGCAAAAACATTATAACCATAGAGCCTCCACCAGCCATATATGCAAGTAGTGATAGCATTTATCTTGTTCATAGCTCTACTGTGTTATATTGCCAGCATATTGCATGTGCTGACCCATTTTTGGGCTGCAACATATCATGTTGCAGACTTTTCAAACGAAGAGTAAGATGTGCTAGGTCGTTTGGCGTGCACTCAGCTATGCCATTGGAGTTGATGGACTCACTTTATCTTCCAAGCCTTCCGTTGTTATCTTATTTAGATGGCCTTAAGCCATATTTATTGTAATAAGTTCTCTTTGGAGACTATCGATGTAATAAGTGTGTGATTGCAACTCTGTTATAAATCCTTCGAGTACTGTGTGTGTCAGCATTACCGATCCAGGGATGACACTTAGGCACAGAGACTTGACCATCTGAGGTCAGGTCGCTACAAGATGGTATCAGAGCACACACTGAATGTAGGACATAGCCACTAAGATGAGCCATAGGTCACTCTTCTCTACTCATTTCTGACTCCTCTCCATTTTCTACTCTATAGGATGGTAGACACAAGAAATAAGTTTGCACAGCCGGATGAAGACACACCTTTTGGATGACACATGAAGGAAGTCACTAGGTACCTGAACATTGGAATACCAAGCTTCACCGGGACCTACACCACCACTTTACCAGAAGAGGAGTGTTGGGTGATTCGATTTCAAGTTCCCGGAAGGGCATTCGCGCCAGTAACTAAGCCCATAGAGTTTTCCTTTGATGCACCAACCTAGAGTCTAGTAAAGAGCATGGCAGCCCATATCGCCATAGGACGCATCGACAAAGTTTATCACAAGGATCTTAAGGATACTATCTACCAGATATGTGGGCGCCGAGATGAGCAATGGGAGATTATCAGCACCAGGAGAGACAGGTCCATTGCAGCTTTCTTCCAGGAGTTAAACCAGCACATTCATCGACAAGAGGACCAGATGTGCGCAAGCATGATAGATTTGAAGAAGGTGATGACCAGGAACATGGAGATAGAAGAGGAACTCAAGTTTACACGCGACGAATATGAGGAAGAAATCGCAATACTAGTGGAGAAGAATGACGGCCTGACAAGGAAGCTAGGAGTACTCATGGGAGACCCTGCGCCAAGAGGAGATGACGACCATCCCAAGGACTACATCATCATCAACAACACCGTCTCCGACCCTAGTGATGATGATTATGAAGATGAAGCTGGAGCGGATATCATGGAGTCTTCCATCGATCAAAATTTCTAGTAGACCACCACATGATCAGTAGTATTCCCCCATGTAAATAGTATAGTCCGAGCACTGTAACAGTAGTTAGATCGATTGTATGCCCTTGCTTGAAATTGATTTGGTGTGATATGATTGAGTTTGACTCATGTGCATATGGGTAGTGCTTTCTCATTAGACCTCATTCTATTCTAACCTGTCCCCTCTAAACCCATCAGATGCCTCCAAGACGTGACCCCGGATTTGTCTTCCCACCGGAGCTCACTCAGTTGATCCAACAGCAGAATACACTGATGTAGTTGCTAGTCTAGAACCAAGGCAACACCAACAACAATAACAACAACCCACCGCCACCCCCTCCAGTTGACAACTTAGCACGCTTTCTAAGGTTGCAGCCGCCAGTGTTTTCCAGTAGCACCGAGCCAATAGTTTCTAATGACTGGCAACGCAGGATAGGAAGGGAGTTGACCACCGCAGGTTGCACAGATGCTGAGAAGGTGCGATTGCACACCAATTGGATGGACCCGCAGCCTCATGGTGGGAGAATTACAGAGCCACTTTTCCTATAGCCAATGTCACTTAGGAACAGTTTTAGCAAGCGGTCTGCACTGCTCATGTTTCAACTAGAGCTATGAGCATGAAGAAGCGTGAGTTTCGCAACTTACGCCAGGGCAGCCGTACTGTGGGGCAGTACATGGATGAGTTTAGCAAGTTAGCTCGTTATGCCCCAGATGAAGTGGCCACCGATGCCGCGAAACAGGAGAAGTTCATGGAAGGACTGAATGATGAGATGAGTATGCAGTTAATGGTGGCAACATTCAAAAACTACCAGGAGTTGGTAGATAAGGCTCTTATGATTGAAGGGAAACCGCAACAGATTGAGAGCCGCAAAAGGAAGAATGGACAAGGGAGGTACAATTCAGGAGCTCAGCAGAAACCTTGTTTCACCCCGAACTCAACAGGATATACCCATAACAACAATTGAGGAAGTTTGCATAACCATAGTGGCCCCAAGAATGGAAACGGGAATGGAGCGGGCGGTAATCAGAATCGCTCTAACATAGCCACACCCGCCAAGAGGGATCTAAGTCATGTTACTTGCTCTAAGTGCGGGAAGACTGGACATTATGCCACTGAATGTCCTGAAGCAAAGAATGGAAATGGAAATGGAAGCTCTGTTAAGAAGCCCAACCCTTTCAACAAGGGACAAGTGAACCACGTGAACGCGGAGGAGGTTGAAGAGCAGCCAGATGCAGTTATCGGTAAGTTTCTGGTTAAGTCATTTACCGCTCTCGTTCTTTTTGATACTGGTGCATCACATTCATACATTTCAAGGGGATTTGTGGACAAGTTTAAGTTACCCACCTTAGCCCTTAGGAAACCCTTGCTAGTAAGGTCACCAGGTGTAGAGTATATGGCCAGCCGATGGTGTGAACGGTTACCCCTAAACATTGGCAGCCATGTTTTCCCCTCAGACCTAATAATTCTGGAGTCACAAGGATTGGACGTGATACTGGGTATGGATTGGCTATCGAAGTATGGATGAAACATTGATTGTGCTAGTAGGTCAATTCTACTCACCACCCCGGAGGGAAAAAGGATTAAGTATGTATCCAGACATACACCAAAGAGGACTCACGTAAAATCCCTCACGGGCGTTGTTCAAGAGGAGGTGCCTATAGTGAAGGATTGGCCGGATGTATTTCCAAAGGAACTGCCAGGCATGCCACCGGATCGAGACATTGAGTTTTTGATAGAGCTATTGCCAGGCACCGGACCCAAATCGAAGAGACCATACCAGATGCCCGCAAATGATCTGGAGGAGATTAAGAAACAAATTAAGGAGTTATTGGAGAAAGATTACATCCGACGAAGTTCGTCACCATGGGGAGCCCAGTGCTCTTGGTTGAGAAGAAGGATAAATCTATGAGAATGGTGGTTGACTATCATCCACTAAATGAAGTGACGATCAAGAACAAGTACCCACTGCTGACGATCAGTGATTTGTTTGACCAGCTTCAAGGAGCTAAAGTATTTTCCAAGATCAACTTGCGATTAGGATATCACCAGCTGAAGATCCGAGAATAGGATATACCTAAGACAGCCTTCACCACAAGGTACGGGCTATATGAGTACACGGATATGTCATTTGTATTGACTAACGCCCTGCCTATTTCATGATATGATGAATAAGGTGTTCATGGAGTTCTTGGATAAGTTTGTCGTGGTGTTCATTGATGATATTCTGGTATAATCAAAGAATAAAGAGGAGCACAAGGAGCATTTGCGTTTAGTTCTTGAGAAGCTCAGGGAACATCAGTTATATGCCAAGTTCAGCAAATGTGAGTTTTGGTTGAAGGAAGTTGAATTCCTTGGACATGTTATATCAGGAGAAGGTATAGGAGTAGACCCTACTAAGGTTCAGTCATTCACTGAGTGGTTGGCACCCACTTCAGTTGGAGAGATCCGCAATTTTCTTGGACTCGCGGGATATTATCGGAGATACATTGAGAATTTCTCAAAGATTGCAAAGCCCATGACAGAGTTGTTGAAGAAGGACACCAAGTTCAGATGGACAGATGAATGTGAGGCAAGTTTTCAGGAGTTGAAGAAACATTTGACTACAACCCCAGTGCTAATTCTGCCAGATATACGTAAGGATTTCCAAGTGTATTGCGACGCGTCTCGCTTAGGACTTGGAGGTGTACTTATGCAAGACGGAAGAGTTGTTTTGTATGCCTCACGTCAGCTTCGGCCGCATGAGTTGAATTATGCCACGCATGATTTGGAGTTAGCAGCAGTAGTGCATGCGCTCAAGACCTGGAGACATTTTCTTATTGGAAATCATTGTGACGTGTACATGGATCATAAGAGTTTGAAGTAGATTTTCACACAGGAGGAGTTGAATCTCAGGCAAAGGAGATGGTTGGAGCTTATAAAGGATTATGATATGAAGTTGCACTATCATCCAGGCAAGGCCAATGTCATAGCAGACGCTTTGAGCCGGAAGAGTTACGCCAATACCCTCGTAAACAGAGGATTACCAACAGAGTTAGCTGAAGATCTCAGGGAGCTATGTTTGGAAATAGTCCCTAGAGGTTTTGTTGCAGCTTTAGAAATTCAGTCGACATTATTGGGAAAGAATCAAGAAGCTCAGAAGGATGACAAAGAAATTGACGAGATAAAGGAGAAAATGAGCAAGGGAAAGGCCAAAGGTTTTCGTGAGGATGAGCACGACACCTTGTGGTTTGAGGACCATGTTTATGTACCCAATAATGCAGAGAACAGGAAGTTGATTCTTCAGGAGGCTCATGACTCGCCAAACTCGATACACCCCAGAAACACCAAGATGTATTTGGATTTGAAGGAGCGTTTCTGGTGGACTGGTATGAAGAAGGATATTGCTGAGTATGTAGTCGTATGTGATGTATCTCAGAGAGTGAAGGCAGAACATCAGAAGCTAGCAGGATCACTACAGCCTATGCCGATACCCGAATGGAAGTGGGACAAGCTTGGCATGGATTTTATCACCGGATTACCCAGGACCCAATCGGGATATGACTCTATCTGGGTAGTAGTTGATCGGTTGACCAAAGTGGCTCACTTTATCCCAGTGAAAACACCTATACAAGTGCGAAGTTGGCCAAGATATATATGACCAGGATCGTATGTTTGCATGGAGTTCTGAGGACTATCATATCAGATAGAGGAACACAGTTTACTTCAAAGTTTTGGCACCAGCTACACCAAACTTTGGGAACCAAGCTAGAGTTTAGTACAGCTTTTCATCCACAGACACATGGACAGACCGAGAGAGTCAATCAGATTCTAGAAGACATGTTGAGAGCTTGTGAGCTTGATTATGGATCTAGTTTGGATGAAAATTTGCCTTACGTGGAGTTCTCATACAACAATAGCTACCAGGCCAGTTTGAAGATGGCACCTTTCGAAGCTTTGTATGGAAGGAGGTGCGGGACACCGTTGATGTGGGATGAAGTTGGAGACCGTCAATTGTTTGGACTAGATTTAATTAAAGAGTCAGAAGAGAAGGTTAAGCTGATTCGAGACAGACTGAAGGTAGTCCAGTCCAGGCAGAAAAGTTATGCAGACTCAAAACACAAGGAGGTAGTTTATGAAATCGAAGATAGAGCCTATCTTCGTGTGTCACCTCTGCGAGGAGTTAAACATTTTGGAGTCAAGGGAAAGTTAGCCCCAAGATCTGTAGGACCATACCGAGTTTTGGAATGTATGGGAGAAGTAGCCTACAAGTTGGAGTTACCCGAAGGACTGTCAGGAGTTCATGATGTGTTTCACGTTTCCCAGTTGAAGAAGTGCCATGCAGAGATGGCCGATATTCCTCTGAGAGATACAGTGCCCCTGGAAGCAATTCAGTTGGATAATGATCTGACCTATGAGGAGAAACCTGTCAAGATTCTCGAGTTTGTCAGTCGAATCACACGCAGTAAGGTTATCAAGTTTTGCAAAGTTCACTAGAGCCACCATACCGAGGATGAAGCCACCTAGGAACGAGAGGATGACCTACGGAAAGACCACCCACACCTATTTTCTAGCCAACCCAAATATCGAGGGTAAGATTCATCTTAAGGGGGGAGGGGTAGGTTTGTAACATCCCAAATTTCCAATTCGGAATGTTATACATAGGTCATCATATGCATATCATATTTCTTTTGCATTTTTGCTTTGCGATCCTCGAAATTCTAAGCAACTCAAGGACCCATGGAGAGAGTTGGGGATTTCACCGTTATCATATTTGAATTTTCTCAAATATCGAAACAAGGATCATTTCGGTTTTAATCATTTTTCCTCTCTTCAAAAATATTTCATATTAAAAACTATATAAGAGGAGATAATATGACTTATCCAAAATAAATGAAATATTGGAGGAAAAATATTAAAATCAAATTAGTAATTTTATTAGGATTTTATTGCTATTTTATTGAATTAGAAAAATATGCATTTTCAAAAATTGCATTTTTAGGCCAAGAAAATGTTCACTTTGTTCTAAATATATTATTTAGACGGTGAAAATTTGTTTTGGCATTTTTAGATTTTTTATTTTATTTATTTAGGATTTTTCGGCGGAATCTGTTTAAAAAAAAACTCTTCGCGCGCCCGACTAGGCCAACGGCCCAGCCGAGTCGGGCCAGCGCCCCGCCTCGCCCCGACCGACTCTGACCGGGAGTCCGGCCGGCGCACACCGCCGCCGCCACCGAGTCCGAGGAGGACTCCTCCTCCTCGACCCCCTCCCCAAGCACCTCGCCCCCCGGGACTTTATATGCCGCCGCCGAGCGCCACCACCACCACCACCACCCCGAGCCGCACTGCCAGCCCCGCTGCCGATCCAAGCCGCCGCCGCTCGCCGCCATTGGCGCGCCGCCTCACGCCGCCAGCACCCCGCGCCCACCCCGCCGCCGCCTCGCAGCGCCTCGCCTCACCGGAGCCGCCGCCGCCGCCGTTTCCGATCCGATTCGGATCCGCCGGTTTTTTCGGTTTAGGTAAAAATCGATCGTTTTTTAGAAACCCTAGATTCATTTTTTTATTTTATCGGTTCGGTTTTTCTCGGTTTAGTTATTTAGCGGACGTCCGTCCGTATGTTTGTTTTTACGAACGCTATTTTCCGGTTAGGTTCAGACAACAAACGTTTGATCGTTAGTATTTTCTTTTTATTTTATTTTCGGCCAGGGACCTATCCGTGATTATTTTTATCACAGATTAGCCTCTGATCTTCAAACCTTCTCCGTTTCTTAACCGTTTGTTCAAATCCAGTGAAACCAACGCCAAAATCTTCGTCTCAAACCCCTCTTTCTGTTTAATCAACTTGAACAAGGTTTTTTAAAAATTAAATGGTTGCAAGCAGATTTGATTTCGAAGTTCTTTTGACCGTAGTTTCAGTTTCGTAGCTCCGATTCGATTGATTCTTTTTGCATATCGAATCTCTTTAGTTGAGTTTTCAGATTCGATCTTATTATTTGAGTTTTACCCGTGCATCTTTGATTGATTTCTTATGTATGCTATTGTTTGTTTGCGATAGAATTCCTGGATTGCGCAGCGTGCTACTACGAGTCTCTAGGTTTTGCGGATCATCAGCAAGGCAAGTAACACTTTGATCATACTCTTTTCTTACCCAGTTTTTATGCATTAGTTTCAACCTCCAAAAATTGCATGAGTAGGATCTCTTAACATGTGGGTTTTGGGAAGTAGATGATGAGGTAGAACCTATTGCCCTTTTTATTATCAAACCCTTGGGAGTTACTTCTACGTTAAGCTTATATCGCCATGCTATGCTCGTAGACGTGGATTGGGTTACGGAGTATCCATGACAGATGTGAGATTGTTAATTAATGGTTAACTTAAGGTGGCTACTTAAACACACATCTGAGTGGATTGGTTGCGGGCACCAGGAGAATCCAGTGTTGTCCTAGGATATCCTGGAGTACCCGTGTGATCATCCTATGGTTCGCCACCCAGGCTCAAAGGGATCAGAAGATTATTAATGCTAGAAACTTCCATGTGCAGCCACAAGCTATTATGGGCTCTAGCATTGTGGAGTAAGTTGCATGACCTCTTCCAGCGGTAGGCTAGCAGATGTAGGGGATGCAGGTTGGTACGGTCTACCCGGGGTCAGAGTTAATGTTTTCGAAAAACTGTGTCTCGGTCATCCGTTTCTCAAACACCATGTAGTGCGAGAAATCCAACGGAGGAGATCGAGTCTTGTGGGGAAAAGTGCGCAAACCTCTGCAGAGTGTACAAACTAATCATGGTTAGCCTTGTCCCCGGTTATGGAGATCTTGAGTATCTGGATCTTGGATTATCATGTTGATCTCATCACTCTATTACTTAATTTGTTGGGTTGTTAACTACTTTCTAATTGGGATTGAGTTGGAGGAACCTTCTCAATGTTTAACAACTACCATGATAGTTAAATCAAATATATTCCTTTGTTGTTGGAAAAAATTGGCTTTTTGCAAAAACATTATAACCATATAGCCTCCACCAGCCATATATGCATGTAGTGATAGCATTTATCTTTTTCATATCTCTTCTATGTTATATTGCCAGCATATTCCATGTGCTGACCCGTTTTCGGGCTGCAACATATCATGTTGCAGACTTTTCAGACAAAGAGTAAGGTGCGCTAGGTCGTTTGTCGTGCACTCAACTATGCCGTTGGAGTTGATGGACTCACTTTATCTTCCAAGCCTTCCGATGTTATCTTATTTAGATGGCCTTAAGCCATATTTATTGTAATAAGTTCTCTTTGGAGACTATTGATGTAATAAGTGTGTGATTGCAACTCTGTTATAAATCCTTCGAGTATTGTCACTATGATAACCCACAAGTATAGGGGATCGTAACAGTTTTCGATAAGTAAGAATGTCGAACCCAACGAGGAGCTAAAGGCAGAACAAATATTCCCTCAAGTTCTATCGAACACCGATACAACTCTACGCACACTTGACGTTCGCTTTACCTAGAACAAGTATGAAACTAGAAGTACTTTGTAGGTGTTGTTGGATAGGTTTGCAAGGTAATAAAGAGCATGTAAATAAAAAGTAGGGGCTGTTTAGATAAAGACACAACTAAGTTAGTTTTAGTAAAGAGCTTTTTTGTTACGAGGAAGTTATTTGTCCCTAGGCAATCGATAACTAGACCGGTAATCATTATTGCAATTTTATATGAGGGAGAGGCACAAGCTAACATACTTTCTCTACTTGGATCATATGCACTTATGATTGGAACTCTAGCAAGCATCCGCAACTACTAAAGATCATTAAGATAAAACCCAACCATAGCATTATAGCATCAAGTCCTCTTTATCCCATATGCAACAACCCCCTTACTCGGGTTTGTGTTTCAGTCACTCACGCAACCCACTTTAAGCGAATCATGAACATATTGCAACACCCTACAGCGGGGATCCCTCACGCTTGCGCGACACGGAGAGCACCATAGGACAGCACCAATAATAAAACATGCAACTCAAACCAATCTTGATCATCAAATAGCCCATAGGACAAAACGGATCTACTCAAACATCATAGGATAGCCATACATCATTGGGAAATAATATATAGCGTTGAGCACCATGTTTAAGTAGAGATTATAGCGGGTAAAAGAGAGGTTACACCGCTGCATAGAGGGGGAAGAGTTGGTGATGATGGCGGTGAAGTTGTTGGTGAAGATTGCGGTGATGATGAGGTGGCACTCCAGTGCCACCGGAAGCAAGGGGGAAAGAGCCCCCTCCTTCTTATTCTTCCTTGACCTCCTCCCTAGATGGTAGAAGGGTTTCCCCTCTGGTCCGTGGCCTCCATGGCGTGGGAGGGGCGAGAGCCCCTCCGAGATTGGATCTGTCTCTCTCTGTTTCCGCGTTCTCAGATTCTTGCCTTTCACCGTTTCTTATATTACCGGAGATCCGTAACTCCGATTGAGCTGAAATTTTAACACGATCTCTATCCGGATATTAGCTTTCTTGCGGCGAAAGAAGGGCATCAACCTCCTTACAGGGTGGCCACAAGGGTCAGGCGCGCGCCCCCCTACCTCATGGCCCCCTCGGGCATCGTCTCGCGTGGATTTTTCTTCCCAAAAAGCATATATATTCGAAAAAAATCTCCGTAAGTTTTTATCCCGTTTGGACTCCGTTTGATATGGATATTCCGCGAAACAAAAAACATGCAACAAACAGGAACTGACACTGGGCACTGGATCAATATGTTACTCCCAAAAATAGTATAAAAAGTTGCCGAAAGTATATGAAAGTTGTAGAATATTGGCATGGAACAATCAAAAATTATAGATACGACCGAGACGTATCACACTACAAAAAAAGACACATCCGTGACATTTTGGGCCAAACGATTTTTTTGTCATACTAATGACACTTCTATGACGATAACTGTGACAAAACCCGGTATCATCATAGATGTGGCGGGGTCCTACTTCTATGACAAAAAATCATGACAGAAAATGGGCTTTTCGTCCTGGGTGGGCCGGAGATGCAGCTGCATGACATTCTTTGGGCCGTCCATTGATAACCCACAAGTATTCAACCCAAATTTATTGATTCGACACAAGGGGAGCCAAAGAATATTCTCAAGTATTAGCAGCTGAGTTGTCAATTGAACCACACCTGGAAACTTAGTATCTGCAGCAAAGTGTTTAGTAGCACAGTAATATGATAGTGGTGGTAGCAGCAACAAAAGTAAAGACAACAAAAGTAATGTTTTTGGTATTTTGTAGTGATTGTAACAGTAGCAGCGGGAAAGTAAATAAGCGTAAACCAGTATATGGAAAACTCGTAGGCACCAGATCAGTGATGGATAATTATGCCGGATGCGGTTCACCATGTAACAGTCATAACATAGGGTGACACAGAACTAGCTCCAATTCATCAACGTAATGTAGGCATGTATTCCGTATATAGTTATACGTGCTTATGGAAAAGAACTTGCATGACATCTTTTGTCCTACCCTCCCGTGGCAGCGGGGTCCTGTCGGAAACTAAGGGATATTAAGGCCTCCTTTTAATAGAGAACCGGAACAAAGCATTAGCACATAGTGAATACATGAACTCCTCAAACTATGGTCATCACCGGGAGTGGTCCCGATTATTGTCACTTCGGGGTTGCCGGATCATAACACATAGTAGGTGACTATAGACTTGCAAGATAGGATCAAGAACTCACATATATTCATGAAAACATAATAGGTTCAGATCTGAAATCATGGCACTCGGGCCCTAGTGACAAGCATTAAGCATAGCAAAGTCATAGCAACATCAATCTTAGAACATAGTGGATACTAGGGATCAAACCTAACAAAACTAACTCGATTACATGATAAATCTCATCCAACCCATCACCGTCCAGCAAGCCTACGATGGAATTACTCACGCATGGCGGTGAGCATCATGAAATTGGTGATGGAGGATGGTTGATGATGACGACGGCGACGAACCCCCCTCTCCGGAGCCCTGAACGGACTCCAGATCAGCCGTCCCGAGAGGTTTTAGGGCTTGGCGGCGGCTCCGTATCGTAAAACGCGATGATTTCTTCTCTCTAATTTTTTCTCACTGAAAGCAAATATATAGAGTTGGAGTTGGCGCCGGAGGGCATCCAGGGGGCCCACGAGGTAGGGGGCGCGCCCTAGAGGGGGGCACCCTCGTGGACAGGGTGTGGGCCCCCTGGTCTTCATCTTTGGCGAGGATTTATTATTATTTTTTCTAAGATGTTCCGTGGAGTTTCAGGTCATTCCGAGAATATTTGTTTTCTGCACATAAAACAACATCATGGCAATTCTGCTGAAAACAGAGTCAGTCCGGGTTAGTTCTATTCAAATCATACAAGTTAGAGTCCAAAACAAGGGCAAAAGTGTTTGGAAAAGTAGATACGACGGAGACGTATCAACTCCCCCAAGCTTAAACCCTTGCTTGTCCTCAAGCAATTCAGTTGACAAACTGAAAGATAGAAAGAAAAACTTTTACAAACTATGTTTGCTCTTGTTGTTGTAACTATGTCAAGCCAGCATTCAAGTTTTCAGCATATATCATAACTAACCACATTTGCAATAATTCTCAGGTCTCATAATTACTCATATCAATAGTATAATCAACTAGCAAGCCATAATAATAAATCTCGGATGACAACACTTTCTATAAACAATCATAATATGATATAACAAGATGGTATCTCGCTAGCCCTTTCTGAGACTGCAAAACATAAATGCAGAGCACCTTTAAAGATCAAGGACTGACTAGACATTGTAATTCATGGTAAAATAGATCCAATCATAGTCACACCTAACATAGATTAATAGTGATGAATGCAAATGACAGCTATGCTCTCCAGCTAGTGCTTTTTAATAAGAGGGTGATGACTCAACATAAAAGTAAATGGATAGGCCCCTCGCAGAGGGGAGCAGGGATTTGTAGAGGTGCCAAAGCTCGGTTTTGAAATAGAGATAAATTGTATTTTGAGCGGTATACTTTCATTGTCAACATAACAACTAAGTGATGGCGATATCTTCCATGTTGAACACATTATAGGCTGTTCCCAAATAGAATGGTAAAGTTTATACTCCCCCTCCACCAACAAGCATTAATCCATGACTTGCTCGAAACAACGAGTGTCTCCAACATACATCAGGTCCCAGAGGGAGTTTTGTTTGCAATTAATTTTGATATAGTTTGCATAAAGCATGGGACTGGGCATCCCGCTGACCAGCCATTTTCTCGTGAGTGAGGAGCGGAGTCCACTCCTCTTGAGAATAACCCGCCTAACACGGAAGATAGGGACAACCTTGGTTGATACATGAGCTATTCGAGCATACAAAACAGAATGTTTATTTGAAGATTTAGAGTTTGGCACATACAAATTACTTGGAACGGCAGGTAGATACTGCATATAGGAAGGTATAGTGGACTCATCTGGAATAACTTTAGGGTTTAAGGGATTGGATGCACAAGCAGTATTCCCGCTTAGTACAAGTGAAGGCTAGCAAAAGACTGGGAAGCAACCAATTAGAGAGCGACAACAGCCATGTACATGCATTAAAATTAATAAACATTGGATGCAAGCATGAGTAGGATATAATCCACCATGAACATAAATATCGTGAAGGCTATGTTGATTTTGTTTCAACTACATGCGTGAACATGTGCCAAGTCAAGTCACTCAAATCATTCAAAGGAGGATACCACCCCATCATACCCCATCATAACCATCTCAATAGCATGTTGGCACGCAAGGTAAACCATTATAACTCATAGCTAATCAAGCATGGCACAAGAAACTATGATCTCTAATTGTCATTGCAAACATGTTTATTCATAATAAGCTGAATCAAGAACGAGGGGCTAATCATATTTACAAAAACAAAAGAGGTCGAGTTCATACCAGCTTTTCTCATCTCAGTCAGCCCATCATATATCATCATAATTACCTTTCACTTGCACGATCGAACGATGTGAATAATAATAAGAGTGCATGTGCATTGGACTAAGCTGGAATCTGCGAGCATTCAATAAACAGGAGAAGACAAGGCAATATGGGCTCTGGGTTAATTCAACAATAATGCATATAAGATCCACTTCAATAATTTAATTCTAGTCTTCTCCTACAGACCCCCAAAGAAAAGAAATAAAACTATTTACAGGGGAAAGCTCCCAACAAGCAAAAGAAGAACGGGAAATATTTTGGGGTTTTCTTTTTAATTATTACCACTACAGCAAAAAAATAAACTACTACTAATTTTTTGGTTTTTCTTAAGGTTTAACAAACACATAAGAAGGAAGCAGAAATAAGAAAATAAACTAGCTTGGATATTACAGTGAAAGAGTATGAGCACCAACATCTAGAAATGAGTGTGTGTGAACATAAATGTAATGTCGGTGAGAAATACGTACTCCCCCAAGCTTAGGCTTTTGGCGTAAGTTGGTCTATTGCCAGGGATAGCCTGGCGGATACCCATAAGTGTAGCTGGTGTCGTACTGCGACGAAGAATAGTTGGGATCATACTGTGATGAAGAAGAAGACTCTAACTGCCACTGGCTGACAGTCATCTCTGGATCCCAAGAATAAACAGATTGTCGTGGAGGCTCATCTTGTGGTTCCTGTTCCGGGGCTGGTGCAGGATTCTTGTGAGCTTGGACGGCAGCCCACGTAATGAGGTAGGGTCTGTGGACGTTGGTCGCGGATGAAGTCGGTGAGGCCAGCATTCTTAATCAATGAATAGAAATCCTCATAAATCTCGGCCTCTCTCAAGAAATTATCAGAAGGCCATTCACACGGCCGGATCTCCGCGGTACGAGGCAAATTATATTTGGGCCTCTGAGCTTCTTCATTTTGTTTATCCTTTGAGCTTCGGCTCGATGAACCCCTCAAAAGTCTCCTCATTATTTTTCTGAAATAATCTGAAATTTTTAGTAACTTCAAACAAAAGTGAACCAACTTCAATAAAACTGATAGCAACTACTCCTACAAGTGCCTAGAGCCTATATCAAGCATTAGAACTACTTGGAACCATATAAATTTGGCATGCAAGCTCAAGAACATGGTCACCTATGCAGCACAAATTTGCAATGAATAAAGCACTAGAACAAAAACTAATTGGACCAATGGAGGAGTCACATACCAAGGAACAATCTCCCCAAGCAGTTTTGCGAGAGGTGCTTTGAGCAAGGAGATCGAAAATCACAGCAAAAGTGGCTGGAACTCGTGCTTGAGTTGGTTTTTCGGGTTTGTGTGAGACAGAGGAAGAAGATGGGTGCTGGGATAAGTGGAGGAGGGCCACCGTGGGCCCACGAGGCAGGGGGCGCGCCCTAAGGGGGGGCGCCCACCACCCTCGTGGCCAGGTGGCAGCTCCTCCCGCGGTAATTTTTGCAAAGTAAATCCTCAAATATTCCTGAAAAAAATCATATTAAATTGGCATGGCATTCTGAGGACTTTTATTTTCGGGATATTTTTATACTGCACGGATAAGCCAGGAAACAGACAGAAAAAAACTATTTTTATGTTATTTCTACTAATTAACAGAAAGTATAGAGAGGGTACAGAAGTTTGTGCTTCTAGTTTCATCCATCTCATGCTCATCAAAAAGAATCCACTAACAAGGTTGATCAAGTCTTGTTAACAAACTCATTCCGATAATCATGAAACCGGAGAAATTTCGAATAACACTAAGTTACCTCAACGGGGATATGCACATCCCCAATAATAAGTATATCATATTTCTTTTTGACAGTAGGAAGAGGAAATTCAAAACCTCCAATTATAATCGATGGAATTTTTCCAATGGAGTTGATACTATGAACTTGAGGTTGTTTCCTCGGAAAGTGTACCGTATGCTCATTACCATTAACATGAAAAGTGACATTGCCTTTGTTGCAATCAATAACAGCCCCTGCAGTATTAAGAAAAGGTCTTCCAAGAATAATAGACATATTATCATCCTCGGGAATATCAAGAATAACAAAGTCCGTTAAAATAGTAACGTTTGCAACCGCAACAGGCACATCCTCACAGATACCGACAGGTATAGCAGTTGATTTATCTGCCATCTGCAAAGATATTTCAGTAGGTGTCAACTTATTCAAGTCAAGTCTACGATATAAAGAGAGAGGCATAACACTAACACCGGCTCCAAGATCACATAAAGCAGTTTTAATATAATTTCTTTTAATGGAGCAAGGTATAGTAGGTACTCCGGGGTCTCCAAGTTTCTTTGGTATTCCACCCTTAAAAGTATAATTAGCAAGCATGGTGGAAATTTCAGCTTCCGGTATCTTTCTTTTATTAGTAATGATATCCTTCATATATTTAGCAAAAAGATAGGCCTAATCATTTCAGCAAAGCGCTCAAAATCCTCATCATCTTTTTTCTTGGATGGTTTCGGAGGAAAAGGCATGGGTTTCTGAACCCAAGGTTCCCTTTCTTTACCATGTTTCCTAGCAACAAAGTCTCTTTTATCATAACGTTGATTCTTTTATTGTGGGCTATCAAGATCAACAGCAGGTTCAATTTCTACATCATTATCATTACTAGGTTGAGCATCATCATGAACATCATCATTAATATTTTCATTAGGTTCATGTTCATTACCAGATTGTGTTTCAGCATCAGACATAGAGATATCATTTGGATTATCAGGTGGTTCAGCAATAGGTTCACTAGAAGTTCGCACAGTCCTATCATTTTTCTTCTTCTTCTTCTTTTTAGAAGAACTAGGAACATCAATATTATTTCTTTGAGAATCTTGCTCGATTCTCTTAGGATGGCCTTCAGGATACAAAGGTTCCTGAGTCATTCTACCAGTTCTAGTAGCCACTCTAACAGCATAATCATTTTTCTTACTATTCATTTCATCAAGCACTTCTTTTTGAGCCTTAAGTACTTGTTCTACTTGAGTGGTAACCATAGAAGCATGTTTGCTAACAAGTTTAAGTTCACCTTTAATATTAGCCATATAATCACCCAAGCGTCTAATCATATAAGCATTTTCTTTTAACTGTCTACTAAAATAAGCATTGAAGTCGTCTTGCTTAAACATAAAGTTATCAAACTCGTCCAAGCACTGACTAGCAATTTTAGTAGGAGGGACTTCAGCTTTATCATATCTATAGAGAGAATTTACCTTTACTACCTGTGTCGGGATATCGGGATCAGGAGGTTCTTCAGTAAATAAAGAATTGAGATCATATGTTTCTTCAACAGGCGGTATATTAAGACCATGTATTTCTCCAATAGGAGGTAAATTATTAACATCTTCAGCTTTAATACCTTTTTCTTTCATAGATTTCTTTGCCTCTTGCATATCTTCGGGACTGAGAATAGAACACCTCTCTTCTTCAGAGTTGGTTTAGGAATAGACTCAGTAATTGGAGCAGGAGCTGGCTCAGGAGGTGCCCAATTATTTTCATTTGTCAATAGAATTTCAGCTTCATCCAGTGTTCTTTCCCTGAAAAGAGAACCAGCACAACTATCCAGGTAATCTCTGGAAGCATCGGTTAGTCCATTATAAAAGATATCAAGTATTTCAGGTTTCTTAAGAGGATGATCAGGCAAAGCATTATGTAACTTGAGAAGCCTCCCCCAAGCTTGTGGGAGACTCTCTTCTTTAATTTGCACGAAGTTGTATATTTCCCTCAAAGCAGCTTGTTTCTTATGAGCAGGGAAATATTTAGCAGAGAAGTAATAAATCATATCCTGGGGACTACGCACACAACCAGGATCAAGAGAATTAAACCATATCTTAGCATCACCCTTTAATAAGAACAGAAATATTTTGAGTATATAAAAGTAACGCGATTTCCCATCATTAGTAAATAGGGCGGCTATATCATTTAACTTAGTAAGATGTGCCACAACAGTTTTAGATTCATAGCCATAAAATGGATCAGATTTATCCAAAGTAATTATATCAGGATCAACAGAGAACTCATAATCCTTATCAGGAACACATATAGGTGAAGTAGCAAAAGCAGGGTCGGGTTTCATTTTATCTCTAAGTGATTCTTTGTTCCATTTAACTAATAACCTCTTAAGCTCATATCTATCCCTGCAAGCTAAAATAGCTAAAGAAGATTCTTTATCAAAAACATAACCCTCAGGAATAACAGGCATATTTTCATCATCACTATCATCATCGTATTCAGATTCAATAATTTCTTTTTATCTAGCCCTAGCAATTTGTTCATCAAGAAATTCACCAAGGGCACAATAGTATCATGCATAGAAGCAGTTTCATCATAAGTATCATGCATAGCAGAAGTGGCATCATCAATAACATGCGACATATCGGAACGAATAGCAGAAGCAGGTTTAGGTGTCGCTAGCTTACTCATAACAGAAGGTGAATCAAGTGCATAGCTAGATGGCAGTTCCTTACCTCCCCTCGTAGTTGAGGGATAAATTGTTGTCTTAGCGTCTTTCAAGTTCTTCATAGTGTCCAGCATGTATAAATCCCAAGTGACTCAAAGAATAGAGCTATGCTCCCCAGCAACGGCGCCAGAAATTAGTCTTGATAACCCACAAGTATAGGGGATCGCAACAGCTTTCGAGCGTAGAGTATTCAACCCAAATTTATTGATTCGACACAAGGGGAGCCAAAGAATATTCTCAAGTATTAGCAGCTGAGTTGTCAATTGAACCACACCTGGAAACTTAGTATCTGCAGCAAAGTGTTTAGTAGCACAGTAATATGATAGTGGTGGTAGCAGCAACAAAAGTAAAGACAACAAAAGTAATGTTTTTGGTATTTTGTAGTGATTGTAACAGTAGCAGCGGGAAAGTAAATAAGCGTAAACCAGTATATGGAAAACTCGTAGGCACCAGATCAGTGATGGATAATTATGCCGGATGCGGTTCAACATGTAACAGTCATAACATAGGGTGACACAGAACTAGCTCCAATTCATCAATGTAATGTAGGCATGTATTCCGTATATAGTCATATGTGCTTATGGAAAAGAACTTGCATGACATCTTTTGTCCTACCCTCCCGTGGCAGCGGGGTCCATCGGAAACTAAGGGATATTAAGGCCTCCTTTTAATAGAGAACTGGAACAAAGCATTAGCACATAATGAATACATGAACTCCTCAAACTATGGTCATCACCGGGAGTGGTCCCGATTATTGTCACTTCGGGGTTGCCGGATCATAACACATAGTAGGTGACTATAGACTTGCAAGATAGGATCAAGAACTCACATATATTCATGAAAACATAATAGGTTCAGATCTGAAATCATGGCACTCGGGCCCTAGTGACAAGCATTAAGCATAGCAAATTCATAGCAACATCAATCTCAGAACATAGTGGATACTAGGGATCAAACCCTAACAAAACTAACTCGATTACATTATAAATCTCATCCAACCCATCACCGTCCAGCAAGCCTACGATGGAATTACTCACGCATGGCGGTGAGCATCATGAAATTGGTGATGGAGGATGGTTGATGATGACGACGGCGACGAATCCCCCTCTCCGGAGCCCCGAACGGACTCCAGATCAGCCCTCCCGAGAGGTTTTAGGGCTTGGCGGCGGCTCCGTATCGTAAAACGCGATGATTTCTTCCCTCTGATTTTTTTGTCTCTGAAAGCAAATATATAGAGTTGGAGTTGGCGTCGGAGGGCATCCAGGGGGCCCACGAGGTAGGGGGCGCGCCCTAGAGGGGGGGAGGCGCCCCCACCCTCGTGGACAGGGTGTGGGCCCCCTAGTCTTCATCTTTGGCGAGGATTTTTATTATTTTTTCTAAGATATTCCGTGGAGTTTCAGGTCATTCCGAGAATATATTTTTTCTGCACATAAAACAACATCATGGCAATTCTGCTGAAAACAGCGTCAGTTCAGGTTAGTTCCATTCAAATCATACAAGTTAGAGTCCAAAACAAGGGCAAATACAAGTTAGAGTCCAAAACAAGGGCAAAAGTGTTTGGAAAAGTAGATATGACAGAGACGTATCATCCATGACGGAAAAAACCGTGGTAGAAGCGAGGGTGAGGAAAATATCGGGGTGTTCCCGGTTACAGTGGGTGGTCAGGGCTGAGTGATGCGCATTTCTCTCGTACACGCACGCGAGGCGTTGGGCTCTAACTGAACCCGAGTGAGGCGTTGGGCTCTAACTGAACCCGAGCGATTGCACTATAGGCTACGCGTTACTGAACCCGAGCGATCGATCGATGGGTGTTAACTAAACCCGATCGAGCGATTCCTTCGCTACTTCTGCTAACTGAAGCCGATCGATGCTGCCTCTGGATGAACAGTGAGTGTTGCTGGGGGGGTTGGATGAACAGTTCCCGGTGGGGGTGGATGAACAGGACCTCATGGTGTTGCCTCTGGATTAATAGTGAGCGTTGCTGGGGTTTTGGATGAACAGTTCCCGGTGGGGGTGGATGAACAGGCCCCCGTGGTGTTACCTCTAGATGAATAGGGCCCTGATCGACCGAGCCGGTTGGGGCTCGATGAACAGGACCCTGTGGAGGGCTGGGTGAACAGGACCACCCCGTGGAAGGCAGGATGAACAGTAGACGGTGGAGGGCTGGATGAACAGTAGCCCGTTGAGGGGTGGTTGAACAGGAGCCCGTGGAGAGGGATGGTTGAACAATAGCCGGTGGAGTAGCGCGCGGTGGAGGCTGGATGAACAGGAGCCCGTGGATGAACAGTCGCAGGTGGAGGCTGGAGGAGGTCGACGATGGATGAACAGTAGCCCGTGGAGACTGGAGGGGGTCGACGGTGGAGATGAATAGTATCCCGTGGAGTCCCGTTTTGCGGTATGCCACACCCCTCCCGATGAATAGGACACCCGTTTCCACCGTAGCGCTCCAACACAAGTCTGTTTCCTCCGTTTTACGGTACGCCACACCCCTCCCGATCAACAGGACCCCTGTTTCGACCATAGGAGGTCCGTTTCCTCCGTTTTGCGGTACGCCAGACCCCTCCTGATGAACAGGATCCCGTTTTGACCGTGGCCGGTCGAACACAAGGCCGTTTCCTCCGTTCTACGGTACGCCAGGCCTCATTTCCATCGGTTGTTCCATCCAAGCCCTCCCAATGAACACGATGACGCATTCCGCTCCGACCCAATAGGTTGGCTCCCCATGAACACGATGACAACGCAGTTTCTCCGTTCCGACCCATCCATGTACACGAGCCTTAGCCGTTCATATGCGCGAGTAGGCGTTCGAGACCCTGCCCGTATGTACGTACGCGGCCGTATTTTCTTTCTTGCACACTGGCCGCTGTACGTACGTGTACATGCTATGTGCACGCCTCTACATCGACCAGTATGTACGTACACATTCATGACCGGAATGACAAAGTACGTACGCTTCGACCAGGTGGGTCCCGACTGTCAGGCAGTTCCTTGCATGTGAAGATGTAGTTGGTGGGTCCCAGCAGTCAGGGGTGCGAATCGTTTTTTTGCCCGAACGCACTTCCTTGCGTTCGAATATGTAGCTGGTGGGTCCCAGCAGTCAGGGGGAATGTTTTTTTGACGAAATATGGTGATCCGTCCGGTGGGTCCCCGCTGTTAGATGGAGGAATAGTTATTTTGCGCGTAATAAAGAGGCACTTCCTTGCTGCGCCGTGGACCCAGCTGTCAGCATCTCCACGTATAGTCCATGTCCGATGGAAGCCGTTCCTTGACCACATTGACCACGTCGTGCCAAGAGCACCAGGGCGGTGGACGACGGCGAGGCCTAGGAAGGGGACGACGCGGAGCCGGGGAAGACGCGGCAGTGGAAGCCCAAGCAGAGAGGAGTACGAGGGTTCACTGGTTCGGCTATGGTGTGAGGCTGTCATCGCCGCAGGGCCTGGCCAGCGGTGGGAATAGTAGGGGCGGTGAGGCCTCCGCGGCAGCACAGCCGGCCACGCGAGGCAGGAGCATGCGGCACGACAGGCGCTGCTTTGGGCGGCTGTAGCAAGAAGACCAGAGGTTGAAGAAGCACTACGGCCATTGGATGGACATCGTACGGTCACTAGAGCTAGAATCATTCATATTGACTAAGTTGACAAAGCACTCCGTCCCCGTCAACTTAGTAGGCCCACAATTTAGCCTCCCACCAAGGTGGGTCCCAACTAGCAGGGGGAGTATTCATTTTTTTGTGCATAATAAGGAGGCACTTCCTTGCATGCGAAGATATAGATGGCGGGTCCGACCTGTGAGCGGTGGGAACGTTTTTTCGCGAAATACAGAGGCCCTTCCGGTGGGTCCCAGCTGTCAGGTGGAGGAATCATTATTTTGCGCGTAATTAGGAGGCGTTTCCTTGCGTGTGGTTGTGGAACCAGCTGCCAGCCTCTCCACGCACAGTCTACTTCTGATGGTGTCGTTCGTTGACCATGTTGACCACTCCGTGCCGAGCGCATCCAAGGTGGTGGATGACGGCGAGGCCCCGGACAGCAATGAGCCGGAGATGGGAAGACGCGGGAGTAGAGTCGCAGACGGAGAGGTGTATGAGGGTTAACTGGTTCTGGTGCGGTGTGGTTTAGTAGTCGGTGGAGAAGAACAGGAGGTGTGGAGGGGTGGAGGGATGGCCTGGCCAACGGTGGAGTAGCGCTTCACAGCGAAGCGTGCTAAGCAGAGCTGCTAGCAGCAGGAGGCGGGAGCAGGTGGTCCCGGCGGTGCTGGAGGAAGAATACGAGAGATTGAAGAGGGATGCTGGTCGTTGGATGTAAATCCAACGGCTAACAATGTCAGAATCATTTGTTGACTAAGTTGACAACGACTTGCATTGGCTTCGGCCTATTGGCCCACATTTCAGCCTCCAAAAATGTGGCACATATTCATCCCATTTTTCAGAATTTACAGTCTTTTTTCTGCGGGGTAGAATTTACAGTCCATTTGATCTTTTTTTTGAATTACAGTCCATTAACTGGGCCGGGTGAACAAATAATGTAGCGTCCATGCGGCCCATTTATGTTTTTCCTAAAAAATTACAAGCCATTTGCACTTTCTCGAAATACACGATTTTGCTGGGCTGATTCTAATTATAATGTTGGGGTGGGCGCAGCAATGTTATCAAAAAATAAAGAGGGGCTGAGAAATTTGTTATATATATAATAAGTGATTTATTATTGCATTGGTCCTTAAATCTTACCAAGCTTTTGTACACAATCACCAGGATTTTTGTTGCCAAAAAATCCATGATTTTATTATTAAGAAATTATTTTTATAAGTTAACAAGATGTGGGATATTGTTTTCTTACATATGTAAGTATCTGTTAAATATATGATGACAATAACAATAATATATAATAACATTTAAAATAATTTAAATATATATAATATAGTTAGAAGGGAAACATAAGTTGGACCAGGCGTTCCTATTCTTATATAGAAAAATAGAACAAACATCTGTTTTTCTTAAAAACAAAATACATAAATTGGGCTGCCGATGTTTCAAGAAAAATAAAACCTCGGATGGGAGGTCCATAGGCCGGTCGACACATGACGTCCCTCAAGAAAATACAAACAGGCCTATGGACCTCCCATCTGAGGTCGTGGGCTGTGCATGTTAAAAAACAAAGCCTAGACGGGGCAGCCCAAAACCCAGCTGATACTTGCTGCCGCAGTGATAATAAATGATACCTGCCAGCTCCCCGGCTTCGTTGTGAATTTATCTCCTGTAGTAACTACGTTGAAGCACCTAAAAATGTAACTATGTTGACAAACTCGTGGGCCGCAACATATTTTTTTGATGAGGCACTTGCTTGCGTACGGCCATAGACCTGGTGGGTCCCGACTGTCCGCCTCTCCACGTACAGTCCTCTCTAGATTCCTCTCGTTTGTTCAGCATGTTCACAACGGCAGACAACGGCATCACGGCGAGCACACAAAGGCACAGGAGGAGATCCGACCACCTGAGGAAGTGCCTTATTAGTAACGAAACAACTGAACTAGCCCAGTGGCCGAGTGACACTACCCGATAGTTGTTCCGCCAGGGTTCGATTCCACCAGTGCAGAAAATATCTCCAACATTTTTGCCTATGCCTTTATTGACATGTGGGTCCCAATTGTCATCTATGCACACCACGTCCTACACTTGCCAAAACTTCGTCCCTCGTTTTCTCTGTTTTTCGCACACTCGACATTGTGTGGCCATTTTGAAAATAGCATATCTTTTTGACCGTGCATCATATGAAGATGTGCTATGTATGAATGTTGATCAACATGATGTTAACTGGTTGGTAGTTCCAGTTTCGACCATGAATAAAACTTCCAGCATGATGTTAACATTGTTTGAAAAGGCCGTGTTAATATAAATGCTCTGCCTCTGAAAGTTCCAGTTTCTTATCTGAAACTGAACTTGGAGTTTCTTATCTGAAACTGAAACTTGCAGTTTCTTCTCTGAGAATCACATTGTCTTCCCTTTTATACTCTTATGAAACTACATTTTTAAGTGCTAAAAATAGATCTCTAGAATTCATAAAATACTTCATGTGCTCAATACTGCAAATCTAAAATTCAAAAGACATTCATATCTGAAAGTACTCTCAAAATACACAACACAAAACACAATTCACAACCTGCAAATACTAACAACCCTAAGCTCCTCCTGACAATTCACAACCTGCCCGACTATTGGTCTGGGGGGGCAATCCATCCTATTCCTTGGCGGCAGACAGCCGCCCCGTGAGACGATGTGAACGGTGAGGGAGAGGTTGGCAGGGAAGCGTCGTCGGGCGGGTTCGGTCGACGAAGACTCCACTAGCTCGCTCTGATACGACACCCTCACAAACGACACCCTGTAGATGCTCGATCCTTCAATCTCTGGTGGATGCTCCATCTGGGATCGATACTCCCACCACCGCTCCCTCATGATCGGATTCGGTGAATCTGTTTGCTCCATGGCCCAGAGGAGCAGCTCTATGTACTCCCGCGCGACTCCCTCTGGGAGTATCGCCACCTTTTCGCTCTGTTGCAGATATTTGGCCATGGATGTCACCGTCGCCGCTAGTTGGTCCTTGTTGTCAAACCAAGATTGTATCTCCAACATCCTAGCTAGCTTCACAGGGTCGCCATCTGCGATCCTCATGTATCGGTTGTACTCCTCCATCCATCTACTTCTCCACAACACCTTCACTCACCGGCGGTGGTTTTTGAATGGAAGAGGAGAGGAGCAGCGCTGGTTTTGGTTTAGAACGGGAGAGGAGCGACGCTGGTTTTGGATTGGAACAGTAAAGGAGGGGCAGTGGTGAGGGAGTCCGGGATTAGGGGGTCTCCGGACAGCCGGACTCTATCCTTCGGTCGGACTATTGGACTATGAAGATACTAAATTGAAGACTTCATCTCGTGTCCGGAGGGGACTCTACTTGGCGTGGAAGGCAAGCTAGGCAATACGGATATGGATATTTCCTCCTTTGTAACCTACCTTGTGTAACCCTAACCCTCTCCGATGTCTATATAAACCGGAGGGTTTAGTCTGTAGAATAACATACAATCATACCATAGGCTAGCTTCTAGGGTTTAGCCTCTCCGATCTCGTGGTAGATCAACTCTTGTAGTACTCATATCATCAAGAATAAATCAAGCAGGACGTAGGGTTTTACCTCCATCAAGAGGGCCCGAACCTGGGTAAAACATCGTGTTCCCTGCCTCCTGTTACCATCCGCCTTAGAAGCACAGTTTGGGACCCCCTACCCGAGATCCGCCGGTTTTGACACCGACATTGCTTCTTTCATTGAGAGTTCCTCTGTGTCGCCACCGTTAGGCTTGATGGCTCCTACGATCATCGATAGCGATGCAGTCCAGGGTGAGACTTTTCTTCCAGGACAGATCTTTGTGTTCGGCGGCTTTGCACTGCGGGCCAACTCACTTGGCCATCTGGAGCAGATCGAAAGTTACGCCCCTGGCCACCATGTCAGGTTTGGAAGCTTAAACTACACGGCCGATATCCGCGGAGACTTGATCTTCGACGGATTCGAGCCTCTGCCTTGTGCGTCATGCGGTCACGATGAGTACGATTTAGCTCTACCATCAGACAGTGTTCAGGAGATCGCACCGGCAGCCGCTTCGACCCTCAATTCGGAGCCAGTTGCGCCGTCCATGGACGGGTGGATGGACCCCGCCACGGAGGCCTTACCCTCAGCGGCGATCGAGCCGAACATCGACCTTACCCTGCACGAGAGTCATGTTGTCAGACTGCCGGATCCTTCTCCGGCCACGGACTCCAAACCACCTGCGCCTGTTCCTAGCGAATCTGATTGGGCACCGTTCATGGAGTTTACCTCCACGGATATTTTTCAGCACTCGCCCTTTGGCGACATACTGAACTCATTAAGGCCTCTCTCCTTGTCAGGAGGATCCTGGCCGAACTATGTCCGGCAGGATTGGGATGCGGATGACGAAGAAATTCGCTGCCCACCCACCACCCACTTAGTAGCCACTGTCGATGACTTAACCGACATGCTCGACTTCGACTCCGAAGACATCGACGGTATGTACGACGATGCGGGAGACGAAGAGGAACCACTGCCCACAGGGCACTGGACAGCCACCTCATCATACAATATATACATGGTGGACACACCCAAATGCAATGGCGATGAGGCAGCGGAGGATGACCCCTCCAAGAAGCAACCCAAGTGCCGACGTCAGTGGCGCTGCTCTAAGTCCCGCCAAAGAAAAAGTGGTGATACCGGCACAGGAGATAATAACACTCTGGATAGTGCCAACGATGGCAACAATCCCCTCCAGCACGATCTAGGACAGGAGGATGGAGAGGCCAGCCCTCCAGAGAGAGCGGCAGATGGAGAGGCAGAGGATGATAATTACATGCCCCCCTCCGAAGACAAGGCAAGCCTCGACGATGACGAATTCGTCGTGCTAGAGGATCCAGTCGAACAAGAGCGCTTCAAGCGCCGGCTTATAGCCACGGCAAATAGCCTTAAGAAAAAGCAGCAGCAGCTTCAAGCTGATCAAGATCTGCTAGCTGACAGATGGACTGAAGTCCTCGTGGCCGAGGAATATAAACTCGAACGCCCCTCCAAGAGTTACCCAAAATGCAGGTTGCTACCCCGACTGGAGGAAGAAGCGTATGACGCGGCTGATCGGCCACCTCGTGGAAGCGATAGAGAGGCATTCCAGCCAAAAGCTCAGCCTGCACCCCGACGCCATTCAAATAAAAAGGCATGGGGAAATACGCCAGACCTGCGAGATGTATTGGAGGACAAAGCAAAGCATGCAACATCGATCTACGGATCACAAGGACGCGCCACTATGCGAGACGATAAACTTCACGCCGGATATAGTAAAAGTAAATCCGGCCGGGCCGAACACAGCGGGCAAGACTCATTGGAGCCGCATCGCGATATAGCCCAGTACAAAGGTGCCGCACACCCCTTATGCTTCACAGATGAAGTAATGGATCATCAAATCCCAGAGGGTTTCAAACCCGTAAACATAGAATCATACGACGGCACGACAGATCCTGCGGTATGGATCGAGGATTTCCTCCTGCACATCCACATGGCCCGCGGTGATGACCTACACGCTCAAATACCTCCCACTCAAACTTAAAGGACCAACTCGGCATTGACTCAACAGCTTGCCAGCAGAGTCCATTGGCTGTTGGGAAGATCTGGAAGCGCATTCCTCGACAACTTTCAGGGCACTTATGTGCGACCACCAGAGGCCGATGACCTGAGCCATATAATTCAGCAGCCAGAGGAACCGGCCAGGAAATTCTAGACACGGTTCCTAACAAAGAAAAATCAAATCGTCGACTGTCCGGATGCAGAGGCCCTAGCAGCTTTTAAACACAACATCCGTGACGAGTGGCTAGCCCGGCACCTTGGCCAGGAAAAGCCGAAATCTATGGCAGCCCTCACGACACTCATGACCCGCTTTTGTGCGGGAGAAGACAGCTGGCTGGCTCGCAGTAATAACATATCAAAGAACCGTGGTACTTCGGATACCAAGGACAGCAATGGCAGGTCACGTCGCAACAAACATAAGTGCCGCATTAACAGCGACAATACCGAGGATACGGCAGTCAATGCCGAATTCAAAGGCTCTAAACCCGGTCAGTGGAAAAAGCCATTTAAAAGAAGCACTCCGGGCCCGTCCAGTTTGGACCGCATACTCGATCGCTCGTGTCAAATACACGGCACCCCTGACAAGCCGGCCAACCACACCAATAGGGATTGTTGGGTATTCAAGCAGGCCGGCAAGTTAAATGCCGAAAACAAAGATAAGGGGCCACATAGCGATGACGAGGAAGAGCCCCGGCAGCCGAACACCGAAGGACAGAAGAAGTTCCCCCCACAAGAGCAGACGGTGAACATGATATACGCAACACACATCCCCAAGAGGGAGCGGAAGCGTGCGCTCAGGGACGTATATGCGTTGGAGCCAGTCGCCCCAAAGTTCAACCCATGGTCCTCCTGTCCGATCACCTTCGATCACAGGGACCAACCCACTAGTATCCATCATGGCGGATTCGCCGCACTGGTCCTAGACCTAATCATTGACGGATTTCACCTCACTCGAGTCCTTATGGATGGCGGCAGCAGCCTGAACGTGCTTTACCAGGACACAATGCGCAAAATGGGTATAGACCCCTCAAGGATCAAACCCACAAAAACGACCTTTAAATGCGTCATACTAGGTGTAGAGGCCCATTGCACAGGCTCAGTCACACTGGAAGTGGTCTTTGGATCCCCGGATAACTTCCAAAGCAAAGAGTTAATCTTTGATATAGTCCCGTTCCACAGTGGTTATCATGCACTGCTCGGGCGAACCGCATTTGCGAGATTCAATGCGGTACCACATTATGCATACCTCAAGCTCAAGATGCCAGGACCTCAGGGGGTTATTACAGTTAACGGAAACACAGAGTGCTCTCTCCGAACGGAGGAGCACACTGCGGCCCTCGCAGCGGAAGCACAAAGCAGCCTCTTAAGGCAATCCACTAGTTCAGCGTTTAAGGACCCGGATAACTTCAAGCGCGCCCGGAGTAATCGACAACTAGACCGCCTGGCACGTTCCGAGCTCGCATAGCAATGTGGCCCCCACCCCGGTCCCAGCCAAACGGCGAAACCCATGCCACGCGTACATAATTATGCATTAAAAATACCATGGGCACAGGCGGGGAAGGCGGCACGACTACGGCACGCCCCAAGACGTGGCTTAAACCGCACTAGGGGCTTCTCGCTTTGTTATTTTTATCTCTTTCAGGACATTAATCTCTGGAAACCCTGTCCGGCAGCATGATTGCCGAACACATGATGTAGCAACCAAGGAGGCAGAAAGCTACATCACACCACGGAACTCCAAGGTGGATTACGACAACGAGTGAAATACTTGCTTTAATATTATTCCTCAGCTTGCCCTTGGAGGGGACATAGTCCTACTTTTTGCTTATCGCACTACCTATATCATTCTGCTCTAACGCACGTTTTTTTATTAAACAATGCATTGCATTAAGGCTTTTATTGCATTCTTCTTTATATATATATATATATATGTTCATTCATGACATCCAGCACCCATACACTCTGGTACGGCCAATACGCTAGGGGCTTAAGCATACCCCACAATACGGCGTGAGAAGTCCGAACACTTTCGACAGTGCGGCACCCTAAACTTATAGCATTATATGCATCAGCTCCGAATCATGTCTTGGGTCAATAGTTGGGTTTTCCCGGCTCCCATGTTTTGGTACCTTACGTTCCGCTATATCGGCTAAGGTAGCACTGGGAGAACTACTGCGATTGTGCCCCGGTTTTGCTGGGCTAAGCACCTCAGTAGAGAAAGCTAAAACTGACTGTCATAATAAGGCGAGAGACTGGTTGCTGTTCGAGAGGTTTTCGAGTCCTTAAAGACTTATGCCGCTTAGAGCGAGGAGTCGGCCCTGTCCGGCTTAAGGCGTGTATCACGCCCCAGATTCGGCCTTCCGAATACTAGGGGCTTCACCAAAATTTAAAATTATAGAATTCTATGGCTAAGTGAGAGTGATAATGCATTATAGTCCGATTGACTTGTTCGTTGTGCTGAGCACCTCCCTCGAAGGACCCAAAAATGGGAGCAAGAGTGCTCAGGTTTATCCCGAACACCCCAGCACTCGTGGCATGGGGGCAGAAGCCGACAACTAGCCATCTCTCAAATCTGATAAAACAGCCGAACATAAGGTAATATTTTAAATTCAAACAAGCGTTGCATAGCGCATACGAACAAGTTTTCATGAATACAGGATTACACAAGCGAGTTCACTCAAATATTATATCTTTCGTACACTCGTCCGCTACGAGACGGGCACCCTTCAGGACACCCTCATAGTACATCTCGGGGTGGCGATGCTCCTTGCCCTCCGGCGGCCCTTCCTTGATCAGCTTCACGGCGTCCATCTTGGCCAATTGTACCTTCACACGGGCGAAAGCCCGGCGTGCACCTTCGATGCAAATGGACCGCTTGATAACTTCCAGCCGTGGGAAGGCATCCACAATCCGCCTCACGAAGCCGAAGTAGCTGTTGGGAAGGGTGTCGCCAGGCCACATACGGACAATCAAACCCTTCATGGCCTGTTCGGCCGCCTTGTGTAGCTCGACCAGCTGCTTTAGCTGGTCGCTCATAGGTACTGGGTGTTCGGTCCTAGTATACTGGGCCCAGAACAACTTCTCCGTCGAGCTTCCCTCCTCGGCCCAGTAAAATTTTGCGGCATCCGACACGCTGCGGGGCAAATCTACGAATGCTCCTAGAGTGCTCCGGATTCGGGTAAGTAACAAGTAATTTACTTTCACATGCTTACTTTGCATATAGAATGCCTTACCCGCCGCTATCTTCTTCATCGCATCAATCTCCTGGAGGGCCTTTTGGGCTTCGGCCTTGGCCCTCTTTGCACCCTCAAGGGCCGTGGCAAGCTCGGACTCTCGCGTCTTCAAGTCAAGCTCCAGCGCCTTGTGCTTCGTCACGAGAGCGTGGAGCTCTTGCTGCACCTCGCCCACCCGTGCCTCATGCCTCTCTCGCTCGGTGCGCTCCTTGGCCGCTTTGTTTTCGGCCTTGGACAGCGCTTGCTTCAGGGTCGCCACCTCCGTCATGGCCCCTGGCAAATTTACGATAATCCTGTCATTTTGCAATCGCTTTCCTTTTATATAGATCCATAGACTAGGTACTACTTACCTTTGTTCGCCTCGAGCTGCCTCTTGGCAAGGCCGAGCTCTTCCTTGGACCCTTTAAGGTCCTGCTTCTGTGCGGCGACCTCCGCAGTCAGTGCGGCAGAGGCCAGCAGCGAAGCCTGCATACGCATATAGACATACTTATATTAGACTCCTGCGATATTGTTTGATCCTCTGTTCGGCTTTTCTTTGTGAACACCGAACAGAGCATCAGGGGCTACTGTCTATGCGGTAATGTTTCTCCTATATTTAAAAAACTTATCTCAAAGCCTGTTAGAAGGTTGGAATAGGCTTCAGTCTGTCCGCTCTTGGCGGACTTAACCTTCTAGACCACCGTACTCATAATAGTGTGGTGCTCTTCGTCAATGGAAGCGCTGCGAAGCGCTCCCAGCCGATTGTCCGGTGCCTCTGGATGGGAAGAGGTCACCGGCACAGGCGTCTTGCCCCTCTTGGAAGGAGGCCGCCTGCCCGAGTCCGGAACCACTGGAGGTTCCGGCGCGGTGTTCGGCTGAGGGCCGAACTCGGAGCCCTCGGGGGCTTTGCTCCCCCTGCTCCCGGAGTCTGGAAGGTTGCTTTGAGGCGCCTCCAGGGCTGTCTCCCCTCGACCAGTGCCTCTTGAGACAACACCTCGGCATTGTCCGTAGGGCAAGGGTAGGTGGCGGTCGGAAGTGGATCGCTATCCATATCCGACGAGCCCAGGGAGCCGTCCAACGAGGATACGTCGATACGGGTTCGGGGCGGTCTGCACAATCATAATTCGGCGTTAGGAGAAGCAGTGCGGCAAAGGAATGGTATGAGTTACTCTGGTATCCGAATACTTACGACTTCGCCAGGGGCTTGGCCCTGAGCAGCCACTCGTCTTCGTCTTCGGCGGCGATGGTGGAGTAGTCCGGAAGGAGAGTCCTTCCCTTCTTGGACCCTTCGCCCCGCCCCAGTAGGGGCGGCCTTCCTTTTCTTGTCTCCCCCGACTGGAGGGGGAACATCTTCATCTTCCTCCTCGTCTTCGGGGGAGGAGTGTGTCGCGGAGTTATCGGACGATGAGTCCGATAACACCTGGCGCCGGGAGCTCTTTCGGGTTCCCTTGGCCTTCTTGGTCTTCTCCGACACCTTGTAAAGAGCCGGAGTCAGCATCTTCATCAGGAGAGCGTCCACAGTGTCTTCGGGCAGAGGGGTCGAACAGTTAATCTGCCCCGACGTCTCAACCCGGTCCTGTCAAAGGCATGGAGATCAGACCCCGCACATGGTTAAGCTAGGGGAAATAAATATCCTACCGGATGTATAGAACTCGCCGAATGCGCTCAGCGCTTCGCGCTTAGCCCGCGGTCCTCGGTGAGAGAGGGAGGGACCTCGGCGCCCTTGAACAGCACCTTCCAGACGTCCTTGTGCGTCGTGTCGAAGAGCTCGCTCAGAGTCTGGTGCTGGGCCGGGTCAAACTCCCACAAGTTGAAGTCCCGTTGTTGGCACGGGAGGATCCGGCGGATGAGCATGACCTGGACTATGTTGACAAGCTTGAGCTTCTTGCTTGTCATGTTCAGGATACATTTCTGGAGTCTGTCCAGCTCCATCGATGAACCCCACGACAAGCCCTTCTCTTTCCAGAAAGTGAGCCGTGTAGGGAATCCAGATCGAAACTTGGGGGCAGCCACCCATTTGGTGTCGCGCGGCTCGGTGATGTAGAACCACGCCGATTGCCACCCCTTTATGGTCTCCACGAAGGAGCCTTCAAGCCATATAATGTTGGGCATCTTGCCCACCATGGCTCCACCGCATTCTGCTTGTTGGCCGCCCACCACCTTCGGCTTGATATTGAAGGTCTTTAGCCATAGGCCGAAGTGGGGGCGGATGCAGAGGAAAGCCTCACAGACGACGATGAACGCCGAAATGTTGAGGATGAAGTTCGAGGCCAGATCATGGAAGTCCAGCCCGTAGTAGAACATGAGACCGCGGACGAATGGATGAAGGGGAAACCCCAGTCCGCGGAGGAAGTAGTGGAGGAAAACTACCCTCTCATGGGGTTCTGGGGTAGGGACGATCTGCCCCGAAGCGGGCAGGCGATGCGCGATATTCGCGGCTAAGTATCTAGCTTTGCGCAGCCTTTTGATGTGTTCCTCCGTAATGGAGTAAGCCATCCACTTGCCTCCTGCTTCGGACATGTTTGGAGGAGGTTGAGGAGAAAGATTTGGACTTGGGCGTTGGGGCTCGAGTGCGCAAGAATAGATGGGCAAGGAGGAAGAAGGCGTGGGTAGAGAAAGGTTAAACCTTATCCCTTTATAAGGGCGGCCAAAACTATGCGCCCCCACTAGCCTAGTAAAACTCGCTTACCCCCCAAGCGCCGTAATCGATGGCGCGGTTGGGTTACCCACGCCCGTATTGATGAAAATCCCGTAATAAGGGGAACACGATCTCTGCTTTGACAAGACGTGTCAAGAAACTGCCTCGCGTTATGAGCGGGGCTAGTCAAAGGAAACGGTTCGAATAATCACCGGGCTATGGCATAATGTTATGTTGCCAAAATGTGTCGGCAGATTAGATTTGTGGAAATATTATTCTCTCTACGGTGGTATGTGGAAATTATTTTGCAGGGTCGGACACTATCCTTGTATTCAAATTCTTCCGTGATGTATTTGAAGGAGGAACCCGCCTTGCAATGCCGAAGACAATACTGTGCGACGGACTCATCATCATTGAAGCCTGGTTCAGGGGCTACTGAGGGAGTCTGGGATTAGGGGGTCTCCGGACAACCGGACTCTATCCTTCGGCCGGACTATTAGACTATGAAGATACTAAATTGAAGACTTCGTCTCGTGTCCGGAGGGGACTCTACTTGGCGTGGAAGGCAAGCTAGGCAATACGAATATGGATATTTCCTCCTTTGTAACCGACCTTGTGTAACCCTAACACTCTCCGGTGTCTATATAAACCGGAGGGTTTAGTCCGTAGAATAACATACAATCATACCATAGGCTAGCTTCTAGGGTTTAGCCTCTCCGATCTCGTGGTAGATCAACTCTTGTAATAGTCATATCATCAAGAATAAATCAAGCAGGATGTAGGGTTTTACCTCCATCAAGAGGGCCCGAACCTGGTTAAAACATTGTGTTCCCTACCTCCTGTTCCCATCCTCCTTAGACGCACAGTTCGGGACCCCCTACCCGAGATCCGCCGGTTTTTACACCGACAGGTGCTTTTGAAATGGAAGAGGAGAGGAGCGGCGCTGGATTTAGATTGGAACAGGAGAGGAGCGGTGGTGGTTTAAGAGGAGAAGAGTGGAAGATTGGCACTGGTCTTGGAAGTATTATTTTTGTTTTGCGTATTTTGGGTCAAAATTTGACCACGTACTGTATTTGACGAGCAAAATGTGAATGCATGTCACCAAAAATTGTATCGTTTGGTTCGTATCTGAATGTACTTTCAAATTATATTATTTTTGCAACGTATAACATATATTTTATTTGCGAAAACCATGGTCTATGATGACCCAGAATAAAAGG
This sequence comes from Triticum urartu, assembly GCF_056163025.1. NCBI lineage: Eukaryota > Viridiplantae > Streptophyta > Magnoliopsida > Poales > Poaceae > Triticum > Triticum urartu. The sequence goes on from NC_141873.1 coordinate 252,600,481, forward strand.
GAGACTAGTTAATGTGGGGTCGCTTTCTTAATTGAAGGGTAAATTGATTTTGATTGTGATCCAGTCACAGCGCGCTGGCCATCTCGTCCAATCCTAAATCGCTTCCGCACGCTCGTCACCCCTAGAAAACTGCCAATATAAGCTATTAGTATTTTTTTAAGTCTAAGCTACTAGTATTTGGTTAGAGGATTTGTTCCCAAGAAAGATCTGTCCACAGTGAGCGCCACACATCCCACTGATGGTGGTGGATGCCAATGCTTAGATGGACAGGGTTGGTGTCGGTAATTTTTACTCAGCACCTCGCACTCTGCATATATGTCGGTTCCATCCGTACATTTGTGCGGTTCCACCAAAATGCAGCTGAATAACCCTGTTTGCACAGATAATAAAAATGCGTGATTAGATTATAGTGGCACTAGTTGATGAAACGTACACTAATAAACAGAACAAAATATTGCATCATACTGGAAATCGACCCAAGTCTCCCCGATACACCTTCTGCCAGTGATGAACATCAGTGTATAGCGGTAGTACAAGGAGGGGCCTTGAGACATTCAAATCTCTATTTTTGTGCAGATCAACTAAAATTAAGCACCCAGTTTGGAGAAACGCTTAAACATTAACAATGGGACTAGTTGATGAAACATATATTAACAAAGAGAAGCACTTTCTTTATATACATTGGAAATGAAATGATAGAGAGGACACTCTCTCTATTTTAACTGTATTATTACTTCATTTTTCAGTGAAACTAGGGTCGAGCAGGTAGCAAATGAGGTGTACTGTGCATCGCAAGGATGAAGGACGGGGGTGCTTAGACTGGGATGCTGAAGCTGGCTCTTTCAGTCCCTATCTTCCCCCCTGATGTTTCTGTGGTAGCATTTGGGTTGTAATCCAAACTTGGTCGAGCTGGTGCTGCGTCCCCCTACCTGCATAGCTTATGTGGCGAACTTGTCTCCTTCTAGTACTCAGTCGTTCTAGTAGTAGTTGCATAACTGCCCGTTAACACTGAGATGTTGTCGGATAATGGTTCTCTACGGTTGGGTTTCTTTAATGAAATCGGAGGGAACCCCTTGTTTCGATATATTAAAAAACAGTGGCACTAGCGGTTCCAAAACATTGCCTCAAATTAATAGTGCCACTAGATTAAGGTGCAAAATAATAACATTACTGCTTTATCATGGCAGTGCCAAAACAGTAGCACAAGAGCAGGATCAACACGCAGGATCTTTGGCAAACGGTCAAACCAAAAAGGAACATACCTTGTGATGGGAACCATATCTGTAGTCAATGCCATCATAGAAGGGATGACACCAGTCACCAACATGGATGATTCAATTCATGGGACCTTTTGGTGCAGTTCACCTAAAATGAAGCAATGTCCCACGAGCTAGCAGCTTCTTCTTCTTCTTTTTTAAGAAAAGGGCTCCAGCCCCGGTTCCATTTCCATCAGAAAACGAAACCCATAGAGCTTCTTCTTCATTAGTTGCAATAAAATTGAGCAACATCAAGGTTGGTCGTGAAGCTCCTGGAGAGTAGGCGGACCAGGACAGTTGCATCTCTAACGAAAAGAAGCAACTTATCTTAATGGGAAATTTAGCAGGACATGAAAAAATTGCCATTGATTCATATTACTAGATGCATTACATTGAAAACAACATTGGTTTAACGTGTCCTTACTTTTAATAGTGCGACTGCTACATTTTACCAGTGGCATTACATAAGAGCGGCTCGGGGCAACAAACATCAGAAGAGGATATCTGGGTTGGTCCCATTTTTGTTCGGTATATAGCCACCTTATACTGTGTGAGGCTAGCAAATCTAGTGCTGGACTTACTCTGTTGACTTGTCCCCCAGTCCCCACTTTCTTTCCTTTTTCAACCAATAGATCGGGTTTATATTTAGTTTGTACTTCGTTCCCTTTATTTCCCTATTAGACCTAGAGTCCAGTTGGATAGCCAGTCTCTGCTACTTTTCGCCCCCATTATTTCCTCTTTCGACCAAGTCCTAGATTCAGGTAACAAATCTTCCCCCACCCCCACCCCCTTTCTTCCTTGTTTGAACCAAGTACTACTAGATTCGAGTGCATGAACTAGTTTTACCTCTTAACAGTAAAAAATTAGGTGGTTTACGAACAACCGATCGATCCTATCTACACGAGGGGCCCTGAGAAATAGTAAAAGATACAAATGCAGCGACGTCAGGAGCTCGGGAAGTAGAGCAAGGCCGGTTTCGAAGGAAGTTATACCTGAGGGTTGCCGGGATGTGGCTAGGTGGGCGGTGGGAGGCCGGATCTGCCCACACTACGGCAACGAGGAAGAAGGGGTGGGAGGCCCTCCCTCACCAGTGATGCTTGGGAGAGAACGGCAAGGCACGCTGATCAAGACGCACCAGCAGTGGGTAAGAGTCATCGCCGAGGACGACCACGTGAACGTTGCACCTTCTCACCTTCCCCGGCGGAGAGGATCCAGCTGGATCTATGACCAGCATTGAGTAGAGAGAGAGAGAGTGTGGCCACCGCTGTCGTGTTTAGATCTGGAGAGGATGAGACAATGTGAAGAGAGCAACACTAGCAAGCAAGCGCGGAGGCTCCTGCCTATATAGTGGAGTACTAGTTTTCTTTTGTCTACCGGCCGGAGCCAGCTTGACCTTGTCAATGACTGTCAAGAAGTCTTCATGCACGTGCCCCAGAGGCGCAGTTGTCGTAATTTTGATCTGAAGCACCGGATTATAACATATAACACAAAAAAATGCCACATGACAAGAAATCATAACCTCACTGCCCAAAGGAGACAAGGTGAATCCCGACGGACAAGCTAGACGAGGATCAAAGCTCAAATTAAAGATAAACTCGTAGAAAAGGGGTATGTCGATAGATGTCCTAATTAACATAGCCGGCTTGACCTAGATGGCAGCCGAGTAGTCTTCGTGCATGTGCCCCCAATGACTAGCCCAACTCACTTGTCGCTGTTTAACCCTCGCAGTGATCCGAAGCACATGACACCTATTTTTGCGAGATGACAAGAAACCTTTTTTAGATTTCTCACCAGAACTACAGCCCT